>NC_143578.1:134231011-135586072 GCF_048544385.1 Mastigoproctus giganteus | reverse complement strand
AAAGCTAAGAATTTGGCGAAAACATGAATCCAGGGATTCGTCATGTCTGACAACTACTGTGCAAAGTGGTGGGGGCAGTGTTATGGGTTTGGGAATGTTTTCTTGGCACACGTTGGATCCATTGATACTCATAGATTCACGTCTGAATGCCACATCGTATCTAAACATCGTTACTGACCAAGTGCATCCGCTCATGTTGAGAGTTTGTCCTCAGTCAGATGGTTACTTCCAGCAGGATAATGCGCCGGTGCAAAAAGCCCGAATCACTATGGAATGGTTCCAGGAACATTACAATGACTTTTCTTTGCTGCAGAGGCCCGCTCAATCCTATTGAACATCTCTGGAATGATCTGGAAAGGGCTGTTCGCTGCAGGCCTACACCTGCGTCGAATCTCAAGGAACTGCGTGACACATGCACTCATGTCTGCATGGTACTCCATTCCTGCACAACGTTTTCAGCATCTTGTTCAATCCATGCCTAGACGAATTCAGGCTGTTTTGAAGGCTAAAGGAGGCTCAACACGCTACTATCTAGGTGTGTGTATTGCATGTTTACTTAGCTAACAGGCAAAGCGAAGAATTCAAGGTACTTTTAGATTTTTATGAAATTTGCTGTTGTTATAGGGTTTGATGGCTCATAAACTGCTATGGCTATAATATGTCTTATGAAATATGCAAACACATTAATATTACTGTGTTGTAATTTTAGCCAGTCAGCCTACCATAGAATAGAACAAATGAACTACCTTAACAGCAGCAAATTTTGATAAAAACTTTTAAGAAAGTAGTGGTAAATTAGATTTGCCATTAAACCGACTGCCCATCCAAAGAAAATTTAAAGGGAACTGCCAGAATCCTCGGTAATCTTGATGCAGAATTCTTAACTAAGTTCAAGTTTTAAAAAATTAAATTCATATGGAATACAAATTTCTTTATGCAAGGCCTAATTCAGCTCTGGGTGTGGTCAAAGTGGGGGACTCGCGAGTAGCACAGTTGATATAATCACCGTCTTCCCCACACCGGAAGGAAATCGCCTGTGTTCGAATACCCTCATCAATGATTCGAGGAACGAACTTTTACGGGGATGAACACAACGAGGATGAAATAGCCGATCTCGGGCGACGACTTCACGGTTCTTTCTTCAAAAAACTCGTTTTTCATCCAGCAAATAGGCAAATCAACCAGAGAATATTCGCAATTTACGAACACACGCTTCATAGCTACACTTGGTACAAGCCAGCACTTAACACACATAGATATCTGGACGAAAATGTGAAAACAGTCTAAATATGGTCAGCTGAGATTGGTAATTCATAAATAAATCTTCTATTTATTGATCAGGATGACCACGCAGGATCAGAGGAGTTTACAAAATAAGGAATACAAAAATATTGCCATATTTTTGCTGAAAACACGGATTCAACATCGGACAAAGATAATTGATGGCTTTGGAGAATCACCATGAGAATTAAAGAGTTCCATTTGGTTAGTTGATTGTTTAATATGAGCACCGAGGAGGCTAAAGCCATCAGGGTTCAATGTATTGTAACTGCGTGTATCTCAGGCTGCTTTTATAAATAAAAACCGCCATAAACCCATGATGCAATTTAAACCCTAACAGCCAAACAACCATTTGGCTGTTAGGGTTTAAATAAATAAATATTTCTCTTCGCATGTTTAATCTTCCTATCTACTAACAGCCATTTAAATAAATTTTCTAATACTAGTCCATTAAACTGAATAAAAAATGCTTCGATTTCAAATATGCGCATTGCAGATCATGCTATTTATGATTTACAGTCATTGGATGGATTTTCTAGTATCGAGTTTTGAATTTTGAAGAAGTTATAAAAAAAACAAACTTTGCAGTATAGCTAGGAAAAGCAATATTTTTAATGGAACTCTGGATTTATTTTTCGTGTAATACATGTATGGACATTTAAAACTTCTCTATTAATTGAGTTGAGATAACATAATTATGTAATTTTTATAATTAGCCACTTTTCATATACTTGGCCTTGCTATGAGATAAAAATTTCTAGGATTAGCAATGAGGACATCAAACAACCCATGGCGATCTCATAATCATGCTTTTTTTTAAGAAAGTAGACCAAAACAAAAACAAGAGTTTCTGTCATTCATGAGCTAGACATAGGAAATAATTTCGACACTGTTTATATCCATTTAGCAAAATATTTGACTCAGTCACGCATAAGAGAGTACTGGAAGCTGGAACGTGTTGAGATTACAAAGAAAATCCTTAGATGGGTTGCAAGGCGATTGTAGGGAAAGTGGTAAATGGTTTTGATTAACGATTACTCTTCAGGTTGTAATGAAGTGGGGTCCCCTAGAATCAATACTGGGACTACTGTTCTATATATCTAAATATACACCTCAATTTGGAGGCCAATCCAAAGATAGAGAAAAAAAAATGTTGGAACGAACTGATTAAACTACGGCAGACCAGATGGGATAATTCCTCAACAGGAGTCGTAACAAGAAGTTTTATAACACAAGTAACATATTTACTGAATAAGCCGACAAGAACATGGTTTTCCATGGGAATGGAAACTTCATATATTATAACATGACATGGGTTCCTCAATGCAAAATTATTCCAACTCGGACTACATCATACAGATTTATGTGCTTGTGGAGCTGTTGAAAACTGGAAACATGTGCTTTATGACTATCCATATTATGATGATTTACGATTAAAAATGCAGGGCCGTGTCTCTAATTTCCATCCTGGGGAAGAAGAGAATCTTCTCTCCAACCAAACAACTTTTCAGCAACTGCAAGAATTTGCTAAGGAAGTTTTTAAAAGAAGACGAAGGGTGGTTTGTTGAGAGACTCTGAGAGTAATAATTAGTACTGAAGTGGAGTCGGCAGAAGACTCTTCCTCCCCCCTTTTTTGTAATTTTTTATTTATTTATTTATTATTTTATTTTATTTTTTATTTATTTTTTTTATTTCATTTTTTTTAACATCACGGGAACTCTTTCTTTGTTTTCTTTCCTCAGTATTTTTACTATATATATTTTTTAAATTTACTTATTATTTTTTATAATATAATTTTTTTTCCTCTGGAGTGGGTCCCCCCAGAGGAATCTGGCTCACCTTCTGGCAACATCAGGTGGGTCAGAGTCTCGAATTGAGACAGTACGAGCACTATGGGACTGGCCCACCTTCCATAGGTGTGGACGAGTACCCAAAATCATCTGTCCAGGTGATTTATGCTTCTGGGTAGCCAAGAGGCCAGAACAGAACAACAGAACACACACATAATACGCACAAACCTCCGTCACACACACACATATCTGGCCCATTTGTAGTGATACTGTTTTTCACAGAGATACGAGGCGGAGTTGAACTGACGTTCTAGGAACCGCCCTTTACAAAAACACATGTTCAGATGGGACTACTGTTCTACAGGGATCGTACCGTCAAATATTTGGAGTGGACAGTTTCAAACCACTCCAAATACATGGCGGTACCTTCCCTGTAGACGTATACATTAATTCCAGGGTTTGACTTACTATCTGAAAAGAGGACAGTCTAAGACATTGCTTGGAATTACAACTGACTCAGCCAATGACTTCAAAGGTGAGAAAAGGATTTGGAAGGAACTTACTGGTGTCTGGCAAAAAAGATAGGATGAGAGTGTGGGCAAGTAACAAGAAAGTACATCACGCCAGTGGAATTCTCAACAACCTGGAATTATTTCATGGTTTAGGCCTTTTATGACAACTTCTTATCTGCTAACAGGGCATGGGTCTCTCCGGGCTAAGTTATTTGAACGTAGTCTGGAGCCGCATCCGTATTGCACATGCGGAGAAATTGAAATCTGGATTCACGTCCTTTTGAACTGTCCATTGTACTCTAAACTTAGAACGGTTTAATGACGTTGGTTCCAAACTTATTGGAGAACAATGTAAATATTCCAGTTGAAAACCGTGATAATTTTACTGCACTGCAAAGCTACTCAAGAACTGTTTTTGCAATGAGAACTGAGCTAAGGGCTTCAGTTTATCCTGGAAATTGACTTCACAACAAGGATCAAATATAAGAAACAGACTATTTTTGAACTATAAATCAAACTATTTTCTTGTTCTCAAGAACTCTGAGCTTTTTACAAAAAAATTGCTTCGCAGTGGTACTAAGTTTAATTGTGGAGGTTTCTCCACAGGTACAAAAGTTTTATTTATTTTTTCTTACTCCCATGTCTGGGTAACTGGGGGCGGGACTGCTGGCACCCACTGGTATTGCACTACCTCCGATGGGCGCGGGACTTGTGCATTTCAGCATAAACATAGATAGCAGACCCGGGCCTGGCTCCTCGTGCCTTGGGATAGGCACCAGGCAGCGACTGCCCTTGTATTGGCTGCTCTCTGGTAGCGAAGCGGCCTTTCAATAACAATTTTTCGGGCCAGTTTCGTAGAGGTTCTGGGCCATCAAAGATGAACTAGGTGGAGATGGGCTTTTGCCTGGGAGCCACCCTTGATACCAAGACACACGCACACAATGCACCAGGAGGCCGCATGTAACATGATATGATATACAAGTATAACGAGACTGTAAATGTATATAGAATTGTATATAAATCTCTCTAAGTTTTGTAAATAAATGAATGTATATAAACTTGTGTATTTAAATAAATGGGAAAAAATGGAATGGGACTACTGTTGTTTGAATTTTCTTAAATAACATCGAAGGGATACACGGCTTGATGTCAAAATTTGCAGATGATATCAATGTCGAAAGAGTGCTAATGATCAGCGCCGAGCTGAACTTGTTTGGGACGACATAGATAAGTTTGAGGAATGGTCGGAGAAGTGGCAAGTATGTTTCAATGCAGAAAAGATCTTACAACTCAGTAATAGCAACACAAAAATCTTATAGACTTGAGGGGAAATTAAGTTCTTCGAGAAGTGTAGTAAATCCCCAAGGAGCGTCTATGGTGTCCTGTTGTTGTTGTTGGGTGGTAGCAGCATCATCGGCTAAGGCCATATTGCCCCGTGTATACTGTCTGTAAATTGCGTGTATTCTGTGGTCGATTCTGTGTTTGTGGGCGAACATAAAATGAGATCAACTAAATCAGCCATGTTGTGAAAGGGACCCACAAAAATTCCTCACTTCATCGACGGGACTTGAATGCAGGTCTTTACCACCAGGTGAGGGGGGGGGGGGAACGGCCATTCTCCCAACTGTACTACCCACGAGAGCCTATGGTGTCCTATCGGTGACTTAGCGAACATTCGCTTATAGAGATAGATCACAATGAACAAGATAAGTATAATATTGCACTTCAAATACTGCTTTCCAGGTATGAAGACACACCTAAAAATAGACAACGAGCTTCTTGAAATGGTGTAACCCGAATGGCCAGTTCCGCAAAAGGCACCCATATGAGGAAAGACTTCAAAAATGTGGGCCACAGAATTTGGCAACCAGGCACCCAAGAAGGTACTCCAGTGAACTCCAGAAGGCTCGGAGAGTGAAAATTAAAACTAATGAAATCGAAATTTTCACTTGTTTCCAGAACTAGGGGACAAATTCAAATTTTGGGGAAAAGGTTTAGGTTTAAAGGTTGTAAGACGCTTTTCACCAATCAATTAATCGCTCTGATGGGAGACTGATTTCATTCGTTTAAGCTACTCCCAGGATTTCTTGGGAATACTTTAAAGTAATCCGATATCATAAATAAAAAACTGTTTCATCAACAGCTTGTAAACTGTGATGAGTTCAGTAAATTTCCTTACCCTACACTAAAACTAGCAAACCACGTTTGCATAGATTTAGAAGATAAAAGGAAAAATAAATTAAAAACTACCAGTTTCACCGATGAAAAAAAAAGGCTTGTCTTCAATCTCACGCTTGGTATAGGCTAAACAACATCTACGCTTAATCCTTGTAGGTCAGATGGTTTTATAGATATATAGAGAGAAATAATATATGTTATTAAAGTATTAAAACCAACCAACTAACTTGAAGCTGAAGCAATTACCGCAGATGAATAAACATTGTTATGGAATCTCTATCAATCTCCTGAACACATGCGACTGCACTCATATCAGACACAAAAAATAAAAATTGTCACTTTAGATTGTGTACCTGATGGGCCAAACCAACCAAAGAAGCAAATTGTTCATTGAAGTGCAAGGTTACAGGGAAGTTTTCTCTCGCTCTGTTAAAGTTAGAGAAAGTCAAAACGAAACGTGAATCCCATGGTATTCTACGAGACCTGAAAGTGCAATATTCAAACAGGGGCGATGTCACTTCAGAACATGAGCCGATTTTTTTCAAGGTTCTGTATCGGTATTCAGAATTCACCCACTCATGTTTTGGTTTTCGCCACTCAATATGATTGGTAAGAGAAGAAACTGTTTACTAGTTCCAGATATCGTAACAAGAGAGGACACTTAGTGAAATAGCCTACAGTCTGAAAGAGAGAACTGTTTACTCACTGTCGCAATCGTCTATGTATCCGTGGACAGAAACGTTTTTTGTCAACGAGCATGAATAATGGTCGCCCCTTTACAACTTTTAAGGAAGACCACTATATTCGCTCTAATCTTCAATTGAGAATATTAAATGTAAAATGATATTTCACACTGAATATTTACATTAATATAAATCATTGCACGAACACTCCGCTCAGTAAATGCTGAAGGCAATTCCCCTTGTGAAAGGTTTCATATACTTAATGAGCTATTTTGAGCAGTGGCATTAGCTGTCCAAACCCCAGCCGAATATATGGAGTAAAATTGATTGTTTTGAAGCTATGCACCTCAACGTTTGTTGCCCAAGATCTTTTAAATGGTTTTCAACTGCTAATTGTCTCATTTTCTTGGTATAAAGATTATTTTAACTTCTGCTCTTGTATGCAAAAGATTCAAAAGCAGATCGTGAGGGTTACCTTCAAAGGGTATGGTCACATACACCTCCTTGAACTAAGTCATAGTGGTGCAGGAGATTGTGCAGAAATATATGCAGAGCTTCTCAATCAGTGTACACTAAACCAGTGTATATTTCTTATCGTGGATTGTTGAATATGTGAAAAGGGAACAACCATTTCAACCACTATCGATCGCAGCGTGCACTAAAAACGCAGAAAGCGACAGAGAGGTCCTTACTCTACGTGCACAAAGATCCGAGCTTCACTGTAGACGTCAGGTGATACGAACAGCTCCTCAGAACCTGAGTTTCTCCATAATGTGGAAAGGGTATAAACATTGATGTCTCAGGCAAAGACGAACAGCTTGGCTGGCTGTCCTAAATGATTTCTCTTTATTCTTTCACGAAGTGACGTCTTCCAGTGGGTTCGCCTACTTAAAGAATATCAGATACCTCTCTCTCAACGAGATTTGAACCAGCTTGGAGTGATCTGGATCCGAATTTCATCAAACAACATTTTCAGTTGTAGACTTTCTGGAATTTTCTTCGGTTTTGGTTGATTTGCTATCGGATTGGTACTACGACCATGAAGTGTCAAAAAACCATATCTGTAAAATTGCTAATTTTACAGATATGGTTTTTGGATTTCTAATTCTTATAATTGGAATTTGAAATTAGATTTCTAATTCTTATAATTAGAAATCCAAACCACGTTAAGTGTATAGAAATTGTTTGCTTTTCTAATTATAAGATTTTCTTTAAATACAAAGAAAAGTGACGAACTATGAAAATCCTTTATTAATGTCCGATGGAGTGGAGTATATGTTAAGCGCTAAAGCAACTAAGGATATGGGGCGTCAGTATATTGTCTCTGTAAATTGCCTCTCTGCTGAATGAAAAAACCCAAGCTCTCGGGAGAAAAAACCATGACGCTGATGTTGTACTAGGGTTTTAGGACCATCAGCAACTAAGACCATATTCCTCTGTGTATATTATCTGTAAATTGCGTGCATTCTGAGGTTGATTTTCTGTTTGCTGGACGAAAAACCATGCTAGCCTTCCTGAGGCCAACTAACTCAGCCACGTTACGAAAAGAAATCATAACATTTCTCTTGTCATTGACGGTATCGAACTCAGGCCTCTTCCAATCAGTGGTGAAGAGAACGGTAATTATATACACAGACTACCCCTCGATGGCCTCAATGTTCGAAATAAAAATTATTAATAAAGGATCAAGTTGTCACTAAGTGAACAAAAATGATGTTATTGCAGACTTTGGCAAAGATTTCAACCTACAATAATGGATTAGCGCAAAGTGAGTGACACACTGCTGAAAGGGACCACCCCCCCCCCCCCCAGAGCAGTAGAATAAAGAAAAAGAAGGGATGTAACTCTAGTTAAAGACTGGTATGTGGCTTTAGCAAAAGGTCACAGTAGCAGAGCATCACGCTTCGTTGGAAGGATTTTCACAAGCCAGGGTCTTTCCCATCGTCTCCGTTTCAATAAATTCAACAACAGAATTTTAAACCAAGGAAAATCTATCATCATTTTTTTTTCATTTCTAATTTATTGTTAACTATATTAAATTAGAAAGTCGAAAGCCTTCAGAATACATGACTCATCCAGAAAATTCCGAATAGCCAATCGAATCCCTCGCGGTTAGTACAGCGGATATAAATAACACCCTTGCCCACACCGTGTGGAAAAGGCCCGGGTTCGAATCCCGTTGATGACGCGAGGAACTTTAATGGACCTTTTTCACTCCGTGGCTGAGTTAGTCGGTCTCAGGCGTAGATAGCAAGGTTTTTTCCCCCAGAAATTGGGGTTTTTCGTCCAGAAAAACAGACAAATCGACCATAAAACACACGCAATTGACAGACATAAGACACATAGCACGGAAGATAAATTTAATTGTTCGGGTGGCTTAAAAATAATAGTCTTATGATTGTTTTGCGTCTTTTAATGGATGAAAAACTCGATTTTTTAGGAAAAAATCGCACCGCTCTGTCGAGACTAAATTAAACACTCTTAAGACGCACATAAAAGCTGCTATCTTCGAGACAGGATTCGCATCCTAGTTATTCCAAATATATATCATTATATATTAATATTATCATTTTTATAACGAAACAGGCCTACGCGCTCTGGATTCATTGAGGAATTTTATTATGGCTAACACAGAGCGTACAAATAAAGAAGAAATATATGAGCTTTCGGCTATATGGTAGCCTTCATCAGAATTAAAAATACATGAATGGCAGTTGGAATGAAGATGTGCACTGCCAGGTGCGTGAGACGCGAGGTTTAATTGTTTGTTGACGTCTGTGGCTGTGACGCATGATGACGTGGCCAGCGTTTGTCCAACGATAGAACTACTGACTCTGTGATCGGGTTGATTTGGCAACCACTGTTCCTGTTCAAGGATTTATCCGAAGATTTTATATTTAACGATTCCAACCAGGTACGCTTTAGGTAATGGTGGGAAGTTATGGCATCGTTCGACGTCATATCGCTCTTTACCTCCATCCCTGTGGAACTTGCCATTTCTTGTGCAAAACAACTCTTGGACAATGATAGAACCCTCAACGAAAGAACTGGTCTCACACCCGATGACATTTCCGCCGCCCTCAGACTGTGCTTAACAGGGGGTGCGATCATATTTAATGACTCAGTCTACCAGCAGATACATGGCACGGCCATGGGTTCCCCTGTCAGCTCAGTCACAGCAAACATCGTGATGGAGGAGTTAGAGGGACGTGCGTTTGCACACGCACCAGATCACATCGCCTTTTGGTGTCGCTATGTTGACGATGTGTTCGTGGTCATCCCTAGAGACTCAGGTCAGCGACTTCTATCACACCTCAACTCGCTATCGCCCTTCATAAAATTCACGATTGAGCTGGAGTCGAACAACTCTTTACCATACCTAGATACACTTGTCCGACGTGAAGGCACATACCTGAGGACTACAGTTTATCGTAAGCCCATGTGTGCTGGCCAGTTTACCAACTTCCGGTCAGCACACGCGCGAGGCCACCTCCTCTCCACTGCCCGAACCTTGCTTACTCGCGCCTGGACACACTCCAGCTCCGCTGATGAAAGACGCAAAGAGGTCACTAGGGTCAAAGTAGACCTTACGAGGTGTGGCTACCCCATTGGCGTCCTCGACAAGTGTGATCTACAGACACGTGACATCGTGACAACCAGCTACAACACCAACAGTGGCGAGCCATCCACGAGGGCATTCATCCCATACTACCCCAACCTGTCACAACAGATCGGTAGAATCCTGAGAACGCACGGAATAAAATGCATCCAACTCCCAGGCAAGAAACTGCGTTCTTTTATTTCCAACGTGAAAACACCTGTCCCCACCCTTCTGCAGAGCGGTTTGGTCTACCGCATCTCTTGCCGTGACTGCACTAGCTGCTACTTTGGAGAGACTGGACGTCGACTCGAGAAACGTCTCTCGGAGCACAAAAGAGCGATCCGTTTAGCGGATATAGAACACTCAGCTATCGCCGAACATGTCTGGACAACCCACCACGACATCGACCCACACCGCGATGTCGTGGTGGTAGACAGATCCCACCATTACCTAAAGCGTACCTGGTTGGAATCGTTAAATATAAAATCTTCGGATAAATCCTTGAACAGGAACAGTGGTTGCCAAATCAACCCGATCACAGAGTCAGTAGTTCTATCGTTGGACAAACGCTGGCCACGTCATCATGCGTCACAGCCACAGACGTCAACAAACAATTAAACCTCGCGTCTCACGCACCTGGCAGTGCACATCTTCATTCCAACTGCCATTCATGTATTTTTAATTCTGATGAAGGCTACCATATAGCCGAAAGCTCATATATTTCTGCTTTATTTGTACGCTCTGTGTTAGCCATAATAAAATTCCTCATTATCATTTTTAGATACAGCCATTAGAAATTGTGGATGCATCTTGAGCTTCCCTATGCTCTGATAACTGCTTCTTAGCATCAATTGCAAAATAAAATGTTTCGTATATAATTTGTCACGGGGTGTTCAAATTGAAGGTACGTTTAAATGCTGACGTTCTATTAAAAAAAAAAAAAAAAAAGAATCTTCGCTGAACTCTAACTGGATACAATGGTGGATGATATTTTTCGTTTCCGAGCACAGTAATTGAGAATAAAGTGGGACCCTAAATGGAGAGAATACTTCTGCCGTGCTCTAAAACCATCGCTACATTACAGGGTGGGGTTCAACTCCACGTGCGATTAAATGATTCTGAAGCGCACTCTTTCTTCCAATTTTCCATAGATTTTCCTCGCGCAATCTTCTTTATACCGAACGCAGATGCTGAAGGATTTGTGAACGTAATGAGAATGAAATGATTCCGATGGATTATGAAAAAAAGATTTTCTTCACTCTTTCTCCCACACTTTTTTTTTTTTTTTAAATAATACGAGAGAATTCCACAGAAGTAACTCGCTCTTCAGTTGGAGGAGGAAAAAAAAAAAAAAAAAAAATTTAACGCAGAGAAAGAAAGTTTTGAGGTATCAATAAATAAAAGTATCAGGAATTCAGCTCCATTATTTTTATCATTCATTTATAGAATGATCTACGTAGTCCGAATGAACCTAGAGGAACTCTCGCTCGTTGAGAAGGGCCAGAGTTCGAATTCCAAAGATCGCACGAGCCATTTATTGAGGCCCTCCTTTTCAAATGATGCTGAGAGAATAGAGGCGCGCAGTTTACCTCCTTGAAAACGGACAAACCGTCCTCGAAACATTCAGTTCACACACGTGGCACCTCATCGCCTTCGTTACCTTGTATATAAGCTAATTAACCTGCCCCGATATTAATTTAATGCGCATATATAACAACTTCCTATAAAATATCTCAGAAATGTTTTTTCTGCAGCTTCCCATTTTATAAAAAGTAATATAAACGCCATTACATCATTCCAGTGGAGAAAGAGCATCTTCCGTTAACTGAAGCTAACTCTCAAGTTATCCTTAATGTACTCTAACTTAAAATTAGCAGCGAAAAACAAGATAGGGCAGAAACAACAAACGGGATTAATTTTATACAAGTATTTAACTCCGTGTAGCGATCGTTACTAAGGTGGTTTTATACGCCGATGTTTACAAAATTTAAAAAACAAAAAGAAGGTTCTTTTCTGTCACACGAAACAGCTAAGAAACTTGGAAGTGTTTACCGAAAAATCAGTAACTAAACAGCCACCAGCAAAGTTCATCCAACCTGTAATTCCACAGGAGGGTTGATGACGGTGAAGATTAAATATCGTGAGTAATTAGGTAAGGCATATTTTTAAATCTCGGGAGCTTCATATTTAATTGATTTACGTGTCCACATAACGCCGTTTAAATCAACTTTATCTAAGAAAGGAGGTCCCGCAAATCCCGCAGGTGTTCTTGCTTCTCCTTCGTTTTTCCTCTTAATTCAAACAGTGGACCACGAGATACCTCGCAAACTGTGGCTCGCTCTAAAGAAGTGTTTCGTCTCTTTTTTGCGCCGAACCCTTAAATCTACAAGGAATTGCTGTTTTTTTTTTTTAAATGACACGCGTTGCTAAAAATCACAAAAGAAAAGCCAGAGAAGCTTAACGATTGCTTTTAAAATTAAGAGTAAAAAGAAAAAGTCTTCGAAGCAAATATTTTAAGACGTAGGAGAAACAAAAGGTAACTACACCGCGTGAGACATCTGCCTGCTGAAATTTTAACGATATTAACAAGCATTTTAAAAGTTTAACTTATTTTTTTTTTTTTGCGCCTATAAACGGATAACATATATACATTTATGAATATTATATATTGTAGACTTATAATAATGCCAATGTACAATAATGATGCCAGTGTGCAAACTTGGGTTTGCTTTTTAAAAAATTTAACTATGTAGTAATGATGTAAATGAATAAATTAATGTCATTATCTGAATTTTAAATAGTCTGAGCTTTGAATCATAAAATATTATTAGTCTAAGAAGCACAGCTTTTAGTGTTTCGCATATTGTGTATAAATAAGTTACAATTGGGTTGGCAAACCTTACACATCCGGGTATTTACCCTCTCACCGATGAGAAGCCAAATAAATTCAAAATGGCGCTTTCTGGGGGATGTTGATGGCATCCTTCGTTATCGAGAATAGGTAACAACAGTCTTCCATGTTGGAGAAGTGTTGCCTATTCCAGGGATTTATGAATGAACTACTGGTGTGAGTTTGAGGAGTAACTGCTCTTTCCTTTTTCTTCTTCCTCTCCAACTTGTTCGCTTTTCTATGTCTAATAGGAACGCAGATGTGGATAAGAATGTTTATTATCCCAAACGGTGCCATCTGAAGGGAGCCTGATGGTATCTTTAGTTAGTGACAATAGGTAACAAGTATTCCCTATTGAGGAAGCGTTGCCTATTCGAGGGATTTATGAGTGAACTACTTATGTGAGTTTGAGGAGTAACTGCCCCTTTCCTTTTCTTCTTCTATCACTTTTCTATGTCCAATAGGGACAGAGACAAGTGTTTATTATCCCATACAGTGCTGTCTGAGTGGTGGTACTCAATTGAAAATAAGTATCTCCTCTAACGGGGAAGGTGTTACTTATTTGAAGTATAAGGAGGGCAACTCGTTGTGAAGGACTTCACAATATGAGATGTTACAACAATGATGCCAAGGTATAAACTTCGGTTTTTTTAAAAAAACTTCAACTATGCAGTAATGATGCAAATACACTAATTTATGTCATATATTGTAGCATTTAACTTTTAATGGAGGTCCTGAATCTTTAAGTTGGGAGCACCTTGAGTCATCGCCCACATACATCTACAGAGTCTGCGTTATCTTGTCTTTCGTATCAATTAAGCATTGGCAATTTTGTTTCACGCATAAAAATTAATTCATTATTGTTAATGTCTATTAAAAATAAGTTAGATATAACGGGATAATTGAAAATTATCCGCTAGCATCTATCTGTCTAAGGAGAATACAACGATCAAAACTGAATAAATAATTAATTATTAGAAAACCTTTTAGAGAACCCAAGAAAAGTATACTTCCACTTGTAGAAGAAATTAAACAGAATAAACTGGAAAAGATGAAATAACATATCAAACAGCCACCCGGTTAAGGAAGTATTAAATCATATTGAATGCATTCGAATATGATCGAAGAATTTTACTGTTTTCCCTAAATAAATACTATAATGATGCATTTCTACATTGGCTATACCATCTCCTTTCAATAGCGATTAGCGTGATAATCACTAGGCCGGTTCTGAAAACTGGAAACTAATTATAATTAAACTAATGTGTGGCGCTATCAGCTATTACATCTTAATGGAACATAATCGTGTTTCTGACGCAGGCAAAAATTTAAATAACTTCCACCAGCGCATTATTACTTGATAGCTGTCTGATACTGAATATCATATACATCATTAGGATAATTCATTTATCAAGCAACGTAAAAATAGTATACCAGAAATTAAGCTGAAAAATAAACAACCTGTTGAACGGACACCACCGAAGAGAACAGATAATGAAATTTAAATTCTTGTTAAATAAATAGTTGACAAAAGTCAATTGTTCAAGCAAAATGCGTGTTGTTCAATGGGTGGTTGGTTGTTGTAGGGTTTTAGAGCATTATCAACTTAGGCCTTACTGCTCCGTATATAATATGTCTGTACATTGTGTGTTCTGCTGATCTGATCTGCTGTTTGCTGGATGAAAAACTCGAGTTTCTGAGGGGGGAAAAAAGCACAATGCTGCCCTCGGCTGAGACCGACTAATAATGAAAATGATGCGAGGAATTTTATGGGCCTTTTTCACAACTTGGCTGAGTTAGTCAGTCTCACGCACAGGTAGTATGGTTTTTTCTCCCGGAAACTCTAGTTTTTCATCAAGCAAACATTGTATCCCAGAATACACGCAATCTATAGACATATTAGATGCGAGGCAATATGGCCTAAGTTGATGATGCGCCTGAAACCCTACAACAACCAACCAAACCTCTGAATCGGGGTTCGCCTTTATTTTCTAAGTGAATAAAGAACCATTATTATTAAAAGGTATGGCCTCTCCCGTTAACACTGCACTGCGTCATTTCGCTGCCTTTTAATCTTACAGAAAATGACTCAACTGTAATTTATTTAAAATAGTATTTTTCATTTTTTAATTCACTGAAAGTTAATCCTTATTATTTTACCCTCTCTCTCTCTCTCTCACTTCAAGCCTTGTTGCCGAAATACCCAAGAAACCCCGAATATCTTTAAGTATTAATCACTTAACTAGCCTCGCTTTAATTCTCTTTTAATTCTTATCACTACGTTTTGACTTAATAATGAAGATTAATGTAGCTGCCCGGATATATTATTTATTTTGGTGTCATCCAAGATCTGATTTAGTTAAATTGTTCCTCGACGGTGCGCACTTTCGCAAAATGTGTCACACATTTTATTAATAACAAACTTATTCCTTCTCGAAGAGTTCCATAAATTATGAGGATTGATGTTATATTTATTTGCAGTCTACTTTAAATAAATATGCATGTTAATAGAGCGCGCTCTTATCAATACATTACTTTCTTACTGTTCGCAATTTGCGACAAAGACGGATGGGATATTTCATACTTGTAAACGATCGGAGTGCTTTATGAAGTTCCTTTTGACTATGAAAGGAACATATTTCATGGCTCCCCCCCCCCGCAACCCTACTTCTCATCCTTAATTGTCTGACTCGTTTCGTATATGAACGATAAAGTTCTGAACACGCTAAAACAGTTCGGATTATTCGGGCAAAATATGCTGTCCTTCTAGACCATGAATGAAATCTTCGAATAAAGCCACGAGAATTGACTTACAAACGTAATAGACCATACAAATCCAGAATTGCATTTAAGGCAGTTTAATAGATGTTGGTTGGATTGGGCAAATCGAAGGATAGCACCAGAACTTCTTTTCCTACATGTGGTCACCTGATAGAATAAGATTAAGCATCCCACAACGGATAAAGCAACTATACAGCTAAATCGCTAAACTGCATGTTAACGAAATCTAATTTCTGATGAACTGGATGCTCGGTGAAGTGCATTCCGTGGTGTTCTAATGCGCCTCAAGATTTTCAATGTGTAGAGCAGGATTACTGGTTGGCTCTTTGGAGGGACTTTTGTCAGGATAAATGAACTCATGGTGCAAAATATTAGATCAAAAGTACGGGACCTCTGTCCATCATTTGCAAATTCTGAAGCTTGGATATGTTGCTTTGGATGTGGCTTATTTCACGATACACAGATGCGAGTGTACTGAATGAATGTTAATATTCTAGGATATAAATTAGAATAAGGAATCGTGAGTGGATTATTAATGATGAAACACCCACTTTTTTTGGCTGGATTAAGTGGTATGTACTAAAGTTCTTTTCCAGGTCATCCTTTGCGTCTAGCCCTAGGTAATGTTGGAAGAATGTTCTGATGACAGCTTAGTTGTTTCTCCACTTCGCACTCGTTTCGAAAGGTCTGGGTTCGAGTCCCATCTTTGACTGGAACAATTTATAAGGCCCTCTGCAATCCATGCTGTAGTCAGTCGATTCAAGCAGAGAAAGTAGGATTTCAGCCCCTAGTTATTTCGGATTTTTCAGCCCGCACAACAAGCAAACCAGCCTATGAACACACACTTCTTCAAGCTGAGACTACTGAGACTTATTTTCGCTGTTGGGATTGAAGAAGTGTGTTCGAAACATGCTTGGGATTTCTACGTTGGATAAGCCTTCACATACATGGACATAACGAACGTTTTAATTGGAAATTAAAAGCTTCATCCAATGTAGTCTGTTTATCATCACAGTGCGCTTGCGCGAGTTGGTGTATGTCGTGTTCGGTTATGCTCTTCAAAGATAGCAAGTTTTAGTTACTTATCCTTGACCGTACAGCATGATTCAAATACCAATAGATTCCTCTTCTTCCGCCCAACACGGATGAGCCATCATCTCCATCATCAAACAAACAGGTACTTCATGTTTTTTAGTTTTTTCTTATGCTATTGCTTCCATTATATTAGCTCTAACCCGTATACAGCCAGCAATCACTAGTGCCCTAAAGGCATATGACGACATCGTGGTCAACCTTGAGAAGTGAGAAGTCACAAAGACCTGCGCTGCTGAACCCCCAGGGTACGTTAAACTCTCCTATTCTTTCAGCTTTAAAACCTCCCCTCTCAGCAGAAATACAGTGGTTGTATGAATACTAATCCTCAGCAGTGAATATAAAGGCACTGTATAACCCGTCTTATTCCGACCCCACAGGCAAACCATCGTCAAGAGAACGCCTAAAATACAAGCGGTTTTAATTCTTCACAGAAAAGTAATTAGTCGGACAATTTTTCAACCTAAAGGCTATGGCAGAATCAGAAATTTTGACAAGCAACCCCACGTGCTTCCGTTGTAAAGTAGATCATCAGGAAGCAGTAATCCAATGTACGTCATGTCGGCAATTTTACTGCGCGGCCTGCACCAAATGCGATATAAAGCGGTTCAACAAGCAGCGACGTCAAAAGTACATCTGCCCATTCTGCAAAGAAAGTAAAGAACAAATGACAAATGCAACGGAATATGTGGATATCCAGAATGACACGGAGGTCGAAAATAACCAAACAAAGGTCCAAACATCAAACTTTAGTCAGACTCACGCTGCATGTCAAACTGACTCAGTAGCGGTTAACCCGCAGTGTGAAATGGACTCAGAGGTCTGCAGTCAACAACCAATCATCGCGACACATGAAAATCCTGTGGAATGCAGGAAAGAAAGCCAAGGGGAAAGTGACCTCCTTAATGATGAGCAAAACAGGTTCCTGAAATACATTGATGGCATCTATACAGAACACATGAAATTGTTCCATATGCAAACTGCAGAATTTCTGGAAAACATAATGTGGAAACTCACATCAATCTCTGACAGTCTGCAGAATTTATCTGAAGAGAACCGGCAGCTTCGTGTACAGAACAATGACATGAAACAAGAAATAGGTCTCCTAACCAATGAAGTGCGTCAACTAGCAACCTTATCTTTGCCCAATGAAAATAGTATATCCAACAGCGTGGCTCAGGGAACCTTGGAAAACAAGAAACAAGAAGTAGAATTGATACATGATTCCAACGCTAAAAGGAATTATAATCCCCAATTTTTGTATAATGCAATGCCTCATATGCCTGTCACCCTTAGCCCAATGGCAGCCGTAACACAAGGAGATAACAATCAGCTTAATAGCAGAGATGCAGGGCTGAATGACTGTAGCTCACCCAAACCTGCATCTAACAACACTGGGGGTAGCCACTCAAAGACCTCTCAGGTGGCCCTCTCCACAATGCCGACTCAAAATACTACTAAACCTAAAAGGTTAAAGGGGATCCATACTGGAAAGGGTGCATCAAGACCCACATTTGCAGAAGTAGTCACCGGCAAAAAAGATGCTGAGAATAACCAAAATATCCCACCAGCAGGACTTATGGGCAACCTCTACTCCCTGGCATCTCTCACCGATCAACATGTTCACTCAAAAGAAACCAGGATGACATATTCAACATATCAGAAAATGGAACATGGAAGACAACAGGGCAATAGAGATGCCACAGAACTTTCCTCGAAGGGAACTCGTTCTAATTCGTACAACGTCACAGCAGTTCAGACTCGTGGTCGAATCTTTATATCTCGACTGGTATCGACTACTAAACCAGACAGCATTAAGGCCATGTTTACAGAAGTACATGGGATGAATATTGATGTGAGACAGAGAAGAACCAGGTATCCAACCTATGCCTCTTTCATCATTACCTGCCACCCAGAGAAGATGAGCTTCGTACTGGATCCAAGGCAGTGGCCCCCTGGAACCCTCATCAAACCCTTCCTAGATCAGCAGCCAAGAACTGCAATAAACCACCGACATCAAACGCAATAGCAATTAAAGCTACCAAGCTCCCAAGCCAACAAAACGCATGAGAAATCAAATAACTTCACTGAGAACAAACTTACCACATATCGTTCAATACAACTCTCAGCAGATTATAATGATAATCCCCAGAGCTTCAGACCGGTAAAGAATATCCCTGTACACATCGCAATGCACAGTAGACCAGTGCGAACTTTAAAAAGAGACCTGCCACCTGTACGAACTCCAGTTATTATGGCTACCACGATTCGAATTGTCTATCAAAATGCAAGGAGTATTTGTAACAAGCTAGACACTGTCGAACAGCTTCTCCTCTCTAAAACCTTTGATATTCTCTGCATTGACGAAACGTGGCTTGGAAACGGGCGGGACTCCGTTGCCTGTGCTCCTCAGGCTGGGTACCAGATGCTCAGTTCCCCCAGAGAGGATCGTAGAGGCGGGGGAGTTGCAATATTCTATAATACCACTATCTTCTCATTGGCACATTCTGTAGTAACCCAATCCCTTGCATTTGAAGCTGCTATGGTATCCCTCAAGCTCAATGCCAACCTGATAGACATAGCAACAGTATACATTCCACCAGGCCCAAACAGTGACATCATTGAAGATGTGATCCACTGGCTGGTAAATCACCTCCATGCCTCTGCTAAGCACATTGTTTGTGGAGATTTCAATCTTCCACCTACTCTCACACATCTTAGTAGGAAACTCATTAGCAGTATGGATTCATTGGGTATCAGCCTACTTAATTGCCACCCCACGAGAGGATCTAATCTCTTGGATCTGATGTTCTCTTCAGCACCATGCGACCTCGAAGACAGTCCTCAAAACCTATTTCAATCCGATCACGAACCTATTGCCATACTCCTGCACTTAGCCGCACCTAACTTTGATATCCAAGGCCCAAAAAAGAAAAAAGACATCACAGCACCCAAATTCATTGATCCATCACGATGTCTCGAAGCTGCATCCTCGATACCTTGGGAGGCTCTCAATAATTGTGATCTCGAGCTAGCTGTGGACCTCATGACCAGATGGATTCGAACCATTGCAAGTTATGGTGCTACAAAAACTGTCTGCATCACTCCCCGTTCGAGAGCTTGGTGGACACCAGCACTGAACAACAGCTTTCAACAAAAACAAAATCTGCATAAGAGATGGAAAGATTCAGGCGCTACACAAGATCGTATTGCCTTCTCCAGAGCCCGGGCAGTTTTCAACCGTCAGAAAATATTTGCAATTAAAAAGCATTTAAATTCAACCCTACGAAAAGGCAAATCGTTTTATGACTCTCAGCACACAGGATTACCTAAAGCACTGGACCTTGAACTGTGGATTTTTTTTTTTCATTTTCATTTTCATTTATTAATTACACACAATATAGTCTCAACATTATGTACATAAAAGTATATACATGATTTATATACAAGATATATTTACATATAATTATATGCTCTGACAAACATTAAACTCTCATGTGTGTGTGCAAGTGTGTTCTTATTCAGGTAGCTCCCAGGCATAAGCCCAAATCTACCTTGAGAACTCGGGAATACATAGTCTTTACAAAGCAGTCCTTAAAAAGTATGTTAAATTACTTGAGTCTGATTTTACTGTAGCGCTATTCGCACTTGAAATCCCGCACCCACTGGAGGTAGTGCAATACCAGTGAGTGCCAGCAATCCCGCGCCCCGGGTTGCCCATACCAGGGAGCCAGCAGGGAAAAAAAATAATAATAAAAATATATATATATATATATAATAAAACAACAATAATATTCAATAGTCTGGATTCCACAACTACAAACTTCAAAAATCACAGTTCAACTGAATATTTCCTCAGCTGCTGTTTCACATGCACTGGAACCTCCAAAACCAATAACGGTAC
The DNA here is from genome assembly GCF_048544385.1 of Mastigoproctus giganteus. Classification (NCBI taxonomy): domain Eukaryota; kingdom Metazoa; phylum Arthropoda; class Arachnida; order Uropygi; family Thelyphonidae; genus Mastigoproctus; species Mastigoproctus giganteus. The sequence goes on along the minus strand of NC_143578.1, from coordinate 135,565,360 downwards.
TGTCCAGCAATCTCCAACTGTACGCCATGGATAATAGACGCTTTAGACCACCAGACCCGACGCAATGAATCTGATCCAGCACGGCAGAATCCAGAATGGAGTATTCATGATTGCAGCACAAAAGACAACCAACCAGAGCACCAGACCCAACACCATGAATCAGGTCCAGCACCCCAGCCGCCAGCCAGATGTAGAAACCAATAGTGAAACTCCATGAAGACAATTAAGACACTAGGTTTGCCTCTGAAGAAAGGCTCTGAGAACAGTTCTTCTTGCAAAAACAGCAGCTGAAAACTCCTGAAATAAATTAAAACAGTCACGATTTGCAATAAGCAAATGCACTGTATCAAATGATAAGTCAGGAATATGCGCCATCAAAATCCGCCTTTGGTCTTCATACTCCCGACATAAAAAAATTACATGCATCCAAGTCTCCTGCTCGCCACATGTACAGAAAGGATCTGTCTCCAACCCTCTCTCATATAATTTGGCCCTAAGTGAGCCGTGTCCTGTTAACAAATAAGAAGTGTACATAGAAGGCGTAAACCAAGATGCCACGGTTTTTGCCAATGCATAGTTCACCTGGGGAATATATTTCCTCGTCACAGCTCCAACATCACCACTTTCCCATCTGGTCTGCCATAAATCCATTAATTTGTTCCATATTCGTTGTTTTTCTTCTTTAATATTATTCTCCAAATCGATTGTAATATCCAAAAACGTTATTGATGTACCCTTTTTCAATTTGTACAAAAACCCTCTGTAGACAATAAATAAATCCAATGGCATGGTACCAGCAATTACCTGTAGGGCGTTTGTAGACGCTGTTCTAGGTACTTTCAATAAAGTTAATAACATAGAGCGCTGAAGCGATAAAAGTTTCGATCGAATCCTAGTTTTAGTTACCACAGAAAACCAAACAACAGCCGCATATGCCACTATCTGGAGAAAAATAGTCTTATAATACAATGACAACACTCTCTTATTCAATCCCCACTCCTTACGAGAAATCCTAGCAATGGAGCCTGTAAAGTGTCTTACTTTTACATTTTACATTTAGGTGTGAAACATGTGGGAAAAAGGAAAGTTTGTCATCTATGATTAATCCCAAATACTTAGTTTTAGCAACATAAGGAATTTGAACTCCACCTAAAAGAACTCTTGGATTTCTGCCGTAATCAAATTGTTTCTTAAAAACCATAAAACAGGTCTTACTTGCAGAGATCTTCAATTTGTTCCAATTGGCCCACTGCATTAAATCATCTAAAACTGACTGTATTTTTCTTTCCAATATAAGTCTGGAGTGCCCAGAAACTCCAATCACAAGGTCATCAGCATAGGCTATCTTAGCAAACTCTGTACTCTCCTTAACAAGCCACTGATCTAAAACTGCATTCCAAAAGAGAGGTCCCAAAACCGAACCTTGAGGACAGCCTCTCGAGACACTGGCACTATATGACAGATGACGTGCACGCACAGTAATAAATCTGTCCTGAAAGTATGACCTTATAGTGTTAAATATGTAACTATTACACTCTGCAAGCACTAGAGATCGAAGGGCACTTTCCCGCCATACCGGGAAAGTGCCCTTCAAATGCTCCTTCGAAGTCTATAAAGACCATAAGAACATATTTCTCAGAAGAATCCTTAATGTACTTTAAAAGAGATGTTATGGCGTCCTCTGTAGAGTGCCCCTTCTTAAATCCATGCTGATCAGCAGAACACAGATGCTTATCCTCTAACATCGCAGAAATTCTGGGAGCAAGTAACCTTTCATAAACCTTACCCATGTTCGCCAAGAGAGAAATTGGTCTGTATGCTCTCGGATCAGTCCTGGGCTTACCAGGCTTATGCAATATCTTTAGCAGTGCCATCTTCCACGGTCTTGGAAAAGTACCTTCAGTGAAACATTTATTAAACAAATTTAACATAATTTGAGGAAAGTAATCATAAAACTTAATGATTACTTGATTTTCAATTAAGTCCAAACCTGGACATTTCTTAACGTTCAATTTAGCTATTGCTGCACCCAACTCCACCAAACTGAAGAGTTCAGCTTCAGCGTCACCTGCTCCTGTAAACTCAGAGTTCATCCGGCGTATCTCCGTTTGTTCAGGTGAATCATCTTGAGGAAGATCCTGAGGAAATAGTCTTCTAACAATCGTTTCCACAGTAGAAAACCAATCCAATGTCTCATCATTATTGTTCAATACAGTGTTGTATATTTCTCCACAAAGCAACTTATTACGAGAGATTTTATACACGAGACCCCAGGGATCTCTGTTACCAACTTCATTAACCAAATTTTGCCAACAAGTTCTCTTGCTCTCAGCAATAGCCTTATGAAAGGCCTTTCTTCTCTCTTTATAGGCATTTTTAAATGATTCCACATCAACACTAGAGAGATGTCTATTTCTTTGGTATACTTTCCTAGCCTGGCATACCTGAGACCTCAGAGAAGACAAAGCAGAAGTCCACCACGGCACAGACAACTTTTTAGTCCTTTTTCTCCTCGTAGAGTGCACACAAGCCTGGAAAATATGATACTGTACATAGTTTACATATTCATAAGCTGTCATACCATTTAAACTCTCCCCAGGTATCGCACAATTATCACTATCGAAAACTGTAGTCAAATAATTTTTAAAATTGTTGCAGTTAACACGGTCCATAGAAAATCTAGACAGATCACTCGCAGCGAAGCTCTTTTCCCTTACTTCGAAACAGAGATCAAATGAAATTGCACGGTGATCACTATTTACTAAACCAGAATTGACTTCCCAATTCAAAATAGAATCGCACATACGAAGAGATGTCACAGTTACGTCAATATTAGACTCTCCATTTACAGTTGAAAAGGTGAACGGCTTATTTGGACTGTGGATGGACCACACTGCACGGTTCTCAAACACTGTGGCCCCGATGCATCTAGGCAACTTACCCATCAACAACGTCCCTACTGATATGCTCGCCACCGTTCGCATCACCAGGAAGCAGCTTATAACTGCTATAAATGGATTGCCACCCACTGCAACTGCAGGCCCCGATCTTGTGCCACAATTCATGATTAAATGTCTTAGCTCGTTTATAATCGGTCCTCTACTATCAATTTTTAACCGTGTCTTAACGCAGCAATACTTTTCCCCTCTTTGGAACAGATATACTGTGAGGCCACACCCTAAATGCCAATCTGCAACCCTAATTAAACAGTTCAGACCAATTTCTCATTCTTCCAGCCTCCTGAAGCTCATGGAGAAGACATTACTTTCCACCATCATCAATCAAATCATGCCTCACAAACCCCCACAGATTCACTATGGCATTCCAGGTAGATCCACAGTCACCAATTTAACATCGATAACCAACACCATTCTCAGTGCACTAGAAGCTAAAGCAGAGCTTTCTGTCACCTACATCGACCTGGAAGCTGCTTTCGACTCCATCAGTATCCCCTCACTTGTTCACCTCCTAGAAAACTACTTCTACATGAAAGGTGACATGTTGTGGTTTATCACAGCCCTGCTCTCTGACAGAACCATTCTTCTTAAAGCGGATCAACACACAATCCGGAGAAAGATCACTGCGGGAGTTCCCCAAGGCGGAGTTCTCTCCGGAGCATTATTCACCGCTGTTATTATTCCGTTTGTGCAACAGAGAGAAGACATACTCTGCTATGCCGATGATATTAAAATATATACTCAGATTAACCCTGGCGAACATCTCTCAAACATCAATAAAAAGATCTGTGAAAAGTTACACGACTTAGGATCCTATCTCCATCAATTTGGCCTCCTCATTAACCCTGCCAAATCAGCCCAAATTGTCTTTTCTCTGAAGCGCCAACCCACTGAAATCCAAGCTTCTCTGGACGGCATTCCCTTCCCAGTGGTCAAGATGCATACAGACTTGGGAGTCGTCTTCGACTATAAACTGAGCTTCAACCCCCACATTGACAAGCTCACAGCAAAATTCTGTCAAATGCGCTGGACCACAAAACAACAACTGCTCCACGTTAGGGATCTGGATGTGACTCGTCGGTACATATACACCTCAGTATACTCCGTCGTACTGTATGCCTCGGAAATTTGGGGTTCCGCGGCCCCTACCAACATCAAGCGCGTGTACTCCGCCGAATACTGGCTCCTTCGTTGGATCACGCAAAAACATCGTCGTCCACCCCAGCAAAGGACAACTGCGATGGCGACGTCACTTCACTTTGCCCGACTTCCAGATCTTGTATTTGAAAAACGCCTTTGTTCTCACTGTCAAGATGACAACCGGAATGGTCTCGGAGCCAAGCATCTGGGAACTGTGTGGCTGGAGGATCCCTGTACCCGGACTGAGGTCAGCTCCCACGCTCACAATAACAGATTATCGCTTAGCGACCGCTTTCTCCCCAGGGAGATGCTCCCCACAATCCTTTCAATTGACGGCGACCTCTGTAGGTTTGTGAAGGATCGGAGGTACCGAAGACAGATCCTTAAGAGCCTGACCTTGGCCAGGCAAAGTGCACATTGATAAGGGCAGCATAATAATGCCCAATATATTGTAAATAATGTTCAAAGCACGATGTCTTTATGAATGTTGTAAATAAAGTCAATAATATCTTTACGAATATAAATATTAATATAAATGTAAATCTGAATATCTTTATTATTTCAGTGTAAATACTGTCAAAAGCATAAAATGTCCTGTAAATAATCTGACACTGATTCTATTTTATTGTTGGCTCTGGGGGATGAGCCCGAACTTCGATGTGGGCCCCGTCTCCCCAAGGCTATTATTGTACACCATCCAATGAAAAACCCCTGGCGTTGCTGCTGTGAAGGGTCTGTTGTATATACCACGTTTGTATACAATAAAGATTATATATATATCACTTCTGTTTTCGAATTATAGCGAAGGCCGAACCGAGAAATTGCGTACACATGAGGTTCGAAGAAAAACCACTCTGCCTCTTAAATCGTTGAGTTAGTATACAGATAAATATAACGATATTGTATGCTTTACGAATTAAACATTCTTCATTGTATTAAATCCGAACGTGAATTTAATTTATTGAAACATTTAATGTAAGTCACACAGAAAAAATGAAAATAACAAAAGGACACCAAATCTAGCTCTGGATAGCGTGTTTATAACTATTACTTGTAATAAAACACCAGATAATGTCGTAATTTCAGCAGATAGCTGACAGATTATGAAAATCTATGCGACGGCCGTACCGATGCTGAGGATTCTGCATGCATTGCATTATGTTATATTACAAAAAATTCAGTTAATTTTGACCGAACACCACTGTTCAGGGACTTCAAGTTATAAACCGCCCTGGTCATCTCCACACCTACAGCGGCCCCCTCTGGGAAAGCAACATTGACGTTACAGCGGCGACTCCAGATATTGCTGTCAAGCTCGCCAGATGGACTGTTCAAGAATCCTGGACTACGTCGGACCACAGAGCGATTTCATTCTCCCTGGTTCGCTCTCTGGAACGTACCCCTCCAGTCCCCAGAGATGTGATACGTTATAACGTCAAGAAGGCTGACTGGGAGCGCTTTCGAACAGAACTGTCAACGAGACTCCCTGAAGATATTCCACTCTTTGACACACTAACTCCGGATGACTGTGTAAAAAGCATTACCGCTACTATCAGAAGCGTCTGCGACCTTTCCATCCCACGCAGAAGGCCCTACAGGTATGCTGTCCCTTGGTGGAACCACCAGCTAGACGATCTAAGAAGAAGGGTCCACCATGCTAGGAAAATGTTCCAGCGGGCAAGGGCTACGATGTCCTCCCAAGAGATTACGGCAGCCAGGGAAGCTTACCGCACAGTCAGAAATGAATATACTAAAGAAATTCGCAAAAACAAAAAGCAATCGTGGCAAACTCTGGTGTCTATCTCCGGAAATGAGAACCCCTGGGGCATCGTTTTCAAAATTGTAACTAATAAATTACCACGTGGTGAGGTGCTTGATACAACACTGAAAATAGACGGTACTTCCACCTATACCTGGGAGGACACTATAAATAACATTCTTGATACCATTTACCCTGTTGAAGAGGCACCCTTGACGCAACAGCAACAAGAAATTATCAACCAGAATTTAGAATACCACACAGCAACGGTGGAGCCCCCGTTCACCGGCTTTGAGATGGACCTGGCAATTAACAAGATGAAAGATGGAAAAACACCAGGTGCAGACCTGCTGGAAGTAGAAGTTCTCAAAAAATTCGCTGAGGCCTGTCCAGCTATACTTCTAAGCCTACAGAATAAGTGCCTGGCAGAGGGCACCTTCCCAGCTTCATGGAAGACTGCAACCTTAAAACTAATACTGAAAAACTCGGACAAGTCACCACAGAACCCAGCCTCATATCGCCCGATTGCCTTACTCTCCGTGATGGCCAAACTACTGGAGCGTCTACTCTTGTTTAGACTTTCTGCCTGCTACGAGGAACACCAACTCTCCTCAGAAAAACAATATGGCTTTAAAAAAGGCTGCAGCACTGAAGACGCTGTCAACAATCTAATCACCCAAGCAACGCACTCAGCTTTCAAGTACTCTCTTGCTATATTGGTGGACTTTGCTGGAGCTTTCGACCGCCTGTGGTGGCCCAGCGTTCTTCGGAGACTTCGGCACTCAAATGTTTCTAAAAATCTATATAACAGTTTGAAGTCTTATCTAACCAACAGAAAAGTACGAGTTACTAACAAATATCAGACAGTTACCAGATTCATACACCGGGGTTGTCCGCAGGGCTCTGTGCTTGGCCCGTTCCTCTGGTCTATTGTCTTGGACGAGTTCCTGGGCTTGGACCTTGGGGGGGCTGAGCCCTTGGCCTTTGCGGACGACCTTGTCCTGTTGGTGCGTGCGGACACTAGGTCGTCCTTGGAAATTATTGCAAATGCGGCGCTTGTGAAGCGCCAGAACTGGGCAGCCTTGCACAACCTTACCATCTCGGCAGAAAAAACAAAATCCATTCTCCTCAAGGGCAGACTACAAATTAGAAGACCACCTACGATGAAATTAAACTTCACCCCCATCCGACTGTACACAGAGGTTAAATACTTAGGTATTTACATTGACTCTGGTCTTACTTTCCATAACCACCTGAAATATCTAGCCACCAAAATCCGGAAGTATGCCGCCATGATCAGGAGGGTGAGCAGAGCCGACTGGGGCCTGAAGCACAAAGCTCTGACCCTCATATACAAAGCAGTATTTGTCCCGATTGTTTGCTATGGTGCCTCCACCTGGTATAGACAAGCTATACTAACAAAAAACAAACAGAAGCTGGATACAATTCAAAGGTTCATGCTGCTATCAATTAGTAGGGCGTGCCGCACTGTTAGCACCCCTGCCTTGCAAGTTCTAACAGGTTGTCAGCCACTCTACCTAGAAGTAGTCAGGCGAGGCCTATATTACCACCTTAGGAAAGGAACACCAGCTGAAATAGTAAATCTCCAGCTGGATCTTGCAAATGACCCCAAGATAGAGAAGAGGAGAATCACCCAACACCTACAAGCGATATGGCAACAGAGCTGGGAAACCACGCAGAAAGGAGATATCACGAGGCGATTCCTCCCAACTATAAACCATACTCACCCAATAGCCCCTCCCTGGTTCTCACCTGGTCTGCACATGACGTTTATTATCACTGGACACGGCCCCTTCCGTCAGAAACTCACAGCTATGGGGATTGAAAGAGACCCGCGGTGCCATTGTGGAGAAGAAGAGTCCTGGGGGCATCTCATGTATGAGTGCCCTGCCTATGACAACAGTAGAATCAAGTTTGCTGCCGCAATTCAAAGGAATCCACGAAACCAAGAGTCCTCGCTGCTGCTCGATGAAAACACATACAGGGCACTAACTGTGTATGCGCAGGAAATCTTCGCACTGAGGCTAGCCAAGATTGCTGAAATGAGAACAACATTGGATCATGCTGCCCAAGGCCTGAATCAGACTGGCGTGGGTTAGCTCCTCCTCCGCTAGAGGACACCGCCTTGACAACTTGCAAATCCTTTAAGGGTAGGAACACTGCTGGTACCATTCTGGTGCGGGACTGCTGGCACTCATCGAGTGCGGGATACTGCTGCAAACCCCTTATAGGGTAGGATCAGCCGGCACCGTTCTGGTGCGGGATTGGTGGCACTCTGGAGAACTTCTGAGTGCGGGATACAGAGTCCATTGGCCTCTGGTGATCATGCAGGGGCACCTGTCCCCTGCTACTTTAACTCCCACCCCCAGATCCCTATTTTCACCTCACAAAGAGCGGACTGCTCCTTAACTTCAGTCCGTCCTCCTTTCCCTCTTTCTGTTCCTTCTAACTCGTACTCCTGCTCTGTTTTCTCCCCCCCCCCACTTTTTTATTTTTTATTTTTTATTTTTTTATTTTTTTTATTATTATTTTTTTTTTTTGTATTATTTTTTTTATTTATTTATTTATTTTTATTTATTTATTTATTATATATATATTTTTTTTTTTTCACTTGACCTTTGTCAGGAAGCTTAGGCAACCCTGGCAAAGGCCAGCCAGAGTATAATGGGCAGCCTGGCTCACCTCCCAGTGGTGGTGGCGGGCAACGTGGGGTCCCACTAGGGGCTCTGCGGCCAAGCAGCCAGAGACACAACAACAAAACATAACACTACTCTGACAGAAACCAGACATTACACTTTTTCTGGCTTTTACAGAGATTCTGTATTTCTTCACAAAGTACCATGGTGCAGATGTGGGAAACCACAGGTGGCGCCTTTCACAAAACACTATGCCACTATGTTCAGGGAACCTATAAATCACTTGCAGAGCAAAGATTACAATTGGTAATAGACGGAGTACTTCATTTACTCTGCAAATAACAATAGTGCAGGAAGTATTAACGCCCTCTGGCGTTCAAGGGGTACTGATGCATTATCTCGACCTTTTTATCCATTCATTCTTTCATCGTGGGCCTGTATAACTGGCAAAAACACGGTCACGCATCTAACTTTTAAATAATCAGTGTTTTTATTTCATTCTTGACTGCATTTCTGCATTTTTAATGCTTCCGTTTGTTGGTTCATTGCGCTGTTCACTTATCACTTTTATTTGAATAGCTGATTATAAAAATTAAAATGTTTTCAAGCGAGAGAATCACTTCCTTTCTTCGCTTTTTTATATATGCAAACTAAAGGAAAACCAATACAATACCTCGTAACTGGTTAAAATCCGGAAACTTCTGTTTACTGTCACTTAATTCTTTCACGTCGATGACGGCTCTTTGTGCAGTAAATAGCTCGGATATAACTGGAGACATTTTATTGGTAGATGGTCTGTTATCTGTAATGAATATACGCATTTGTCGTGAAAATTTAATTATTTTTTTCTTTTTTACTGTTCGATTAATGAAAACTTAATTTTAGTTCGACTCTCTGATAGGAGAAATTTCAATGGCCTCGTTCTTCCTATAGCGTGTTGCGTTTTTACGTTTAAATGAGCAAGGATTATCCGGCTTAATGCAAAATAAAAGGAACAGAGAAGACAGTCTACGAGGTGGATTCAAAAAAGATTTGTATTTATCAAAGAGTAGTTTTGGTAAAAAGATGAAATGTTTTTTTTTTTTTTCTGATATCTTGAAATCTCTATAGCACCTAAATACATTTTGGTTTCGATTTGAAAATTCATGTTTTGGTGATGCTACGCATTGGTATAAACAATTCAAAAGTGGAAGAACTTCAAAGGCATGAAGAAATCCCAATACTCCCAGTAACAGAAGAAAGTGTTGCAAAAATTGAAGCTGGAAGATCGCCATACTTGAGTCAAAGAACTAGCTACAGAGCTCCATATTACTGTAGGGTCTGTGGAGAATATCATCCATCAACAGTTGCATATGCGTAAAGTAAACGCTAGATGAGTTCCCAGAAGGAAAGGGCACAAGGTCCACATGAAATGTTATCGATGTGCCAGTAAAAACAAGAGGGGTTTTCTCCAAAGCTGGTCACCATGGATCCATCACTATGATCCCAAAAATAAACAAATGTTAAACAATGGAAGTATGAAGAATCACCACCCCTAAAAAGGCAAAGGTGCAATCAAGTACTAGCAAGATGATGTTGTCGGTTTCAAGAGATCAGCATGGTGTAATACTAACGAATTACCTTCAAAAACTGTACTATGATGGTGAAGTATTATTCCAACCTCCGCATCAAGCTACGTGCTGTTATTGAAAAAAAAAAATAAGATGGGAAAAGCTGCTAAAAGATGTAGGTCTGCTCTACGATAATGCCGAGATGGGGGAAACCCCTAGTGCCGTCTGACAACTAACACACTCCACGATAATGCCCCTGCGCATTTCTCGCGTGCTGCCATGAAATGTGCCCACAAATGTGGGTTTGAAATATTGCCTCATCCTACTTATTCCCCGGACATCACGCCCACGGATTTATTCCTCTTTCTTGTGCTAAACTCCTTTCTTCGTGGAAAACACTTTGCTGCTGATGATAAGGCGATTTCTACTGCAGACAACTTCTACAAAACTGGCCTGCGGAAGTGTACTGAGAGAAGGAAAACGTATGTCATTTTGTCTGGTAACTACTTTGAAAAATTGTAATATAGGGTGTTTATTTAAACCTTCTGTCACTTCTGGGTGAATACGAATCTTTTTTGAACCTCCTCGTATTTAGCCCAATAAAACAGGAACGAGGGTTTACTAGCATCAAGTCTACCAATAAAATTTACATACTCAATATTTTAAAATAATTAATAAATTATTGTCCTCTTGTATATAGTGACGATGGATGAATCATGTCAACGTAAAAGAACGGCCATGAGCGAAATGTCCAAAGTCATTTTACAAAGGAAAGCTGGGAATTCTGCTTGTATGCATCTTCGGCTTTTTTCCCCTTTATCGCATTTTTATTCCCGTAATGGGTACTGGTAGCAAGTGAATGGGGTGGTTGGTTGTGTCCGATTACTATTATTATTGCTACTACTGTTGGTCAAGGAACTTTCTGACTATCCTAAAGGTGTTCAGGATCGCGGCTTTCTGGAATTCCAGGTGTGTTCTCTGGGCAGCCTATTGCTGCTAGATTTTTATGGTGGCTCTTTGGCACCATGTCGGTATTTGCCCATGTGATCGGAATGGTCATTACTTGTCCCATGCCCTCGTGGGTAGCACAGTTAGTAGGATCGCCGTTCCCGAACCGGGTGGAAAAGACCTGAGTTCGAAACCGGTCGATGACGAGAGGAATGAATTTTTATGAGTCTTTTTCGCAACGTGGCTGAGTTAATCGGTCTCATATGTGAGGACAGAATGGTTTTTTCTCCCGGAAACTCTGGTTTTTCGTCCAGAAACATGGCCTTAGTTACCGTTATTCGTAAAATTCAATAATAACAACAACTTTTCCCATATTGCACATATTTTTGACTTTCTGTCTTAGGTCAGAGTACTTCCTGATCTTCTCCTCTCGTGTTTTCTGGAAGTTGCTGGTAATGGGCATCGCTATGTCAATCAGGTAGGTAGCCATTTTCTTCTTATCAATGAGGATTATGCCTGGTCTGTTGCGCAGGATTGTCTTTTCTTGTCTTGTCTGTTATGATGGCACCGTCTCAGTATAATCAGTGAGTCTCTAGTACGGCCTGGTTTGCCATGCTACTCCTTTCACCAAATTACATTTCCATGTTTGTCCTACACTGAAACATGAAGAGTATGTTTTGGTGATTCTGTTGGATTAGTATCACATCACAAATACTTAGGATTATAGAGAATTCATGCATTGTCTCTTAGAATAAGCATATTAACTATTTAATTAGCAGATTACGTTTCTTTCTCTTTTTTTTTTACCATATCAGAAATACTTTTTTTCTCTAACTACTAATGCAGAAATTTATTTTGCCCTCAGTATTAAATTATGCTTTAAATATATGGTTCAAAGCCATACACTACAGTTAAAGCTTATCAAATCTTTATTACAAAGAATACTGAAACAAATACTTGTGTGGAAATGAAACAACTTAAACCAAACGTAAGATTTTCCTGTCTTATCAAAATTTAAAAATGAACCTTTTTGTCAAAACCTAACACTAATTTAAGAGATGAAAATATCAGAAACAGATGTTGGATATAACTTAAGAAATCCCAAATACAATCTTCCTGAAACATCTAAAACCACTAAATAAAAACGACGAGAAAGATAATTTATTTTATTATAAACAAAACGTCAATTTTTGATTTTTAAAATCAGAACAAATTATCCAATGTCAATGGTTTTAAATTATTAGTCAGAATATTCTTGATTTATAACGAAGGTGTGCTTTTCACTCGATGTTATAACCTTCTGTTTTCTATTTAATGAATTACAGGTGGTCTAGTGACAACAGTTGTGGGACAGCCAATCATAAAGTTTTTCTATATCTAGCTTTTTGTATCACTTTCATGTGCCACGAGAAACAGATGTCTTAATGAGCACAACCTTTCTGCTGAACTGGTAAAAGAGAGTCGGATTCTTCAAAGCCACGAGACCGAAAAGATCAGGGAGTTGTGATTCCGTGAAACCCGTGCAATTAGCTAGCGAGAAAAGCACAGACGTGATTCGGTTAATGGGTTTTCTATGATTCGGATATCTTATTCGAATTAAACACGTGTCATCCCTCCCTCATTGCCGAAGAAACAAAGTTTCGGGAAAATTTTAACTCAGTAGCACGAGTATTATGATCTCCAGCTGTGCTAAAATCGCCGTTATAAAATTTAATGATCGCTTTAAGTTCCTGAGGTTGAATGAGATCAATGGCCAATGTAATCAAATAATCCGGAAGGGGCCCGATCGTCAAAATTGCAAAGCGCAAAGACAAATTCAACAGTCTGTTGCCAAATGAATTGGTGTTACTCCAAAATATGATTATCTACAAAGAAAATAACTTAAATTGAAATTTCTCTTGCCCGATTGCAATGAAAAGCACCATTAATTTGTTTCAACGGGGTATTCGGAAAATCACTATACACCTAACATCCAAACAAGCCTGAACACGCTTAATTTTATTTTAAGAACCTTTAGTTCTTGCGCGATGCCTCTGATCTAAGCAGTTACAGTTTGGAGTTCCTGAAGTGATCATGGGTTTTCTTCGTAAATTTTATTTTTTGGTACTCCCATAGATAAAAATCAGGTGGATTCAAGTCTATTGAACGAAGGGACCACAGACTTTTTGAGATTATTCGAACAGCAGAAATTTCGAATAGGAGTGTCATCGACAGCGTGGACAGTGTCGGAATCTTGCTGAAACCATCTATTCTTGATTCATCCTCAATCAGTTCGCCAATGGACACTGGATAATTTGTTCTGATTTTAAAAACCAAAATTTAACATTTTTTTTTTAATAATAAAAAAAAAATCTCTCTCATCGTGTTTATTTGGTGGTTTTGGATGTTCTAGAAGACTGTATTTGGAATTTCTTAAGTTATATCCAACACCCGTTTCTGCCATTTTCATCACTTTAATTAGCGTTCGGTCCTTGAAAAAAAGGGTTAATTTTTAAATTTGATCATGATAATTTAATACTGCGTCTATGAGTGAAAAACAAATTTCTACCTTAGCAGTTAGAGAAAAATATCTGCTATTTCAATAGTCAATATTCTTATTCCAAGACAATGAATGATCTATCCATAAGGATGAGATATTAGAACAGCAATTCGGAGGTTACTCTTTCATTGAAGAAGATAGGTTTCGTTTGCTTTGGGTTTAACTGAAGAAGATAGGCCTAATGATTCTTCTTCTGGAGATTGCATCCCAAACACCAACTTTCTGCTGATGGAGAATTGTTTGATGTAGACTGTATCGATTTTCGGATGTCCATAATCGCGTATTTTGACGACAAATGGAACCACGCTTCGTCAGTGAAGAATGTAAGATCCAGAATACCATTGGTATTTTCACTGATGAACTGTTGAAATCAGGAGCAGTAATGTACGCTTGCAAGATTTTGAAGGAATCAACCGAAAAAATACGCTCCTCCAGTGAAAAAAACTATCCTTAACGCACTCCACAATAGATTGTCAAAACAGCTATCCCACAGCCAACTGGCCTTGACACACACCACTAAGTGCGGGGGTCTCATACCACACCACACGACTTCAAAATGCGATGCACTACGTTCTGTTCAGCCCAAGTACTGAATATTTACACCATCTTCTCATCAATCAAGGAACAAAAATGAAAAGCGATTTTTTTTCATTATACTCAAGCTCGGGACCCACCCACTGAAGCTGGGGACCATTATTTCACACCATCTCCCTAAAGTAGTCCTGCCTTAATGAGTAATTAGTCAAAATACCAAGAAAAATAACCACAACAGCAAGCTCTTCCGATAAAGAAAGAAATGAAGAAAAAAGTAAGAACTTTTAATTACCCCTTTTACTGCGTATAATTTGAGACAATTAGCTTTACGCTTCGCGTCATATTTTCGTTGACTTTATGATTAGAAACATAATCTTACGGAAATTTAAGTGCGGCGTGGAAACAGCAAATGAGTCGAATCTTTAAAATAAGGGCAACTGAAGGTGTATAATTAATGCAGAGCGGCTCACCGTAGGAACTTTTTGGATCTCCCTAAGTTCGAAACACAAATTATCAAGTTGATGTAACAGAAATTACCTAGCAAAAGAAACTTCGCTTGTTTTGTGAACATAAAAATTACTCCCCAGAAGTTATCGTCCTTATCTTGTAGCTAATCAGGTGGAAATTACTTTCATAATTAAGGTTTGGCAACTTCATAATTAGTTATCTCTCAGAAAATCTTCCAATCTCTGCTTTTCCGCGATGACAGTAAGCTGGGTTCGCCGTATTTTACTAGCACGCGACAGACTTCGCTGAACTGCGATTGAAATGATTTTTAGAATAAGCAAAGCAAACATAATTTACAGAATAAAAAGGAATTACTCTTTTGAAGACGTCTTCTGGCATCTCACTGCAGAGTTTTGAAGAGCAAAACCATTTTAAATGAAAGAATCTGTAATAAAATTTCTCCATTGTTGAAATTGTAAGCACAAAGTTTATTTTATTTCAATAATTAAAGGTTTACTTCTCATCAGATTGTTGAAATTATTTATTTCAACAATGTGATGAGAACCGTATTGTTGTTTATTTCAACAATGTGAAGAAGTCTTTATTGGTCTTCATTTCGAAAATGTGTGAGAACCAGTTAATGAATAATAAAATTTACAAATTATGAACATTTTTTTAAATCTTATTCGTCTCTTATAATCTTCTTGGTTACATTTAATAACCTATTTTTATAACTTTCTTCTGTACTAATAATAATAATAATACTCTCGTTGTTTTCTGCAAATATTTCTCGCTGTTAAGTGTTATAAAATCAAATAAAAAATAACACTACAAATATCAAGGATATTAAAAATCAAAATATGCAGACGAGATAGAAGTAGTCGAATTATATGCATCCTGAGATCTCATAAGACTCAAACGCATTTGTATTTTGAATCCAAATGTACATTTGGATGACAATTCGAATAAATATACAAATAACAGACACTTGGGCCAGACATTTACCGAACTACTTGCAAATGCACAACTTGATGGCTGTAGTTTAAGGTACACCTGAACTAGATGGCGGGAGGACCATTAAGGACGAAGGAAGTTCTTATGGTTTAAGCAATAATGAGAATGAAAGTTTAAGAAAATAAAAAAAAGACAAGAAGAGCTTCCTTGTTTGATGTATCGTTAGCATTAAGCGGCTTCAAGCAAAACGGTTGTCATTTGCTGTTATCACGAGTTCATTATGGAAATAAACACATGTTACTTCCCCAACAAATGTGTTTAAGTGACTCTTACTGCAGTCTCCAGTACTGCAAGGATGTTCAACAAGTCCGCCACTCCTTTCCAACTATACTTTCGTTCCAGCCCATTTGCCAGGGTAATCACAAACACTGCATTTCGCTGGATTATTTTGATGGCGATTTTTTTAAATATGAAATCTATAAGGCTGCATAATAACAGAATTGTACATTTTTTGCGATAATTCTAATTACTTTCACCTTTTAAACATGAATTAATCCCGAAGACTCATTCGTAATGAAAATGTTATCTCTGAGCGAGCTCGTAGAGTTTTTTTTATTATTATTATTATAACCAAGATTCCACTGGAAGCATTTGCAATAACTAACTGATTTTATTTCTTTCGTAAAATTCGATGAGATAAAATGTCGTGACTTTTCTTGATCTGTTACTGTACTTTTAATTAAAATTTGTCTCATTAATTAGTCTGTTTGAGACTTCAATTACGCAGTAACGGGCGTATTTCTTCTACTTTACTCGTTCTCAGTAATCCGTTGGAGTGAATTAGTTCCTTATTAAACACGCTTCTGAATACTTCTACTAAGTCATAAAACACAATATTCATGATGGCAAAAGCGAAAACAGAATAGTTATTAAGTTTTCGCTTAACATCGTTTCAGTGAATTGGATTTCGATCTGTTGGCACAGTTCGAAGTAAAAAAAAAGGTAAAAATTTAACAAATTTTCATGAATTATTTTCATTAATGAACTTGTGTGAGTTTTTAGAAACGAAATCTCCACTGTGCCTCTGCAGACAGAGTCCATTCATGATAAACAATCCGCGAAGTCTGCATATATGTTCTCTAGTCTAGTCCAAGAAGAAGGATTGTTGGTTGGTCTGTGACTCGTTTTCTTAATTAAGAGTCGATCAAGATGGTGCTGTCAATCCCGCGAGCTGTTACTGTTGTTTGGAACTTGATCAACGGAAGCTAAATCCATAAGGACACGTATATCATATCTCTAAATATGAATTCTCTGGTTACCTATTTTCAGGGATGAAAAATCGAGTTTGTGAGAAAAATAACGCATGCAACCCTAACGAAACACGGCTGATTATAACAACTGCAATCCAGCCAGCCAGCTTTTTTCAATTTACGGCTCCAGGAGCAGAAATGTTGACAGTACAAGAGGATTGAATCGCAATTCCGTGAATTCTTACCATAAACTTTAATATCGGCAAAGACAATTTTGTTCCAAAAAAAAAAAAAAACATGCTTAACGAACTGTAAGACAAGTAAACTAATATTTCTTTCATTTATTTGTGCAGAAATGAATCCTCAAGTAATTTTACGCCGGTTCAGAAAGGAGCAACGTGGATCCTAAATCCCATCCCTCAAATAATAAACGTCTACAGTCATCCACTTAAGCCATCCGTAATTGCGTATTTGTGTGTGTCATCCGTATTTAATGTTAGTCTTCAAAAATCTATTTTGAAGAATGCTTATATTTACTATAAATTACTCCTCTGCAGAAGGATATTAAGCACAGAAATATTTCACGAGTTAATTAAATGTTGCTTGAACTTCCATAATGCACGATCTTATTTTGAAACTTATGCCCATATCTTTACTGCACATTGTTTCGTCTAAGGACATTATGGACCTGGTAAATAATATTGTATATTACTCTGTCAGAGACAGAAATGGCCCTAACTAATTGGGCCAGCAGCTGTGCATTGATAGCGATCAAAGTATTAGCATTAAAGTTTGTGCCCCGCCATCTACTAAGCATGGACAATTTTATCGATTTCTGGGAAATCGATGGTGCTGGTCAAGGTTGGGCAAAATCGTTCAATCTTCTCATTTTGAAGTCAAATGGCGGGGCCTGCTTAAGGGTGCAGTTGAGAAAAGTTAGCCAAGTCAATCAAAAATACATTGAGATGCCAAAGAATCGGTAACAAAGTTGTAAAAATAATTTAAAAATACTTTTCATTTATTGAGTCTTTAACCGATTGTATGACGTGCAGCTTTTGCGTATGACGTAAAAGGCGACATCTATCGATAGTTTAATCTCGACTGGAATATTAGCGTATTGAATTCAAAGAGGTCAACCCGTCAAGAAACAGTCACTCGCCAAGGAGGTAAATTCTTTCAACTTATTTACAGTGAAAAGCGTGCAGTTCAAAATCTGTACGCAGGACGGAAATCAAATTTGAAATTAGGCTATCATTGTTATTAAGATACCACTGTTTAATTTCAAATTTTGTGCGGATTCCAAATTTCTAACTAGTTTTGGAGTATCTCTATTACTTCACAGTTATAAACAATATCGAGTTGTTTTGAAATACATTTCTGATCTCGGAGGGAAACTGTATTTTGATATAATGATGTCATAATGATAATGATAGGATAATGATGTCATAATGATAATGATAGGATAATGATGTCATAATGATAGGATACTGATGTCATAATGATTATGATATGATGACAATGATAACAATATGATGACAATGATATGATAGGATAATAATGATAGGATAATGAAGATGTGATAATGATAACGATAATATCATAATAGGACTGCTTTGAATAGCCAGCCAGTGAGTTAAATTCGCCAAGACGAAAGGTTTGGAAGAACGAACGACTTTTACCAGCAGCTGTCCTAGGAGGTGGACTGTCAATAGTAGAAATTGCTTGCTCGTTCTGGCTTGTCATCATGAAAGGAAGTTTCCTGCAGGAAGAGCAACTCTGTTTCTTCTCATGGAAAGGAGAAAAGCAATGCAACCCAACCACTGTTGTAAGAACCATCAAAAATATAGGTCAAAATCTATTATTTGTCTCGCAAGGACAGAAAGAGATATTCAATAATTTGCGACTATAAGGTACTACGAAGTTTTTAACACAATAATTGGAAGAAAATATCCCCGCTTTTGCCACATGAATGGTTAGTTAATATTACATGCGCTATTACCACTGTTAGTCAGCGATTCCTCGCTGTTGGACTCAGAATTTTTTAAAAGCAAAACAAAACATTTCCATAGATTAATTATATAATGAAACGTTCCTATACCACGTGGATAATTCTCACCTAATTACACTCAATTTGATACAAAGATGTGTCAGGACCCTTTCGGAATCCTAACGTCAGGATTCCGAAAGGGTCCTGACATTCTGGATCCTTTGGAATTTGCAATAAAGTAAATTTCCCGATAAATACCAAAATATGTTTATAACAGCAATTCAGACGCAAAAAAAACATCTTGGAAATTGTTGCTTATTCAAACTCTAGAGGTTTCTTGAATAGAAAATTTGTTGAGATTAATATCGATTTATGGCAATGATCAGAACAGCGAAACTGACTCACGAAGTAAAATATGAACGATGCGCAACCATTTTATCCACCTTTACATGCACCGATGGTTTCCATCTTACCAGGAGAGAAAAAATAAACGAAGGTTTGTAAACAACATTAGAAGGAAATGTTCCATGCAAGCGTCCCTTAATAAGTACGCATTTTGTTTACATCACTGAAGGCATGGCAAACTTCTGCAATGCTAATTCCATCCCTTCATCAACTAAAATTTATGTGCGACTCAGGTATGCAGCCGGAATACAGTGAAAATATATTTTGTTTTCTATGAAAGTGTAAACCTCATTGGAGAAGCAAAACAAAGGAAAAAAATCTTTTAAGATATCGCGTTCGGTTACCTACAAATGAAGCCCAAGGCGTATCATAATTCAGCGACCACCAATACATAATTACAAGGATAAAGAACTGCGAGCTCTTATTAGAGTTTGCAGACAACGAGTACAATAAAAATGCACGCTTCTTTAACTAACTACGTATGATGATTAATACATAGTGATTTAATTATCGTGCGCGTGTCCGAAAGACTAGATATAGACCGGCCAGTCAGCCGTCGCTGTGATGAAGGTTTTGCATCAGTGCACACATAGGTAATTTATTTAATGACCAGACTCCAGCAGTTTTTTATTTTTCCAGCTACAAAAGAAATATTCAAACCTGCCATTAAAACTAGAGCCCCGTTTTCATGGTCTTCTTCAAAACAGGACGAAAATACCATCGCGGATAACGATTTTTGGGCCTCCCGTTTCATTTTCGGCTTTAATTTTAAGTCAGTAACTCCGAAGAGGCAAAAAAAGACATTATATTAATGTTCGTACCTTTTTTTTTTTAATTTCTTAGTAGGTTATTATAGGGAACATGGTCAAATGCTTGGCAGATCCGCTGGCTGTGCTCGTGGGTAAATGCGATTAATTGTTAAACTAGCAGATTCAGCATTTCTTGATGACTCTCTGAAAGCATGGTAATTTAATTGAATTTTTAAGGGCACCGGCTTGAAATTTTAACAGTGTTCTAGAAGTTTACACGAAGCAGACTCGCTAAATTCCATATTCTACGTAAGTGTTACGGATTACTTGCAACTTCATCCTTAAAGTAAGGTGTAAGACTTCTTAAATACCGCATGGACAAGTTTTAGAAATATTTAATAGGAAAATCTCGGAGGAAAAGGAGTTGGGACTTATTCTGGTAGAAACCCTTGTGTATTTTTCAGATATTCGTAGAGGTTTTAGCTTAGTGTCATGACTTAGTGTCAAAACTGAAGAGATATTTCAAAAACCACCTGAAAGATGACTGAATTTTCATGTTTATTCCGTTGGCAATGCAGAACTTTTCTAATTCTGCCATAACTAGATCAATTTTCGTGAATTTCCAGCCATCCAACTAACAAATCGTTTGCAGAGCGTGCAAACGAATATAAAATACTCAGTTTCCTTCTCTAGTTCACTTCCAGTCCTACTAAACTCTATAAAACTGGCAATATGGTACGATAATAATGCCCGAAACATAAGTTTCCATCCACGAGAAGTTACCATCTATAAAACGAAATGTTTACAGTTTAACATTTTCGTTCTTGTAGGCCAAATTCCATGCTTGATAAATAGAGATATTTGGGATTAGCTTCAGCCTCGCTATCCTGTTACTACAGCATGGCGAGGCCGAGACTTATCCTTCTCCAGTTTCCCACGAACTTCCACATTATATCTAGTTTCCGCTTCACTGTCCAAAAACACACAAAAAACCTGTTTTCATAACCTTCAGAAGGCGATAAATTCATGAAGATAATTTCCTACGTCTCCATGGATTTTAGAGTTCATTCCCTCCACGAAATTATGGTAAACAGGGAAGTGTTTATGCTCTCCGTCATGCTTATTTAATGATCACCTTAGAGTGGAGACTGCATCAGCGCAAATGTCCTCTGTTTCACATCGGCTGTGTAAGAAAGAAAAAACGAATAATTTTTATTCGTTCCAGAACCAAGAAAAAGCAATCAGTCGTGGAACATTCCTAGCAGAATTCGTACAGTATCTTTAATAATTTTCATTGGTTTTAACCATTGTTCTCAACCTTTTTTTACGTGGCGTTTGGAGTACAGAAATTGAGATCTAAGAGCACAATACTTCATTACTCTCTAGAACCAGGCCGGGTTCACCACCAAGGGCACTCTTTTCATTTAATTGCCATAATGGAGCCAGTGGTTAAAGAAATAATGCAGGACCATCTAGACAAGAGGTCACAGCATGGATTTGAGGCAATCTTGGGGATCTTGGAGGCGAGGAGCAGTCTTGTCTTAACCAATCTGAATGGATACTATGATGCAATAACAAAGAAACTAGATGCACAAAAATTATTTTGATACCATATGCTAGCATTTCGGGAAGGCCTTTCATACTGTTGCACATAAAAGACTGCTGTAGAAATTAGAATAGAATGGATGGTATTAAGGGAAAGTTAAGTTATGGATAAGGGATGGTTGAGTGGGAGAAGACAGAAAGTGGTTATCAATGGATGGGAGAAGCAAAAAGTGGAGAAGACAGACACGCTGCACTTCGTGGACTTCGTTGAAGGAGGGTCGTTCATGATTCAATGATGAGCCCATTTTTGTTTTCTATGTTATTTAATGATACTGATGAGGTATGTCAGACTTAATGTATAAGTTTCCAGATGATACGAAGGTCGGCAGGATGTTTAACGACAGTAATCAAGTTATGATGCTGCAACAAGATCTAAAAGAATTACGCATATGAGCTGAGAAATGGCAATTGAAATTTAATATTGACAAACGCAAGGGTATATACATATGGTAGCAATGCTATCCATTATTGCAAATAGATAACAAAAACAAATGCATATGGTAGCAGTAATTCCAGATAAACATACCAACTACAGGGTACAATGTACTGAAAAATAACAGCGACCTGGGGAGAATTGTGCAGCCAATTATGAAGTTTTCTGAGCAATATACACAAACTGCAAGGGCAGCTCATTGGGTTTTGTCAATGATATGCAGGAAATTTGCTAGCAGCGATAGGAAGGTGATCATCTCTGGATGTGTATCTTCTGGGACAGGTGCAGAGGAAGACAGCGAGATTAGTGAGGGTGAACAAAAGGATGCTCTCAAGAAGAAGAAACGCTTCAGTCCTGCAAATTGCAGCGTCTGGAGACTAGGCACCTGCGAGATGACTTGATTAAGGAGTTTAAGGATTTAACAAACTCAATGCAGATTGCATTCTTCCTCTTGCTCAGACTACACACATAAGGGAGAATAAAACCGTTTGCCTTCAGCAAGTGGCTTGATTGTTGGAACAAACTTCGACCTGATGTCGTGGATGTGGGCATAGTTTAAATAAATTCATAAAAGAACTAGACGAACTATTGCAGGGGATGGACAGGATGTGTGAAGTCTTTTTGGTTTTTTTTTTTGCTGACTTTGTATAAGCTTGCTTTTTTACATCATTTGCCACTACTACTAATACCAAAGAAACAGAATACAATTGATCTGTTTTCTACTCGTCTGTTTTCACTTCCAGTACTTTTTCGCTCACTACAAAATCATGAGGATCTCGTTCAAGAATTGATGTTTGTCCAACTTCTGCAAACAGCAAGTTTGTTGTGGGATTACTTCAATGTGCCCTCTGTATCTTGTGCTAAAGCTGAGGCGCCTCCGTAGCCAAGTGGGCAGGAGCAGCAGTGCGTAGGACACGCTTCTTGATTAGACCGGGGTTCGGGCCCGTGACCACCAAATACGGAGGATGCGGAAAGGTCAGGGAATGACCACCGCATATCCTCGGAACAATATGGCCTTAGTTGATAATGCTCCTAAAAACCAAATAACCAACAAACAAACTAACGCTGATGGGGGATACCATAGAGGTAATTGACGCACGTGCGATTGCGCCAGCTAGTGCAGTCGCCCGATTTTAGTGCTCTTCGTTTTTCAGGTATTTCTACTAACTTTTCCGTAAAGTTTAACTTATAATTTAGTATGGTTGGATTCATCATTGTGAGCTGAACAAGAGGATACATCACTCAAATATTGGATTTATCCAGGTAATATATTATTTGTATTTTAAGATGAAAATAGGCAGTTCTCTGAGCTGTGCACATTAATTACCAACAACAAGAACTTTCAGGATATATCGCTGTCGGGATAAACCCCTTGGGATTCACCACGTGTAAATGCTGCCTACGTAGGTAGTCAACTAAGAAGTAAGACGAGTGCTCCAGATAATCTCAAGACAATGCCGCAAGCAATAATGGTCAAACAATGTACCACCCCACAGGTGGCACAATAATCTCTTAATCACTGAAAGTACTAGTAAGTTTAAAAGTGCACTAAAGGCAGCGGAGGAATTTCAGAACTATACAGAATTGCATATTTAGTCCACATTATGGATCAGAAAGAAATCATTCCGGGTCTATTAATATGTAAAATTTGTGGACATAATGAAGAAACGATTATCAAATGCATTAAATGCCTCGGGTGGATATGTAATTCTTGTACCAAGATAAACCTAACTAAACTGCCCAAAGCTAAAAGACGGCTATTTATTTGCGATCAGTGTAAAGAAAATACGAAACAAATAACTTCCTGTAAGGCGCCAGATGAAGCTCTCATTCAAGAACCACAAAATAAACACCCTGTAACTCTAACGGATATCGATGCCGATACTCCTGAGAATGACCACACGTTAGAAATAGCTTCAAAAATGAATGAAGAAACAAATGAATCGCTGGATGATGATAATTTTACACAATTTCCTCTGAGCACTCAAGATTACTTAGATCTAGAGTCCTATCGGGCCTCCGACAATCAGGAAATCAGTACACGTTCTCTGAATAAAAGTACTCAAACTGAAAGTATAAGCAATGCCGAGAGTAGTCATGCACTGCTAACGGTAAATACGGATTTTCAGAACACAAGAAAAGCCCCTGAACAACTCTCAGCAGCAATAGAAAGTATAGCTCTGAATCTGAAGAACGTTCAAGAAAATCTAGCGGTTTTGATTGACGAAAACCAAATACTTCGAGGGCAAAATATAGAAATCTCTCAAGAGCTATTCACCCTCAAGCAAGTCATAATGAATTTATCAGAACATACAAGGAGACCCGAAAGTACAGCATATGGCAAGTACAAACAACAGGATAATGAATATCATGATTCAGACGCGATCTCAACAGAAACTCGACAACGGGTCACTGATAGCAGTATCACACTAGAGCCAGAGAGAGTACCAGTATCCACGTGTAGCAAACAGTTCCCAGTGATGATCTCAGCAACAAATGGACACATACCGCAAGCTGAAGAATGTTTTGTCACCTTCGAACAGGAAAAAATCGATAAGCATCCGCATAACAGTGCAACCGTTTCCTCTCAGAGCTGCATCTCAATGCATAAAAACTCCTCATCTGAAATTCATACAGTGAAAAAAAAGACAACAGAGCATACGTTGAAAAAGGATACTCAGAAGATAAGGGGTGTAACACTTGCTGGCACTAATTCAGTAGATACAGTCAATGAGGTAGTCGGCTGCTGCCCAAACCCGCCACAGCAAAAACAATCGTTTTGGCGGTCTTATGCCGACGTTACCGCTATCAGCCCAACTGGCATCCGACCCAAAGGTAGAGACAATCAAAACAGCAGCCACGAAGAGAACCAACCTCTTAATCCCAGCGCTGTGTCGTATATCCCTCCATCTCTAACAAACATCAATGAAAAGGGTATCATAAGACATAATCAGAAACCCAATCAACGAAAGACTTGCCCAGCACATAACTATAACATAACGGCTGTACTGACTCGGGACCAAATCTTTGTATCAAGATTAAATCCAAAAACCACTACTCAGGCAATCATAGAAATGTATTGGAAGGAATACTCCATCAGAGTAGATGTTAGACAACTACGTACGCGGCACGCATCTTATGCCTCTTTCATTGTCTCAAAGCCAGCTGACCCCTGCCAACCCCTAATAAGCTTGGACCCATGGCCACAAAATACTCTAATTAAACCTTATGAAAACAGAAAAGCTAGCGTGCTCCAGAGGGGGCATAATAATACTCAGGTATAGCAATTACAGAGTGTCCCATCCACACTGGCATCTGTAACTATCAGATGCTACATTCATAACATAAGAAGCATAAGTTGCAAACTCAATACACTTCAATCTATTCTCCTTACTGCAGAGTACGATATTATTTGTTTAATGGAGACCTGGATGAACCACAATAGATGTATTGACACTCTTTGCCTCCCTTTGAACTATGCTTCTCAAGTTAATGGACGCGCCATTCGCCGCGGTGGTGGAGTTGCAATTATCTATAAAAATTCCTTTTCTCGACATAGGACCAACTCAAGTAGTTCCGAAAACTTTGAAGCCATCTCTGTAATCCTTGACCTCAATGAAATTAGAATACAGGTTTGCACTGTCTACCTCCCTCCAGAACACACCCTAGAGGTTAGAACGGAATTAGCGACCTGGATTACTACCAATCTCCAACCCAACGTCCCTACTATTCTCGTAGGGGACTTCAACATGCCCCTGCCAAGGTACTCAACGGCTCGGTCTTCTCTGGAAAACATGCTACATATGCTCGACCTTCATCCTCTTCAAACTCCCCCAACTCGCGGAAATCAGCAGCTCGACCTCATTTTTCACAACATACCTCATGCGGAACTTATCCAACCAACCATCTTCTTCAAATCAGATCATCAACCGTTAGATTGTGAATTTTATGCCCATTCCGACCTCTCTAATGCCTCGGTTGAAGGATGTGGCCCGCTGCATACGAGAAGAGTCTTTTCAAACAAGTTCATTAAGCAAGAAATAATCCTCCATCGCCTCACTACGTATAAATGGAACTGTCTGTTAGAAAAGTCAGGGCCTGAAGCCGCTTCCATCCTGGCTGAAGAATTATTTCAAATAGCTTGTGTTGGTGCGTCTAAGGAGATTCGGATCTCACATCGATCTAACTGGTGGTTTAACAACAATATGAAGGTTGTGTTTGTAAGAAAACAAAAGGCTTACAGAAAATGGCAGAAAACCAGAACCGCTGAAGACTACATCGCTTACAAAAAAGAACGAGCCTGTTTCTTAAAGCACAAACGCCAAGAGTACAACCTTGCAATTTCTAAAAAGCTTAAACAGTCTAAAAGAATCAATAACAACAAGAATACCAACTTCACCATGGATGAAACTTTATTTAGGGAATGGGCGAACAGTATCTTCGGAATCGCTCCAGACCCTAATTTAAAGAATAACTCTCTCGCACTAGACAATACCAGTTGGCTGGTAAATTACATGAATAACATGACTCCATCCGGATCCAATCTTGATATCAGACCTCTACTAACAGAAATCACCATAACCAAAGAAAATGTAATTCAGGCATTAAATAGACTCCCAAATAAATCCACTTCTGGCCCTGATATGTTCCCCCTCTTCATCATGAAAGTAAGCAGTCCATTCATCATCGAGGTCTTGCTACACATATTTAGAGAAACCCTACACACTGGAATTATCCCTGAAATAGGGAAACATTATATTGTAAAACCTGTGCCTAAAGTCAAACATCCGAAAGACAAGAAGGATTTTCGTCCAATCTCTATAAGCTGCAATTTACTAAAATTGTTCGAGAAGACTCTGCTGCCAATTCTTGTTATGCATTTTTTCCATAAAAGACCACCATATTTACACACTGTGATTCCAAAGAGATCAACTGTGACTAATCTAATGGACACCCTATTTCGGATCCAAATGACTCTGAACGCCAAAGAACAGATTGATGTAGTATTTTTAGACATTAAAGCTGCTTTCGATAATGTCTCAATCAATTCCTTGATGACAATACTTGAAAGGCACTTCAGAATACAGGGAGGCCTATTAAAAGTCATCGTTTCCATTCTCAAACAAAGGCATTTGAGAGTAGAACATAGAACCTTCCAATCGAACCACGTCGTCTACAGAGGAGTCCCCCAAGGTGGCGTCCTTTCCGCACTATTTTTTGCTGCCGCTTTGGACCCCTTCCTATCTACGCATCCTGACTGCAGCTCTTACGCAGATGATATAAAACTCTTCATCTCGTCAAAACACGGTGACAAATCTGAAGCAATCAACGCCCATGCCACTGCCCTAATAGAAGAACTTGTCCATTATCTTGAGAATATTGGCCTATCCATAAATCCGACCAAGTCAGCACAAATGTCTTTCACCAACCTGAAGAAGAAGATGAACATAAACATCTACATAAATGGTATTAGAGTGCAAAAGGTTTCTCATCACACTGATCTAGGGCTCACCTGGGATAAAGGCCTGACCTTCCAACAGCACTTTGCCAACACTAAAGCAAAAACTCTGTCAGCAATGTGGGCGATAAGACAGGAACTTACTGGAGTAAACAACCAAAAACTTGCCACTCACTACATACAAACATGTCTTGTTCCCATTCCCATGTATGCCTCGACGATCTGGTCCTCTGCTTCCCTCACTAACATCAAAAAATTCATGGGTATCGAGTACTGGATTTTAAGGTGGTTGAACCGTGTTAATGGCCTCCCTTTCACCATCTCGAGATCAATCATGTATGCTAACCTCGGTTGCACCCCTTGGAATCAGTTGCTGATTACAGGAAATCTGCGTAATCTCTGTCAACTCCTTACCGATCGCTTTGACGCTCCAAATGTCCATAATCTTGTTGCAGGTCCTAGGCTTTCCCGCGTCCTTTGCAATAGTTCATGGATTCCCCTAAGAAGCTTATTACAGAATTTAACTATGCTTAGAAGATGTTTTCCGTCTAACATCCTCCAAACGTACAACACCCTGAAGATTGATCCCCACAAGTTCTGTGATGAGAAAGCGTACAGATCTGAGAAGATACAGGACATGTACCACCACATACAACTGTAGAAGTTTCCTGATTATCTCCTTCAGGATGGAATCTCCCATGAACTCTACTTTGCTGAAGAATTAATTTGTTTTAAATCATTATGTGTTTTGTATGTATATGTATTGGCTGTATGTGCACACATTAGGACGCGTATGTGTTTATATGTCTCTACCTTTTGCTCGTGTCACTGTATATATTTTTATCCGCTATATTTGCTCACTTTAGATGTTTGTTGGATAAAGAAACTAATGTTCATAATATTATATAGAAACTGTTTCTATAAAATAGAAATAATAATAATATGTGTAATTTATGTACGACTTCTATGTTTGCTGTTTAAGTCAAAATGTACAAATGTATATAGGCACCCTCCTAGCTGAAGGCTGTTCAGGGGTGAAGCATATGGAATAAATTGAATAATAAATAAATAAATAAATATAATTGATTTTACTGCTCTGTACTTGTTCCCCGGTACCATTTTGGCGGTCTGGGTGCACAGTGTTCTTATTTCTTTGATCTAGCGTTTATTATAGTGATCTCAGTGCTTCCACAAGAGACTTCTTGTTTTACTATGCAGTGACTACTGCTATCTGGTTGGCCTTACTTCCACGCAGTCCGGGGTGGGCGACCAGGCGAGTCCTGGTCGGCTAAATAGGCCTTGACTAACGGACTTGGTTAGTCTAAAGAGATTGTGTAGTGTGGGACTCTTGGGTACAAATATTGTGTTACCATAAACTGTTTATTTTGTGTTGCAAAATGTCTAAAGAACTGACAGCAGCTCAGCCAAGTGCTAAGCTAAGCCTGACTAAGTTATCTTGTGAGGAGATGGACGTTCCGGTGTGCGACGATCCAGTTTTTGACCGTGCATGCTATATGGAAGAAGAAACGTCCAACGACTCGTCAGTTATCGAGTCGGTGCAGAGAACTACCGCGAAACGGCTCATAGAGGACTCCTCCGATGAGGACGGAGATCCGCAGGAAAACTTCAAGCAATTGAAGGAAGTTCGCAAACAGCTCCACGATTATATGCTCAACGACTCGAACAAAGTAAATAGAGCGGCGATGTATAAAATCCTTAAAATGTGGGACCAGCTGGAAGCAAAGGCTATAGATGTATATGCCGAGAACCAGTCGCTCAAGGCGATGTTGAAGATGAGTCAGTCCCCAGTCAAAGTAGTGCCTACTTCGTACGCAGACGTAGTGCGAAACCAGACGAGCTTACCACCTAAGAAGGCGGAAGTGCACGCCGTGTTGATAAAGGCTAACACAGATTCTCTAAAGACCAGTGAGGATGTGAAACAAGTTGTTTTACAGACTGTAAAGCCTGTTCTTAAGAGTGTCAATGTTCGTCGTTTCAGAACTATCAAGGACACTGGAGTTGTGCTGGAAGTAGCCAGTAAAGAAGATGCTCAAAAGATTTTAAACTGTGAAACAATTAAAGCAAAGGTAATGAAAACTGAAGTTCCTAAGAAGTTAGGCAAGCGCCTAATTATATACGACGTTGATCCAGAAGTTGAAAAAGCTGATTTCCTATCTGAGATGTTCGAACGGAATTTTAGTTCTCGTGGGATTGATAGAGCTCAATTCCAGGCAAGTGTTGTTATCCGGTCTATTGCAAAGGTTATAAACAAAGATACCAAAAACTGGATTATTGAGGTTCCCACAAAGTCGGGGAACATCCTGATCGAGAACGGCAGAGTGTTCCTTCACTGGTCGTCGTACAAGGTTTGTGATATTTTTCTTACAGTCAAATGTTTTAAGTGCTTTGCCTTTGGGCATCAAGCAAGAAGCTGTAAAGCCGAAGCTGTATGTGGCCACTGTGCTGGTGAGAGACACTTTCAGAAGGACTGCCCTAAGAAGGCCGAGAAGCCTACCTGTGCGAACTGTTTGAAGCGCGGAGGTACTACTGACCACTCAGTGCGTAGTAGGGAATGCCCTATCTACAAAAGTTACCTAGAGGTGATAAAAAGCAAAGTTGCTTATGGAACAGCTCCATAGGCACTTAGTCTGGTACAGTTCTCTTTAGGTCAGATCTCCTGCCGCTCAACAGATAGTGTTGGGTTCCTTCTGACTGTCGGTCTTCTCCGATGTGTGATGCTTTTTGCAGTTCTCAGTCTCAGTTTAAGCTTGTATAGTTGTATATAAGTAAGTAGTGCTTGGAGCACTACTGTAAATAAGAGTATTCCCGCATGTTAGCGGAAGTTAGTTTTGTGTAGCAACTGCTTGTCGTTGCAAATGTACAGTTTTGTGTATATGATAATTGATGTAAATATGGTGCAAATTGTTTGAGTTTTGATAATGGTTCTGTCAGAGCAATCAGATCTTAAATAAAATTGTGTAAATAGCTAAAAAAAAATTAAAGGGTAGTAGCGACATGCCTCCACGGGGCTAGGGATGGTAAACTTTCCTGCTGGATCTCAGCAGGAAAGGCTAAATAGGTCGAAAGAGCTAAATTGCGTTGTTGCGCCTCTTGCGCCAGGAAACGCACCAGATGAGCGTACATATGATGATGCTCTGTACTTGTGGAACTTGATATTTGGGCATAACAAATATGCACTTTCCAGAGAAGAAGTATCATACTCTTCATTTTGTGTCTTCTGATCAAACAAAACGAATAAATCAAGCTTCACCGATTATGGATTCTGATCATATTGCGATATATTAGAGTATTCTGAGAAATTCTCAACATAATGGCAACTGACTCATCTTATCCAAAACGAGTGTACAAATAAGCAGAGCGGGATGGTATAAATTTATTTTAAAAGGAAAATGACTGGCCACAAAGGATTAATATGTTTACTAAAGGCTACACTCACTTCTTTTCGGCATATTTATTACTCTGGTCATAGGGCAACAGTTTCAGTGGTTGTCTACTCCATATTTTTGTTGGGTATTATGTCTGTACGAGTTCACTGGCCAATTGCATACGTATGGGCTGAAAAACCCGAAATAATTCGCGTACCCTACGTCCACCTGCTGAGGTCTGCTGACTAATCCCCGGTTACGAGTTCTTTAAGGATTTCTCTAATTTCATTTCGAACCCAGATCTTTCTAAACGAGTGAGACGAGTGGCGAAACCACAATATTGTCCCTGAGGGCAAAGGTCAAGATATTGTAAGAAAGAAGTACAATCGACATCTGAGATAGAGTCGCTTCTGGTTAGCAACTCTTCCTTCTGTGATTTATCATAATCGCAAAGATTGACTTTGAGAAAATTTTCCCGAAACTCTCAGGAAAATTTTAAGTTCTCGGCTAGCACTTTTCGCAAGCCAGTGCACGATCTATAACTGATGTAAATAACAGACAACAACATGATTTCTTCAACGAGTTTACTTTTAAGAATATCCGAATCCCAATTGTAAACTTCGACAAGATACCAAATGGTTCATTAAGAGCTACGGAACCTAAGCAGGTGCTGACATCAGATAACCATTTATCATAAATGTAATTATAGCTACTTCATTAGTAGCAAAATTAATAATTCTGGAGGGATTATGGCTTACGATATACAACGCAAAGGAAAATACGTGAACGGATAAATAATTAATCTGCATAATGGCTGTATAAAGCTAAATTAACTGCTTATTTTACTCAGCAGTAAATACGCTAATAATAAGCAGAGTTTAAGAGAATGAATTGGGTTCAGTGAGGTGGTGAAAACGAATGAAACTGCCGAAAAATGTCACTACAAACAAACACTAAAGTTGGTGATAAACACGTGACCAGTTCACGAATATAAAAATTTGCATTTTCATTATCAATAAGTAAAATAAACTATTTTTAGAAATGCACAGCAATAACTTCGTATAGTAGGTCTAAACGACTCGCTTTTATTTGTTACTGCTGCTATTATCCGGGTAATCAATTACAGCATAAGTGCTGTTAGAAAATGGCGGCTCAAATTTGGGGATTTTTTTTTTTTTTCTTTTTTGTCTCCAAGGAGACAGCAACAACAATGATCAAGGGGTTTCGTTACAGTTCTTTCCACAAGATAGATGTCTCTGCTTGGTCAGCGCTCACTGTAATTAACTAGCGGAAACGCTTCAGGATGTAATCTCATTTAACACCTGAATGAACGCGGCTAGGAGATTATCTTCTAGTATCAGTCCATCGCACTTCTTTAACACAATATAATAACCGTATGCATTATATCATGAAAAATTACACCCCTGTATAAACCGGTAAGTTGTAAACTGGATCGATGTACTCGATGGGACGTGTGATAAAACCATTACAGATGGGCCTGCCACTTCTAAACGACCTGGGGTGGGACCACATTTAGACCTACGCTACACTTCCACGTTATTAGCACACTTGATAACTGTGTTAAATAATGATTCCAGTCCGGTCCAAGATGATTACCTGTTTATTTAAATTTCGATCATTATTTATCCCATATTTATATTTTCTCGGAAATGGAGGATCCTTTATCCACTTTTTTTTTTTCTTCGTTAGGATGTAAGGTGCATTTTAGAGGGCGCAGTGAACCCTTTTCTCAGAATAGTTCTTTATGTAACCTGTAATGAGTTTTAGTGAAAAATAGTCACATTTATATAATGGCAGGCGGGTACTGAAAATTCCTAGCGATGAAAATACCGAACTCTTCTCTCTCTCCTGTCTTTATTTAATGTAGTACAAAATAAACCTCCCCTTCCAGTTTCTAAACGAAAACGCACATTGGAGTTCGGTTATTTAAAGGTGTAAAAGATTGCATCCTTTATAGTCCATCTTTCTGTTGAACACAAAACTTTTCAAGTCTTATTTGTCTTGAGTTGCTCTCTGAAGAGTTCTCTACAGTTAAAAGATCAGTGGAAGTAGGCGCGCAAGAGGGCAAAGAAGAGCTCTAACCAGTTAGAAACCCATAAGAATATTTGTCGGGTGTAGCTTTCACTTTATCAGTAATTAGATGTGAGGCTTTCCTCCAAGGGTTCCGGTTTTCCTGAGCAAACATTTAAAATTTTATCGAACGCACGTAATTTACAGAGTTACAATCTCATTGGACTTGTCCAAGCTGGGCCATGGATCGAAACAATGGTAGTCACTAATGAGCATTATAGATAATTGAGATTTTTATAGCTGGATCTCTTTCCTCCCTTCATATATAAATTATAATGAGAAATATGCTGCCATTTCTTTCATTAGATGGATTTTATAATTCGCGGTCAGCAGAATTTACTGTTACAGGACCACGTTGATTCGATACTGCATGGATCAACGTGCCATCGTCATGGAGTGTGAATTAGAATCACAAACGTTTGGAAATTCTACGAGGTATCTTTTTCGATTGAATATCATTATAAAATATTAGCTGGTACTATTAATAACGGCACTGTTCTTTGTTTTTTTTTTCTTCTTTGAATAAAGAAGGACTTTTTGATCACTTTCTAGCTTTGGATAATTTCTTTTACACACCACCAAATGCTTTACAAAATGCCTTGGGTAAGGAAAGTTGGAATAAATGAGGCATTGAATACAATATTGCAACGGATTAATGAAGATTTAGACGTATTCAATATCCACTCCCCCCTGTTGTCAAAAATTGCTGTTTATCATGGAACCTACCTGTTTGACCGTCCAGGCAGATTCCTTCCTTTTGGTTTTGCGTACGTCTCAATTTTGATTTAATAAATAAATAAATTTTCTGTTTTTTTCAACTCCGGCTCAACGAATGTCACGTTGAGTCGGAGGAGTTGGTAAGAGAGTCTACAATAATGTTACCATTTTTCGTGGCGTTACATTTATTCGAATATGAGGTGTGCGTATTTTAAAATTGACTATTAGGCTAGGACCTTGCCTTATAAGGTCTCAAAGCAGTCCTTGGTAGACTCGAACCAAATGATTCGGCCTCCAGGTCCCTAATACCACTCTTCATTGAGAAGTCTGCTTACTCTTTTACAAATTTATAAATAATCTCGCACCTTACTTAGTAACTGGTCCTGACATGTATTCGAGGCTTACAATGCAAAAGGGAAGGAACTTGTCTAGACGTTCAAACAGGCTGGTTCTATTATCGCTGCTAGGAAACAATGTGTTGCTTGTGGTATCGCCAACAACAACAAGTAGATGTCGTTATATTTGCGTGATACAAAAGATTAAGCATTTACTAAAGATCAGCTGTGTGAAAGTTGTTTACAAAAGAAACCCAGCGAGATTGGATTTAACAACGAGAAGCACGAGGGCTTACATTCAAAGTAGCAAGAATGATGCGTGCCGCCTTAATCACGAGAGGATGCTTCTCGCATCTCAGAGCAGATGCAATCTTATACAAGTTTGCGCCCATCAGTTTGTGTGAAATGATCTAAGTGTTAAGCAATGAAGATCTTGCCAAACAGTAAAACTGCGCTACTAAGCTTAGAAGCCTTTTAATATTTTGTGTGCGGGGCGAACGCTATGGATAATCTGTTAAATTCAGCAAAAATAGATGTATTTTGGCACCTAATAGCCTACTCATAACTGACTATTTGCACCTTTCGAAGCGTTTTGGCTTAATACCTACTAGCTTTCTGCAAATAATTGGTTCTAAATTACACAACCCTTGTTTGCTCTCTAACTTATAGTTATCGGTCCTGAAATAGGTTTATAGGTATCTATTAAGCCGCCTGTCCGCCATTTAATCATATAATTCAAGGGCCCTTCCCTGGCTGGAATACTATCTTTAAGCCAAAGTCAGCATCAGACTTTAAAATTCACAACAGTTGTCAGCGAGATGTCCTCGCTTCCATCATCATCACAAAAAGAGAGCTTATCCAGGCCATCAATGATATCCCACCAACGTCTTGCACTGGATATGATGGGGTCCCACAATTCATTCTTAAGAGCGTTAGTGTATTCATCATTGATGCACTCCTAGGTATCTTCAATGGAATCCTCACAACCCAAAGTTTCCCAACAGCCTGGAATCAATATATTGTCCGACCAATCCCCAAAACACAAGGAGCGACATCAATTTCACAATTCAGGCCAATAATGAAAGTCTCATGTCTCCTCAAAGTCATGGAGAAGTGCCTTCTTCCTATCCTAACCAACCAGGTTCTGCCATGTGAATCACCATACATTCACTATGCCTTGAAACGCAGGTCCACCATTACAAACCTATTGCAAACCACCAACACCATTCTGGGGGCTCTACAAGATAGGGCTGAGATGGCAATTGTTTATCTGGATATCCAGTCTGCATTCGACAGTATAGACATCCAGCCCCTCCTGCAACTTTGTGAGGATGGATACCAGATAAAAGGCAATATACTGGAATTCTTGAAGTCGCTGCTTACGACCAGGGTCCTTCACTTGACTGTGAATAAAAAAATCTTTCACAAGGAAAGTTTGTGTAGGTGTACCCCAGGGGGGAGTTCTCTCAGGGCTCCTCTTTACGGCTGCCATCCACCCATTCCTGTGTCAGCAAACAGAATTTATCAGTTATGCAGACGACTTGAAGCTCCTCTATCGGATCAACGGGACCGCCCGACCTGATTCTGTTTCTGGAAACATTATCAACAGCCTCAAGAATCTGATTACATACTTGGCACAGTTCTCTCTTAAGATAAATCCAAAAAAATCTGCACAAATGGTATTTTCCCTCAAATCAAACCCATCGCAACTAAACCTGGAAATCCACGGAACCCCCATCACCCCAGTCATCAAGCACAAAGATCTCGGCGTTATATTCGACCCTAAACTCAGTTTCAAACACCATGTTGCAGACATTCACAACAAGGTCTGTAGAGCAAGATGGCTTGCCAAACAACACCTCCTTCATGTCACAGAGCCTGAGTACACGCTCCAATACATATACCGGTTTCTGCAGCCAGTCATCACCTACGGGTCAGAAATCTGGGCGTCGGCAACGAAAACCACGCTAAAAACCATCGCATCTGATGAGTACTGGCTTATTCGGTGGGTCCTCTTCAAGCATAAACTGCCACCACTTATACATACTTCAGATATCACCCAACTTCTAAATTACAGAAAAGTCTCCAAACGGATATTTGCCCTCCGCTTGCTTGTGACAATTAAAATGATAGCGGGTGAAGTCAATACGCCAAATTTCTGGCAGATGTGCAATTGGAGGATCCCACCAAAACCCTTAAGAGCCCTCCCCTCTCTGCAGGCTGTGGCGTGGAGGCTCAGAATAGGGGATAGATTCCTGCCCATGGAGATGCTCCACAATGTCCAGGAGATGGATGTGGACTACAAAAAGTTCATAGAGGACAAACCGTACAGAAGACGCATCATCAGGGACCAGCTTTCGTCTTCAACCGAGTGACTGTCATCGTCCTTTCATGTGTCTTCATTTCACATGTTAATATTAATTTTATATGTAAAATATGTAATTATACGTTTTATGTCCTAATATATGTTTTAAGTAATTTTTCCTGTATAAGTTATTTAATGTTAAACCCCTAGCATTGTCGCTGTTGTGGGTATTATTGCATCAGGCAATCATGTAACCAATCACTGCCTGCAATAAAGATATATATATAAATATCTTACTCATTATGTGCTTAGTGTTCCCCAACCATAAACGCTACAGGCGTGTGTGAATGGTGTTTCACAAGGATCCCCAGTAGGGATCCTTGTGAAACATCTTTTTAACGTTTATATAAATTACTTTCAAGTTACGTATCGGCGCCACAAGTCCACAGTCCTGAAACTATATGCTGATGACCCAGATCCCACCGATCAACAACAGCTTCAGCACGCTGTAGACAAACTACACCAGTGGAGTAGTTTCGAATGGTTATCAATTAATAAATCCAAAAGCAGTCAGTAGTCGGCCTCGGGTGAGGATAGCATGGTTTGTTTTTTCTCCCGGAAAACAGAAAATCGACCTCAGACGCACGCAATTTATAGACAATATACACTAAGCAACATGGCCTTAGTCCCAGACGAACCTAAAACTCAGTAACAACCTCAGTAACAACATCTCAGCCTCAGCAGCTGATGGGTTCCAAAGTGATTTGATGTATGCAGGAGCAAATGTAGAAAGCAGGTTGTTGAGACTTCTATGAGCTGAGCAAGCAGAATCCTTCGGCCACAGAACTGGGAAGACGTGACGAGGCAAATCAACATCTTCACTGTAATTACAAGTAGTCTTTCCTATACGAGAAAAGGAATTATTTGCTATTTATTATGTGTAGGCGCCACCTGCCAAGTCTGAAGAAGGGAGTCGAGGCATTGGGCCATCACTTTGGTACTTGGCAGAGGTGGGATCCTGTGTTTGCCGACTGCCCACTTCAGGATCCAGAACTCTAAGAAAGCCCATTTATTGTCGCTGGTGCTGCCAATGCCTAAAGTAAAGTTTCTGCGGGGAAGGGGATTGTTTTTGTTGTTGTAGTAGGGTTTTAGGGGCATCAGCGACTTAGGCTATATTGCTCCGTGTATATTTTCTATAAATTGCATGCGTCCTGAGGTCGAGTTTCTGTTGTGCTGGACTAAAAATCTAATTTTTCGAGGAAAAATTCCATGCTACTCTCGCTTGAGACCGACTGTTTTTTATCTTCCGCGGGCTCTGCTTTAATTCTGGATATATAATTAAATTTTACAGCAGATACTAAAATGGAAACTCGCTGCTTTAATTAATTGGCAAATATATTGCAAACTAGATGGGGTACTACGAACTACGGCATAGTAATTAAAAGATTGCTCTCAGAGGTAACGTTTATCATGTCCAAATCAGTAAATTCCTAGTTCTCCCTCAGTCTCGAAATGTCCTTCCGTGTGACAGGGCATGGTGCCTTCAATGAGTGAGAAATTACATCAACTAGAACAACAAATCTTTGCTTCTGTGGAGAAAAGGAAAACTGGCACCATGTACTGTTTGATTTTACTTTATATGAAGATCACAGAGATCGCCGGAAGACTACGAATTCTTCCCTAACCAGTTGGGACAGCTAATGCAAACCCAGTTAACCTTTCTTCTTTTCAAGCCTTCGTAGCTGATGTCTTTGCCCAATGGAAAAATCTGATTGCGCGCACGAAAGTCTAATCCATCTGTAGATGCCGCTAGTTCAGCCTTCAAACTTGAAGTTTGAGCAGTTCACTGTTTTTTTTCCTTTTCTTTCTTTTTTCAGTTCACTGTTTTTTATTCTCTCTCTCTCTCGCTCTCTCTCTCTCTCTCTCTCTCTCTCTCTCTCTCTCTCTCTCTCTCTCTCTCTCATGCTCTAGTTTAAATATCTAACTTTTCTTTTCTCATGTGTCTATTTCGTTTTCTCCATTTTATTTTTTCTGTACACCACGGGCTTATTTTTCCCCTCTGGTGTGGGCCCCCCAGAGGAAATCTGGCCCACCTTTTGTTCGGCAACGTCAGGCGAATCAGAGTCTCGAATTGGGACAGTACGAGCTTTACTGGGACTGGTCCACCTTCCTGTGTTGCGGAAGAGTAATCAAAATCATCTCTCCAGGTTGCTGATGCTTTTTGGGTAGCCAAGTGGCCAAGAACACAACAGCGGCAGAACAATACACACTGCTCACATATCTGGCCCTTTTACAGTGGACTGTTCATCACAGAGATACGAGGTGGAGTTGAATTGACGTTTTAGGAGCCACCACTTACAAAAACACATGTCCACATACAAAATAACTGCTATTTTGCTTTCTACTTAAGGTATGGGGCATGAGCGTGGAGATTGTCGACTCTCTCAGCTAATTATCGAACATAATCCCTATTAAGCTATAAATTAATAATCCTCCGTTTAGTTTTGGTGTTAATAATCCTCCTTTTAGTTTTGTTGAAAATCTTATAAACACAGCCAAACAACCTAACAACTCTGACTATTAATCAGATTGTTAGCAGACGCATAAGACAACTTAGGATTAAAATTCCAATCAGACTTTAAAAATTACCCTGTTATTAAACGGTATAATTTTATCTTATGTGAAAATCAGATGAAACCATCGTCTTGTTAAGCCAGAGCACGCAGAAAATGCATTAATCGTTTTGCATAAGTCTCCATGGAAACCCGGGAATATCGATATGAAATGAAGGAAGTTTCAAATATTTACAACAAAGAGAAAAAGAATGTAGCAAAATCGTGTTAAGGCATTATTTTCAAGGTACCAGCCGATGGAAACTGTTTAGAGAAGAAAACCCAGACGGAATTATTTTTTTAGCAGCCCCGCTTTAGCACGGTGGTAACGATCGCTGTCCTTCCACGGCTTGCAGAAAACGCCTGGGGAAAATACATAAACATTCCTGTTGTCAAGACGAAAAGTTTCTATAGACTTTTTCACATTGTGAGTTACTCGGCCTCGGAAGGAAATTTGCATGGTTT
This sequence comes from Mastigoproctus giganteus, assembly GCF_048544385.1. Taxonomy (NCBI): domain Eukaryota; kingdom Metazoa; phylum Arthropoda; class Arachnida; order Uropygi; family Thelyphonidae; genus Mastigoproctus; species Mastigoproctus giganteus. The sequence continues at coordinate 135,526,077 of NC_143578.1, read as the reverse complement.
TTAATCACCGGAATGCTACCCACAAAAAACCAAACTATTACATTAGGGTCACCCAATAAGTCCATACATATTATGTCTGTAAATTGTGTGTGTATTCTGGTCGATTTTCCTGTTTTGTTGGACGATGCCTGAAACCGACTAACTCGGCCACAGACTAAACAAGTTCATAAAAGTTCCTCACGTCATCGACGGAATCCTGATCGGGGCCTTTTCCACCCGGTGTGGGGGAGAACGGTGATAATACCATTCTGCTACCCGCACAGACGCATGTTACCCACAGTTACAAGGTTTTTCATCCAATAAAATAAGCAAAAGCCGATCAGAATATACAATGAAATTTACAGATATATGATGACACCACACCCTTACGGTTTTTACTAAAATATTGAACCACATCAGCCTACTGTAATTCTGTAAGGTACTTAACTTACAGTGCTGATGGAATAGTACCTCTTTTATAAATTTATAAGTTTCCAAATAGCAGCAAACATCAAGAACACAAAGTAGATTTTTTTGTCGTGAGAAATTTTCTAAAAATGACTTAATCATTCAAAAAAAAAAAAAAAAAAATCTGTAGCTTCTCTATACAGTTTCTTTGCCTTAAGGGTAGAACAGCGGTTATAATCATTGTTTCCCCCACTGGGGCACTTCATTCCAATGCGCGTACAATTTCTATAGGGACAAATTTTCCGACGAGCTTAAAATATAATTTATTGACTTTAAAACTGGTTGGTGGTATATTTAATGATGTTGCCATATTTATAAGTCCCTTTTAATTACAGCGCGTTTATGACACTTATACAAGTCCAAATATCAGTACTAAATTGTCTGTTCTCATCTTTCAATTCGGTGAAGTACGTACGCACAAAATCGCAATTTTTCATGGGTTAAGAAACATCAACGTTACCCTACAAAGTGTCGCAATCTTTCCAAATGTTCTCCTGCTTCAGGATATGACGGCCTTGGTGTGCGAGTATCCCCCTCCTCACTAGCACTGCCCTTTTGCTGGTCGCAAATTTCATCAGTGCTTTGAAACCCACAGGGAAAAAAAAAGGCATCATCTGTTGAAACATGTTCCCCAAAACTAGAAAAAGTTCAGTATTTTATGAAGTCACATTATAACTTTTCCAACCCTCTAAAGCGAGTAGTGGAGTATGGACTCTCTAGAGTATCCTATACTGTAGATCTTGTAATTATTTTTGTTTCATATTCCTCTTCGTTTATAATATAGCAATAAAAAAAAATATGTAAATTTTGAAGTTTATAAAAAGATCTATTTTTGAAGGTTGGAACTCTTTTGCCATTCATCCGATAATGATTTGAAAAGACTAACTCTTCTGCATGTTATACCATTTACGTTTATTTCACAGTCCCACGGGAGCTTGAAAAGGTTCATAATTTAAGACCCTACAGAACGGATAAAGATAAGTATCATTTGTTATTTAACTAATGTTTCAAGCGATACTCACTTTTAACTGATGTACCGATTACAATGTCCAATCGATCAATGTTTAGGTGGGCTTATAAAGAGCACAATTTCTCCATCTTATTCTGCACGCATGCTTTTCCTTTTCATTCCTTGATGGTCAAGATGAATAATGAATGACTTCTACTAAAATGCGCTTTCTTCATTTTCCATTGGTCACAAATAAAAAGTAAGTTATACGTCATCAGATTATTTCCATACAAAATCGTACAGAAGATGGAGTGAACTCTCCTAATATCGTCTATTGGAACAAACCTTTCCAGGATTCAATGCTTTGAAGCCCACCGGGAAAAACATTAGCATAATCTTTTCTGGGATTATTTTATTTTGATTTTCAGAAAGCAAAAGAAAAAGTACTCAAGACAGTATAATACAAGAAAGACAAGATCAAAAAGAAAATTTAGCATCTGCTGGATTATATGTTAACAAAGGAACTGTTAATTTCTAAATGAAACAACAGAAGTAGAGAGAAAAACCATGGGACATTGCAAACACTGGAGATGGTAGGAAGACTTTGAGGAAAACATGGACGATCTTTGCAGGAAGTCTAGAAAGCGCCAGAGATGAATATTGAGAGGAAGTTCGGGATAACTGGAAGGATTAAAAGAAATGACATCTTCTAAACTTGTGCGTGTACGAAAAATAAAATGTTGCAATGTTGTACAAGACATTAATTAGGCTTCAGCAGCTATATTAAACAGGAAGGGCACAAATCACTCAAACAGACAGAAATGAGAAATTTTAAGTGAACGGGAGAAATATCATTAAAGTTACATTAAAAATGACATTTTAGGGACGATTTAAAAATCGTTACTTTAATGTAAATATTGACTTCTTTTGACAGGGCATGACTAAACTTCCAAGTAGATGCGTTTGAGAATTAAATCCCATAACTTAAGAAATTAGATTTAATCATTAAATGATCGATTCGCTTAATTATCACGAACGACTTCATTTATGTTTTTCATCCCTCTGAAGGCACAACTTTCGAGTTACTTCACACTCTCATATAACGTTGTAAATCTCAAAATTTTTGCCTAATTTTCTAAAATGGCGATTTTTTTAACTCGCGCTTCTTGCTTGTTTTTGCATAACGTACTTCCTCTAACATATTCAACAAAAGAACATGTGCTACTTAGCAGTCAGAAAGAATATATGACGTGGTAAGTCATACCACAGCGTCTTGTATCTTTCGTTTGTGTGCTATAGAGAAATCTAAGAAAACGTAAGAAGACAAGCGAATCTTTTGAACCTCATCAGAATGAAAATGCAAAGCAGCTCTTCATAACAATTCGGGAGTATTGTCACTGGCAATGCCAACGAAATCCAAAGCTTTGTAACCTACGATTATTATTACAAAGCCCATAATCTACAGTGGATGGGTTATCACTCGATAACAAGTAGTCACGTAAAGGAAGGGGGGGGGGGATTCAGATGAGCAGATTTTCCGATATCGGGCTTTTCAGTGCATGTGCTCATCTCATCAGCGTACAATCCAGTCAAGCCCAATTACCATGGCATTCTACCTACGAGACCATCAACGATTCTATAATGAGTTCACCGAGTCCTTCTAGCTCACTGCAACACTTTGCTGATTACCCTTACGCTGAATGCTGACCGGAAAGCGATGCAAGACGCGTATACGAAGCGAAAGGCCCACTGAAACTAATGCTCGCTGCTGCCACTACAAGTTTATGGTGGCTGGACGTACAGGTTATTTACCATTGCAGTTCGGGAGATATCTCCCGTTCAACTGTTCAGAGTAGCGAACGCTGTACAATGCCCCTGAATGTCACCAATTGTACGGGGTTGCGAAATTAAGCGCTAAGAAACCAGAAAATCACTCGGTAAGCGGGAAATTACGAAATGTTGTCGCAAGATTAACTGCAATCTCTCAGTGTTCGATGAAACTTTCTACTATGTTCGAAACCATTAAAATAACAAGCATACCCAATGATGCGCTAGAAGCATTTTTAGGTGAGTACTGTGCACCAATACCATTCTTAATTATGTAATATAATATTAGAGGCTTTTTTTTTTTTTTTATCAGGAGGGTATAATCTCGGGGGCTTTTGATACATACTAGAGAATGAACGTCGCGAAAGCCAATTTAGCTTATTTGAGTTCATACTAATATATTAAGATATTAGTATGAACAATTTAGCTTATTTAAAGATGTTTTTATTATAATTGTGTGTAATTTGATCGATTAAATAGGTGTATTTTTTTTCTCATATATTTTCACTACTTTATCGATTATCCTGAGTTTCACAGCCTCTCAAAGTTTGGAAATAAATATTATAAGAGTTATTTTTTCAGGAGAAAATAATCGCATGATAAAAATCAACCTAAAGCTACCATGATTAGAAACAAAGCAAATTAACAAGGTGTATACACTGCATATGTACTGTATTTCCCCATGTATAAGACGCACCTTAATTTTGGGGCCTGAAATTTGAAAAAAAATGTATTACATAAAGTAATTGAACTCAAGTTTTATTCATCATAAAATTCATACAACTCCTCATCACTGTCAAAACTCCCATCCATTAGCTTGTCCTCATCTGTGTCTGATGACGAATCACTGTCTTCATATATTGCCTCGTCCTCAGTTCCATCTATGGCATTTGAAATGCCACACTTCTTAAATGACTTGACAACGATCTCAATCTTGATATTATCCCAGGATCTTTTCAACCCAGGTACAAACTTCTCCTATAGTTGGTTTCTTCACTCTTCCTGCTGGTGTCAATTTGTCCCCAGGAAACTTCATCCATTGGTTCCATTCGTCTCTCATGGCAGCTTTGAAGGGTTTGTTAATGCTGGCATCAAGTGGTTGGAGCTGGGATGTCAAGCCTCCAGGAATGACGGCAAGTTTTGTTTTTTGCTCTGCAGCAATCTTGTTTTTGTTTTTTGTTATGTGTGCCCTGAACTAATCAAGCACCAATAGGGCAGGTTTGCGTAAGAGCCCACCTGATCTCCTGCTCAAAACTTTCTCAAACCAGATCTTTATCCCATCCTGATCCATCCAACCCTTGTCACGAACGTGAACAATCACTCCTCGAGGAATGTCTTCTTTTGGCATTGTTTTGCGTTTGAAAATCAGCGTAGGAGGCAGCTTAGTTCCTTCGGCACAACAAGCTAGAACAACTGTATAATGGCTCTTTTCATGTCCACTTGTCTTCACAGTTACAGTTTTCACCCCCTTCTTATCAACGGTTCTGTTACTTGGGACATCAAATTGAAGGGGGGCTTTGTCCATATTTGCAATCTGTCCCAACTCAAACTGATGTGTCTTCCGACATTGAATGACAAAACGATGAAATTCAAGGAACTTCTGCTCATAGCTTTCAGACATCATTTAGGCAAGTCTGGTGCATGTATACATGCTTAGTCCATTCCGTTTCATGAACCTGAAGCACCAATTGTGTCCTCCTTTGAAATCAGTAACTTCTTTTTCATCAGCAATTCTTCTTGCTTCATGCTGAACCATCTTTGTGGACACAGGAATTCCAATTGCCCTTTGCTCTTCAATCCATATCTTCAATTCCCTCTCTAAATCAGGCCATTTTGCTGACTTTCCTCTAATGGCCTTCTTCTGCCGTGGCGTTTTCAGTAGGGTTTCTTCTTCCCGTAGCCAGTCTCGGATTGTTTTCTCAGTTGGAGGAGGACCAAACTTACGTTCAGCAGCACGATTTCTATTCACTTTTGCAAACTGGATCGCTGTCTTGTTTGTGTTTTTTGTTATGTTATAAGATCACTTTTAACTTGAATTCAGCACTGTACGAAAATCTTTTCTGGGCAGAACGTGGCAAAACGTAACCTAATATACCGGTAAAAGTGCGAAACAATGAGCGCAAAGACAACAAGCGCGAAAAATCGGAAAATGCAAGTAAAAAAATCTACAACCACTTTATAAGACGATCCCAGTTTTTAGACCCCAAATTTTTCGAAAAAAGGTGCGTCTTATACATGGGGAAATACGGTATATGAATATACGTATGATAAATTGGTAAAACAAAGTTAAGACATAATTGGGCATGCCATGCCTGAACTTTTCTAGGCTTTTCAGAATACAACATGCGAAAGACATATATGCAATTCAGATTTTCTCAAATGAACCCGTAGGTCATAAACTTCCAAAAGACTGATAGTAAAATGCAGCAAAAGATCATTTGATTATTACTTAAGAGTATCAGCTTATATAATATTTTGTCTTTTAAGGTATGAACATACCTTAAATAGAAAAGCCCCAAAGAGGAACACTTATAGAAAATCTTATAATGGTGACCACAGCACTTTATTTGGCAAGATCTACCAGTAATATAACCCATAAGCCAGTTTAATAATAATTTTCATACGATTCAATAAACAGCAATAATTTTTTTCGATAACAGATTTATTTAATTAAATTATCTTATTATTCCTGTAACTGTCCAATAAAAATGATTCTAAGAGCGCACCAGAGGATATTTTTAACACTGATGGGCTGGATCGTGAGTCCTTCGAGGATTGCAGTAAGATTGCCAAGTTTGGTCCATGGCAACAACTGGATCGGTGACCTACTTCAAAATGATCTAGAATGATTTTGAAAGCTTTATTCTTGGAAGACTCTTGATCGGAATTTTGTTGGACAACTGTGCAAAGTTTTCGCGTGAGTGAATTGGATTCCAACCCAAGACCTTCCATGTCTTGTGGAAAGGTCTTGGGTTCGAATCCCCTCTCAACGAGAGGAACTTTTATCGGCTTTTTTCATAGTATAGCCGACCATCGCAGACCGGAAACTCGGTCTTTCATCCAGCAAACAGGTAGTTGAACCCATTGAGAAAATCAGCCAGCTGTTTTAACGCTTCTGACATTTTACTCAACTCACGGAGGAAAACATTAACAAGACAGGTAGAAATCTCAATACTGGTACGCATGCGTTAACTAAAAGCTTTCCCCATATAAAATACGGCCAGGAACGTTTGAAAAGGCAACGAAAAACAAAAGAGAGCCACGATGACTAATTATGAGGTCTTAAAGCTTTATACACGGCGTGATGACTCTAAATTGCCAAAGGGGATACTCATTGGTCGTCGATTCGAGGAAACAGATTAGGGCAATACGGTCCAGAAAGAAGTAAAAGATGAAAATAAAAAGCATTATGACTGCAGTAACAAGTGGACTCGAAAAGTGTGCGCAGTGTGTATGAATGTCTCCTTATCGCATTTTAAATAAGTTCCGGAGTCGTTTTTTAGGAATTCTTTATGTACATTAACGACACCTTAACAACCGGCGTGTCTACCTCATTCTCCGTAATAGAGCATCGGCCAGAGAATATTCTTATTTCTCGTCCGCTAATGACTGTCTTCCATCCGATGTGTGCTTGTGATTACTTTTTAATGTGTCTCGTCCATTACCATGACAATGAATCTGCATTATCTTTGCGCTGCACTCTACCGAGATGGCGTACTTATTTTACATATTTGAAAAACGATTAGTTTTATCTTGGTGGCGATGTACGGTAGATCCAGAAGTCGAAATGTTTTGTGATCTACTAGTTATCTGGAGTCGACGAACACCCTCCCCTAGCCATCCCTCCCCCCTCCAACCTTCTTCCAGCAACTCTGAAAAACACCCTTGCGCACATACGTGCCCCTCAATCATTACTCGTGATAGCTTGTTATGCAGATAGCATGCAAAAGAGCGATCGCGCACTTCAGACAGCGGCACTAAGTTACTCGACTGACCACACAAAAGAGAGAAAGGCGTTTTTTTTGGTGGGGGGGGTTAGTAATTTAATGCGCGAGATAAAAATAGAAAAAAATTAATTTAAAATGTATAGCAAATGTGCCAAAATTCGTAGCAACTACTGAACTCTCAGGGGATTTGGCCAAGTTTACACTCCCGAAAACAGAATGGAATTTGTTCAGTTACTCCCACTTTGCAACTAAAAAATAGATGGTTAATGAAACAAAATATGAAACAACCATACGACTCGATAATCGCGTCCTGTCCAAATCTGAATGGAATAGTTGCTCAGTTCCATTCAGATTTCGGATAAAGCAGGCAACAACAGCGAGTTCACTTGAGACGCAATTTTCAGTGCCCAAGACAAGAGTCACTCACTGAATGACTCATCTTGGACACTCACTGAGTCACTCAGTCTATAGCTGAGGATAATAAGCTAACGCAGCAGAAATCCATGAACGCCTTTCGCCTGAATGTAACAGATATACACTGAGTGGACAGAAATCATGGGATACCTACCTAGTAACGGGTAAGAGCACGTTTAGACCGGATGAGGGCAATCACACGGCTAGACATTGTATCTACTAGTTCACGAAAGCGTTCCACAGGTATTTCCATCCATCCTTGCTGCACCAATGTCCACAATTCCCTCGCATTCCTGAGTGGAGGATTCAAAGCGCGAACGAACCTTTCCACAGCATCCCAAAGATGCTCCACAGGGTTCATGTCGGTTAACGGGAAGGCTATTCCATGGTGGTAAAATCTGCGGAATGCTCTTCGCACCATGTTCTAGTCACCACGACTCTGTGGGGAGGCGCATTGACCTGCTGGAAGGGTACAACATCCTCTGGATGCACGACGGCCATGAAGGGATGTACATGGCCTGCAAGGATAGACGCGTAACCTGGACCGTTCAGAGATGTGTCTAGACGTACCAGAGGTCCCAACGTGTACCAGTTGAACACGCCCCACACCACTACTCTATGATTCAGATTCTTGCTGTACTGTCATGTTCGTAGAGGACAGTAGCAGAATGTTCGGTGGCACAGACAGCCAGAAAAACACTTCTATTAATACGACATCAAACCCCAACCCATTGGCCCAGCCTCTTGATTTTAATCTAACCAGGAATATGTGAGGTTATTTGGTGAGCTGTACCAGAAAGCGACAGTTGTTGATTCCCAAATTTGATGATCGACAAATATGAAAACCTGAAGAGAATCCTTTAGAGGTATAGATTCCTGATATCTCTATGGGCACACCTTACAAAAGGCCAAGGAAGGCTGCGGCTATCGCCACTAGAGGATGCTACTCTATATTTATACTACTCTCATTCCAAGGGAACCATCCACTGCTGCTTTGAATTTAGCCACTCGCTACCTCTGCCACGTTGGGAGGCAACTTATTCCATTTTTCGAGAACTCGCTGCTCATAAATACTTTCCATTAGGATGAAAGGAACTTCTATGGTTTTTTCCCCACAGTGCAGCAGGGATTGTGTAGTTTTTCATCCCAAAAAACATTAAATCAGATCATAAAATATATACTGTTTATACACACAATATATTGATACCTCAGGACCTTAGATGTCTTGGTGTAATCAGGTTTAGTTTAGTCATAGGGTACCAAACTTAACTCAATCAAGAGAAGTAAAAGATGACACACAAAACGTCATTTGAACTTTGCGAAGTGAGTTAATAATTACCCATATTTCCTCCTTTAACTTTTTATCAATATTTGAAATCAAAAGTAATCTAAAAATATTTATATATAATATAATACTTTCAATTTATTATTCAACAGGTTAAATTTAGATAAAAATAAACAATTTGATTTTTAAGTGACTGAATTTGAAATGCATCACAAATACTCCTCCTTTTTTGTGAAAAGAAAAACAACGCCATTCTTTTAAAAAGCTGTTCTTTCGACTTTCGCAAGAAACTGTGAATTGCAATATCATCCAGAATAAAATACTTTATTACCGGGATTTAGGTGGACCAGCAGTCACATCCAACGACTCATTCTTCATCTCACAGAGATGTGCGGCTATCTGCGATGACTCGGGCCAAACTTGAACATTACCATCGTTATCTTTCTCTTTCGTCCACCGGTCCATTAAGGATTCCACGGAGCGAATAAACCTTCGTAGTTGTAGTCGGATAAGGGTTGTATCCTGAGGATACTATATTCGTCCGACTGATTTTGAGAAGACTTATCTCTGTAATCGACGAACAAAGTTCGGATAATAATAACTGAATATTCTTCTCCTGGGTTACGTACACGTGCCGGTTTCCTTTCCTGGTGTTTTGCATATTACTCACCAGATGAAGTGACAGTCCCATTATTTTAAAGTCACTTTAGAGGGAAATTAATAATAAATGAGGAGTGAATCAATTATATGAAATTGAAAATAAAAGCATCGAAATAAATCAAATTGGAGCACAAAGTCAGTCCTATCGGTGTCAGAAAAAGTATAAATCATCTCGTATCTGCAGACTCCAAGAAAATCCCTCTTACATAAACCACAGAACAGACCTAAGTCGAAAATTACTTATTTTCCTGCTATGGTAGCAGATAGTTTATGATTCATATTATCAAATCGACTAACTTGGCCACGATGTGAAACAAAAAAAACCCATAAAAGTCCTTGTCTCGATGGAAAGTATTTTCCAACTTAGCTAAGAAGGGCACAGATCTAAATTCGTGAATCCAACTGTGCCTGGAACATATCCTGGGACATATTCTGAGAAGACTATCTTTTTTGTCCACTGTGCACTTATTTTGATTTTTAATAATTTAATAAGTTTGGAACTGGTCAACAAGTTCCTAAGAATTGAGTATTGAGGTTAGGTTGATTCTGGTCTGGTTGAGTTACTTAATTAGAGATCTTCACGTTGTCCCATAAAATGTTAAGCTCCTGCTGGCAAGATTTAACTATCACCCTGCGCATTTTAGGGTCGGATTCTGTAGCCAGGCACACTGGAAAATAAGTATGAGGATTCAGGGATCTGTTGAACGCATTAGTGGGTGAATGACAAATATAGGTACTATAGAATTTGATAATGAATATAAGAATCCCATCAGATCGTACCAAAGGTAAGTTCCTGATGAATTTAATTAGGTGAATTCGGAAAGGTCAAAAAGGTAGACAGAGTTCAAAAACTAGCCACTGGACATGTACATTTCTCCTAATCAATGAGTTCAGTAACCGAAGAAGAGTAGACAGCGATATGTTTATGTAGTGCATTTGTATTTTATGCTAAGGGTAATTTTTAAAAATTAACTACATATTAATATATCGTTAATTAAAATTTATTACTTAATTATTTATCATTTAACTTACACTTGAATGCGCGGCCTTAACTTATTAAATAGGCATTTGCAGTTAATCCAAACGTAAATAAAGAGAAGCAGGTAATATTTCGGTATTTAATAAGCGAAAGGACCAACGAAAGAATATCGCAAAGCGACCTCCGTCGATATTTTAATTTGTATTCTACGGAGACCTCATCGTCAGATAAATTTACACGCGAGTTATGTGTTAATGAGAACTCTCTTTCTGTGAATAAAATTTCAATAAAATATTCCGAATAAGATTGTCTTATGTGGGTGAATTTAGGTGGCCAATTTGTAACTCATAAAAACAATAATAATTTCAATAATTTGCTAGTTAAATTTCTCTTAATGTGTTTTCAAGGTTTATCACGAGAATTAATGCCAGATAATGTGGCGTCGGTAAGCTACTGATCACTTTTAAAAATGAAGGCGTATTTCTATTCATGAAGGAAGCATCTTGAGCCATCCATTACGCCGGCTACACCAACGAGTGCTCGCAAAAACTTGTATTAAGGCTTTAAGTAACACAGCTAATATGATGAAAGTGATACATTTATCTGGATCTCCGTTCATGCTGATGACACATCTCATTACTGCACAAAATACACGCATGTATTTAAAACAGTTTTTCTAATCCATTGACCGCTGGGGGCTAATTAGCCATTACATAATATACTGCAAAATATTTCCTTCAGTGTGTTGTATAAAGCTGAAGTTAATAATATAGTCATTAGGCTCATCATTAACGAGACCATCCCTTCTGGTGCCACTTTATTAAGTATATTTATCATGCAGATCTTTATTGATAATGTCAGAAAGAATCGTTAATTACCGCGCATTTAACTGTAAGCATTTCCCTGCTGGTTGCCGATAAAAGTTGGGTCTATTGTTGGCACAAGGAGACAAACACACATAAATCTGAGTAGCTGGAACTTCATTTACTTTTAGTGGATTCGCAGAATAGAACCACACCATCGCAGCAATCCTGTCTCCCCCTACGGGCACGAAAGAACTATACACAAGATAAATGCTTTCTTTCCTCGGTCCAGCTCTTGTTTATGCCCTGGAAACGTTTTTCCGGGAAATGAATGCTATCTAAATTATATTAATCTATTTAAATGTCACTGAAGGTTAGTGAAGTACACAGACCTTGGAATTCAATATAAAATGCCACTTTACTCCGCGTTGTTGGCCCTTAAATTGCGTTAATTTATGGTCTTGACAACTGTAAATGATGACACACGTTCAAGCAGTTGTTATGGTATCACGGTGGAGGTAAACAATGAAGAAATATTTGAACTGCACTTCTCGAAATTATTTCTTCTCTAGGACTTTAGCCATGCTCTCTCTGCATTAAAATGGCTGAAGATTTGCGCATATCATTCTACGTAATTGTATATTAAACCATAACCTATAAAAAAAATAGGTTATGGTTTAATATACAATTATGAGAAATAGAAATAAGCATATAAAGCAAACTTTACTATTTTAAGCTATGATGTCTATTTCCAATCCAGTGCTACCAATTATTTTTATAAAATTACATTTACAGGTTTATTTCATAAGAAAAGATTAGATTAAGCTTTTTTTTAACCCGGTATTAAGTCTTAATCCAATTTTATGGATTAGGACTTAATATGGATTAAGTCTTAATTCGTTATTTAGACCAGCTTACGCCTTAATTCAATCTATTCAAAGCCTAAATTACCAAGGTAATATATTCATCTACTTCGCTATCTAATTAAATAAAAAATTAAATTTAATTACTCTGATTAAAGTGACGAAGGCTGCCCTATTACATATATTTATACACTAAAATTATTTTTTCGCATTTAAATAAGAGAATAAATAAGGCATAATAAAATGAATGGCTCAAACTGCTAAAAAGAAATAAACCAAGAAACTCCTTACTTTGTTGGAATGATTTGCGCCTCTCAGATGTTCTTTAAGGTCCAAACATCAGTGAAAGAGGAAAGTCCGTTAACGCACATAATCGTGTTTTAATTGCAGACTGAAATACGGCAGAATAGTTGATTAAACGTAACAATCGCAGGGGCTGCTTTATTATTAAACAAAGCTGTGGAATTACAGCATAATTGTGGGTTATTTCTGTGTGGGGGCAATCGAATGTAACAATGCAACTACGCAAATGACATGCGTGCATGGATTGTTCGGAAACTCTGCATTATAAATAAAAAAATAGCTTTTTTTTGCCTTTACTGATTACAGAACTTTCCATAACTTGTTTTTTTTTTTTTTTACTATGGAAATCGCATTTCATTTTAATAATCCTTAAGGTTTATTGCTGCGAAAATGGGAGTTTCGGAGAAGTTTCTCTAAGTACCAACATCTTTCTTTTGCTCAGACGTAGCTGATTGTTGGTATTAAGAGGAAATCCTGAAATTTTCCCACTACCTCCGTAACTTACAATTACTTCCTTTGTTTCTGGATTACTCGTGTTCTTAGGCACATTTCTGTAAATAAAACTATGATCAGAACCAGTTGGAAAGACAATTTAGAATGATAGAATTGGGAATCTTTTCGCGTCAAATAGAGCTTAGCAAGATATAAACTGATGAAGACAGGTTTTTGCGACGGGTACGCGGATTAGTCTACTACTTGCCTTCTAGGATTATCTGCACGTAAATTCCAACCGCGATGGAGGGAATAAGGTGCTGCAAATGGATAGCAAAGCCACACTTGAAGGTGAAAGGTGACAATGCTCTCCTAAAGTCGTTGCGTTTGTCAACGATAGCGAGAATGTATTCCTCCCATTTGTTTTGCTGACCGTGGTCAATCGACTCGAGGACTTTTCACATTTAGTAGTCTGTAAACACGGCACGAGGATCTACGAGGTGGTCAACTGGGGACAGCGAACAGAGACTGGTCGTAAAGGAATTTATAACGGATCAGTAGAACAAGGAGTAACACTAACTCGTATTCCAGCAAATGGTAAAAAATTATCTTATATACGGCAAAATACAAAAACTTTGCCCACAGCACAGAGGTGTCTACCCCTCCTTCATTAAAGGAAACTGAAAACACCCACTATAGATAATATTCGTACAGTATTTGAAATAAACTTTTATTTGGTTGACATGCGCTTATTTAATATTAATTGAATCCATGCTGATGATTTATTCGATTTCATTAATAATTATTTGGAGGCTTTCAGCCACCACAAAATAAAAATCGGCACGTGAACACATACTTGTGCAAAGGGTGAATAATCTACATTTTCGCAATACGTCATAAAACTGACCATCGTTATTACAACGAAGAGAGCTATACATTGATGGAGTAGGGAAAGCGAGATGAGTGATGGTTGAGAAACCCAATGGCTGAGGATCTGCTAGAAAGCGTAAACAAACTCAGAAGATCCTGCATGGAATTTGACTTCATTAAGGGTCAGAATTAAGAATATAAACTTCTGAAATACGCAATTCAGCTTTTGTTTATCCACACTGCAGCCCTTGGCAGGGGTAGGATCACTCATGAAGGCCTTGTCAAGCGTCTTCTCGTGTGATCAATGAGAGTGGTTAGAAGTTCTGGCGATACTAACACCTACCCTGGATAGCAGTTCGTATCACGTGCGGCGCTGCAGGAAGAGGGTGAGGGAATTTTTACTGAAAATTTTTCTCCCTACCGAATATCATACGTTCTCAATAGAATTTTACTTCTGAATATCTCGGTGGCCAACTTATTCGGAAAATATTCGCATATTGAACAGAGCCTTCCACCAGTATGGGTGGAAGGCTTCCTTCAGTAAGTGGCATATCGTCATTTAGAAAAAGTTGAGAACTCCAGTACAACCCTGAGATATCTGATATAGGATCATGCATTTCGCTCATATATCTTCAGCAGTCGCAGTTCCCTTCCCTTCTCCAAATAAAGATACGTTGAGAATCGAATGCAGACTAAATCTGGACTCATTCGGTGAATAATCACAGTGGACCATTGCCGAAATGGCCCACAAAGTTCTTCGCGTAACTGACAGGACTGGAACCTGAGCCTTTCATCCGATGTGGGATGGATGATGATTATCATTCTTGTGGCGAAGACGGAATGCACATTACTGTCATGTTATATTAAATTCAAATTTCATCCACTCCAGACTGTCTTTCAGACACCAAATTGTCCGCATTCATTTGTCGTACCACGCACATACGTCACAGCTACGTTCTATGCCCTCGCCCCAGTGGGTAACACACTTCGAAGAACCGCCGTCCTCCTCACACCTGGAGAAAACACCCGAGTTCGAATCCCTTCGGTGACGTGAAGAATTTCTATGGGGCGTTTTCAAAACGTGGCTGAATTTGTTGGCCTCATGCGAGGGTAGCATCATTTTTCTCCCCCAAAATCGGGTCTTTCGCCCAGAAAACAAGCAAATCGACCACAGAACGTGATTTACAGACATAATATATACGGCACAATATGGCCTAACCCCTAAATAGTTGGGGCAATATGGCCAAACTCAACAACAACTTATATTTGTTACATGTGATAGAGCATAATTAAATGACTGCTATATTCAACTCCATGACAAAAAGAGCAACCTAGAAATCCCCCCCCCCCAACATACCCCTACTACAGCTTCCTCCAGTAACGAGCTGACAGAGTAATGGCAGCAACATAATTTTCTGCCTGACCTGCAAGTCTCCCAAAGCAATGCAGTAGGTTCGTTCCGGTCTACTCTTCGGTGGCCATTCCCTGAATCCTGATGATGCCCATTATAATGTCAGAAGACCACTCTGAAATTAGATAATAGAAGGGACGGTGATAGCACATAATTAAATGAACACTCTACGGCACGTTGACATAGAAGCACAAATAATACTATTATGTTAACGGAGTGTAGATTGTTAATTTCATCATACGCTATTTAGAACCTGTGTATAATCTCTTAGAAACCATATTATGCGTAGCAACAGGGATAAGCTGAGACTACTCTGGAGGCCAAACATGGCTCTGGCCACTTCGGTCCTATAAACACGCAAGACAGTGGTACCGCAGTGGGAGATGCGAATCATATATCACGTGGAAGCAGAGGTATCAATGCATCACGGGGTTATGTTTATGTGGTCTTGTACTGCAGTCGAGCTGGTATATATCAAAGAAATTGCCTGGTTCTTTTGTGAACGCCGGATACTAAAAAGATGTCTGATGTATCTGCGAAATACATGGCAGTAAGATAATTCTCTCTCCATCTGGGCTATCCATGTGATTCTGGAGTCATCAATAAGGATGTGTTTGGACAAGAATGAATAAATAAATCAAATCGCAAATTGATAGTCAACCTTCGTCACTATAATTGTTCACATATTTCAGGTCAACGTGTGTTAAGCGCCAAAGCAAATGAGGCTGTGAGGAGACAGTATTCTGTGGTCGATGGAGTTGTTTGCTGGATGAAAAACCCTACCTCAGCCACGTTCTGAAAAAGTCCATTAAAAATCCTTATTATAAACTTTAGGTTAACCCTTAGCTCCATTTAATAACTCCAGGTTATTATTCCAATGTTCATTTGTGAAGGACTTCAACTGGCACGAATTGTTTCCAATAAAGAGATCGTTATAACACGTAAATTGCATGAAAACGGAATGAGTTATAGATACCACACCATATCTGTTGGAACATGGGAAAATCTCATCAGAAGTGCATGCCTTTTACACTGCATGAAATGCTAATGTGGGTGGATCCTGAGAAAGCGAGTGCGTAATGACAACTTATCGAAAGTGAACAAGCAATAATAATATCTTAAGCTTAGTTCGTGTGTAGCAAACTCTTATACGATTCTGTAGTTAAAAGAAATAATGTTTTAATAATACTAATATTTCAGAGATGATTGCACATTTTATTCTTCAGAATGACTGATGTAACATGCCGAAGTTGCAGTATTTAACTAAAACTAGACTGTTACATTAGACGAACGTCTGAGGATCGCGTGTTTCAGGTATCGAAACTTTATCCGAACAGAAGGTATGCTGCATTTAGTAGAATGACTACAAACTGTATGAGACAGGGCGGACGAAAATAAAGTATCACAAAAAGAAAAACTTTGTTCTGAGGCTTTGGCTAGTTGTTTGTGAGTTCCTTTCCGCATCGATTACTTCTGTCAGTGTTCCTATTCATGCAATCGTTATTATGCATTGCATTCTCTGGCCGATTTGTATGTCGTCTTGGAACTCCTCCAGTATTCGGACTCAGAACTTTCCAGACGAGGGACAAATGGTGAGTCCGCTATGCTCTCACAGTGCATTGATCCAAGGAAAGGAAGGCTATGAGGCGTGAATTACACAGTGCATCTGTAAATTTTCTGTATTATATAGCCGTTTAATTGCTTTTCGGGATCTGAAGCCCGAATGTCAATAAAATGAAAATAAATTTTCTGTTTATACTCCGGAATGGACACGTAGGGTCATAGGCGTTTGCCGTTAGCGGTCGCGTGAGCTCGAAACACGATGAACTCAAGCGAATATTCCGGCGTTGGCTCTCATCCAGCTAACTCGGTCAGGTGTGAAGTACAAAACACAGGGATCTTAGTTGCATAAGGTCAGAATTACGGTATCATGACACATTGGACAACGCTGGTTAATTTTTCAAGATGTTGTTGTTGTTATTGTGTTTTAGGAGCATCAGCGACTAAGGCCACATAGCTCCGTGTATATTGTCCATAAACTGTGTGTGTTCTGAGGTAGATTTTCTGTTTGCTGGATGAAAAACCTGAGTTTCCGGGAGGAAAAACCACGCTACCCTCGCCTGAAACCGACTGACTCAGCCACGTTGTGAAAAAGCCACATAAAAATTCCTCCTGTCATCGATGGGACTCGAACTCAGATCCCGGTGTTGGGGGGGGGGGAAGAATTGCGATCTTACCAACTCTGCTACCTACGATGGCAATTTTCCAAGATTGCGCAGAAAAGAAGGAAAGTGAAAAACGCTAGTCAGTGAAGCGAGGAAGAAGACGCATTACTCTTTCCTAAAAGGTTTTGCAACTGAATTTTATTTTATTTAATATCAGCTTAACTATTAATGGTTTCATCCTTAAATATTCACATGGACATTGAGGCAAATTAAATACAGATTTAACATCATTTAGCAGTTAAAATTAGGCGAATCACACTATTTGAACAGGCAGTTAATCACAGATAGAAATTCCTGTAGAAAAAACATCATTTCTGTCTTTTAAACGTATTAATTTGATGAAAACTAAAGTACTTTCTAACTGATACTCGTCTTGACATATCAGAGGACCATGCAATCCTGTATTTTGGTGGTAATGTTGTTAATTTATTAAGGTAAAATGGACCCTTCCCTTTTCATCAGCTTGATAGACTCTCAGTAAGAGATAGTGTAATTCATAAATCGAGGCAGTCAGATTCTGTTCAACTTGATTTCACAAAAACTTCAAAGTTTAACCTAGTTTGATCCTCTTCTCTTCATTTGCACCTTGTTGTGGCCTAATACCAGTGCTTCCATCTTGAAACCTACGTTCTTACGCGAGATGGATGATCTCAATATGGATGATGTATATTCTTCGTCTCCCACCCAATTACATAAACAGACAGTTCTCCGATCGATCGAACATTTAAATAGTGAAACTTTTTGCCAACCTTTATCATTTAAAAGAGATGACTATTTTTATTTTTTGGGATGGAGAATGGGTGGAGAATTTCCTTCAACCTACTATTCAGAGTAAACAATTCTGCAATCTAACAACATTGGGCTTTGTGGATGATTTCTATAACAACCATGCTATTTAGACTATCATATATTCGTAATGAAGGATGTTGCTTTTTTAAAGACATTGTTTTTTTTTTTTCTGATATTTTGTGATTTTTATAATTCTCCGAGAATTGGCTTTTATCGGGTGATTGAAATCCCCCAATTAAAGGAAGGACGAAATCTCTGGTTTTCATTCCTCACAGGTGGAGTTACATGGGGTTATTCAAAGGAATTTTTCTTATTATCTATCTAAAAGTACTCATATATTGATGATCTTATTGATCACCTGGGAAGCCTTACTTAATATTCGTGTAGATGATTATAAATTATTTTTTTAATAATTGAATCATCATCGGACGAAACGGATCATTTGTATAACAAATCTCATAATCTGAATCTTCTTGAAAAAATCCCTTGTGATTTCTTTTAAAATAAGCAAACTACATTCTTTTATGTTTATATCAACATCATCAGCCATTTTCAATCCACTGCAGGATGAAGGCCTCTCCAGCAACTTTCCAGTTCCTTCTGTTTTGTGCAATGGCCATCCATTTACTGCCCACGAACTCGTGAATTTCATCTGTCCATATCCGCTGTTGTCTTCCAGGTTTTCTTTTAGCTCCTCTTGGGTACCATTCTGTTATTCCATCTATCCTCACGTCTTCGAGCTATGTGTCTATCCCAAGACCATTTTAGTTCTTTAGTTTTGATAAGAATGTCCTTTACTGGAATGTCCTATCCTTTACTTATGTTTATTTACGATAGCAAAAATTATGAATTATTTCATCATTAATTTTAAATTAAATAATTTTATATTAAAATGTCTCAGAAATTATGAACTTTGGAATTATTTTAACAGTTGGAAATCAGCTATAAAGATATCAAAAAATTTGGTCTCCTTAAACGTATTTTATGACAATTTCTGATCCTGCTCCCATGATTAGGAATTACTTATCAAGAAATAACTATTCTAATACTCACTTTATACACCACAATAAACATTGTAATGAAATGAGCGTCACGTTACAAACGGTTTATCAGGTTTTTGCTCAGATGGAAAGGTTCTTTTATTTTTCTTTTTTTCCCCAAACTTTCTTTACCCCACAATTATTGCAAAGTTCCTATTACGATATGTGTGAGCGCACCCCAGCGCGTACTCTGCCAATTCGGATTCTTTTGTTTTTCCTTTAGTTACCTGTTTGGTGTACTCTTCTATGCGAGTGTCAAAATTCCTCCATCTCTCACCTATATTCTCCATTAACTACATTTATTTTTATACGTTATATGTCTTTCATTAAAATTTGGTGGCAGATCTTTGAACGAACTCCCATCTTATTAATTGGCTTAGTTGCTGTACCAGACAGCAGGAATTTGTCCAATTTCTTTCATCACAATCGTCAATTTCGATATATGATCTATGATGTATGTTTATAGTGAATGATCACGATCCGGCCTTCAATTTACTCCAGAAGCGATCGATTTAGATTCGAGTCTGAACTACGGGCCAGCTAGACAAGCTGTTGAATTTCATTTTCCTCACCCAATATTTTGTTTTATCCCGGAAACTCGGTTTTGGAGATTGGCCATGTAGTCCTTATCATCATTAAAATAATCATCAGTTAATCAAAAAAGGTTGCAAAGTTTAATTTATGGGATAAAACAAGACTGTACTGAAATTATATAGATTTACGCTAATAAAATCACACAAAATACACGAAACTAAGAACCCTTGAAGAAACAAGGATTTTGATCACAACAAGATGGAATAATTTTATGGTAGTTTATTCACACAGTGACTGAGTTAATCGGTATCTAATTCCGATTATTGTAGGGTTTTAGCAGCATTAACGACTAAGGTCTTTTTTCTCTGTGTATGTATGCTCTCTGTAAATTGCGTGTGTTTTGTGGTGAATTTTTTGTTTGCTGGATGAAAAACCAGTGCTAACTCAGCCCCGTTGCGAAAAAGGCCAAAAAAAAAAATTAATCACGTCATGGACAGGACTCGAACTCAGATCTTGTCCACCCATTGTGGGGAGGACGGCGATTCTACCAACTGTGCTATCCACGAGAGCCACTAGAGTATCTGGATGAAATCTGGATGAATCTGTATCTGGATGAAAAATCTCCAAAACTGAGATTTTTCATCCAGAGAAACAGCATCAATGGATCCTAGAGTACACGATAGATAAAAATTACAGATACAATGCACTGACGTCTCACAGCTGTCAGTACTTTGATGAAAAACAATAAATACGTGAACAAATTGCAGTACCAAATGGGAGGAAATAACCTGGATTAAGTACATAAAGTGAGCAATCTGGAAGCTCCGGTGAGTTTTAATGTCCATAAAAATGCAAAGCGTACTGGGAAATTCATAGTGAATACCCTAATTCAGCGACATACTACATAAAGTCCTCGCATCCAGCTTTCATAAAGCCTGCTACAGTCTGCAGTGGGTAAAGGTCCTTGAGGTTGTCACAGACATTCTCTCAGATATGCCAGACAAGCTGTACTTGCTACCTGGGAGTCTAAAACGCTGATGGAACTGATATTCGGGTGACACTCAAGTCAAGTGGACCCAATTTCGGCGAAGTCCGGACGGTCTGTGACAACCAAATCCTCTGCTTGCACCTTCACGATGGTGGGACTGTTAGTAATCCTGGGTATAACCTCCATGCACAAGCACATCGTGGGTGACCACCCAGGTGTGAACCAACGTAAGCAGGGGTCGAGGTGTGGCGCCCACACCACATGGAGGAATGCCGCCCCTCTATGTTACCAGGCAGTACTAGGCGGTAGATGACTCATCAACCGGTGAAATACCACCACTTTGCTTATTGGAGGCTTGAAGTGGTGGAACCCATGTTTAGTCTCTAGAGCTAAGTTCCGGTCAACCCTTCCCTATCTCTTCCATCATGCAGTATGATTGATGACTCTTGAGGTTATGATGAACGTTGTGGCGAGATCCAATATTCCTTACATTTCGAGGGTACAGCTCTAAAACGGTTTTCGCAGGCCGGCCGCTAGTTAGTACACCGGACCGAATCTATTGGTAACTCTCTAGGAGGCTTCCGGATCAGCTAGTGTATAATCTTGCTACCTCTACTCTGCCAGATAGTGACTGGAGGGAGTCCGAGTAGTGTGTATGCGGGGAGCATTGTCGAGGCCACGTTATGTCAAGGATCTGGGTATATTCTTCCCACATGTACGCCATATCCAAAAATTTCATTACTTCATACAGCATGTCCCACCCACTTTTTCTTACTATTGAATACACCATGAATTGTCAAACTAATAGAACAAGCTTATCTGCGAAAAGATCTAAACCTCCCAAGGATTTCCTAATTCATTTCACAAATATACGTGGTCTCAATTCTAATCTCAACGATGTCCATTTCCACTTGCAGTCTGCCAAACCCCATGTACTTTTTCTGACAGAATCTCAGTTATTGGTTGATTCAACTACTGTTCATCTCAGATGCCCAAATTATTCGCTGTATGATTCCTTTCGCCTCAAAGGTGGTACTTGTGCATATGTCCGTTCTGATATCCCCTGTCAGAGACTTGGCAATTTGGAATCTCCTCTCTTTGATCTTCTCTGGCTTAAAATCTCTCTACCTCATTGTGTCAAATTCATCTGTTGTCTCTACCGTTCTCCCAACTCCACTAATCACTTGGAGCTCTTTGACTTCCTCTCGTTGCAACTTGACTTTCTCCAGTCCAACTTTCCTAACAGTGAGGTAATTTTCCTTGGTGATTTTAATGTTCACAACTCCAGCTGGCTTCCGTTTTCTAGTCACACCGACCCAGCAGGTCGAGATGCTGAGGCTTTTGCAATTACTAATGACCTAGCACAGATTGTTCATTTACCTACAAGAATACCGGACAATCCGAATCATACAGCCAATACGCTTGATCTTTTTCTCACAAACAACCCTTCTAAGTACACGGTCGAAGTGAGAGGTCCTTTAGGCACTTCAGATCACAACTTGGTGATTGTCTCTTCTCCAATGGAACCTTTATCTCATGGCTATTCCCAACCTCGTGTTGTTTGGCATTACAAGAATGCAAAATGGGATGACCTGCGAGACTTCTTTTCTTCTTTTCCTTGGTCAGATTACTGTTTCAAAACTCCTGATGTCAACGTTTGCTCAGATCGTGTCAGTGAAATTATTCTTGCAGGAATGGAATCCTTTATCCCACACTCCACTTTAAAATCTCGTCCTTTATCTAAACCTTGGTTTTCCAATAAATGTGCTAAGGCTGTTCAAGAGAAGAATGTTGCATATCGTAATTGGCTTGTTTCTAATTCTTCAGTTTCATTTTCTGCCTACACCAAAGCTCGCAACAATTGTAAAGCAGTTATTAATCAGTCCAAACTAGAGTTTGAACAGGCTAAGAGTAGAAAACTTGCTTCTTGCCCTAATGGTAGCCGAGCATTCTGGTCTCTTGCCAAAGTTATTGGCCGCAACTTTTGCCCATCTCTGCTTCCACCTCTGTCCAAACCAGATGGTTCTGTTGTCACTTCAGCCAAGGATAAAGCTGACCTGCTAGCATCCCATTTTTCTTCCAGCTCATGTATTAATGAACTTGGTAAAACACCTCCCACCATTCCCAACACGGTCCATTCAATGCCTCCTGTGGTCTTCCGTCAAAAGGATATCAGAAGGATTTTGATGAATCTTGATGCTAAGAAAGCTCCAGGTCCTGATGGTATTTCTCCACTTGTTCTCAAAATCTGTGCTCCTGAACTTACTCCTATTCTTTGCCGCCTTTTTTCACTTTCTTATTCCAAAGGTGTTTTTCCTTCTGCTTGGAAATTTGCTCATATCCAGCCAGTTCCTAAAAAGGGTGACAAATCCCTCCCATCCAATTATCGTCCCATTGCAATTACTTCTACTCTTTCTAAAGTAATGGAGAAATCAATTAACCGCCAACTCTTAAACTACCTAGAAACCTTCCGTCTGATCAACGATCGCCAGTATGGATTCCGTCGGTGTCGATCCACTGGTGATATTCTGGCTTATGTTACCCATTTATGGACTACTTCAATGGAAAGGTTCGGTGAAACACAAGCAGTTGCTCTTGACATCTCAAAGGCTTTCGATCGTGTTTGGCATAAAGGTCTTCTAAACAAGCTTCCATCTTATGGTTTGCCAACTGTTTTTAGTAATTGGTTATCCAGTTTTCTCTCTGATCGCTCACTGAGGGTGATGGTAGATGGCTCTCTGTCTTCTAACTTCTCCACTAATGCCGGTGTCCCCCAAGGTTCAGTTCTTTCCCCCACTCTTTTCCTCTTGTATATCAATGACCTTCTTCCATTGACTGGAAATCCTATCCATAGTTTTGCCGATGATAGCACATTGCATTCAACTTTCCATTTTGAGAAACCTTGCCCTGCTCAATCAGCTTCAACTTCTCGAAAATCTGCTACCAATTCCTTAAATGCCGATCTTCAGGTAATTCTCCAGTGGGGCAAAGACAACTTAGTTGATTTCAACCCTTCTAAAACTCAGTCTTGTCTTATATCTCGCAAAAAGGATTCTTCTGCTCCTATGCTTATCTTTAGTGACACTCCAATTTCTAGGCAAAAGGATATATCTCTTTTGGGGATTACCCTGACTTCTAATCTCTCTTGGCACAAGCACATTACAAATATTGCTTCCTCTGCATCTAAAAAACTTGGTTTTCTCTTTCGCTCTCAGCGTTACTTTTCTTCCAAACAGCTGCTCACTCTGTATAAATCGCAAATCCGCCCTGCCATGGAATATTGTTCCCACATTTGGGGTGGTGCCCCCAAAACCTCTCTCAGGCTTCTTGATTCCATTCAGAAGAGGGCAGTTAGGTTAATTAATGATTCATCTCTAACGGAGTCTCTCCACTCGCTTTCTCATAGACGTACTGTTTCTGCTGCATGCCTCTTCTACAGATATTTCCATGGGCACTGTTCTTCTGAATTGGCTTCTATAATTCCCGCTCTCTCTTTCAAAACAGTCCGAACACGTGCCGCCACCAGCCATCATCCATTTACTGTCCAACTTCAAACCCACAGAACCAACTTTTCATCTTCCTCATTTATTCATTCAACTGCCGTTTTCTGGAACAACCTTCCTTCATACGTATTTCCTGAAAATTACAATCTACAGAAGTTCAAGTCCAATGTGAACAAATATCTTCTTTCGTCTTCTCAACCTCCAACCCAAGCACGGTACTAAGTACTATAGGTTCTAATACCTCTCGTGTTTGGGGTTCACATAAAAAAAAAAAAAAAAAAAAAAAAAAAAAAGCATTGCAGTGATGCAATCTCTTCAGGAAATAATCAGATATAGACGTAATCGAAAAATAACGTTATCATTACAACATAATTCATTAGGTTGTATCACTGCCAGTAATACGATGACTTCCGTTTTATCCCACTTTTCGGAAATATCCTGGCTTGCTTCGATTGAGTTATGTGATGATCTTCCTCCCAGATATGTTTTGCGACTATCGGTCGTTCGTAATTGGTAGTGTGGGTGTTATATGTGGGGAAGCCCTCCGACATCTCAGAGACATATTCTATTCTGTCTCTCTTACATCGAAGAGGTTCCTAGCGTATTTCATAATGCAATTTTAAGAATAAATACAATACCATCTTTGTCCAACATTAAAAAACAAAGAAAATCGAAATCACGAAATCAAACAAAATACGCGTGTAATCGGGATTAAGTTCCTTTCTGGAATCTATATAGAGCGTAGGTAATTCGTACATCACACCATTAAAGCCTAGAAATGCCAAAACCACCAGTTTATTAGTGATTGAAGCCAAATGATGAGAGGAAGGGGAATTTTTCTGTATCAGCAAAAAATAAATAAATGAAATGCAAATATATATTTTTATATTTTTTATATTATGCGACAAAGTTGAATAAAGCGGAATCCGTTGCCAAATAGCTCTCTCCATCATATCCTACACATTCTTAATAGAATTGAGATCATGCAAATGGGAAGGAGCGGAAGATGGTGGAAATCCGTTGATGTTCTCCGAACCATTCTTGTACGATTCTAACACGATGTGCTGTTATATTATCATCCAGAAAGTGGCCATCACCTTCGGGATAAAAACATAAAATTGCAGAGTGTAGTGATTCTGATACAAAATTCAGGTACTTCTTGGATGACATTAGACCTTCCACTGATACCAATGGACCCAGTCCTTGCCAACAAAAGATTCCTCAGACCATGTCACCACCTCCAGAAGCGTGGGTTGTCTTAACAAGGCAATCGGGGTCTTTCGCTTCGTGAGGTTCTCCCCACACTCTCTGCCTACCACGTGTGCAAAACAAAGTGTATCGTGATTCGTCTGACCACATGATTTCTTCTATTCCACTGTCCAGTCAAGACGTTCTCGGCATTGTAAGCGGATTTTTCTGTTTATCTTATAAACAAGTGGCTTCCGAATACAAAGGCGACTGCCAATATCCAGTTTCTTCAATTCCCTGTGCATGAGTGCGAATTGAAATAGGACACTTTTGGGCTAGGTTGAATTCAGATGTTATTTGCTGCACCCGGGATCTCCTATATTTCCGCACAGTCCTCCTTAGAATACGACAGCTTCACTCTTGAAGTATTGTTTTTCTGCCACATTCAAGGCTTTTAGATGTGGAAGAACCGCTTGTTTTCCAGTAATTAAAAACCTTTCAGAATGATGCTTTTGAGAAACCAGATATGTCTTTCGTTTCTTGAATCGTGGCTTCTGCTAAACATGCCAAGATAAGATCTTTTTCAAAGTCTGTTAGATCACGCGTTTTCCTCGTCCGGGCTTCAGATTACTGTAATCGAATAGCCTGTGCAATCTTTATACTGAACGAGGCAACTCGTCATCACCCCACGTCACAGTTTTCTTTGCAGCTCCTTGCATTTCTTCGCTTTTTTTCGTATTTTTTGACAGTGTGTACATGTATAAGAGAAGAGAGATTATGGAGAACCGTGTATAAAAAATTGCTCTTACATCACAGTCTGATGTAATGTTTAATCGTTATTCGATGGCATAACATAAACATAAAACAGAATATTTATACTATCCCTTCCCATAAGGTAATCAACCAATTGTACTTTGAATTTGGCCATATTCACCGCTCCTCCACGTAGGAATGCAACTTATTCGGCAGCCCGCTGCCAATAAGTAAACTTCATGAGATCCAGTCTTCTGCTGTTCCCTGAGATTTTGTATTTGTGTCCCTCTGGTTCTTGTCTCATCTACGAGGGACAACAGAACTTCCTGATTCATTTTATTTAACACCTTCAATGCTTTATAGATCTTAATAAAATCTCCTTTTAGATGTCGAGTTGTCAAACTACTTATACCACACCTTCTAACCCATTCTTTATATGAACACTGTATCATTAATCTGGTCTCCCTGTAAAGCCCGCCGATATTGGACCGTATGGTTGGACTAATGGAAAGCTCTGCTTTGGAGTGAACAGTCATGGTACATGGTCTACCAGTCGTGCCTGGGGTTGGTTGGATCCTCCGAAAAAGCTGCCTGCCTGACTGTAGCATTCCTACAAGGAAGTTTGGCAAAGGCATCATGATAGTTTGGCCTGGGCCATTAGTTGTTTTGGACAAAACTATGAATTCGGAAATCTTGCTAAACCTTTTGGACAATAATGAATTACCTACGTTGCTGCAGCAACGTAGGTAATTCATTAGGAAAGGCCCACACCTCTATCAGCAGGACAACGCGCCATATCATACTGCTCGTGTTGGGACGGACTAGTCTGAGGACAGGAGCAGCCCAGAGCCCTGATCTCAATCGTATAGAGAACTTCTGGGATGAATGAGATTGCCGGGTGCGTGAGAGGAGTGATTGCCCAAAAAACAGAGCTGCGCGAGACGCCAGTTTGAAGAACAAATGGCCGAAAATATCGGAGGCCATTTCTAAAAAAAAAAAAACTGGTGCAGAGTGTTACATAACTAGAGGCTGTCATAAAGGTGATTTCAGAAAATTTCATTAGTTTTCCTGTAGATAAAGGTTATTTGTAGATATTCAGGTGTCTGGATAGTAGTGGTGGGGCAGTGTACAATTATAATACCTAATTAACACTTCTGTATAACTGTATCTTGCTGTGCATACTGCATTAAAACAAATCACTTTGTGAGTACTGAATTAATAAAGTTGACGATTATCAATGAGGAGCCAACGAGAGGCACCAATCGCCTTGACTTGATTCTATGTTCTGGAATTTGCAGAGTCGACATTCCACCAGAAACGTCCTTCAATTCAGATCACGACCCAATTGCATTACTTCTTGTTCTGCCTATGCCCAACTTCAATTACCATAATACTGTTGAAAATAAAATCATATTCTCTCCGAATTTTCTGGATCCAAAAAAGTGCCTCGAGGCAGCGCAGTCTATTCCATGGCATGTGCTCGATGGATGTGACCCAATCCTCGCAGTTGATCTAATCACTAGATGGATAAATACAGTCACCCTCTATGCGTCAGCTAAAACCGTACCCATTTCTCCAAGAACTAGAGCTTGGTGGACCAAAGATCTAGCATGCAGTTTCCACAACAAACAGTATCTTCACAGGCAGTGGAAAATCTCTGGCACAACCCAAGATCGAATCCTATACTCCAGAAAAAGAGCTATGTTCAACAGACTCAAGGCATCAGCATTAAAGAGATACACTGATGCTACCTTGTCTAAAGGAAAAGCGCCATACTCATCAAGACACAGTCGCATTAATTCAAATCTTGATCTAGATAACTGGATGGACTACATTTCAAGATTCAATACCATTTCCGCCTCTGCTGAAATTCCTCTCCAAAACTCCCAATTTGCTCCTACTGATGACCTTTCCATAATTTCCATCACAAGACAGCAACTGATATATGCTATTAACTCCCTGCGACCATCTAGTACCGCAAGCCGTGATAAGATACCTCATTTCATAATTAAATGCCTTAGCCCCTATATCCTAGATGCATTACTCTCAATCTACAACTCTATTCTTTCCACACGAGTTTTCCCTGCTCAGTGGAATGAATACTCTGTGAGGCCACTGCCTAAGGTCAAAGCATCAACAAGCCTAAAAGATTTCAGACCAATCTCAACTTCTTCCACCCTCCTCAAACTTCTAGAAAAGGTACTCCTTCCGGCATTAAACAAACAGCTGATGCCACAGAAGCCGAAACAGTTCCATTTCGCAGTCGAAAATAGATCCACCATAACAAACCTCATGGTCGCACAGACATCAATTCTTCAAGCCTTCGAAACTAAATCTGAATTGGCTATAGTATACGCTGACATTGAAGCTGCTTTTGACAGCCTAGACGTCACAGCCCTTCTCAGACTCCTGCAATTCTTCTTCAGGATTAATGGAGACCTACTAGCTTTCCTCACCGCCTTATTGAAGAATAGAAGTGTCCACCTCACTTTGAAGAAAACTCACTTTACAAGAAAAATTAATGCAGGAGTTCCTCAAGGTGGTGTCCTGTCTGGCCTTCTCGTCTCAGCAATTCTGATTCCTTTCATGAGTCATCGTGATGATGCTCTAATATATGCCGACGATATAAAGTTTCTTACCTTAATCCCACCGTCTGCAAACCCAATGGAAATTACGTCTTCCATCACAGAGAACTTGACCACTCTTTCAACTTACTTGAAGGTGTTTGGATTAAACCTTAACCCGTCAAAATCTGCAATAATGACTTACTCATTGAAACAGCAACCAACAATAATTCAACCTTCAGTTTTAGGTACTCTAATTCCAGTGGTTACCTGCCATAAAGATCTCGGGGTCTATTTTGATCCGAAGCTGAAATTTAATGTCCACACAGAATACCTCCGGAAGCGTTTTAACACCCTACGCTGGAAAGCGAAACAACACTTACTTCATTCCAACGATGCCGCAACCACTACCAGATATCTTCAAGCCACTGTTTATCCGGCTATTTTATACGCTGCTGAAATTTGGGCATCTGCGTCGCCTTCACTTCAAAAACTGGTGTTCTCGTGTGAATACTGGACCCCGAAATGGGCCACAAATAAGCATCGCCGACCCCCTCAATTGAGAACAACTGACATGGCTGAGCAGCTAAATGTACCCAGGATCCCGAGGTTAATTGACAGCAGGCGTTTAATGACTTCAATAAAAATGTACACAGGAGTAATAAACGCCCCAAACATCTGGGATTTCTGTCAGTGGCACAATCCTACGCCATCCTTGAGGTCAGAGCCCACACTAATCCTCAAATACAACCGGTTGAAACTGTGTAGTCGGTTCCTACCTGCCCAGGCACTCCCCAAAATTCAGGCACTGCTCCGTCTTGGAGTCGACCTTCAGAAATTAGCTACCGACTACAAATACCGTCACATGCTCCTCGAGTGGATTCCATCTGTGGAACTGGGATAATTTCCTCCATATGACGTTTAGTTCTCATTTTTCATTATTATAATTTACATGTTTGTAACTCATAATTTCCATGTAACGGTATTTTTTTCCTTTTTGCCAATTAATTTCATTTATAATTTCATTTATAATGTAAAACTCCTGGCCATGTCGCCGTGTTGAGTATTATTGTCTCTAGTACATGTCCTGTACTTATTAGCAATAAAGAATTTATTTATTTATGACCTTAACAATTTATTGCTTGAGTAGTTAAGTATGAATAACGGAAGTATATATGCTGTAAATAATGTCCTTATGTTAACAAGCGGAGTTTCATTTGATACACGTTTCTGAAATCTTAGTACCACATACAGATTAGTTTTCACACACATGACATAATATATAACGGTGTGTACACACTTTCAAAGAAATCGCATCACAAGATTACAATTAAATAATGAACAATGGCAGACTTGGTTTTGTTTGAAAATTTTGCGAGAAATAAAGTCTTCTTCTTCTCTAGGATGTATCTCTGTCCCTTATCATAAAGCGCAAAGCGATTTTAAGTTATGGAGATGATTACTAATTCACTACTGTATTATTTTAACTATCCAGAGGCAGATGACCAGCGGAACCTGTCTTCAGGGAACTGTTTATTTCTGTGGAGAACGTAATTTTCCCATTTCCTATGTTTATTCTTGAAATTACGAATATAGAAATAGAAAAATGGAAAAAGATCTATAAAATATTCATGGTTTGCAATATTGTATGCACGTGGGGATTACACCGCGAAATTGTGTAATTGCAGTTTGGAAGCAGGTGCATGTCCCATTAGGAACCTTGTCGGAAACGTTCAAAAATCATGCAGCCTAATGTAGTGTTCTTAAACTATCCTTTGCTTTTGTAATTCTGGATGGTCCTGCTTAGTTCCATCTAGGATGGGGGAATTCGAAAGCAAGCTCTTTAATGCAGACAAACAACCCCCAAACTGGTGACGAACATTGAACCATTGCTGATCAGGGTCTCAGAATCTGGGTAGATCCTGTCGCAATTCTTTGAAACCATTTGGTCATGCTATAGGTAACCTTCGACTGAGTCTAGATGTGAATAACCTTGTTCACTAAGTTTGTTTCTGTACCTTTCACGCTGCTTCCATGAAAAATGATGGCTGGAAGTCCTGTAATTCTTTAAATCTTCTGTCGTTCCCTATATATGTCTCAAGAGGCATTCCGCAAAGAAGCATGCTTTCAGCTATCCTATTTGCAGCAGCTTTGGAACTTTTCCTAGCCTCAAAATCCTAACTTTGTCTCTTACACTGACGATCTGAAGTTCTACATGAGCTCAGATCATAATCATCAGATTCGTGATATCAACCAACAAGTTTCTATGCAGATATTGAGCTTGGAAAATTATCTTGCCACAATTGGGCTGCATTTGAGCCTCCCAAATCAGCGCGACTACCGATAACCAAGAAGAGGGTCAAAAATGAAATCCAAATCTTTGTTAGTGGAGAGCCGGTGAAAAAAGTGATCCTTACTGACCTTGGCCTTATGTTGGACTCATCTTTCAGCCTCACTTTGTCAGGATGAGGCAGAATACGTACGCGGCTCTTTGGGCAATGCGCCAGGAGCTCGTCGGTGTGCATCAACCAGCGCTGCTTGTTCGGCACATCCTGAGGTTTATTACTTTACTACTCCAATCCCTCTCTATGCATCAGAAATTTGGTCACCTGCCCCTGCCTCATACCTTAACAAGTATCTCAGTTTAGAGTACTGGTTGTTTAGATGGATGAACAGGGTGGTAGACCGTCCTCTATCTCCAGATTATGCGAATTGATGCTCCATTGGTATCCACATTAATCTCTGGCCCGAAGAAGACAACAGGGGAACACCCCAACTCTTGTCTCCCTCTGCGTCTTACGCTGTCAAGCATTGATTCCCTGAGGAACGTTTCCAGCCAATTGTCTTCGGATTTTCAATAAATTTAGGATCCACCATGATAGGTTCTGTGAAGAAAAGCTTTACACAGGAACGAAATCCTCAAGAAATTCGACCACATAATGAATCTATGATGTTCACCTACTCCTGGACATGACTGGACTAATTGCTTCTTTTTTTTTACTTGCCTGTTTGTATATGTCAAAGACTTTGTTTTGTCTCCATGCAATTGTATATTTAATCCTGTAAATGTCTCGGGTCGAGCACGCATATGCATATTGTACCTGTGTTCCTCGCCCCTTAGTTTGTAAATATTCACACCCTTCTGGCACAGAGCCGTCCCAGGGTGACCCCAAGTTTCTTGGGGAAATAAACTGATTTTAATAATAATAATAATATTTAATCCACTGAATCCATAACGTGTTTAAATTCAAGAACTTCAAGACAATTGATTACGTGCGTCGAACAGTTGATTTAAATTATACCGAGTCCAATGTTAACTGACAAACCAACAGATGAGAAATAATCTTCACGAGACTAACTATGCCTTTGATGTTTCACCATTTTTAAAGCTAACTGTGATCTTCTGAGTTCTTCACCGACAATAATTACATGGAATTATTGAAAGCTGATTTGTATATTATATAATGTCTCTTGTCATCTTTTTAATTCTAAAGCGTATGAATAATTTCGGTGCTTCTAAAAAAGCATTTCATTTCGTGTCAATTATTGTATAATAATGACTCGGACGTATGTCTTAAGACGTTGAGAATTTTTTTTTTTTCTTCCGATTATCGAACTAAAGAGGAGGTCTCCGTACGAGAAACGGCTACGTGCAAACTCAGTGAGGTACACTACATTCTAATTCCGTCACGTGGCATCATTAATGGCAACTCCACGTGCCGGTGACGTGGGCCGGGCTCGGTGTTGTTAAAAGATAACGATCGTGTCTTTGATGTCCGTACTGTTCAGCCTCGAAGCGCCGCCAGTATCATATGTTTTTCAGTCCTGACATGTGTTCTTTTACCTTCGATTACTCATGACCTATGGTAGGTGGTGCACGAGTCCGTGTTGCAAAAGAATCGTTACAAAGACAACCAAAGAAAGCAAGAAGTCATCCTCAGCTGGTTCTGCCATTATTGAGGGATTGGATAAACCTCTTTTTAAATGCGCGCTTCGGCGGCGAAATTTCACTGAATAGCTTTGATCGATAGTTCATTGTTTACGATCAAATATCAATGCCAGCCTCCCCGAAGAGGGGCAAAAAAAGCAAACTTCAGACTTTTGCAGAAAGTGCAGTTTACAGCGTTAACTTGTTAGAAACTGTCATATATCACGTTCACGAGGGGTTTTGTTGTTAAAGGAAGATCGCAGAAAGTTGATCGAAGATTAAAAGAGGCCTTCTTAAATACATAGGTACTTGGATTTTAAGCTAATGGAAAACCAATTAAGTAGTCGATATACGTCGGTTTAATAAGTCCCAATTATATGGAGGGAATTTAGCCAACGTGTCATTAACATTTTTAATTTTGTGCGATATTATAAAGAAACAGCGTCTGGTGATTCATCAAAATATGTACATATCTAGGTGCTAACTGGTGAACAATAAACATTAAAACGCACAGCGAAATCTATCAAAATCTGAGATGAAAATAAAGGTTAATCGGAATTCATTTAGGTAGATAACAGAAAGTGGTAGAGTACCCTTGAAAAGGTGCATTTATTCATCACAATCTTAAAACAGTATCCGCTTTCCGAATTAAGTACCACTCATTTAGGACTCTCTTATTTACAATCCAGCAGTCAATTATATAAAAATGCATCATCATTAAGATTCTCTCTTCGGGCAATCCTTTTTAGACGTATTAATGTATGCAGAATGTACCTGTTTTATTCATTATGTCCGTCCGCGTGTAATAACTCGACTTAAGGTGGACTGATTTTCATAAAAATTCATATTTGGGCCTTTTAAAAGGATTTGTCCAGCTATTGCAATTGAATAAAATTGGATCAGTTATTATTTATTTTTTCATGCTCGTTGTTGTTGTAGTATTATGTTGTAGTAAGGTTTTAGGAGCATCGGCGACTAAGGCCATATGGCTCTGTAAATTATATTGCGTGTGTTCGACTTTCTGTTTGCTGGATGAAAACCCCTGGGACCCAACTAACTCAGCCACGCTTTGAAGAAAGGCCCATAAAAATTCCTCCCATTATTGACGGGATTTGAACCCAGATCTTTTCCACCCGGTATGAAGAGGGGGCGATTCTACTAACTGCGCTACCCGCGAGAGCCTTTTTGTTCTCTTGAAATAACTAGAATCCCACTGGGTGGATTTTCATGAAACTTTATAGTTCACTCTGACAGAACGATTTCTCGAGTCTTCCCAAATTTCATTAAAATTAGACCAATAGAAACCCAACAATTGTTAGTTTTTTCATACGTATCACATAGTCAATCTGTATAGTTGAATATTATGTTTGTTGTTGCCATGAGCTGTTTTGAGACATGAATGGACAATGGTGGTGGATGCACAGAAACTAAATGTTCTCAGTTCGGGCATAGATGTCGTTGTTTCTTTGCTCGCTTATTTTTTTCTGTTATAATTCATGAATTATTACTGTTTGCTAACGCGCTTGACATGTGACGCACTTTGTTCATTAACTAGCTTGTTTATTAGACAAGAAAAGAAAGAACAGGAATATATCACAACCTGACGTTTATTTATGATATAACTCTCATCAAATGATCTTTTATGTAGGCCAGTCTGTTTTTCTTCTGCCTCCAGCTTCTCTCACACACACACATTATATAATACGACTTATCCTTTGTAAAGAATGAGGAATAATACAGAATTTCTTTTAATACAATTAATCCACCTGTTCCTGCACAAAAATCCCAGCTGATTCATCTCTCAGCTCTTCGCTAAAACACCATTACCTCAACTGCGTTGTTTACAATTTTCGCTCCAAGTTAAATTCGTTATTTGCCAACTGTCTGTGCCTTACAGCATCGTATAATGGCATCACTTTCTTCGGCTCTATCCAGATCACTTTCCCGGGCGAAACTTCTACCTAACTAGTGTATTAGTTAAATGGAATTGTTTGCGAAGATGCACGATGCTTGTCACGTCTGAGATGGCAAATATCAGCATTAAATTCCCGGTGATTGTCAGTTGAACACAAAGCTGTAAAACTGAATGGACTCGGGCATTTTCTGTTTATTTGAATCGGGGCCATCTAAATCTCGAGAATCAACAGGGATATTGTTGAACCCGAAAATCACATTGTCCGAGGATTTATCACTACACAATATCTTCTGGTTGGGGCATTACCCGAAGAACATCTCAACAATCAAGAAGAAGCTAGAGAAAGTGGTGTTTCCTCGCAGGGTTTCTGCGTCTCACGTGACTTATGACATTCTGCTAACAAAAGGTGATTCACTACTTCCTCTATCACCTTCACAGCGGTGGCACTGCGAGTATAAGAATACAAAAGACGTGTTTACCAGGTCGAAAGCAGAAGAACTTAGTGGATTGTTACTTTCTTTCTTTGTTTGTATTTCTGCGCAGTTTTTTGTATGTCAAACGAAAACAGCAACCTGCCATTAGAGGCTTTTTGAGTAATCCCATAAATCAAACTGCTTTCATAAAGGAAATATAATAATTTAAAGACAGTTATTCAACTTGATGGGCGTCTCGGCCCAAAAAGATATTGTGAGCTCCCTTTCGGAATTGAATGCAATTATTCGTACGTACAACACTGTTTATATTTTATATAATATAAAATACAATATTTTAGTCCGCTAAATCCGTTTAAGTTTATTAAATATGAAAGAAAAATAAAACGGCATTAACTCTTATTTTGTCATTCGCCATTCTTACGATGATCTTTCTTCTATAAGAATACAGACACTGGACAAAATATACATTTCTTAGAGAAACTGAGACAGTTATAAAACGGTAATTTTGTGTTTTCCATTTTTAAGTGCGTTATGAGTGACTAAGTGAACCAGTTTCACACTGCGTTGTCTTAAAAGTTTATATTGGAACATGTACACGTTTGAATGATTTTCAACGTATATTCCTCAGACTAAACGTCAGGTATCCAGTAAAGAGAACTTGGTTATTGTTATAGTTGGATTTTAGAAGAATCGGTGATCGATTTTCTGTTTGCTGGATGAAAAACCCAAGCTGACCACTCCTGAGATCGATTAACTCGGCCACGTTGTGAAAAAAGCTCATAAAGGTTCCTCACATCAACAATGGGACTCGAACTCAGGTCATCGTGAAGAAGAGTTGTTCAGTTGTACGGCTGTGTGTCTTTGTTGCTCCGGTTAATCAGTTAAATTAACAGAATTATGCTCAGGTTTATATGATGATTTTTATGTTGGTGTATTCCTAATTTGATGCTGAACAAGAGGATATCCATTGTGTGGCGACCTGGACATCCAGGTATTTATTATTTATAGTTTTCTTATACTGCAAAATTTGCTGTTTTTGCTACTCACGGCTGACCAGAGATACCTATCGCTTCCGGCTACAGGTCAAGGTCAGGCAAATGCGCTGTGGGTTTGTACTTGCGGTCAAGTGACCATGGCAACACACGTCGTTTACTGCCTCCTAGCAATTATCCACGCCTCGTACAAGCGGATTTCTACATCCAACAGTAACAAGTCTAGCCAACTAAAATAAGCCGTAATTTTTGACTTATTTTGTATCTGATCGGTAAACGTATCACTTGGAATACGATACGTAGTTAAGGCAACTACTAAACACAATTGTAAACTCTTTTCCAGCCCACTACTCGTAATCCTTTTATCTGTGCCTAAAATCTGAAAATGCCTTTAAAGCAAGATCACCCAAATAATGAAAGCTGTGTAATTTGTGGAATTGTTCCGGACGTAGCTATAAAATGTACTTCCTGTCTCAAGACATACGGAAGCGAATGTCTCGCGTTGGACCTAAAGAGGCTCGGAAAGCAGCGACGGAAAGTTTGGCAGTGTCCCCCCTGTAAGGGAGAAAATTATATGCATTCACTCGGAACAACTGGTGAAACTTTTAACGACGTTAACCAAATTTCGATTTCACCTGAGCACAGGACCCAACCCGAACCTGAGGTAGACACGGAAAAATTGACATCGCCAGATGCACATGTGGAATTGACACCCGACTCATTACAGGGAGAACAAAATGACCATTCAGATCTCATCATGCAAAAATCTAGTAGCTCCCAACAGGATAACACCCTATCAACAGAGATCTCCGCAATAATTAATCAAACATCACTCGAACACAGTCCACTCCTGGTCTCGCTCCTCACAAATATTGAGACAACTCTATGTATAAAGCTGTCGCCAATTCATAATATCCTCGCAGACCTACTGCTAGAAAACAAGCGACTACGAGAACACAATGAATGCATACACAAAACATTGGAGGTGTTGCGGAAAAATTTTGAGGACCTGAAGCAATCGGTTTGTGATCTTGCTGTTCAAACTAACCATCATGAGCAGCAGCCTCCGGACGAACACTTTCACGCGAAACCGAGAGCTCCTACCCAAACCACCCCATCTTTATTACCACTTGACCCCTCTCCAGCCCCCATTCTTACAACATGTGAGTCTGAAGTTGTGTGCCCTGAACGTAGCACTAGACCAGTATATATTGAAATCACAGCAGATGCCAACGGATACTCAGGAAATACTGCCTCACAGAAGACCCAAAGAATTCATCAGGAGCAGAATCGGCCAAATCGCACCTATTCGCGATCACAAAACTCACATATGGGGTCCTCGCGCTCAAAACCGGATAATGCTTTGGCTGCTGAAGTACATCGCAATTGTAGTTCCGCTTCAAACAACGTGAGAGGTAACCATTATGCAGGGACTACGATTGCATCTAATGTAAAGACCCATAGAGACACTACAACGTATGCAATGATTGCAAGCAAACGAACAAAAGAACAAACACTGACCCGCAATCCAACTGTTAAGGAACTGAGCCCCAATCTTAAAGTTATTGGAACCAATTTGCACTTCAGCAAGATGCAAATTGCGAACACTGGAATGATGAGCAAGCGGATCCGTAATGTCTTCATTAGTAGGCTCTCCCCTGCTACCACAGCTGATGATGTGGAACACCTTCTTGCTGCTTTCAAAATGAATGGTAGAGTCACCAAGCTATCCACAAAATATCCCACCTACGCCTCCTTTAAGATCGATGTGGCTGATGCAGATTTTGAAGCACTCTTCAATCCTGAAATCTGGCCTGCTGGAGCTCTTGTTATGCCATATCTCGGGCATAAAGGGCAGCGATATAGAAGTAATGGAAAGGACTCCCACCAATGGTACCCTGATTCATAGCAATCCCAGATCTCGTTACCGCAACTAGAACCACAGACACGGAACACCAATATGCCGATCCCTGTGCTCATCAGTCCTAGACACACCCCGCTGAATCGAGTCGTGCGATGTCAGAGACCACCTGTCCGTATCAAAGTACCTACAGTACCTGCCTGCACCATATTTTATCAGAATGTGCGTAGTCTTAGGAACAAGCTTGACACTATGGAGCAAATTCTGCTCCCCGGATATTTTGACCTGCTCGCCATCACCGAAACCTGGCTCAATGACGATGAAGAATTCCTAGCAGCAGCTGCGCCAGCTGATTATGGGGTCGTATTCACATCTCGGATTGCACGCAAGGGTGGAGGCGTCGCAATATTTTACAAGAAATCCACTTTCAAGCTATTGGATAATAAATCCAGTAACTCCCCTAACTATGAAGCAATCCTCGTTACGTTAAGATACAACTTCGTGACGTTTGACCTCTGTGTGGTGTACATACCTCCAACGCCTTCCCCGCAAATCATCCTTGAAGTTTCCAACTGGATAATCAATCAGCTGCATCCCACAGCCTCTCACGTAGTTTGTGGTGATTTCAATTTACCTCCTCAGCTATCTAATATGAAAAAGGATCTTCTGGCACACTTGAGATGTGCTGATCTACAACTTATTAATGAAGCTCCAACCAGGGGGAATAACCTCTTAGATCTAGTTCTAGCCTCTATCCCTTGCACCCTTGATTACATTGCAGAAACGTCATTCGACTCTGATCATGTCCCAATACATGTGACTGCATATCTGCCAGCCCCCAAATTAGAAACCAGAAGGACAACAAAAAAGGTTGACATCACTAGCCCCAACTTACTGACGTAGATAAGTGCATCAGAGCCGCCTCTCTCATTCCCTGGGTGGCCTTAGAGACTTGTGACCCAGAAATAGCTGTGAACATTCTCACAAACTGGATCAACACGGTTGCCAAATATGCCGCCTCTAAAAAAATCACAATCAGTCCATATACAAGACTTTGGTGGAATTCAGAACTCAAAATGAGTTTCCAGCTGAAGCAACAGTTCCATCGCACATGGAAACAGTCGCAAAATGTCAATGATCGCATCGTTTATTCTAGGGCACGGGCTCAATTTAATCGCATGAAATCTGAGGCAATCAAATTATATGTTAACCGAGATCTGGCTAAAGGAAAAATTCCATACAAAAAAGTGAACCTTCATTTTCCTCTGCAATTTGATCCTGAATTGTGGCTCGATTTCGTCACAAGATTTAATCGTAATCCTATGCCAAACTCAGATCTGGCTCTACTAACAGAGCCCACCCAGCAAGAAGTGTTGAGCACCATTCAGATCACAAAACAACAGCTGATCGTCGCCATCAATTCTCTACCTGCCTCGTCAACCGCTGGTGATGATGGAGTTCCCCAATTCATGCTCAAATGCCTAAGTCCGTACATTATTCAGCCACTTTTAATTATTTTCAACCAGTTACTCTCGAACCAGATTTTCCCACAGCAATGGGAAAACTATCTTATCAAACCTTTAGCCAAAGTTCAGTCGCCATCGAAACCTAAACATTTCCGACCCATCTCCAACTCCTCCAGCCTGCTGAAGCTCCTGGAGAAGACCTTACTCCCGATCCTCACCAAGCAGATCATGCCCAGTAATCCAGCCCAAATTCACTACTCCCTTCCAAACAGATCAACGATCACAAATCTGCTAGCCACAACGAATACTATCTTGTCAGCATTCGAGAAAAGGCACGAACTAGCTGTGACTTACTTAGACATTGAGGCTGCATTTGATGCCGTCCAAGTAAACCAACTACTCACTCTCCTGGAATGCCACTTCCAGATCACAGGGAACATATTATGCTTTCTCTCCTCTCTTCTGAATAACAGAGTTATAAAGCTTCATACAGGAGATCGCACCCTTACTAGATCCGTCACCGCAGGAGTCCCACAAGGAGGGGTCCTTTCCGGCCTTCTGTTCTCATCTATTATCTTCCCACTGGTTGCACATTCTCGATGTCTACTGAGCTATGCAGATGATATCAAGATACTGACTCCCATCATCCCTGGTCAAGACCTTGATCTGGTAAAAACGGAAATTAACAACACTCTCACTGCAGTCACATCTTACCTCTGCCAGTTCGGGCTCAAGATCAATCCTGCTAAGTCCGAATTCATGGTGTATTCATTGAAGCAAACTCCTTCTTCTCTCCAGCCTTCGGTCGGCAACATCCTCATCCCAATTGCATCCAGCCATCGTGATCTGGGCGTTGTATTCGACTCCAAACTTCGATTCAACGCCCACATAGACATGCTCCTCACACGTGCTTCAAGACTCCGGTGGATAGCAAAACAGCATCTCCTTCATATCAGAGATAAAAAGACAACCGTGAGGTACATAAGAGCAATCATCTTTCCACCTTTACTCTATGCTGCTGAAATTTGGGCGTCAGCGGCACCATCAATAAAGAAACCACTCTTTGCCACAGAATTCTGGCTCCTAAAGTGGGCCAACAGGAAGCACAACCTTCCAGCTCTGATTCACACCACGCAGCTTGCCAACTCTCTCGGGATTCCACGGCTTCCCACCTTAGTCGAAGACCAACGCCTCCTAGCAACAGTCAAGATGATAACAGGCATAATCGCAACACCTTCATTCTGGGATACCTGTGGCTGGAGGATCCCCCCTGCTGCCCTTAGGGCCAATCCCGAGCTCTACTCGCATTCAGCGCGACTCCATCTCTCGGACAGGTTCCTTCCTCAGCAGATGTTCAAGCAAACCCAGGCACTTGACGCCGACCTGAACAAATTCGCTATTGACCGGACTTACAGGAAAAAAATTATGTCTAGTAGGACTAATCTGCATTGACATGTGTACCTTGCATCTGTTCCTGTCTGATTGAGCTGGTGCTCTTATCTCGATGTTAAGTCAGCTCAATCAGACCTAACTCTCGTAAGGAGTTCTCTCCTTTGTATAAAATATGTTTTCTTTTGTAAAATTACCTGTTTTTGTAAATTAATTGTTCTATTTTCCCGGAAGTTTCGGGAAGTTGTACAAATGTAAACCCCTGGCTTTTTGGCCGTGAAGGGCATTAAAGATTATCTCTCTCTCTCTCTGTCTTTTCCACTCTGTGTGGGAAGGATGGCTATTCTACCAACTGTGCTACCCACGAGAGTACAGAACTTGGATTCAAGGACAGTCATTCCAAAATATCGATACCTTTTAATTTTTACAGAATTATTTCATTAAGAGATATTCAAAGAACTGGATTAATAACAGTTTAGACTTCCTCACACTGTTATTAACTTTTAATAATTCTTTTTTTTAGCAACAAACCTTCGAGGAAATGTTTCTTGATATATTTCGGATGGCTCTATGTTTATTTTCACTTTTTTCGGTCACTTCATGGATCATTTCGAGCACTTGTAGAAGAAGAACATTATTGAGCAACCCTAAATCAATGTCCACATCCTGCGAGCATCAAGGGATCATGACTCCTTGGGACTCTTACAGAATTCTGTTAATTCCATCGTAATTTATTACTAGTTTTTTCGGCAAATATCGAACGACTGCGCAAAGCTATTAGCTGCCATTAATTTCCACACGTAATATGCAATATATGCTAAGTCATACTCCATAAGTGTGCAGTGGACAGTTTTGTGCTGAAGTGAACATTTTTCGTAAAGGAAAATTGTGTTCAGGAAAGTTAGCTACCTGATGATCTGTAACGTTGGATAGGGTCCATTATCAACGGCTGATTCGAAGAAGGTGCAAACACCTTTTCTCCGGGGTAATATAAGAACAGCTGATGGGGATAAACCTGATATACATGCCAGCAGGTGTGTATGGAGAGCATGCGCCATTTGTTACTGTAAGTGGCATCATAATGTGTGTCGTTTCGTGCCTGCCTGCCTGGCAGTGATAACCATTAACTCCCTGCTTTAGTTAGTGCAATTTCTTCACATTGAAGGCCTCTAGCAGAGCACACAAACAGTGTCACTAATGGGCAAACTCTGGAACCGGAAATAAGCACTTACAAAGCAAGCGACACACATAAAGTTATCCAATGGAAGAAACAACCTCCATCATTACATATCACTTGGAGCTTATTTTATAGGTGCTTTCAAGGGATCATTAAACGGTCTGTAACCAATATCAAGTGTTGCTACGGTCTTCGTCTCACCGGGTGTGCAATACGTCTGGTACTGCAGAAACACATTAGACCATCTTAGGGATGGAAAGATGTTAGGCTAATGGATAACGAGTATATTGATTGCGGTTATTTCAATAAACTGGTGTTCTTGATTGACTCAACTACAGCGAAGCGTAGATGACAGGCGCCAGATATGGAAAGTCCACCTGTAATACTTAGTACACTACTAAAACGTGCATTCATGATACACTAATCTAAAAATTCTTGAAAACCTGGAACTCAACGAAGTACAACATGCAGTCTTCATGAACAAACTGTACATCTATTATTATTATTATTATTATAAAACCTTTCCCCTTTATGGGATTTTTTGCCTAATGACGACACTGGGTGCATAGTATGGTTGGTTGCGTCCGGTTACCTTTATTATTATTACTGTTGCTAGAGGAACTCTCTTACTGTCCTATAGGTGTTCAGGATCGCGGCTTTCTGGAGTTCCATGTAAGTGTTCTCTGGAAGATCTATTGTTGCTAGATTCTTATGGAGGCTCTTTGGCACAATGCCAGTGGTTGACACCGTGTCGGAATTATTATTATTATTAATAGAGAAGTTCTATGCTTTAGGTGGTATTTTTGTTATCTTTGCCTTGGGAATCTTCCAAGGCATTTAGCTGTCCACTCTTCGATGCAATCTTTGTGATAATCATGGATAAAGTCCCAGCCCATTATTTTTTAATTTACACGATGAATGAGTCTGCTAAATGTTACGTAGAAGAATTTAGATGGAATAGGTAGGCCTAGAAACAGAGGCTGATTGAACTTCTATCTTGAGAGTTTCAGAGAGTATGACACATTCTTTAAGCTAACTCGGGCCATAAACAGCATCGGTGCCATAGATCCTGGAATTCTGGGAATTGAGGGAACCGGTGGGTGTTCCCGCTCCTCGGTTTTCCAAGAAGCAGCCTTGTGTTGTGATCTGCAATGCCCTCTAGGGGAATACAACATCCAGCGACTGTTCGTTCAAGAGATTTTCCCTAACGTAATTGCAGAAATTGAACTCTACAAATAGAGATCCGATCAATTGTTACTGCAGATCCAGATGTTAATCTAATCTGTACTAAATAAACTTTTATATATACTGTAAGAGAACCCCTGTGAATATTGCAATTATCGTCCATCACTGGATCATGAAATTGAATATCAAATAAATAATTTGTTTCTAGTGTTTGGTAAATTGTAAGATTCCTCTGGTTTGCCTTTTATAAGAATCATCTACGCAGTTTAAATTTACGTTAGTCTGTTAATAAAAAAAAATATATTATATGCGCGACGTTGAGAAAGAAATAGTAGCAACTCATGATCGGATTGCCACTGAAGTTGCAGGTAATGGAATCGATTTTGTTTGCACCAATTAGACCGCAAATTTCGTTATTGGTAGAGTTGCAGAGCTTAGATGAAGTCAGTTT
Organism: Mastigoproctus giganteus; assembly: GCF_048544385.1. NCBI lineage: Eukaryota > Metazoa > Arthropoda > Arachnida > Uropygi > Thelyphonidae > Mastigoproctus > Mastigoproctus giganteus. The sequence goes on along the minus strand of NC_143578.1, from coordinate 135,482,505 downwards.
CGGTAGAGAGAGTCCACGTGGGCAGCACAATGGTGAGATATATTACGTCAAGTAGTCCCAGTATTATAAATCCAGTTCTTTTATGATTATAATATAATCACCCTTCTCCCTACACGCACTGGGAAAGGCTCGAGTTTGAATCCCGTCAATAACACGAGGAACTTTTATTGGTTTTTTTCCATTCCATGGCCGAGTTAGTCGATTTCAGGCAAAGACCGCAAGCTTTTTTCCTGGATAAGCTATTTTTTTTTCGTCCAGCAAATCAGATAAACGGACATAATACACATACTTGGATGAGGTTCTTCTCTGGTGACCCTGATGTGACTTTTTTTTAGCTAGTGAGCGGTCAAAATTATGCCCACTGAAGTAAGACAACGCTTATGAATCTCATATATACATTTGCGATTCTAACATTCATAATACACTGAGTGATCACTGAATTATGACCACCTACCTAAATACTTCGTAGGTCCTCCTTTTTCCCTTATTACAGCAGTTATCCGACGTGGCATTGATTCAACAAGATGTGGGAAGCGTTCGGGAGGTATGGTCAACCAAGCTGTGTGTAATGCGGTCAGTAATGCAGTTATGCAGGTGATTGGTGTATCCAGACGCCTGATATGCCTTTCCATAGTGTCCCACAAGTGCTCTATGGGATTGATATCAGTGGAGTTCGGAGGCCAGTCGATATGCTGGAAGTCAGAACTGTGTTCCTCAAACCATTCTTGCACATCGAGTGCCCGATGGCTTGGTACACTGTCATCTTGGAAGACCCCATCGCCATTCGGGAAAATGTATAACATACCGGGGTGTACACAGTCAGCAAGCAGTTGACGATAGTGGAGGCCACTGATACGTTGTTCCATATGCACCAGGGGTCCAAGTTACTGCCTGTGAAACATGCCCCAAACCATGGTATCAAAAGTGCATGCCGGTGGAGGGGTATGCACTTTTGATACCATGAATGATGGATGAAGAGCCTCATGTTGTTGACACGAAATCCGAAAACGACCATCCACGGTGTGGAGTAACGTGACTCATCCGACCAGCACACCTTCTTCCAGTCTTCTAACGTCCAACTTGCATTCTCTTTGCAGCAGACGAGTCTTTTACGCCGATGAACCTTGGTTAGGAGAGGATGCCGTGGGGGTCGTCTGCTGGTATAGCCCATACGTGCGAGCGTGCGACGCATGGTCATGCATTCCAGATATTGTTCCAGGTTGGCCCATGTTGTATTGGGTAGTCAACTCTTCAACAGTGCTGCGCCAGTTCGCCTGTATGAGTCGTTGGACCTGGCGCTCACCTCTAACATCAACCTTTCGCTGACCTTTGCAGTGCTGCCATTGAATCGTTGTTTAACCATTTTGAAGCCAGTCCTGGTATACTTTAATAACGGCGGCTCTCGAACACCCCACAGTTCAGCCGTTTGGGAAATCGAGCTCCCACAATCTGTCCTTTATCAAAGTCCGATAAATCCTTCCTTTTGCCCATCACGATTGGAATTTTACTACCTACCGAACCACTGACACCTTATCTATGCTACATAGGTCGACTAACTCCGCACCCTCGTACCTCACGTGGTCAACGGATCGCATTCAGTTTTCATAGGGATGGTCATAATTCAGTGATCACTCAGTGTATATGTTGTAAATAAAAATCATGTTTTAATGACCACGAGAAGTTCAATGTTTTAAGGTTTTAAAATATTTCTCTTTAAAATTATTTCTATTTAAATAAGTGTGTGTATTTCATTTGAGGATTTTCCATTAGAGTAGCGCCCTACTCTAGATGGCGTCCAAAGCTTTCATTTTTTTTTTTTTTTTTTTTTTTCTGTTTCGAAGAGAAAAATAATGTCCTAGAATAAAAAAATAATATCTATTCCGTTGCAATCTCGTATGTTAACAGAAACCACTACCTTATCTAAATATGACTATTTAAGTATTTAAAAAAAAAGAAATAAATAATCAGGATTTACCGTACGTCTACCACGTTGTAATATATTCGAAATGTTTCCCCGCTACACATTATCGCGTTTTTCTAACCAATCAGCGTTTCCTTGCCGCCATCTTGGCCACCCATATTCGAAATGAAATAGGCCTCGCAGGAAACAATAGATACGGTGTAAAGACTGCGATGTGAATTATTCACAACTGCGCTTTGGGACGGAATGGCAGATGGAAATGAGCTAATACAACACCTAGCCACAAGGGAGGTGACATGCGGCGCAGTAACTGGCTACACACCGGTAATCGTTACCTCCCAAACGTGCGAGATCGTAGATTGTTCGGTAAGGACACAGAATACAGAAGTACCTGGATGTGTTGAAAGAATAATTAGAGGGAAGCCACGTGATTTCAGATGAGACAAGTCAGTAACATAAACGGGATTTATAATATTGGGATTACTTGACGTAATATATCTCAGTCATTTGATGTGGGCGTGGGTAATTTATAAAAAAGTGGTGTTAAAAAAGCTTAAAATTTAACTTTAATTCTTGAATTCAACTTCCCCATATTTTCAAATATGAACACGCTTCTACTATCAACGTATTTTTATATCTGATGTATGAATTTATGTAAGGTTAAAATTTCTTTACATTTTTATGTTAAGCTTTATGATTAATTTATCACTATCAAAATAATGCTTTAATGCTGTTAAAAGCCCTTCAGAGTTGCTCATTATGTAATACGCCATAATTTTTTTTGAATAAACGGTCAAGTACACCCAGAGTGATTTTCGTTATGTTACCAGAGTTTGCATTAACTGTAGACTTTTTTTACTTGGGGCTTATAGGTTAAAACGTCTTTTCACTTCACTAAATTTAAAAAGCGACTTAGTTCGGGACAGAAATTGATAACTTAAAATGGATGGCAGTCAAGCAAGCTTTCTTTCACCTTACTATACTCTCTGATGACAGCGTCCCATACCATGGTCTTGCAATCCTCTTCGTTTAATTGATAAGCCCCCTCCATCTCAGCTTGTTTGGCACGATACATCGCCGTCTTCCACCAGCGTGGACAAGTTTGGATTCCATTCCCGTCGACGACTGAAGAAATTCCTAAAGTCCTCTTCAGTCGGTCGAGGCTGTAGTTAGCCTATATCAGGTGCAGTTTTCCACCGTGAGTTATTACAAGTTTTTCAAACCTCACAACTTTTCCATAGAATCGAACACGCGCTTCTTTGGACATAAATACGCATACTGTTATGAGTGCACCCTCGAGAGTCGTTAGTACCAATACAACACCATCTGATATGATATAATGACATCTAAAAAGCTGTTATCAGAAATCAGCAAAGTTCTGTATGATTGAACGAAATAGAAGAAATTTTGGAAAATAAGTTCTCCAATGTTGAAATTTAAACTAGATTTTATATCTAAAAGTAGATTTCAACATTTACTGTATGACAAAGTAGATGAAACGGATCTGATTACTTCCTTTCAGAAGTGACTTCAGTGAAATATCAAAAAATGCAATTTTCTGTTCACTGGAGATCGAGGAAGCTTCCTGGATCTCCAGTGAACAAAAGAGTCAAATGAAAACCTTCTTCAAGAAAAGTGATGCACACAAACTTCTGGAACAAGAAAAAATTTCTCTTGGTCGATTACGCAGATCGTGATCTCACCTTTAATAGCCAAATAGATTGCCTAATTCTACAGCTACAGAAAACCAGCTCAACTTCTTGGACGATGGACAACCACACAATATGGAACAGACAGCTGATTGATTATAGAGAGTGGATGGAAATCTTCCGCGTCTCTCATACAACCTGACTTCGCGTTTCCATCTGTTTCTTAACCTTAAGAGAAAGCTGCTCGGTAGTACAGTGATTATAATCTCCATCCTGGGTTCTAATCCCATCAATAGCGCGAGGAACTTTTATGGGCCTTTTTCACTACTTTGGCTGAGTTAGTCGATCTCAGGCGTGGAAAGGAGGGTTCCCCCAGAAAATCGAGTTTCTCGTTTAGCAAAAGAGGCAACTGGACCAGAGAAGGAACACCGGCAATTTATGGACATAATCCACGTATGTAGATGAGATTGTTCTCAGGTGGTCCTAACATGGAAGTTTAACCACCGGAGGCCTTAATTTCTCTTATAAATTACTACTGTTCACAGTAACATAAGAAGAAAATGGTCAAGGCTACTCAATAAATATAATAACAATATTTCTTAGTATTTTTATTCTTATGAACTGTGGTATTTCGGTCGATTGCCTTCTCTCGAATTAATTTTATTATTTCTTCGATTTTCTTTCCCCAACATCGTAATAATCAAGCTCTATTTATCAAAATTGTTAAACTGGCCGTGGGTTTGAATTCATTCTGACCAATCTTTTCATTTCTTTTAAAACATCTTTATTTCAAAGTACTTGGCCACGGTGCAGAACGACAGTTAACCCTAATTAATTGTCAGATCTACTTATGTTCCTTCCACTGCACAGTCTGGGAAGCACGAAAACACTCTTTTTCTTTGCCCGAACTTTAACTGATTACACAACTTTGCATAACCTAGTTTGAAACTTATTCTAACACCCCAGATTTTCTTTTACGTGTCTTTTAGAAACGTTTATTTCCTGAGACATTAATCTTGAAGTAAATATCATTGTCTTGGCACTCCATTGATCCTGGCGGCATTGTGGATACTTCCGTGTCATTTTCCAAGAAAGAAGTGTTGAGCACTAAATCACCGGTCATCATCTTTTATGCGCAGCTACGAGGCTGAGAAACGAACGCGGTAACTAAAATGTTCTTAATTTAAGTATTTGCTTATATCTTTGTCGACACGCAAATACGGTGGCTTTCCACTTCACGAGAATGCCACTTGCAGCGCTCCTAAAAGAACAACCAAAAAAAAGGGGGGCCCCGCACTGCTCCTTTACTTCGTCTGCTTTCGGATAACGACTGCGTTTGTTTTAATGTGAAAATCGCGTGTCTCGAGCAGGTAAAACAATGCCATATGGGGTTCTCGTGGTCGCCTTCTATGAACCTGGGAGCCCCAAAATAACAGCAATCTCGGAGTCGCGTGAGAGCGTGGCGTATATTAATAGTAAGGTGAAGTGAACGTGATATGCAGGTGATATATCAGATGTACTTTTTCCTGGCGTTACTTTGACAAGATATGCTCCTCGAAACCTGTAATGCCGGTACCTCACTTGTATTTTTTGGTACGGTTGCCCAAAAGATCGTTTGATAGATAATTCACCTCGCTAGCGATCTAACGTGATAGGAAGCTTGGCGTGACGTCATTTCTCCTTAAGAATTTTGCAGTACAGCGACTGCACGGTCTTCGATTAACAAAACTAAAGTGAATTTCAAACCGTACAATTAAATATGGATTCAAGGTGTTTTAACCTTGTCCCAAAATGGGAATTTCTGTCAATTCCCAAACAATCTTCAACTGGATTTTACCAGTTTTCACTTTGGATGCTGAAAAAACTGCCGAGAAAGTTTACTGGTTGTGGATATATTGTAATCCTTCGAGTGATCGTTGCTGCCACATCAGATTTCCGTTGTCGTGGCAACCGTTGTTACGTCATGTGTATTTGTGATGTCATCGCGGTTTAGATTAGATTGTTTCGGTCGGACACCTTTCACGGTCCAAGCAAAGATAAGAGTGGAAAGTAGAACAAGAAGGCAGAGAGATTGTAGATGAACGGAAGATGGTGCAAAATTAAGATATTGTGAAGAACTTTCAAGCAGTTGATATTTTGACAAGAGATGCCAGCAGTAGAAATAGAGGAGTAGATTTTGAGTAGATCAATTGCTGTTCTTTGTTTTCGGCAACAGCAAAATGTTTTAAAAAATAAAAATAATAAAATAAAATCATTACTAGCAGACTTAGAAAAGTCCGAAAACGATAATTAATAAAAAGGAAAAAAAATTTAAATTAATTTCCGATTATTTCTTTCTAAGCATTTCAGCACTGAAGCTAAAATTTTGGAAAAAAAGATAAAAGGTGGTCCCCAGATTTAAGGAAATTATGAACTTTCCTGCCAGACTTTGGGAATGCATTAGAAAATCAATAATAAAGAAAACAGCGAACATTGAATTAAAAAAAAAAAAAAAAAAAACACTCAGGCAATCTTTTATTTGTTTATTACAAGTACGAGGGGGTATCAAAAAGTTCGTATCCTTACCTAGAAATAATAGCCCTTCAAAGGAACCTTAATCCTTTTCTATGTACTCTCCATGTATAGTAACACATTTCTCCTATCTATGGATCAGTTGTTTAATGCCTTGATCATAGAAGTCTGCACTGTTTGCCTGAAACCACGATTCCACTTCGTTGATGACTTCCTGAGAAGAATCAAAGCGGCGTTCAAGCAATGGTTTCTTCATAGTACATCCAGCATTCGTCATTTGTCACCAACAGATCAAAAAAGTTCTCAGCATCCTCATTACACAAATCCAACAGTTCGAGAGAAAATTGCTTCTGCAAAGGCGCCAGCAATCTTGGAGCCCATCGTGCGGAGACCTTAGACATGTGCAGATGGTCAAGTAAAATGCTGTGGGCAGACCCATAACTAATTCCCACTGCATTTGCGATGAAATTAATTGTCACTCAGCACCAGCTGCTCGACCTTTGCAACTGTCTTCACTGTCTGTGGATTTGATGGCCTTCATTCTCTTGGCTCGTCAAAGACACTTGTACGACCGAACTGGAACCCCGCCTCCACTTTTTTTAGTGTCATAGAATGGACAATTCTGTCCATACACAGCTTTCATTTCTTCGTGAATTGCCTGAGCTTTCTTGCCCTGCTAATGCACGAATTTGATCACTGCTCGATACTCCAATTTGTCAACCATTGCGTCCTTCCTCAGATTCCGGGCTCCAGCTCTAGTGTACGATCATCTATGGGAGTGAAATTTCACGTGTTAGTTATTGAATATGTAGATAACTTATTAAAAACGGCATCTTCCTACTGATGTTTTATCTAGGTCAGGGTACGAACTTTATGATACCTCCTCGTAGTTATTAACTTACTCATTTTTAACGAAATGTCCTGCTTCAATCCGAATGTATGCTTCACATCGATGAAGTACACTAACTCTAGTAATACATGGCACGTACCTTTACTGTAGCATATTACAAACCACCCCTAGAACAGATATTTCGGGCACTCGTTGATTTTTTGTATAAAAGTATGAAATAAACAAAGAATGTAGTAAAGAATTAAATGCAATGTTGTATAATTTTTGTTTATTTTTATAGGAAAAACGTTAAATGCTTTACCTCATCAAAAGGTATTTTTGAACGGGAAAATTTCTGAAAACTTTTTTTATTATTATTAATTATTGATTTCCCAACAAGTTACTAAAGTTGGACAGGTGGTTTGGATTGAGCTGCTTAGAGTAACCTCCACGTAACCAATAAGGGCGTGATACTGCATCTATAAACTGCTTGTCTTCAATGGTTTGTTTTCGGGATGAAAAACCAAATTAACCTCACCAAAAAGCAATTAACCTTCACCCTTTTCGTTCCTAGAGGAACGAAAATGGCGAAAAGGGTTTCGTTCCTAAAGGGATGAACGTTTCCCTGTCGAGAAGTGCAACCAGTTCTTTTTTTTTTTTTTTTCATTTTTTGAAACGGTTTGTGTGTACTGATATAAATGGTCTCATTCAGGAATTCGACTTTGCGTATAATCCTGATATATAGCGGTCTGTTTCGCAAAGTTCCCAAAACTCAGCACGAAAGCAGTTTTGTTGCTTAATGGGAACAAGAAACCGTGGATCCCTTTAACTCACGCTGTCGGCATGAAAGAAACTTTTGAAAGTATGACAGTCCTCCTTAATGCTGTTAAGTACGAGGAACGTTTGTGGCGATTTAAAAGTCATTGGACTTCTTAGTTTGCAGAGAGTTTCACAAAAATTTGTTGTTTTCTTTGCCTTTGGGACAGTTGAACAACACAACAGCGTTCAGGGAAACAATAGCCGCTTCCAGAAGAATTTGACTTGAGGGAAAGTGCGAAACGGTCTTCATTAGTCGGTAAAATTTTCTTTTCCCCTTCTGCATATCAAGCTTGGCTTAATGAAGGACTCCGTCAAGGCTTTCAATAAAGAAAGGAGGCAGTTTGGGTTGTTTAAAGAATTTCCAAAAATCAGTGTTAGTAAGTTGGAAGTTCTTTTTTTTTCGGAAACATTGTGGATGACTCAAGGTATGACAACCAGTTGACAGATGTCGAATTAGCTGTTTGGCAGTCATTCAAAGCAGCTGTGAAAAGGTTCTCAGGGAACAAAAAGGTGAGAGACAAAGCGAGTGATGACACGCTGATGGCTGCGAAAGGTCTCTGTTTTCGTGTTTTTCCCCGTAGAATATTTTTAGAGAAAAATACACAGAACAGATTTACTACAATACATGAATAATAACATAATGCAATAAAGTATTACATGCATTTATGGACGTGTCATACACGCCCGCCTGTCTTTATCTTCGTACTTTTAATTATTAATTTAAACCTGAAATAAAGCGACGAAAGCCTCAATCTAAAAGCTCTTGCATGGTGGATGACGTTGTCAATATGTCAATATTGACGTTGACGTTGTCAATATAATTCTGCTGGCCTCATTCATTGCCATATAAGTGGTATCACATTAAGGAGAGCAGATAATATGCCTATAATCTCTGATTGGAAGCCATACATGGTATAATAAGATTATCCTGAAAAGATCATAATATTATTTTTCAATACCTTTCTAGATACTCTTTTAAACGCTCCCACAGCATTCTTTGTTGGTTCTTTGAAGTCATATAACCACAGAAAGGCCATTATACTAATGCTAATAACCTTACCTTTTTGATCTTTAACGTTTTATATTAGGAATAACTTTGTTTGTAAATTTATACAAGGTACATTTCATCATGCTGTTTCCTGTTAAGTTTTTGATATTATGCTCGCGTCAATACATTTGATTCTTCTGTTTCTTTCGAACAGATAAAAGATACCATGCCCATTTATATTTTGATGTTATGACATTTTATTTTAACCAGCTAATTAAGTTTAACCAACGCAACCATAGAATCGGTAAAGAATCATTAAATTATGCTGAGATTCTTCGCCGCTTTTAAGTTACTTCATAATAAGGCGAATGAAGTTAATAAAGCACTCTTAAAAATCTTTAAATCTAAGCAATCTCCAAAAGGGTAGAAACTCATCAACCGTTTATAATCAGCTGAGACGAGGCTTGAATAGCTGAAGGGTTCTTATTAATAGAAGTATACATTCAAGACTTCTGGTCCCATTAAGTGCAGGGAACGAACATGAATGTAATGAATTTATGTAGTTGAATATATAAGTATTGATAGATAAGAATGGAAATTGAATGCAACAGCAATAAATTTATATTTTAAAACTGATTATCGTTGTATTTTATACTGTATTGAGTTTGCCACGCAAATTTCTCAGCTCAGAAACAACAGAAATCAGTTACTTAGTTAGTGGTATAGATCTAAGCCACTTCATAACTCAAGTGTTTCTTTAGAACTTGCCATTTTCCTCAAAGGTTCTGGTTTATGCTTATTCCTAGCCCGAAAAATTGCGATTTTTGCTTCTTATCAAATACATAAAATAATCGTGCCTTTTGATAATTACTCCTTTACACACTGCTTATTAAGAAAGGATCTCGCTGCCAGGTAAGAAGAACTAGCACGATTCCCTTCGAGTGCAGAAAAACCAAATTACTTTTATTTCTACGTCTGAGAAATCTTAAAAGAAGTATTTGCATTGTTTTACTGTCTTATAATAGTGGAAACGTTTTCCAAGAGAAGGCTAATGTCTCTCTGATGTTCAGAATCCATACGTAAAACAGATTTTTAATGGGAATTCCAGTTGTCGGAGACATATGGCGCTTCTTACGTAATACAAGAAAAAGGATGTTCTCAAATGCACGTGATGGGTGGGATATTGGAACCCTTCACAGACAACAAAAACTGCCACTTACAGAGCGTAACTAGAAACAAGAAAAAGAGTACTTTAGCTGCAGGCTGTTTATAAAACTGTAATCATAGGAAAAGCCTTTGCATGGCTTGTTACAGTTATAATATCTTACGCAAACTACTGAATATTTCAAATTTATTGCTCAACTAGGAAATCACTTTGAATTTCTCATGTGATGTTATATAAAAGGCAACTGTTATTTGTTTGCTTTGGAATAAATTATTGCGATATGTGGAACTGCAGCGATAAAAGCGCATGCCTAGTAAAATGGTAATCAGTTCCACGTGATTCAGATTTGCTTTAAGCGTTTGGCAATAATAGTTCTACTGCGCATGGTCGCCAATAAAATTGAAGAATAAGCTATATGATTATAGCAATAACCATAATAGCGATGATTACGTTGTTAATAAAAGTTATGTTCATATTACTCTCTGATAGATAGCACAGTTTTTTCAGACTCAATAACGAAATAGTAATTTCTTTATTTCTTTTAGCGTTCATAAGGATAAAATATGAACTATTAGCATATATTTCTTTAGTTTTTGGTATTTTAAACCTATATTATTAATACAGGAATATTATTCACGAATAAATATTTCCAGAAGAGGAATAAATCGCAACATATGAGATATTCTCAAAGTTAAAGGCGTCGCAAACTCTTCATTCGTCTGAGATATTAATTTCGGGTGACAGGATGGTTGTTTAAGTCACCGAACCGGCCAGGACAAAATGGAACGGGAATGGAAGGCAGAATCCATATGTAATACCTGTAATATAAGTACATGGCGTTTCTTATCAAGTTACATTATTTTTTTCAACTCAATTCACCACATGGCACGTAATGTGGGAAAGATGGAAGGAATCACATCGAAGTCTTGGCCATTTGTTGCGAAGCCTTCATCGATTTTCTTCTGACACTGACAGAGTTCTGCCTTATTGGCCCACGAAATCCGGCATATGAGTCTCCCATCTCCACATTGGTATGTACCTATTCATTTCTCGTCTGACTCGCTAAACGGGAAGTGTAAAGTTTGCCACGACAGCTGTGCGCAGGAAAGCGGCCCAGTTTTTATCCACCTAGCATGTAACTTTGCCTACGCTCCTTGGGAGAACGGAAGAATAGATATATTAGTTCATATTCTGTGGAAGGAAGCCGCATCTCCAGCTTTGAGATGTGGTTTTCTGCAATATGAGAGCTGGCATATATTAGTCTTCTTTTGTAATGGACTCTTCCTCTCCAAATTATAATCAGTTCGGAACTTATTCTACCCCTATATATTGCAATATTGTGAAGCTGATCTGGACGAAGGCGATCCGGTCCTTTCTAGTAGACGATGCCATATCTTGGGTACCGATCGCAAGCAGAATCTTTGTGTCAGTTGGCCAGATGGATAATTGCATCCACGGTGCTTCTATATGAGGTCTTACTGTTGGAAGCTAGACTTATATTAAAGAGATTGCGTCCTTTTATGGATTAGTTGGGTGGGTTGCGCAGAAGTAGCGTGGAGATAACTAAGACCATGAGATTCCCGGTATACTGTAACACTAAATTTCGTATTTTATATTCGATTTTCTTGTTTTTTGAGATGAAAGCTGGACTTTTGGAGAGAGAAAAAAATATATAAAGCTGTTGCCCGAGAAAACTAAAAAAAAAAAATATTCGCTACAAATGGAAATTGAACCTAGGCTTTTTTATGTGGAAGAGAACAGGGGTCATATAAAAACTTTGTTAGTCTGGGGGGAACTTTTGTGTAAAGAAATGTGGGCCTCTGCCCTCACAACTAGCAACAAGTAAGTCCATGTGGCGGAGTACTGGATTTTAAAACGGGTGAACCAGAAGTAACATCTTTCCCTAACATATTACACGGCAAATATGATTTTGGGACATAACCAATGGAAAATATGCTTCGGGAGAATCTCTCAGCATTCCTGGCATCTAAATATTTCTGAAAGATTTACACCGAAACAAATACAGATCATCACAAACGTATTGAACGTAAACCGCCATAAAACCGAGGCAATTTTTCTCGACATGCTCGATATAGGCTTAACTAAGATCAAAACTTTGAACACAATCTGGGATTTGCTCATAACAAATGGTTTCTGGAACACTTTGGAATATGCTACAAATAGTAACGTATGCAAGCGTAATTTTATGTTCGAGTACGTCAACTTCATCTGCCTTAAATTTACCTAATTGAACCTAATTAGTGCTATCTTTACCTTTATTTTAAATATTATCCATATTTCAATACTTGAAATACTAAATCCTTGTGTGCCCACCATGATGACTCTTGTATACCATTTAGTATACAACAGTCCAACATCTAATTCTTAGATGGTGGATGAGATCCAAAATCATGCTTCATACGATATACACTTCTATTGTATTCTCAAATTTCCAATACTGCTTCAATACTTCTTTTTATGCTCAGTAAGCATTTATTTACCACCATATTATCTGTTGTTGTTGGGTTTTAGGATCGGCAACTAAGGCCATGTTGCTCCGTGTATATTGTATGTAAATTGCGTGTTCCGAGGTAGATTTTCTGTTTGCTGGATAAAAAACCCCGAGTTTCCGGGAGAAAAAAACGATGCTACCCTGTCCTGAGACCGACTAACTCAGCCACGTTATCAAAAAGGCCCATAAAAATTCCTCACGTTATCGACGGGACTCGACCGCGGGTCTTTTCCACCAGGTGTGGGGAGAACGGGGATTCTACCAACTGTGCTACCCACGAAAGCGTGATAAAGGAGATACAAAGGTTATCACGTGCAAATAAAAGCCTTCAGTGCATCATTCTATACCAGCTAGTGTTCTACTAGCGAGGTTTACGTGAATTTCTCATATAACATGCATGGTAAGTTCTCTATCCGCAGTCCTCGCATTATATATTGTGCAATAACGTAAACAACCTTATCAGTTATTATTTATATTATTCCGGATTCAAATTTAATTTTATATTCTCTGCCTCTACAGTGTTACTTATTTAGCGCTTCACATCTAAGCCATATTGCGCTGTGCTTATTCTACCTCTACCAATGTGTTTACGGGCCGATTTTGTGCGACTGCAAAACCCGGAATAATTCAAGGAAGGAAATTCCACTCCCTCCGCTTGAGATCGGATAACTACGGTCCAAGTTTATGAGGCATTTAAGAATTCCTTCGGTGTTCCACGGGATTTGAACCAAGACCTCTCAGAACTAGTGGTGATGGTAGTAGTAGTTATTAGGTTTTAAGGTGCATCGACTACTTAGACCATATTTTGTAATTATGTCTCTAAACGTGTGTGTTCACGGAGTAATTTGCGTGTCGCATGGGCTGAAAAAAGACTTACGAGGGAACTGACCAGGAATGACTTACCAGGAAACCCTATTTCCTCCGCATGTTGGGTTTGACTCTACGACAGGAGTCAAACCCAAACCTCTCCAAAGAGTGTCAAATGGCAAAACCACTATACTGTCACTGAGGACCCGACCACATAAACAAGTGGCGAAGTCTATATTCAACAAACTAATCTCAATATTATAATCTCCATGCTTTAATTGACAAGTCCTTTTTCAGCACACCTTTATAATATTACTTTTTCTACTGATCTCATTTAGTCTGGCCATGTCCTATTCATTCTCTCTCCGCATCCAACAACCTCTCTCCCTTTAGTGAACTCTATTGGGTTTCAATAGGAGTGGATTACATTACTCAAACCCATGAGTGTGAATTGTATAATGACCTACGTGCCCAGCTGATAACGCAAGTGCGTTGCAACCTTAAAGACCAGGAGCACCACCTGCTGGAGGATGGGACAACCTACAAAGCCTTAACTGAATTTGCTCAGAGCCTATATGCTAAACGACTAACCCTTCCACTGCCTGCAAACCACGAACAACAAGGACAAATTTAGTACTCCACGCACCCCGAACCTGAAAGCTCCATGATCATGTGGAAACTTATAATTCCATCAATACCAGATTACTGGGGTAGGACCATTAAATATCCCAACTCATCACCAATTATAATCAAACGGAACACGTATCACAGGAAGAGTATGGGGGAGAACCTGCCAGTTCTATCCCCGTTGATAACGCTGGATATCATGGCAGAACTGGAACTCACCTCAACCATACTCAATTACTTTCCACCGCAAATTGACTCATGGACGGGACATGGCTCCCTCCAAACAAGGGCAACCTCCAAAGAAAAGAGCAAGCAGAGCCTCCGTGCAGAATATACCACCCGGACTTGCATTCTGCTTGACAGCTCCATTCTCCCAAACAACAACGAAATCCACCCTAATGGCGAATAAATCCTACTCTTCCAAATATCCATGGACGGGACATGGTTCCCACGAGCGACTACTCAACATATTGCTGCATTAACTGCACTGTATTGACTTGGACTTATTGATTATACATTTCTAGCATCAAATGGACCTGGACTTGCTTCTTGAATACTCAATCCTCACCTACAGACGGAGTATGCACAAAAAACGGCGAGCAGCCCTCTATACATTATCCTATGGACGCTAAAATATAATTTAACTGGACGGGTCCCAGTTCCAATGAGCGACCTCCAAATTGGCGGCAAAACTTGGCGCACACAAACATCAGAGAAAAGGAGTTAAATCCTAGAAGAGACTCAATCCTACTAGTCTATATCAAATGCCACATGGACAAATCGCAGTCTCTGCATGCAGCGCTGTATTTGCGACCTGAGCCAGCTCCTTTGCCTGGCTCACCTTTTCCACCCCTCCCCGGTGGGTTGGGGAGTGTGACGGTTCCGTCGTCTCCCCCCCCACGCGCCACCCCCATTCTTACTCTCTGGTGTGGCATGGGCATGCCTCACTGTAAACTGGAGCTGTCTTCTCTATCGGCTCCATGTCTCTGCCTTTTCCCCAGTCTTCAATCTACTCCCCCACTCTACCTGCACGCAAGTGAATGCCCCACACAATCTAAATTAAACTATCTAAAATCACCTTCGCCCACTATTTTCGGCCTCTCATTCCTAGCGCCTCCCTTCCACGCGAGCGCATAAAGAGTATGTGTATATATATATATATATATATATATTTTTTTTAAGGTCCTCGCCACTGAAATCTCAGGAAATTAGGTGGCAGGGCCTGCCAGAGTAAAATATCAACTACTGGGTACCTGGCCTGCCTCCACGAGGCTAAGTGTCGGCAACGTTGGACCCCAGCAGGGGTCTAGCGGCTAAATGGCCAGAAGAACAACGATACACTTACAAAATCCATACACTTTTAAATCTCTGGCCTTCCCAGTGAACTGGTACACCTACAGTGAAAGCAACGCGGAGATTGGGGAAGCCTGGTACCACTAGACACGAATACACTTTACACTTACTCAAACCCAAAGGCTAGATTTCATTATTAATACGGCAAAAATTTTATAAATTTTAATTGGGTAAAACAAATGGGCAATGGTATGTTTAGGTAATACAATATACTCCTCTAAGATTAATAGATCCATTAGTAAATTCCCAAGTAGATGCGTTCAGAAATTTAATAAAAATAACTCAAGACTTCTTTTTAAAAAAATAATAATTCCAGACATGTATAAAATATTGTCGGATTTCGAATTTCTTGCAGACTAATTTTAACTACTTGGACAACCCCAAAGTACCAAGGTATTCTGTGCCAAGACGGTCGCATGTAGAAATTTTCAAATATGAAATTTAAATAAATAAAATATGTAAATTTATTATGCATGAAAGTCGATGGTGGTTTTAAGAGAACTTTTAATTAAACTTTCACTCAGACTTTCAGCAAATTTTGGATTTGTCCTCCTAATGAAAATTGTTATATATTAAATATACCACGTAATTTACGAAGTAGATAGCGGATTGATTTATTGCTTCTAATGATGCTTTTGGATTTGCAAATGAAAATGCCAACCAATTAGTTAAATTAATCAATTAACTACACAAAGTCTTTATACAGAGGTTCCGCCTTTTTTTTTTTTTTTTTTTTTCTTTTTCTCAGGGAGGTAATTGAGGGTTAGCAACGAAATTGTGCCACAAGCAAAAAAAAAAGGCAAATCATTTTAATTATTTCACTCTTATGCATGACTTAATCATTAGCTGCACGTGGTAATTCTTTGCATTGACTTCACTCCGTGAAATTACATTAATTCGATTTCGATATTTGATGTCTCGTTACAGCTCACTTCTCGGCTTTGGTTAAAAACACTCGCAGTTTATTTTTTTGGGGAAAAAAAGAGCAGAGGAACCGAAAGATCCGACGTTCCGGAAAGAGTACGAACTAGAAAGAATACATGAATGATTTAGAACCACCCAGCTTCAACCTATTGAGAATCACCAGCTTTCAAGCTAATTTTATTTAAAAAATAATCCCAGCATCATTTAGTTAATTAGTCGACTTGTTCTTATTGGTTAAATTGAATTGTAATGTTCGTATTTATTACAACAATCCATATATCAGTATTTGTGGCGAATATCTACACCCATTTCTGTACCCCCCCCCTTTGGAGTTGTACTGCTTTTAATATAATGGTTCCTAATACAAGACTCGCAACTGCATCTTTAGTTGAGGAACTTTAGAAGCATACATCTTACTAGATGTATGTTTCTAAAGTGGACCTTTAGTAGTGGATCTTTGAGTAGACCGGGGTTCAAGCCCCTGACTGCTAAATACGGTTGAACTGCCAACCCGCACTGGACCAGCGTGGCAGATTATGGTCCATTTGCCCTCAGCATGAATTGTTGAGGAGGCTTCCATCCTGCAGTGGGTTGATAATGGCTGCAGTTTACCTTTACCTTTTAGACTACTCTAAACAGTAAAGTAATTTGGCTTAGATCACCTTTTAGATTCATTTTCAAGGAGGCCTAAATAAAATCCTTACTTTTCACGCTACAAATTAGTATCTGAAATGTCTTTCAACGCCTTAAAATACCCACGGGACACCTTAATGTACTACGATAAGGGTGTACTGTCTGGTTATCTATTCCCCGGGTACCAAATATTATTCACGTTTCTCACCATGAAATGTTAATCTCACACTTAGTGTCCCATGGCGTTTTCCGGACAACGAAATAAAAATATCCTTTACCTGTCTTCTCTCTAAAGGCAATGCGTTTCAGCTGCCTCAGAGACTAAATAAAGAAGTTGTAATCAGTCAATCTGTTTTTTGTAGCCTTTTATAACATTCTTGCTCATTTCATCTTTCTCCATGTAGACTTGAAGACATTTGAACGCGATGGGAACTTTGCTGACTATTGGCTCTCATTTTGGGCCAATGGGATTCTACAACCGATGGGAGTTCTTTAGTCGAATCCCCCCAAACACCCCCCCTCCTCTGCTAGAAGTGACTGAAACACTGTCATCTTTTAGTCACAGTTTCCATAATGAGTTTCCATCCCATGTAGTCCCTGAGATAGCGTCAAACAAATATCCAGCGATGATGCAAATTTCTCTTCAAATCGGTAATGACATCTGTAATCACCTCGTGGCCGCATGGTCTTAATAAGAACGTGCTTGCTTACCTCTCCTGAGAAGTCATTTCTGTAATACGCCTACAACGCCAAGGCATCTCTCATCATTGCGACAAGTAACCACTTATTCTCCGAAGAAAGCCAATGTCTTTCTATACATTTCTTGAAGACACTTTGGTAATGATGTTAATTTCACGCCGAAGTGGTTGCCACAGCAATAACGCGAGGCTCCCTAGTTGCAGAATAAGGCAGCTGTGTTCTGGTACTAACCTTTGTACCTTGATCACTAATAATGGCACGCCCATTGTCTTCCGTATAAAGGTATCATTACGAAATCACTGGTCCTAACTGTGATGCCAGTTTTTATTCATTGTAGCGGACGCTCTCGTGCCCTGCTGTTCCCATCTTTAGCGCTACCCGATCGATATCCGCGGTATCGATCGACAGCCCTGGAGGGGTAGCGAACAGGTATAATATGCGGTGAGCTGTGTCATAGTTATCTTTTGCCGTTCCTTGTGTCTGCCTTGCCCGAGATGACAAGCCACAACATATTTAAATACACCCAGAATACCACAGAGGGTGCAACACTTGATGGAAGATCTTATCATCGTGCTTTCATTAAGCTTTCTTCCGACAGCGCCGTAGTAAGAAAGGGGGAATGTCCTAACTAAAGTCCAATTCTGTGCCACTAAGACAAACATCAGTCGCGGAGCAGTACCTTAAATGCAGTACTTTCTAGTCTCTGTGTGGCAGTTAAAGTGGTCATTACGGCTGCCTCCATGGCAGAAAAATAGAGGGTCCATGTCGCATCGAAAATAACGTTTCATTTCGCAAACATTATCGAAAACCCAAGAACTTCTTGGGAAATGATGCTTCTTCAATGAGTATCTATGGAGAAGGAACAATGGAAATGTGTTAATAAACAGTAAACGGATTGGAATTTGATTTAAAGAATGTAACTGTCCTTTTACAAGACTTCGGCCTATCTTATTCGATGTATTTTTGATCACATGCGGGTATCTTGACCACAGTTAAGTTAACTGTCTTAGAGTAGCTTGGACAGCAGTTGCAGGAAAACTAAACATATCTTTGAATCCGTATCCACAAGGAACCCAACGACTACGCTTTTATTTTAGTTATTTTATTTATTTATTATCATTTTTTTGTTTTAAGGAGTGCATTTTGCATTTTACAATTTCACAAATTGTAAATTCCCACTCGCCAATGAGTGGAAAAAAACTCCTGGTGTCATTGACGGGATTCCAACCTAGATCTTTTCTATTGGGTGTGATTATATCCATTATGCTGGAAAATTTCACGGAGAAAATTCTATTGAGGATATTTTCTTCATAATATTCACCGAAAAGTCTCCGAAATTAAAGTACTGTAGAGAATCACTCATCGTTAGCTAAGACGGTTGTTCATCTACATCTTGTAGAAAAGAGCATCCGTTCGATTCTTGTCGAAACTGAAGGGAGCAGTTTGTGGACTTAGTTTCATAAGTCGTCAAGTTAGCCGGCCTCGAGAGATTGCAACATAAGATAGCGAAGTTGCTGTCCAGATCAGAGTACTGCATACAGGTCTGGAGGCCTCCTTTTAAGAAGGATGTAGAGTTGCTAGAACGAGTACGGAGAAGAGCAACAAGATTGGTGAGAGGAACGAAGGGGTTCTCTTACCAGGAGAGGCTTAAATCTGTAAGTTGCAGCATCTGGAAACTAGGCACCTGCGAGATGATCTGACTGAGGTGTATAAGACATTGAATGGGCTGAGCAGGCTCAATGCTGATGGGATACTTCCACTTGGTGAGATTAAGAACCTGAGGGGACATAAATTCAAATTGATGAAAGACAGATGAAGGATAGATGTGTGGAAATTTGCCTTTAACCAGCGGGTGGTTGATTGCTGGAACAAACTTCCATCTGTTGTTGTGGAAGTTGATACCTTAAATAAATTTAAGGCAGAACTAGAAAAAATCATTTGGAGTGACCGGATGGGTGAAATGGAAAGGGTTTTTTTTTTTTTGCTCAATGCTGTATAAGCTTGCTTTCTTGCATCATATGTCTCAACTAATGCTAATACAAAAATATATTTTTTTTCAAAAAGTATGCTGGTGAAATCTAAAACGACATAGTTCGGTTAATTCGTTGGACGCAGGTATAAGCCACCTTTCCAGTAAATTCACTGATCGACATCCCTCAAAGTGGAGACTTCTGCAGTTATGAAGAATAGATTTGAATTGTTTATACACTGGTGTGCAAAACTTAAGGACCAACACAAAATATTTACTTAAGGTATTCTTTACTGATGAGAGTAGATTCAGTCTCAGCAGCGATTCTGGACGTCAGCTAATCTTACGAGGGTTGGCACACGGTATCACCCCGCAAACATCACTGAAAGGGATCGATATGGTGGTAAAGGTGTTCTCGTCTGGGGAGGCATTATCTTGGATGGACGTACACAACTCCAGATACCGGAAGGCGGTACTGTAACCGGTGCACGCAGCTGTACTGAGGTAATCCTTCCCCATGTGCGTCTGTTATGAGGTTCCGTTGGCCCCGAGTTCGTGTTTATGGATGATAACGCCACAGCCCATCTCACTGCAGCTGTTGATATGCTTTTGGAAAGAGAGGACATTGTTCGTATGGATTGGCCTGCCCGTTCCCTTCGATCTAAATCCCATCGAACACATATGAGACGCTCTGGGGAGACGCCTATCGGCACGTCCACACCCACCAAAAAACGTTCGGCAGCTGAAGATGGCGCTGACAGAGGAATGGACGATGTTACCGCAAGAACTTATCAACAACATTGTTCTAAGTATGGACAGGCAGTGCAAAGCCTGCATCGACATTAGGGGTGGGGACCACCTCTTCCATTTGTTCCATCTTTGGCAGTGATGCATCTGTATCATGGCAGCCAGTACTATGTTGCCATTTTTGAATCAAGTCCCTCTCTACCGTTTTGTTTCAGTTGTTGTGTCGGTTTTGTTTCCTTTATCATTTCTGTACCTCACGAGGTTCCTTTGGTATGTTTTTCCCATATCCAGGCCATCCTATGAGAAGCTACAGATTAAAACCTGACTGGTCCTTAAATTTTGCACACCAGAATATGTATACATTCTGTAA
The DNA here is from genome assembly GCF_048544385.1 of Mastigoproctus giganteus. Lineage (NCBI taxonomy): Eukaryota > Metazoa > Arthropoda > Arachnida > Uropygi > Thelyphonidae > Mastigoproctus > Mastigoproctus giganteus. Next base: position 135,461,982 of record NC_143578.1, on the reverse strand, counting down.
CCAGCTTCTAGGTTGAATAAGCTATTCTACTAACAAGAGAAGGGAACTCCACCCTTAGCAAAAAAAAAAAGAGGGAACAGAAATTATCTGAGTCATCGAGGTTGGCTCTTGTGAAGAGGAATAATAAGGGAGTTTTCCCTGATTCGTAGAAGGCACTAATCAAACCCAGAATCTGTTGGTGCGATTTCGATAAATGAAGGGGGCTTCGTGATTTGGCCCAGTGAAAGCAAAATAACCAGCCCTACACTTTCCTCTCCAGATGACTCGGACTATCTTTTCTACAACGTCTGGGGGTTGGGTTAGCTGCCTTGTCTATGGAAGTGTTGTTAATATTGTTTGATTGGCCTCTCTTGCCACCACCCAAATGTAGCTTCCTGGTGGCAAAGGAGCCAAACAAACAGCACGAACAACCCTCTCTGACAACAGACTACACACCAACATACCACTCATGAATGGTCTTAAAGGGTTTTGATCACCACGAGAGTCATCTTGTGGAGTTGAAGGAACATCAGAAACGCGTTGACAACAATACACAATACCCCCTCCTCTCGACGCTTCTAGAGAAATGCCTTTTTTTATTGTAAAAGGTGCATAAGCCTAATGCTTCAAGGCAGATAGGGGACAAAAGGAAACTTCTATAAAAATATCAAAGTTTTACACAGGCCTGCAAACATTTTGTTATCTTAAACGTTTTACCTTTTGTACTCCAATTCCTGCGTGCTGCTTCGGAAAATCGTATCCAGTTTTCTCCATCACTTTTGAATTTTTCACAACACTTTGCTTTTACATCGATGAGTTCTGGTATTAACCTTTGTACCAGAACTCATCGATGATGATTGAAAGCAGATCACATTTTACTGCGTCTAGATATTGAAAGGAGAGTTAGACTTCTCCGCGATTGCGACGTAAGAGTGTTCTCGATCATCCATAGATTTCTCAGCGCCAATCGGAAAAGGTAACAGACAGGGGAAAGCGAGGTACAAATTCAGAAACAGCACTGACTGAGAAGCTGTTAACACTTTAGTAAACACTTTAGATCATTCTAGAACTCACGAGAAACTGAATGCTATATATACATTGGTGTTCAAAGAAAGTGCATCAACTAGGAATTTCACATTTCTAACCCTTTTTCGCGATGGTATGTTACATTAATGACTAGCATCACAATTAGAAATATAAACAAAGGATATTTATTAATAGTTATATTTGACAAGTAATATTTGACATGTTCTCTCAAAGTTTTCCAAAATGAGCATTTGCAACCTTTATACAACATGACAATTATGGCTGAAATGTTATCAGAAGCCCTCAATTTGCTTCAGTTTATCATTTTAAATGGAAAATAAAACGAAAAGTTCACCAGATGCAAACTAATATTGAGTTGAACTGCCTCTGGCCCTGATGACAGTAGCACACCATCGAGGCACTGAAAGTCAATTTCTGAAGATAATCAACTGATAGTTCGTGGTTCCAAACACGAATTATGAAGTTCACGAAGGGTCTTTTCTGGCAACTGCAGATTCCACACGATGCCAACAGTTCTCTATAGGATTCAGGTCAAGGCTGTTTCCTGGCCAGCTAACAGTTGTAATGGACCGTTCTTCCAACCATTTTTCACCTGTAACAAATGTAAACACATTACTGTCGAACCTCTAATGCAGAAATGAAGCTAAAGTAACTGCAGAAGTGCCTACTGACAATTTTCGCCCGATGACAAGGAGCAGAGTCGTCCTGAAAGATGCAGTTACTTGACAGCTTGAAATGGTCTCTAATGCTTGGCAGCAATTTGCCTTCCAATATAGCTAAGCATCCATTGGTAGTTACGGAACCTTTTATAAACTGCAGGTGATACGAAATGCACCCCCATTCGTTCGGCTGGCAGGGAATTTCACTGTAGACACCATACAGTCTGGATGGTATTCTTCACCATGTCTACGGCGAATCGTTTGTCTCCCATCAGAGCCATGCAAGTTGAATTTCTTCTCATCCGAGAAAATAACTGACTTCCACTGTTCGGGGGTCCATTTCCCATGCTCCTTAAACCAAATTATTGGGGCCAATTTCATTTTTTGTGTGAGGAGGGGCTTCTTCTTAGGACGATGGTGAAGAAGAAGCTTTACGGTTTTTAAGGCATAAGCGCTTCAAAACGCGGTCTTGTTTTGGTGTAGAGACTCGTTTGTGTCTAGTTCCTTTTTTCCTATCAGCAGAACCAGTATTCTTGAATTTGGAAATAAATCTACTCACTGTCGACTGAATACAAGACACTATAAGCAATATGATGGGAAGAACATCCTTACTCACGTAAAGTAACAACAGCACTCTTTCTTCGTGGAGTCAACTGCACGTAACTCGCCATCCTGACAAAAGCGAGGAATGACTGCAACTCTTGCAGAGCGTGCTTATATAGCTAAAAGTAACAGCTGATGCAATATTACGTCATCACCTAGGCGTGTCAATCTTATCTGATGCAATCTGTAAGAAATATTGCAATATACTCAACGTAAGTATATTCGGACGACCATTACAATTTTAAGGGGTGATGCACTTTCTTTGAACACCAGTGTATGTGGGTGCCAGGCTGCATGGATAAGTTATTTCTGTACGTAACTTGTTTTTGCGTACATACGTTGACATACTTTTATTTTTCAATTTTCCTTATTTGTGACTACAGCAACAACAGATTGTCGTTGTCGTACGGATTTAGGTGAATCAGCGACTAAGGTCACATTGCTTCGTGTATCTTGTCTGTAAATTACGCGTGTTCTGAAGTCGATTTTCTGTTTGATAGACGAAAAATCACAGTTTTCGGGAGAAAAAACCATACTGTCCTCGTCTGAGACCGACTAAATCAGCCACATTGTGAAAAAGGTCAGCATAAATGATGATAAATATTCATTTAACATCAATACTCCTCTTTTGTAAGTTTTTTTTTTTTTTTTATATTTCCTCTAAGAAGCATAATAATTATTAGGACTTATTTTGCATTTTCATACAAAACGCTCATTGCGTTAAAGGATAATAATTTCATTTATTTTGTTGTATTCTTTCATTCTTGCAATTTCTAAAAGCTTCCATCGCTATATTAAAAAAAAAAAAAAAAAAACAGAACTAATTTTCAGAAATTAGCACAGCTGAATTATATAAATAATTCAGCTGAATTAATAATGAATTATATAAAATCTCTTATTAGACCCAAAAGTAACTTTAAAAATTATAAATCCGCGAGCATAATCAAATGCAAATCAGACGAATAATTTAATTAGCTGGACTGCACTTTGAAATGCATCGGTATAATTCAGAAATAAATATCTGTACCAGTTACAGGTAGGTTCCATCTAGCTTGGATTAATTATCATTAAGACTAGCAGGTAGATTCCTTGTGTTTTTTTTTTTTTTTTTTTTTTCCACGATAAGAAATAAGAGTCAAATTCTGAAAGAGCGCTCAGCTAATTATTGCAATTACATTAACAAAAATCAAATAAAATTGCTTTTCAGTCAAATTTGAATGAGAGCATTAGGCTCACTCACTAATGGTGAAATATGCTTTTATAAAAAGGATGAAAAAACGTCATAAAGGATAGGAAAAAATTAAAATTCTTTTGTTTCTTTGCAAACAGAAAATAATAAAGTAATGAATCGAATAAAATAATACAGATTTCGGAGCATATATTCAGATTACGCATCTGGAGTAAATAAATAAAACCTGAGTGCGGGTTCACCTGAATAACTTCTGCAGAAATGAATACTAGTGTGTGATCAATTCGCCTAACAAAATGTGTACAAAACTCAAGTTCACTTCACACTGAGGCTTTCTATATTTCTAATGGAAAATAAACATTGTTTAGTTAAATAAACATTCAATCTGAGTTTTGTAAGTCGAAACTGATATTGGTGTCGGCAGCTTAATAAAAAAAAAATAATAACTGATTTCCACAGTGATTACAATACGTGGTCGCAGTTTACTTTCATTTCTTCAAAAACTCTCTTCATTAGTGCTATCAGGAATTCGGGCTAAATTTGGAATTATACAGAGAGTTGTCTTTGTATTAGCAACATCCAGTTGTGTAGGAATGGACTGGTCCGTGACCCTGTTGAAAGCACAAAGTCGGAAACAGCTGATATTAGATTGTAGTTCGCTCACGCGGCGATTGGTTTTTCAGTATCTGCACGGAAGGATGGGTCGACGTCGAGATCTTACCAACTTCGAACGTGAAATGATTGTGGAGATAAGACGTGCATTTGCTGTATCTCGACAATAACCACCACGGTTAAGTCTCCCAATGTGTGGTGTAACGAGTCTACAGTGGCTGGTTCAATATCGGTGGAACAACCAGTCAAAGGTCACACGTAGGATAAGTACGTGTGGTTGATGCCAGCGGTGAGCGTCGTGTGTTTCGTCTTGTAACACAGAGGCGAAGCAGCGTTCGCATTGACTCTAACAACCTAACACAACGTAGGAATAGCGAGACCAATATCCACTTAGAATATGCGCAGGACATCGACTCATACAGGATGTGGCAGTCAATGGTCGTCACGGGTACCCATACCCGTGAGAGACAAGAAACTGCTCCTAGCAAGGGCACGTCAGCACCAGCACTAGACAACCGACATTTGAAAATCTGTCAAGTGGTCTGATGAATCCTGTTTCCAACTCTGATGGACATATCCGCGTTTGAAGAAAGCAACATGAAGCCGTGGCACCTGGATGCTGGAGGCAGTGCTTTGGCGATTATGGTTTAGGAACTATTTTCGTGACATAACCTGAGTCGTATGATCACCGTTAATTAACAGCTCAATTAGAATGCCTACCATTCTACGTCACCGACCAAGTACACCCCTTCATGATAACAGTGTATCCAGGAACTCCGGAGTCTCTCAACTAAACAATGCGCCATTCCATAAGGTCAGGGAAGGTTGCTAACTGGTTTCAGGCGCATAACAATGAATTTTCAATCCTCCCATGGCTGCCCACTAACCGATCTCAACCCAATTGAGTATGGTTGTGACTTACTGGAAAAGGACAATCGATGCTACGACTACCCACCTGACAATATTCGGGCATTATTGGACATTAGTGCAGGACGCGTGAGCATCATTACCACAGGACACCCTGTAACGCCTTGTGGAATCCATGCCAAGACGTGTACGAGCTATATTACGGCCAAAAGGAAGCCCAACGAGTATTAGGTTGGTATTGCTAATGCAAAGCCAATGCAATGTATGTTCATTCAATTCAAGTATAACGTGCAGTTTGTCATTTTAGTTGCATCGCTCACATTGCGCTTCTTCATTTACAATTTATTTTTTACGTTCATGATATATAAGTTGTTACACTCAGTAATCACTTAACTGTCACCACCCCTGCTTAATATGAGCTAAGCCGCATAGCTCGCAGTATACAAAGCCGAACAGCTTCGTACGCTATAGCAGTGGTAATTTGCATCTGGTCTTGCAAGTCAAAGTGATCAAGTAGCAGTTATGGGACATTGTACTGGACATCACGGAGTTTCAAAAAGGCATGACTGTGGAAGCTCGTGCGTCGGATGCTGCCATATTGGAAACAGCACGTCTTGTCGTTTACTCACGTTCCAGTATGGTTAAGGTGTACAAAGAATGGCGTCGAACGGTTCAAACAACTTCCCACCGACAGAACTGTAAAGGATTGCGCAAGTTGGATGATGAGTGAAGGGTACAGCGCGTTGTACTGGCTGAACGGTAGGTCACTGTGCGACAGTTTCCATCACAATACAATATGAGGAATGCAAGAACAATAACCCAAATGACGATGTATCGCACACTCAGACATATGGGTTCCACAACAAACGACCCAAGAGACACCCTCTCCTCTTGATCATCGTCGACGTCGAATACTGTGGTGTCAACGACACACTGGTTGGACAATGGAGGACTGGAATTGAGTGTGTTGGTCAGGAGTCCAAATACCTGGTGCAACGCGCCGACGGAAGCATGTGTGGCCTAAGCAACGTGAGTCCATGGACTCATCGTGCATGGTGCCCACTATCACTATCGAGGCAAGTGGCAGTGGCTGTTTAATACGGGGTGCGTTTTGCTGGAAAGAACCAGGACCCCTGGTGCGCACTGACCAACGTTTCACTGGTGAAGTCTACCGGCAGCATTTAGGAGACCATGTGCACCCTGCCACGTTGCATTTTTCCCAGACAGAAACGAGATCTTTCAAGTTAAACGAAAACAACACTAATCAGAGAAAATAATAGGAACAAATGGTCAAAAAATAAAAAAAAGTGTTTGTTATCATTAAGATGTCAGAGCCCATAGTACGTTGTCTGTTAATAAACCTACCCATGATTTAACTCGACTGGAGAGGAAGCTAAGAAACTTCTGTTTAAATCAATGTGATACCACAAAATATGATGATGTTCTTCTACTGCCTAACTTATGAACACTTCGGACCCCGTGTTGCCATCCCACGATATAAGGAAAATTATTGAATTTTTATATTTAATCCTCAAATCAAATTGACTGATAGCAAAGTGCCTTTTTTAATATTCCCTAAAAAAAAATATATCCCTAAAAGTAGCCAAAATCTCCCAAAGCGTATTGCAACTCTGATTTTGCAATTCAGACTTACCAAAATAATTAATTAGGATTGGGTTTATTATTATATCTAATTTCCTGGGATGTACATTGTTTGCCTATTAGTATTTAAAACAACCGATATCATCATAACTAACTAGAGCCAGTCATTTTATCCTTAAGAGTTTGAAACGGGAAGTGAGGCTAAGTAAGAGGCTGATCAGTTTTCTTTCATGATTCCAGAACTCATTTGTACCGCCTGAAGAATAATAAACATATTGGTAAATAGGTGGCAATTACAAAAGAACCAGAACTAATATTAGCTCAAGCATGTCCTCAATCGAAATCATTATCGCTTACCACATAATGTAGGATTGCCTATACTTTCGACATTGTAGTGTATACGAGTACTGTATATTTCGTTGCGTACATTGATTCCCAAATGGCGTGTTTTTAATTGACTAAAATGTTAGGATGAAAACATTTTCTTCATTGATGCAATGGAAGTCGGTTTAAATGACCCCGTAATATATCGACACTTCTTTTGTTTTTATTTCTGTTTTTACGAAAAGGCATCTCAGGTTTTCAGACGTTGTTGTACTATCTATGAACTGTGTGTGTATTCTATGATGGGTCAGTTATTCCTTTCCTGTGCGGAAGGGGAATGCACTCTCGCCTATGCTCACCCCGGCCACGGTGCGAAAAACGCGCATTGTAATCGGAATAGTGTTATACTAAACGTTTCATGGATTACATGATGATGATGATTTGGCGAACGTTGCTGCTCTACAAACTCATTATTGTACGAAACATTACCCATTAGCCTAGTTTCTGATAGAGGAAAATGAGAAAAATCTTGGCACGGTTAATAAGAGCAAAATGGATATTCTACTAGGTAAAATGTGACACCCCTACGCGATTGACTACTTCTCGATACATAAATTATTAACGCACAAATAAAACTTGTTAGAAACTCTCCATATGCACGTTCCTACCTTAAAATAATTAATAGTGCCTTATTGTCGGATATGATAAATAGAGAGAGAAGGAATAAAATTGTTATTTTCATTATCTCTCACACTAATACTGCGAAGAACAGTGCGGTAATAAAAAATGAATAATTTGTAACTTTAATTTGACTTGATTTACGGTTGTTAATTGCGTATTGTAATACTTGGGAATGGAAAGCGAATTTTCGTTAACCATAATCAGGTTTAGTTAATTTGCCTAATAAAGCTTCATATATTTTATTGAATAACGAACACTATAAAAACAAAAATATATTTTGTTATTTCATCCTATTATGTCTTCGAAATCGCAACAAATTTTATCATATGCCTAATACACCAATTATAAGCACACCACCCTTAGATATAAGTTTATTACGTCTTGTGGAACTGATTATATTGTCAGCACTCTTATTCTGAATATTATTTAGATTAATTAGCATTTTCAGTCCTATTTTTAAGTTCTATCACTGCATTTTGATCCACAGATGTGCATTGCGTTTGTGACATAAACAACATGGTAACGATATTTAAGAAATTCCGAATAAGAAGTTAACGTATTATTCCAATTTAAACATTAAAAGAGGTGAAAGCATTCAATGAAATTAAAATGATCAAACGCTGAGAGTTAACTTCTTTAACATTACGGCCCCGTGACATGACAGCTCTTTAGAGTAATGTGTGTGAACGCTTTCTTATTCAAACTTAAGATATTAAGCTTAGAAGGGCTCTTAAGGAATTGTGTTTGGATCAGTAATCTTCTTCTCGTTATTAGCTCCGGTTAATAAAGTGAACGTGTAAATAAAGAGCTCCCTATAGAGTCATCTACTGTGATTATCTAAGATAATGGACAGATGTGATCATTGACTCATAAGCTGCTAATTGCCTACCGAAAATGCTAATAGAGCTATAGCATTGTGAAAGGCAACTGTGCCGTTACAAGTATCAACTTGATCGATTTCCCCTTAGTGTTCTACACTTTGGATTCACTTTTGCACCGAATTATATCTGAAAGGATCTTTAAAAATCTCTTCGAATAGCTTTCGAGAGACCTTGAAAGTGATAATCGTATTAAGCGATGAGCAGTATGTTGAAGTACTCTCTCGTAATAACAGGAACACACACACGCACAATAAAATATACAATTTCTTGAAGATAATGGAATTAAACACGCCAAAATCGACGGAATCCAGTAGCTTACTATATAGGGATTATTTTCCGTATTTGACACTTGAATTAAATAGGAATTCCTACGTTATGGCAGGGTTTTTCTCTTAAATCAAGCTTGATGACGCGGGTATATATATTTAACGCTTTCCTTGCGTGACCTGAATTACATTCCAAATGAAATGGCGAATTACAAAATTTTCTATTAATATTTTAATGCATCGAAATACTCGTAACTCTCAGAAAACCCCTGTTGTAAATGTTACAATGGATATAAATTTAACAGCAGTACACAATCAGTGTTATTTCAGAATGCAAACTGAGTTATTATAATATTCGCAAAAGGCATGTATCCTTCGTGAGAGATTTAAAATTTGAAAAACAAGAACCAAACACTATTTAAATATTTCTTACGTACTTGTATATCTGATGAAAGCCTTTAATAAGTTAAAATGTTCACTGATAACGCTGCTTTCTGCTTTTATTTTGCTTCTGGTCTCGTGCCACTGGGATTATTTAGTATCACTCGCTTCTCGGGTTCAGCTGCTTCATATTTTATCCTTAGAAAGTACTTCTTCGAAGCTCTTACTGTAGTGTCCACACGTTTACATCTCAAACGTGTACTTATGTGGGAGGGAAGGCAGCGGAAGACAACAGCCACATATGCGCACATCAGGAGGCTTCAACGATCAGAGTCCAGAAAGTAGATGGCTGTTTACTGGCAACCAGACTGCTCATGAACGAGTGTTTGGTGATAGCCAGAAACACAGACCTCTCAAGAAACGTCCCACGCCTAGTCAAAGCAGCTATAAAACACAACTCACGGAATCTATAAAGAACTGTCGCATGGTGCGAGAACGCGCAGGAACTAAAATAATCCACGGTGAGCTGAATGGAGATGCTGTTTTTATTCAAGAATTTAACGCATATTCCTTTCTGAACGCTTTTCCCAAGCTTCTGGGAGCAAATATAGTCAGTTGGCTTGCAGAAACACGTGTGCTGGTGAACACGTGCCTGGGGAATTGACTTAATGGAGTAAGCGAGGGTGCGACGACGTATCAAATGGAACATGGGACGACTGGGAACTTACTAAACGATAACAGACGCGGTTATGTTTAATTTGTTTGGCTCCATTTCATATAAGTAAATTATCAAGAGCAAGATGGTAAAGATTATGATCATGTCATTATTATGTCACTAAAATATGTCTATGTGAATTGGTGAATCTGGGCTACCGCTGTAGGTCGAATTCACTGTCACGTTGTTGGAACCAGTTCGTTCTGTACAATCCTGGCCTCGTGACATGGAGCATAATCCTGTTCAAATAGACCCATTCGCAGATGGGGTTATTTGACAAGGATGAATATCGCAGACTGCAGCCATAAAGGGATGCTCCTGGTGGGAAACTGTTTCCAGATAACCTGTGGCATCCAAATGCTGTTAGACTGGTATTAAGGGGCCTAATATGCACTATGAAAACACTCGCTATACGATTACATCTCCACAGCCTGTTTTGCTCACACCTGGCAGGACTAGTCCACGGACTCATGCTGTTTTCGCCATAATCTGGTCAACCCATCAGCGTGACACAGCAGGATTCTTGAGATCGGACGACGTTTTTACAACCCTAACTAATACCAAACCCCAAGGTTTGGTTGGTATTAGTTTTTAGTAAGGGTTGAATAATTTTAAAAATTATTCAACTGATTGCGACATGTCAGCCAAATGCTGTTACTAATCTGCACTAAAGAAAATAAGGAAACTGTTCATAACTAGACGTGTTTAAGGGTTTTAATATCAGTTAACAGACAAGTTTGAAGAATGGTTGTTTTCTAAGAAGCTGATAAGGATGATGTCTAAATGGCTGCTGTACACACATTCAGAAGACATACCAAATGAAGAATTTAAGCAAAAGTTGGAAGAAGAGGAAAATTCTGAAGAAATTATATCCCGCTCCTTAATTGCACCAAAACTGTAGCAGATGATTCAAACTTATTATTCAGTTTTGCATTTTCCTGGACCGAAATAACTCACTCGTTATAGCTAAAAAGAAAGCAAGGCGATATCTTTAACGTACTTTAAGTAATTTTCATGCTGTGAGAGAGATCTAAACGTACGACGATCCCTGTTCTGTATCGGTCTAATCTCATTTCAGAAAAAAAATCTATTTTCAACTGGATTTTGGAATATGTTAATTAGAAAATGAGTCCAATAACTCTTTCTCAGTAAAACCGTGCTAAGGGAATCCTCATCGAATGCTGAAATATGCACAAGTGGAGAGTCCAGATGAATTAAAAGTTTCTCTTTATTTGGGAACTAATTTATGCATTGATCTTTGGATTCTGCAAGATTAACAACTAAGTGGGATCTACTTTTGTGACTGCTTCTGGATAGTCTATAGACTATACAAAAGCGGTCATAAACTTTTCTCCAGTTCTTTACACCCCTTTTCGTGAAGATAATCTTGACCTGCATCAATGACACACTAAGATCAATTCCATCAGAAAAAATAACGGATTTAGCACTTTTCCTAATGGTTTCAATTTATTTATGAAATTTTTGAATTTTTTTGAGTTAAAATAAAAACAGAAAGTCACTTGTATTTCACCAAAAGTCATGACAATCAATGTTGCGGCTCCATAATGGCCCCGAGCCAGGTTAATAAAGATAGACTACAATTGCATTGGTAAGAAATTCAATGTTATCAATCAGGTTACCGGAAGGCCTCTGTACTTTCTCTATCAATTCATATTTATTTATGGTGACAGAATGGAAGTGAGACTGACTAGTATTCTAGTCACTTGAATCAGAGAATATGCACCTGCTATCGCTTAATGAGAAAAAAGTTCAGTTTTGGTTATGACATTTGCTACCGGATTCTGGTGAAACCGGTAGCAAAGAATCTGATGAATATTGCATCAGATTCTTAAATATTGCCCTTTAAGTGTAAGCTAGCCCTACACATCCAAAAGAAACGCTGACGTATGGTTAAATTAGACAACAGCGACATCTTCGTTTCGTTCTATAATATTACAAGAGTTATTATAATTCCTGGCCAAGGAAAACTACTATAACATTTGATTTTCGTGACGTTCAACTCTTCAGATAACATTCTTCCTTCTTAGTCGGAAAGACAGATCGCCATCTACAACTTTTTGGAGAGGTTTGAGTTTGATTCCCGTAAGAGACTGGAGCAATTTCTAAAGTTCTGTTCAATCGACGCTATAGTTAACGTATTTCAGGTAGAGGACGATTTTCATTGTAAGCTATTTCGGAGTTTACAGCCCACTCGCATTCAACATGCAAATCTGCCCTTGGATGCACCTTCTACAGACAGACTACACTCATACTGATATGAGCGTAATAATTCAAATATGATGATTATGGCCAAAAGCTATATATGGTCACTGACATAAATTGGCCACTGTTCCACCACCAATAATATCATTAGTGTATATAGCTTGTATTACCATTTACATTTAAATCATATTATTAGTTCACTATTATTTTCTGAGATATCTCCTTTGTTGTCTGTTTAGTATTTGCGTCCAAGCAACTAAGGGCATGAACATCAGTGTTTAGTCGGTAAAATTTATGTTCCCTGTGATCGGTGTGCCTGAGAGAACACAAAAATGTTCTCCATCTCTCTCTCTTTGCTGGGTGAAAAACCATGAAACTCTCACTCGAGACAGCAGTTTAAGCCATACTGTGCCATTTATTTGTAATTTGCGCGAGTTCGGTAGTTGATTTACTGTTAAGTTTAAATTTCGTTGATAATTAGCCTCCAAAACAGGATTTAGTACGTTTGGTACGCTTTCCAGCAATTTTGGTTTAGATCCCGAGAGCAGACTTCAATATTTCTCATTGAAATGTGTTCAGAATACCTGACGTGTATCTCGTGTCTATTATTAGTCTAGTTTTTGTTCGCTCCAAGAAATAAATAAATAAATAAATGGAGACAATGGAAAATTAGAGACCTTGAACTTGCATAGAGCAAAAGCAGTCTATAATTTCTTAAATGGACCACAAATAATTCGCAAATGTTTCGTGATACTTTCTATACCCCTTCTTCGGTAATTGTAAAGACAGCGATATGGGTTAGGATTATTAATCCGTTTGATTAATAATCCTACCCCATTATTTAATATAATAATGGGTTAGAATTAACCCATTATTATTATATTGCGCGAGTAAAATAAGTGACGCTTTCCTTTTCGGCAATTTTAGTTTAGAATCCGAACAACACTGATTGCAAATTAACATTAAAAACAGTAAAAATGTTATTGGCTTGTGAAGGGAAAACAAGCAAGCAAAAGGATATCAGACAAACCCACATTTCCAGCATATTTCGTCAATGCTGGTGCTGTGATTGCTTGGTGAAAAGGTCTTCTGGACCCAGGGCATTGTCTCCTTCCACTGCCCTTCTTAAGAGCAATTTTGAAATATTCCGATGGCTTTTATTTCACTAATATTTTGGTGAAAGTCATCTACGAAGGAAGAGATCCTCTGTTTTTAACAGTTTCTCTTTTTGTACTAACTAGTAACTATAATTACTAACTAGCAGTTAAAAAAGCATTCCTAGCATTCAATTAACGGTAAACTTTAGACATTTATTTCTAATACATTTGCTCAAAGTTCTCCATTTCTATTTTCCAACTAAGAACGAAATGATTTTTCTTTTTATTCTGGCTGGCCATCCAACACTCTGGAGTGCATTAGTCTTATTTCCTGTAATGGAGAAGTCGCCGTCACACAAGCCGCCTACTTTTGAGTAAATCTTCTGTGTTTCATCGATTTACGTTTCCTTATGCCACTTCCTTTTTCTGACAAAGGACACTGTATCATGAATTGGCATTGTAACCATGGTACTGCAGAGTGCCAATTATATGATGCATACACCTTCTAGTACTCCACTTCCTAGTTGTGGTGTTCCATTAACCAATCACAAGAAATCATTTCTTGTACAAGGACATCTTGAGGTGAATGTGAGAAACTAATTTTAAATGGATCTAAAATCGAATAAATCCGTTTTCATCCTTTCTTTAATTTTTTATCTTCAGTTCTGGGATATATTTTATATATTATAAAAATGTCACAGTAGATGTATTCAGATTTTTGTCACAATGCTGCACGAATAAATCTCTTCCATGCCAGTATGGTGGAAGAGACAAAGCAGAGTTTCCTCAATGATTAATCTCGGATTTTTCAGACTACACAACAAATTTCAAATTGATCCAGCAAAAGTTTTTTAAAAATAATAGGCAGATGTTTAATGGCGCATTGGCAGCTGAGGGGATGGACAGGTCAGAAGATACGTTCGACTGAAACAACCATAAACGCATATAAACCAGTAATAAAATGTAGCATGAGAAGGATGCCAAGATGAGTGAATATGGTCCTCACCAATCAAATAGAGTAGAAGAGGATTACAAAGGAAAGTTACAGAGCGAAGAAAAGTATTGAAGCCTACAGCAGCTACAAGTTGGTGAGTAATAGTACCACGTATAAGGTTAGGGAGGCCAAGGCCCAGTATGAGAAAAAAAAAAACAGCTTAGAAAGCAAAGAATGGGGACGAGGAGTTTTTCGTCTATGTGAATACAAAGAAGAAAGCGAATGAAATCGGACACTTGTGTACTAGGTGTAAGAAAGTCTTAGATAACCTAGCTAATGTTGCTGATGAATTGAATACGTACTTCGCATCGGTCTTTACTGGAGAAAGACCATCATGATGATGAGGAGAGGGCTCTACGAATGAGGCTGATCCATATGAAATCATCAATTTTGAAATTACAGATGACTGCTTAAGGTTCTCGGAAAGTTTTCTAAGAAACATTTCCGAGCCTAAAGGCAAGTATGGCTCGTTAAGTTAACGGCATATACCCAGTAATTTTGAGGGAGGCGGACAGAGTGAGTGTTGAACCATTGAGGTTAATTAGGGAGGCATCATTGGACTCAGACGAGATTCCTTTGGATTATAGAAGTGCCAACGTATCGCCAATAGATAAAGGCGTTATCTCCAGACCGGTCAGTCTGACTTCAGTGGCAGGTAAAATCTTAGCGGCAACGATTAAGAGTGCAATCGAGGGAAATTTAGATAAAAATGGCATTCTGAAGGACACACAACATGATTTTCTTAAGGGAAAATCATTTTTAACTAACTTTTTAAGCTATTTTGACATAGTTACTGATGAGCTGAATGTAGAGAAAAAAATCAACATAGTTTATTTGGATTTTAGAAAGGCATTTCACTTAGTCCCTTACGAGAGGTTGCTGTATAAGTTGGAACATGTTGGGATTACTCGAAAGATTCTAAGATGGATTACAGGGTGGCTGCAGGGCAAAAGGCAGAGGATCGTGATTAATGAATATTCTTCACATTGGTGTAACGTCAGGTGGGATTCCCCAAAGATCGGTTCTTCGACCACCGTTGTTCCTGATTTTCATAAATGACATCCACGAAGGAATAAAGGGCGTGATGTCAAAATTTGCAGACGATGTAAAGATTGGAAGAGTCGTTAATGATCAATGCCAAGCAGCACTCCGTCAGAATGACTTGAACAGGCTTCAAGAATGGTCAGAAATGTAGTAGATGTTTTAATGCAGCAAAATGCAAGGTCTCAGTCTTGGGGAACAGCAATCCAAAATAAATTACACTCTTGGTGGAGTTGAATTAAAAATGGTATTTGTTTGTTATTTGGTTTTTAGGAGCATTAGCAACTAAGGCAATATTGCTCCGGGGATATGCGGTGGTCATTCCCTGACCTTTCCGCATCCTCCATATTTGGTGGTCACGGGCTCGAACCTCGGTCTAATCAAGAAGCGTGTGCTACGCACTGCTGCTCCTGCCCACCTGGCTACGGAGGCGCCATAAAAATGGTAGAGATAAAAAGGAGTCTGGGAGTTAAGATACGGACAGATATGAAGTTCTCTGTGCAGTGTAAACAGGCAGCCAGGTATGCCTATGGTATTTTATCAATGATTTATTGAACAATAAATAGCCTTAGAGATAGAGAGGTCATAATCCCACTGTATAAGACCGCACTTGGAATACTGTGATCAGGTATAGACACCTCATCTAAAAAAAATCCATTTAGCTTTTTGAAGGAGTCCAAAGACGAACATCATGGTGAGATTGGCAAATGGGCGACCTTTACGAGGAAAAACTTCAATTATGTGGGCTACAAAGCTTGGCAACCAGGCACCTTTGAAGGGGCCTGATTAAAGTTTATATGGTTGTGAGAGGAATTAGTAACCTGAATGAAGGCGGAATTTTCACCATTAAAAAGAAATCCACAACTGATAGCCATAAATTCAAATTACAAGGGAAGAAGTTTAGACTTCATTAGAGGAACTTTTCTTATAGCCAGCGAATCATTGATTACTGGAACAAGCTTTTTTCCGCAGGTAGTTGAAAGTGACAGTTTTAAAAAATTCAAAAGTCAACTGGACCAAAGTTACCTACGTGAGTATGGAAGCGCATAATTTGTTTTCTATCTTCTTATCTACTTTTTTTTTTATCTTTTAGGCCTCTGCAGCAAAAGCTTGCGTATTCATTGCCGTATAGGACAAATACTAATAATAATCATAAGTAGGAAGATAAACTGGATGGCGCCTTTGGCAAATTCGTAGCTACGCGCCTTTTTTCGATAATTGGTAATATCATAATAAATAATAAGTACAGTCGGACCTCTCTTTTTAAGGAACTTCTTTATGGTGAAATTTTCTATTTAGCGAATTTTTTTTTTTTAATTCCCCTTGGTAATTACATTTAAAATAGTTTCCGTAAAACGAAGAAAATTTTCCATATAACGAATGCATTACGAGAGACTTCACTGGGTGCGCATTATTCACACCTCTGGCCTTCGAGAAATTTAGGCAATAGTGCTACTTTAGTAAGAGCTAAAGAGATTAGAATCTGAAACTTCGTGGTACCCGTAAAACCTATACAACTACCTGTCCCATATACCGAGAAGTCGAGCTGGTCAACTACTTTCTATGTATCCATTGCCAGTGGGCAGATCAAGGCGTTTTTCACATTCAGAAAATTGGTACCTTCTATTGTAAGCATGCTGTTAGAGATTTAGAAAAGTGGCTTCCCTTTACCCCTACAATTTTTTTTTTTTTTTTTTTTTGTTAGCGCATCGGCTTCTGTGGCCATTAATGCAACTCCCAAAGTTTTTGCATTTTTACTCTGATCCAAGCCCGAGACGGGATTCGAACCCGCGACCTTTGGGTTGCCAGGCAGGCACTTTACCCACCTGGCTAGCCCGGTCGGCTCCTGACAAATGGTAAACCTTGTCAGGTTTACCATTTGTAAATTAATTGTTTTAAAATGTTAGAAAATTTATTTATTCCCACTTATTTCTTACCCATCTTGTACTGTATTTCTGAATGTTGAAAAGGTCATATTTCTTTCTATCAATCCATACTTTATAATTCTTTTAAAATGACCAACTGTTTGCGCTTTTCTTTTTCTTGGACTTCCATTTTTGTGGAATCGTCATACAACTGAAATTTCCTCTTTATGCAATCTTAGTACGCGGTACTGTGCCACCTATTTTCTTTCGTGGCATGTCTAAAATTAATTGAGCCTTGTGTTGTTGTTTTTTAAATTAAAATCACAGTATTCATGATTACCTGTTTATACAGCAAGCACAAAAGCACTATACAGTACACACAGCTTCCAACTTATTTAGTATCATAGAACATACACAATACCTGAATTGCAAACTACTAGGCATTCGAGCATGCGCTGATGAAGAGCTAGCCTAATTGGTCCCTTCAAAGTTACGTTCTGGACGGCAAATAGATCTATGACGCTATGCAGTATCTACTCAGATTTAAGGATGCATGCAGGTTTGAATCGCCCTCTGCTCTCATCCTGATGCGACATCATCTAGGGGCGCCATTTCGTCAACTAGCCTAGGGTGTCGAAATAGCTTGGCACGGAACTGATGTGGCCTGTCAGTGGCACACTTCTGATACCTGCCCCAATGCCAAGGCTACGCTACTGCTTGGAAGAACACTTGTGGTGAAAACTGTGGTGATGATGATATGGTTGGTTTCTTGTTTTTTTTTCTGATTGAAAAACCCCAATTTCAAAGAGAGAAAACCACGCAGTACTCTCCTAAAACCAGTTAACTCGCCCGTGGTTTGAAAGAGATCCAGTAAAACTACTTCGTGACAAATGGAAATTATTTATCAACTTCGACTGGCTACTGAACCTAAACTAGGCCTTTCCACACGGTGTGAGAGCGCTATTTCGAATTATTCGCTACCCACAGGGCCGATGGATAGCTAGTTCACCTTCGTTAGTCCAAAAACATTTTTACTACACTTTCTTGTTGTATGCATTACGATTTTAGCAAATGCAGTTCCCTGTGCTGCATGATTTCAGGTGGATCATCCATTGATTTTCTCAGAACATAAGCATTTCATATGGCTTAGTAGTAATTTGCAGTTCTTGTGCTGTGGCAGACTCATTGTGTCTCAGCCTATAAGTACATTAGACGATTTCAATAAGATCACCCAGTTCACGCGACTTGGATTACGCAATTCTTCTTGGAGGGTTCTTGTGCAGATGTACTTTGGGCATTGTTAGATTTGTTCATCAATGTAGATTCCACGAGCCGAACTGGAAGGTATCTTTGCCTTTTTTTCTCTAGGTGCATTTTACTTCAAGCAATAGTCGACATAACCGATCTAAAGCCACCTCTGGTGTCAGAAAATTTCATTACAGCGCCCACTTATGGATGAATCCAGTGTGCTGATCTCTGAGGAGCGTACCTCTTTTTATTTCCTCTAAATAATTCTGAATTTATATTCTTAGGCATTCTTCAATCGTTCTCAAACCAAATATATCCCTATATTCATGTTGTAGTATTTGTAAAACTTAAATAATAATTTTACCCCACTTCTATTTTAACAGATATCGGAAAAACATGCATAAATATCCAGTGAAGTACCCATTTACAACCAAAAATACGTAACGAGTTATTTATTTATTATTTGTTTTTCAAATAAAGAAATACTCGTGCAATTTATTGCCATGCTGTATTCATTCTTCTTGTGCAGAATTATGCATTAACCATGCGGTGACCTAATTAAATATGCATGAAAATAATTCTCGCAGAAACACTCAAACCCGTACTTTGAAAAGCATGCATATTACTGACGCTGCATTCAAAACGCAGGCGTCCTCAGATCTCAAGAAACTTTTGTGCATTTCTAAGTGCACAGATGAATGGTAGCGAACAGTGTTGAGAAAACTTTTGTAAAAGTATCGTTGAAGATCTTAAAAGATTTTGGAGATCAAAAGTTCAACATAAAAAAAGGAAAATGAAAGTGGAAGATACAAATTACGTTGCTTTGTTTCCAGTAGTAAGAAAGCAAAAAGACCGTGTGTTGGTGGTGTTTTTTGTACATATGAGAGCGAGAGAGAGAGATCAAAATAGTTCCACAATATTATGATAACTCCGCGAACTTGCCTGCCAATTATTATTGTGCTCCCTTTCATCATTACTTCGTCAAGCATCTCGTTCGAAACCAAAAATACATTCCGATTAGAATTTGCTTATAACGGATGGCAGGCGCCACACATTTGGAAGCTCATATTCACTTCTTTACAATTCATCGACCGTCGTAGATAGCGAAGTGGTTATAATCACAGTCGTCCACACTGGGAGAAAAAGCTTGACGTGGAATCCCCTTCATAATGCAAATAATTTTTATGGGCTTTTTCAAAGAACGGCTAAGTTGGTTGGTTTCAGGCGAGGATTGCATGGGTTTTCCCTCCCGGAAATTCAGATTTCCCAGAAGGGGGGAAAAACAACAATTCTACCAGCAAACCGATCGAACAAAATACATACGCAATATGCTAAAGCCTTATAACTTTAGTTTCTTCGGCGCATAACTAAAACATTATACTCTCCCACAATATATACCACAACATTAGAAACTGTTTAGAGTGTCTTTGGTCAGATACCCAATTTTCTATTATGGTAATTGTCGTATTAATGTTAATTAAATTAATACGTATTTGCAACAACAATCAAGCTTATTTGGCTTATTGCAAATAAGGCAACAACCAAATAGGTTTAATTAGTTGTTGCCAAATGCGCTCAGCTAATAAGAATTTTGTCGAGATTTTATCAATTAAATGGGATAATTAACTCCAAAGTTGGGAACCTAAAAAATCTTTCAACACAATTCAAAAATTTCTCACCTTTTCAACTCCTTTGATTATGTCAGTCTCTTAGCTTTCCAAATTGCATCGCAATATTTTTCATGTTCTTTGCTTCATAATTATGTATTCGAGATAAATGAATTCTTTAATGTTCCACTGGGACATAACAAAAGCAAGATTTTTATGTAAATAAAACTTGTAGTCTTCAAATAATAACATGTTTTTCAACCTTACCGGGGTTTCCAAAGAGATCTCTCTCTTCCTTATTCATTTTCTATTGCCGAGGGTCCTTTTTTTATGTTTTAGAGGTATTCTAGACCATTCTAGAAAAAAAGTCTAGAATACCTGTTGTGTGCGAGAAAAAGAATCTTATTTATTTACTATTTATATCTCGGAGGAGTTACGTTGAAAACGCGAGCAAATTTCATAGGATCAATAGCACAGAGAGCTTTGGACAACATGATTCTTGCATTCAACAATTTCCTCAAAGTGTGTTCCGGTATGTGGAAGCAATATATTTAAAGTTGGTATATTATTATTGCGTACTAGTAAAATTGGATTTTCTTCACTGTAGACTTGATTTAAAGAGTGCAATACACAGAGGAATACAGGATAATAAAGTTATGGCACACATTAGATTTTTAAACAGAGGAAGACTTGCATCCCATAAAAGATTCAGATTTCTTTTCTCTTCCTTTATTTTTTTTGGGGAGAAACTGTAGCGGTAGAACTGGGTATACACACTTGAAGAAAATCTACGAGCACTCAGAGAAGCTTTAAGCCCAGAGAATTCTCTGACAGGTAACAGATTGTTGTGCTCTTACGGAGAATACAGCAGATCTACTGGACACTAAGTGTGGACACTGCAACTTTCTCTTTGTAAGTTTAAATATTCCGTAGAATCTCCACTTTATGCACAGGCCCCGGCAATATATCTCTAGTGTCTGTTTTTACTCTGTTCTATATCAAGAGTAGCTACGAGAATTCATACTGATGGCAAGTAGGGAATGTTCTTTACATTCAGTAGTATCAAATTTAAATTTATGACTCCTTCTGTAATGTGAGGGAAATATTTAGGGTGAATGAATACATATCGTTCGTTTACTTTCATACTAACGAAATAATGTCAAGTAAAATATCTCTTTTTACACGGATTTCATTAGATTCTCTTTGTAGCATGAATTCTGGAAGTCTATGGAGATATTCGTATCCATTTGCATTCTTCATGCGACCAAAAATATAAAGTTAAGGTCATTGCACCATCAATAGAATTCGAACCTACGTGTTTACAAAAAAAAAAAAAAAAAAAAATGATTAGGAAGTTGTTAAAATTTCAGTGAAAAGTTTTGAATTATAACTCTTCTATGTATACTGTTTACCAATGAAATCTTCAAGGCTTGTGACAGCATGCTACTAGAAGTTATCTGAATGAGAAACAGCAAGAAGGCTTTACAGCTATAAAATAAAGTATTATAATAATGGCTCCGAAACGTAACTAATAAGTGTATTACGTTTGTAGAGGTGTGTTCAATGTGTGATTTGCGTGTTGTGCAGACTGAAAAATCCGAAAAAACTAACAGGAAAAAATGCACACCTTCAACCTGAGATCAGCTAACTACAGCCTTGATTGAAGAGAACTTTAGAAATTCTTCCAGCTGTCTACGGAACTGGAACCGAGATCCCTCCAAATGAGCGACAAGTGGTGAAACCACTGTACCCTCATCGAGGAGTTTCCAGTTAGGGAAGAAGGATGTTCGGTGTTTCTTATTTAGAGAACTGCATCCGCTCGGAAAGTCTCTAAAACCCTATTTTTGGAGCCTCGTTTATTTCTATAAATTATGAAATACATTTTACCATTCCTTTTTCTGACTCTCACAAAGATTCATGCTAACTTTGTAGCCACTTAACCTATCATATATTCTGTCAACTTATCAATTGTAAAAAAGGCTGAGTTTGTGAAATATTCTATTTTCGAAAACTCAATTTTTAGCACTTAATTTATCAGATCAAAACATGCGAGTCATGGAAATTGTTTTAATTTGGAGCTTTGATGAATCTAATTGTCCTTAACGATTGTGTTTTTACGAGAACAACTTCAAATATCTCGGATATAATTTCCCTTCTGTCTGTAATTTTGGGCAACACGTAGCGTTTGTCAAAATGTATTCACCAAATTTCACAAGCAATGATTTCCAATAAAGTTGTTTAATTCCTATGTTTTACTCTTCTTTAGAATAGCAGGATATTATAAATAAATCTGTCCCAAAAAATAATTCTAATCTTTTTATATTTTCTAATAACATGTCATATCGTAATCCTAATTACTCTTCTCTGTTTCTTTTCTTTGAATTCAATTCCTTAGTGAAACTAAGGCTGCATCACAATAATAATTTTTAGCTAAATTAATGGATACAACTATTAACGGATTTTTTTTATTTTATACGAAAAAAAAACTTTTGATGTCCTTCTTTTCATTTACGAGCTACCTCGTGCAAGCTGCCATATTTAGAATAGATGCAAGTGAAAGCATAAGCACAGCCTTGTTAATTGAACAGTTGATCCAATTAATCACTTTTATTTCGATAAATAGGGCATATTTTCTTGTACCTCATATTATGTTAATTCAATGAGATTTTAAATGGTTTTAGATTACAGCTAATCTAATTAAACTACAGCTAATTAAACTGTGTTATAAATTTTTCTGTTTTTATAACTCAAAGTATTTGTGTACACAAGCAGGGCATTAATTATATAAACGCCTATAAATAAGAGCATTCCTTTTTACTAATAAAGTAATATTACATATTTTACTGCAACTGAAAAGATCTATGACAATCGCGAGTGTCTTCATTTTAAATAAATTTCAAATCTGTACTAAATTCCGATTAAAAATAAATTTCAATAATAAACAAAGCTATAGATTCTCTTGATTATGGCATTTTACATTTACGTGACTGGAGCTTTACAAATAATGATGTCGATGCTGGGGATTAAAAGCTTCGCACCAGTTTCCTGTTCCGTTCCGCCTTGCCTGAAGCACTTCTTAATAGCTAACGAGTTGGAATCAGTTGACAAATTTTTCTCATTAATACATTACACACAACGTTGAACAGTCACACTCCCATGCGCGCGAATGATACATCTGGTTTCCGGAAATTTCTAAAGTCAAATTTCTTAGAGAAGTTTGAAACATGAAGGGAGTTTTCGACGTTAATTGCAGGGAATCAAAAAATGCTGCAGTTATGCATCTCGCTTACCTATCATATTAATAAAGTTTATTTAACAAATTCATTATTCATTTATATTTATTGCCGGCAAGAGAAACAGAATTTGCGGTTGTCCTCAACTATAGAAAACCTACAGTGTCACCTGTCAGATTACTTAAGCCAATAAAATTACACAGCAAACATCAAACAAACGAATACTGGTACCGGCCCTAGCTCCCCGAACATATGGATATACACATTGAACTGCATTGCGGAACAGCTGCTGTAAATTTTGAAGCCTTAGCTGGATTTATTTCTTTAATTTCAGTAAGAGCGTGCATATGTATTTGCATTAAACCAAACACCGGTGATAAATTATGACAGTGAATAGAACTAGTGAAGTCCACCTGTCCACATGTTAAAAACATTTCCAAAGTTTATACACGTAGTTAAAGCGTGTTAATATATTCCCAGGTCTCTGTAACCATTCACAGTGTCTTCTTTATATCGTTGCCGAGGTCTGGTTTATCGTCATCAACTTCAAAACATTTGCTTCCATCCCGAACCAAGCCATTAATATCAATCCCACAGCCACTGTTGACATGGCGAACACACAGCTTTGTCAGAGTCTTGTTTACTTGAAGATAATCCCAGGGGCTCTTCGTTGATGGCAGGAGACAGGAAAACTTGCATGCACTGAAAGGCACGATGACACAGCCTCTGAAATATACACCTTTTGCGAAGGAACCTACATGCGATCATCAGAATATTATTAAAAAGTAGAGAGAATGATGTCGACCCATGAATTTTTATCATGTTTTGGAGTAAAGACCTCCCGCTTCGTTTCTTCCGAGAAAACTCACGCAGAGGTGTAAATGTCAAAACATTCCGCAATTCCAGATTTCTCTGTTCAATATTTCAACACCCACAGTCATCGTGAAAGGTGGTTTACACGCAGCAGGGGACTGGTGAACTCCTGAAAGAGTCGCGCGTAGCTATAAGCCTTCTAAGCTGTTCAGAAACATCGTAGTCTGCCATATATAGATCGGCATCCTTTGCAGGAAACATAATTTTAAATAAGTTAGGAAATTTGGTCACATTTACTGCTGTTTTAGCCTTGAAGAAAACTGTTGAAGAGTTCCTCAGTTCTAGTAACACTCGGTTTATAGTTGAGGATAATATCAGTTATGAATCACTCCTGTCACACTGCAGTTAGATTTCTGCTTGAACTAAGACATCTTGCGCTGGCTCTCGGATGTTGTTCCAAAACATATCAATGCTTTTGGAAAAACAACTGATATGGTGTTAAACCTATCATTTTCAATCAAGGGCCCGAGCTGGATTGAGATCTGAGCTCTGGTTGGAAATGGTAAGTTTAGCACATAATACTCTCCTAAAATCACTGTTTTAATGATCCTGCTTTGTTACACTGAGAGTTGTCATGGTGATAGAAAATACGGCTTAATATGTCTCCTTTCGAAAGAATTGCTACAGAAAAGGTGGTTCATCCATGGTTTTATCGATGAAAACCAGTGTGCGAACTCCAGAGCAGAACCATTACGTCACCTCCACACTTCATTTCATTGTTTATGTGTTTCATTATGAGAAAGGTGTCAATATTTATTGGAGAGTATTTTATATTGATATATCAAATATAAGACTGCTATGTTTTTATAGAACCTTCTTTAAGAAATCAACATTTCTAATTAACAGATTACCTCAACAGATCAGTGCAGTGAAATTCGAAGTCGTTGAAGAAACCAATATTATAAATGAAGGAGATGGTCTTTGTGAAATGTTTCACTTCAAAAATACTGAACAGCATTTAATAGCAGTTTCTTAGATGAAATTCTCTGTTACAATAAAATTTACCAGGGTCGAAAGTTGATGATGTTGTAGAGCAGATATCATATTTTAAGGGCACAAAAGGTGATGTTGTTGTACACGTTGGAACTAATGACGTCAGGAGTAAGAGATCTGCAGATTTATTCAACAAGTACAGGTCAATGTTGAAAAAAGTCGCGAGTTAGGGTTAAATGTGGAAGTGTCTGCAATTCTGCCCAGACACGATAGGAGGGAGTATATGATGAGAGCCTTGTCGATCAATTGGGCACTGGAGAAATTGTGCAAGGCTCAAGGGGTAGGAGTTTTTTCAGCCTGGTCTGTGCTTGATGGAGAGACTGCTTCTACAGGGATGGAGTACACTTGAATAGAAAGGGTGCAAGAATATTTGCTGATGCTATCGAGGTAGTGTTAGGTGGGTCGGACAACTGCTAGCTTGAAGGGTTACACAGACTAAAAGATTAACAGTGGCCGCAGGCAGAGGCAAAAGCGATTCTTGCACTGCTTCTATTGGAATGAGCAACAGCCTGGAAAGCAAAGCAATGCAGATTTCCAGGACTGCTGGGGTCACAGTGGAACAAGGGCTGTGTTAGGGTGACTAAAGGTAGAAACAGGTGCATGTACACCAATGCCAGGAGGATAGTTAATAAATTTGATGAGCTTGAAGTTCTTTACTTATGTAAACTCTAGAAGGAAAGGGATGAATCGCATTGGACCACTTAACACAGATGGGTTGACTATTGATGATCATCAGGTAGCTGAAAAACTGAATGAGTATTTTGCATCTACATTCACACATGAGGAGTTATTCAATGAGGGGAGTGCCAGACGTTTATCAAACTCTAACAGGGAACTAAGTGATTTTGTAATAACTGAGAGCAAAGTGCAGGAAAAATTGTTGAAGTTAAACATAAAAAAGGCACCTGGGGTGGATGGGATCTATCCAGTTATATTAAAGGAGGCAGCAAAGGAAGTAAGCAAACCCTTAGCCATAATTATGAGAGCTTCTTTGGACTCAGGGGCGGTCCCCATGGACTGGAGGTGTGCAAATGTATCACCAATTCACAAAGGGATCCAAAAGGTGACACAAGTAACTACAAACCTATTAGTTTAACTTGTGTTCGGGGAAAATAATGGAATCACTGGTTAAAGAAGCATTGCAGGATCATCTAGACAATACTGCAGTAATAGTTTAGACACAGCATGGGTTTGTTAAAGGGAGGTCTTGTCTGACCAATTTGATTGCTTACTATGATGTGGTCACAAAGGAACTGAATGCCAAAAATAATTTTGATATCATATATTTGGATTTCAGGAAAGCTTTTGATACTGTTGCACATGGAAGACTGCTGTACAAATTGGAGAGGTATCCATTAAGGGTAAGCTGCTACAATGGATAAAAGTATGGTTGAGTGGGAGAATGGAGACAGAGTGGTAATCAATGGACACTGCTCTTCGTGGACAAATGTTATTAGTGGAGTTCCCCGGGGCTCGGTGTTGGGCCCCATCGTTGTTTTGTATATTTATCAACGATATTGATGAAGGTATATCAGGTTTAATGTCCAAGTTCGCAGAGGATACAAAGGTTGGCAGTGATCACAGTGTGTGATCACTGTCAACGACAGTAAAGACAGTATGCTACTTCAACTGGATCTAGATAAGTTGGGGAAATGGGCTGAGAAGCGGCAACTGGAGTTTAACATTGACAAATGCAAGGCACTGCATATGGGTACTTCGACTGTCTGGTACTTCACTCAGGGAAGTGGAAAGTGAAAGAAAGACCTGGGGGTAATTGTGCAGCCAAATATGAAGTTCGTTGAGCAGTGCAGACGGGCTGCCAGGGCAGGTCATGGAGTCTTGTCAATGATATATAGGATTTTGCTAGCAGGGACAGGGAGGTGATAATCCCGTTATACAAGACAATGGTCAGGCCACACCTAGAGTACTGTGTACAGGTCTGGAGGCCTCATTTTAGGAAGGATGTAGCGTTGCTAGAACGAGTACAAAGGAGGGCAACAAGATTGGTGAGGGAAAAAAAGGGGTGCTCTTACCAAGAAAGGCTTAAGTTCTGCAAATTGCAGCGCCTGTAGAGTAGGCACGTGGGAGGTGATCTGATTGATCACCTCCCAGGTACCTACTTGAATGGGATGAGCAAGCTGAATGCTGATGGGATTCTTCTTCTTGCTCAGATTAGGAACTTGTGGGGGCATATATTTAGATTGAGGAAAGCAGTTGTATAATAGATGTGCAGAAATTTGCCTCTAGCCAGCGGGTAGTTGATTGGTGGAACAGACTTCCATCTTTTGTTGTGGAAGTTGATAGCCTAAACGTTTTTGTTTTTAAGCTGACGTTGCATAATTCTCCTTACTAGAATTATATTATCTGTGTTCCAACTAGTAACTTTCTTTCTTCTTATCTTCCTGGGAAACCAGACTTGTCTGGCTTCCCCTAAGAGTTTTACTGATAGTAGTTCCTGGCTGCCTTCTCGTGGCTAGGGACGGGTGGGGGGTTCGGGGCGTTCTCTTTGCCCTCGGCCCCCTGCTGCTAAATGCCAGGTGTCGGCATACACACAACACTAACTACATTGCTTTGCTATCCTTAGTGAAACTTTTAACCTAAATTTTCTCTCTTTTTTTTTTTTTCCTTCATGCCGGTGTTTGGCGCAATGCCAATAACTTTTATATACACTTTGATATTGCATAAACTTGCTTTCTTGCATCGTATGCCTCTGCTACTAATTATCTAAAGATTTCGATGCGCATGTTTTCTGTTCAATGTGCATATTCCCTCATTTTTACAATGCGTTTATTTTGATAAAGAAGTAAATAATATAATTTACACTTTGACCACTTAATAAGGTTTACCTACCTAACAGTGAGCAGTTCTCCCTTTAGCCCTCGGAATAGCCTGAATTCTGCATGACATGGACACAGCGAGGTGTCGAAAGCGTGCCACAAAGAATCGGACACAATGTTGCACACTGGATGGCTGCGGATCTCTACTCCGAAGTGCTCCTTCCATCTCATCCCATAGGTACTCAATAGATTTAAATCTAATGGCTGGGACGCTACCGCAGTAGACTGAATCCATTCGCATGTTTCTGTAACAAAAAAAAAAAAATAGAATTATGATCTGAACTCTACTGTTATCTAAATTTAATCAATAGCTAACGTAAAACCCCTCGCAATAAAACTGTGAATTTCTACCTTCTTGCCTTGGTTTAAATACTTTACTTTATTACTTTAAATATATGTTAAATAATACCATTATTTCTTTACATATATTTAAATTTTAAAATAACAACAAAATATCTACTTGAAGATCATTTGTTCTAACTGCAGGTAATTCTGACCCTTAGGGCCTGGTTCATCATCTCTCTAGAAACAAGGTGGTTCATCCTCGAGAAATTTACCGACCTATTGATTCTCACAATGCTGAAACCCTGACTTGGACTAGCACAATCACTGCCAAATTTCCCGCCCTTCTTCCCTCAGATGACCTCAGTAGTGACTTTGTTATTCATCAACAAATTCAATCTCTCAACAGTGCCTAAGCTTCTTCTGAATCCACTCCTTGCTTCACCCAGGCGGAGGTTGATTCGGTGCTCTCTAAAATCAATAATAATACTTCAATTCCTGGAACTACTCCTATTCCGGCTCCACCTCCAGTCCAGGCCATCATCACCAGTTCGTGATACCACCGTCACTACCATTGTCTCAAGTTCAGTTAACCATCATCATCAACAACTTCAACACTTCGAAAGTTCCTAGTTGTATTCCTAGAATGCTGAATGACCACTGCATTCCTGTCTGTTATCTACAGCTGGCCTTAGGCTGGTTCTAAGGTGGGATCAGCTGCTGGCACAGTCTATCCTGTGTCGAATCTATATCTCTCCCCTATTTCCTTTTAATTCTGGACTTTGTCTGTCATGTTTTTACTTTTTATACTCTTTATTCTTCCTCCTGCTTTTTCCGCCATTCTTTCGTCTACTGTGTTTGTCCTTGCTGACACCAGCCTTGCACTGATATGGGATTTGTCGATAGTTTTCTAACAATGCCTTAATTTATTTTATTTTATTTATTTTTATCTTTATGATTTGGACATTCAGTACGTGACACTCGAGGTTAGCGGCGCTTCGCGCTTAGTTATGGCCCGCCTCCACGTGGCATAGATGGGTACCAGGACACACCTTCCTGGTAACAAAGTAACCAGAAACAATTAAACAACATAACAACACAAACATAGTACTGCACACATTTGTAGCCTTCCTACAGAGTTTTTGTATCATCACAGACAGTCGAACTAGCGTTTGGGAGCTGCCCTACATAAGACACTATACATGTCTATATGTTTATGCTAAAATCTTAATTCTACCATTTGGGAAGAATTAATGATTACTTCCACAAAGAGATAACCTTTTTGGCAGAACCGTTCTCCACTCTTTGTTTTAAAGACAAAATTAATGAGTTTTTCTCTAATGGTATTTTACGTATTCATGACTTTAAGAGTTGTTTACTTTTTTGCAATGTTTCTGTACAGTTAGGTTATTTTAAGTACGCTTAACCTTGCAGCAGCATGCTTTATTTGCTCGCAAGTATTAAGGTTCTTAAAATATATAAAAGCACGGTGCAGCGTGACTAGAATTTGTGATTAACTAGAAAACGGGACAGCCATGAATATTTTAAGTTCTGTCACGGCAACAGTTTTCATTGAAGAAAAGAAAAATAAAAGAAATCTTAATGAAAACTTCATTTCATGCTTTTATAATTTCTTATTTATTAGCATATGTTTTGAATACTTTGTAAATTATACTGTAAGTCACTGCTAAAATGCTTCACTAGTACAATATTGATACAAGATGATCTTCCATGGTTTATATCAAAAAAGCTCTCACACATAGAAAAAAGCAGAGCTGTGTACAGTGATGGGCCAGTGAAGTTATTGCCAGATCTTGTTCACAGGGCGAGTGCATGCATATAATTATTGTCATAGCAATACCCATCCTGATATTTGTTTACTTTTATAAACAGCCTCCATCAATGAGGTGTTACTTTGTTTCTAGTACTTTGAGAAAGACAGTTTATTGAAATGTTCAGCAAATAACCTGCAGCGGATATTTCAAAGGAATAATTTATTATTCCACAGGGACTCCTGGTTGAAGAAATAGCAGTGTTCATCCGCTGAATAAAAGAAATGGTGTTGAATTCCCGTTAGAGTTCTATGGATATTTTTTCAGGAAATTTTTATCTAAGTTTCGGGTTATCTGGCAATCTACTCGCGAAAACTTTCTCCGGTGATTCCTGTATTCTCCTGGGAAACGGCAATCCGATCCCTCAATTTACTGAAAAAAAACTTCTCACATAGGGGTAATATCTGTTATTCTAATCAACGTACTAATTTTGGTTAATTCTAAATTAAAACTATTTTATTTTAAATAAATGAGCTATAAACTTCAATTTTAATCGAAATATCTGTTTATACTTCACGACAAACGTATAGGGCCGGAAGATTTTAGCTATAACAATTATTTTAACAATGGAAAGAGTATTTAGGGACGTCGTGTAGGATCAAACACGCGATCTGAGATTTTACCAGCACGCTTAGCAATCATCTCGAAAAAATGATTATGATTTACGTTTCTTAATAAAAAAAAATAACTTATGATGTTTTATGCTATTTAGGAAAATATTTAATTATAAACCATATCATATTATACATTAAAATTTTGATTATTTACCGATTGAACATTGCCTGTAGCTTGATATTTTTATATTGTCAGCATTCATCTCTAGTGATTAGCTTTGATTGAATAGTGTGGTATGCTGGGACGGTTAAGGGCATTCCAGTGCCACCCAGGTATGTAATAAACAACGTAATCTTCAGATTTACAAGCGCTTTCGCAGAGGAAAACGTACGAAGGGATGGGATGGGATGCTTTTAATGCTGACCCTGTGAGTGGCAACATTGGAAACATAAAACAAACCGTGTTTTGTCCAATAATACAGAGTATAATTCCCGGTAGAATGGTTTTCGGATCTTTCCTGCTCGTCTAGGGATATGCAAATAGCGAATTCGGTCTTTATACTAGAATAAGAATTATGAATAAAGTTCAGATAAATTCAGGGAGGAGCTCGCGGTGTTTTATCTTTCCAAAAGAAAATCGGCCAAAGGGTATTATGAAAAAAAAAAAAAAAAAAAGAAAAGAAACAAGAGTACTATTCGCATGCCGATGCACAAAATATAAAACAGCGAACATGTGCCTGGAATAAAGATCCTTTAGAGCAATGCATGGATGGAGATAAAAGATGCGAAACTATGTAGAATAAATAGAGATAGAAAGTGAAATGTCCAGAATAACGGCAGGGAAATACCTGAAAAGGAAGGCTAAAGGAGAGCACTGTAGGAATGATAGGATGAGTGCAATGTACATACACGAGTATTGGACATTCTCACAATAAAAGAGGCCTTAGCATTTTAAAGGTCTCATATGGTGCAACTTCGAGAGAACCAAGCCTATTACATATTTGTGCTGGTTGGCATGGCATTTAAAAATACTTTCTGCGTTTTCTTCGAGTAGCTGTTGTAAAAGTCACGTGACAGCTCCATCGGCAAAAGTGGCAATCGTGTATTCTGCCCTTCCACTTATAGTGGCGTGTGATATTCAGGGCGATAAAACAGTAATCTCTTTCTGCTTTAAGAAGGGAGGGGAGGGATTTTTCCTTTTAAATGGTAAGTATTTAAGTAGTCATGAGTGGAAAGGTCCAACACGGCATGGTGGAGCATTCCTTGTTTTCTTGGTATTACACGTTTTTCGAGACTGATTAAAGAAATTGTCAAGTAGCATGTTCAGACCACTACAACTTTTGCTATAAGAGAACTATTGTGTTAAGCTTCGGTAGTTTAATATCGGAATATACGTTCTGGCATTTGTTATACTCGTAAAGTGCAATGGCCACTCTTGACTTTTATACAGTGTATCTCATTTACCGGTATGATTGGGCTATTTTGGAGATTTGTTCACGTTCTCTACCTTTTTTAAGAAATGAATTAGCTATCCACCCGACCGTTTCGTTGAAAGAGACTTTTTTGATGTTATATTTTCGAAATAAGAAGGCCTGTGAGAACCTCCCTTCATTCAGGTCCTGTGTGTCAGAATCTGAACACTTTTATCACAGCCTGTTCAGAGATTCCTTTCGATTAACTTCCATTTATTTGAAATTTCGCTGCAGTTTTTATTATTTCAGATTATAGAACAAAACGCATACATTTAAAAATATGTACAGCATCAAACGGACATGGATTATAAATATTAAGTAAGCTTTATTGAATAAAAATCGGAAGCAGTTATATTAAACATGGTTTACAATTTATGTATGAATCAATCACGAAATGTTGCAGAAGAACTACTGTTTTTCTTTTACATCAATTGATATGTCTGTGCAGTAGAACAGTTTTCTCTCTGACTTTCTGATGGATATGCAATTCCTTAAAAACAAAGCACGTTTTGAAACAAGTAAAGATGTACGGAAAATCAATAACTGCAAACAGGCTTCAATAAAAGTAAAAGAGGTGGTAAAATGGCTGTGGACACATTCAAAGACTGGAATTCATCATCGCGTAGAATACTGACAATTCTTAAGAATTGTTTCTCAAACACTGGTAACGCCAAGCTGAGGATATTCACAGAAATACTGATCTTCTGATGAAAATGTACTTGCTCATTTCAAATTTAGATTCTGGAAAGCATAGTAGAAAGAGAAAGAGTGAGAGTTGCAATAGGTTAGGTATGTGCTAAGTACCAGAGGCAGTTAAGGTTATGAGGCGTCAGTCTATTGTATCTGTAATTGCGCATGTTAAAAAAAAAACCAAATGCGCCCTCCGATTAAATCAACCATGTTGTGAAAAAGACTCATAAAAGTTCCTCGCATCATTGACAGGGTTCGAACTCAGGTAACCCCATGATGGAAGAGACTGTGATTACGTTTCCTTGTGCTACCCATGAGGGCAAGTTACAATAGATGGTTAAGCACGTAGGTAGTTCCAGAGTAGTTTGAAATCAAGAAGATTCCTTCGGCTGTTCAACAACTTAATCATTTAAATTATTCATTCTCTCTTCTGGAAATTGAAACCTTTAATTTCCCACGAAACTATACCTAGGTGATAGTCTAGTAGTTTCGCTACTCGTCACTCATTTAGAAATGTCCGGGTTGGAATTCTTTCGTAGATTGAGAGTAATTTTATCGGTCTGGGTGAAGACTTCCCCACTCCCTTGTTTGCTAATCAAAGATAAGTGCATTTGACTTTAATGTTAATAAAGTAATCAATGGTCCTGAACATTACCCCAAAGAATAACCAACCAGGCCATGAATGGTTCCTTGGAATCGTTTCCTCGATAATTTCCGGCTCATAAGTTAGGATAGATTTGCTTTCATTTCATTTGATTTCGAAGCTATTGCCAAGCTATTGCCAAAGGTTTTAGAAGACCAAAAAGTATGCGACGTACGGGTGAATAGAAACTGGTAAAGATAAACGTATCTGTTATTGAAGAATATACCATATATCAAGTTTATATATACCTTATATCAAATACCGCAGGGGGATTATTTTTTAAAATACATATAAAAAATGAAGAATTTATTGTCATTTGCATAAAATATCACAAATTATGCTTGTTTTTTTTCGCAGTGGTCCATATTTATTCAATACTGCTAAAGGTGGAGATATTAAGTCATCCACAATACACACCGCAATATTAAAATCATCTTTATGCCTGCCTTTTGGAGACTAAATTCATTCTCACTGATAATCGACGAATGTGGGATATAACAGAGAGAACAAAGCCGAAAAACAATACTTATTTTTCACCACTGATATCCGAGCTGAAGTCTTGAAAATCGCTTCTCCAAATAAAATTTTTATTGTGTTCTGTACTGTCTAAACGGATTGATATGCCACTGCACTCTATAAGCTTTTTCATTTCTGAATCTCCACAAATTTGTTCCCAAGCGCCATCTGACACCCTTCGTACCATCTTATTCTGCTATTTGGAGCTTAGTTTGTGTCAATAGATGCCATTTATCCAATACACTGTCGCTTCAGCGCATTTTAAACTGCTTCATTTTCAAGGATGAAAATACAAAACGCAAATCTCATACAAGACGCATATTGCATTTTGAATGTAAAATTTTCGGTAAAAATCTGTGTTTGTGAAATTTCAATAAATTCTGTATATTTTGAAATTTGAAAAGATTACTTTAAATTCTGAAACATCCGCTTTCTTAATTTATTTAAATAAATATCTCTATCAGCGATATTTATTTAAGAAAGTTGATACCCTTAAGTTTTCTTAATAGATTCTTCTATATCACTGAATAGCCGGTTTCCTTAGTTGGGTATCTCTGGAGGATTATCCTCCGACTTGTCCAAATTATTCTGCGAGACTCGCAATTTCCTTCTTCAATATCACTAGTAAATTGTATTTCGTGTGGAATATTCCATCCATTCATGAGATACCGCAATGTAAGCTTCGTTGACGAAAGCAAGTTTTTCTCAAAGGAACTTGATGACAAATTGCAGAGAAGAGCAAACAGAACTGTCGTGATATTACCAGAGGATTCGATTTCATCTCGTTACTCCAAAACGAGATTTAACAACAGGGATGTGCTGTTTCAAGCATTGCAAGCACACTCTATTCGCAGTGTCAGCAAGAGGACTGATAGCTGCACAGTGTGCATTGACCTTCACTTGGGGTCATCCACTCAGGAGATTCTTCAGAAAGACACAAAAGAAGAAGATGCTGGCGAAATGGGAAACGTTAGATAGACAGAGTCCAGCCATCGTTCAATTATTACTCAATCTTTGCGAGTTGTAATACGAGTAGGAGTATAAATTTACTAAATCCATTTAGCGATTTTTCAGAAACTTCATAAATAACAGATGCAGACTTCGCGAGTTTTAAAACTTTATCGAGTCAGGAATAACCTTTTATTATTGCTTAAAAAAATTCAAAGTTTATTTACAAATTATAATAAATAATATCCGAAATCATGACTTCTTCGTATAATTTGATATGTATATATAACACAAAAAAAAATAAATAAAAATAATAATATATAGAACAAAACATTTAAATTAAATTAGGTTTATTTACATATTTTGGTAAATATATATTTTTCTCCAAGTAAATATTTTAAAATATAATTTATTTATTTTTATTTTAAAATATAAATGACTTTTTAGTGTAAATATCATTTTTATTTAGAATAAAGCGAGCTATAAAAAGAAATAAGAAACACGCTCGCACATAAACGCAGTGCGAAAGTGCCCTTTATTTTCCCGAGATAGAAATTTGTGTTGTATTTGGAGAAAAGATCCTCGTGGCGCTGCATTTGTCTTTAGTGTTTGCTATTCTGTTTGCTGTCCGTTATTTTGTCTGTCTCAGGAAGTAGATATTTTTGCTTCCTTCGAACGAAAGAAGGAAAGAAAAGAATACGAAGCAGAAACGGTGAAAATCACTCATTTAATTCAGAATGGCCTTTTGTATCTTTTAGTTTGCTACCGCGCTGTGCCGCAAAACCAATGTATTTACTGCGCAATGAATGCGTGCCAGTTGGTAATGCTACGAACATCGAATGGCACTTCGCAGCGAAACACGCAGCTGCGGACGATACTCTTGTCTGCTTCCAAAGAGGAATCTTAAAAAAATAAAATAAAGTTTTATTTTCTTTGTGGAGGCTATAATCGCGTGAATTATATTTACAAAATATGCCACTTCGCGTCAAAATAAGGATGCTCTTTCATCTTTTCTAATAACACCTTTCTCGTCTCATATCGTCGATTTTTAAAGTAAAAGAGAGGAAAAAAGATCAGAATAGGAATCCGAAAAAAATCATTCAGTGACCTATGTCACCTGAAGAATGAGTACATCTTTCAGAGTCACGTGAATAATGATGCCTAATAATATATGGGAATAATTAATTCCCAGAGAAATAAGAAAATATTAATTCTATAAGTTTAAAATTTACAGAAATCTTAATAAAAATTCAAAGCGTGATACAGAACCATCTCTTCGAACTCTATTAACATTAGCGATAAATATAACATCTCAAAAATATTCCCAATATATTTATATTTTAGAAAAAGTTCAATTCATGTGACCTGGTATCCCAAAATCTGGTCTTTCGTTTTTTTAAATATTCGTCCAAGAAAGGTTTAAATATTTTTTTCTTTCTCTTGTTTTTGAATTTTTGATCCATTTGCAATTCACTTCAAATAAATTACTTAAAAGTTCTATATTAAGCATCTCTAGAGGCTGAACCTTTTTCCACAGTACTGACATCTCTGAAAAGTACGAGGAACTGTCAATAAAATGTAGCCTGTACTTAAAGTCGTCTAAATTTTTGGAGTTGTCCCAAGTTAGTGTCATTTATTGGCAAGGAAAAATGTTTCTGGAAAACAGAGAAAAAGTTAAGTAGCTCTGTAAAGTTTGAAGATTATTATCATTAAATGGTAATGTTAGCGAAACATACTTTACATGCAAATGTTTATCTGGAATGAGGTTCGTCTTTTTTATAATAACAGCAGATACCAATCCGGATTAATCTTGAAGATTAAAATCCATGATGTTGATAAAAATAACTTCACAATAAGACAATTAGGGGATGTCAGAATGGCAATAAGCCTGCAGATACCAAGGAAGTTTGGAACAAGCTATATCTCTGACTGCTAAAAGGCAAACTGTACAAACATGGTGTTGAATTAGACAAAATCTACTTCGATTTTTAAATTCTATACAATGGGACCAACTAATGATGTTACTAACAACAAATTCTAAATGGAAAGCATTCAAGAAACTAATCTTAGAAGCTACTAGGATTTTCGTAACTAAGAAATTCTGTTGAAGGTGCAGGCCTAAATAAATGTCAGTTGAACTAATGAGACTCGTGGTAGAGAAGAAAAATGCATGAGATGCATATTATCAGGCGACACAGAAGCCTGTGGTAGATATAAACTAGTCTGCAATCAAGGGCAGATTACGAGAAATCTTCGGCAAAGGATGCAAAGAAAAACAGCAAAGATTTCTCTTCTTATACAAACTCTAGAAGGATGGGGATGAATCAGATTGGTCCATCTGATATCGACTGCTGATGTACCCGCTCAAGTTGCTGACAAACTGAATGAATATTTTGCATCTACATTCATGCGTGAAGACTTATGTAGGGAAGTGAAGGACAGAAGCTTATCAAACTCTAACAGGGAGCTAATTGATTTTCTATTAACTGAGCAAAGTAGAGGAGAAATTGTTGAACTCAACTCGGTTTAAATTAAACATAAGAAAGGCACTGGGGTGGATTGAATATACCCAGTTATATTAAAGGAAACGGCAAAGGAAGCAAGCAAACCTATAGCTATATTTATGAGAGCATCATTGGATTTAGGGGAAGTCCCCACGGACTGGAGATGTCCAAATGTATCCTCCAATTCACAAAGAGGATCAAATGGTAACACGAGTAATTACAAACCTGTTAGTTTAACTTCTGTTGCAGGGAAAATAATGGAGTCACTGGTTAAAGAAGCCTTGCAAGATCATCTAGACAAGGATGCAGTAATAATTCAGACAAAGCATGGGTTTGTTAAGGGGAAGTCTTGTCTGGCCAATTTCACTGAACACTATGACGTGGTAACAAAGGAACTGGATGCAAATAATAATTTTGATATCATATACTTGGAATTCCAAAAGGTTTTCTGATACTGTTGCCCATGGAAGACTACTGCACAAATTAGAGCAGTATGTAATTAAGGGCTAGTTACTTCTATGAATAAAGGGACAGTTAAGTGGGAGAAGACAGAGAGTGGTAATCAATGACCACGGCTCTTCTTGGCGTAATGTTATTAGTGGAATCCTCCAGGGTTCAGTGTTGGGCCCGTTGTTGTTCTGTATTTTTATCAATGATACTGATGAAGGTATATCAGGCTTAATGTCCAAGTTTG
This sequence comes from Mastigoproctus giganteus, assembly GCF_048544385.1. Classification (NCBI taxonomy): domain Eukaryota; kingdom Metazoa; phylum Arthropoda; class Arachnida; order Uropygi; family Thelyphonidae; genus Mastigoproctus; species Mastigoproctus giganteus. The sequence goes on along the minus strand of NC_143578.1, from coordinate 135,424,030 downwards.
CAGTTGACACGAAGGTTGGCAGGGTTGTTAATGACAATAAAGACAGCACGCTACAGCAACAGGATCTAGACAAGTTGGGCAGACTTGATGAAAGGTGGCAACTGAAGTTTAACATTGACAAATGCAATGTTCTGCATATTGGTAGCAGTAACTCTAGAGTAACGTATCCACTGTGCGGTACTACACTCGGGATAGTGGAGAATTAAAAAGACCTGGAGTTAATACTGCAGTGAGACACTGAAGCTTTCTGACCAGTGCAGGCAGGCTGCCAGAGCAGCTCATGAATTCTTGTCAATGGTACACAGAAATTTTGCTAGCAAGAATAAGGAGGTGATCATCCATTTGTATAAAGCAATGGTCAGGTCACACCTTGAGTACTGTGTAAGGGTCTGGAGGCCTCATTTTAGGAAGGGTGTAGACTGCTGTAACGAATACAGAGACGGGAAAGGAGATTGGTGAGGGGAAAAAAAGGATTGCTGTTACCAAGAAAGGCTTAAGTTCTGCAAATTTCAACGTCTGGACACTAGGCACCTGCGAGCTGATCTGATTGAGGTGTATAAGGCCTTGGATGGTTTGAGCAAGCTCACTGCTGATAAGATTCTTCCTCTTGTTCAGATTACGCGCCCGAGGGAGCATAAATTCGAATTGAGGAAAGACAGCTGTAGAATAGATGTGCGGAAATTTGCCTTTTAGCCATCGGGTGTTTGATTGCTGGAACAAAGTTTCATCTGTCATTGCGGAAGTTGATGGCTTAAATAAATTCAAAGACGAGCGAATAGATGGGTGAAATGAGAAGGATTTTTTTGTTGGCTGATACTGTATAAGCTTTCTTTCTTGCACCATATACCTCTACTAATGTAATGCTAAGTCCTTGCGGCTACCACAGTTAGTACAATCACTGTTACTACACTCACCGTTCGGAAATGGCCTTAGCTCTATAGATGGGATCTACTTTTATGTTGTTTTAATTGAACAGTGTGGCCGAGGTCGTTAATCTCCGCCAAGTATTTTATTGCTATTTTTCTCTCACGAAAATTCTGGTTTTTCATCCGGCAAACAAGTAAACTAACCACTGGATATACGAAATTTGCAGATACGATGTACTGATACATCCTGATCTCAGCTGTCTCGGTATTCATTCTAAATAAACTTAAGTAGTGGACTAAGAAATGCTCAAGTAACGTTCGCGACAAATGAAGTGCTGAGAAGTATATTAAATTTATCTTAGATTAATTAAATTATAAATGATATTAATTAGATTGAGATAACTTTCTTAATTTAGATTAATTTCATAAATGTTCTTTTCAGAACAAAGTTGGAAGTTAGCAAATGACCAAATGTTGTTTAGAATTAAAAGTTTTGTCGCTTTCGTTCATAGCATGAAAGAATCTCACAGGCTCTTTATATAAATAATACAGTAATCAGATCACAAGGACTTATTGGACTAACTCTATTATTCACGTGAAATAAGAGTATTTAATTACGTAATTTAATCAATAAATAATCTTTATTTCACGATTGTGAATTACAGTTTGTCAGATGTAAGGGTCCTGGCCAGTGGCCAAGGATCATACGTCTGACAAACATCGAAATAAAAATCTCACATCACATTGAAATAGAAATTACGATCTGAGAGTACAGCGAAATCAAACTCTAGACTTCAGTTCCGGATTTGCAAATTGATCAAAAATAAATTAGCTTACATATAAATTGACTATAAATATATATGAACCTGGCAAACTAATTCTTTTGAGACCTTGAGATTTTCGGGTACCATAAAAGAGCCACGAAAAATATAAGATATGCGGCAACTTACTGAACGCAGTACTGTACAAAATTCATTACAGTTAATGTGTCGATACGTACGTTATTTAGAAAAGACAACCGAAAAAATTGTAAAAACATTCATTAAATTCGTTTACTGAATTGTTACGTGGCACTCAGAAACTACAGTGCTCTTTTATCAACGAGTCGCTAATCTCGGTCACAAGAAACAATTTAACAATTCCATGAGCTAATAAATTTGTGGACGTCATTGGTGCGTGGTTAAAACTTATAGGTCTGGAAGGGAATCTCCATCTTGCACAATCAGCTCTAATACGGGTCAATGGCCAATCAGAGAAATCAGAAATTTTCGATAGTTTAGTATTAGCAAGGAAAAATGATAAAAGTAAGTGGCTTTTCTATATCAGCTTATTTTATTAAATTATTATTTTATTTATTTAATTTGTTCCTCACGGGCTCAGCCTTGAGTTCCCACTCTAGTGCAGCCAATTTATTTATTTATTTATTTTAATTTTTTTTACTTTTATTATTTCTTTATTAAATTATTTATTTTATTTTTTTATTTCTTTATTAAATTATTTATTTTATTTTTAATTTTTATTATTATTTTTATTAGTTCTTTATTTTATTTTTATTTTTTTATTATTTCTTTATTAAATTATTTATTTTATTTTTAATTTTTATTATTATTTTTATTAGTTCTTTATTTTATTTTTATTTTTTTATTATTTCTTTATTAAATTATTTATTTTATTTTTATTTTTTATTTATTTAAATTTTTTCTTCACGCGCTCTGACTTGTGTTCCCACTCTAGTGCAGCCTAATTTAAATTTATTATTATTATTTATTTTTTTCTAACTGTGTCACGGGTATTTTTCCCCCTTTCTTTTTTTACTTTTTTTCCCTCCTTTTTCATTTTCCTCCTCCCTCTGGAATGGGGCCCCCAGAAGAATTTGGCCAACCTGACAACACTAGGTGGGTCGGAGTGTCTCTTGAGTCATTACGTGTTTTACTTGGACTGGCCACCGTTCCGTGGTGTGGACGTGTACCCAGAATCATCCGTCTAGATAACTGATGCTTCTGGGTAGCCAGAACAGAACAAAAGAACACACAAACCAACACATTTCTGGCCCTTTACAGTTGATTCTGTTCTTCACAACGATACGAGGCGGAGCTGAACTGACATTCTAGGTGCAGCCCTTACATATACACACGTCTAAATCAGCTAATAATAATAATCATATAAAATATTCATAGGATATCCATTCACACAAGATAACAATCCAATTCCGCTTTGAATTGAGTCGGACTCCCTGCCTTTCTCATGTTGGAAAGCAACTTATTTCAATGTTCTATAGCACGCTGGTGACAGGTGAACTTCAGAGATCCAATCTTCTGCTATCCCTGAGATTTTTATTTGTGGCCTCCACCCAGTTGTTGTCTCAACTACGAGGGAGAACAAACTTTCCTCATTCATTCTACTCAATCCCCTTAGTTTTAAAACCTCCATCAGGTCTTACCCTCAGATGTCTCTTTGCCAAGTTCTGCAGTCCATATCTTCTAAGCCGTTCTTCATATATGCATATATTTTCACCCCGCGCTTGGTACGTTTACTAAGGGTCGGTGATGTTCCACGGGCCCCTAGACTAGGAGGCCAAATGAAAAATGCACCCCTACACTACATAAACCATATCACTCACACTATCCAGCCTTTACAGGGTACTGCATTCAACACAAGAGACTGATCGCGCAGTTATTAAAAACCACTGGCGCCCCTTGACCCTAAACACTATATGCATCGATTGATTTTCCCTTTTCACTGGTCGCCCTTCTTTGAACCTTCTTCAAAAGTTTTGTCGTTTTCTTGGTCTCCTCACTTGAATACAATGTTCCAAATGCAGTCTAACCATCGTCTGGCAAAGAGGGACAAAGCCATCCTTCTCCCTACTAGCAAAGGTCTTAGAAATCATGGGCAGGGCATCACGTAACTTTCTAACCGCCTGCTTACACAGCAGGCGGTTAATTTCACGGAAAATTTCAACTCAGATTAAATCGTAATAGATATTGGTTGCCATTTGCACCACATCTAAACGAAAAGGTGAAGGATAGAGTACACTTGCAATGCAGAACAGAGAATTATACTGACGAACACGCCTTTCTAGTTCATCCCAAATACTGAATGGTGTTGAGATTAGGGTGGCCAGAACCGATTCTTGAGCTCTTCCACATCTTCCTTAAATCATTCGTTCATACATTTAGTGAGATGGATGTTGCATTGTCTTCTTGAAAGAATCCCTGTCCATAGGAGTAACATGCAACACTGAAGGGTGTAACTGATCCGCAACGATGTTGGTATATAATCTGACGTTCACAGTCCCCTCCATGAAATCCAGAGACCAATAAAAAACTACGAAAACGTTCCACACACCATTACACTTCCTCCAGCAGCCTGACTGTTAGAGCACAACAGGTTCCGGTGCCCGTGTAGCCGCTTCCGTTGGCGCGGAAAAATGTCAATCGGACCACATGACTTACCTTCAGTCTTCTTGTGCTAACCCTTTTCTTTCCTAGTACGAATTCAGCGGTGTTTTCCACTCGTGATCAAAATCACTGGCTCCAACTCTCATAGGGCAATCTTCTCGGAGTTCTTCTTATGGTGCAGTATTGATGCCTTCGGACGTTCCGGCATTAAATGCAAGGGTTACTTACGACAGTCGTTTGGCTACGATTGCAGTTGAAATTCACTCCAGACATCGAACAGTTCATTCCCTCACTTTATAGTTTCAGTCGTCCATTTGTTCGTGGTTGTTTTCCAGTCGTTTTTAAATTCGTTAACTACTCGAATGACACAAGACTTTGAACAGCCGTCAAGTGCAGCCGTCCTCTGAGCTAGAGCAACTGCTAAATGAGCGCTGACAATCACACTCCTTGGTAAGTCCACGAGATCCTATCCGTCCCTCATTTCTGGTAAATTTATTTTGGCATTAGTCGAAAGACATGGCTTTATAGCTCTTTCCTGCATTCACCACGAGATCTCGTTGATTAACATATTAATTAAATAATATGTAAGAAAAAATTTAGAATATTCTACAAATGGTCTACAAGATTTCTAAATCTGGTAGACCATTGTAGAAGATTCCTGAGGGGGTTGTAGATGATTCTAGAATATTCTAGAAAGTGGGAGTATTGTTTCAATATTACAGAAGATTGTGATTCTAGAATGTTATGTGACCATATAAATCGAGGAGTATGAGCTGTAACTTATAAAATCGAACAGCCATCATTCAGAAAGAGTGTTTGCAGTTAGTTGTGTGTTTCGTGATAAACATCGCAAGAGATAAGGAAATGAGGGTTGATAAATAAAAGAAGTGATATTATAACTCTGGATACAGAAAGTTATGACATAGTAAGTATTGGCAAAAAGCTGTTTCATTTAAAGTAGTACAAACTACCATTCACTGATTCAAGGAGACTGGCAGTTCAATGGACAAACCACTATCAAGATGACCGCGCGTAACAATGGAAACACAAGATAGGACCATTACACTGATTTCTAAACGCAGTCGACGACTTACTGCACTTGAAATCCCAGTTGAGTTCAAATGGAACGGAGAAATCCCCTTGTGTGGATCTAATGTAAAACTTTGTCTTAAACAAGCAGAACTTCATGGTCGTGTAGTGGTCCGAAAACCCTTATAAAAACCGGAAAATCGAAATAAATGGTTGGCTTGACCTAAGGAACCATCAACATTGGACAACTGGAGTAGAAAAACGTGCTGTGGACGGATGAAATAAAATTTGAAAATTTTGGATCCAAGCGTAGAGTTCGTGAGACGATTAAATGAAGGGCAAATGAAGCTCCCATGTTTTTTTCTTGTTTAACAGTCAAGCACGATGGTCGCTCCATCACGATTTGGAGTTTGCTCTATTTTTCTGGATTTTGTTATTAGCGGCATCGTCAGAAATGAAGGAATTTTAAGAAATGAAGGCTATAAAACATTCGTCATCATAATGCTATATCCTCTGAACTTCGACTTTGTGGAAGGAACTTTATATTACAACAAGACAACGACCTGGATCACTGCTCTGAGCCGTGCAGGGATTTTCTAAACATGAGGGGGTACTGCAAATTATGCTACTGCCACCCTCCGAGTCGCCTGGCTTAAACCCAATAGAGCTTTTATGGAATCATCTACACCGTCAAGCGTGCTCATCTTCCCAAAATTTATGGGAACTTTACGGATCTCTTGGAATAATGTTAGTGAATACTCTATTATAAAAATTAATCGGCAGAATGTCACGTTTGTGTAAGACAGTGATAAAATCTAGTGGAGGATATTCTGATGAAAAAAAAAAATCAGTGTAGTCGTTAATATTAATTAATCATTTCAATACTTTTGCTGTAAATTTTCCAATGCTTAATAAAAAAATGTTTAAAATACTTTGTAGTGTGTTGTGTTTTTTTTATTAACAAAAACTGTTGTCATATGCTGTGATTCCAAACTTTTAGGCCGGAAGGTAATGCCTACCGTGTTATTGCGCATTATACAAAAAAAGTTCTTCAAGGCACTCCTTTTGTTTTTTGAAAGGAGAGCATCGAAGAACTGAAGTCCACTTTACTTGATGACGCAGAATTGGTGAAAGACTTCCATTAAAATTAATCGAGTTAACTAGTATTTCATATCTGGTGGGGATGGGATTTTGGCACTAAGGAGTGGAGAGAAGAATGCTCTGCAATTTTAGCAATTAGGTTGGTTTTCGATAGCTGCAGTGATCGCAAAAAAAGTAGCCACTAAGAGAGTAGGATAATAATCAGATCAATCGTGCAGGATTCAGAAGATAGGGGACCATGTGATGAAAGATGCAGCACAGATTGTTTAGCTTTTAGCACTTCAGATGGTTACTTTTTAGTACATATCTCAGAAGGATAGAATTCGACGTTGGGATGTGAACCCGAAGGAAAAGAGGGAAAGATAAGGTCTACATTACACTGGACCCTGGTAAGCATATTATTGGATAAGGAAGTCCCAGTTCTGTCCAGCCTATGTGTAAGCAATTGTTTCAGATTACTAAGATAGGAGGGAAGATTAAATTCCGATAGGATGTAACCCAGTTAATATCCAGTTCGTTGTTGCATCTATTATTTCGGCATCAGGAGATGGCGTGATATAATAAATTATATCATTAGGTGGCTGCAGTGCTTTAATGTAATTCTTTCAGTTCTTTTTAAAGTCAAGTTTTAAGCGTTGGGGTTTGATTCATGACAGTACTAAATGGAGCAAGGATGGAAATCCTACTGTTTGCACATTATTATGTGTAAACTCTGAAACAGTGATTGTTGATTAGCAGACTCCAACATATTCCTAACACTCGCGTTAAGTATATTACAAAAGTTAGCGTGTCGAAATCCCAGTTAGAGGGCTCAACTTGGATTTTTGCGGTTAATGAATAAACTGGCTTTTCGATTTGTTGGAGTCATTGGGATGGATTGAATGTATTTTCTCCTAAATTGGCATGATGTGAGAGTTACTCGCTTGGGAACAGCGTGTTTAGAAAGCTTAACAAAGAAAAGAAAGGACTGACCCATTTTAACGAATTACATACTTATAATACACTGAGTGGACAGAAATCATGGGATGCCTACCTAATAACGACTAGGCCCACCTTTCGCCCGGATAAGGGCAGTCACACGGTGAGGCATTGAGTCCGATACTTCACGAAACCGTTCCTCGGGTATTTCCATAATTCCGTCGCATTCCTGACTGAAGGATCCAAAGCTCGAACGGACCTTTCCACAGCATCCCAAAGATGCTCCACAGGGTTCATGTCTGGTGAACGGGGAGGCCATTCCATGGTGATAAAATCTGCGGAATGCTCTTCGAACCATGCTCTCACCACGGCTCTGTGGGGAGGCGCATTCTCTTGCTTGAAGAGCCCATTGCGGAGAGTTTGTCCACTAGCGAGAAGAGTGACAGCGTCTCGTTGCCCAGGAACCAGGTAGCCCATGAATTCTGTCCTTTTAGTGTAGTGTACACTTATATACTCATCGAATGAGAGGAAGAGTTATGGAGGAATTCTTCGGGAACGAAACTTCTGGGCTCGTAAATGTGATTAATGAAAGGCTACTAATACAAGAAGGTTTGAAAATTGAGGTTCACTTCAAGAAATGAAGCAGCGAGTTGGCTTTAGCTAATTTTTATTAATTAGACAAATTTCTAAAAATGAAGATGCACCTGAGAAGGAAAAAAGCTAAAGATTATGCACCATACTACGCCTATTAGAAAGTGGAATACTCAGAAACAGTGGGCAACACTGTACCCGAATATTCATTCGTTAATAGAAGTGCACTTTATTAATCGATTAATTAGATATAATTTTAATTTGCTAATGCAAACGTCTTTATAGTCAACACCGAGGGCGGACACTCGAAATAACTTTAATTGAAATCGGCCCCATCTAATTGAAAACTGTTGAGACAGTCGGCGAATTTAAATTGTCTGATGAAAGCATCAGATACTCCCGCGACGTGGAACATTTCGGAGCTACTGAGGCTTACGTAAGAAACTTTAGCAGCTGACAAAGAGCTATTTCCCGGTGATTTATGTTTTGTCCTGCTGCAAGAATTCTCCAAATTTGTTTAAATTTTTATCTAGGGAATTAAATTTTCCTTACCCCTTTTAGATTATGTTAGGAAAGTTTGGTTGATAAATAATTATCCCGGAGAGCGCACTTAAAAATCGATTTTGCTCTCTTCTGTCATTGAGGTTTTGTAAGACGCGCGAGAAGTCGGTGACGGATAGACGCCGTCGATAAACGGCGTTATCCGAGAGATTATTTATCACCTCCGTCGTACCGTTATCTTACGTCTCCAGGAGCCCTAAGTTCGAGAAAAACTGGACACACTTCACACTGGAAGCAAGCGTGTGGGGAATGCTGCTGTGTCCTTATCTTAGTACCTTAAAATAGTAAACTTCCAGGAAGTTTTATCTGTTTCCTTAGAGACTTGGAAAATCAGAGAGAGTGAGAGGGGGGATAAACAGAGACTTCGAGTACGGTGCGAGGCTCGTAGCTTATCGTTGTCATGCAGCGAAGAAAACTTTCAGTAATGAATGTTCTTTTCATCAGAAAGGAACTTGGGCTATATTTAAAAACGGTGGAATTTGGAAATCCACTTGTATTGAGAACCTCTCGAGCGTGTTGTGTTCCTATGGGAGCTCGAAAAGTGACGGTTTTCAGTTATTTGTTTTCTCACCACTTTTTATAAAGGGGATTCCAAAGTAATGTATTCTTTGTTTATCTGTAAACTGCAAAATTAAACAAAAAATTATTGAGCCTTATAGTGCTCGGCAGAAGCTATGACGATTAGATCATTCGATGGTCTTATCGTCAATTGTGGAGAAAAATATTATTAAGGGTAGATCAAATTAACTTTGAACAGCAACAGGGATCATACACGAAAATCTAACCATGACCTAAGTAGCAGAATGACTCGACCACCATACGATTAACACCCTACTTTCGTATGCCAGTAGAATCAAACCCAGATAATTACACATGATTGACGGATTGCAGTCGTCCAAAGGTCACGAATTATCACTCGGAAGATCTATGCGTAGTGTCATCTTTTTTTCTTGGGCATGCTCTGGCCATCTTACAAAACGAATCCGTCCTTCACTCTTGGCGCAGCTGCTTCATTTTCAATAGTGTTAGTAATCCAATGTTGAGTTACCATCGTAAAATCTTTCATTTCTCTGCATGTGAAGTTAAAGTGCTCCTTTTAATTTCCTGACATGAATCCCACAACCATTTTCTGTGGGCTAAAAGAGTTCTGTCAGAATTATTTTTGTACGGTCTCCATGGTACAGATTATTGGACTGATGAATCAAACCAGAACAAGCAAAACTGTCTCTCAAGTTCCGGCTAGGCCACATAATCGGACCAGAACATACCAGGTGGTTATAAAATAAGTTTCCCTATTCAGGAGACCCTAGTGTCAAAACGGATAGAGATAGCGCTGTGAAAATCGGTGAGTATGTCATTTAGGGTATGGGGAAGCGATTTATAGAAGAAAAAAAATTAGTTCAAATTTCCGCCAACACGGAAGAAATTGGCACTGTAAACATGAGATGGAATACTTAACTTAAGATTAAATTTTAATATCAGAACTTAGAAATCTACAGATATTGTTCTATGTGCTTTCCTTCACTTGAGATGACATTCTGAAAACAGAGGACTGCGTGCGACATAGTTTCGCGTAGCATCTCATTGGGGATGTTGGCTACATGCTGTTTAATGCTTGCTTTCAAATCGAAATGCTGTCGATTTGAAAGCAAGCATTTAAGTCGACAAGCAGTCTGTATGCCGCCACGGTCTTTCAGGTATCCCGATAGCCAGAAATAAAAGGGATTGAGATCTGCTGATCGGACTGGCCAGAACTGCGGAAAGTCTCTAGAAATGATGAGATCATTTCCGAATGTTGAACAGAGGAGTTCCTTCACTTGTCTACCAACGGGCACCATCTTGAATGAATATTGCGGTCTCCAAGCATTGCATTTCTTGCAGAGCGGGAATAATGTGATCTGTTAGAAGAGCGCAGTACCGTGCACTAGTTACTGTACACCTTACGAGGCCACGAGGTGTAGACTCTTCAAAGAAAATGATCCGATTATAAACTCTGTTGTGAATCCACACCATACTGTAACGTATGGACTTTGTAGTGGTCTTTCATGCACAGCAGATGGACTAGAATATTTGGCAGTTTTGTGCATTTGCAGCCTCATCAGACCCCAAGGTCATTCGAGCCCATGTATCGTCAAGTTATATACGAGCCAGAAATCGTAGAGCAAAGTCTATTCGTTGTTGCTGATCACAAGACTCTAGTTCTTGAACTACGTGAATCTTGTATGGGAACCAGCGTAAAATTATTCAAAGCACTTTACGTACAGACCAAGGAAGGTTCAAGTCTCTTGGTACACCTCTGGCAGGCACTACTGACTGGTATTGTTTCTCATTCTGACCATTGTAACCATCACTTCATCCACTACCTCTGTTCCAATACGTGGTCGTTCCCTGCCTGGAATTACACTAACTCCCCGGTCGCTTCAAACTTCTTTATTAGTTTTCGAAGCCCCACTGACAAGGTCAAAGGTCCTTTACGCTTTAAGTAGTGCTGCATTAGCGTTACTATTATTTTGGTAGAACAGTTTTACTAAAAGGGCACGTTCCTTTTTTGTAAGAGCCATAATGGTTATTGACGGTGGCGTTGGCCTTTCTGCTTTTATCTAACAGGATGTCATTTGCGTAAGCAGCGTGTCTTGAAGTAATAATAACTTTTACATATGTGCAGCGCCGTTTTCCCCCATGGTGGCAGAAATTTGAACTAATTTTTTTCCCTCTACAAATCGCTTCCCCATACCCTAAATTACATACCCATCGAGTTTCACGGCGCTAAATCTAACCGTTTTGACACTAGGGTCTCCTGAATATGGAAACTTATTTTATAACCACCCGGTACATAGGAAATTTATCGATGTATTCCAACGAATTCGCAGGACCACAATTTTTTGTATCAATATGGAACGAGAGGAAGAAATTAATTCTCTAGAAAATAACAGCTGATTGAATATTACATGCTTTTTTTAATAAGGATTGTTACCTTTTTCCTGAATTCAGGGTATACCATTTTACCATATATATTTGGAGTTGGTAGGAACTTATGCACAAATGGACAGTTATCCAGAATCTATTCTTCATCATCATCATCAGCCATTTTCAATCCACTGCAGGATGAAGGCCTCTCCAGCAACTTTCCAGTTCCTTCTGTTTTGTGCAATGGCCATCCATTTACTACCCACAAACTCATGAATTTCATCTGTCCATCTCCGTTGTTGTCTTCCAAGTTTTCTCTTAGCTCCTCTTGGGTACCATTCTGTTATTTTCTTAGTCCATCTGTCATCATGTCTTCGAGCTATGTGTCCTGCTCAAGACCATTTTAGTTCTTTAGTTTTGATAAGAATGTATCGTTTTATGAAAAAGAAAAGTTTCTGTGGATAACAAGCATAGAAGTGGTGGAGAACCTTCACGAGCAACTCTTTTGGAAGCCTGCTTAGCTTGTAGACAACAACAACAACCCCACTTAATCATAAAAGATTCTCCCTTCTTTTTCCCACGTTTCACTCACATCTGAAAGAAACAATCCCTAGAATTTCAATAGCTTTCCACTTGAGTGACGTCATTCCACTTAAGGGGACGAATTCTTTTTTCTAATTTAAAAAGAAAGTTTGTCATCCCAATGATGGAGAAACGTTCGCTCGCCCGCCCGCCTCCCCGCAATGTCATCAGCCCTGATAAAACACCATTTATGAAAGTTTCGATTATAAATATCAATTACTATACATGTTCAAAAAGTTGGAGTTTGGAGAAAGGGAAAATCATTTTAATATTAAATTATACTACAGCTGTTCAGATTACGGGTGGAATTACTAAAATATATTTTGAATATTTTAAAGCCAAACTAAGTTTTATGTCTCGAGAAATACGAAAAGAATTACATTCTTCGCATAATGTCCAAATAGATTTCGACGGAATTCAAAGATTATGAGAAATAAGTCTCCTAAAACGCTTACTGCTTTCACTCAAAGATTTATGTTATTTTTATATTTAAAATATGAATTTCTTTTTTCTCTTTGCATCAGCTCTTATAATATGAATGGTTTGCGAACCCAAAATTCTTTCAATTTCCTCCTTCGTCGCTAATGCTCTGTATATAAACGTCGTCAGCGGTGCACGCTCGGCGGGCGTCAGCTTGAGAAAGTGATACTACCTTCTGCATGTGTGGGTTGGGGTGGGTGGGAGGGGGGGCGAGGAAGGCGAATGTGTGTGCGTGTGTTCTTCCATAGATTCCGTCTCCAAAGTTTCCATCTTGATAACTGTTAACCTGCTGCATACAAACGAGTGTATACATAAATATAGAGCACTTAAGGTTGGGTTTGGAACTTGAATCACTAGCAGTGTCTGTGGAAGAAAAAATATATTCCAGATCCTCCCGTTTACTTATAGAAGTGTTTAAAATATTTTTGTCATGAAATGGCCGACTTACTTGGGAAGGGATATCTTAAAGGGGAAAAAAATGTTCACAACAAATAAATATCCCGTTGGTTTTTATAGGCCTGTTGCTGTTCACGTGTTGATAAAATCTTCGGAGGGGGGGATAATTTTGACGGAACTTAATCCTATATTTCTGAAAAGCCTCTCCATTTAATGAAGTTTGTAAATTCGGCTAAAGTAAACCATTTGGCTGAATCAAACCATCCGATGAATGAATCTGGAGCTGCCATCTCGCTGAGGAAAAATAATATTAAGAATAGGAACAAATTGTACCTGCTTTTCACATCGATCCTTGACCACTAACACGTCGTTCATGATTATATTACAAGGGGGACTTCAGAAGGATCCGGTGAGGTACGCTAGCTTTTAAATATGTGTTCATTCACTCCTCAACTATGGATCGAAAAACGATGGAGTTGAGTTTCATGCGTATGGATGTTCAGACAGGGATTACGTTTCATATAGTCTTAGGTAAAAACTCCGTACCAGTAACATAAACTGTTGAAGTAAGACTTAGCACCAGCTGCTTCCTAATGTAAGAGAGATCCAGATCTTAATATTTGAAATGAACTACTCTTTGGTCACGTGAATACCGCAAAATTTGAATAAAATTAACGTCTTGACCTAAACTTATTGCAAAGTTGACGTTTCTGGATCCTTGCCGGGTCCATCATCATCACAGCTCCTAACCCTGGTTTGTCTAAATAAGACTTCTCTCTGACAAACAGGAGTGAGGAGCTGTTAACAAGTCCTGTATGGTCTGATGAGAGGAACCAAAAAGGATCCTGAAACGTCACCTTTGTTAAAAGTTTAGGAAATAGGTCAAAGCACTTAATTAATAAACTGATTTTGTATTATTCAAGTGGTAAATGAGTGATTCAAACGAGTAGCGTCATTTCCAAATTATATTGAGATCAAGGTCATTATGTTAATGACTACAACTGCCTCTAAACAGTTAACTAATGATCAGCAGACAGGTACCATTGAAATCAACAGATCTTTTATAAGCTTACCAGTTACTTTCAATAGACTCACCTCACGATAAATCCTTCAATCTTTATACAAATAATTTTATTTTCAAAACAGAATCTAGCTGATGTTATAAGTATTGGTGTTTAAATGCTGCAAAACTCAAAATGTGCCGCACACGAAAGATCTGAAAGCAAAGACAAAATCCTCCACCTTCGACACCACTAACAGAAATTTTACGAATCAAAAAATGCTTAACAACAACGACCTACAGGATGCCATTTATTCTAGCATAACTTAGATAATACACTCATCTTTCAAAAGGCTAATATTAAAGAGCCATGAATTGGAAGAATGTACGTGTCTGCCATGTACCTTCTTCCAACCAGTTAATATTCATTTAATCTGTATAATAGCAACTGGAAATGATTAATAAGGGAATGCTATGGCAATGAATTGATTTGTACATACTTTAAATAATTTATTTAAACTTTTGGAAGTTTCTCAGAGTAAGAGCAGAAGCCTTAAAAAATATGTTTACTAATAGAAATCCATTATGAACACAACTGCAAAAGGCCTGAATACCTGCCAGGCATAATATCGAGAAAAAAACCACCTAAAAATATAAGTTTACTCTCAAATTTTCAAAACAAGCGTCTTAAAATTTTATTACTTCATCTACGTACAGAAAGGCAGCGAAATAAGCAAAAACAAAACTCTCCGGGCCCCTAAGGGAAGAGTTCGTTTCTGAATATGGCCAATGACCTCAGGAAATTAAGCGGTTTTCCCTCTCAGAACGCTCATTATGTTCCCAGAGTTTTCAACACAGAAGACAAATTAACTGTTAAGATGAAAATAAAGTAGTTTTAGTGCTCATCACAACGCTCCGTTCATCCCAGATGAAAAATTATCGCCTTCGATGAAAGATTACTCCTCTCTTATTAATAAAATATATTGGCAGAGAATCACTGGGGCGAATTCATGTTTGCAATTGTAGTTTTTGAATTTATTTCATAATATTTATTAGGGTAGAGTGAAAACAGGTGGCCCAAAAATTATTGAGGGAAATATAACCGTAAGCAAAAGTAGCATTAGTAGTGGCAAATGATACATGAAAACAAGCTTATATAGCATCAGCCAGAAGAAAAAAAAATAATAATAAAAGAAAACTCTTCCCGTTCCACCTATCCATGTCTAGTTCTTCCTCGGATTTATTTAAGCTATAAACTTCCACAACAACAAATGGAAGTTTGTTCCAGCAATCAACCACCCGCTGGCTAAATGCAAACTTATACACATCTCTTCTGCAACCGTCCTTCCTCTTGCTCAGACTACGCCCCCTCATGGGCGTAGTCTGAGCAAGGAGAATCCCATCAGCATTTAGCTTGCTCAAAACATTGAGAGCCTTAAACACCTCAATCAGATCACCTCGCATGTGCCTAGTGATTTTGATAAGGGATTTTGATTACAAACTTTAGCTCACTTCTAACAGCCTAATGATGGCAAGAAATCTGGGAAATTTTCAGTAGAAGAATACATTAATATAAGACAGCGTCAGAAAGCAAAGGATTGGAGCGTATCTTTTATTGCACGTGCAAATACGAGCTTCGTGGGCAGTACAGTGGACATAGTTACCGCCCTGCCCACACCGAATGGAAAAGAGATGAATTCGAATCCCATCAATGGCGCGAGGAATTTTTATGAGCCATTGTTCACACTTTGGCTAAGTTAATAGGGTGGTTTTTCCTCCCGGAAACTCAAGTTTCTCGTCTAGTAAACAGGTAAATCGACCAAATTTTACAGACAATATGCTGATGCCTTATAGCCTCGGTTTTTCTTTTCTTTTTTTTTTTATTAAAACCCCAAACACGAGAGGTATTAGAACCTATAGTACTTAGTACCGTGCATGGGTTGGAGGTTGAGAAGATGAAAGAAGATTTTTGAACTTCTGTAGACTGTAATTTTCGGGAAATACGTATGAAGGAAGATTGTTCCAGAAAACGACAGTTGAATGAATAAACGAGGAAGATGAAAAGATGGATGAAAAGTTGGTTCTGTGAATTTGAAGTTGGACAGTAAATGGATGTTGGCTGGTGGTGACATGCGTTCGGACTGGTTTGGAAGAGAGAGCAGGTACAGAAAGATACATACAAGAACAGAGAGATACATTCACATACATAAAAATGAATTGGAATTTAGTATGTGGATTCCACTGTCCGCAAATATGAAACCGACATGAAACAGACAATAAACACAGAAAGGTTCTTTGTCCTCATGAATTTCATCAGTGTAAATCCAAGGCAATGCATGATACTTCTGTATTTTCCTAACTATTCTCTCTCTCTCTCTCTCTCTCTCTCTCTCTCTCTCTCTCTCTCTCTCTCTCTCTCTCTCTCTCTCTCTCTCATTTTAACCAGTATTATCGTCATTTGAGGTTGCTTTTCTATTAAAACCAACTTCTTGCAGTTCAACTCAAACTGCCACCCACAGCTGCTCTGTCAGAAACGATATATTTGTCACAGGCTATTCTGCAGTAGGCAGATGGCGTCTTATTGTTGCTGATTTACTCTCTAATATCAATTTAGACATCCAAAGAGGTTACTCTCATCAAATATTATTACCTCTACCATTGGATCGCTCAAACTGGTCACCTGCACCAACAACCATCCATAGAATGTTTTTTTTTTTTTTTTTTTATAAACATGCTTCTTGAGTTCCTTGTATTTAATACTTTACATTTGTGATTTAATAGAAGCATAAAAATTAGATTATATTTTATAAACTATACTAAAACACAAAAATTATACAAAAGATATATTACCAAAAAATTATATTTTGGTAATACAGTTTTTGGTTGTTTTCTAGAAAAGCAATAAAATTAATCATAATTGAAAATCACGACCTGAGCAGTATCAGACACAGATAATGAGTCCAGTAAAATGGAGTTGTTGTTGTCGTTGAGTTTTAGGATCATCGGCGACTAAGGCCATGTTGCTCTGTGTTTATTGTCTGTTAATTGTGTTCTGAGGTCGATTTTCTGTTTGCTGGGCGAAATTTGGTAATGACCTCGCACAGATTGTTTATTTTCCTACCAGAATACCGGACAATCCTAACCAAACATCCAACACGCTTGATATTTTTCTCACAAACAACCCTTCTAAGTACACGGTCGAGTGAGGTGCCTTTAGGCACCTCGATCACAACTTGGCGATTGTCTCTTCTCCAGTGGAGCCTTTATCTCATGGATATTCCCAACCTCGTCCTGTTTGGCATTACAAGAATGCAAAATGGGATGACCTGCGAGATTTCTTTTCTTCTTTTCCTTGGTCGGATTACTGTTTCAAAACTTCTGATGTCAACGTTTGCTCAGATCGTGTCAGTGAAATTATTCTTGCAGGAATGGAATCCTTTATCCCACACTCCACTTTAAAATCTCGTCCTTTATCTAAACCTTGGTTTTCCATTAAATGTGCTAAGGCTGTTCAAGAGAAGAATGCTGCTTATCGTAATTGGCTTGTTTCCAATTCTTCAGTTTCATTTTCTGCCTACACCAGAGCTCGCAACAATTGTAAAGCAGTTATGTTATTAATCAGTCCAAACTTGCTTCTTGCCCTAATAGTAGCCGAGTATTCTGGTCTCTTGCCAAAACTATTGGCCGCAACTTTTGCCCATCTCTGCTCCCACCTCTGTCAAAACCAGATGGTATTATTGTGACTTCAGCCAAGAATAAAGCTGACCTGCTAGGATCCCATTTTTCTTCCAGCTCATGTATTAATGATCTTGGTAAAACACCTCCCACAATTCCCAGCATGTCCCATTCAATGCCTCTTGTGGTCTTCCGTCAAAAGGATGTTGACGAATCTTGATGCTAAGAAAGCTCCAAGTCCTGATGGTATTTCTCCACTTGTTCTCAAAACCTGTGCTCCCGAAGAACTCTTGTTCTTTTCTGCCTTTTTCACTTTCTTATTCAAAAAGGTGTTTTTCCTTCTGCTTGGAAATTTGCTCATATCCAGCCAGTTCCTAAAAAGGGTGACAAATCCCTCCCATCCAATTATCGTCCCATTGCAATTACTTCTACTCTTTCTAAAGTAATGGAGAAGTCAATTAACCGCCAACTTTTAAACTACCTAGAAACCTTCCGTCTGATCGTTGATCAGACGAATCCATACTGGATCGCCAGTATGGATTCCGTCAGTGTCGATCCACTGGTGATATTCTGGCTTACGTTACCCATTTGTGGACTAATTCAATGGAAAGGTTCGGTGAAACACAAGTAGTTGCTCTTGACATCTCAAAGGCTTTCGATCGTGTTTGGCATAAAGGTCTTCTAAACAAGCTTCCATGTTATGGTTTGCCAACTGTTTTTAGTAATTGGTTATCCAATTTTCTCTCTGATCGCTCACTGAGGGTGATGATAGATGGCTCTCTGTCGTCTAACTTCTCCACTAATGCCGGTGTCCCCCAAGGTTCAGTTCTTTCCCCCACTCTTTTCCTCTTGTATATTAATGACCTTCTTCCATTGACTGGAAACCCTATCCATAGTTTTGCCGATGATAGCACATTGCATTCCACTTTCCATTTTGAGAAACCTTGTCCTGCTCAATCAGCTTCAACTTCTCGAAAATCTGCTACCAATTTCTTAAATGCCGATCTTCAGGTAATTCTCCAGTGGGGCAAAGACAACTTAGTTGATTTCAACCCTTCTAAAACTCAGTCTTGTCTTATATCTCTCCAAAAAGGATTCTTCTGCTCCTATGCTTATCTTTAGTGACACTCCGATTTCTAGGAAAAATGATATATCTCTTTTGGGGATCACCCTGACTTTTAATCTTTCTTGGCACAAGCACATTACAAATATTGCTTCCTCTGCATCTAAAAAACTTGGTTTTCTCTTTCGCTCTCGGCGTTACGTTTCTTCCAAACAGCTGCTCACTCTGTACAAATCGCAATTCTGCCCTGCCATGGAATATTGTTCCCACATCTGGGGTGGTGCCCCCAAAACCTCTCTCAGGCTTCTTGATTCCATTCAGAAGAGGGCAGTTAGGTTAATTAATGACTCATCTCTAACAGAGTCTCTCCACTCGCTGTCTCATAGACGTACTGTTTCTGCTGCATGCCTCTTCTACAGATACTTCCATGGGCACTGTTCTTCTGAATTGGCTTCTATAATTCCCACTCTCTTCCAAAACAGTCCAAACATGTGCCGTCACCAGCCAACATCCATTTACTGTCCAACTTCAAACCCACAGAACCAACTTTTCATCTTCCTCGTTTATTCATGCAACTGCCGTTTTCTGGAACAACCTTCCTTCATACGTGTTTCCTGAAAATTACAATCTACAGAAGTTCAAGTCCAATATCAACAAATATCTTCTTTCGTCTTCTTAACCTCCAACCCAAGCACGGTACTAAGTACTATAGGTTCTAATACCTCTCGTGTTTGGGGTTTTCATAAGAAAAAAAATAAAAGAAAACAAGAAAACCCTGAGTTTCCAGGATAAAAAAAAAACCATGCTATCACTGCCTGAGACTGACTAACTCAGCCTCATTGTTGAAAATACCATTAAAAAAGTAAAATGGAGAGAGTTTATGATCATCAGATGGAGCGGGACTGTCTCCTCCGCATTATATATTTCATTTAATTTTTTTTTTATTTCAATTGACCCTGTACAGCATGAATGATAGAGGATGTACATCAGACCATATATTTTAAATTTAGTGGATGTAATACTGGATGTCGTGATCATTTATTTACTACCACTAGAATTTATTCAAAATTCATTAATATGTCGTGCATTCTTCAGCTTAAACGACACACTTAATTACTGTCCAAAGAAACAATTTATTCTAGCAGCCCTAGATATAAAACAAAGTTTGTTTTCAACCTCACAGTCCGGGGAAAAAAACAACTCTAAGATGGGGCACAGCAAACTTTCAGAGCCCTCGTTGGAAACGAACCCTCAGAATCCTAGATATAAAAACAGAGTTTGTTTCCAACTTTACCCCAGTTGATTTAGTAGAACTCGTTGGCTACTTTTTCCGGGTTATCTTTTAATGGGCAGTTATAAGATGCACGTAAAGAACTTAAGTAACCACGTTGGAAACGTTGGTGTTATATGCCTACAGCGTGCAGAATAAATAATTTCTTGGAATACAGTGAGCTGGTTTTGTCACAAAGTTAAAGATCTTTCCTCCTCCTGTATGGGGAATGATGGTATTAATATTCACTCTGCTACCGCGAAATTTATTCATTCATTTATTATATTTACGATCTGCTTAAGGCAAAAGGAGAAAGAGAAACCACTTCCTTAAAACATTTAACTGGCATTGTATCATTTTTCGACAAAGTTGCACTAATATCACTCCCCCAGCTTCCAGGATAATCACGCTACTCCCAGCATATCAATACTGACTAGCAGCAACTAGAAATCCGATAGATTTGGTGTCATATTATATGAATATACAGTATTTATTTATTTATTGACAGAGCTCATTCGAACTCCTAATTAAGCAACAACGCAAATACCCTGTACAAGATGAAAGCTAGTTATATCTTTGATAAAGTCGATACTTGTGAGTGAACACCTAAGGACTGATAACACCAAAATTCCAATTCTCCTACCTTGATAAAACAAGCATAGTAACAGAATTAAAGACGTAATTATTATGAGATGATCATAACAATGCAGAGATTAAGAGTGGTGATTTTTGTGATACTGGAGAGTCCTTTGTAACAGAGATTATCGGAATAAATTACCCAGAACCATCTATACGCCCCATTTAAGGGTGTCGAAAAGTACTATCATGGCTCTGGTGGCAATGTTATACCGCATATGCCTCTTTCTATAGCAAAGTGATATGAGGTGAAGTATTGCTCACATAAATAGGTTATGTTGATCGCTTCCAGAGTCCTCAAGAGGTCAAAACAGCTCCTAACTTCATCGCAACTGCTGTGGCCGATAAACAGCATAACGGTTAATGGGCAGTGCATTTTTTTGTATCAGCGTACGGACTTGATCTTGAAAAGTGCGTCAGAGTGTTCACTTACACCAGACCACAGCGAGCCCCCAAGGTATCGTCCTGAAATACTCGGTAGTATTAAAGATCAAGCTTAATGTTTCCAGCCTTGAAAACGTTGAAAGCTTCTTGAGAAAGATCAGTTCCCACTTATATGACCCGGAACTGATGTCCGCCAAGGAGGGATACAACGAATGTCATGAAGAGTGTGCTGCTTTTAGAAGCAGATGCATTCCATGATGAAAGAAGTGATCCCAGAACAAACCCTACATCACATCGTTGTTAACATGTATGTTTTAACTCTCGTCTGACATAAGGATTCGCATCATTCTCCAAAAACTAGTTATATCGTTGGTAAAATCGATACTTATGAGTGAATACCTAAGACGTGATAACACCAAATTGCTGAACTAAACGAGTTTCTCAACTAGACAATTATCTAGTTTAGCAACTCGTGATTTGCCGGTGAAGAGAAGAAGAGCATTGTCCTTCTGTACAAGAGAAGCATAGTGATCTTTCTTGATCTGAAGACTGCATCTTAAGAAAGATATAAAACTTCTAGAAAAGATGCAAAAAGGGAAAGTCAATTGGTGAAGAGCGCTACGCATTATTCCTATGTGGACTGGCTTAGAGGATGTGGTCTGCAGAGCTTGGCAACTAGATACCTTAGAGGGAATTTGATTAAAGTGTAGATGGCTCTGAGAAGATTGGTAAAATTAATGAGGGAGGAATATTCTCACTGGTGTGTAAGACAAGAACTAGAGTACACAGTTATAAAATCTCAGGGAAGAACAGTAGACTAGATCTAATGAAATTTACCAACGTTCCACAACACACTGTCACAACTTATTCCAACGGTCCATGTTGTTGTGGAACGTTGGAATAAGTTGCCTGTATGAACGATCGAAACGGAGATTGATAAAATCCAAGGGTGCATTGGATGGACACTTTTTGACGATGGAACAATTTATATGAGAAATATAAGAGATTGTTTCTTTTTGGCAGATGTAGAATAGTTCGGTTTGTTAAGCATCCAGGAGTTTTCATTTGTACCTTGTGTTTAAAAGTTAATACAATCAACCAATAATTCGTGTTAGTTCTCTTCCAAAATAAATAACTGCCTTAATTTTTGAATGAACATCCTAAAACCCTAAACGTATCAAGCGCTCTGATGTACAGTATTTATCAGCAGCATATTAATTTCCCCCTCTTTACCAACACCTTTGTTATAAAGATGCATAAATTAAATTCAAAATTTCCGAGTCGAGTTAGCCAATGTAACTGGTTTTATCATATTCAAACTTAACCGTAAATTCCTATTGGATGCACGTCGTAAATCAGTGAAGCACAGATGCATTTAAACTACAAGGTAATAAAAGCAGCACTTCCTATAGGACTTACAGCACGCGAATACCTCTAGTGCTGCACCTAACTTCAACAACCGCCGAGAATTAATCCAACCACTAGACCAGTCACACCACACCATAAGGCATCCCAACTCGAATAACACCGGTGTCTGGGAAAAGCCGCTCGTGCAAGTGTCTGTTCCAGATTCCAAGCAGTGCCAGTTCACACAGGGGGCCCAGAAACATCGCGAATGGTCGGTGGTGAGCTCAGCTTGACGATTGTTAACACGTGTTGGAAATGCCGTAGGCGGTATGTGAATAGTTTGAACATATGAATGTTATAGCTCCACGGCACATATTATTGATCTTTCTATTGCCAACTAGAGTTTTGTGAATATCCAGACGTCTGTACTCTACTCTAAAATATAATTACTTTGTAATATCCACCTCCCGATGCTGCACGTTTTCATCTCTCGTTCCGATATCCAAAAGTACTAAAATCCTAACGGTACTCCATTTCGCAATCAAAATGACTTTTGTATGCTGACTGCCATTTTATAGGATTACAAGAAATTACTTTAAAAGCTCTGAAAATTTATTACCATGGAGTCAACACAGCAAATAAATGTACCATAAGTACCTTAAAATTGGGCTGTACATCAGTTCCATTGTCATCCTCCAGGTGTTACCACACACCATACAGAAACGTTGCCACGATTAAGAAGAAAGCCATGTGTGCGCAATTTGGACTATCCAAGTTGGTGTTATAGAGTGTTGGCACATCAACGACTTAAACTATAATGTCTGTAAATTGGGTGTCTGTAAATATGGGTGATTTTCCTAATTTCTGGACGAAAAACACTAGTTTTCGAGGTTAATAGCTCAAAGTAGGATGATTTTTGGAAAAACTTAAGATCACAAACGATCTTATTGTTATTCTATGTCTGTCACTTCTACTAGCAAGCATATATTTCAGTTATTATTGTTGGGTTTTAGGAGCATCGGCGACTAAGGCCACGTTGCTCTGTTTATTGTCTGTAAATTGTGTTCTGAGGTCGATGTTCTATTTTCTGGACGAAAAACCCCAGTTTCCGGGAGAAAAAACCATGCTACCCTCGCCTGACACCGACTAAGTCAACCATGTTGTGCAATATACCCATAAAAATTCCTCCCATCATCGACGGGATTCGAACTCAGGACTTTTCCACCCGGTGTGAGGATGGTGATCCTACCAACTGTGCTACCCACCTTCAGTAGGGGAGTATTAAATTGATTGAAAGTCAGTATGTCATGTCTGTAAATTGCGTGCTTTTTATTGTTGGCTAACTAGCTTCCAGGATGGAAAATTCCAATTTCCGTGGAAGGAGAACCTACCTCTGTGATATGCGTGACATGACGATCTGGTTCAAATAATTACAGTATTTTGGCAGGAGTAATGGGATTCAGTTATGAACAAAACATATTAACTGAAAGAAGTTAGTAACGCGTTGGACCGTCTTTGGTGAGGCCATATTGGCTGTTGGCTCAATGCATCGTGGAAGGCTTTTTGCTACAGTAAATTCTGGTAGGAGAATGGTAATATTGTGTTCAACTTCTTTAAAATATCAGTATTAATAAATGCCGAAGTATTGATCTATCAGAAAATATATTCATTAGATTATACAAACGTCAACCACAAATATTGTTATTGTTATTTGATAAGAAGAAGGCCTTTTTCCCCTAGTAGCTGGAAGACAGCTTTAGTAAAAATTATTAAGAAGGCAAATAAACCTAATTCAAATTCTATTTGTCACTCAAGACCTACTTTCTCTGAGACTAGGGAGTTTACACAGGTAGGTCCTGAGAAGATATAATTGTAAATTTCTTTTCATGTTAATTCTTCTCATTATAAGTACAAGTTTGATGTAATGTATTTGTTGACGGCAAAGGTCCTTTTGATTCCCTCAGGTATGAGAGCTCTCTCAAACGTCTTAGAACAGCTGGTTGCTCTATGCAGTTAATTTAAGATCGTCCAGGACAGGAAGATTATTCTCAAATCAATCAGCATGCTACCTGGGATATTTCTAGAAGGTGTTCCAGGGTTCTGTCCTGTTCATTTGGAATATTAATTTGAATGAATAGCCGTGTCGTACCTTCTCCAAGACCCATGTCATCGCCTACGCTGGTGACTTAATTTCGTTAGCAGTTCATCCAGATCTGCCTTGGAAGTTCAGGCTACGTCTTAAATGACTTAGTTAACTGGACCAAACTAACTGAATTAAGTATCAGCCCAACAAAAGCAAAGATGGTCGTTTTAAAAATGGTCTAACTACAACAGACCTCCTCAGATAAAAATCAACGGCCTCCAGCTACCTCTTGTTCCGAATATTAAATATCTTGGTTTTGTAAATGATGACTAGTTGAATTTCCATTTACACCTTCATCATCTCACTAAAAAAAAAAAAGTTAACAACTCTGCTGCTGCTGCCTTAATCAGAATGTCTAAAATTGACTTGATGAGCCTGTCCAAAAAAAAGGAAACTTTATCACTCTACTATCGTGTTGTTTTGGTTCTCCTGGCTTCCTATGCTGCTGGCGGTTGGTTCCGCAGAGTCAACAAAAATTTTAAGCAAAGCTAATATCTCTCCAAAGACTTTTGCTTCTATTTATTCGTAGCATCTTTGCCCTGTTTCTTCCGCTGCCTTGCAGATTCTGGCTGAAAAAAATGCCACAGGATTTGTACATTGGCTTTAGAAGCTTATCTTACCGTACCAGGAAGAAAATTCTTACGGAATTTCTACGAGTACCTATCAACCTTAAAATTTAATATGCTGGCAAGAGTTAAATTTACATTTGGCATTGATTAGCTTCTGGAAAATGATGTGGGATTACTCTTCCACTGGCTCTGTGACCCGTAGCGTTACTTCCTGATCTTACTTTCCTTACTAATACAAATAAAACGAAATGGTTTTCAATAAACTTGTTACGTTGTTCTTAGTCGCAGGACATGGACTATTAATGAGAAGTTGTTTGCATTGGGGATCAAAAGAGAAGACCTTTGAATTGTGTTACTTCTTCCGCTCAACTTTGCAGTTGGGAAAACAAACAAACTGAAATAATAAACATTTTCTATGCGCCATCCATACCCAAATACGTCTATCAGACTGAAGAAAATGTACTGTGCCTCGCGCTACGCCAATTTGTTTTTGTTATTAGTACCTTGTGGGCCATTGAACTCATTTATTCATGGCATGCAGTTCTTTCCAATCTCAGAGTCTCTAGGATCTGATGGAAAAATATGTGGTAAGCAGAGTTTCACGTAGCGTCAACCCCTGTCATTCAACATTTTTCGCCTATTTGGTAATTCGTTGAGCCCATTCTCCCCTATTTGCCAGTTCTTGAGAATGTTTAATTCCTAAGAACATGACCATCAAATATCATCCTCCCCCCTCTGAAACCCTTTACCTTTTTCCTTCTGCTCACTGTTCGGCGTGCACATTTGAAATTAATTCCTGGTTAACTGCTAATCACTTTTATATGCCAAAATATTTGCATATTTCTTATTCGAAGAATTTTCTGCATTTAGAAGAGTATCCATGACTTCTGGTAGGGCAGTGTACAGTGCTATTAACTACATTTGCTGAGCAATCGTCACTGTGCATGGTGACCCTAGTATGAACTTCTACCGCCTTTGAAATAGAAGCTATTACACCTTAAACAAAAACAATAATTCAAACTGAACCGCACGGCTATATAATTCGAAACACAATCAAACTATCACTTAAAGAACTGAGAAAAAGACGTTACATAGAAGTTTTAATATAATAAAAGTAATAAAGTTCAATACAGAATTTTGAAATTAATTTAAAAACAAAATTTAAACAAAAACGTGCAGTCGTGTATTTAACTCTCGCTGATTTTATTCACTTCAGAAAGTCATTTTACAACCTCCAAAGCATAACTCGATTTCATACACTTAATCCATCTTGGATGGATTAAGTGTACGCACGATTAAGTGTACGTAACCATATGGAAACGATTCGATTTCCTCCGACAGGTATAACGCTTTCTTCACACCATGGATTTCTCGCCCACAAAAATAGGGTTTTTCATCCCATAAGACAGTTATTTGTTGTTGTTGAATTGGACTAAATTTTTCGCTGTTAACAGTTTCTTTCTGCTCAAACTTAGTAGACCATCATGCACACATTTGGAAGGTTCCAGTTGGCCATCCTTAATTGAGAACCATTGATCAAAAGGCAGAAAGTAACAACCTGCTTCCAGTTCGCACCATTGGAAACCTCATACCATCACGTTAACGAGAGACCAAACTGTAA
Source organism: Mastigoproctus giganteus (assembly GCF_048544385.1). Taxonomy (NCBI): domain Eukaryota; kingdom Metazoa; phylum Arthropoda; class Arachnida; order Uropygi; family Thelyphonidae; genus Mastigoproctus; species Mastigoproctus giganteus. Next base: position 135,397,490 of record NC_143578.1, on the reverse strand, counting down.
CCCAACAAAATGTGGGAAGGGTTGTTAGCGTTTTCGACTTAATGGTTCATTAGCATCTTAAAGTGCGCAAAGAATTGTGGTAAAATTACATATCATATCAATACATCTTTGAAATCCAAAATATGGCCGATTTTATAATGGAAATCTTAATGTACATTTGACATCTGCGATACTTATTAGAATTCGAAAATGCGGGCAGCAATTTCAAAGAGAATAAACCATAAAACCGAAACGCGGGGAGTCATCCATCCGAAACCGAACGAACACCCACGGAAGCGGGCATCGGCATAAGGTCATGAGTATTTATCAAAGAAGTTCCACATAAGAAATGTTACAAGGAGACAGGGGATGCTAGAAAAGTCGGTGTAGGTTTTATCGATACCGATATTACAACGGTAATATCTTTCGTTGCGAGTTTGTGTCCTGTGACCTTTCCTTTCCCGCCAATAATAACAGTTGTGCTCGTGGACAGCGTATCTGCTATTGTATGTTTTATTATGTAAATTTTTCCCCGGCAAAACTGCGCCTCCGATAAAATAAATCCGCGAGCAAACAGGGAAGTTTGCTGCTGCAGTTGACGTATTTTAAGGCAATACGTGTTTCTTGGAAGACACTTTCTGAAGCTGAATATAAACGATTTGATTAGCCCTGCGCGTCATATGAACTGAACGTGTAACAGCCCCATAACGACAGCTGCTACTGATAGAAGTTGAGAGACGTGAGGCAGTACTGTAATATACTTTAGACCGGGCCAGTACAGCCACCAACCCTGTCGACTCATTGGGATTCTGAATAGATAATAAGACGGGTGGGCCAAAGAAGGGGACGAATCAGAGAACACGGGCGTCATATTTCCCTGATTTCATTATTTTTATGTTATTCTTCGTTCGCATTGTTAAAATTCATGGTTTCACGAGGTTTCAAAGCTTATTCGGGGAAGCCAAAGCACCCTCGTAAAAAATTGAATTACGCACAAACTGTAAGTGATATTGGACAACGTTGGCTCTCGCTAACTGAATGGCTCAATAATAGTTAAAGCAGTTTCGAGTTTGAATGCGAGTTTTGCTTGTTGTAATGAAATCATTTCTTTCGTTCGCTTCTGCCAGATACGAAGTTTTGGCAATTAAAAGTGAATTATTAAGAGATTTTTAAGAGGAAACGTACTTCGGCACGCTCTGGTCTCCCATCGTGCAATGCTGCCGCGTCGTAAAGAGAAAATAACGCTCGTAAATATACGTAATGCAGTCCTGTCCTCTTTATTTAGTTAAAAAAGTAAATAAAGATGGCCCAGCGAGCTGTTGTATTTTAAAATATGTATTTAGCAATATCTGTCACGAACTATCGTGTTTAACTGTCGCCTGGTAACAACACAATTAGCAAAACGAATAAAATCTGATGCGTCATATCGGTAGTTTGACTCCAGTAGGCATGCGCAACTGCGTCACTTTGTTCTCCAAGCTGCATAAGTGAAATTGGTGAGTCCTACACGGAAGAAGCTTCAGAGGGAAGCAAAAATAGCGATTAACATAGTAACGACAGCTGCCATCGCACAGATTGCCCTTTGTGGTGAGGAAAGCGGATTTGGGGAATGTTTCGGATATCCCCCCCCCCCCGAAACAAATTTTTTCCCAGCTTGGTGGGCATCCCAGTCGTAACCCCCAATTGTGATCCATTCCTGCCCTGATAACAGATTTTGTTTATTGGCTTTGTGGGTTCCGATCCCAAATTGTGGGGATGTTTCAGGGAGAAAGTAATCGATCAACAATGTCCAGTAACAGCGGTCGATTTCATAATGGGGTTACTTCTGCGGCGGGGGGGGGGTGTATGCGACGCTTTGTTTTCAGAACTAAACCGGGAGTTGTGTCTCGTGTTGTAATGAAACTATATTGGCTAATTAAAACCGTTAAGAATGAGAACTGCGTTGAAAAATGCAAACTTTTAAATACAGTGAAAGACGCCATTTGTAAATGATAGTCAAAGGTTATTTCTGCGCTCTAAAACACTAACTATTATAATTATCATAAATAACAGGTCTATCCCAGCTTTTTTTTTTTTCAACTTGAGGTCCAAAGGGGATCGATTATTATAGTTATAAGCATAGCTTGAGAAATACGAAGTATTTCCTTATTAAAAAGAGTTTCTTTGGTTCTAAATTTATATTACACAAATAAAATTCTAAAGCTGCACAAATTTTCCTATACTTACATGAAAATGGGGCTTCGGGAGTATGCCAAGGCAATTAAGGCCATGAAGTGGCAATATATCGCGACAAAGTTTCAGGTTGTACTGCCACGATCAGTTTATATGTTTTTTTTAGGTATGAAATATCACGAAGCCCTCGCCAGCTAACCTGTTTCACTTTTAGTGCTTCACTACAATCCCCCTCCCCCCAAGATCCTCCTGAAAATTAGCTCCGTGAATTATTGAAATAAGAGAGATCTCTTTCTCATATTAAAAAAAAAATTAGTTGTTTCCTAGATTTTTCACTAGTTTTTTTTCGGAAGCTTTGGACTGCATTTTAAAAAAAACTTCTAAACTGTTTATAGTAAAAAGAGTGAAAACAAAATTTAACTAGCAAACTTTAACGTTTTTAAGAGTAACAAACTTTACATTTTAAGTAACAAAATGATTTCTAAGAATTTTTATTTGTTCCTATTGTTGAATATTCTAGTTTTGTTTTTATTGTTCAAAATTCTAGTTTTTGTTCCTATTGTTCAAAATTCTAGTTTTTGTTCCTATTGTTCAAAATTCTAGTTTTTGTTCCTATTGTTCAAAATTCTAGTTTTTGTTCCTATTGTTCAAATAGCTCAAAAACTAACAAAATAATAGATGAAAAATTAGTAAATTATGTATCCAGTTAGCCCGTTATCGATTTTTGTATAAGTGCATCATCGCGGCAAACCTCCTTAATTGTGTGAAGAATAACTTGTCTTCCGAAGTCTCTCCATACTTTAAAATTTGCCACAAACTTTCGTTGAGAGTACTGAAGATACAGCGTAACGGGATGGCCCAATTAACTTAGCGGGCTGGCTCTGGCTCGTCGCGTGCTGTGTACAATTTTGCCACCACCGCCGCCGCCAAAGAATAAGTAGGGAGTTTAGACAACGAAGCTTAGTGGGCTCAGATATATTACAAGGCTTTTCGCATTCTAACCTTTACGGTTAAATGATATCTTAATGGAAAACGCAGTTAAACGTATAAAGTTCGCCACTTTAGAAAACTCCATTCATTTTCACTTACTTTATGCGGCAATATTCGCAAATCATAAATCACGTGACCAAAATTAATGAAAATCTCTTCACAAAACCTTTTAGTTAATTTAGCTCTTACGATATAAGGACAAATAAAATAAAAAAAAGAGGACGCAGAATTTAAGGCCGATTTAATTAGTCATAAATAACAGAACACGGGAGACTGGCTACAGACAGTGTGACAGATAAGTTCACTAAATTAACTTCTCCAGAGTTACGTTTCCATTACAGGGATAATATGGAAGAATAATTACACCATCTGTTATCTCTTCAACGGAGCCGTTATCATTTATATCCGCGCGAACTGACATAGATTGCTCCGGTCTCCCCGTGTTATTAGCCGATTCGTTCTCTCACCACCTTAAATCATTAATCCAAAACAAATTCGACCCCTAAGAAAAGTGTTAAAACCGCACGTGCGTTGCTTTGTCACTCCGATGAATCCAGATTTCCCCGAGAAGGAATGCTTAACGGCGATGATTAGAAGGTGATTTCGCTTAATATCGATGTACCCACCCGATCATTAGCTTAATGTGGTTGTAAAATTAGTTGCTTATAAACTCACTTCTGCGACCTTCTTAAAGATCGCCTGCCACCGATGAACAGGCAGCTCTCACTCTCGATGCTTAGCATATCTTCAGCGTTCACGATAACTGCCTGATAAAAACGAAAATAACCCCAAACAGAGGCACTCAAATTGGGTTAATAAAACTACATTTAAAAGTCTCGCGGCCCACTGAGATCAGATTAACAGATCCATCATGCGATGCCCAATTTAATATGTTGCTTATATCGGTATTTATTTCAAGTCTTTGGTCCGGAATATTTGTAAAGTTCCCATTGTACATTGTTATGATAACGTTTGTTTGGGCAGTGTCCAATTATGTGACCAAAACGTGTTTAAGGATTAATGGATTACTTAAGAAGTATTTCCACGATGTTGCCCAACATAAAAATCGGTCTGTGAACGAGCACCAGCACAGACTTAATATACTGGCGCAATATGGCCGAAGATGACGATGCCCCCTACAACCAACAACAACAAACTAGATGTGGGGAGAAGAGGTGCATGGTTTTCTCTCAGAAACTCCCGGTTTTCATCCCACAAAGCAGACAGACTGGTTAAGAAGACAGATTTACAACCACAATTTATTGAACGTCTCACAGCATTAGTTGCCACGATAAGAACTCAAAAGAAAAAAACATTTAAAGTTCGTCCATCAGTTTTCTACCCACTACTTGATAAAACGGCACTATGTTGTATGTCGGTTCAGTGTCCATTATTTACTAATAATGTATTATTTTATAAATCAGCGATTAAAAAAATAACGTGCATTAAAACTGTCAGGCAGATTCAAACATTAGATTTCAAATGAAAACTTGGTTACAAATTAGAATACTCATCTAATAAAAGCTATTTTATCTAATAATTAAAAAGGCTTGGCATATATGTGAGCCGATCTGATTTTCATCAGTTTCCACATCGAACTGAATGAATCAATGCACAGAATAAGATCATTTTATCTTATAGTAGTAATGGTAAATGATGCAAGAAAACAAGCCTATATAGTATCAACAAAAAAACCACTTCACCCATTCGTATCCTCCAAGATATTGTCTGGTTTTCCCTTGAATTTATTCAACCCATTCACTTCCATGACAACAAATGGAAGCGTGTTCCAACAATCAACCACGAGCTGGCTGAAGGCAAACTTCCGCACATCTATCATGCAGCCATTTCCTCAACTTGAATTTATGCCTCCTCATAATATTGTCTCAGCAAGTAGAAGAGCGCTATTCAGCTTACTCAATCCATTCAAGGCTTTAAACACATCAATCTGATCTCTCAGCAGGTGCCTGATTTCGAGACGCTGCAATTTTCAGAACTGAAACATTTTTAGGTAAGAGCATCCTTTTGTTCCCTCCACGAGTCTGGTTGCCCTTCTCTGCATCCGTTCCAACAGATCTACATCCTTTGAAAGCGACGCCTCCAGACCTGTATACAGTACTCAAGATGCGGCTTAACCATGGCCGTATAGAAAGGGATAATCACCTCGTTATCCTTGGTAGCAACGTTTTTGTACAGCACTGACAAAATCCTGTGAGCTATCCTGACAGCATATCTGCACTGCTCAGAGAATTTCATGTATTTCTGCACAATTACCGCAGGTCTTTTTCATTCTCCACTACTGTAACTGTAGTACCACACAGTTGATAAGTTACTCTGGATTGCTGCAACTCATGTGCAGTATCTTGCATTTGTCAATGTTAAAATTGAAATGCCATTTCTCAGCCCATCGACCCAATTTCCCTAGATCTTGTTGCAGTAACTCACCCTGATGACTGTCGTTAACCACCTTGTCAACCATTGTATCATTTGCAAACTTAGACATTAATCCTGATATACTTTCATCAATATCATTGATAAATATTGAAAACAACAATGGACCCAATACTGAACCCTGGAGAACTCCACGAAGAGCAGTGTCCATTGATTACCATTCTGTCTTCTCCCGCTTAACCATCCCTTTATCCATAGCATCACTTGCCCTTAATGCCACATTGCTCCAGTTTGGCATTCCTGCAACAGTATCAAAACCCTTCCTGAAATGCAAGTATATGATGCCAAAATTACCTTTTACATCCAGTTCCTTGGTCATTGCATCACAGTAACCTATCAGATTTGTTAAGGGCGGTCCAAATGGTCCTGAATTACTTCTTTAACCAGGGATTCCATTATTTTTCCCTGAAACAGACGTTACGCTAACAGGTCCCTAATTACTCATGTTGCCTTTTGATCCCCCCTTTATGAATTGGTGATATCTCCCCACATCTGCAGTCCATAGGGATCTCCTCTGAATCCAAGGATGCTCTCATAATTACGGCTAAGGATTTGCTTACCACCTTTGCTGCCGGCCTTAATATAATTGGATAGTGCACGCGGAAACTTTATAAATTCAAGAAAACTCGAAGAACCCGCAAAGAAATGTTCTCATTCAATGCGCTGTAAGTAAATTAGTATCGATTTCACTGACAGCTCTTTCACGACCCTTTTTTTTTTCCCCCCTTTTTTGATTTCCTCGGATTTTCTCCTTTCAAGATGTTTTAATTTTTAACAGCATGCGGGTGGCCATTATGCTGCCGGTACGGTATATCTGAGCGACAGTTAACAATGTACATTTGCATAAAATAGCCATTGCCTCTGGTGATGACCACAGATTCGCGAGAATGAAAAAAACATACGCATGCAGTCACCGCGCCCTCTTAACCATATCGCCAATAGCGCACATACGCATGAAACATCGCGTGCTTGGGAATCATCATCGTGATCCCATTGCTATAAATGGCTACGCAACACACACAAGGTCGCGAGTTCGTTTTTTATTTCCCGCAAATTACGTGTAAATAGTTCACATCCATCTAATTACGGGCGGTAGACTGTCAATAAAAGTCAGTTAAGACAAGATTTCTGCAAATTTTATCCGCACTCAGCGAAGGGAGGTATTATTACTATTTATATCCGTCGCCAACTACAGCAGAAAATGTTTTATGAAAATTTCAGGATGGACAGATGTATGTTAGGTAGAGTTTCGCATGTTCATGTAAAACAAAACATCTGTCTCGTCATAAATGTATGATTAGTAAAATATATATTTTAACACAAACCCGGTAATATCCAACTTTTATGCGCTCGATATTTTTAATTCTTTTTCATTGCGCGTGATCCAGCCAACAGTCTATGACAGTACAAAGTATGTTTCATTTGTTACCGTGTATTGTAAATACATTGCTGTAATTAGCAATCGATAACGAAACACAGAGAATAGGATCCCCTCTCATTGTTGCTGAACAGTCGCAACGAATTTTATTGTAGTAAAATAATTTAACAATGTCTATGTCCAAGTGGAATAAATATCCAATAATGAACTACTGTTACGTTGTGGGTTTTATTGTAGATGTATTTAGCAGATGATTATTTTTGCGTTCAGTAATGACTATTGTTGCGATCAGTAATGATTATTGTTGCGATCAGTAATGACTATTGTTGCGATCAGTAATGACTATTGTTGCGATCAGTAATGATTATTGTTGCGATTAGTAATGATTATTGTTGAGTTGTGGGTTTTATTGTTATATGTATTTAGCAGATGACTTTTGTTGCGTTGTTACGTATTACAGTAACATAAGCGCTAGCAGTTATATTAAAACTTATGCTGAGCTATACTATTTTAAAGCTTTTAAATACTGGTTTAGTGTTCAGAATGTGCGAGTTTCTTAATAGAATAAGTTCTGTGATTGATCTGTTTTTCATCGAACCATAACAACACAGAATAAAATGATATTTTCTTCAAGTCGGTACGAAGACAGTAATCGAAAGTTAAAAAAAAGGCGTCTGTGTGTGTGTGTGTGCGGCAAAAACTTAGGAAGGATATTGCATGAGTGATGCTAACAAGTGTTTCTGACGACTCTGATTACAACGCACGCGCAGTTTGCTCCATAGCCGAAATTTTACGTTTCCCCCAATCCTTTTCACTGCATGAAGGAGCTGTAAAATGACAAAAAGTGAAAAGATAAACAGCAAGATTGATCAAAGCAGGGTAGGTTTCAATAAGCTTGCCACGCAGTCTCCGTATCGAACGTATAAGTTTTTGTCTGTTTTTGTTCATTTGTGATTATCAAGAAATTCATCTTGAGGAATGTTAGTGTTGTCACGAGAAATGGAAAAACATTACCTATGATAAATGTGTCATCTCAGATGTAATTTTTCGCGTTGGATACTCAAGAATAAAATTTTATTGGGATGCATCGGTAATATTTCTTGGCGCCAGTATCACAAATCCCAAACATTTATCATCCCCAAGGAAATTCACATTTATAACTTACACATTTTTTCTCGCGTTTTTCTTGGAAATAAAGAAAACATCCTGACACTCACAAGAAAGCTTTAAAAAAACACTTCCATTTAGACAGTTTTCTCGTAAATCCGATGCAAATACACTGAGTGAAAAAAAAAAGTTTCGAGAATCATAGCAACAAAAGTTTTATTATAGTTGAATAAGTACGGAAGGGGAAAATGCACAAATATGGCGTGAATACAGTTGTGGATATAACGGAACCGTATTTCTACCCCAAGCACATTAATGTGCGTATTATCTTCACCAGTCACGCCACTGTTGTTGAGAGAAAACCAGGCGTGTAATGTTTGCAGAGACCACGCTGCTGAAAATTGTATCTGATATGTTTTGTTTTGGTGTTTGAAGTAAAATCTGCAAGCATTCAGCAAAGATCGATGTGTAGCGTGGCCCGGTTTGTTTACCGTTCATTAAGAATGCCTTAATTTTTAATATACTGAAGGAAATTTGGTTTAGGGACTGTTGTTGCTTACAACTGATTCCACTGCAGCATATATTGTATGTTTTCGTGGAGTTTCCTCTTCTACTCCTCTCACAAGGTCCATAAAACAAAGCATGATATTTGTCTGACACTAGCAATTATACGAACGACAGCCTCACGCTCAGAAAAATGCCTGTCGACGTTCTTGCATAACTGTTCAGTCCTGTCCTGCTCATCTCAAGACCACGTAATACCGAATTGGGTTAACACAAAGTTTGATTTTGATTTTTTTCTCGTCACACACTCCAGAGCAACTATTTTTTTTAACAATCGTGAATTCATGGCTTGTTGATGGACAAAAAGATTAATCTGAAATAGTCTTGCAGATGCTTATGAGTTCCTTATAGATCTTTAGGATCTACTTTTAAGATATCGATCTTATTTTAGATACATAAAATATTATGTGCTGCATAATATCCAACTGTGAAATTCATAAGGGGTTAACTCTTTTATTTACCTTTTTCCTCACAGTAGGTATAATAAAACCAGGTGGAAAATACTCCAGTTTAAATCCCATCAATGACAAGCGAGAATTTTATGGGTCTTTTTCACAATATAACTGAGTTAGTCTGTCTCAGGCGAGACCGGACGAAAAAAATCCAGCAAAACATCAAATAGACCAAGTATATACCGAGTAATATGGCCTAAGCTGCTGATGGACCTGAAACCCTACAACAACCAACCTTTCCTCAGTGAAAACCCTGAGTTTCTCAGGGTTTTCTTCGGGGGAACCGACCGAGCGATCCCTTCCCGAGACTGGCTAACTGGGCCACAATGTGAATAAAAGCCCATAAAAATTCCTACACTATTGACATTATTCGAACAAGGCCCTTTTCACCAGATGGTAGAAGGACCATATCTTAACCACTGCGCTTCCCATAAGGTTTATTATTTTTGATTAAACTGAGGATATTATTTGTCAATAATAAAACACGGAAATCTAAGAAGACGAATTCACCACGGATAGGTTTATTATAAATTTACGTGAAACTAAAAAACATTAGGGACGCATTACACGACTGAAAATATCTGTGGGAGAAATTGGAAAGCCAGAGTAACAATATCCTCTAATTGGAGGCCACTCTTCGGTTGGTATGAATATTCCACTCTCGTGTGGTCTTCACATACCCACACAACCCCAAAAAAATAAATGGAAGAACCAAAAATTCTTGAAGAAATTTTATAGAATCAGAACAGAGCTATCAGAAGGTTCCGGATGCTGCGGGACAAGGTTGTTAAATTATGTACGAAAAGAGCTAGAACTAACTTAGCCAAGTTCACGTTTCTGCTTGTTAATGTCGAAACTGGCCATTCCAGCAGTTTGAATGTGGAGAATACAGCGCTACTCGTGGCATAAACTGGAAATTATCTGATTATAGACAAAGCTTCGCGTTTGGAGTAAAGAGATGTGCCCTCGGATGGTAGACAATGATGCTTTTAACTGTGGTGTATGGACATGTAGCACCACCTTTAATTCAGAAAATTAAATGAATAAATAAAATTAAGATTACGTGTGGAATTTTACAGCTATATAGGAGATAATAACAAAAGAAAGCAAATAATACTTGAAGAGAAATCATGTAACAGTTGTTATACAACAGTGGAACAAATTCATGGTGAAATCGCGTCCATTGTTAAACGATAAATTCGTGGTGAAATCGCGTCCATTGTTAAATGGTAAATTCGTGGTGAAATCGGGAAGCCGTCCCGATTGTTAAATGGCCATAAAATCGCTTTTTTTTTGCATTTCCGAAAGCTATTCATTAATTGTTTTCGAAAAAAATAGTTTTGCTAAAATTTTCTTTCTCATAACTTACTTAAATCCATCCACGAAGACGTTTTATATGATTCTGGAGACTTTCCGAAGTACAAACGGCAGAAAATTGATGCACAGCCTCACTCGAGTAGAAGATAATTATAGCTAATAGAGCGGGCCTCTTTCCACTTGAAAAATCATAAACTACGCGTCGATGCAATAGATGTCGTCATCCAATGCTTTTCAGTGCCCTGTTTGCTAACAAAATTACTGATGCTCCACTTTTAGCTTATCGTAATTTTTTGTCCAAATTACTGTTTACTTGGAAGCTTCTAAGGTAGCAAAATAAAACAAAAATGTACACACTATCTAGTGCAAACAGGAAAAATAGTGTTTAAACAATCCCCATGCTTTTACTTAATCAAGAGGGCGTACAGTAGCTGTTGTTTTGGGGTACTTTGATTAGTTTTGCCTTAGTGTGTTGGTTCTTATGATGCCAGATGTGATTTTATCTTCTCTTTCGTCAACGATACTACAAGGGATGGACAAAATAATGGGCGTACCTGTGATAAAAATTACAGATATGCTTTAATATGATGTTGGGCCATCCTTTGCTTTTAAAACAGCTTGTGTTCTACTTGGAATAGATTCAAATAGATTTTGATCCGTCTTAAAAGGGATATTGGACCATTCTTCGGGGAGAAACTTTTCGAGCTCGTTGGGTTATCAAGGTGGAGAAGATCTGCTTCTCACTCTTCTCTTTCCAAATATGTCCACAGTCGATAACATTTAAGTTTGGTGATTGTGCAGGCCATGGGAGATGATTATCCTCAGTTTCCTGCTCTTCAACCCAAAACTGGACAAAATCTGACTGTATGAGCTTAACATGACCTTGAAAAATGGCATCTTTTATAGGAAACGCTTGCGCACTGGGATGAACATCGGATCTGTTTGCATTGTCATTTCTCCACTGCATTTCTTTATAAGGAGGGAAAGTCAAGATTTCTATTTTGTTGAACTTTTCTTTTCTAGCCGTCTCCTTCTCTTTCTGCTCCTGGTAAAAAACAAAGGTAAGTTCTGAATCTGTAATCTCTGAGTTATTTTAAACTTCATCACGAAGTTTAAAATAAATTGGAGACAAGATTGCGTATTCCCATTGACACATCGAGAGTAAGTTCAGCCAACAATAAATAACTATTAATTAATCTTCGTGTTTTTTATGAAAATATCATTCATAGATTTGATGAGTCCAAATAAATGGCTTTCGTGTAGTAAATATTTTGTTCTTATGAACCATCCAAAAGAAAAGGAAGAGTGGATTTTGCGATGTCTTAAAGGACGTTGATAAAGAGCTGTGCTTTCATCCGCTTAATTTGATAACAGATATTAGTGTTAAAATTCATACATTACCACAGCAGCACAGCTACATCTATGTTCTCTTAAGAAACTTAAGCTTAAAAGGTGTTAACTGTATCGATTAGTGAGAAAGAGAACCAGGCATGTTATTATCAGTCGTGTTGTGAACAAGAAGACATATTTAATCCTAGAGCTAAGATGATGCGTATAATTGTTGCGTTAATCCTCCAGTAAAACCTGCAGCCTCTACTGAAGAGAACCTTGCTGCTGGTTAGACATTTATAAAGCATGATGTGAGGCTGTGATAATTACAGAGGCAATCGATTAACTGATTACAAAGAAGGCCATATTTGAAACATTTTTTTCTATTGCTGTTCTTTTGCCATGAAAAATAAATAAATAATAAGGTATACAACATATTTATTAACTGAAAACGTCTACATAACTCTGATTTATTCCTCAATTTTTCTTAAATTAAAGAATACTCCTTACCTTTACAGTATTTTGAGGAAAAGAATTAAAAGGAAGTAACTTCTTTCTCATTTTGGAATAACTAACCTATAACAAATTCTCTGGCTAAATGATTGTTTAAGTCCCAAAATAGCCTTTGCATAAAAAGAAAATCCACGAAGTAGTTTATAAAGAAATAAACATCTACTGCCAATGGATTTCAGTCCGATGTTTGAATCCGACGACAATAAATCCCTATGAATTCCACAAAGACTGGAGTGGCTCTGCAAAGGATTGATTCAAGTAATTCAACTTCCTTTTGAGACAATTTACAATAGTCTTATAAGAATCAAATTACGAGACATTGTACAAGCATCTTTACAACTCAAAGAATGTCAAAAAATCTCTCTATTCGTTACGTGATGGCTGTGACCCGTCTGTACCTCCGAGATCCATCGTTCAATACACCGACTTAGTCATCGTAAATGAATTACGAATGTGAAAGGCGGTAAATCAAAACACGCTCGACACGTGGCAGTTCTTATCAGAATAGAAAAATGGATACACCTATGCTTAAACCAAAACGGCAATGTAATAAGATCTACGTCACTTTGTTTCCCCTTAATTACTGTTGGGTATGTAAGTATTTTTCGTAAGAAACCTCATGACGAACCAAAAACACATTAGCATGCAATCATTTAATAATTAATTGTTGAAGGGAAAAAAGCGAAGAAATCCATAACAAAAGGTCAGTTATGTGTGTTGAAGGTTAGTTCTCAAAATCCACTGTCGTATAAAGTATCGGAAGCATCCTCAGTCTTAAAGAGCAAATTCTGCTCTCCCACTCCATACAACTGTTAGTACGACCTTCAAACTCTGGTGGCAATTTGACTGTAGTCAAATTGCCACCAGAAATTCGACCTAAAAACCATAATCACCAAGATTTCAAGAATCTTTGCTCTCTCTCTCTCCATCTTCAGTGTGAGTATAGTCTCTCATTTATGTGTGCTAAAGAAGGACACAGATTCTTGAAAGCTTCCCGATTATAGTTTTCTATAGATATACTACATGTAGTGCCATCTCCAATTTTTCAAATGCATTAACCATGGTACCAAACAGAGAGGGCTTTCCAACAAAATGTGAAAACTGGAACAAATGAGGAAAAACACATTTTTCCCCTTTGGTACTGGTTGAGTAAAGTCGTAAGAGAATGGCCTAGATCCCATCCCGTGGCATGATTCTTTCTCTGTGAATTCTTAGCACAATAAAGTCTAGCAATTTGCAAAATTGTGAAAATTAAACCGCATACTTTAAGCAATTGTTTATTCAGCAGGGGGAAGAGATGTAAATACCCTCGAAACTTCTTGCTCCAACTTCTTACGACTCGAAGAAAGAAAAACGTCTTTGCTGAAAGTCACCACTAGATCCTCGAGAATCCAAGAAAAGAAAAATATCGGCCTACACATGGCGATGGAGAGGAAGAAAAATTGCAAAAACTTGATCGGAGTGTCTGTATGTTGGGATGGGGGGGGGGGGGGTATATGTCATTAGCCGACCGACTGTACCGCCAGACTTTACCAGCTATAGTTTGAAGATTAAGCTTTGGGAAGAGGTAGGAGAAAACCTAATGTACACGTGCTCACAAAGACAGGAAGGGCGGCAGGGGCTGTTGGAACTGCACGTACTTCCTCTTAGCTAACACGAAAACATACTTTGTTAACAGAAAGTAGGCAGGGCAACTCGGGTCACGCGACCTTCGATCGCACGTGAGTACGGCAACCCCGCGAGTCTGTAGCGTTTTTAATTATCAGCAGTCCGAGATGGCTGCCTTATCGGCTTGTTACCAAGCTCGCTTAAATTAGCGATTTATCGACTTATGCAACAAGGAGGCAGAGAAATTCTCCCTAAATAAGAAACTCAAATGTGGATGCGCACTTCATGCATATACAGTTCAACTGGAACTTTTAATAAGGACCACTTTGTCACTCTTTTAACTTTGCATTCTCTCGTTTACATAAACTTTTAGTTTGATTGCGTCATCCCTGCGATTTCCTAAAAAAAAAAAAAATAGAGAAGAAACGCACACATTTCAGCTTAAGTACCACACCATGATTTCAAATATGATTTAATTAAACGTGTTTTAGAGCGCATCTACTCAAACTCGCTGTTTAGATCTTCTAAGATTCAAGAATAAAGCGTCCCCTCCCTCACCTTTTGAAATTGCTGAATAAAAATAACGAAATATTGAAGAAAACTCATACATATCCAACGCATAAAATTCACTAAGAAATTGTTTACTATTTCTCCATAAAACAAACAATAATATTTGTGGATAAATAAGCAATGTTTTTCACTCTAGAAATGGAGCAAAATTCAGTTGAATTCGTAAAGCTTTGTTGACCAAAACACCCACTTAAGGAAATTGGCCAGGAACAGTCAAATTTAAATTATTACCTCAGTAAACCTTGTTAATCGATTTCGTGTCAGGTATGTTATATTTCCTTCTAGATTATTCCGTCAGATTTCGTTCCAGATTATTCTGTTAGATAAATTCTGTGTGTTAGTGGGATGTACATGCAGGGCCGGCTTTCCTTCTGTGGCATTTTAAGTTCCTAGCAGGTGTTTCGTCGTGTTTGGACCAGCATACTAAACTCTGTATTAGTTTATTTCCTTAAAGGATATTAACGTGGTTTGCATGTAAAGTTTAAGCGCTGTTTATACAATTCAGTTAGATTATGTACCGTCATAGGCCGTTAAATCATATGCCTCTTTAGAAGTACCAGAGGCTGACAAATCAGAGCACAGTTAACGAACTAATATCCCTTTAACCAGTACACATGTCACACGCCGTGGTGCTAGACAGGCGACAACACCGTTTCTGGGTTCAACAAAATATGGATCAATTCGACTAAGTGGACTTGTCTCTTCGTATGGCTCACTGGAAGCTCGTAGGCTGTCTCGTGAATATTGTATTGCCGATTTCGAGACAGCTTTAAACGGTTCTGAAATATTTTCGAAATAATGTTCTCAAATTCTGCTTCAAGGGATTCAAGTCTTTCAATTGGTTGGAAGAACAGAATAACAGAAATTTGTCAGTTGGAAGACAACGTCTGTTAAAACCTTCACCTTTATGATAGCTTCTAGTCTCCGTAGAATATTCTCCAGCAGGTTGTTTTGTAAATGTCCTTCGATATTTTCCGCCCTTTGACCATCAAAGTGGCAACAAGTTCAACTCTGTTTTTTGGGCATTCTCTCCTCACACGCATCCCACTATGTATTTAATCCCAGAGGTTCTCTATAGGACTAAGGTTAGAGTCCGGGGTGGCCATTGCATCGTTTCGATGCTCATGCTCTCAAACCAGTCCGTTAAAACACGAGCATTATGACATTGGGCGTTGTCCTGCTGATATAGATATGGGCCTTACACCAAATTAGACGGCATCTAGCATTAATTAGAGTGATTAGGGACTTTTGCGACCGTGGTAATCCATACTGTGCAGGATCCTGCACACTGTACTGGTGATGGCATGTTTCCTAAAGCAGCCACTACAGATTTACTACGCCATCCAAAACTGGTCCGTATTGACGAACCTCGTTGTAACCACCGTGCTCTATTGTTTGCTTTTGTCGGAGGAGGACGAGAGACTCCCTATCAAATACCTAGATATTGAAGCTGCCTTTGATGCCATCAACGTGCATGTATCCACTACTTATTATAACAGTCTTATCAACATCGCCTCCTACCTCAAACAGTACAGACTGTCAATGAATACCCAAAAAACAAAACTAACAGTTTTTAACTCAAACAAACCCCAACAGTAATAAACCCCAACGCTCGATGGAACCGTAATACAGTATTATCCATTCCAAGACGCCACCACTCAGATTTAAGAATAGTACTTGACCCGAAATTTTGGTGTGATGCTCACGTAAACAAGCTGCCCACAGCAGCCTCTCTTCGATGGACAGCTAACAACACAATCTATGTCAAGTATTCTCAAGCATTAAGGAAATACAGGAGAATAGTAACCTATAAACTACGCTTCTATGCCGCTGAAATGTGGGCATCGGCAGCTTCAACAACGCAGATGCCAATCCTTGCTGAAGAAGTCTGACTCCTTAAACGGGCCAACCGGAAAGTTTTTCTCCCACCACAAGACAGTACTGTCCTGTGGCGGGAGAAACTTAGCTATTTCAATGAGGACAGCGACCGCCTGATATTATGAAATACAGCGACTGGTAGCCACAATTAAAATGATCATGAACCAAATCTGAATACGTCCATCTGGGATTCATGTTACTGGCGAATACCCACGCCAGAAATTCTGCATCAAGACTTCATCTATCAGATTGCTTCATCCCATATGAAATGTTAAGTGAAGTACAGCACATCGTGCCAACTGGAATAAGTTTTCCACTAATAAAATCTATAGCAAAGAAGTCCTAGTAACTCGGTCACATCGTAGAAGTCAATAAGAGCAAAGTGGGGTTCCCCACTATACTACCTGCCAAGCTCCTGTGTGTACTGGTTAGGCATTTAACTTCAAATAACTTCTTAATTTTCGGCTTGTTTCTGTTCTTATTAATTTATTTGTTTTCTAATTTTCTGTTTCAGATTTGAAATATAATTTTATTCAAGATTACTGTAAATGAACGTGGATTATCGTTTAGCAAAAGAACAGAGTGGCAGGCAGCAGTTAAACATTATTACTAAAACAGCAATAAGGAGCTAAAGCTGTTGTTTTGTCAGCAGAAGAATTCAATATTCGGCAAGTTCAAAGTCATAAGACTGCTCAGAAAATTTGAAGGAACCGGAAGCGTAAATATTGCAAAAATATCAGGAAAGACAGTTTCAGCAACAACGGCAGAAAAGTCGAATGAATTATGGAGATTTAGAGGTTATGGGAAAATTTGTAATTTGGGAATAATTTAATCTTTGGTATGGAAAGGAATTTTTGACATTTAAGAGGAGCATATAAATCTAGTATTCTTCCTCCATTTAAGAGGAGGAAGAATACTAGATTTAGAAAATAAACGATTACAGATGTGTAAATGGAATAGCACTCAAATGAAAGAGAAAGTAACATAAATGTAGATCCGTGGGAAAAGGGGTGAACGGTGAATAAACAAAAACAGCTGCCCCATACCAGGGAAGGATTGGTCATTATTGAACGAGCGGAAAAGGGGTTACTGGAAACAGAACAACGGGTCGGTGAAATGCAGGTGATTAAGACACGTTTGATCTATGCGGCACTGGACATAAGTCCCAATGGGCTAGCGTTTGGGTCGAAAAAGACCAGGTCACTGTGGCGGCTTTTTGGAAAGTTGTCAACATTTCGCAAATGTGAAAAGAAGAAAATGGCTATCCTGGGAGACGACGGACGGCAGACATGAAAGGATTGTGCTACCCTGAGAACTAAACAAGGAAATTAAGGAACAAGGTTTGGTTTGCACAAGGGGCAAATAGTTATGGTAATTTTTTTTAACGAATAGAAAAGAGGGGACGATTAGCTGAATTCTTGGGATTGGTAGAGAGTCCTGGGGAAGGAGGGTCAAACGACAGAGAAAAAGTTGGGGTCGTCAGTGGGAGGAGGACAGAAGTGGCAAGTGTGAGAGAGTGTGTGGCTAAAGGGGTGATCGTGGAGACAGAGTGAGAGAAGTAAGTTGGGCAGTGCAGAAATGTAGGGAGTGCAAAAAGGGCCCTAGACAGTAAGGGGGGAAATAGTTAAGAGTAGAAAAATAACGGGAAGGCTAAGGATGATAAGAAAAGGGTTATGAAAGGCAGTTAAGTGAATCAGGAAAGGTTGGAGAAAGATACATCTGAATGATCCGTAGTAAAGGAGGAGTTGTGTATTCAAGGCAGGAGAAAGGACACCAGATCCATGCAGCCAAGAGTTGTGGAAAATTATCTGAAGCAGGTTCAGGAGAAAGCAAAGATTTAGAAGATAGCCTGGAGAGCCTAAGATGGAAGCTTGAACCTCCTTCGAAAAGAAAAGAAAAGGATAGAAGTAAGTGAGCGATATAATAAGTACACTAAGTTAACAAGAAGGACTGTTAGTGAAATAGTAGGGTAATTAATGAAAAGGGGGTAGCACTAGAAAGTAAAGTGAAAGATAAATTATCTTTGAGGTAGATATACTAACAGAGTTTATTACGTTAAAGGGGGTTAGTGTATAATGCAAGGGAAACGAAGGAATGAGTAATAGATGAAATTGATATAAATAGGTATAATGTGTTAGAAGGGTAGTAAAGTGTATAAAGAAGGAGCCTGAATATGTTTTAAAATTATAGCTAATTAAGTTATGTGAGCAACTCTGAATATAGCGTTTTAATTGATGAAGATTTGTTGATTTATCTGAATGACTAATAACGAGTAGGGACTTTAGGATACTGAAGATTGGTTAACAAGTGTATTGTAACTGTGGTGAGAACACAAAGTTGAATGATGAATGTAGCATATTTGATTGTTAATATACGAAACAGAATTGTATCCAAGAGTAAATGAAATAGGTATAGTGAATGTACAAGTGTTAGGAGTTAGTTAGGGAATAAGGCAAAAAGAATGAATCGGGTGTTTTTTTAATTAATTGAACGGTTAAATTTCAATTTCACAGACAGGCGACTAGGAGGACGTGGTTACAGTGATCAACAGATCTATCCCCTCTTGATTTCTATTTGTGGGGTGTAGTGAAAGATCTTGTCTACAAGATGGAACCACGAACAATTTCTGAATTAAAATAAACAATTTGGAAAAAAATTGCAGAAGTTGTGATTGCAATGTGTATGAGGGTCTGTGAGAGTGCAATAGCAAAGGCTGAAGCCTGTATTGAACAACGGGGAGGGGGGGGTATTATTTTGAACATTTTTAAATATCAGATGACTGCGTTGAATTTCCTTAATAAAGGAAACCATTAAAAATGTATAATAAAAACTATCAAGAATTTGTGAAATAAATAGAAATAAAAAGGACGTTTCTTTCGGACCACTATACGTTATAAATGTATTATACACTCAGTGATCACCGAATTATGACAACCCCATCCATAATGGGGTATGCCGTAATTCGCAGTACCTCCTACAAAAAAATTTCCTGTGCTATAGCAAGGAAGTACGCACACTCAGACTTATGGGTTTCATAGTAGACGATCCAAGCGACATCCTCCCCTCACTGCTCATC
Organism: Mastigoproctus giganteus; assembly: GCF_048544385.1. Taxonomy (NCBI): domain Eukaryota; kingdom Metazoa; phylum Arthropoda; class Arachnida; order Uropygi; family Thelyphonidae; genus Mastigoproctus; species Mastigoproctus giganteus. The sequence goes on along the minus strand of NC_143578.1, from coordinate 135,378,106 downwards.
GTAGATGGCGAATGCTTTGGTGTCAACAAAACGCTGGTTAAACACTGAAGGACTGGAAACGAGTGTGTTGGTCAGATGAATCCGAATACTTGGTGCAATACGCTGTGTGATGCCTCCGTGTGTGGCGCAAGCAACACGAGTCCATGAACCCATTGTGAATGGTGTCCCCCCACTTAATATGGGTCATTGTTTTTCTGCCAAGAATTAGAACCCCCTGGTGCGTAAGGACCGACGATTCACTGGTGAGGTCTATCTACGGAGAGCTCTTAGGAGCCTTATATGCGTTCTGCTGTGTTCCATTTTTCCAGGACAGAAACAGGATCTTCCATGCGCTGTGTCATCGGGTACACACTGTGCACGAGTGCTTCGAGTAACATAGTGAAGATATTACCCATCTTGATTGGTCTCCAAAGTTCGCCTGACTTCAATCCGATTGAACACTGTGGGATATTTTGGAACGGGAAGTAAGTCATATGGCCTTTCAACAATCATCTATTCAGACACTGTGGAAAGGCTTGCAGGAAGCATGGTTGCAGATCCCTACAGGTCTTCTAGTGGTAGAGCCGGTGCCTAGGCGAATAGCTTGTTATCCGTGCAAAAGGTGGCCCAACGTAGTATTACGTGGATGGTCATAATTCAGTGATCACTCAGTGTAATTAATTATTTAGTTCAGATGTGAGCCCCTGGCTTTTGCCTTGACGGGGCACTCGAAACCTTACCCATATTCTGTGTTGTATTTCTCTAGTTGCAATAAAGATTTTTTGTCTCTCTCTCTACTCCCTCTTAGAAAGCAAGTTTTTATTCTTATTTAATATACGCCTAACTGTAAATGGCAGATCAAAGTAATTCAGACACGAGTTAATTTAACAGAGAAAAATAAATAAACTACTTCGTATAAGTTGTTCTCCTCCACACCATATCTAAGAGAGCTCTTTGTCCATCAACCACTGATCCGTACCATTAGAAATATGTTCAGTATTCTTCCTTTCCACCGCAGAAATCCTCTTGGTAGCTTTAGCGTCTATCCCTGCTTAGACAGAAAGCCGAAATCCACTATCTGGCAACAGTTGATTTATCTTAAAAATAAGAATCCGTAGCAGTCTCTAAGTCAAAGAAAAAGTGAAGTGACGTCTAAAGCCACTGTCTGGGAAACTTTATATTGCGGACAAAATTCCTGCCCATCATTACCTACTGAATGGCCTAAAGTTTTAAAACCCATACAATATAAGTCTGTAACCTTAAAGTTCTCCAACTCGTGTCTGCCATATGTGCGACAATCCTCTATATTCCTTGGACCCGGGTGATAATCTTACTGATCCTCTTCACCCCTAATTCACTGAAAACTAAAGCAAATCCCAATACCCTTGTAGTGCTTCTGTTAGAAACATGTCCACCCTTTAGAAATATCTTCCCGAAAAGTGTACTTATCTGTTCTACCAATTACTCTTGCTATTGAAGTATAAACAATCCCCGTACCTCCACCCTGTTTCTCTCCTCTGTGTACCCAGCTACTTTACCCGCTACAATCCAACCGCCTTAAGTCAAGAACCGGAAGTGTGTCCAGAATAACTTCTACGTCTCTAATAAAAGCAGCAACGCTATACTAATGCTCGGCAAATATAGTTCTCCCAGCTGCCTTGTAAACGCTTGGAAAACACAGTTTCCCCATGTCTTGTGCCTGGAAGTCTTGCACAACGACAATACTTCGTATTTAGCGCCGGAAATAACATTGGTCTGATAAAGTGGTATCATGGTACGCTTTTAGCTATCGCATTTTTAGTTTTAAAGCGCCAGAGATAAATAGAAAATTTTACTTTTTTGAAGGAACCCTATTTTAAGATAATGTTGTTTTGTAGCTCTACTTTCGAATTTGTAAAGAAATAAGTTATAAGAGCCAAAAGTAAGCGCATAAACTATGAAAATAGACATCAGTATCAAATACGAATGCGAATATTTGGCGACCATTTCAGCGAGAGTGCAACCTTTAAATACGAAAAGGTTTTTCGTATTTATTTCTTGACATAAAACTTTACAGAAAAGCTCCATTACAAACACCGAAGGATACAGGGAAAAAATATAAAAACTTAAGTAGGAAATCGATACAAAATAAATATAAAATATACAGATACACGAGATATTGTCAGTGGTTGATTCTCTGTCCAGGAAGCTAAAGCCATAAGGCATCAACGTATTATGTTTGTGAAATGCACGGATTCTCTGGCTGGTTTTCTTGTTATCTGGATGAAAAACCCGAACATTGCAGGTGGATGAAAAACACCTCTTAGATGTCTAGAAGGAACTCGAATCTTTCTCACAGGATGGGGAAAAAACAGCAATCGTTGTTGCCATGTTTTTTTCTTTGAGCAATTCATACTTTATTTATTGAAGATGAGCAATCTTGTGCCATTTTAAGTATTTCATCAGTTACGTTTCTTTCAAATAAAAATGGTCCAATTTTTGTAGCTCATATCTGTCCCTCCTAATAACACCGAGAATGTTCATAGCTCCTGTACCTCGGGTGATGTCCGTTACCATGACCAGTTAAGTGAATCTGGTCTTCGATCATTGAACATAAGCAACATATCTGGCGTGTGGTTCACTAAGAACCACTGACAAAATGGAACTGGATCATCTTCGTCATCTCAGTGAATTTTTCGAAGCAGATAATACACTCGATAATGATGTATTCTGTTTGTCAACAAAATGTGTCCATCAGATCGAAAACTTACACCGGTTTCTATACTCAACCTAAATTAGGACTTCGTCCACAATCTGCGATGTTTCAACATGAGTGGAATTTTTCTCAGTGTTCATTTTTCGGATGAAAACAAATACGACCAGTTTCTTTGAAACGTTGAATAACTGGATTTCTTCTTCTAACTGAATAATTCAATGGAATTCGCCTATCGTTGACCAAGAGGTACTTCCAGGCTTTGACAACAGAAAATTTCACTCTCTCCGACACTTAGATTCCATTACATTTTAATTCTATTTGTATCCTATTAAATCCAATTTGTCGTTCAGAAATACCGTGTGATAGGAATATTAATTTTATGGGTAGAAAGAAAGCTGCCATTTCTAATTGCTGTCCAGCAACTTCTTTCTGGTTATATGCGATTTGTAAGATGATTTGCAATATTAAAATAGCATTTTAAAACTGACCATCACAGTGTTTGAAATATCCTCACAAATTCAAGGACTTGTCTCTGTCCCACGCACCTTGTGAGATTGATTCATGATGACAAAATAATGATAAAGGCACCAACATTTACACCAACAATCTGCGAAAATCAGAAATAAAACAAAATTTTACATTCATAGAAAATCCAGGAGTTTAAGGAAGATCTAATGTAAATCAGTAAAGTGTCGCCATTAATATAAACGTCATTATTAAAATTCTTTTTAAACTCAAAGCAAGCCAAGAAAACAATTTCTTCTCCTACAATTGTGGTCAAGTCTGCTAGTCAACTTTCCACTTTCGTTCATTTATTAAACTTGTGTTCTTATAGTGCAAACAGCCCTCTTGTTCGTCTAGATTAAAACGTATTTAGAAAAGGGAAAACAAACAAATTAGTTGGAAAACACGAGATAAGCATTCAAGTAAAGGCAGAAGAAGGGAGAATGGAAGAAGAGATTATCATAAAGAAAGGCAGAACGTATCCCAGATTCACTGTCTGCCTTGGAGAGTACATATACTTGCAGCTAGACAAATGATAAATGGTCTGAAGCTTTCACCTTACCAGCGAATCTATTTACTTCTACACAAAATTCTCGAAGTCACGAACAGAGGAATTCTTAACACCAAACAGCCATTTATTGTAGTGAGAAAGAGCCAAGGAGGGAGAGTTTCTGCCAGAGAGTTGAGGCATTTGTTACCCTTTGAAAGACTACGTTATTACATCCCCACAATCAAGTAAGAAAGAATCTGAAGAAGCATTTCGTTCAAGGCGATTCCACGAGTTTAAATTAGCTCAGATGGTTATAAAAGACTGACAATTAACTTTTTTCACTATTTGATTTATTAGTGAGAACTTACGAAACAGTTTTCATTTTTAAAATAAAGGGAAGACTGAAATATCGAATTCTACATCGCAATTTTTTCCTAAGGTCAAGGACAATAGACCTCATTAACAAAAATGGATGTACTGTAATAATATTCCTTTGAAGCTAAGGCGAAATAAGGTTAACTTTGTTCATAATAAAGTTAAAAGGATAAAATACCTTTTCAAATAAATCTTGAACTATAAACCAGGAACCATCTTGTAAAGGAATGTAAATAAGAAAATGGTCTTTGGTGGACCGAATTTTATTTTAGAAATATTTTCTTTGATGTCAACATTACGACAGCCAACCAGGAACTTTATGGTTTTCATAAGCTTGTCATCGTAGATTCTCTCAAAGAATTTTAAATTAAAAGTCGCTGAAAGTATTTCGTGTTGTTAAAATGACTTTTGAATTAGATGAGAAAGGAACGCGAAAGATTCATTTCAATGGATATTTCAAAAATAAAGCAAAAGAAAATAAATTTTAATGGACATGTGAAAATGATCAACTCGAATGTATAGCTGTAATTATTACTGAAGGAAGCAAAATTATTAAAATATCTGGAGATCATTTCCATTGTGGAGATGCTGCTGAACTGGCTTCTTTTACCAAGAAAGTACGTGGTGCTATCATATGGTGGATCAGTGGTAAATTGATCCACCAGATTATATTATCTCAGAGCAATCTGTTGGAATTAGTGAATGGACTGCCTCTAGTTCAACTGTAAAAGATGAGAAATTTCTGTTCAGAGGAACACGAGAAAAACATCTTTCTGATGAGATTCAATTATGCCCATCCCATAAAAATTTAAGTGGATAAGATAATTCTCTCCTATATTCTAAAACAGTTGAAGGTTTAGCTAATTGCTCGAAGAAATTCCGATAAAAATAACATAATCTTGTTTTAACAGAGCTGTTACAACCGTTACTGCGACAATACCAACTTACATATTTGTATTCAACTTCAGCCGTTTCTAAGTACAAGCGCGCTTTTCTGCGATTTTTTTTTTCTGTAGGACCCTCTACTCCATGTAACGATATGTCTAAATCGGGTAGCAGGGATCTTCGTCGATCATCTGAAGTGCGGAGGGAAACGGCTCTTAGCTCTAAGGCACGTCTCATGCCGTCATTAGGAACCACCATTAAATCAACCGAGGATGGAGTTATTCCACTTAATCTCTTTAACCTATCTAGAGAAGAATTTAAAATTTTAAATCGTGCGTTAGTTGGTACCTTGACGAACTACGTCCGAAGCTGAAGCGATTGCGAGACGCAGTATATAGAGGGAAGTTCGGAACTTATTCGTTGTCACTGACCTGTGCGTTTATAATGTTCACGGTGCATATTTCTAACCCTGAAAGCGAAATGGAAAATATAAAAAAACACCTTAGAATATGTAGAAGGTCTTCGATCTTGTACACACTGTTTTTTTTTTTGGGGGGGGGGGGGGTTACGTATCAGTACAACGATATGAACGTGGAAATGCTTCTCCCTGTAAATGTTATAATAAAGAAATTATGCATAATGTTTTCATAACTCTACGGATATTCTTAATTTTGCAAACAAGACAAATTTCTTGGGGACAGTGTGAACTCATTCGCACTATCCCCACGCCGGGTGGGAAAGACCCGAGCTCGAGTCCTGTCGATGGCGTGAGGAATTCTTATGGTCCTTTTTCAAAACGTGACTGAGTTAATCGGTCTCAGACGAGGGTATCTTGGTTTTTTCTCCCGGAAACTCGTCCAACAAACAGAAAATCGACCTCAGAATAAACGCAATTTACAGACAGTATACATGGAGTAATATGGCCTTAGTACACAATGAACTGTTAAGGGTTTGTTGGCGGATAACTTCAGATCTGGTGCGATAATAAGTTGACCATTAATTTGTGAGTGCATTTCTTGATTGACTGAGGTTTGTCTTGAGTATAGACAGGCTCTGAACTTCTTTTCAAATTCTTAGTCGCCCAATCTCTTCAACTGAGGACTCAGTTCGTCAAGGAAATGGATACAGTCAGTCCGGGAAATGGAGATACCAGATATCAAGAAACACAAGGATTGAAGGCACGGATTTTCAAGTTCTGAAAACGAAAAAAAATTAATATAAACACGTGCCCCATTTTGAAGGGTTACTGAGCTACAGTTGATTAAATTTTGAAAATATTGCTATGGCGTTTGCGAAAAATGAATAAACAAACAGTTTACTACATACATATGCATCTGCTTATTGTTATTTTTTATTATTGTTTTTATTATTTTTTTTTTTAGTGTTGAAAACTCCATAGCCATTTTTAAACTTCAAACAGTCATAGCCTGGTAACCTTACAGAATCGGACACAACATTTTTTTCATCGTTTTCCGTCTTTCATCGATCCTGAATGCACGTTCCAGCTTTTAAGAAACGTCATCTTTCACACTCCTCTACCCTGTGGTGGTTTTAAATTTCCTAATACATGCACACTGGCCAAAAAAAAATACGAAATTTTGATTAAGACAGTCACAGACAAAAAAATTGCAAATAAATTCGAATAATTGCAAATAGATAAAAAGTAAACTGTGGCGTGGGTAACGACATATTGCCTCGTTGAGTATAAAGACTGCAGAGGCTGTTCGACTGTACTATAATGGGGAAAACACTTGATCTATCAGACTTTGAAAAAGGTCTTATCGTGGGTGCACGTTTAGCAGAAGCCACGATTCAAGAAACGAGAGACATAACTGGTTACTCAAAAGAACCCATCTCAAAGGTTTTTAATGACTGGAAAGCAAGCGGTTCTTCCACATCTCAAAGGCGAAAAACAATGCTTCAAGAGCGATGCCTTCGTACTCTAAGAAGGAATGTACAGAAATACAGGACATCTCGGGTGCAGCAAATAACATCCGAATTCAACCTAGCCTAGAACTGCCCTATTTCAACCAGTACCATAGCCGCTAGGGGGATGATTGTGTCCGGCTGTCTGTATGATATGCTCCGTAAACTTTTCTTGTTTTGTGTGTTTTTTATTTAAAGTATTAAGTTCCTATTAGTGCCACCACATAAGGATAGGCCCTTGGATTGCCAGGTGCAAGTACTGTATTATTTGAACGGACAACAGATAAGTATTAAATGAATTTCTGCATGTTCATTCCGCTACTCCATACAAGCGCTTTCAGCCATTATCTTGTAGTTCAACTTATACATGTGTCCAACAGACACTTGACCTTGACCAGGCATTAGAGTTTTGCCTAGCCGCTCTGTTCTTCCCTCCCTACTTAGTCCCCTGCTCCCTGTGGATTTCACTGCAGGGCAACTAAGGCGACCGGCTGGTCACAGTGCCTATTGCTTGCTAAACCACAACTGTGGTGATATTAAATTATCTAGTAAAACTACAGTAACTGAATTCAATATGACAAATACTACCTCCTGTCAAAATTCTAACGTCTGCACCATCTGTGGGACCAGCTCTGACCCCATTGTCCAATGTATTGAGTGCAAACAATTAATATGCAATGACTGTACACATTCTGACCTGAAAAAATTAAATAAAAGTCGGCGGAAATCATTCTGTTGTGATAGATGTCGACTCAGAAATTCGCAGAAAAGCCCTACAACTGTTGCAACGCCAAACAGCACGGAACCTGAGTCACTTTCCTCCTCTTCGGCTAACAAAGTTGAAATGCCGTACTCTAGTACATTTGAGACAAATATCATGCCAATAACTAGAAATACCGACTCTGAATCGTACATGGATGAAGCCTCTAATCCTTCTTTGTTGTCGCATCAAATCTCAGATGCATCAACTCAAACACATATATCTGTGCTGTCAGAAGATCTCAGCGCTAACTCCTTCCCTACGGAAACTCTGAATCCAACCTTTGGTATTCTGCAATCAACTGAATTCCAGGAACTACTCTTTAACACTATGCAGAAAATCCTCATTCAAACTCATCTAATCAGCGCACCTCACACTGCAAACTCTGAAATTCTCCTGGATTCTAATACACTCAATGAAGGAAACAGCGAGCTATACACGGAGATTTGTGGTATAAAAACAATATTAGCTAATCAACAGGCTGAAATTTCTGACATTAACGCCCAAATTAAAAATCTCACATCAGTTATGTCTTGCCACTTAAGGGAAGCTAGGAAGAATTCTGAACCTACTCTCGACACCAATGGGCTCAAAGTGAATACGAATTCTTCATTAACTGACGATGCCCTCAGTACTGAGACCAGATCTTCACCTTCCACCGGCCTCAATACTTCTACTGCTGCAAATATTAATTTGCCCAAGCCTGCTAACATTCATGATTCAAGTCATTCAACTGAGCAATTTATTGCCAAACAGACTCTGTTAGATGATTCTTCTGATGTAAACAGAACCACTCCTCCACCTACTCTCCTCTGCGGAACAGTTCTGTCTGTACTTCTATTTCACAAGCTCAGAGTCACCAAGCGGAATCCTCTTCAACATCAGTTAAGGCAACATATGCAAAAATAACTGCTGCCACATCTAATGAGGTCTGCAAACCTGTCTGTAGATCTGCCGCCACAGTGAGTAAACCTGTTTCTGATTGCCAGTCTCAAATATCGCACCAAAGATCAAAACAGAACAAACCGTCAGAAAATATTAAAGCATCTATATCTCAAGGTACTTTCTCCAAGCTTCCAGCCATAACTCATCAAACACAGAATGTAACTACTGCAGAAAAATCTCAGTTACTCAAACACAAGTATAATATCACAATTATTCCCACAAAAGACCGAATTTTTCTTTCTAGACTTGGACCCTCCACTAAATCTGAAGATCTTATCAACCTAATTAAAGAAGAATATGGTTTCGGAGTAGATGTCCGTTCTCTGAAGACACGATGTCCCGCCTACTCATCTTTTATAATAACATGCCTTCCATCACAAACAGAAAAAGTGTTGAATCTAAGATCCCTTTTATCAGGGGCTCTAGTAAAACGCTTCACGGACAGACCATCAAGGGAGTCCAAAATCTCCTCTCCACCGGCATAGCAATCAGATACCCTGCTATCTACACATACTACGTTCTCCTCTCGTCATAGAATCCCCAGATCCCAACTGTTCAGTGTTTACCTTCAGAATTGCAGGAGTATAATTAGCAACCTAAACCACTTCAGAGCAATCCAAGGCTCACATATTTACGACATTTACCTGCTCACTGAAACCTGGCTCTCCATTGATATTGATGATCAGGAGATTATAGATGGTCAATATACAATCCATAGAAAGGACAGAGGATCTCGTGGAGGCGGAGTAGCTATTATACATTCTAACCATATACTCTGTGAAACTGCATCAAATTTCACAAATATTGAATCAGTATACTGCCTTCTTCATCTTGGCAAGTTAAAGGTTTTAATAGTATTGCTTTATTTTCCACCTCCCTTAACTAATATAGACCTCCAGTACTTAGAAAGCTCGCTGGAATCAATCTTCCCACTAATTCAATCTGCCGACATAGCAATGGTTTTGGGTGACTTTAACTGTCAAATGGCCAATTTAGAATCTTCTTCTCCATCACTGCAGACTAGGGCTCTCTTTAATATGCTTCACAGCTATGGTCTGGAACAAATTTGCAACTTTCCAACCAGAGAAAATGCCTACCTCGACCTAATATTTTCCTCTACTCATATCGATGTTCACACCGACAACCCCATATTTCACTCGGATCATTCACCAATTACTTTTGACATCACAGTGACTTCTCATAACTTCAAATGCAGCTCCCGTACTCCTCGATTCAATTTCAGAAAGGCTGACTGGCCTCTGCTCAACCTAGCTCTAAGAAACGTAGACAAGCAGCTCGCTGACGCTATGGATGACATCGATGTGCTCACCAACAACCTGATTAACTGTGTCCATTCAGTTATATCTGACATTGTTCCTCAATCCCATCTTACCACACGCTCTACCTACCCGCACTGGTATAATAGTGAACTAATACGTAAAATTAAATCCAAAGAATTCTACAGAAACAAATATAAGCAAACAGGTGACAGTCAATACTACGAAATATTCAGCCAACTCCGCAAAGAAGTGAAAACTCTCATATTAAACTCCTACAACATGTATACAGAGTCAGTTCAGGATAGTCTGCTTACTCACAGAGATATCAAACCATTCTGGAATTTCATGAAGCATAAGAATATAACCAGTAGAAAGTTACAACTCCGAAACGCAGATGGAATTCTCTTATCTGACGAATTCAGTATTGCTCAAGAGTTTGCCAAACACTTTTCTAGAATTCAAACAAATGATACATTGAGACCTGCCTCATTTCCTGACTTCACACCTGTTAAAGATGATATCCTCATTAATCTCTTTATCACTGATGAAGATTTAAATTCGGCATTAAAAAGCATGAAAAATGAATATACTAGAGGCCCAGATGACATTCCAGGCTTATTTTGGAAAAGGACTATCACTACATTGAAACCCCTCATACTGCGGATCTTCAACCTGTCTCTCAGGCTGGGGAAGTATCCTAAGCACTTTAAGCAGGTCAATATAGTTCCTATTTTCAAAAAAGGTGATAAAAATGACGTATGCGATTACAGACCCATAACCTTGCAAAACAGCCTGGCTAAACTCTTCGACACAGCAGTGCACAAACATCTCTTCGAATTCTTCAAGCCTTTCATCGATCAGAATCAACATGGTTTCTGCAGTGGCAAGTCAGTAGTCACAAATTTACTTCCTTTCTGGCAATACACCTCGGAAGCTCTTGATAACCACCTACAAGTTGATGCAGTCTACACAGACATATCTAAGGCATTTGATAAAGTCCCGCACGAACAGCTTCTGGAAAAACTTAAGCTATATGGCATCCGTGACCCTTTGCTCTCATGGCTACGCAGCTATATTACGCATCGTTCCTTGAGCGTTATCATCGATCAAGTGAACTCAGACTGTTTTATACCACTAAGCGGAGTACCACAAGGCTCTCCCTTAGGTCCTCTTCTCTTCATTGTTTTCGTAAATGATCTTCCTTCTTTCATCTACACCTCCAATGTTCAAGTTGCTCTCTATGCAGATGATCTTAAGATCTACTCAGCAGTGAAGGAGACTACCGATTCTCAACAACTTCAACGTGCTCTCAATAAATTCTCTCTGTGGCTATCTCTGAATGGCTTGTCTGCTAACCCCTCGAAGTGCAAAGTTATCTCTTTCTCATCTTGCAGATCTCCACAACTAATGAATACGGAGTATAGTATTAACTCTGTGATCATCGAAAGGTGTGACCAAGTTAACGACTTAGGGATTCTCTTTTCCAGCAGTGCTAAATTCGATGCCCATGTCCTTAAAATCACCAGCAAAGCATTCAAAACACTGGGATTCATCAAACGGAACACATACAAGTTCAAAAACTACAGATATGCGGTTATCCTTTATAAAACTATTGTTCTGCCAATCCTTGAATTCAGTTCACCCATCTGGAATCCTCACACAAAGACTTTAACTAACAAAATTGAAGCAGTCCAAAAAAACTTTATCCGTTACCTTACGTACCGCAATCCTCTATTCTATCACTCAGTGTATTATGAATCGCTGTGTGATTACTTTCATCTGAGGCCTCTGTGCACTAGAAGAGTTACTGCTGACATCGCCCTCCTAGCCAAAGTAATCACTGGAATTTATGAAGCATCTGATATCCTGAGTAAAATAAACTTCAATGCTCCCCGTAGACAAGTCAGGAACCTTACACCGTTTCGCCTTGACTCTGCCAACACGGACTTAATGAAGTTCAGTCCACTGAACAGAATCAGCAAATCAGCAAATGACTCTCTCATTGACTTCTTTGACAACTCCCAATCACTGATGAACTCCATCCACAAGTTTGCCTCTTCACTTAAACTGCAAAGTGACTAGCTCACATCTAATTATTGTAGCTTATTATTTGTTATATTATTTTTCTATTCTCTAACGGATTAATTATTACTTGTTTTACCGGTAACTTAACTTAATACAATCCTCTTTTGTACATATGCTTTTATTGTTTGAATCTATATCAATGTTTATCGTCCTGTTAGATTTCATATTATTGTTATTATGTTTATTGATCTGATCTCAGATACACTGTTAATGGTTACCTGTTGTGTATCTTTTTATTAATAAAATAAAAATAAAAATAAAAATAAAAATATGCAGGGATTTAAAGAAATTGAGCACTGGTAGTCGCCTACCTATTCAGAAGTCACTTGTTTCAGAGAAAAATCCGCTTGCATTGGTGCAAATAACATTGTAATAAATAATTGGACAGTGGAACGATAGAAGAAAGTAAGAAGTCGTTTGGTAAAATGAATCCCAATACACTTTTTTTTGCGCTGATAGTAGACAGAGAGTGTGGCGAGAACCTTACGAAGCGATGGACCCTGCTTGCGTTGTTAGGACACCCGAAGCATCCGGAGGTGGTATCATAGTATGAGGAATGTTCAATTAGCACGGACTAGGTCCGTTGATGTCGGTGGGAAATCTAATGTAATCCAGTGAGTACCTGAATTTTGCATTAGTTCTACTGCACCCTGCAATTTTACACTTTTATCCCGAAAGTGATGGCCACTTTATGGATGACAATGCAACAGTGCATCATACCAACATCGTGCAAGAATGGTTCAGAGAACATGACACGGATTTTCACCGTCTTCTCTGTCCCCTACATTCACGTGATCTTAATCCTATTGAGAATGAGTAGGATATGCTGGAGAGAACCATTCGGCAACAAAGTCCTCTTCCTTCTACATTTTGCTGGAAGAATGGTTACAGTTAGACCAAAGCGCCTTACAGAATCCATGCGGTGCTGTACACTCGCTGTTTTCGAAACAAAGGCGCCCCGATTCGATACTGAATAACGGGTAATTTTTTTTTTTTTGGCCAGTGTGGGTAGATTTCCCAGGATCTGCGGATGCGCACGTTATAACATAAAATGTTTTAGCATTCAGACAATGTACCCCGGAAAACAAGGACAGCATGATTAGTATTATAATGAAAATCGAAGCAAGCAAGCAGGCTTTTTCTGTATTAGCCAAAAAAATAAAAATAAAAATCTAAAAAAAATCATTCGTACCTTCCCCGTCACCAAAGAGTGCCTATCCAATTCTGATCCAATTCTCACCAGCACAGACTTCGAAATCCTCCATTACAATTCACTGTCCACCAATGCCTTCATCATGTTGTTTTTGTGCAAGTTCCCACCCCAACTAATAAGCTACAAACTGACCTTCGCAAATCGGGTTTTGATAATCTGACATCCTTACCACGCATCAATTCATTAAAACAATGTATCAAGAAATAACAGACCACGGTTCACCTATTACTGCAAAATAAACTTCACATACGCAAGCAGACTATGAATTACATGCTAATCCCAGAGGAATAGGGCGAATGCGTCATACTGTTTCAATGTCCGAATCATGGATGGGCGATTAGCTAAAATCCGTGCCTTCAATTTCATGCCAATGTTCGTTACTACACTGCTAACAGGCAAACCATGCACAAGATGGTGCTGCTAAGATGCGCAAGTTGACAACATAAAACATGTCAGAACATGTTTTCACATGGGAAGCACCAGATCACTATACAGACGATGTCACAATAAAATTAGTCTCGTTCCTTCATGGTCGTCTCCCTTAATCATCTATGGACAACCGAATCCAAGACATAGGACAGACCAACTTGTCCCATAAAGGGTGGCAACCTCTGCTACCTCCAATTTCTTTCATGGAATCCTTTTATATCTTTGTCAAACTCACCCTATTCAGCTTAAAGTTTCCCCGAACGAATAATGCGATACTTGAGAGCATATTCGCAACAATTACACATTCTGCCAATCATAAAGAACGACTGAGAGATCATTCTTTATCATGCATTTCAAACCAACTTATAAGCACACGTTCTCTCATTAAAAGATTATTTTGTTCTGCCATTCTAGCAACTAACAACTGCGAATGCTGGAAGGAATCCATTGTTAACAGCATCAAGGTACACCATCAACACACGTTTATTATAGCTGCGCAAAAAGACTTCTTTGGCTAAAATTATTCGTAAATATTTTGATCAAAGTAATCTCACTGTTCTCTATGCAAACAAATCTTTATGATTAATGTCTGCATCTTCCACTCTGCTTCGCATCTCGATGTTTACTCGACTTCAAAGAAATATTCTCTCGGGCGTGTTTCCTGGTATTCTGCGACAGTGCGCTAATTGATAAGGAAAGGACATCAGTTTCCTGAATGCCACTACTGCACCCAGTACGAAGTATCTTATTATGGCTATTCTTTATTCATCTAAACGAATATCTGATTCGAACACAATTACATTTCTGAAGTAAATTAGAACTAATAGAATTCTGGGGTTATTTTATACTTCCACATCGAATTTAGGTTTCAATGTGTCATAAACATTCAAAAATAGTATGCCTTAGTTATTGAAATGATGACAATAATTCACTCTTCAACTGTTACAGCACAGAGCGCTTCAATGGTACTGAAAGTCCTCTCAATTAGGATTGTTGCTTATTCTCAGTGAGTACCACCAGGTGGTACTCACTGAGAATAAGCAACAATAGTCTTCTCTATTAGTGAAGAGTTACTTATTCGAGGTAGTGCAATACCATGGCAACTCGTTGTGAAGGAAGAGCACAATGTGAGATATAGAGCAAATGATGCCTTCCACACTACCATCGTAGTTTCTTAAGAGTTATCTATGGTGTATCTACACCGCTATTATATAGATTTTCCTTAACAGAAAGCTAGCTACATTTTGGAATATATGAAGGGTAAGTGTGCCCAAAGGGTTTTGGGAACGACAGAATTGAACGCGTGAAGTGTAGCGATTAGAAGATAATTTCACCAACAAAGATGAAATCCTTTGAGGCACTCATATGCGCGGACTTTCATTGATTTTTCCAGTACATTTCAATTACAATATTTACTTGATGATTCTTTAAACAGAGTTTTTTCCAGACATTAAGGAAAACGAAAAAAATTATGCAGTTTTAATATATCGGCTGCTTTCGTTGTGAATATTATTTCTCCGTTGGGAAATGTTCAGGTTAATTGCATCCTATTATGAAGTAAATTAATGTTGACGTTTTCCTGTTAGTGGAAAGAATACAGGGAAATGCCGCAATTCGTTTATAGAAACCACACTCGTGTGTGGCTTCCACAGAAAAGAATGGCGCTATTTCAAATTTAAATATTTATCGCGCACAGTAATTGCCTAAATAAGAAATTCTATTCCCAATTCAGTTTCATGCGCATCTCGTGGCTTTGCTGCTGGAGATTGTGTGGCAGTTATTTTCAAGGTAGCGACAACTCAATCGAAAATATTATGCGTTTTAAGATATGAAAAAGAAAAGCGGTGGTGGCATCGATTTAAAGACAATGGAGGGTTGAGAAACATACGAGGATGGCTAAGAATCTTTGAGGAAACCGTGACCTTATTCATGACAAGTGAATACCCAAAATTAAAAAGTCCACGACCCATGGACTTTACAGTGGATTAAAGACTATGAACTGTCAAATTTGGAGGTCTACTCCTTCCAAGGAACTTGGAAAGGATACTTCTTAGATGGAAGTGTGGCGTACACTCATCTTAGGAGGTATCTTAAGATGATGTATGATTTTTTGATTGGAATAAAAACACAATACGAATTGATGGGTATCTAACGTTTCTTCAGAGCCTTGAGCAAAGCAGGTGGTGCACCAATTTATTTGTTTACCATTTCGTATGCTTGTGCTTATATATATATATATATATATATATATATTTGCTTTAATATACTCGTATATACGTGAGTTCGAATCCTGTCGATGATGTGAGGAATTTTTATGGGCTGTTCTCACAACTGAGTTAGTTGGTAGCATGGTTTTCTCTCCCGGAAACTCGGGTTTTTCATCGTACAAATAGGGAAATCTACCGCAGAACACACAATTTACAGACAATACAGCCTAAGTTGCTGATAAGTCGCAGAGATGGATGCATTTTGATTTGTATCATGTCCTCCTTGCCTTCAGGGAATTTTCGTAAGCTTTACAAGCGAACATGCTGGAAAGAAGGGAAAAAAAAGTCGACTTCCTTTGACTCACCTGAAAACTTTCTTCGGTGCATAAATGAAGTGACTGGTCTTCACCGAGAACACTTTTTAATTCTCTAACCAAGGATGGTTTCTTATCAGATTTAAAACATGGGCGAGGTGCAACACTCAGCTTCTTTATCAAGGTATAACTCAAGAAAAAAACGAAATAAAATATCGATTCCTTTATTGAGAAGAAAGCAACAGATAAGAACAAAGTGACTACACCTCTTTACATGCTCGTGTTCATGAACACAAAGATACACTAAGGGGACGAGTTAGTTACTCAAAGCCAAACACTGTTTTCTCCTTCGGGCGTGTGTGCTAAGGAGAAATATGGGAATTTTCCAAGCCAGTGAAACCATTAGCAGTTGAATCAGGCAGATCCGGTTGTACCATTAAGTAGCATCACACAATGCCAACAGCAGCCGTTACTTCATTAATTTTTGCAGGACCCGCTTCATTCTAAACATCCTAAGGGTCGTTATTTACATTTATGTAAAGTTGGGAAACAAGAACATATTTTTCAATGCCTTGAGAGAGTCTTCCATTAGACAGAAAGAGAGAGAGAGAGATTGAAGAAAGAATTGTCGAGCAACTTCTCGTACTTTTAAATTACCGTCCACGAGTTACGCGCTTTGATGAAGCAGTCCTCAAAAAAGCACTTCGTTTCTGCAATGGCAGTCATACATTCTGAAAATCAAAAAACAAAATATATTCACCCACACGCGAATATTAAAATAAGGAAGTTCTGCGTAATGACGTATTGTATTTCCTTTCAGTAACCTTTTCAATTTCTATTTTACTCTCAGTCACTTTCGGCTGTGAAACTCACATAAATGGAATATTTATCTGTGTGGTTAATAATGAAAAATGCAAATTACTCAACTGAAAAATATCCCCAACGAGCAAAACCGAACTGCGCTGATAGGACATTCCTTCAGTAATGTCCTATCAGCGCTGTTCGTGCGCTTTTGTCAGAATAAAAACTATTTAAAATAGGATTATTTAATAATTAATATCGATTTGCGCTGTAGGGTGAAAGAACAACTGGGGAATCGAAGACTAACTAACCTTTATTTAAAGTAAATCTCGCTAAAATACTATATTTGTTCTTTCTTTCTCTCAGAGAAAGACTAAGTGAAACAAAATTAAGCTGTGATTGAATTAAGTAAAAAGTTAGAATTTTTTTAAACGGGGGGTGGAAGACAGAACATGCTTTGAAATTTTTATTTCAAAGTGTTTGACACCTGAATATTTACTCTCCATTTTTTTAAACTCCACTATTACGAAAGCTGGTAAACACTGCGAGCTTAATGAATTTTAAAAGGGTAATACAGTATTTACTGAAAAGCCTGCGCGTGTTTATAGAAACTTCATAAGAAAAATGCGAGCAACACAAAATTCCGTTATTCTGGACTAAAATACTGTTCATATAATTCAGCTGATTCTCGGAAGAATTACTTTTTTTACAGTTGGTAGCTGTATAATTAAATAAGTTTGTCAACGTAGGCAATGAGTTGCACTTCAGACGCTTTAGATTTTCATTTTTTTTAAAATTAAACCGTTTTTTTTTTCCCTTTTTCTGTGATTAAAGAAATGAAAATTAAATAACCATTTACCTTGTTAACAAATAATAAAATAAAAGTAATCATTTACACTTCAGCATCCACATTCCTTCCAGTGTAATATTTATTCCACGTTTTTTTAATACTGTCAACGCTTTCGTAGTGCAGTTTACTTATTTCTTCTTGGAGTTTAATAAACTAAATAAACATGATGCCGACGGAAGAACATCGTGAAGACAATACGTGCATTGTATACAGATTCTCCTAAAAATGGTTGGCATAAAACAGTTTTACTCAAAATGTATACTGCTTTCTTTATACACCACTAGAGCTGCATTTCAAAACAGCAATTAAAAGAAAGTTTGCTTTTTTTTAAAATTCTAATCTACCTGAAACGAAAGAACTCCACGTATTATTTCAAAAGCATGAAATAATATTGAGAAACAAAACCAGATTATCACAACATGAAAATACATATTGTTGTGTGATCCACATTGAATGTGTTTGTCAACAATCCACATTGGATCGTTGACCATTTCAGTGGCATGACCACAATAACTAACAAACAGTATCAATTAGACTAAGAAAGTACCGTCGAGAAACGCCCCTGCGTTTCTCGACGGTACTTTAACTGAAGATTATCACAACGAACTTCATTCTCCCCACAACAGTCCAATAAATCTATGAATCTTTGGTCAATGATGAATATATGGAGCAGAACTATTGAATATATGAAGGGCAGAACTATTGCCTTCTTAAAGAGATGATTCCCGATGACAGCCTCGCTAACCTACAAATGGACCAAAACACATCCAGGATGTGTCCATCACGAGAAATTACTGTTAAAGGCATCAACAACAAATCAATGTTCTTGAAGGCTGCTCGAACATCTGAAAACAATAAACGGCACTCCTCTGCACATATATGCCAATTGAATGATGGAAAAAACCCAAGAAAATATACAAAGTTCTCGCAGAAGAGAGTGCAACAGCCGATGCCGAGTCACTCAAAAGAATTTGGCGATCTAGATGTTCTAAAACCAAAGAGGAAGACACGAAATCTTTAACTGCATTCGTTCAGCCTCTAGATGGAACCTTCTGAACTTTCTGAAGCAATACATTACAACGAAAAGAATTTGTCACTCTACACTCCGAAGCCTTGTCAAAACCCCTTAAATGGTAGAGTACAGGACAGGAGACTTATAGAGCGGAGTATGCCTAAACAGAGGACGATTGGTAATCACCCAATACCAGTCATATGCTCTGATGATATTGATAAAAGAGTATTTTTTTGTGTACTAGGAAGGCTAGAAGGTGGTAATACCAAGAAATGTCAACATGTCGTATAAAGACATGACCATAGCTAAAATTTAGGGAAAATTTAAATCTTCACCCAAATTTTAATACTGACTGAAATTGAAACATTTTAAAATTATACAATCCTTTGAATCTCTAGTGCGCAGGCAAAATTTCAAAGAAAAGTGTTTTAAAAAGAGAGGCCGTATTTTTATGAATAAAATGAGAATCCTCGTTTATTTTTCAAAATGAATGGTACAGTACTCAAAATGGTACAGTACAGAAAACTTTAGCGCCATTCCTTTAACTAGCTACCCAAAGATGTTTCAACGTCTTTGGTCCTTCATGAAATTTAAATTTTTGATGTCCAAAACAATGGAGGACATTTTATCAATGACAGTGATACTTTTTTGTAGCCACGACAAACTACAGTGATGGAGTCATAAATGCAATCATGCGGACAGCGCCATGAATAAGGTCTTGGCGCTGTTTCAAGTGCATAAAAATCGAAACAAAATTCAAATTAATTTGAACATATCTGTAGGGAACAAAAAAGTCACTTTGTTTTCAGATATCTTAAATGACGAATCCTAATATCGATTCGTTTAAATATATTTAATTTCCATAAACTTTTATGTACTATGTAACAACCATAACATGATGATTAATTAAAAGTTTCATACTCAATTTTCGAATATCTATCAAACTTTCTTATAAACTTTAGAATTTGATAGATTTTTTTTCTTTTGCAGTTCTCAGAAGAGTCTTCTTGGCCATCACGCTGGTTTGATCTCATGCGATTGCATTGGGAATATCAAGGGAATAGTTGAAATAAAGACAAAATTTGTACCCTTCAATGACGGAAATACTTTCTGCACTCATGAGGGCCGAGCCAAAAAGTCGGCGCTAAGGTCTTCACCGAAAGTAGGTCTGAAATCCCTGAAATCCAATAACATTGTACTGTAGTGCGTAGAGCAAACGCGAGCGAATTCTAGTGGTTGAAGGTACACATAATAGTTACTTTTTAAAATGGAATTTTTACTTCCATACACCGTTTGGCTGTTCACTTACACATAATATATTATTCATAATTTGGCATATGTTCACTAAGACAGACCATAAGTAAACTAATGAGAAGCCAGTAAGCTTTGAAACAGCTGCCCTGTCGTTGTTTGAAATTTTTTAATGTATAGAGGATGCGCAACTTAGAGAGAACCGTGCAAGAAAATATATGCAAGCGAGCCACGCATAATTTACAGACGTCAGACTGATTTATCTTTTCGAAAATTTAAAAGAATGACAAAAACCCAGGTTCTCGGACTTCCTTCAGTTCTGTAAAATCGTATAAAAACCCGACATTGTTTCATCCAACTTGAAAAAGCCTCCATTGGCCTAGTTTTATGCTCTGCAAACGTGCTAAGTTTCTTTAATTGAGGATTAGTGAAACTTAATTGCTAATGTTTACAGAAACACTAAAAATGCATAAAAATTTTCAGCTATGCTAACAACTCGATAAAAAACAAATTACACGGTTGTGCAAAACATACACTGTGTGATGTATTATTTCATGATTAACCATGTTATCATCTTTTCGCACACACCGTTAGAAGATTTAGGCCTATTTTTGTTCGTCAGGTATGGGGTGTGTATGAGAGAGAGAGAGAGAGAGAGAGAGAGAGAGAGAGAGAATGCGTACAATAATCTCATCTTCTTTTATTACAGCTTAGGTAAACAAGCGTTCATCTACAAGCAGAAGCTGGCTGGTGAAGATAAGACACCATCTTGTAAATATCAATTAACGTTCTCGCCAGTTCATTAGAATGGATGGCCGGGAAATCCTAATATCAACACAATGGCCCAGAACTTTATTGTCAGGTTACATATTGGCGAGGCTATTACACGATGTTCTTGCTAAGCAATCTCCCGAAATGTCCGCTTTCTATAGTTGGGGGATAATAATAATATCACGCGAGAAGCGTACACGAAGTGATTTAAGTTTAAAATAAAGCGGCATAAACTCTGAAGCAGAGAAATCAATTCATATTGTCGTTCAAATCTCCAAACAAACATTTTAAATTTGATAAAATAAATATCATATTAGCTGAACGACCACACAAACAGAGGATTAACCTTTGAGACACGCGCCACGTGCAACATAATGCAACACGTGGCAACATCAAACGCATTTTGCTATGATTGTTTTATCACTAAATTCAGATTTGAACAGCGAGTGAATCTTTATTAACGATCAATTGAACTTAACTGCTATTTAAATTCATTAAAACTTTCAAAATTAAAAAAAATCTCAAAGCGCGCAAAAGGGGCCACCAATGGCAGACTAAGCAGCAAGCTTTTCACCGTTGTGGACTTATAAAAATTATATAAGAAATAAAATACTTTTAAATAAATAGCAACTAAAGATCTAGACGTACAATTATGGCCGTTGGTCTCTGTATCACTTTTTAAATACATGCAGTCTTCGACAATACTTTTTTTGGCACTAATATTACTGAACTATGTCATTAAAAATAGTACTGAATTATGTCCTAACATGATTAGGATGACAGAGAACATGACGTGAAATCAGACAATCTATTCTTGTTAAGAGAATGCTTTTAGTTTGAGAAAATAATGCTACTGCGCATTAGTCTTTGCTGCCTGGGGTTCGTGTCCCTGTTACAGCGATAGAGTTTTTATTAGGCTCTGTAGAAATTTTTATTACCTTTATCCACGATTCGACCTAAAATTGTCGTCTTTAGAAGCCTTTGCGTATGTATAAAGCGCCTATAATCAGCATACATCCGTCCGTCTGCTGTAACAACTCAATCCATAGTGAATCTTTCAATTCCCTCGATAAATCGAGGGAACTGAAATATTATAAACATAATACTGAGTACTTCAGCTCTGGATATTATCTTTGTCGTCGTGTTCTGACTGGATAAATAAAAGGGGGATGCGTAAGAAAAGAAATGCTCTCGGTTCGCGCATATAAAGCTGATTTTTGATGAGCTCCTTTTTGTGTTCAGTTTACTAAATAATGAATTATTACTCTTTACTTATCATATTAATCACAAGAGGAAATAAGTAAAATATATTAAAAATGTTGACTGTATGCTGCCTTCAGTATTACGTATTCCTATTTGTTAATTGATTAAATCAGAAGAACGTGAAATAAGTGAAAGAACGTAAAAAAAAGTGAAATAAATGCAATTTTTTATTAAAAATCCAGGAGTAAATAAGTGAAATATTACAAAACGTTGGATGAATATTAAAATTTGAAGTATGTGAATTGAAAACATTATCAGCTAATCACTAATTAATTGATTACAGAATAATTAGTTATTTATTCACAAATTAATCACAGAAAAGAAAGAAAAATAAATTAATTTAAGAAACGAAACTCGCATGAGCTTGAAATATAACGTACATTAACTGAACATTAACTGCGTACATTAACTGAATTGCTAATGGAATAACATCACGCAGAAGGCAAATCCGTTATTCATTAAAACTTAAAGGCAATACTTGACTAGTTTCAAAATTATTGTTCCATCATAGGAAAATAGGTAGCCTCAATTAGGGACTTCGTGTCGAGAGGTATTCGCATCTAAACGAGCAGCCAATCAGCAGTTCGGAAGAAAACTTGCGATTGAAAATGTAGCATTCGTTACAAGAATAACATAACCACTCTTAGTGGGTTGAGTTGGCACAAACCTAAATTTCAGCAAACAAGCGGGATACTATTTCAACGGTGCTATTGAAATAGCTTGAGAAAATAAGCCACTCTACTTGATTTTCTGCCTCTTATTGCCTGGGGACCATACTGTCCCTTCTGTGGCAGTGAGCGAGGCTTAGGCTCTTCAGAAACGACTGCGTTATTCACATGAATTCCTATACCTTCTTCACCAGTGTGGTGTTAAGTTACCTCCAGTAGAAGGGCATCAGTGCAGTTATGTCTTCGATGAGCTATAAGGTTGAGTTCATCGAGGATCTTTTTTCGATACTTTGCATCTTTGGAGAATCTGACGAAATCACAGTTGGATTTCGTCAGATTGGACTGGACTAAGCAACCGAGTTGGGATAAAGTTGTCTGTGATGTGCAGTCGGTGTTTACTGTTACACAGATGGGGATACTCCAGTGGCAGAAGTCCTATACTTGAGGAACGTCAGTCGGACCAGCAAGAAGTTTGACAGTAGCTGTTATCCAGATGTCTCTTATTCTCGTTGGCGATCTGAAAATGCTGATTGCAGTTGTCGTAGTACCAGTATAGCGCGAATTCGGTGTTTGTATGCAGTCCATCTCAGCAGCCAGAATTTTTGTGCAAAACAGTCGCATCAGTGTAGTCGGTTCGGCAGATCCCACAGCTCCACCCCATAAAGAATAGAGGAGTAAATGATGGTTTGAATGTAGCGCTTTGTTGTGCAAAGTGCATCAACATGTAACAGATGCTGCTTGGCATTCCTGCTGTGATAAGATCAAAATGATTATTGAACGTAAGTTTCCTCTCAAAAACAACTCCTAACTTAGTGTGCTGTTCAGCTAAGGAGGTGGATATGCCAATCAGAGATGGATGGATCTCGATTTGGCGTAGTCTCAGAGAGAAGACTACTATAGTGGACTTGATAGGTTTTATTTTAATTCCATAAGTGGCAATGTATTCTGATAGCTGGCTAAGCTCGTGGTTAATTAGCTGGGATATAATTTGAGGATCACTTTGACAACCTGAATGGTTGTCAAGTTAATCGAATAACTTCACTCATAAGGTGAATCAATTATTAATGAATAATGGATCGCTGCAAGATCGTTACATTTCATTCCCTCTTGAATCAGAATTAGATGAACTGTATCATAACAATTGCAGAATGATATTTGTTGATGGAATCATACTGATTGGAGATCGGTTACGAACTCCATCAGTTTTGAGGGGTGAAGGGAACAATAGACGTTGGAAAAAGACAAAACTCTAAGTCCAAAAGGCCAAAGCTTCGAGTATTTCATCGCAGTCCTTCAGATATTCATTAAAAATTCAGTATTTAATAAGATATCCACAAGCAGATGTTCTGAGATCAGGGAATGTCCATGTTTTAATATATAGTCATAATCAAAGTGATATGGTGTAAAAATTAGGGAACACAATGCTTCACCTTACGGTACAGCAAGAGGTATTTCGATGATGGAAGCATATTTTCCTACTGCAAACAAAATTGCAGAGAAAGGTAAGGGAAATTTCCACCAATTAAGTAGTCTCCTAGAAACTTAAATTGTTGTTATCGAGAAGAATCTGATCTTTTTCTGGGGTGAGAACAGCTTATTTATAACTTAAAAGAAAAGAGGTTTTACTGTTATTAATACTCTCTGAAAAAAAAGGTAGAATAAAAGAAAACAAAACAATCCGTGACATAATTCTTTTTCTATATTTTAATTCAAATAGTATATTTCCAATTAAAATGCATTTTAATATTTCGCTTTGTTTTATTTCGCCTTTTCAGCTCCTCTGCAGTGTGTTTACCAATCTCAGCATAACAGCGATAAGGAGAATTGGGACGAGGGGCGAATAAAGCAAACCGAGTTTTAAGATTTCGCATCATTTGTCATTTAGTAAGAGGCTATATCGGTTCACGATTGCTTCCGCTCTCTATATATTGACCGAGCACACAGAAAGATTAAATGTGTTCCTCCTCACAATACTGTATCTCGTGTATTTCTTCCTAAGTCATTTCTTTTCTGCAGGAAACTCACCAAAAGTCTGAAGTGTGAAAATTCCTTTCCACGCAAGAAATTGCGCCGCAATGTGGTGTAGCTGCGTTGGTCCAAGCTCGTTGAATACACGTGTCCCGGTGAGATCTGGCTGATTGTACAAATGTTACACAGCGCAGATAACAGGAAATCGAGTGCAAAAATTAGATCTTTCTTGATTTCTGGGTAGCGTGAGTCGTCCCAATTGATCTTGGCTCTAGCGAACGTGAATAATCGAGCCATGTTATGTTCGTGTGTCAGAAAGCAGATCTATTAGAGGGTCAGGAATAGTCGTGTTAAAGTAGCTGTGTTTTGGAGTGGCGTTCCAGAAACCAGCTACATTACTGCATTGCGTATACTCAAAAAGTTGGAAGTTTACTTTCGTCAAATAGCGATGAAAAAATCAGTAAAAGCGAGCTACATTTACGTGTGCTTTATACAGGTATGTTGATGGGCATACCAAACAAAAATCGATTAATAATAATTATAATAAATAATATTTTTTGTATAATCAAGTCTTGGTACTTAATCACCGATCCCTCCTAATGGGGGAAGGGGGCTATCACAATGAGCTGCCTCAGTATTTCTCTACTAAGGACCACTCATAAAAGAAATTGTTCGTTATTAGGAACGTAGAGCCACCTCCATTCGTTTCGGTGCCTATTGGTGCCTCATCGGTGGAAGGGCAGACACTCATGAGTGCAATACCCGATTTAATTGTGATTTAATTACTTTTGATAAATAATATTGAATCTGAAGCTATTTTAGACTTACTTTGGAAAGTTTTCGGTGCTATGGGCATCCTATCAACAAGACAACGTATGCATATTGTGGCCAAGCACCCGTGATTTTAACACGCATACCTCATGGCTATATTCAATTATGTATTGCATCATCAGAAAATAATAATAATCAATTAATAATTGTAACTTTAATTGCTCTAGTAACCTCTAGTTAGTATATCAATCATTAAAATTATCTTCGCTTCGTTATTCAGACAAACCAATTATTACACGTCTCTGTTGAAAATTGTTCGCACGCAATGAGCGAGAATAACCCGAAAATTCATAGCTAAGGAATTAACTTTACATCAATACTTACTACCACTTTATTTTTGGAATATAATTACGAAACCAACCTTTCAGAGAATACTTAAAATCGATACATAAAACAGAAAGATTGTATTAAGCCTCATAAAAGAAAAATTAAATACCAATGCTTTGTTTTCAGAACTGTTAGGTTTAAAACCACCTTGGCAAAAAATTATTCTTCCCCACAAAACTAGAAATCTAGGTCAAAAAGGGAAGAAAAAGTTCTGCACCTGCTGACAATAAAAAATGCAATGAGGCATACCTCACTCTGCCCAACCCGGCATTTTCCATACAAAAAAGCAGATAAGTTTGAACGAGTACCAAGAAGAATGCAGTAAACTGAGAATTCTTTTAATGCCATTTGCAGTTCTTCAGACATCTTGCTCATTGCCTGAAAGTCGTACTTCGAATATACTTCAGAAATAAAGAGAGAGAACATTAAAAATTTATGTCTAAAGTTAGGCGAAATAGCCTGAAATAAAATAAGTTCCATTGCATTGTGGACGCATCACATAATTCACAGATGAAAACAATTTAAATCTATATTTAGTAATATCAGCATTAGTGTAAGCAACATGGCACTCAACGGTAGCCTCATATACAAAATCACTGTCCTTCCCCGTGGTGAAAATGCGCGGGTTCGAATACAGTGAAGGATGAGAAGAATTTTATGGGCTTTTTTCACAACGTGGCTGAGTTAATCGGTCTCAGGTTCCCGAGTTCTTTTCTCCCTAAAATTATGGAGTTTTTTTTGTACATGAAACAGGCAAACCGACCCACAATTTAGACGCAAGATGGCGGGTCGTTGGACGACTTGAAGCCCGGGCAGCAGTCGAAGGTGGCACGTGGTTTAGTCTAGGGCACTATGGAAGCAGTTTCGGGAGAAAGAAACCATTATAAGAAGAGCTGGCCAAGATCCCTCGATGGTTACGTCAACCAGAACAGACCGCCATCTGGTTCTAACAGCAAAACGGAATCCTACGATGTCGTGTCATCAACTGTCTCTTGAGATTGCTGCGGCCACAGGCGAAAATATTTCGACCCGGACAGTTTTAAGAAGGCTGCATTCAAGTGGACTCTACGCAAGGAAGCCAGTGACCGCATCCCATTAACCGCGGCGTATAGCGGAGACCCTGGAGGCCGCAACCAAGTGCAAAATCCCATTAACCCCAAACCACCGCAGAGCTCGTCGAAACTGGTGCTATGAACATGTGACTTGGAGCCCTGACAAAAGGAATACAATTCCATTCTCTGATGAGTCCCGTTTTGGCCTACAAACAGATTTTAGACGTCACTATTTCATCTGGAGACAAAGAATAAGGCGGTACATTCTTCCAAAATCAGAGAACGGAACACTTTCGGGGGAGGCAGTGTTCTCGTATGGGGCGGAATAACGATCAACAGCCGCACCCCGCACCTTTCTTCATGTTTTGATAGGAATACCGTAACTGTGAAGAGGTACCGAGAACAGATCCTCGAACCCTACGTGCGACTTTTTAGGGGTGCTATACGCCCAGATTTTCTTTTCATGTAGGAAAACACCACTGCATATAGAGCTCAAGTGGTGGAGGAATATCTTGAAACTGAAGATATCCAACAACTGCCGTGGCCAGCACGAGCACAGACTTAAATCCAATCAAACATGTTTGAGATGCCCTTCGTCGACACATTGCACACCGATAGCCACCCCCCCCCCCGGTGAGCTAAGGTCTGAACTGCTGGAAGAATGGGATTTGTTGCCACAGAATCGAGCATAGTTCACCGTTGTTAGGCGTGTTTGGAGGGATCATACCTCGTACTGATGTCCTGTGCCTATATTTTCGAGCATCTTGTATCGACTTCTGTAATGTGACCTTTTTTGTTAATTCTTATAGAACCGCTATAAATGACCCTTACACCTGACCGACGTTTCTCGCTGTCTCCTCATTTCATTCTTATTCACTGGTAACACCACCATACCAAATTTTGCCCCCGCTTCATTGCAAGCTGCACGATATTATTAATAACTATTAATATATTTGCATTTCTATTAATATGCAATGATATCTACTCGTACTTAAGATGCATCGTATTCGTTTGATTCTTATAGGCATACCTGTATCGTCCATCAGTTTTAATGGGACTTTTGCATAAAACGAAAAAGCTCTGTTTTATTGTCAAGGTCCGCGGACTGCAGGTTTGGAAACACTGTAGGGTAGAATAATTTTCATGATATAGTTTAATGAAGTTGATATGCT
This sequence comes from Mastigoproctus giganteus, assembly GCF_048544385.1. Taxonomy (NCBI): domain Eukaryota; kingdom Metazoa; phylum Arthropoda; class Arachnida; order Uropygi; family Thelyphonidae; genus Mastigoproctus; species Mastigoproctus giganteus. The sequence goes on along the minus strand of NC_143578.1, from coordinate 135,350,053 downwards.
AACGTTCTGTGGTTTGTGATAAAATCGAAATACTGAAGAACAACAAAAAACATTGATGTATCGTGCATTATTTATTTTTTATGAACAGATAAATCTAGACTATAATTGTAAAAATAAATATTCCAACAAGTCTAGGCTCCGTGATATACAAATAATGCAGAAGTACACCACTCAGTTATTTTAATAAGTTATTTATTTTAAAATAACTGATTTTACATTTTTTGTAATTGATAGCTCTGCTATAAATCGTTTGAAATGTCTTATGCCGGAAATGATATGTTAACCCCTCTATGTTAATAAACATTCGCTTGTTAACCATTAAAGTCGCTTGTAACATTGACGTTATGCAGAGAAGAAACTTCACCACTTCACACAAGTAAAGTAAAGTAAAGTGCAGCCATTATCAACCCACTGCAGGATGGAAGCCTCCTCAACAATTCATGCTGAGGGAAATGGACCATAATCTGCCACACTGGTCCAATGCGAGTTGGCAGATCGACCGTATTCAGCTTGTTATTTATTTTGTTATTTGGTTTTTAGGAGCATTAGCAACTAAGGCCATATTGCTCGGGGATATGCGGTGGTCATTACCTGACCTTTCCGCATCTTCCGTATTTGGTGGTGACGGGCTCGAACCCCGGTCTAATCAAGAAGCGTGTGCTACACTGCTGCTCCTTCCCACCTGGCTACGGAGGCGCCTATCGTATTCAGCAGTCAGGGGCTTGAACCCTGGTCTACTCAAAGAGCGTGTGCTACTGCACTCCCGCTCCTGCCCACTCGGCTACGGAGGTCGTAGCCGAGTGGGCACTTCACACCCCATTGCCTTAACATCACTTCACACAACACCTTCATAACTAAACTACATTGTTGAAAGGATTCTCAGTACTTCATTGGCAACTATTTAGCTGTGTATTGATCTGCCACTTTATTAGGCACACTTACGTAACAGTGTGTGTATAGATCCTTCTTTGACAGTTAGAAGAGTCTGCATTCGTTGTGTTATAGACTCAGTGAGGAGGCAAAAGTGGGCCCCCCTCACCACTTTTGACCCCTCTAAATAGGGTAGAAGAGGTAAGGTTGAAGTGGTCCTTAATGAGAGGCTTGCTAGCCAATTCAAATTGCCTAAAGAGATTTTTGTTATACTCTTCAGAGTTATTCAGTCTATAACATAACCGTACTATAATCTTTCCTTTACTAAAAGTCACTTCACACCCCATTGCCTTAACATCCGCCTACCTTGATCTGACTCTGGGAAGATTGCCACCTTCCGGAAGCTCCCTATCTCTCCTTAACACACAATAACATATTCATCATATCACTCAGAAATTCGAAATGAAATCCTTCATCTCGAATTTCTGAGTGATACCATGTCTCAGTACTTCAGCATTAGATGACTTGATGAAAAGCTCAAATTCGTTTAATTTGATTACAATGCTCCTGGAATTACTAAATGAAAAATTAGCTTTGTACTTTATTGCTTTTATAAAATCCTGATGCACCCCTCTCCAATTTAAAGGTGATTTTCCATGTGGCCTTGGATTGCTGAGAGTTTATGCTTTTATGACACTTTCCTTTTCAGTCTTTAAGGTAATTAATGGTTGCACACAAACGCTCTCAGAGAGCGTGCAAATGTAATTTTGTCCCATGACACTGACCTCAGCTGATCGTATGCCAAATTAAGCGACTTCATGCAGATGAGTTTTGATAGCACACATGGATCTGCCCTCCATCAGCGAACCTCTGACATGACGCATCACCTCAAGTACCACGTCTCTCAACACTCTTCTCTTGGAAACTGGTCGCCTAATTCCCACTACCAGACTCATCAATGGATTTACCAAATTTCACTAAACTCTTCGCTAAATCAGGATGGAATGTGTCACTGTCGCATTTCATAGCCATTACTTAAGGTCCATAACTTTTCCAGAACTTCGTCCTAAGTTCCAAAGACTGCATCTGTCTGAATGGTTGCCAAAGGCCCATTCCCAAAAAAATAATTCAAATAAAAGCTAGCAGCAAGAAAGTGCTACATGAATCCAAAAACTGATAATGTGAGAAACCCACACGATACCGCAATTGACATCATCGCGTTAATGAAGAGGCTTCCACTGAAATCAGATGAAATTACCTAGAATTTTTTCTATATAAAAATTCGAGATTTTTAGTTTTTCTCTTTTCTTCTTGAAATATAGCTTCATGTACTTTGCAGTTAGATTAGATTGCATAAAGTAACGTTTTTGTAATAAACAAAACACTTTCAGTTTTCATCTTACATCCCCTATTAAGCTTCAGAAAATGAAATTTCTGCAGGACGTTATGAAGCACCTTTTGAAGAATACCTTAAGCAGAAGGGTGCCTAAGGCGCCTCCGTAGCCAGGTGGGAAGGAGCAGCAGTGCGTAGCACACGCTTCTTGATTAGACCGGGGTTCGAGCTCGTCACCACCAAATACGGAGGATGCGGAAAGGTCAGGGAATGACCACTGCATATCCTGGAGCAATATGGCCTTAGTTGCTAATGCTCCTAAAATCCAAATAACAAACAAACAACAACAAGGGTGCCTAAACAGATTCGTTTATATAACATAATTCGCAAAATTGGAGGGAGTATTCGAATTTAAATTGAAACGCCGTGAATTTTGAATATCTCTGTTTAACAGCAATTAGAACCTCAAAGCATTATTATTTAAACTGCATTTCATATATAGAGGCCCTTTATTATTACTCAACAGAGCTTGCAGCAGAATCTCTGTCAATTTCTAAAATGGAAATGAGTATATCTGTATTCTGATCTCCATTTCAGATCTTTGTCACCTTTCAACATGTTTCTTTAACCAGAAACCTGTCGGTTGGTGGCAAAAATTTAACGAGTCGTGGGTTCAAAATGCAGCCCGACTTAGCTAAATTCAACCACGGAAGTACAATAACACACCTGCTTGAATTGACCTTGGTGGTTTCGAGCTCTCATGACTACCATATACGGTTTAGGTTCATATTTATTATCAAAATGATTAGCTGCAAATTTCTTTGGTCCAATGGCCGTGCGGCAGCACACACAGAATGTTTATAAAAGCAGTTTGTTCCGGAAGAATGGGCTATCAAACCCAAAGGAGAACAATCGCAAGAAAAACAAATGGTACTTGGGGATGGTGACCTAATTCTTTAAGGCGATTATAACTTGTCCATCGCTTTGCGTCAATGATAACTTTAAACTGACTATCTGGGTCTACTGAAGTAACCTTAATAAAAGTAAGGCAAGTCACAAATAATTTAATTCCTAACGTGCTTATAAATGAAATGGAATATTCAGAATGCGAGGCTAATAATTTTATGCATATTACTTTCAATAAATAGTGGATTATTTTCTATGTGACATCTGCGGTAACTTTTTGTGTTAACAAGTTGCGTTGATACATTTACGAGTTTGTCTACTTCTTATTTGTAGATGGTCGTGTGCAATGGGTTTCAATGTAATTGAAACTTACAAATCGTTTGAGTGAAAATAACAAATCGAATTTCTAAATTCAATTTGCCTGCAGACTGCCATAAATTGAATGATAATTTAAATGTGTGCACAACGTTAAGTGGGAACTGATGTTTTTTTTTTAAATTTTCACTCAAATGAAATCATGTAGAAAAAAATTTAATCCGTGTTAAATCAAATTAATTAATCTACATTACAAATAGCATGAAACTTGGGCGACATATTGCGTCAACATAAACTAACTAAATTAAAATATCCGAGGTTTCTTTTCATTTTCCATTCTTGTAAAAAAAGGGACTTGAACAACTGACTCTTAAGACAGATGTATTTTTCTCTATTGGAAGTGGTAAGCTATTGGAGAATATTTTCCTCAACCTATTTCTCTAAATCTTTATGATCTCCTAATCTTTAGAGCGACGATGTAATTACACTGCAAAACTTTATTTATCAAACTTCATTCAAAGGAAACAACTTCTTTGTCTTTGATGGTACTGCTTTTGTTGCATTCCCTTAATAGTATCTTTCCAGCCTAAAGCACTACTGTGGTTGTATTCGTGGTCATTACTGTTTGAATTCAGGATGAAATCCTTTATTTTCGAGAATGATAGGACTATACATTGTAAAAATAGGCAAGGTTACCTTTTCTCTTCACTTCGTCTATGATATTGATCCATTTTTGGGAAGCAATCTTCGGAGCATCCACATCGCGAATCCTGAAAAATATACAGTAGTCAAAGTTTTCTAGAATACCGTGGTATGATATCATACTCTTTTGAATCATTCAAAAAAGCATTTCTGAATCTATCCTTTGTTAGGTCTCTCTAATGTAGCGATTAGAAGCTGTTAATTCTCTTAGCTGTTGCCAGTTCCATTGCTGTTCAATCACGTTGTGGAAATCTCTTCTCCTGTGAGGTTTAATTCTGCAATTGCTTCTAAATCTCTTAACGTATCATTTGCAGTTGTTAGTTGTGTAGAACTTGTTTGTGAGTCCATCTCTGAAGCACTTTCGTCTCTGTCCTTCCTGTGTTATGGTTATTATAATGTGCGCAAGCTTGAATGTATGCCTTTTTTATATTCCTTTCTAGATCGAGATCTGGCTGAACGAAGTACCATCTATTTTGGAGATCAAAATGCATGGAATTTTGCCGTCTTATAAATATTAGTTCCCCCCCCCCTAATCTGATATGAATTCCTCCTATGCGCTTCTAATCTTTCTATAGTCTATGATATGTTTTTCCGACATCTGATGCATTTCACTCGAATTATACTCAAAAAAAGAATATACTCCTAAGGAGTCAGCTGTTCAGATCACTCTAGCAAAAGAAGAGCTCACAAAAAAACATAATCCGGTAATTTAATTGGCTTATGCTATTCCAGCGTATCGCTTGTGAAGTCACACGTGTTCCACATTGTATCTACAGTGTAAATTAATTAAATAAGTTTGAATCAATGCAATATTACATGATTTTCATTTGAGCTATTCGGAATTTGAAACGAAGAACGATATATGTTCTTGAAATACAGCAGATGTATCTTAGATTAAATTATCCTAAATTAGCTGTATCTCAGATAAATATATTATTTAAATATATCTTATTAGATCACCTTAATTCTGATTTAAGGAAACATCTTAGTAAGTTTTTAATTTTGGAGCATAGAGGCACTGAAAATAAATGAAAAAAAGAGAAGAAGTTCTGAGTGAATTAACCAAACGTAGTATTATAAATTAACTACACATTGTACATTAGAGATATATTAACATCTAATATAGTGATTGGGCATAAAATACTGCCGATTGTTTTGCATAAAAAGGATGAAGAAAACAGTAAAATAAAGTTTTCACTTTGCTCACAGGCCATCTTTTTTTCCCCTCTCTCTCTCTGTTATTTTTTATGTGTCTTTAGAGTTCCATCAAAATGTGCTCAAGAACTGTACATGTGCTGCCATTGCAAAAAGTCATCTATACATGTCAATATTGTACAGCACTCTGGTATCGTTGAAAAATTGCTTTCGGCTCTATTTGATCTCTGAATCTCACATTTTCAGTACGGCAACGTCCGTACCCCTATAAAGGATCAACTAATGGCGAACAGCTGCGCGATATTGCACTGCTCGATACTTCAAAGTCTCCTCTTTTCCACAGTTAAAATTGCATTCAATTTTTTTTCTGCCCAATAACGATAATAGAAAAATAACTGTGCCCGTGACATAATACACGCACTTTCAGATAATGGCATAAATATTATTTCGCTCTTTTATAATAAACTTTGTTTTATACGAGCAAACACAAAACTCTATGAATTAGTAAAAATATATTGCAAGATGCTCTTCCACACCCACACATTTATACATTAAGATTTCAGAAATCCGATTTTTAAATCCCCATACTATAACAGCGAGGCAAAGTGATATAAATAGCTTTAACACAATCGATCAAAGCCGGTGTTGTATAAAAGTGGTGCAAATTTTGATAGATTGATTTAAAAATTGAATGACAATTCTTGAAGAGTATCTCGTGCAAAATAGTAAAAATAAATAAATAACAAAAATTGGTATTTAATAATAAAAAAGAATGTTAATCACTCCTACATCAAATTTGTAGTTCCAGCAGCGATTCAGATATAAAGACAAGAAGTTTATACAAGAATTATAATGAAAATTTAAGATCACACTGAAACGTACTGAACTACATTCATTTTAAAGATTTAAGGAACAACAGAAACGTGTCTGTTTCCATAGAAAAAGGGATAATAACTAAACAGCATTTGTGCTGTGTGCGCTCCTCATCACTGTACTCCTGTAAAAGTCCAGCAAAAGTTCGCTCAGGCAGTGAAGTGAATTACTGGATCCAAGAAACACTTCTATTTCTTCTAGATCGAAGAAAATGTGGTCAGTGGATAGACCCTTGAGAATTATATTTAAAATAAGTTAATAATCAAATTGAGAACAGGATGAAATTTTTGTTTTAACTATTTTTAAATATAAATATTAAAAATGTGTTTCTGCAAAATAAGTTGCTACTTTTTACACGGGCAAAAACGGGACGAAAGTCGTTGTAACGGAGCTGCATCTGCATGTACAGAAAATGCATAATTATAGGATGCTAATTTTAACAACGGACCGGAAGGAAGTGAAGATAGTTTCCATATGTACGAGGGGGTTTCAAAAAGTTCGTACCCTGACCTAGATTAACCATCAGTAGGAAGATGCAGTTTTTAATATAAGTTGTCTACATATTCAATAACTACCATGTGAAATTTCATTCCCGTAGGTGATGGTACATCAGAGGTGGAGCCCGAAATCTGAGGAAGGACGCTATGGTTGACAAAGTCCAGTAAAAGTTCGTTCAGGCAGTGAAGAGGAAGAGTATTGATTCAAAGAGACATCTCTATTCCATCATCTGTGAGTTTGGAGTTCTACAGCGAATGGATGCTGACTGCTTTCCGCATGTGGCTCTGACTGCTCCGGAAAAGATTGAGGAGATTATAGATGCCAGTTCAGAAGAACAGTGCCCATGGAAATATCTACAACAAAGGCACACAACAGAAACAGTCTATGAAACAGAAAATGTAGAGACTTGGTAAGAGATGGGTCGTTAATTAACCTGGCCGTCATCTTTTGGATGGAGTCAAGATGTTTGAGAGAGGTTTTGAGTGCACCATTCAAGATGGGGGAACAATGTTGCATGGTAGGGCGGATTTAAGAGTTATATACAGAGTGGGTAGTTGTTTGTACGTTGTGTACGTCGACCGAAAAAGAAAGCTCAATTCTTTTATGCAAAGGAAGCAATATTTATGATGCGTTTATGTCTAAAGAGAAATTAGAAGTCAGGGTATAATCCCTAATAGAGACATGTGATCTCATCTAGACATCTGAGTGTCATCAAACGTAAGCACAAGAGCAGTAGACTCTTTTTGTGAGAAATAAGACAGAGTTCAGTATTAGGATTGAAGTTAACTAAGTTTTTTTGAAGTAGACAAGAATTTAAAGAATTGGTGGTGAACATTCGGGATGAATTTGTTTGTGTAGTAAAAGGTTTCTGAAAGTGAAAAGTAGAATGTAGTGTACTGTCATCAGCAAAACTGGAATGGGGCTTCCAGTCAGTGAAAAAAGTTAGTATACAAGAGGAAAAGAGCAGAAGAAAGAAGGTTATATCTACAAATCAATTAAACTATATTTAAAGCTGAGAGATAAACAAATGCTATCAAATATTACATGAGTTGACTTGAGCTTCTGGTCAGGTCAACTAACGCTGCTAATTTAGGAATAACTGAAAGATGGTGACATACCGAGATAGGCAGTGATGAATTTCACTTCGATGAGTGCCGTGTATTCAGAGGATATAGATAGAAGCGAGGAAGGAGGAGTAATGTCCCTGAAAATTGGGTAGCTAAAGGGAACGGTCAGAGCTTTTTTAATTATCAGAAGAGGGACTATGATGGACTCCGGTATTTCTTAGGCTGATCAATATATGCTGTTTAATGCTAATGAATTATGTGAAGTGTTTAAGGGTTTTACTCTGGAGGTCACAAACACATTCATTCCAGTTGAGAAGTATCGAAATGGATGGCAAGACAGCTGAAAAACTTAATTGAGCAAAAGAAAAAGAAAACAAAACATAGAACAGTTACGGGCAATCGCGTAGCACTGTTTAATCCGATAACTACACTCGACAAAATTAACAGAACAAATATAAATTTACCAATAATGACAGCATTGAGTCACTTTCAAAATGGCCGCCTCCTCTTGAGGATACCCATGTAGCATCAAAGCTTTATCCGATATATATTATCTGAATGAATTCAAATGAGTAAAATTTTCACAGAATGAAGAATCAACATGAAAGGTGTTTTTCATCAAAAATTTGTGTATGATGGGTGCGAAACATTCAGGAACTAACACCCAAATGTAGCGATGAACATGGACTGGTGTATCATACACCAGTTGAGTAACAGAAACATAGGAAATGTCTTTCATAGGATACTAGTCAGGGGAAACCAGGCATCGTACGATTTGTCATAAACTGAATGCTAATCAAGGGCAACTCATGCCGCAGTGTATGAATAAACTAGTGTGTAACAAGGTGAGTGCTATATACCGATCGACAACCATAAAGAAACAAAGTACAATTAAAAAGATGCATCTTTTTGCGTATCATCCTTGAAAATGAAACATGGGAACATTATTTTGTCTCAGAGATCTTGGAGCAAAACATGTAATGAAAGCTCGCGCACATCACAGTTCTGCAGGGGAGTTTGAAACCAAGCATCTTCTGTTTTCGTACTTTTTACTTTCTTTTTTTTTTTTTTTCCATAAACGGTGAGTGGTAATTCTTTCTGGTTAGTTGGTTTTCTTGCTGATTATTGGAGGGGGCGGTGAAGAAGAGTTCCTTGGTGGGTTCGCCTACTTTGGTAATATTGATCCGCCTCATAAAATACTAAAATATGTGATGTTTTATTGCGCATTATTTGTTTTTATTAAGTCTGAACAAGTGTTTTTTCGGACAGCTGTGGATCACGCTTTGCATGCTAAAAAAATCGAAAGATAAACAACTCACGGTGATCCTTGAATTATTGTGGTCCCTTGTACCCTCTCTCTTTCCGAGATCAGCTAGACCAGCTTTTAAAAAGACCTGTAAAAATTTAATCGCCAACGTAATTCGAACTCAGATCTCTCCAAATAAGTGACGAACTAATATGTCATCATGGATGAGACCTCCTCTTTGGATCACCTATTCGGCATCTTATATACAGGAATGAAAATGCGTGATTCCTTAATTCCAGGAGTAATCCTGCAACAAGGACAATACTTGACCGCCTGCTCTGGAAAACCAACAGTATAAATACAACCAGCAGCTGAAATGCAAGATCCTCCCCCCCCCCACCTCACCGTATCGTTCTGTTCTTGCGACTTCTAATTATCCATGTTGGGACAACATAAAATGCACTTCGGTGAGAAGAGAAAGGAAGTTCAAAGATAATTTTTCCATTTCTTCTTCTTTTTTTTATTTATTTTTAATTTTTTCTGTGATGAAGAAGTAGCATCTGATGATGCTTTTGTAGAGTGCCTTCAGGACGATTCTCAGATTGAAAATGGGTGGTCAGGATGAAATGGATATATTCCTCTGTCCTTAAATCCAAACTGTGCACACTGACAGGAGTTCAAAATACGGTACACCACTAGCTTTGTTCACCAAATACTTTCTAATCCGATAGAATCCCGGAAAACCTGTAAATCGCTGGAATCATTAACTGAACTGAAATAAGATTCATCTTATTTATCGCTCATCCTCATACAAATCTCTTCGTAGAAAACCAACAGCAAAGCCTCGGTACTTATTCAAGCGTGAAGCCCGATGTAGCTACACCGCTGTCAATTCGATTGCGCAGTAGTCTAATCTGATTAGACGAATGAGGCTAGGCGAGGCTATCGGTCACATGACAGACGAAAGCGCCAAGATAATATTAGACATCCTTAGATCAACAAGCTGAATGAATAGATATAATTGCAGCGCTGCATTCTTCAGTTAATTAGAAAAAATCAGGTTTCATTCGAGTTCCTCTGTCAAACTGTAACTGCTGAAGTATCGAGATTGAACCTGCTTCTTCGACCCCTTGTGGGTGAAAGTTCTTCTTCGCCCATTCCTTTAAAAGAATTTGCGCTATTTTAATTTGAAATAAATTAAGATCGGTAATTGGAAGCGAAATCTAAATAACTTACGCAGCTTGATAATTAATTTTCAGAGTATTTAATTTTCTCAATGGATTTAATGAAATGCGTGGAAATAATGGCATCTTGCTGAAATGAAATTTCTGCATTTGAATAATTAAAAGAAATATAAGCAGCAGCTCGCGTAAATGATATAAACGATGACATCGGTCAAACTCATACGATGAAAGCTATATTTCATACTTTTATAATTCAGTGTTTGATTTACCGTGAGACTACTTAAAAAATTGATTTACACGTACGCCTTTATTCCTTTCATACCTGCATTTAAATCAAAGAGAACCTGTAAAACAGCACTGTGCAAAAAGGCACTTATTGAGTTAGTGTACATGAAAACGAATTTACAGTCACTATTTTAGATAAGAGAATTAAATATACAGTTCCATTTGTCTAGCATAAGCTATTGGCAAGCTGTACTAAACAAGCAAAAACGTATAAACAACCGAGTACGTGGCACGAGTGGGTGAAAGCGCGAGTACGCTAATACACGCATGTGACTTGGTTCGAGCTCGAGTAACTGTTAAATATGGTTCTTGTGTTTAGTACATTTACGTTTTTTATTCTCTGTATTTTAAATTCCTCTAACTCTATGTGAAGTTAAAGGAATTGTATCCCGAAATAAAAACAGAATATTTTATATATTTATTCATTAAAATTCTTTCGAAAGAAAATGCATATGCGTTTTAAAATTGTGTTCTTTCATGCTGAGAGATTGTGCTAACGAGATGGCACAGTGCTTCACCACAAAAAACAGCACTTCTCAATACCATTCCATGCCTGAAACAGCCGTTTCGATAAATTTTTGTCTCACATGTATGGAAGGAAGGAATTTTTCCTTCCTTCCATACATAACAAGATTTCTTCAAATAAGAATCTGACGAAGCGTCAAGGGTAGATAATTTAGTTATTAGTAAAGTTTTTTTCTGCATAGGTCAACAAATGATTATATAAATAAAAAAGGATATTCATACTATTCCCATTCCTACTAGGTTAATGATCCAATTCCACTTTGAACTGCACCAGACTTACTGCTTCCATCACATGGAGGAAAATTTATTCCAATGCTCGACAACTGAACTATAGGTGAACTTCATGAGATCCAACCTTCTGTTATTCCCTGAGATTTTATATTGTGGTCCCTGGTTCTTTGTCTTACTCGTACCTACGACGGAAAGCAGGCCTTCCTCATTCATTTTATTCAACTCTTTCAGCGCCTTGTAGACCTCAATTAGATTCTTGTTGGAGAACTTTACATTTAAACGCTGGTCCTATTCCACCTATCCTTTTACACAATATATTTCCCATTTCCCTGACAATGGAGTCATCGACAACAACTAGCTCCTGTGGAACCAGCGCATTCTACCTTGGAGGCTCTGTTGCCTGATGATCAAGTACAAGCTCTGGAGTTGATGTGGGCAGCTGACAGCTTGACAGATCTCCACTTTAAATCCTTCGAGTTCTCTTAAAGGTCCATAACAAAACCTTCAGTTGGCACTTAACATTTCTAAGATCAAGACAAAGAATTCTTAGCAGATAGATTTAGTATTATATTTATCCAGTCTGAAACACTGCAAAGAACTACAACTGACCACGAATAACCATCTTTCTAATCCTTAAGTAACAAACTAATTATAAAACTCCTCTATTCTACGAGCTACCGAGAAGGGGAAGATGGATCAACCAAAATGGAAAACAATCTAATTGGATCGGGTTGACAAGATTCTGACATAGTATAATTCTTTTCGTCCGTTTGACCTTGAGAAATTGTGGGCTATACTCGTAGATGAAAAATACAAAGTAGAATATATTGATTAGCAGTGAATTAGTGGAGAAATACTGCGAAAGATAAGAGGAAAAGGAGAATTGAAATCTAAGAATCCTTCAAGTAATGGCCCGTTTCTAATAATAATCATCAGAAAGAAGAGAAACAGGTGTCACCAAGGCAACAGACGGGAAACTTTAGATTGCGATTTATCGGGGTAAAAGCAATTAAAAAAAAAAAAAGAGCAGGAAAAATTACTTTCTTGCAGACCAAGAGAAAAGGGAGGGAGCAAAGTGGCCGTTCCGGTCTAATGAACCCCCAGCAGCGGCAAGTAAGATATAATTTGAGAGCTAACAAGACTAATAAGCAACTGACATGGAAAGGCACTAATGATTAAAAACACAAAGCGGGGTATTTTAAGGAGAAGGTATCTTCGAGAAAGAAAGGATAATACGAGGCTTCCAAGCTAAGAAAGAAATCTGAGTGATGCGAGAGCGACGTAACCAGCATTATCTGATGTGTCCCTTTTCAGTCACTTGCATTCGTTAATAAGCTATAGAAGTCTTCTGCGCGTTCCGATCCTCAGAGAGAGAAGGGACAGGAAAGAAATTCTCGACACCGATCCATTGTGTTCTCGACTAAATAAGGTGGGTAATAAATGTAAAAATTCATGGCATAATAGAAAGAAAAAACGAAAAGTAAGGAAGAGTTTAAAAAATCGAAAGAATGTTCAGAAATTGGATCCATGAAGATAAGAGTCTCTAGAAGCACTACATTGTATTCCAGTTATACAATACGATACAGTTGCCATTGCGCCTCGACTTCTTATTGCAAATATTCTTACATTTTTGTCTCCTTGATTCACTGGAAAATACTTTTCCTTCGGGTAAGTTGAAGAAAATAACTCTCTCACGTCTCTACGGGAATTGAGAATTTATCTTTCTGGATGGCCACAATTTATTTGTACTTAATGAAACTTAAAACGCCATCAAGATACTTCTCTTTTAACACTGGTCGAATATCAAAGATTTGAGAAAAAAACATTGCCATTGAACTGATTAGAAGTTTTGTTACACTTTTAAACATATTTTTCTTGGGACACGCTAAGGATCTTCTTAATTATGGCCCTTGCATGGACTTGGGGAAATTCAGGAAGAGAGAAGTGTTTGGCTCTTTTCCACGTAGTGGTAATAACATAAAAGCTCCTTTTCTGTTACTGCAACTCTCCCAGATGACAAGAGTAATATTCTACAAAATGAATACTACAATATTAGTCACCACATATTCTGGAAAAGGATTCGTCATAATAAGGAGAAATAAACTGTAGTTTTGTATAACTACGTAGCTAGAAAAGTTCTAACGACAGAATCAGAATTAGCAAGAGCTTCCAATCAGCTAATTACTTTTTAAGAACTGTTTGCAGTCTGCGTGTGAGCTTACAAAGAAGTCAGAATGTCTTTATCGATTAAACGAAGAATGAGGGAAAAGCAGCCGTTTTCGTCCACCTCTCTCTTAGGAATGTAGATTGCTTAACAATTGATGAGGTGAGTGACCCGATTACAATCGCATTTCGCCAATTTCTTTATAACCTATGACGGCCCTGTAGTAGTCCAGTACTCCAGGTTCATGGCACAGTAGTTTGAGTGCAGCTGGCTGAGTGACAGCGAGGCACTGCGTTTTAATATACACTTAACTAGATAAATAAAAAAATTAGAAACCTTTTGTAATTGGTGCCAACTGAAAATTAAAATGTAAATGCCAGTTGTCACATGATATGGCCACAAATCCCTTGGATTTGTGGCCATATCAATGAGTTCTTAGCTGATCCAGTCATGCGGAAGATAGGTGATCTTTCCGACTTTCAGAAAGGTGTTAAGGTTGGAGTATATTTAGCAGGAACCACAATCCAGAAAGCAAAAGAAATTACTGGTGTGCGAAGGCAACCATTTCAAACGTATACAATAAGGGTAATACGAAAGGAGAATGCAACTCTTTTTGGAAGAAATACGGCAGAAGTTCGGTACTCCAAAAAGGTGACTGCAGGAATTTAAAAGGGATTGTGCGTCAAAATGGGGTCCAGTTCGCAGCAAACGACTCAAAATTTCAATCTAGGCAAAGAAAAACACATTTCCAACTATATTACTCTTCATTTTACCCGGATTGCGATGGATTCTTTCCAGACTACAACTATCCACCTTGCAAAAATTGTATCTGAATGGTTCGAGGAACATTCTAAAGATTTCAACATCTACCCCGGCCGCCCAATTCTTAAGATCTGAGATATGTTGAACACTGCAGTTCAGCTTCGCAGTTCTCCACCGACCACGATACACCAGCTGACAGATATCCTGACTGAAGAATGGTTAAATCTGGAGATAGACTCCCACAGACACGGCATGGATTCTACCAAGGGATAAATTTCTTGATCAATTTCTGTGAGTTCTTAAGATTATACGGGCGGTAATTATAACAACTGTGTTTCCCACGAGGGCGCTAGATACTGAATAAAGGTTTCTAAATTTTTGGTCAGTGAGTGTGTTTCGAGCGAGCCTCATGGAGAAAGAAAAGTACAGTCCCATTACCGAGAAAGTCATAGATTCGTCAAATGTTATATTCCTAGACAAGTGTCGACCTTTTGTTGTAAACTAAACGTGCTTACTTTTCTTCGAAATATTTCACGAAAAAGCTAAAAAAAACTTCCTAATTTTCTTCACTTATTCGGCCTGCAACGACAAAAAAAGAAAAAATTCCTTAATCCGAAGTACTTCACCATTTAGGGCAAAATAATGAACATCAAATCCCAACACAGATGCCGCACGATTTTGGCTAATGATAGGCTCAGGGAATTGTCGCACTTAATCCTTAAATTTTAATCCGTTTGGACTTACTCAAGAGGAACGTCACTAAGGAGATTAACTTCCTCTCCACACAATTTCCTCTGAGTGGTAACTCAACAGGCTAGCTTAAAGTATAACTGTGCTCGAACATGCGAAAACTAACTAAGGTGAGCAAATATTTGTGTTGCTCAAGGGCTCTTTATTTTTCTCCGCAGTATTGACCAGAGCAAAAACTACAACTTTGCTCATATCCTTTTAATCAGCCCTTATCAGGGGATATTAATCACATTCATAACTAGATGCTTTCGAAATCGCTACAAGCAATTTTTCTGTTTAAATTAGTCAGATTAATATTATCGTATACCATTATGTGAAGGTATTGTACATAAATAGTTTAAGGTCCACTGAATTCCACCAGTTAGATAAACTAAATTAGTAGATGTTTGTTTGAACGTTGTAATGTGTATTTTAAACATATATTTCCTTCCTTTTTTTTGTATCTAGATAAATTTCTGTGAGTTCTTAAGATTCTTATATGGGTCTGTTTCCAAAGTTCAACAAGACTGTCAGTGCCAATGAGTCAACTGGACAAAGGATTGGGATAAAATTTGTGAAGAACATTTTATTTTTAAAAAATACACTAGCTTTCCCTTTATGTGTAGTCAATTTCACAGGTTAACGGTGTTTAAACACACATTGAGTACATCTTAATTGGGTACATCTACCATTTTCATCAAATGGGACGCTTCTTGAGTTATAGCATCATCCGTTTGTGCTATGTAATATAAAGCAGGTGTGCAGTCACGTAGGGTGATTTGTAACATAAAATAAATTAATAATAGGGATAATGTAGGTGTGCAGTTTAGTGCAAGAATTAGGAAGACGAAAGATTTAAGTGACTTAGAATGTGGCATGGTAGTCAGCCTCAGATGAGCCGGTATGAGTTTATCGGAAATTACAATTCTGCTGATGTTTTTCACGTGGGGCAATGGCTCGGGTGTACAGAGATTGATCCAATGACTACATATAATGCAGCCAATGGCAATCCTGTGGTCACAAAGAGCTCGTTGAGGCGAGAGACCAAAGGAAGCTGACAAGATTTGCCAGAATTCGCAGATGGATACCTGCAACCTTCATGGTTGCAGGTATTCATCTGCGATTGGGTTCTTTCAATACGTTAACGCCATATTACAAGACAGAGTTGGTTCCAGAAAATTGAGAACAAATGCAGTCTATTGCAAATGCCTCCCCAGGAACGCACTAGATTTCAATCCAACTGAGCACCTGTGGGATGAGGCGTGACGAACTATTCAAAGTAAGGATCCACACCCATCCAATTTACAACTGCCGAAACCAGCTAGGTCAAAACGGAATCCCAGAATTCCTATGAACATTAGTTGGCGCTCAAATCCTACCAGAGGCCCATTTGTGCGATCCGCGACTTCCCCGGAGATGTTTGTGCAATATCCTTTATTTGTAGTTACAGCCAAAAAGATTTCCAATGTGTGAGGAGAGGTTTGGGAATCTTTGAGCTACAGTATGAAGAAGCGACAAGTTGTGATGATAAAAGTGTTCCATGTGACAGCATATGTATTGAAAACATGCTGGAAACGCAGTATGGCATGGTGAAACTTTACGCGAAGCATCTAACCGGGAATATTAACAACATACCTTGTAATGCTTACTTTGAAGTCAGCCACAGGCTCGATATTACCTTCATAAACCCTTTCCCCGATGTATTCCATAACCACAAATCACAAGAATGGCCAAGCATTAACAAAATTCAAAAATGCATGGAAATTATGCAGCCGTGGTCAAATGTGGTCTGAAGCAAATTTTGCCGATCGCGTAATGTAGCTGAGGAACTGCATCCTACAAAAGAACAGTTGGAAGAAAACATCCTCTCTCTCTTGAAGGATGATAATCGAATAGTATCAGAGAAGACTGGATTAACGTTCACACATAAAACGTTTCGAGACCACATGCTTGAACTTTTTTCGAAGAAGAACGGTCCAATTACCAAGTTTGTTGTGATTCATACCAAAAAGCAGCGCGGGCATTAAAGGGATACTTTTTCGATGATTCGTCAAGACGATGATTTTCTCTTGTCCAACAAGTATTAATATTAGCCGTAAATGAGCCTCATCAGTACAAAGATGCTCCAAGGCCACAGGACGTCCCCCTCCATCCTAGCCAGAAACCAAAAAGAAAGTTGGCTTATTGTTATTATTATTATTAATATCAAGTTATTTCTCCCTTGAGAAGACACCCTTGGGACAGCCAGAGGCTAGAGGGTGTGTGCGCTTGTTAGATACTTAGATGTGGAGCCCTCATGAGTCTGAGGCCTACATTAGATTACATAGTCCAACAGCGTTCACTGCTGCTCACAGTGAGTTTCTTCATCGTTCTTCTTCGAATTTCTTCATCATTCTACACAACCCACTTTGGAAAAGGGTTCTTTTTCTTAAAGTTTTTTGTTTAAATGACCTTACTCGAAGAATAGCCACGGCGTTTGTTGTTTTTATAAAATTGCTTTAGGAACAGAGCACTATATTTCATTTGCACCACCGAGTTGGTTTTTGCTGCCTGCTCTATTCGTAGCGCTTTTATTTAATCTAAGACGCGTATGTCACTATTTATGTCATGGGATTTCTTTGCATACTAACTACATGCGATGTCAAGAGGCCCACGGTGTCATCACTTTTTGGAACTAGTTTTTTGTCCCTTTCCGCGTATTCTACAGACTACATATTTTTGACTCCTTAAATAGGCCTCTGAGGTTGGGTATGTTCATATTACGTTCTTAGCGTTTTTTCACCAACCTTTCATGGAGTAAAATAAAATTAAAATTAAAATTAAAATAAAATAAAATAAAACAAAACAAATCTTGATAACTATATTTACAATAACCTGTATTTACAAAACAAATATACGGATTACAATATTAAAAATATATTAAAACACAAGATTAAAATGCATTAAAATATACTAAGTTAAAAGCGATAAAATCCCGTAGCTTTCAAAGGCTCCAGCCTTCTTCTTCAGCAGTACTCTCTATTATTCAGTACACCTTTAAATATCAGCAGGGTAATGGTAGGCATCACATGTTTCCATTCTCACGTGTTCCGCTCTCTTGCATTGTGGAACCGGAAGTGGCTCGAACGGAAGTCGTACGGAACCGCTCATCCTTTTTTAGGATAATAGTCTCTAAAAGGGGGTGAATCCGTACACCCCTATCTCTATTAATGTTGGTTGTAGAGCTGATCCGCAAACTCTCGAGCCACTTACGGTCCCAGAACCTATGCGCCCGATCGGTAATAGTGGCATCGTCTGGGGAGATCTGGTGTTGCTTCTCCCAAAAATGTTCGGCCACGGCGGACTTGTCATATTCCGCATTTCTTATTGCTTTTTTGTGTTCCCCCAGACGATCTTTGAGACGACGTTTTGTCTCTCCTACATAACATTCCCCACAATCCGGGCATCTAATATTATATACGACCCCACTAGCATCCTCTTTTTGAATGGGGTCCTTAACTTGAGACAGAACTGTGCGCAGCCTACGTCCCGGAAGCTGCACACAGCGTGTCTGATATTTTCTTAATACTCTAGTTATATAATCCGTCAAGCCCGGATAATAGGGAATGTATGCAGTAGATACTGGTATAAAAGATTCATCTCTCCTCTGATTTTCATTAATAAATTTATCTATAATCTATAATTTATAGATAAATATATCTATAATTTATCTATAGGGATACTACCCTAAATACTAGGACGCAACTTAATCCAGAAGATATTAAGAAGGGTATAGAATTGTGCCTCTCAAGTAACACTATGGTTTTTGATAACATTATATATAAGCAGGTTAATGGTACAGCTATGGGCTCCCCCATTAGCGCAATTATAGCAAATCTAGCTATGGAGGAGCTCGAGACCAGAATATTTAATGCTAGTGTTCTCCCTATGCGCCCCTGGAAAAGGTATGTGGATGATACGTTTACATTTGTTCGGAAGGGGAGTGAAGATCATGTGTTGAATATCTTAAATGGCTTCTCCCAATTCATACAATTTACATCGGAAGTTGAAGATGGAGGAGTTCTGCCGTTCCTGGATGTGTTGGTCTGTAGGGAAGACCAGCAGTTAAAGACAAAAGTCTTTAGAAAAACGATGTGTAAAGGGCAATATACGCATTATAATTCAGCCCTGACCAGCCATCATAGGAACAGTGTGATAAGAACGCTAATTAATAGAGCGAAATCACATTGCAGTAACTCCGATGATAGGAAAGCAGAGTATGAACGTGTCACGGCGGATCTTGCTAAATGTGATTACCCCAAGAGGATTATAGATAAATTTATTAATGAAAATCAGAGGAGAGATGAATCTTTTATACCAGTATCTACTGCATACATTCCCTATTATCCGGGCTTGACGGATTATATAACTAGAGTATTAAGAAAATATCAGACACGCTGTGTGCAGCTTCCGGGACGTAGGCTGCGCACAGTTGTGTCTCAAGTTAAGGACCCCATTCAAAAAGAGGATGCTAGTGGGGTCGTATATAATATTAGATGCCCGGATTGTGGGGAATGTTATGTAGGAGAGACAAAACGTCGTCTCAAAGATCGTCTGGGGGAACACAAAAAAGCAATAAGAAATGCGGAATATGACAAGTCCGCCGTGGCCGAACATTTTTGGGAGAAGCAACACCAGATCTCCCCAGACGATGCCACTATTACCGATCGGGCGCATAGGTTCTGGGACCGTAAGTGGCTCGAGAGTTTGCGGATCAGCTCTACAACCAACATTAATAGAGATAGGGGTGTACGGATTCACCCCCTTTTAGAGACTATTATCCTAAAAAAGGATGAGCGGTTCCGTACGACTTCCGTTCGAGCCACTTCCGGTTCCACAATGCAAGAGAGCGGAACACGTGAGAATGGAAACATGTGATGCCTACCATTACCCTGCTGATATTTAAAGGTGTACTGAATAATAGAGAGTACTGCTGAAGAAGAAGGCTGGAGCCTTTGAAAGCTACGGGATTTTATCGCTTTTAACTTAGTATATTTTAATGCATTTTAATCTTGTGTTTTAATATATTTTTAATATTGTAATCCGTATATTTGTTTTGTAAATACAGGTTATTGTAAATATAGTTATCAAGATTTGTTTTGTTTTATTTTATTTTATTTTAATTTTAATTTTATTTTACTCCATGAAAGGTTGGTGAAAAAACGCTAAGAACGTAATACATATTTTTGAGAAAGTCATAGTTTGTTACCTACTGACAACCAAACTGGGGCAATTTAATTATAATCACACCGTATAAGAGTAAATTTGTAATGTGACTTGTACTCTGAATCAAGTGAAGTTCTATAAATTAAACCTGCCACTGCATTAGCATTATATACTTCTTCGTACTGAACACAATTCAATTTGTTGCTAAGTTATCTTTGAAGTATCCTTACGAAGGTGAAGTACTCCAACGTAAATGTATTTCCTCAATACTAAGTGAGCGGATCTTAAATTAGATATTTCTTCATAATTCCCCAAAAGGGAATTATTGTACGTTGACATGTCTGGGGCATCGGAAAGGATGTTCATCATTTCAGCTGGCTTCGCTTAGTTTATTATCCACTCAATTTCCTGCTTCAAATATTCCTGAATCTTTGACTATTGCATCGTTCTAGTATGTGTAAAAGATACTTTTATTATTGTTATCATTCTGTTCTCGACGTGATAAATGAGAAATGAGATTA
Organism: Mastigoproctus giganteus; assembly: GCF_048544385.1. NCBI lineage: Eukaryota > Metazoa > Arthropoda > Arachnida > Uropygi > Thelyphonidae > Mastigoproctus > Mastigoproctus giganteus. The sequence continues at coordinate 135,329,482 of NC_143578.1, read as the reverse complement.
AGGCCACGAGGCGTTAGTATATTGCTCATTCGCGTTTGTTCGTGTGTGTGTGTTCCCTGGTCGGTTTCTCTGTTTGCTTTGGAAAGAATTGAACAGGAGGCTTTTCGTAGGAGATATGCGGGGAATTTAAGTGAATAATTAACGCGATAGAGAAGGAAGTAATTATGCAGCAATTTTTCAAAAATGAGATCAAAATACAAATAACTTCTACATCATTTAGCCGCAATAGATGACATTAAACAAAAGGAAATCATTATTTGCGCACAGAATAACCAATTACCGGGAAGTGCTTGACATCCGCTTTGTTATTTAAAGATTCCAACTCTGTTTTGCAAGGTGACCTGTTTAACAATTAATATTAACATCAGCATAACAATTAACTAGAAGGAGAATTAATACTCTTGATCTGATTATCAGTAGTGATTCTTCATGCATCAAGAATCTGCAGATAAAGGAACCACTAGGTGGCAGTGATCACAGTGTGCTGAAGTGGGATTTACTCAAAGAGGTAACTACCATCAAGGGATGGTAGTTACCTCCATTAATTTCCCTGTTCCAGGGAAATTAATGGAGGCACTGGTTAAAGAAGCACTGCAGAATCATCTAGACAAGACTTCAGTTATAGCTCGGACACAGCATGGTTTTGTTAAGGGAAAGTCTTGTCTGAACAATTTGATTTGATACTACACTGGTGTGCAAAACTTTAAGGACCAACACTATTTCTAAAGGTTACAACCACAAAAGCTTTACTTAAGGTACTCTTTACTGATGAGAATAGATTCAGTCTCAGCAGAGATTCTGGACGTCAGCAAATCTGGCGAGAGGTTGGCACACGGTATCACCCCGCAAACATCACTGAAAGGGATCGATATGGTGGTCGAGGTGTTCTCGTCTGGGGAGGCGTTATCTTGGATGGATGTACACAACTCCAGATACGGGAAGGCGGTACTGTAACTGGAGGACGCTATTGTACTGAGGTAATCCTTCCCCATGTGCGTCTGTTTCGAGGTGTCATTAGCCCTGAATTCGTGTTTATGGATGATAACGCCACACCCCATCGCACTGCAGCTGTTGATATGCTTTTGGAAAGTGAGGACATTGTTCGTATGGATTGACCTGCCCGCGTTCCCTTCGATCTAAATCCCATCGAACACATATGGGACGCTCTGGGGACACGCCTAGCGGCACGTCCACACCCACCAAAAAATGTTCGCCAGCTGAAGATGGCACTGACAGAGGAATAGACGGTGTTACCGCAAGAACTTATCAACATGTTGTATGTACAACTAAGTATGGACAAGCGGTGCAAAGCCTGCATCGACATTAGTAGTGGCCATATCTTCTACTGAGGACCACCTTTTCCCTTTGTTCTATCTTTGGCAGTGATGCATCTGTATCATGGCAGCCAGTGCTATGTTGCTATTTTTAAATAAAGTCTCTGTGTACCGTTTTGTTTCGGTTGTTCTTTCCTTCATCATTTCTGTACCTCACCAGATTCCTTTGGTATGCTTTTCCCATATCCATGCCACTCCTATGAGAAGCTACAGGCGAAAACCTGACTGGTCCTTAAATTTTGCACACCAGCGTATGATGTGGTCACAAAGGAACTGGATGCAGGGAATAACTTTGATATCATATATTTGGATCTTAGAAAAGCCTTTGATATTGTCGCACACGGAAGACTGCTGCACAAATTGGAGCAGTGTGGCATTGGAGGCAAATTGCTGCTATGTAAAAAGGGATGGTTCAGTGGGAGAAGACAGAGAGGAAATCAATGGACACTGCTCTTCGAGGACTAATGTTGTTAGTGGAATCCCTCAGGGTTCAGTGTTGGGTCCATTGTTGTTTTCTGTATTTATAAATGATATTGATGATGGTATATCAGGCTTCATGTCCAAGTTTGCAGACGATACGAAGGTTGGCAGGGTTGTGAATGACAGTAATGGAAGTGTGTTACTGCAACAGGATCTAGAACAGTTCAGCAGATGGGCTGAGAGGAGGCAAATGAAGTTTAACATTGATAAATGTAAAGTACTACATATAGGAAACAGTAACCCCAGAGCAACGTATCAACTCTATGGTACTACACTGACAGTGGTGGAGAATGAAAAGGACCTGGGGGTAATTGTTCAGGCAGATATGAAGTTTTCTGAGCAGCAGTGTAGACGGTTTGCAACAGTAGCTCATGGTGTCTTGTCAATGATATACAGGAATTTTTCTAGCAGGGATAAGGAGGTGATTATTCCCTTGTATAAGGCAATGGTCAGACCACACCTTGAGTACTGTATACAGGTCTGGAGGCCTCATTTCAAGAAGGATGTAGAGCTGCTGGAACGAGTACAGAGAAGGGCAACAAGATTAGTGAATGGAACAAAGGGGTGATCTTACGAAGAAAGGCTTACGTTTTGCAAATTACAGTGTCTGGAGACTAGGCACCGGCGAGGTGATCTGATAGAGGTGTATAAAGCCTTGAATAGTTTGAGCATGCTTAATGCTGATGGGATTCTTCCTCTTGCTCAGAATAATCACCTGAGAGGGCATAAATTCAAATTGAGGAAAGACAGATGTAGGATAGATGAGCAGAAATTTGCCTTTAGCCAGCGGGTAGTTCATTGGTGGAACAGACTTCCATCTTTTGTTGTGGAAGTTGATAGTCTCAAAATAATAAGGCTGAGCTGGATAGGTATTTGGAACGAACGGAGGGGTGAAATGGGAGCGGTTTTTTTTTTTTTTTTTTTCTTGGCTGATGCTGCATAAGCTTGCTTTCTTGCGTCGTATGCCTCTACTAATGCTAATTAAATTACGTATTACGATCGCATCTGTTCTGCCTCATTAATTTTCAAATTTAACAACACAAATTATTTGGATATATATATTTCATTCTATGTCCATTCACAGAGTTATGTGATGAGATCCTTCAACTAATGTGGTGAGAGCACTACCAGGGGTACAACAAATACCAGCGCAGAAGGGCTTGGCCTTCCTAGTTCAGGTAGCAACAGAGTTTTTGCCCATAAGAGTTCCTGCCATCAAGACGAGCAGAAACTTATAACCCATGGCTTTTTTACGTTGTTATTTGATGGGTATTATTACAATCTAAAGATTTGGTTGGGTTCTTTAGAATTTACTCCATGACAAAAAAAGTCACGAAGTGTAATATTGTACCTGAAAATACATGTATTCTTTTGTCGACTGGCGTGTGGTTTTGGATGAAAAACCGAAATCTCCTGGAGAAAAAAGTCAGGGACCATGACGAAGGTCGACGGACGCGAGTTTTTGCCCATATGAGTTCCAACCATAAAGACGAGCAGAAACTCTTATAACCCAGAGACTTTTTTACGCTGTTGTAAGAAAAAAATCTAAAAATGCACCTTCCAATGAAAATCTTTTCCCCATTGCGTGATCTTTCGTTGCAGTACACTACCTATACTGAATCAGGCAGATCTGATATTTCCAATAAGCTTCAGAAACGTTATACATATATCGATTACATTAGGGATTACGGTGGAAGCCGTCCTAAATAAAAGAACAGCCTGCTCAAACCCAAAATAAATCAACACTGTATCGTATAGAATAAACAAATACTGTAATGGGATATTTGGGCTTTTCCTCACTTCGAATTTAACCCTTCATATCCATAATTGTCAAGCTTTGATTATTAAATTCAACAGAAAGAATTCGGAATGTGTGAGGGATGTATTTTTCAAACTAGAAAACCTTAATTTTCTTTCGAATCCTGTTTATATTCCAGTTAAAGGCAGGATCGAAACTGATTTTAACTAAGCGTACCCACTGTGCTCACACAGTAATCAGCAAAAATGTTTCGCAAACAAGAAACGCCGTTTGCACAAGGGAATGATTGATGCATGCAGGACGCACTCTATGTTATTTACTGAACCCCAGGATAAAACACTACAAGTTAACCACCCAGTGTTTACCAAACATTCTAAAACTGAACTCATTCGGAAGCACTGTGAAAGGCCTCTCGCATTTATCTGCAGAAGGATAGAACATTAAATACACAACTGCAACTTTCCATTGTGTTTTAGTAAACAAGGCGAATATAACGTTAACTGACAGCTCATTTGTTTTGGCAAGCTGTGTCGGTTTGCGCTAAACCTCTAGTTGATTTTGTAGAACATGGGGAACAAAAGTAGTAAACAGCTGAGCATTAGTGCTATCAGCATGCTGACTATTAGAGTCTACTCGCAATAACTTTCATTCTGGAGCATAAAACGAAAGTCCGTTTTAGCAAATAAGTGATCGGATCTGGCTGTATAGAGATCAAGACGACAATGCGATATTCCTGTAAAATTTAAACACCCCCCACATGACCTTAACGCTGTCACGCTGCAATAACCAACGGAAGAAACTGGGTAGTTCTATAATACACGATCGAAAGCATCACATAAAGCAACTCATTAAGAATTCTAGTCCTCAAAGGGATTCGAACCCAGACCTCTCCAAACGAATGACGGGTTGTAACAGAGAAACCCCTCGTCTGCAATTACGAAATCTGTAATAATCATAAGGCTGGTTTCCGGTTTTTAGAATGAATCACTGGCATCAGCTAGTTCAGCTCTGAAAGTCAGGTCCCCCTTCGTCATTGATGGATTTTAACTTGGACTTTGTTCCTTAATTTGGAGCCACTAACTAGAAGTAGGGTAGCATCAACAGGCTGTCTGATCATCCTTATAACTCTCTTTGTAACGCTCCTGCTCCATCCTCACAAACAAGACTTGGAGGATGGAGCAGGGGGAGGACAAGCGAGAAATTAACATAATAGGGTTTCTATGATCTATATGTGTCCTATCCATTTATTCTCATGGAGCCAGGTGGTCAACTTCTCAATGGGATCTATTGTCTGCTGATATAGCATACTCTAATTAGATGTCTTGTTAAAACCCTGGAATTTTGTTGTTAATGGATGTTATTGTATAACTTGTACCTTCACATTGCTCCAAGTATGCAATAAAGAATTTTATCATTTACAGAAACATCAGAGACGAAGCTCTCATTCCCCCTGCAGTCATGGCGCATCACCAGGACCACCAATGTCATCCCATCAAAGTAAATGAGATGATATTTGTTTCGGATAACAGCACACCTCTCCACTTACAATTAAAAAGTTTAGTCTAATGAGTGTTAAGACCCCTTTAATGAATATATTTTAAAGATTTGAACTAAAACAATCTTCCATGCTTCCAAACACACCCGAAGCATTTTTCTCTTATGAAGTCAAGCGTGAGATACCTGTTCTATTGCCGTGTACCAATGAATGAATATCGCATGAATTGCATTAATTTTTTTTTCCTCCTAAAATCGACAAAGTTCTGTTTCTTCATTCTCTCGTTATTGGAGAGCATTGAAGTCCTTCTAATCAACGCGCTTAACGAATATTATAAAATTACCGAAAGAATCTTCGTCAATGGGATTCAATTAAACGAAATCTTCGTATTAAGATAGAAAGCGAATGAATCCATCGATGATAAGACGTATTCATCAAACGAAGACAAAAATCTCAAAACTGAAGAACACTACATTAAAGTTAATCCATTCTTTTGATAATTGGTAGGAGCCATCGGGACCCGTTAGTAAACATGTTATCTTGATTCAATGCTCAACTACTTCACAAGGCGGTGCGTGGAAGAACATACCCGTTGATCTGAGCAAAACACTTGTGTGCACGTGTCTAACCCGAAGTCGAGACAAACTGCACGAGAGCTTTTTTTCTGAAAGAAGTCAGCCGGATCTACAAAGGATGGAGGATATCACAAGTGTGACAGGCACTACGGTTATAGTAATAATGAAGTGGCTCACTTAAAGACATTACGAAGGGCACCGTTAATAACGGCACTAAGATATAATGGGAGTGTTCTTAGGAAAGAAAATTAAACAACAAACGTCTTAAGAACACTTAGCCGGTTAGATAAAAATTATAGCGGAACTAAGCAGACGTATTCATCTTAAGTTCGCGAAGTTTTCAAGGGAAGGACGCAAACAGGTAATAAAACTGAACAGCGAAGTCTCTCTGCTAAATGCCACCTAATAAATTAAAACCAAAGTTTTACTTTAATGCAGAAAGTACGCTCTGTCATCCAACTTTGAGAATTCCCCTATCTAATTTACTGCCCCAGAGAACAATTTGCTAATATTTGCTTGTTATGCTAAATACCTTCTTAATTGAAATATTTCGGCTTAACTAATAAATAATGGTCGCTGTTTCCCGACACCACTCTTTTACGCACACGCTAGTGGAAAGTGTTAAGCCTAAACTTATGAAAGGTATCTACCACAATTTATCTCACGCACTTTTTGTCCAAATGGCTTTTAAATAAAAAAAAAAGGTACGTGTCGATCAGAAAATGCTTTTTATTACTACATTGTTCTTTAATTTGGAACAATATGGGTTTTTTTATCCAGAAAATGGACGACTCGCATAAATTCTAAATATAATAACGAAATAAATAATATATATAAAAATATATATAAAAAATAAATAAATTAAATTAATTAATAATAATAAAATAAAATAATAATAATAAATAACTAAATAAGAAAAAATAAATAACAATAGCAAAATAAATAATATATATAGAAATATATATATAAAAATAAATAAATAAAATAATAAATTAATTAAAATAATAATAATAAAAAATAATAAAATAAAATATGTAAAATATAGACACGGTGGGAACAATCCAACAACCCTATGTCCTACAAACAATAATAATAAATAAATAAATAATAATAAATTAAAGATTAAAAAATTCGGACACAGAGAACTATCCAACAACCCCTTGTCCAAACAAACAAACAAACAAATAAAATTAAAAAAAAAATAAATAAATAAAAAAAGAGAGAAAAAAAATACAACACAACATACAGTGAGTAAGAAGTAATCTTAATAAATAACAACCCTAATTTGTAAGCATTAGTCTAATCCAATGTCTTCTCCGTTGGGTTACACCATATAATATATGATTCCAAGTTTCTAGTTGACCACAAGTGCACAAAGGAGAACTTACCAGGCCAAAATAATGTAATTTATAATTCAATGACAGTGGCCAGTTAAAATGTACATTTCCATAACAGGAAAAAACCATTTGCTTATTATCAAATTAAATGTGACCTTAAGGATAAATAATCTAGTCACCTCTCCAGTTGCACTGCCATCCCATCTCTGTTGCCAGATATGAACCAATTCAGTCAGCATGTTTTTCTTGGCTTTAGCCATACCAATAGTAAGATCTGGAGTAATGTTCAATAAGGTAAGGTCTTCACCTTTTTTAATATAATAGCAAAGTGTCCGATTCACAATATATAATGGCAAATGGACAACCAATACCTGCATGGTATTGGTCGAGACTGTTCTGCATAAATTAGCAACAACGTAAAGCATTGAATGCAGTATAGATAACTATTTCTGCTTAAAAATAACATTTGTAACTCTAAAATACCACACTGATGACCCATAAACAACTATGAGTTAAAAGACTGTTTTATAGTACGTTTAAAACCCTCCTTTTTAATCCCCAATCTGATCTGGTCAACCGAATTATAGCTGAACTGAATTTTTTGACTTTTTCATGCAGATAGTTTAAATGAGGGAAAAACGATAACTTAGGTATAAATTCTTATACCTAAGTATTTCACTTCTGATACTAAAGGAATCTGAACTGCTTGGGTGGTCGACCGTAATTTAATTTCCCCTTAAGTAACATCATAACAGATTTCTTTGTGGAAATCAATAATTTATACAGATCAGCCCTTAGCACTAAACTATCTAAAACCTTGGCCACTTTTGCTTCTAGGACAGATCTAGATTTTCCTGGTATACATAAGACCAAGTCATCAGCATAAGCAATTTATGCACATTTTCCATTGATTGATCTAGCCATAAATTAAGCACTAAATTCCAAAAATGTGGGGTCCCAATACAGATACCCGTGGGCACCCTCTCAAGAGCTTGCTTTCAAACTTGTTTGGACTTAAGAATAATTTTCCTACCGGTTAGGTGACTTTCTATCGTTCTGTACAAAAATGCTGGACACTGTATTCCCCTTATACAAACCAGATATTGTCATGCCATACCATGTAAAAGGCTCCAGTAAAGTCTATAAAGTAACTAACACATACTTAGCCATTGCCTGACTAGTAAATTTCGTAAGGTCATTAATGGCATCCTCTTATTCAGGATGCCATTAATGAGTCGTATTCAGGGTATATCCAAATGTTTAAGAGGCTTATTACAAATATTCGTATGGTATTGTTCAACTTTAATTTTAAGAAACAACAGTTGTTTTGATTTTTTAGCACACTGAATGAGTAACCTACATACTAAACTGAACAGTTTAGTATGTAGGTTACTCCTTCAATGTACTGAAATCCAAAATATATAGATTTAAAGAGATTTGATATGCAGAATGTAGATAATTCATTATGCCCGACTTATTACACCCCAATTAATCCCTAAAGTTGTTTTAGGTAGGCTTTAAATTTTCTGAATAACAGCAAATTTTGTCATATTACCGTTAATATTATTTTTCATATTTTTAAATTAATTTACCTGCATCATGTTTCTATCTTCAAAGTTTCTAGAGTATTACTGCCTCTAGAAACTTTGAAGATAGAAACATGAGGAAGCTTTGAAAATTTTTAATTTTTATAGGTGCTAAGGAATGAAAAAATTTAGTTCAGTCCATTTTACATTACTTGAGTATTCATTAGGTCATCCAAATCCGTACCCTTCCTCAGTGACATCATTTTAACCTCTTATAGAGAGGTTTAACTTAGCTAGATAAAACAAATAATAATTTATTCATTTCTATAACAGATGTACAGATAGGGGACAGAATGCTTTTATGTATGAATCATGGCCCATTCTATCTTTCCTATCCTTCCTAAATCATAGTAAAACTCATCAATCCCAAAATCTGGGTGGCACCACATTTCCATTACCATTATTATGTCAGCATTAGTTGTCCTACCCAGCAGTTTGAATTCACCCATTTTATTCACAACATTCCTGTAGACACAGTTAAGACTAAGTATTCGAAGTACACTCCTTGAAATTATTTAGAGTTGTTTCCCCATCTTTATCTTTCTGCTCATTTGAAACGTTGCAAGAATCAGAAAATCTTGCCGACATTGGCTCTTGGGGAAGCAAAGAATTCTAGTGGTATGTGTGCAAGCATTACTTTGACTCATATGATCAGATAAACGAGAGTCTATATTACCCTTACCCCCACCTCAACTGGCATTTTCTCTGAATCTTTAAGGTATTCTCACTGATACCAGCAAAAGTCTCTGAAACAATTTTGTTAAAATGAATGCCATCTTCATCTTCTTCCTATAAGTAGGGGCACGTTGATAAATCTTTCATCCATAAGAGTCTCGAGTTAATCCACAAGGCTCTCAGCGTATAGTACCCCTATCGTGCCTGGGCAGAATTGAAGACACATACATTCTCACCTAACTCGCGGATTTTTTTCAACATGGTCCTACATTTATCCAACAAATCGTCAGGTCATGTTCGTTTAATATCGTTAGTCCCTACACGAATAAAAAAATATGACAGTCTGTTGGTAGTATCATCGATTCTTGCTCCCGGAAAACATACCCAGATTCTGGTGCACCTGTTTTTGTTACAAAAAAAAAGTTATCCGTTTCTCTGACAACAGTCTCCCAATAAAACTGAATCTCCTCCAACCAGAGAAGTAAACGTTCTTTGGGAATGATGTGAGATGACTGGTAGTGATATGGCAACATGTAATTCGTCCTCGTAATCTTCCAACTACTTGATAATAGGAGTCCTGTGAGGTGTAACTGTTATCTGGAAGCCACACGTCTCGGATCAGATGGCATCTTCCAGGATAAGATGCAGCATGGGGTGTGAACGATCGTTTATGGTCTCGTTTGCCATATCCTGAAGGCTTTTTTTTATTTGGGGACAAAGGCCTGCTTTGCCTCTGCACTGAACCATGCATTCCTTTTATTCGACATACGTATTTCTTTCTGTGATCCATCCAATAATCCATGGTCACGCAGTTCGCACCAGTAAGATGGTTATCTACAGGCGCATAGGGTACTTGTTGGTCACACACGTCGGCTGCCCTCCTATTTGCATAGATGTCGTAGGGCCTTGGTACTTAAGTGCTCCTATTTTTCTGCATCCATTTATAGAAATGAATCCAACCCATCTTTATGGATTCTCATTTTAACTGAAAAAAAAATGTAAAGCTGCTCTCTCGTTATTTTATTCCCATCGTAGTCATTCTACCAATTTGATGTGGCGAACTCTTCAAGTAATCACCCTACGCATTTCTAAGTTTTCCTTTCTAATCCCAAAACTGCCATTAGTTGGTCGTAAGTTAGAATAACGTATCCTAGTTCAATAAGCTGCTAGAAAACACAACTCTTTCACCCGACAAACTGATTAAAAGATTTAAAAAAATCCGCTTGAAACAATCTGAAATAAATAGGCCCAGTTTGCCGGAAGGACATAATTAAGAAAAGAAACACTTAATTAACTTCTTGCTTTATGTAACTGAGAATGGAATCTTCAAAATCGTCAACGACATTCTGGCAATTAGCACTAAGCAGCTTATAGACACTTCCTTCAGGAAACACTCCAAGAAAAGAAATTAGCACCTGTGAAAACTAGAAATTAGATGCCGCCGGGATCTTTATGTTAAAGTAAAAATAGGCGGACGCGACTACTTCCTACCAGCCTTCTTAAAGTGCCTGCATAATTTTTCCAGTAAGAACAGACAACTTCTTATTCCACACTGATAGACTAAATCCTTCTTATAAAAGTAAACCATGAAAGATTGATGTAACTGCACCGAGTTCTGATTATAAGGCGATCTTTAAATTGCTCAAGTCATGAAACACTCAGTTGAAATAAGTTTTAAACAAAGCAAGAAAGCGAATAATATAAGAAAAATGGAGTACAGCTCAACGCACGCAACTTTACTGAGATCTCAAACATTCACAAACAGCTGAAGATGCCTTTTAGCGGAATATAATTTTTATCCAGTTATGCTCTACAAATGTATGAATTTCTTAATTACTGTCTTCACGTATTGCAACTGCGGTTTCCTTTAAGAATTCGCAGTGATAAGACTTAAAAGACTATGGAAAAAGGAATGATGCCAATGGCCAAAAAGGCGTAAAATAACAGGGCTATCAGAGAAAGCCTTAACTACGTGAAATACTGAACAAAAACAACATATTGTAGTATTCAAAGTTTAAACTTAAATAATCTCTTTAATTGGTATATTTCATCCCAATTAGTAGTCAACTTCGGTATTTCATACATAGACATGTTTCCTATGGCAGCTGTTGTTTAGTATTATAATAGTAAAGTAGTCTTTAGTTGTAAATCATAAGTTATATATTTAATTAATGTTATCTCCACAATAGCTCGGGTCATCAGGCTTCAGCATTTCATCCCTATTTAACTGTATATGTTCTAATGTCCGTTTTACTCTTTGCAAGTCGAAAATCAGGGGGCTACTTTTCCACACTAGCTGACCCTGCTCAGATGGAAAGAAGTCGTCGTAGTAGAGAGGCGTATCCGCTACGCTATCATGGAGGATCAACGAGCCAAAATCCTCGTACAATGATTTATAGCATATTTCCTGAGTCTTCCACTAATTAAGAAACCCCTGAGTCAATCAATTATAGCATTTTTGTAATTTACTGCAAAGGATAGAAAGAATATTCAAGAGATCCACGTATAAAGCTTGAAGAGGCAGAGTTTTATTTGTAAGAGCCCAAAATACAGTAATGTGGTCAACAAACAGAGAACAATTCGCAAATAAAAAGAGCTCTCCAGTAATCCCAGATCAGAACTTCGACCCGAACCTTACTCATTTCAAAACAAACTGCAAACAGTCTCTATAAGTCAGCAGTGATCTTGTTTTATGTCCGTTTCGAAGCACACTTCATGGGATTATTCCACTCCACGATACGTACACCATTGCTTGGACACACCTTGGAAAAGTTGCGTTAAAACATTAAACCAGTGGTAATTTAGATTCGGCCCCTTTAAGGGAAAAATCTCATTCCCATATAGGCTATCGCAGATTTAAACTTTCGAAGCTGAAACAGCTGATACCGCAGCCTCCTAGAAAGCAATCACGGCGTTATACTGGTCCAGGAGATGAAATCGCTGAGCCTACCGAATTATCGCTGAGTAGGCAATGAGCACTGGGTTGGGAGGGGAGCGTTTCAATTTTGAAAGATTTCCGTCGTGGGTTGTGACGACATCTGATGATAAGAGGTACCGATACCAGCTTCTCCAATATTTCTTTATAAAGTATTTATACTTTAATAAAAGGAAGAAACGCCTTTACCAAGAAATACTAGCACGCTCGCGAGAATATTGTTATATGCAGAAAAATGACTGCCGCATATTAGTTTATATCACTAAAGGTGTAGTGTGCAAAACAGTGATAAATGGTGTTTTAATACCGACAAGGCACTCACTAAAACCTAGCGACGGAACCACTGTGGATATCTAAATATAACAATATTTTTATTTCTTTAGTTCGTCCAATAGTGGTGACTGAAGAAGTTGGTAAAGCGAAAGGTCAATCGCCCTTCTCCCACCGTTTTCTGAACTCGTTATCATCTTTCAGAAAAAGCATGATATACTTTGCATTATTGGTCATTCACTTCAAAGATATTTTTCGCATCCTCTGGTTTTAATTACACTGAAATAATTCATAATGTTTCGGTCAAAAGGTCCTCTGCGGTTAGGAATCATGCTCAGTACGTTTAACAACTTCGAAATTACGTCACCTTCCACTAAAGAAACTGAGTCAAGAAGTGGTCAGAAATCTATGGTATTCCTTCTTCAGGCGTCTGGAAACTCCATCTAAAATTCCAATCATATTCGTCATGTTTATGGTGTGCAATTGATCGAGTGGAGTCATTTATGTGTTTCTGAAGTTCAAAAATTCTGTATGCCTTTATTCTATACGTAAATTCTACACGCAAGGCCACAAGTCAGGACAGTACTGAGGATGCTCAATTATTTCCCACTACAGTTTCTATATGAGTGTCGCAGTATGTCGATCAGCCGTGTGTGCATGAGAGAGTTGTGGTGTAACAAAATGACACCGTCCGTCAAATTCCTGGGTCTCGTTTTTGATGGGACATCGTCAAACCAATCTGACGATATTGTGAGCATGCTTTTGCCTCTAGATATGAAAAGGATCTGTAGCAATCCCTATGACTCGAATAGCAGCATGAGAATAACTTTCCAATTTCTTTCAATATCTTGAATTTCTTCAGCTCTTTAGAGATTGTTTCCACTGCATGATGTTGCCTGGACCACATCTCATCCACAGTCACTATGAGATTGAACAAGTTATGTGCTTCCTCTTCATATCACATTACCTATGTCTCTTCGTTGTTATGATAATTGAGACTCCACTTCTCCTATTCTGCGATATGCCATGGATGATGGTTTAAGCAGATCCATAACAGATATCCAGTTACCCGTTCACATCAGCAAGTATCGGTAGCCTAGTCCTAATAATGTCATCTGGCATGACACCGTATTCTTCTGTGAAAACTGTTTGAATTTTGTCCTCGGCTAGGGGCATCCTCCAGAGCTTTATTTCCTTCAGGCTAACGAGTGCCTCGCAACTGTCCTCGTACACTTTTCCCATACGAGTGAATTTCTGCTGGTGTGAGATTTTAAACTGCAAAAAACTTCATAACTGTACTAGCTTGAATGCATCTGTCACCATAAACGCCATATTGTCTCACTTACTAAGCACCAATCTGCACACAGAGAAACATCAAATGGACGCATGAGCATCAACCACTAAATTATATACAATGTGATGCGTAATTTAAATTTAGACAATATAAGTAGTAACTCTGACTTACCCTTCCTTGTAGTTCCAATTTAGAAGAACCATTCCATGGAACCACTGACCAATTTTTCGAGGTTTCTTCAGAGATGATGACTTTATGACAGATACAGAGTAAACCAAAAAGTGAAAAAAATGCTATTAATGACCGCTAACGTGCTCTATAACCGGAACTTTATGTCTGTAGAAATGTACGTTCACAGACCGATCTGCACATTGTACAGGCTGAAACCCCGAACAACTCAGCGAGGAATCTTACACCCTCCGCATGAGATCGGTTTGTTTGTACATCATATAAAGGAAAATAAATGTGCTTTAGTAGTTTTAAGTTGTCCGGACTTTTGGTTCATGCTTACTACGATTGTAGCAAAAAAGAAATGTTTCCAACTGCGTGTTTTCTAAGTTCAATTTGTGATATTTTCTTAAGGAAGAAACCTAGAAATTTCCATACTAAAATACCCCATTATCTCATCTGAAGCCGATCAGCAATTTCACTGTTTGAAAAGGCCTAGAAAAAGTGTCTTCTTTTAACGATGGGATTTGGTACTGAACCTGTTCCAAAAAGAAAGCACTCAAAAGACCGAATCCTCATGAAAGCTTCCACACGTTCCTCAGTTAGCTATTTTTCTTCTACCATTTCACAGATATCCAGCCTCTGTCAATTTTCGGTACCAAAAGTAAATATCTTGTTTTCTTTGGTGATCTTTCTTGAATTTATCCAGGACAATGAATTGCCATAACGGATTTTTTCCTGAAATAAGAGTAAATAAACGCTTTTTACCCCTCTATTCCAACCATTTTGACGTGCTCTGTCATCATAACACAAAACACGAATTATTAAATAAATGAATGTCATTTTTAAAAATAATCTAGAGTTTCTGTAACGGATTTTGCATTGCGAGTTGAATTAGAATGTATATTTTTAACTCGGTAAAAATTTAATGTTTTGGCCATCATTTGAGCAAAATACTTGAAAATTTATTTTAAATATTTAAGCAAATATACTGCGCTACAATATTAAATCACTAAAGTATGAAATAAAATAAATTCCCAGGTTCACGACTTAATCGAAAACTAATAACACTGAGTTTTTCTGCACAGAAAGATGGTTCGCGTAAGGATCCAGCTTTATTGTTGGTCCCTTCGATTGGGCATTTTATGTATCGAAGAGATCGAAGCTTACTTCGATCTCTTTGAACTGGAAGGATGTCTTAATATTCAGTTTTCTATATCAGAGAGATTGAGTAAGGTCTACTGGATTGACTATTGGAGTAAGCTCTATTCCCGCTAACCATCAGCAGAAATAGACCGTTCGTTTTTGAAGCTGTATAATACAGAATGAATAAGATTCATTGTGTTTCCTGCTCAGCTCCCTGTCCTTAACAGAAAGGTATAATTCTGTTTAATTGGGAAAAAATTGCTCGCTCAAAAAAGGACCTGCACTGTACTGAAGAGATGATAACACAGACGTGACACAATTTTCCCACTCCAAATGATTTATTTACTGTAAAAAAACATTAAAAAGACATCAGTTTTAAAACATACACCTCCCTAATACATCCCTTAACTTCTTCCCAGCATGGTTACTGGTGTGATCCAAATTTTTCATGGCACTCTAGAACAGTGCCGTATGTTAAGGGAAGCGTAGCGTTCCGTTGAATGGTAGAAGCGAGAGAAGGTCAGTCAATGAGCCATAGTATCGGAGGTGGAGTAGAGAGTAAATTACAAAGGAATACGTCGACCGAAGCCCGATAATGATGACAAATGGTCTGAAATGTACTGAGTTCTGGCTGCAATATTCTTCACATCTTTCATGAGTAGCAGCCCGTTAAAGTGTATCGGCTCCACTTCAGTCCCGATTCCAGATTTTAGCTTTCTAGGACACAAAGCTGAGAACGAACTAAACATTTCGTACTATTAATAGTATTATGGAATGAAAAAGGATGCGAAGCTATTTTTGTTATGTGCGAAATGCAGATATGACGACCATTTCGACTGCCGAAGGATTTTTAAGATGCTCGTGCCAAGAGATGCATTATCGCGTAGTTCGGTGGGAGTGAGAACACTTCGCCAAGAAAAAATTGATACATACAAGTCAGCAGCCTCTTTGTGTTTCATTCTGGAAAGACTTCCAATAAAAAAAACAAAACAAAATGCAGAATAGTAACGGTGCCACTTAGGGACACCTAATCTATCGGAAATAAATAACGATCTTCGCGAGTTGTGTATATTTGGTGGAAGTTTATAACTCCAAGAATCCCAACTACTTTTGCAGCTTCTCTGAAATAGTAAATGTACACGAATTTCGCACAACCGAAATAACTACAGCGAGAATTTGCAAGTGCTGTTAATATTAATTATTATTTCTGTTGGTTAGCGCTTCTTATTCAATGGACTCCAAATAATCACAGCGAGCCAGTTTCCATATTAGTAGCAGATGGATTATGTGTATTATGGCTATAAATGCATGTATTCACAACCGATTTGTACTTTTCTGCTCTCCCTGACTGTGATGGAAATTTATCCTAGGAATAAACTGACCTTTCGGCAGACCAATATAGAGATACTGAAAGCTGTAACGAAGCTCCTAAGATGTAATTACTAGTCTAATATTGCACTAAGTAGCATCTGACGTATGGTTGTATAAATTCTCGAAAATGTTGTTAGATTTCTATGGACTATGCAAAACAAAATGTTTTGCATAGTTATGAAAGAATTTATAATGAACGGTTATGGCCTGATAATTAACTTGATAATACGATTTTGTACCTTCGTTGTTGTCTTCTTCTATAAGGTTGTTTTTCAAAGGTCTCGTCAAACTTTGTGAGTATGTTCCACAGAGCATCATCGGGGCGAAAAAAAGTTCATATGGCCTTACAGTGTAAGGCCATATGAACTTTTACTTACAGTGTAAGTAAAAGCGCTCCGAGAATTTCTCAGTCTACATCAGAGCATGGTTCGAAAGGGTCCCCTCGAGCAGCAATACATGCCTCAGAGAATCTTCGCATGGATTGTCTAACACTTTCGAAAATTCCCGGAGCGCTTGAAACTGTTTGAAAGCTATCCATTAGCCGCTCTCGGAGAACGTGTAGATTACGAAGCGGGACAGCCTATACAAGAACCTTGAGGTATCCAATACGAAGATATTCAGTGGATTTAAATCGGTTAATGCTTGCAAGCCATGAGGTTGGTCCACCTCTACCAATAACAATGGCCGGGATACTTATTTCTCGATGAGTGAAGTTAAAATGTGCAGCAGTACCATCATGAACCACATTTTACGGCGTGTTGCCAATGCGACTTCATCCAGTAATGCAGGTAATTCCTCCTCCAAGAAATGCATGTAATTTTGACCAATTACATGCAAGAAATGCATGTAATTTCAGCCATTCAGTGTAGCTGGCAGGAAATATGGGCCAATCAGACAATCTTCAATAATACCAGCCTAAATGAAATTGCTGCTGCTGATGTTGAAACTGGTTAATAACGTGAGGATTTTCCTGTGCCCATTGGTAATTGGTGAAGATTCATAATGGCATCTCTTGTAAATTGCAATTAATCCGCGAAAAGGAGACAATTGAGAAAAGAAGTTTCAACACGCTGTTTCAAAAGCCATTGATAAACCACTATTCATGGAGGAATATGATCTTGTAGAGGGCCTGCTTCGCTGCACGTAGTTTGAATAGTGTTGCTACCCACGAAGAATTTTCTATACAGTTGAATGTGCAATTCGTAATGCTGCTGCTATATTTCTCGTGCTAATGCCTGGATCTTCCTCGTTCATGTCATAGACCTGTTCGTCTAGAGAAGGTGTTCGGATGGCTTTGGTTCCTCTCTGATCAACGATAATAGACGAGAAGGTTCCTGTCTCTCAAAGACGCCAGTAGATGGCTGCAAAATTATCTGTGCCTGGACATCATAGTTGAGGAAAAGTTTTCGTAGGGACGCTGTGCTTCACTGTTGTTCCCATTCGCTCGTCACCAAATCAAATGAATTTCTTTCAGCTCAGCAAAGTTCCGATTAGTCATGTTCAAAGTAAAATTAAGACGTGGATTGAAAATAAAAGCATGAACACTGGCTCACTTAAAAGTAACTTCAAGACACAACATAAACAGAACAACCGACAACTCAATTTAAGAATACTTGCTACACCCAAGAATAGATAAGATTGGTTCCAAAATTTGAATGAATGTACATAGGAAAATGATTCAAATTTATCTATCATGCTACTTATTGACTGGCATACGTACCTTCACTATATGAAAAAACGGAATAGACTAACTCAAAAGGGAAACGTATCTGGACCGAAATCCGCATGGATGTTTTTCGTCCCTACATTCAGTAAAAGCCATTCCCCAAGTTTGTTGAACCTTTCAGAAACATCACGTATCATAATGTACTTTTTATTCTCTTTCATTCAACATAATTTGGCATTTTATTTGATTTCGTTTGTGGAATTTTTTTCCCACTCTAAAATATGGCTGTTATGGCGCTGAAGAGTAATTATTACTTTTCACAAATCAAATATTAACGCCAACTGTTTTAATTATGTTGCATATATTAAACGCATCTTATGCCTTTTTTTAAACTTTAAATTCTGTTTAACTAAGTTCAACCATGGGAGGAGCGAAGAAATTCTTCAATTTACGAAAAACAAAGGATAAAGAGCAAGAAGAAAAACAGACAAATCCATTTTTTCTAACACAATACAATTACCAAACCTGTTCAAGATTGGTGTTCATTGGCATCTTCAAATGCTTGAATTCTCACTGACGCAGTGCCTAATTATTAATGAAACAACCGTCTGTATAATAGCAGAATTTCCATATTTGATAAGTAATCAACCTAAAACAGCCTGAATAATTTAATTTGTCTTTGTATTTATTAGGGTGTGTCAAACAGTGGAGCGTTTGTCCATGATACAGATTTCGAAGTGAATCGAGACAACACAATCGTACTTCATTCCTAGTTCAAATTACATTAAAGTAAAAGAAATCTTCGTTGCGCAATTCCAGTATCAGAAGCGCTAAAAGTCATCTAATGAATTGTGGAATTTTGCCATCAGCGGATACCATGGGATAAAAGTAATTTGCGATCAATTTACAGAACTTGAGAATTTTGCGGTTACCAGATTAAATTCCACAAGCTGTCAAAGAGAGTAGTTGCTGGACCAGTTAGAATGAAAACAGTATACACAGACGAATACGTGGAACCGAAAAGGGCAGATCTATACTTGGCCTTCTTGGAATGATGTATATGATAATCGATAAGTGTGCTGGATGAGAAGTAATTAATCAGTTGTGTCATCTGAGGAAGGAAGATAAGCAGGAAAGTAGGTGAGTAAGAGGAAAACAAATGCGTCCTAAATTGCTAGTGAGGAAACGATGTGTTTCGAATCTTCGGACAACATGAATTCTCCTCTACCTGGTAGTTAATTCTCCCCTCCCTCCTTTTTCATTTGCGCAGATGTTACGTAAACAAATAATACGATTTGAATTGATATTTCGTCACTTGATGAGGACTGGAGATAAAAGTTCTGTTGGGTTTGCTACAAGAGACGGAGAGTTGTTGAAAAGGTTAAAAAATCGCCTTACGTAATTAGTATTAGTATTAGTAACGGCCGTATGGTGCAAGAAAGCCTATGGCTTATGCTGCACCAGCCAAAAAAAAAAAAAATCCGAACAAAACAATGATAAAAACAAAAATTAAATAAATAATAATAATTAATAAATAAATAAAAATAATAAAATGAAATTAAAAATTAAATAAAAAGGAAATTAAACCTATCATCCTATGCGCTTCCCTTACCCGAAAGTACTATCCAGATGACCTTTGAATTTCCCCAAACTGTCGGCCTCTACCACCCATGAAGGCAACTTATTCCAGTAATTTATAACTCGCTGGCTAAAATAAAACTTCCTGCAGTCCAATCTAAACATTTCCCCGCGTAACTTGAATTTATGTCCCCTAGTTCTAGCATCATTTATAATCTTGAAAATTTTGTCCTCATTCATTTTACTGATGCCTCTCAGAGCCTTAAACACCTCAATCAAATCTCCTCTAAGGTGTCTAGTTTCCAAACTCTGCAACCCACATATTCGAAGTCTTTCTTCATACGGACGCCCTTTTGCCGATCTCACCAGGCGAGTTACCCTTCTTTGCACCCTTTCAAGAAGCTCGATGTCTTTCTTTAGGTGCGGTCTCCATACTTGAACACAGTATTCCAAGTGTGGTCTAACATAGGCCTTATATAATGGGATTGTCACGTCCCTATCTCTACTTGCAAAAGTTCGATAGATCATCGATAGGACACCATGGGCCTTCCTTGCAACCTGTTTACAATGCTCAGAGAATTTCATGTCTGACCGTATCGTAACACCCAAGTCCCTTTCCTCCAGTACTGGGTTTAGTTGAACTCCACCAAGTGAATAAGTTATTTTGGGATTACTGTTTCCCAGGTGTAATACCTTACACTTTGTTGGATTAAAGCACAGCTGCCATTTTTCTGACCATTCTTGAAGTCTATCTAGGTCTCTCTGAAGAAGCTCAGCTTGACAGTGATCATTAACTACTCTACCAATTTTAACATCATCTGCAAATTTAGACATCACGCCCTCTATCCCTTCATCAATGTCGTTTATGAAAATTAAAAACAACAGTGGTCCTAATACTGATCCTTGGGGAACCCCACTTCTTACATCAACCCAATCTGAGGAATAGCCATTTATCACAACCCTCTGTCCAAAGGGTCCCTAAATAAAAAATAAAAAAGGCATTTCCATTATTGACATGTTTGTAGAAAAGTGCTACAGATCTCAAATAGGATAACAAGTGAGCTGCTGTGAAATGCAAGCTCTATATCTTAAATTTCATTGAAGCTCTTTATTCGAACTCTATTATTCTATTCTGTTACATTAAAACTGCAGCACCCTTGAAGGAATGATCGATGGCGCATGCAAATCATCAAGCTGATGAGTTGAGCTTAAATATACAAATGATATATGCAAACGTTCGGAGCAACGCGTGTGTGACACAGTTAACAAGCCTCTGTTTCTCAGAAACCAACTTCAGACAGTGGCTGCTGGAAGACAAGACTAGTAGTCGAATGGGTAGTGTGGCACAACGGAGGGCTACAGAACGGGAGGATCATCTGATCCGTCGACAGGTTTACACCACACCTACAGCCATGCTGACTACCATCCTATGAGTTGCGACATCAACTAGCTTTTGTCCCATCACCTGTCGAACCATTGCACGCTGACTGGCAGAAAGGGGAGCTGGCGTACATACCAACAATTTCGTCGTTATCACTGACCATCGTCTGGAATAGTACTACACAAGGGCCCACCAGGGATACAGAAGTGGTCTTCAGCGATGAATCCCGCTTCTGCTTGGCCCCTATAATCGCTATATGCACGTGTGGCGACGACATGATGAATGCAATATTCCAAGTGCTGCTGTTTAACGCTGTAGAGCACGCCCTGGTGTAGGGATAAGTTTTGATAGTAGGTGGTTTTCGTTAACGACAATCTGATTCTGGAACCTGTCGAGATCACAGAACCCTTCCTTGATGATTTAAGGAAGATTAGAAACAGAAGGAGTGCAAGGAACGTCGTTAAAGATTACTGATAAATGTAGGAAGGGTGGTTAACGACCAGAACCAAGCCGTTCTGCTTCCAATGGCTTGGTTCTGAATCTTCTGATCTGTAAGTGATCTGCAAAATCAGTTACACAAATGGTATGAAAAATGACAAATAAACTTTAATACTTCAAAATGCAAGGTTTACATTTGTTACCAAGGAAACAAAAATCCAGGAGTTACAAGATGTGGGAAGGGATGAAGTTAAACGTGGTTTAAGACAAAAAGGACTTATAAGTTATGATCCAATCAGATATAAAATTACCTAGCAGTGCAAACAGGCACTGTGAAGACACGTGGTGTCCTGTCTATGATATATAGGACCTCCGCAAGTAGAAAAAAAATACGTCAATGTCCCTTTACATAAGAAGATGGTGAGACTGCATTTTCATATTGTGTTAGGGTCTGGAGGGCTACACGTGAAGGAAGACAGCGCTTCTAGAAGGGCAACGATATTGGTGAGAGATGCAAATCAATGTCCATATGAAGAACGGCTTAGAAAGTGGTTCGCAAAGCTTGGCAAATACACGTCTTGGGGTTGGGAGATAATTATCAGGTGCAGAAAAAGTTCATTCCTTTGCATCATATAATCATTACGATACTAATAAAATAATGGTTCATAATATTTGTTCAAGGTTACTTTAATTGCGAAAAATTTTAAATAACCCTGTAAAACAATGGAACTTTAATAAGATAGAAAGAGGAAAGACAACGAGCTAAACATACCAACTAAGTTGTCGTCATAGTTTCGAAAAAAATGCTATTCCTCAAGTAATTTGCGTCTTACTTCTCACCCAGAATTATTTTCGCTATAAGAAACTTCGCCGTTAGTGAAAAACAACTCAGCTCCATGATTACGGGGTAGGGGTGACACAAGGAGAGCGGGGAGAAGATTGCTTTTCGTTTATCTGGCAATTCACCTTGCGTGAAGTTCGTAGATAAAACCTTCCGAGGATCCAGAGGTACCTGTAACATTACCAACATCTATTTAGCGCCTTCCCAGCAAACATGGTAAAACTTTTGTCTTCTCAAACGCTTGTGACACTGGAATCGAGTGACATTACCGGGCGCTCACCTTTTTTTGCAGGCTCTTCGCGTGTTTCAAGTATCTGTAGTGTCAGCAAATGACACAAACCATTAGTACACTACTCTTCCCATTTTTCTTCAGGTACCGAAACAGGTGCTGGAGGGAAAGGACGGGGGAGGAGAAAGAGTACGAAAGAGAAGCTACTGTCATTAAACTGATATCCCTGTCTACTTTCAGAAACCGATCCTTATCCCGACTGCCTTAATCTTCGCCGAAAAAGAACGGCTAAGAAGATGGAAACTTTATTAGCGCGTGTCAAGGTTCTAAACCAATTAACGGAAGACCATCGCTCAAAATGAGACGTTCCAATAAAAGACTATTGATAGAACGGGAGCCTCTGCGAACAGGGATCACAATAAGAAAGCGCCTTTCTCTGGAGATATAAAACTTTTCGCTGGCGTAAGTAGGTTATATCATCCTTGGTCCGGACAAAAACAACAGTATGTCGCGAGCAGCTAGTGGGCATCATTAGCATCTGGCATGTTGAGGATTATCACTCATAAGTCATAAGAGGTATCCCTTTGGAAGTTCGTCACTTCGAGTTAAATTTTCGCAAATAATTAACTGTCAAACAGGTTTCTCAACTCCACCGCGGCACTATTTTCAATAATAAAATGTCTCTATTAGAAGAACACTCCAAGTTCACTGAAACATCTTTGCTATGTTTTCAAAATAACTAAGAAATGCGTTTACCTTTTTGTTGACTTTCTTTTGTCTATACGTCACATCAGCATCTTAAGCCACATTTCTCTCTATGTTTTTGTGTATTCCTGGACCGATTTGCATGTGGTGTGGGCTCAAACTCCGGAATAATCCTAGGAGAAATCCTATTCCCTTCGCTTGCAATCCGTTAATTGCAAACCCGATTGAAGAGGACTTTTAAGGATTCTTTCGGTCTCCGAACCCCAACTGCAGTGGAAAGTTTCCAACTCCCTATATTGTTAGAGGATCCGGCATGGAAGCCTATAAAGAGGAAACATTTGATGTAATACTTTTCTGGAGGCTGACGGGGACAAACCTGCTGATAGGTACTACTACTCGAAGAAAATAACTTGACACAATTAGACAAGAAAGCTCAGAGTGGAACTATCGATGGCAATGCCAGATCAGGTGGAAGGAATGGTGCCCCAACTGCATCCACAGGAGTAGGCGAAAGAAAATTTGCCGCCCTAAATGTACTGATAAACATTAACCAATCAGAAAGTAATATAAAAAATAAATATATGGATGATATTTTAGACAGGCAGTTCAGGAAGTCCAAATTTTTTAACACGCAGAGCTGCGGCAATGGTGTGGATGGCTGTGTGTCCTCAGGCTTCTGAGCTCGATATATGTCTAGAGGTGTGGATCCAGGTTTCTTAGGTGAAATTACAAATTTCCTTGGTGATACCTTCCGGCATTTGGTGTAAACGTAGCGCGCCCTGAGTATTTTCTGCACAGGGCCCGAACCACATTCGCCATAACAGATTAGTATACGTCTAACCCTCTTTGGACAGGCATGACAAAATAGAATCTTCCGCTGGAATATTGCTCATTTCATTTATAACTATCTGTATGCAGCAAAACGTTGGACAATACTTTTATAGCAGCTTACACATGTTTCTATCACAGCAGACACAAAGAAAGAGATATAGGTCACTATTGTTCGTGACCCCTAGCAGTGTCGCTCTATAGGTATTATTGCATCAGGAATCCATGTGTCTGTTCACTGCCTGCAATAAAGATATTATAGACCTATTAATTCCATATTAGAGTCCAATAACATCAGTTGGTATAACCGTCCTCAGGACATTGACCACTTGGACAGGAGGTCTTCATTAAGTAGAGCAAATACCAAGATCATTTTAGGCCAGGATTACTGAAAATAAATGCAGGCGACAAAGGCTATGGAGGGTATGCGAATACCAACAGCCATTAAAGAACATTGAAACCAAATATAAGTATCTGTTTGTGTGCATATGCATTATTCATAGAAAGGCTGTATTTAGAAGCGCGATGGCACAAGGATTCCGACGGAATCTTATGGACATCTGGTCATTTGGAAAGAACATTATTGATTACTTATCTTTATTGCACCCAGTGATTTCATTTTTCCAGGATTGAGTGAAAGCGGATATTGGTAATTAATCCAGATAAGTGAACAATACACTGAAAGATAATCCAGCGAAATAGCAATCAAGGGACGTGCAATTTGTCTATACTACATAAAGTATTACTCGTATTTCACTTGTCAGGAAGCTTTATTTCGGAAAATACGAATAGAATTCTTAAATAATGGTGTTGTTCATTGGACAGAGCCATTTAATAACATTCATTTAATTTAGTACTCCGGTTAAATAAACATACCACGATATTAATAATAACTAATTTATTCCGTGACATCATAGTTGGCAGAATCACTGTCCTCCCCACACCAGCTGGAAAAGACCCGAGTTCGAATCTCGCCAAATGACGCGAAGAATTTTTATGGGCCCTTTACATAACGTGGCTGAGTTAATCAGTCTCAGGGCGAGGGTAGCACGGTGTGGGGGGGGATATATTTAAAATGTTATTAACTGCAATTCACAGAAAATTCTTTGCGTTTTGACATCCACCCTACTGAAGTCATAATCCCACCCAATAATATTCACTATAGATCATCCATTCTACCTTAATTGCTCACTAGTTATCATCTTAGTCATCCCCTTTACCACCGTTACGTTATTTCATTATCAATTGACATTCATAACACATTTTCTCAACCTTAGTAACTAACTTGCTTAATACAACAGGAACGTTCCTTTTTTAAAAGGAAGATCACTCAATTCCTTACAGAGCTAGGTTATGAGTCCTTGAGTTCAAGATTCGATATAAAACAGGAATGGCCACTACTTCCAATTTCCTTGCGTTCAGGCTTCCTTTGTGGTAGACAGCTTTCTTCCATTTCTTGGGCACACTGCCTTCCGATGCCGGACCAGGCTTTCTTTCTCTTCTTGGCTCACTTATCTTTTAACTTAACCACCGCCTTCACGGCTTATCACTGCCCAACGATGCCGGACAAGGCTTTCTTTCTTGCATATTTTTTCTTCATCTTGCTACCACGAGATGTGAACTCCGACCACCAAAAAATCTACTTCCGCCTTTACCTGGAAACTTGGCCACACAGAAGTCAGATACAGAATGCACACTATCTCAAATTATCCCCCCCCCCCGAACTTTACTCTTTCGCTCAAGTTTGGAATGCCTCCCCCAAGGACTCCAACCAATCCCCATACCTTGCTTAATTTTTCATTCATTCCTATTTGCTAAAACATCTCTCCCTAGCGCACAAACCAACCCTTCTCTAGAATTTTTTTTATCTAGAAATTTCTTTATCTTCCAGAAGACTCCAATATTGTATTCGTTGGATATGACACACCTGATTATTTAAAAGAAACATGCGTTTTTAAAATATTAAAAAAACCATTGTCAGAACCTTGGCGTATTCAGTCCTGGAGTTGTAATGATCAGCTTACATGGCTCAATGGATATCTGTTCTTTTCTCTGGTATTTTTCATTTGCTAAATTATAACCCGCAATATCTGTAATGGCGTTATATTTTATAAATGACTGATACAGTCGAAGAATGGTGGCGCCTTTTTATTGGAACTTATTAACTCTCCAGTGTTATGTAATTTATAACCTTGAAGTTCAAAAACCGTCCTGGCTAGACTGCGTCTCAATTGTCATGCATTCTGAATTCCGTGTTGCATATTGGCAATAAATAAGCAACCATTATTAGACAGAACCAGCAGCCCAATGAACACCACGACCGTCCTCCTCCCATCTTCTTCGTCCTGTGCCCTTTGCACTAATAATAATTCCTTTCTGGAAAGATTTACTCCACCGTTAAAGAAATTACGTTTCGTCATACTGGCGGAGTATTACGGTGATGCATTCGCCGCGCAAGACCACCTCTGAAACTAGTGTCACACATTCGTTTTCTCTGAAGAGGAACAACACGAAGTTCATTATAGGTGATCAGACACGCTCGTGTCTTCTCTCTAATAACTTAATTTCCTCGAAGCAGTTAAGACTTTCTACTTATCCTAATTATAATACTCTTATTCTGGTCTGAGTGTCGACAGATGCCTTAAATTAAGTTAGAGTTGTAAGCCTTCATTTCAAGCAGAGATTTAGACATAGTTCAGTACCCCACCTTAATCAGCCAATTGATTTCATTTGCACAACGTCACAGTCCTTTGTAGCCTGTCTGGCCAAAGTCAGATTGCATTCGGATGTTATTACCAGATGCATGTTATTGGTTAGATTTGCGATTCTCTACCACAAACTTTCTACTGTGGTTCACTTACAAGAGACGTGTCCAACCTTTCATTATTATATACCTCTTATTGCTTTGTATCTACGTATTCATACTGGGCTTCTTAAATAAAGGAAAAATTAATTCAATATAAAGTACATAGTCTATATTGAATTAATTTTTCGAGGTAGAAAATTGTATAGATTGTTGGTGGATGAAAATCCCGAATTTGCTGGATGAAAAAAACACGCTAACATCGCCTGAGACCGAATAACTCGGCCACGTTGAGAAAAAGTTCATAAAAATTCCTCGCGTCACTGACGGGATTCGAACTCGTGATTTTCCACCCGGTGGGTGAGGGCGACGGTGATTATATTCACTGGGCTACATGCGAGGGTCAGGTAACTCCTCAAATGATCCGCTTTTTCTAGAACGAATTGTATTTCCTCAGAACAAAACGATCTGATAAATTTACAGAAAAATCGAACTCACTCAGCTTTTTAATGTATTTTTATATTTTATTAACGTTGAGTTAGTTTTCCTAAAAAAAACAAAAGACAGTGTAACAGCCATTGTTCTGTTATAAATTAAATTAAATTATAAAATCCGTGGAGTGCGTGGTATAAAATTTCTTAATGGATTATATAAGCGAAAGAACGACATCAACAACTGAGAATGGCATGAAATAAATACATTTATTATTTATCTAGCCATATTTACTGAGCAAATACTACGGAACGAGATAGAACTGGAAAACAAAAACTTCTGAGTCATGGATCGTCAACTTATTAATCCAAACAAAGCCGAAATTAAATGAAAAACACGTTTTGTATGGGAAACTCAAACAGAATCTATTGAATCTGTGGGATGATTTTAATTCAGAACTCAAAAACAAGACAATAGAAAAGATATAAAAAAAAAAGCAATCTGTTGCCAGTTGCTTCATCAGAGCGAAAACGCATTCCTTTCGGGACAACAAAGCCATCAGGCTAAGTCATTAAAATATATGGTGTGCTTAGGAAAGGGTTGGCAATCACTGAGTATGGTATCAATCGCTAAGCGCAATTCCGTTATAAATCATATCTACTATAAAAGTTACCATGAATGATTACATCCAGCAAAGCAACACCTCTATACACTAAGTGGGTAATTTATTAGGAACACCGCCCTGTCTATAGGCTGACAGCAGACATCTCCATCAATGATTTAAAGTACATTTCCCGTGGTAAAATAGGCAAGCGGTAGCCTTTTTTGCAACGTGAAATGATAGGAAGGGCCAATTTACATTTAGATGGATATCAATGTCACACCAACATCAGCTAAGATTCAAGAATGGTAGTATAAGGGGTGTGCACACAATGCCTCTACCCCAGAAATCAGCGTATCAAGGGCAACATTTATGAGCGCAGCAGATTATTCTAGATTATAGCTGTTTCAACGTACTATGTGCAGGAGGGAATCCACTTAGACTACAATGGTACATGATCCTGCAGCACTCTACTGCTGTCTGTACGTTGCAAAAAGAAAGTATTACACAAGTAATTGAAATAACCGGCGGATTCCCAGTCTAAGATTATTACAAAAACATGTTTTTGCATATTCTGCATCATCTGGAAACAGTTCTCATTTACAGTTGCTGTTAATCCTCCCCCTCTGGACCTGGAGGCAGTTCAGGCGGGGCTACTGTTTTTGCTGGCCAGGGGAGTGGCCGCTACCCACCAAGGATACACGACTGACCCGGCGGGCAACCTAAAACACGAAAAAAATAGGCTACAGACCCACCTCCTAGATCTTTGGCAGAGAAGATGGACAGAGACTACAAAAGGCGAAGTAACAAAAAGATTTCTACCAGACCTCCGGAAAATATACCCAAAGCAGCCACCGTGGTACTTCCCAGGGTACCATATGACAACACTATTAACCGGACACGGACCCTACAAGGAGAAGCTGTTTGGCTTCCGGCTCGTTGAGGACCCCAACTGCATATGTGGGGAAAGTGAAAGCTGGAGCCACATAGTCTATGATTGTCAACACTATGAAGACCTCAGAGGGCTACTAATAACAAGTTTAAGATACTTCCCAAAAGGACTGGAGCATCACTTCCTGGACACTGAGGATGAATATAGGGCACTCTCCCAGTATGCGCAAGACCTATTCACCAGGAGAAAAACACTAATAGCTATCTACAGCAACGTACACAGAGATTGAAAAAAAATCGACGCCAAATGTGACAGAAAACCGAAACCCTGCAGAGGACCAGCACTTAGACAAGAAGAGTGCTGATCACACGGAAGAGAAAAGCAAGGACGGGGGAATGCAGCACAGACAGTAGAGAACAGACAAAACGCAGCACAGTTGCAAACAGCTTGATGGCGATCTGAAGAGGACACCCTAGCCCTCTTCACCTATTATTCCCACTTCCTTGGGGGGAGGGGACATTTTTTGTTCCTTCTTCTCCACCCCCAAACTTCTACTCTGGTGGGGCATGGGCATGCCCCACTGAAAACTGGGGCTATCTACTCTATTGGCCCCATATTTCTGTCTTTTCCCCCCAATCTTCGGTCTCCCTCCCCTCTCTACCTTCATCATAGCGAAAGCCCCACACGTCAAAAACTTAATATGATAAAATTACCTTACGCCCAAAACTCGGCCTAGCAAACCAAAGCGACATTACCCCTACAATAGCGCAGATTTTTTATTTATTTATTTTTTCTTTATTTATTTTTTTATTTTTTTATTTTTTATTATATTTTTTATTTATTATTTTTTATTTTTATTATTATTTATTTTTTTTTTATTTATTTATTTTTTTTATTTTTTATTTATTTTTTTTTTTAAGGTCCTAGCCGCCGAAATCCCAGGAAATTAAGCGGCAGGACCTGCCAGAGTGAATCTACAGCTACTGGGTTCCTGGTCTGCCTCCACGGGGCATAAGTGGGACAACGTTGGGCCTCAATAGGGGTCCAACGGCTAAATGACCAGATGAACAACGGTACAGAACACAACACATGAACAATTCCCACACACTTTTAAATCTCTGGCATTTCCCAGTGAACTGGTTCACCACACTGAAAGCAACACGGAGATGGGGGAAATCCCTGGTGCCGTAAGACAACAACACACACACACAATCCTCTCCCTAAAGGGTTGACCCCTTGTTTTCCTTTGCTGTCATCTTCTCCCTTTTTACTGGTTACTTATTCTACAATATGCTTAACCTCTACTACACTGGTGTGCAAAATTTAAGGATCAATCAGGTTTTCACCTGTAGCTTCTCATAGGAGTGGCCTGGATATGTGAAAAGCATACCAAAAGGAGCCTCGTGGGGTACAGAAATGATGAAGGAAACAATACCGACACAAAAACAGAAACAAAACGATACAGAAGGACTTTATTCAAAAATGGCAACATAGCCATGATACAGATGCATCACTGCTGGAACAAAGAGAAGAGGTGGTATGGAGATATGGCCACCGTAATGTCGATGCAGGTTTTGCACCGCCTGTCCATACTTAGAACAATGTCGTTGATAAGTTCTTGCGGTAACATCGTCCATTCCTCTGTCAGCGCCATCTTCAGCTGATGAACATTTTCTGGTGGGTGTGGACGTGCCGCTATTAGTCTACCCAGAGCGTCCCATATGTGTTCGATGGCATTTAGATCAGTATAACGGGCAGGCCAATCCATACGAACAATGTCCTCATTTTACAAAAGCATATCGCAGCTGTAGTGCGATGGGGTGTGGCGTTATGATCCATAAACGCGAACTCGGGGCCAATGGCATCTCGGAACAGACGCAGATGGGGAAGGATTACCTCAGTACAGTAGCGTGCACCAGTTACAGTACCACCTTCCAGTATCTGGAGTTGTGTACGTCCATCAAAGATAACGCCTCCCTAGGCGAGAACCCCTCGACCGCCACATCGATCCCTTTCAGAGATGTTTGCGGGGTGATACCGTGTGCCAACCTCTCGCCAGATTAGCTAACGTTCAGAATCGCTGCTGAAACTGAATCGACTCTCATCAGTAAAGAATACCTTAAGTAAAGATTTCATGGTTGTAACCTTTAGAAATATCGTTGGTCCTTAAGTTTTGCACACCAGTGTATGAAAAGTATGTACTGATAATTTAGAAACACGGTGATGACAAACTTATAAGAAACAATTTTAGACCTCCATCAGATTCGCTTCTCCCCTGAAGATAAACTATCATTTACAACTATGTATATAAAATTGCGCATACCGCCTCTCATATCATAAAATATTGGGAATAAAACTTGCCTAGAAAATAAATTGATTAATTAACAATATTATTAATAAATTAATGTACTTTTGATCTTCCCTGAAAGCTGGGAATAACAAAATTAATCGCCAAGATGAAGACTAATAACTTTGATATGAAATCATTTTCGTCTTTTCAGATGCACTCTTTTAGTACAGTATTTTGGAATGCAAGTTACTTTTGTGTGTGGGCGTGCTGCTGTCGCGGTAACCATCCTAATTTAAACCTTTACTTCTCTATATCTTCAAGTACAGGCTAGAATGATTTCACATTCCAGCTTGCCACAAGAACTCCAGTAATGTGAAGGACATTTCCTTAAAAATAAACAGGCTTTCCCAAGTAACGACAGTCAAGTGTTAATACAAACGCCATGATAAATGACGAATGTTGGAATCAGCCACTTTCTGTTAAGAGACACCACCCCAACAGGAAATCTCATAAGTCTTCCACACTAAAGGATAAGCGTATGATGGCTTTATCCTTTCTTAATGGAACAACAATTTATCTTCCTCCAAGATTGATTGCGCCTCTCTTGACTAAGCAGACACCATTCTGCTTCCTAGTCACAGACTGCTCCTTTTTACATGCTCTTACTACGTCTTACTCAGCCAACACACTTTTCTTACATAATATCTCGGCGTCCATACGAATGTTTGCTTAACACGAACACGGGCCGACTCTGGACAGATTATCAACATTCGGAAAAGTTTCTTGGTTGATTCAAACGAAGGGAAGTTAACTACAAATGCGAAAATAAATAACCCTTATTATAAAGTACAAGAGTGCACACAGATAGCGTGATTTAACAAATCCCTTCGTGACACTGGTTAGGGGAGTAAATGCGGAGGCTGAACCTAGCCTCAGATAAAACAATTTAAAGACAAGGAAAAAACAAACATTGACACAAAAATCAAAGGGAAAAAAACTGAACTTTGATTCAGTAAACGTTCAGCAGTGGCCGAGAATCACTCAAGAGTATCCAGATCAAAGAGATGACGACAGCAATGATATAGATTAAGAATTCACGTTGTAAATTAAGGATGTTAAAAAAACTTAGATTGGAGAAAGTTAAATGTTAAAGTAAGGAAGCCCAAAAGTTCTCGGTGATTTGTAGAATTGGACAAGTAAAGCAGGCACCTGTTTGCGCAAAACTGAAAAGAAAGAAGGATGGGGAGGGCCTTCAAGCTACCACGGTAAAAAATTCCGAAAATAGTTTACAAAACAAGCAAGAAATCTGATTACTAATATATACTTAGTTGAGCACAAACAGATTAGACAGTTATTTGTATCTGTTCCGTTATTTTTTAGTGTTCATATCTGGAAGAAAATGTTCTTCATGACTGAAATTTTCAGTGTCTTATCGTTCCCCCTTTATTAACCCATCCAACCACCAACAAAAAAGAATTCAAAAGCAAACGTGCGCTCTAGTTTCCGCTCCTACTCGAGTTTTGTATCGGTTTTCTGTGTGTGAAAGAAGGTCTAGGATTTTATTCTTTTTAGAAAAGCTTCGGAAATATTTAAAGCAAAGAAGACGAATCGGCTGTCGACAATACAACGCTTTCTTTTGTGAATTACCAAAGGCTCTATAAAGCATTTGACGGCTTCCACCAGGAAATTTCAAACTTGGTGTCTTCCCTATCTCCTTGAGATAACACACGATCCCATACTCTCGTGCAATTATTCCTAAGACTTTAAATGTTGATAATAAAGTGCGTGAAGTTATCAACAAAGAACTTGTGCAAGACAGACATGAGGCTTAAATCGACAACTAACTATAAAGCCTACTAAAAAAAACAACAAAAACAACTAGTAGGCATTTTAAGGAATTTACGAGGGCTGTTTTAAAAGTAATGCAACGAGGAATTTTGTAGATTTAATCATCGAACAATTATTCGACATGAGCGCTCATCCCCCAGTGTCACAAGTGCACTCATACCGCTGTCTTAAACAGCGGTATGAGTGCACTCTGTCTTAAAAGTCCCATTCAGCTAAGTTTCAACACATCGTTTAACTTCGCCATCACCAAATTGGTTCCCTTAGAGATGTTTTATCAAAGATCCAAAAAGATGAAAATCAGAAGGGAAAAGATCGAAACTGTGTGGCGGATGTCCAGCATCTCCCATCTGTAGCATGCAGAGGACAGTGGGCTTGCCGTTTGAATTCCTGTGGGCTTAATACTTTTGAAAGTAGTTTCATATAGATATCGTATAACTGCGTGCAAAGTAGCGTCATCCTCTATGACGATCAGCCACTTTGGATTAATCACCTAATGTAAATAAAAGTGCACAGCACCATCATATGTTGTAGAACATGGTTTGGCTGTTTTGCTGGATGAAAAGCCACAGACAGCAATCCTTCCTCCCAGACTGGTTAACTTAAAAAAGGTGTGAAAAGAGAGCATAAAAGTTCCTCCCCTTCTCCTGGGATTCGAAACCCAGAGAGGTCACCTCAGGGTGCGTAAGGAGACCGATTTTAACCACTGTTCTATCCCCTTGGTCGTGTTACAAGAAGAAAGAAAGCATTCCGTATTCCCTAATTCAGCCATTTCACTATTGGAAAAGGCACAGTTTCTCTCCACAAGCATCTATTAACTTACTTTAGGAACAGTCTTTGTAGATTAGGAACGGCCTTCAGTCCCAAAGAGATCCGTCTCAAAAGATAACATTGTTAAATTTCAATTTGGAAAGTAAACATGACTAAGGAAGAGCGTTAGAGTAATTAATTAATGTATTCTTATCAATGCAGTAATTATCTGTAAAATTAAAAGCTCATCTCCGTTTCTTAATCCAGTTGTTTCTTTTAAGAGCAAACAAAATATATTTGCGTTGTTTTATTTAAACTAAGCTTAACGGGCTTGTATTAGATCGCATTGGTATCGTTTACATCTTTGTGTAATCTTTGTTATGAATAAATCAGGTGATTATTATCCTTGGAGCAGCGGCTGCTCACCTACGCTTGAGGATACGCACACAGTGGCATGAAAATTAAAATAATCAGCTGTTCATTGGTCATATTCTGTGTGTGCGCGAACTCTAAGAGAAGCATTCTGGTTAAAGATATCTGGTTAAATAGTTAAATTGTGGAAACCCAGGTATTTTCTATTGCTGAATAAATGAAACTCAAAAATTAATATACAAGTGTGAAAAGGGGTCAAGGTTGTAAGAAGTTTAGGTGTATTTTGTAAACGTATTTGTCTATCTCAGACGAGGGCAGCATGGTTTTTTATCCCGGAAACTTGGTTTTTTTCGTCCAGCAAACAGAAAATTTACCACAGAACACACGCATTTTACAGACAGTATATACGGAGCAGCAGGGACTAAGGCCATATTGCTTTGTATATACTGAATGTGTTCTGTGGTCGATTTTCTGTTTGTTGAACGAAAAACCTGTTTCCGGGAGAAAAAACCAAGCTACCCTCGCTTAAGACCGAATAACTCAACCACGTTGTGAAAAACCTCCATAAAAATTCCTCATATCATCGACGGGACTCGAACTCAGGTCTTTTCCACCCAGTGTGGAGAGGACAGGGATTCTACCAACTGTGGTATGGCGTTTGACGAATTCGACCGTGTTAAATCTTGACTCAATGCACAGCGACTTTTTATTGTACAGTCCCTACCAACTACAGATTGGTGGATAAACACTTCCTTACTACATAAGTTGGAGAACAAATGGTTTATAATGGTTTATTTAATGAGAAATAAACTACTACGATATAAACTCAAACAAACTAAAAATCCTTTCCAACCCCTAGAAAACATTTGTACCACAATAATACACAAAACCACTGTTCTGAAGATAACGAGGGAAAAAAAATCCAAACTTTATTACCCTTGTAAACAACCGAAGTCTAGTGCGATGGATATTGGCTCCATTATGTGAACAGGTAATACGAGGAACTCAATGCAATGACCGAACGATGTTTCACTGTATTGATTGTGCCTGTGGATGATTTAGTTGTACGCTTCACCTCATCCTGTCGTCCTCCGCGTTGGGATAGTTGTTTTCTCAGCTATCATATTTGTACTCGGCAGTCGCAAGAGGACAAGAGCTGCAGAAGGTGGAGTCGAAGGGCTCCCAATGACTTCTGTTTTTCTTCATACTGCGTGCCCGGTGATAAAGAATAAATCGGGAAACATTCGACCGACATACACTGGCAGCATTAACTTGTGTTTGAAGCATAAAATGCTCCGGGAGACAAGCAGCTAATGGTAGAAGAGGAAATAAATGGCTAAAAGATAAATACAAGGGCAAGCGTGGTGGATAAACACATTTCGGAGGCGATTCAACAGTACATAACGGTAACACTGCTTCAGTGCAAGAGTAATTTTAAAAGATAACTGATAAAACCATCAACTATTACAGGAAATTGTCACTAAAGAATGAATTTTATTTTTAGTAGTTCAAATCAATGCACGACTATTGCAAAGGACGCTGATACTTTGACATTTAAATGAAAAAAGGAAGAAAGTTTTCTTGGAAGAATTTCTCGACAGCCAGATTGAGGGGAGGAAAGGGTGCGGATTGTGATCCATTTCAGCGGATAGCTGTTATGCAAATGTTACTTTCTGCGGTCAGTGCACCACAGTAGGGCGCTAAGTGCATTTATCTTCGGTGAAGAAAGTCTTGTGGGAGACTGCAGGCACCACGAAATCGATACCATGGTCTCACTCAGGTACATCGCGTGCAATTTTACTACGTTTTTTTTTTCGCGTGTTTGTTTTTGTTGTGTTGAGAACATACTTCTTGGAGGAGTTCATTTACTTGAGGGGACATCTCGATGTATTTTCTTTTGTTATAAATAAGTACAATATTTCTCGGATTCGAACCACAAAAATTGCGAATGACTTTCTGTTTTTGTCTGTTAGAAAGTGAAAATGGTGCTACGTTTTTTTAGTTCTTTGGCGTATGAAGCATTTACTTAAGGCGAGTCTCTGAAGTAGTTAAAACTGTTCACTCAGTTCGGTTAATTCTCCTTTTAAGATAGCGTTTCAAGTACTTGAGTTTACTAATAAACAAAAGTGAAAACAGAGGTAAATTTCCTTTCCTAATAAGTCTTTGGAGATTTCTGTGCATGTCACGCTGACAGGGAACCTAAGTAATCTGATACTTAATATATATCGCGCTTATATCATCCACAATAATTTACTGCACGAGCGCGATAATTAAGGACATGGCTGAAGTATTTCGCTTTCAAATCCACGTACATAAGAGTAAAGCAAATGCGATAATCACATTACAAGCACTATCTGTTTACATCGTTTATAATTCTACTGTACTCTTCATTGGAAAAGGCACTTGGAGCGATCTCTAAAGAAAGAACATAAGATCGCAAGATACATTTTAAGAAGATAACGAATAGTTGGATCCCCCTTGTTACTGTTGTTGCTCCTACAAAATGCATTTCAGTGTACCGCTATTGATTTCGAATTGCCTCCACAGATAATCAATTCTAATGAAATAAAAGGACACTCTAGAAGTCTTCACACGTTACCCAATAAGAGCAGTGGAAAATTTGAGCGCTGAATCACCTGCTCGAATTTCTTTCGACCTTTTGGGAACTTATAAAATAGTAAAGCTTCTGTGGTGAAGATTTAGTCTTCCTGGGTATACCATGCTTTGTCATAAAGCGATTTAAACTTCTCGTCCTTGGTAAACCCACTCGGGACAAACTCCACAGCTTAAGTTCGAAGAGTTATTTAAGAATAATCGCCAAACTTTTGTTTATCAAGAGAGAATCAATGAAAGCAAGAAGGATAGTTCTTAATCCAATCTTCCGCGTTCGAGAACCCAGATTTCTCAAGGTATGTTAACAAACGCATCCTTAGACCAGGTAGACGTAGAACCTACAGTTATAAAAGTCATTATGCAGACACCGAGGAAATAAAATAACAAAAAAAAACTAATACCATGACTCATTCCCTTAATCAACCCGCCGTTTTATTTCTCACCAGAAAACACTTCAGTAATCAAGTACTCCACAAAAGATTTATTTTCCATTACCTCCGGTAGTTTATCTAGAAAATACTCATTTTAACAGCCCTACATTACTTCGAGAGAGTTCAGCGTGTGACTGTAGTTGGGCAGGGAGCGCAGCGAACCGGTAGTTTTTGTCCCAAACGACCCTAAAAGTGTTGTAACATTGCGTCATTAGCGAGAGTTTCTTATTACAGATAACAACGTTTCTGCACTTTAAAAATCTCCATAAAATTTTGACACTAATACAAGTTTGCGAGGATTTCCATTTTCTAACCTCCCCAGAGCACTCGATATATGAACACATGTAAATTACAGTCATAAAGAATAACAACCCCTACCAAAAATGTACCACAAATTACTTCTACTTATGCACTAAAAAGCAGAATAATCCGCAATTTCGCTTTATTCTGGGAAATATTTCGCCGGTAACCAATTTTGCCTCGAGCACTTCCCGGCGATGTTCATTCGAATATTCAAAATATAAAACATGACGGCAGTTGTTGCCTATTCTCTGGAAAGCGATAATTTCCCGAGGAATATGGAGCTCCTGGAAATATTACAACGCTTGTCGACAACGTATAAATTCAGTTGGTAATAATTTTCATTCATAAAAATTAGGGCGAAAAGGTTCCTCACTCCATAATTATATCACGCTGTGCACGAGGAAAATGCGTTTTGCTTTTATTATTATTATTTCGTTTTATTCCGCGGTCATATAAAGATAAGAATCTTCCTTCCTTCCTTCCCACACAACTTTAAACCAACAACAAAGTGAACAATGCAGAAAATTGCTTAACATTTTACGTTTAGGAACACAGTGAGAGCAATTCAATGGCGTTATTAATCAATTTACAATCACCTTATTTGCCAAAATTAAGATATCAAACAATAGTTGTAACCAGTATTTCTGTTATAATAATCGCAGCTGAAATAAAAGGACATCTTTAGAATTCTGTGGCATCAGAGGAACAGAAACAATCATCTTCTCCATACGATTTAATACATTATTTGTAATAATGATGTCGTTAATCTCATAGTTCCAAATGACCTACAAAGATCGAAATGCAATATCGTAAAACTTATTCCTATCAGAGCCTTCTCTTACTTTCTTTTAGGCGCTTCAGCATATTAGCCTATAATGCGCGGTATAATATATATATATCTATAAATTGCATGTGTTTTGTGGTCCATTTGCTGTTTCCTGGATGAAAAACTCGAGTTTCCGGGATGAAAAACCATTCTAAACTCGTCTGAGACCGACTAACTCGGCCATCTTGTGAAAAATATCCATATACAATTATGGATAAAAGATAGTCCATTATGTAGCGTTTCGCTGACAACGCATTCATCTTCAATAAACAGTAAAAGTACGCCATGTCTGCATTGGATGAAGCGTGTTCCTGGTTACCAAAACTTTGGTTAATCATACAGCCTATTTCCTGAAGGATAGATAATTAAAGATCCCAGTTTAGTGAAAGCTATTCCTCACGTCATTAACGGGATTCGAATTCGGATCTTTTCCACCCGGTGTGAAGAGGACGGTAATTCTACCAACTGTGCTAAAGGATGTTGTTCGAAAGGATTTATGATAATCTTTAACAGTAGATGAGCTAGCATGAATATCAATACACTCTAAATGTAATAAACTTTCCCACACACCATTTTAGGAAGAATAAATGGTTTTAAATGTATTCTACACTCTTCAGCAAGGAATTTGTCTGAGTAATTAAAAAATATTATCGAAATTACTGAAAGAAAGACTGGTTGGTTCTTTTGGATTTTCGCCAATGCAACTAAGCCCATGAAATCAGTGTATCGGGTCTATAAATTGCTTATTTTCTATGATCGATTGGCTAGTTTTGCAGGATAAAAAATCGGTTACTTTCCAAGAGAGAAACCATGCAACCCTCGGCCAAGATTGACAATTTCGATAAAAAAATGTTCCAGAGTTACTCCTGGATCCCAAAAGAAATTACTGGGATCCAGGAGTAACTCTGGAACATTGCTCTCCTCGAAATTACTGGAATTTCGAGGAGAGCAATATTCTTGACAATACCAAAATGAAACGCAACTTTAAAGAAAGTCCCGAGTAGAATTACCAAAAAATAAGAAAATTTCGGAATTGATGAACAACTTTCCATTGTTAATTAAGCATCCATGGAATTTCTAATGTTTGTATTCTGTATCCTTTTGCCTTCGAGTCCAATCAGTCAATATGAGGGGTAGATAGAGAGAATGCCCCCAGTAGATAAAGGCATGGTTGCCGTGATAATATTTTTTCCGTTTATTTTGAAATAAATATTACCCATTATCAATTTAAGCTGATGACATTGTCCAAGTAATATAACAGTATGTTTTTCATAGCTTGAGTCTATGAAAAGTACACAGTTCCATTATAAGAAGCCATACCTTCTCAAAGTCTATGGCTCAACTTATTTTATATTTTCTTATGAGAGTATTATCCTTATGTAAAATCATCAAAAACATGAAGTTACTGTTTATAACTCTAGGATGGCCATCAATCAGTAATTATTGAAATCACTAATGAACTGTTAACAGATGGAACATTGCTAAAATCTCATTATTGATAAAAGATAGTCCATTATGTAGCGTTTCACTGACAACACATCCATTTTCAATAAACATCATCTAAATATACGCCATGTTGGCATTGGATGAAGCGCATTCCTGGTTACCAGAATTTTGGCTAATCATACAGCCTGTTTCCTGAAGGAAAGAAAATTAAAGATACCAATTTAGTGACAGTTATTTTATACCAAGTCATGTTCAACAACCATAACATCTCGAGAATATTCAAGTGTACTTCAAAAAACCTATTTATCTCGATACATGGCACTGAACGAATGCCCGGCAGTTCAATTACCAACGTTAAGAAGCGAAATAGATTCTCCTTAGCGCTCTCAAACAAAATATATCCTAAAACAACGATGTGTCCATCTTCCAGTGAACTTGGTGGAACTATCAGTTACCACAGTGCACCCATAAATTATCAGTAAGCGTGACAAGAACAAAACTTCTTTTCTCGTGCACCTTATCATAAGAGAGTGACGGCACGCTGGTTAAATTACATTTAGATCAATCTACTCCCTCACATTCTGTTTAGTAAAGGAACAAATTTTCAAGATGTCATTTTTGTGTCTTGTACTCCTTATGGATGTCTCTTTATTCAATAAATAGGCACTTTACTCAAAGAACGATGTCCTTCACTTGCTTAGCAGGGAAACTACTTCTTACATCATCAAACCTTCGTGAATGGAAAGTTTTGATCAACAATTGCTGCATCCGCATCCCAGCTGTCGTTCACACAAAAGAGGTTGGCTTGGAGAAATAACGACGCCGTCTCCCATGCTATCTAAAGAAGTCCATTGTGAGGAAAGCAAGCATACTTTGTATTCGGTGTCATGCCGTCTCTGCTATAAGTGTGCTCAAGACTTCTTTACGATAGAGTGGAAAGAAGTGTTCATACATTTTTATAGAACACTTGGAGTTGGTATTCACCAGGGTCCACACTTTTGTTACACACCTTAAATTTTACCCGGTTAAGAAAGATGATATCTTCTTCTCTTATCTCTTCTAGAATTCCACAAACTTATGTTCTATTTGCCTGTAATTCGCCTCTCGTTTGTGTGTGTCCGCATACTGAATAAGACAGTAGCACGCTGGGTTAGATAGCTGCGCTGGAAATTTCTGACACTCTAAGAACTAAGATTTCAGCGTATTTTAGCGCAGATATAATCAAGAAGTTATGAGTTTACTTATTACAAGTGTTATTTAAGATTTTATGTTTTAGACACGCAACGTTTAAAAAACAATTTTTCTCATATAAGCTGGCTTCGATCAAAGGAATTTTATCCTGAAAAATACAACCTATAACTTTAAAATTAGATGGTTAGAGAGAATGCTAAGAAGAAGAATTCATTTCACTTCGTTTTTCTGAATCGTGTCCTTAAAGATTAAAAGGTTCCATAATTTAACCAATAGTTAATAGTTGAGCTTTCTAAAATTATCACTGATTTTTTTCCCTCCACATGCAATTTTGTGTCCGTTGTGCTATCTAATAGCTTGATTCCATATCTATTGTTTATTCAACAAATGCCTCTCGAGAAATAATGAAAATGAGTAGACTGAAACACAATCCCATTGCACTTACTTCTACTCTTTATAAAGTAATGGAGAAATCAACTAACAACTCAAACTATCTAGAAACCTTCCATCTCATCAACGATCGCTAGTGTGGATTCCGCCATTGTCGATCCACTGGTAATGTTCTGTGACGTTTTGTGAAACTGCAGCAGTTGCTCTTGACATTTCAAAGGCTTTGGATCGTGTTTGGCATAAAGGTCTTCTAAATAAGCTTCCATCTTATGGTTTGCCAACTGTTTTTCGTAATTGGGTATCCAGTTTTCTCTCTGACCGCTCACTACGGGTGATGGTAGATGGCTCTCTGTCTTCTAGCTTCTCCACTTATGCTGGTGTTCCCGAAGGCTTAGTTCTTTCTTCACTCTTTTCCTATTGCAAGAGGAAAAGAGTTGGAGAAAGCACTGAACCTTCATGACCTTCTTCCACTGACCGGAAATCCTACCCATAGTTTTTTCCGATAACAGCACATTGCCTTCCACCTTCCAGTTTGAGAAACCTTGCCCTACACAAACAGCTTCAAATTCTCGAATATCCACTACTAATTCGTTAAATGCTGATCTCCAGGTAATTCTTCAGTGGTGTAAAGAAAACTTAGTTGATTTCAATCCTCCTAAAACTCAGTTCTGTCTTACATTTCTCAAAGAATTCTTCTGCTCCTATGCTTATCTTTGATGACACTCCGATTTCTAGGAAATACCATATTGGGGATTATCCTGACTTCTAATCTCTCTCGGCATAAACACAATGCAAATTTTGCTTCCTCTGCGCATCTAAAAAAAAACTTTGGTTTTCTCTTTTGCTCTCGGCGTTACTTTTCTTCCAAACAGCTGTTCACTCTGTACAAATCCCAAATCTACCCTACCATGGAATATTGTTTCCACATCTGGGGTGGTACCCCTAAAACCCCTCTCAAGCTCCTAGATTCCATTCAAAAGCAGGCAGTTAGGTTAATTAATGATTCATCTCTAACAGAGTCTATCCATTCTGTCTCATAGATGTTCTGTTTCTGCTGGATGCCTTTTCTAGAGACACTTCCATGGGCACTGTTTTCCGAATTGGCTTCTATAATCCCCCCCCCCCCATCTCTCTCTCTCTCTCTCTCTTATAAAGCAGTCAAGACACGTGCCTCGCCCAGCCAGCATCCTTTTATAGTCTAACTTTATCTTCCTCGTTTATTCATTCAACTGCCGTTTTCTGGAACAATCTTCCGTCTTCTCAACCTCTCATGCACCGTACTAAATACCATAGGTTCTAATACCTCTCATTCTTGGGGTTTTCATTAAAAAAAATCGTATATTAAAAAAATTAAGGAGAG
This sequence comes from Mastigoproctus giganteus, assembly GCF_048544385.1. Lineage (NCBI taxonomy): Eukaryota > Metazoa > Arthropoda > Arachnida > Uropygi > Thelyphonidae > Mastigoproctus > Mastigoproctus giganteus. The sequence continues at coordinate 135,286,846 of NC_143578.1, read as the reverse complement.
GTAAGTTTGTATACAGCATCTAAGCTACATAAAATATCTTTTCATTATCAAATTAGTTTAAGAAATTTATTATTTGTAGCTGTTTCATTACCTATCCCTTCATGTTTTTCTTTATTTCATTAATACATACTTTTCGACATTTTGTCTTAATTCATTAGACCTCATTTTTGCAGAATTCCTCAACGTTGTTTGCCTTTATCGCAGAGGAGTAATATGAAAAAGTGACTTTTCCACATTGCGTCTATTGTGGAGCCACAATAAATTGCGGGTGGGAAGTGAGAGAGAGTGTTATATTTTAGGGTACATCCCTGAGCATCTCTCATTGTAAATCGGAAGTTAAGTGTCCCTCTCAGCACCATGTTTCTGATTTAACATCGCGATACGCGAATCACAGCCCCCATACTTGAAACCATTGTAAGTGACACAGCATGAAGAAAGGCCTGTCACTCGCTAACAGAAGCACTCATGAATAGTTCAGCGAATGTCTGCTGACATCACTGACGATAAAAAAACAAAGGGATAAAAAGAATAAAAAGCAAAGGAAAAAGAACCCGAAAAGGATAAAAAAAAAAAAAAATGAGAAGCACACGAAGAAGAACCTGAACCTCAAAAACTTAAAATTATCTTTGCAACTTATCAGAATCAAATATCTATGTGCAACTTTAACAAAGACATAATCGTAACGTGAAAAATACAATGAGATGAGAATTAAGCCACTATGTACGATTTTACTTCATCGCTACACATCTGAGAAAGGTAATCCAGCCTGCATCAAGAACGAGCATATCAGGCTACCACCTGGAATCAGTCGTCAGTTAAATAACAGCTCACCTCTGGTCGTTAATGATGGCACGTTCTCATCAAGATATTTTGTCGAAAATAATTATAACTCCAGTGCTTCTGTCCTTTCTATTTTCATTCCAGTAAGCCAACGCTCGTGGACATGAGGCTCTCATATCCGGATAGTGCCCATGGTCTGCCAGTTCGCAGATCTGTTGCCCATCGAATACTTTTGGTACATAATGGGGAATTTGCTGAAAAAAAATTCAGGAAGCATGGCTTGATGTTCACCAGAATGATAGGACCTGGATTCAAGCAGTGTTACTATTGATTTTCATGGAGCTAAAGAGACTAATATCATTTTGAGTACAATGGAAGCCTTAAATCATACAAATGGCGAATAAGACTTTCCAGAGTAAAGTCCTAACTGTCATTTCTATTCTGTCAGCATCTAAATTACATAGATTTATGGTTAAGCCACAATGATATCATTCAATACTCACACAGGTAATATGAACCATATGAAACTGTTTATGCGACTTCACCAAAATTCTTTTTGAGTGACGAAGCCTGTTTAGAGTATGATGTTCCACTTGCCAAAAAATGAATGTAGGCATTGGAAATATGCTGCAAGGCGATGTACCTTTGATCATGTCTGGAACTAATAATAGCGTAGAACCAAGCACATTTAATTCTTAATGGAGCCAAAAACTGAAGATACTGCTAAGCGTGCAAAATTATGAAAGGAACTATCTTTGAAATTGAAAGCGAATTTTCCAGAATAAGCAACTAAGTGCTCAAGCGACTTTAAAAATGTAAAAATTTGCTTAGTATTCTACCCGTCTATACGGTAGATGTAACTTGGAATGGCTAATGAATATAATGCTTAACAGGAGTTTTATATCAAAAATCCCTTCCACGTACGGTAATTATAGTTTCATTTCAGTAAGAATGTGTTATTGGTGTCAATCCGATCTAACAGCGTGTGCTAACACCAGCCTCTCTCTCATGAGAGTTCCTCTTCTAAAAATACATTTGAAGAACTCCTAAATCGATTTCTAAATGTAATTTTGGATACTCTTTTGGATTAAATCTGTCGGATTAATCTTCGCTGAAGAGAAGCCATACGAACTCCGTATATTATCGATTTTAAAAATTTATTTAAGAGTTTTTTTGCACTTATTCATTTCGTGATATTCTAATCGCTACCTTTGCTGCATTTACTTGTATTATTAACTGCTTAACATAGTTAATAAGGGCAGGCTAATTACGAAGCAAGGAATATCAGTTTATTTTATTCGAAGTTCAGATTGTGCTCTTAAATTCTAGAAGAATGGGCCTAACGATTGTCCCAAATGGCAACGGCGTTCTTTGTCGTTAAAAATAGTAAAGAGAACTATAAACTAAATGAAACCTGCCCAGCTGTCAACTAAACTACCTGATACAAAAACTGCCTAATAGTTTCTCCAATATCACTAATTGATAAATCGTTAATGAAACTGAAAGCTTTGCCACGATGTTATGAATATGACTCCACCAGCCACAGCGATATGAGGATAAATTCCCTTATGTACTTTTCAGCAAGAATTTCTGCCAATATATTAAGTTATCATCTAAAAGGCATTTATGGAAATGCTTACCTTTCTTTTGCCTATAGAATTGGACCTTTGGTGGTCCTTCTCTGGATGGTAAATTATACTATACGGGAGAGAAAGAGGAAATAAGAGAATACACCAAAAAAGCTCTGTAAGACGTTTATATTATTATTACTAAAATTCTCATACTTTAAAATTAAGTAGTAAATTTTACTATTAAAATTAATTTATCATCTGCTTCAGATTTTCCACCAAGCGAGCAAATCGGCAATGTTTTTTCACCGAGCCGTCATGTAAATCATCCACAGAACTTTATTCAAACTCGGAAGAAGCTGGTACATAAGATTCTTCTTTCATCTTATCCAGGGACACTGCATCAGTGAGGTGTACACACTATATTTTAATTATTCCCAAAATAAGACCTTTGAAGGCTGCCTTAAATGGACCTACCTCTCCCAATTTCTCAGTTGGAAAACTCTTCGCTTAAAAACTAAAAGTTTATTATAGACTTGTCACCAATAGTGAGAGAGCCTAACGTACTGAAAGAGAATTTTTGGTCCCTTTCGTAGGAAAAAAATGCGTGGCAAAGCCTTCCGTTTTGCCGTGTTGAAAAAGAACAGTATAGAAATTACAACCACATAAATGCAGCAACATTTCATTAACTTATTTCAATTATGGCTATCAGCTCAGAAATGAAAGATATCGGGACCTTCTTATTCTGTATGGCACACTTTAATTTTGGAACTATCCCTTTCAAAAACTCGTGTATTCCTGAATTCACCTTCGACAGTAAGAACTCGGGTAACTTAACAGATATCAGGGCTCATCGAACAATAGTCGTTGAAGAGTGGTCTACCAAAAAAATAGAAAATTCTTATCGCGTCTTTGCACAACATGAATCTACAGGAGTACTGATCAACTTAGAATTCGCTCTTCACCATGGTAAAATCTGTAAACTGGACTTTTAACTACTGCACTAATTTAAAATAATGATTATTTTCTGAATATTTCCTATATTACACAAGAAGATATAAGTTAATAAATAATTTTGTTTAGCCAATAATTAAATACGGCGTTAATTAAATATTGATTAAGGAAGGGAATAGAAAGGGAGGGATTCCTGTGGTCCTTTATCAATAGAACCCCAATCTGAATTGAAAACTAAGATAAAATTACTCACTTATTTAGACATTGATATTACAGAGGGATTTATTATTTAAACATTGGTAACAAGGAGGGATTTATTATTTAGACATTGATATTACGGAGGGTTTTATTATTTAGACATTGATATTAAGGAGGGTTTTATTATTTAGACTTTGATATTAAGGAGGGTTTTATTATTTAGACTTTGATTTTGATTTGAAGGAGGGGTTTATTATTTAGACATTGATATTAAGGAGGGATTTATTGTAATTCAGCTCTTTCATCCAGTCAACATTACTGTCAACACCAGTTTGGTTGGTAATCGCAAACCACTTCCCAAACTTTAAATATCTGTTTAAGGATAGAGAAAGGAAAGATTTTCTAAATAATTTCCATCTGTATACCCATTATGAAAGCAAGGTTAACTGGCGATCTTTTCTGGAAGGGTAACAGCATGGAAAGAATTACTGCTTGGTTCACTGGATAATGGCTACTAATGCGAACAAAGCGAGGTAAGTTTTCCAAAATAGGACATTTTCCATTTAGAAAAACATTCGATTTTTGTTGAACAGTTAATCTGCAGAATGATAATACTTTACTTCACTACACCTCTTTTTTAGTGGTCCAGACTACCTTTCTTACTGTCTCATCAACATTACAGTAGAAAAAAACAGGTTAAATCTTTCGAATGGCCGTACTGCGTCATTAGCATATTAGTCTGATTTTAAAGATCAATGTGGATTACTACTTAAGATTGTAGAACGACATTCAAAACGTCTAAAGTCGACTTAAACTTGTTATAAACCAATTTAATTTATGTGATGGCAGAAAGATCTAAAAAAAAAAAAAAGTTTTAAAGATAAAAAGAATAGTTGTTAACGTTATGAGGTAATTCATTAAAAGTTTCGTGTAGAGTTATCTGCAAAATCAAGTTCATCATAAATTAATTAATACGGTCATTAGTGATAATTTATATTGCACTATCAATTTTTATATCGCCTATTAAATGTTTCTTAATTTTCACTTTCCGAATAGAGTATTGGAAAATTAAACCGAAGAGAAACGGGATCATTTTTCAGCACCTTCTAAATCAAAGGCGCATTCATTAATCTTTTGGAGGATTATTTCTCACTTCAAAGATTACTGCATGCTGTTGGTAGAATTAATTTTACGAAGACTGACGCGATGCTAGCAATCAATTATCAAGCGGTTTGTTTACCTGCGTAGTATCAAGTAGTTGCAGATTATCCTTATTCATTCCTATCCACACTCTGTCTCTATATATAGATCTGCTTTCATTTTCTATGCTGGTGATCGATGTTCGATACTTTATCTGTTTAAAGTAAATACTCTTAGACGAACAGCACAGATCTGAATAATAGCGTGTACCAGCAAATGTTTGATGTGTGTAAGAGAGCAATCGAGATAATATGTGGTCTCTGGTTATGAATTTTAATGATCGTTTCCGCAATTTGACTCGCTAAACTGAATTATGGAATATTATTTTTCATCGAATGCTCATGACGAAGATCGGGTTAAACTAAAGTGTTTAATAAAAGCATGGATGCTTATCAACCTCGGCGACTAAATTCCAATTAAACTACCTGAAACTTTTCAGGATGATCATTATTACATGTGGAAGCGCAGCAGATATTTATTATACTCAAGTCTTAGGGCAGGAGATTTTCGGATTGTGTTCTCGATTGTCTTTATTTCCAGGAAAAAGTAAAGAGTACGGGCGCACAAGTTAACGTGCCTGTTCATTGCACATTCATTCTAGGTCCTCCAGCAAGGTTTTGAGCGCTCTGTGCCCTAATTAAGAACCATGTAAAATCACACTACTGGCCACCGTGGAGGCATAACAGTTACTCTACTGACTCAAATCCCATTGTGTAACCAGCATATTTCATTCAAGCTTCGATGAAATATCGAAAAAATTGAAGGACGTCTTATGATTGCTGATGTCCTAGGTATGCATTATCATTCTTTGCCTCAGGGACTAGATAAGTACTTGACTCCAGCCTCCGTTTCAAGGCCAGTTTTATATTTGAAGAAGGACAACGTAGCAGTCAACATAACAAGGTGGTCTGCTAAAAATACTCAACTGAATTTATGATTTCAGTACTTGTTTGCGAGGTACATAGTCTTTATATTTCCACTGTAATAATTAGCTACATGATATATTTATTTAGCAAACCAATAAATCACGTAGAAGTTAAATCCTGCAAAGTATGAAGCACAGTTATTTTAAGATGTAAGATGTGTCGACTAGGGTTTTCTAGCCGGCAAATCATACATATCGGCTCGTGAACTCATCGAGCACACTTGTACTAAAATAATTCACTATAAAGACCACATGAACCAGAGTGCCATAACCACTGACACACTAGGATCAAAGAATTACACGACCTAAAGGGCTGCAAGGCTTAATAAATCCCCCTCTTCTCAAAAACAATCAACCAACCAAACCATCAACAAAGAATACACAATTAAGGACAAAATGAAGAAACTTATTTGGAACTATACAATTTGAAAATTACTGGTAATTAAAGTTCTTAAAAATTACAGACACAAACATTTTAAAAAATCTCTTTATACTCGCGCGACCACATAAGCCAGAGGAGTTTGTCTAAGTATTTTTGGCAACTAAAGTGCCTAGGTGCCAAGGTCTGTAGCCTACATAATCGAAGTCTTTCCTCGCCATTTTGCCGATCCCACCATGCGAGCTGCCTGTCTTTGGACCTTTCAAGAAGCTCGTCGTCTTTTTATAGATGAGATCTCCATATCCGAACACGGTATTCTAAATTCGGTCTTACAATGGCCTCATACAGTGGGATTATAAAGTCCTTATCTCCAAAGCCATTGTTCAATAAATCATCGATAGGATTTAGACTATTCAAAGAACTTCATATCCGCCAGTATCATAACTTCCAAATCAGTTTCTTCCTCTATTATTTATAATTCAACCCCGCCAAGTTTATTGGGGTTACCATTCCCCTAGTAGTATTGGGTACATAAAACTTAATTTTTTTTATTCTCCTGTGGTATCTGACTTTTGTTCCATCCTATATTTTTGGAAAGCCAAAGAGACACGAAAACTTTCAGAGAAAATCTTAGTTAAACTGAACTTGTAAATATAAAATTTGATTCCATTTAACTTGTTTCGTAATTTCTGCTTGGATTTTCGGAATCTTCCACTTTTAAAATATTTTTCGTAACAAAATAACTTGTGGATTATACGAAATGAAGTTCTCCATTACACAAGCTCCAGGGACTTGTAGATATGCATCTAATCAATTTTCTTTGAACCGCTATCTCCATTCGAATTAATTATCAAGGAAGCCACCTCAATAAATTATTCAATAAGTTAGAAAATATTATCATTAATCCAATAAAACACTTATTATACAAGAAAGAATTTCAATTAAAAAGAAACTATATAATGATCAAGAACACAGGCAAAATAATCAGCTCTTGTGACACTCGAGGGATTGGATAAGCTAAAAATTACGCACGAAAAATGCGTATTAAAAGAATCCCTCGAGGGATCCAAATAATTAGGAAAACTTGGAAAAGGATATTACTGAAAAACAAATGTAGATTGTAAACACGGCACATTTGACTCGATCAATACCAAAGAATAGATAACTAGAATTTCTATCAAAAAAACATCTATTTCTTCATTTCTCAAGTTTGAATTAATAAATACCTAGATATTTTTCTTTTTATAATTAAGGAAATAGTTTATTTGTAATCACATACACCTGATGGTTACTGAGAGTTAAAAGAGACATGAAGTTGGTTTACAGCGAATCAACACGGTTTCAAATATACAGTTAAATTGACAGCCTTGAGAAAAGAAATCTTAGCAATTAAATTCATATCCACAAAGTGGTATCTGTTGTTATATATTATTATTATTCACAACATAAGACAGAAAATAAAACACTGAGAGCTAAAGATTAAACAGGAACACAATTTTAATTAATAATAAGTGTAAAATGGTGATGTCAGAAAACAATTTAGAATTGATTGAACATGTCTCGTCGAGAGAGAGAATTTATATTCCTGATGTATTCGCTTAGCGATATGAGAATTTAACAGCCTGCTGCAGAAAGACAAAAAGTAAAGTTTGCATTCAACACTGTTCATCTCCTTTTCAATATCAATTTGAAACCGAGGTAACGTCTGGATTCACACTATTTAATTTGTTATCTTGTTTCACCCAAAATATCGAAGTTATTATGAAGCAGAAATAAATACAGTCTGAGGACATAATAACAATCCAGTGTATTGCCAAAACTATACGCAGCTTCTGACAAGAATGCCCTTGCGTTCCTATTTTGGTATTGGACTATTGACTGAGATGCTGTTTCTTCTACCTTCCAGTTTCGTTTCACAGTGAACTTCTTTTTCTTTTATTGGTGTGGCTTTAACAGAAGACGGGACGAGATCTATAAGGCGATCAAATAGATGCTTGGTTTAATACTTCAGCCAGCGGATAACAAACAGGAAGATTTCTGTCCCTACGTTCATTAGCCTCTTCACACCCTCCAGAGAAAGCTGGTGATCAGTAACTTGATTTTCAGCCGGAAGGGAAATTGACTGGAGGTGGTTATCAGATGTTGGCTAACCGTGACTAAGCGGATAAAGTCTAGTAGCAGTAGAGAGAGAGACAGATAGCCTTCAGGAAATATTCCACAACGGCTGCCAGCAGAAGAGCCTTTCAGTCATTTAAACAAGGATAACAACCAAGCAGAAAAATTCTTTTTCGTTCCAGATAATAAAAGAGAAGATTACTATAGATTATTATATCCCCTTTGGTCAAACAACTTATCTGAAGAACCAAGTTTTGTGTCGCTACGACCAAACTAACTGATTGCAGCCGTCTCGTATCTAATAACAGTTCCAAATCTGCGTCTATCCCCCTCATCCCATTCATTAGTATAACCAGAATTGCAATATTCGTTAATAAACTTCATTTCTTTTTTTGTGTGGCTCACCAAAATGTTTCCCAAATAATAAACAAATAAAGGTAGAAGGGAAATAAAAATTCAACCCGTTCTTTGAATATTACATGGACAAAAAAGGTTTTGAAGATATCTATAGACCATTGTACTGCAAAACTGGTTTAGCAAAAAACGGTTCGTCACTGTTGTAGCCTGCATGTTATTTTTTAAAAGTGTTAAATTCTTTCTACAATCTATTCAAATTTTTCATTTCTAATAAGAGAGATTTAAATAAATTTGCGAGATATTAGTTAAAGTCAATGTTACAAAAGAATCACATAAAGTGTAGTAAATATTCTCTCTCTCTCTCGATAAATAAAACATATTTCACATCTGTAAATGAGATCGAAGAGAGAGCTGACGTTTGGCAAATACTTCCAGTCATTCCACGTGATCAAAGTAGTTGAACTGCAGGCCTTCCTTAAAGTTTCATACATTTAGAAGAATATTCAGATTTTAGGTCAAGTGTGAATTAAGCGCTAATGCAACTAAAGCTAAGAGGTGCCAGTGCCATTCTTAGATCGTGCATTCATGCATTCTTCGATTCGATAAAACCATGCAAGGCTTGCGTGATTTTATCGAATAACTCAAGCTATATTGTTAAAAAAAAACCATAAAAGTTCCTCCCGTTATCGACGGGATTCGCACCCAAGCATTTTCCACCTGGTATGGAAGGATGGCGAATATGACCATTGTGCTATCAGCGAGGGGAAAAAATTCAGCAACTCATCCTAAAGATAAACGTGCGCCATCGATAAAACAATAGAAATACTGAAAGTAGCAGCATTTCCAAACATTATATATTACTTCAATGACCACAATTGGCTTTGCCAAAGAGCCATCCTGGCACCAAAAACGATACAGTCAATGCCACCACAAATAGCTCTTTTCTAAATTGTGTGGTACTCTGCAAAATTAATCGCTTGGTCAGTTTTTCAAGATTGAACCTGATGTACCTCTCCAGAAACTAAAGCTCGAGACTGGCTTCCATCACGTTTCAGAGGACTCGATACCTTTTTTTTGTCTTGGTAAGGATGGTTCCTAGCAGTCTATGGCAACGCTGCCGTGGTGTGTGGAGGCACTCTACCCAACAAGGCAGATCGGTGTAATGATGAATATTTGTTCAGTGTGACGTTGAGTTGAGTTAAGTGGTCGGCCTCTTAGCCCAGAATGGCACAAGAGTATGCGTCTCAATGAACTCTAAACCAGGAAATATTTTGATACAAAACAAGAGTAAACCTGTCAATAAGTTCATTCCGATTGTTACCGAAGCCACCATCATGCTTGACCAAACAGTAGTTGAAATGTATTTAGTCCATGGATTACAATCATTTCTTGAGACGTGCCACTCCAATTTAAACAGTTCCAGCTCCTTGTTCGCTGAAAGTTAGCTGTTAAGCATTAAGGCACTGGAATATATATCTCCAATGTTCTTGGCCTCAACATGAAAAGCCCACATTTTTCGTATAGCCTATGTTGGCCATAAGAAATATGGCCTAGTTTCTATGTTGGCTGCTATACAGTTGGCAGAGGGAAAGCCGTTTTTATCTCGGCCCCAAATCACGCTACACAGAAGTTCTAATTAAACAAAACATTATCCAACACCTTAATAAAGTGTAGTGTAATAAATACTTTGTGTGCAGTTTAAATTTTCGATATATTAAACGTTTAACTTTTATAACTTTTTGACATTCTCAGTAGCGCAGCCTATGGCAACACTAGATAGAATTAAGCACAGATAAAATGAAGTAATAACTAACCGATGCGAAGCAGAATACTTAACTAGTTTAATTTAAAATCCGAAAACTGCATTACTTGAATGGTTTTGTCCTCTTTTTTTTTTATCCCTAACAGCGAGATAACTGTGGTTTAGCTTCGATAGTTTTAAAATTTCGAACTAACTTTTATTTTTTTAAATACATAATTATTCAAAAGTATCTTCTCGCTTTTCTTTGCAAACGTTTTGCTACATTTTTTTCCCAACTAATTAATACTAGTTTTGTATAATTTTATCAGCAACAGCACAATAAAGAAACTGCGGGTCGTGTGGAGATTTTTACACAAAATTCAAACCCTTTGATATCGTCTTTTACACACCAAAATCAATTACGCATGCGTAGCAGACAACTCTCAAACTTTTGGCTACTCTGAAACTAATTGTTTAAATGCGTTCAATGCGTCTGATGCGTGTCTCCCACTCCTCGCTCTTATCTTGTCCGACTAGTTCTGTACAGGCGTTTTTAAAGTCATTAGCTTGACGAACGTGCTCATTGGTGGTGAATTGGGCAGCCTAATCAGTTATTAGCGCGCTGTTTAGCGAACACCAGCCATGCAGAAATTGGGTTAGGAAAGACCAAAAAAAAAAGAGAAAACAACTACAACGTACGGCGATGAGGAATCCGTTTTTAAGAAAAATTCCTATTCTGTGGTATATTTTGCCAAAAGAAATTAGTGAAGGCGAAAACGCTAATGATGGAAATTTGGGGGTGTGTCGAATCGCATCCAGACACCCACCATTATATAATAAATGAACGCGAGCTCTGACTCAGCTATTTACCACACCTAATTGGTCGAATGAGGAGAAGATCAAAGACACGAGAGCATCGGAAATTATAAATTTAGAAGTTCCATTCCAGCAACTAATGTATATTATAGTTCATCCGAAAGCCAATTAGTTTCATTAGAGTCACGGAACTGCATTCGTTAAGCCAATAATGTTTACTTCACACGTGTATTTATCATTGCCATCTCTGGTGTATGCCCCATTGAAAGCCGAGAGATGGATATGGGTGGGACAAACGGAGGCGCCCAGAACTTAAGAGAGCATAAAGGTGGGGCACAGATCCAGTGGGACTTCAAAATAGCAAGCGCATATTCATCGCAAGAATAACTTGTCTTCACTGAGTGTGGAAGGCCAATGGGCTCTGCCTTGTTACTTTTGACATGGTCAAAACCTCAAAGACTGAAACTGCGTTGGCCCACAGCCAACATTCAATTATGTTCTAATGGACCAGTGGCCTGTATCGTTTTATTGGTAATAATATATTAAACATAAACAAAAAAATATATATATATTTTATAATGCAAACTCAAAATCTTCAAAATTCTTATAATGCAAACTCAAAATCTTCAAAATTCTTCTCATTTTGAAGAAAAATTAGTAATAATTCCTAATTTATAATAATATATATTTTTTATGAAATTATATATTTTATATATAATGTATATAATATATTATATAATTATATATAATAATATTATAAAATATAATAAATATAATATTATATAATTATTATATCTAATATATTATATAATTTTAAAAATATATAACATTTTAAAATTTATAAAAAGAGCAGAAAACAATGATTTTTATGCGCGAACCGAGATCATTTCGTTTCTGCGCATCCTCCATACATTTCTCCAATCACAGCATGACAACAAACAATATCCAGTGTTTCTGCTACAGTATACGGATAGTCTCTGTTATATGTGTGAAAAAATAAATAAATAATAATTGCTGGAATTCTAATTGGTTCAATTTTAATAAAATTTGGAAAGACTACAAACTGTTTTAAAATCGTTCTTAATAAACACTCGAACCACAAAATAAATACAGAAAATTAATTAGTAGGGTTATAAATAAGGCAAGGTACTATTCTGAACCTAACTACCCCTATATCAAAACAAAAATAAATAAAATAAAACATTAAAATTAGAAAGAAGAAGGAACAACGCAAAGAACGAGCGCTTGTAAATATCTTTCCTTGGAAAGGTATTGACTAGTGCAAATACCTTGAGAATACGAAGAGCTCTTTGTTTCTCTTTTGTGGAATATTTTGTTATTATTTTAATAGCGTTAGTTCTTTGGGGTGGTCGTCTGTCTCTTTGGACGAGTAGCAGTGAGTTCAATCCTCCTTGTATGTGAGTAATGCTTTTATATTCTTATTTTATAGGAACAGAATTTTATAGCACCTAGCCTTACCTATAACTCTATTAACGGCGTTAATTAATTTACTATATTTCTTTTGTGGTTAAAGTGTTTCTTAATTTAAAACTATATAAGCACGTTTTCATTCCTCATAATAAATTGTGAGCAAAATTTCTTTCCGCCATTTTGATCCTAAATAATCAACAAACTTAAACGTGTGTCATCCTACGAGCAGGATAGAAATTTTATTCTGAACCCTTTTATTTTGAGCCATAAAAGACGGAAGAGAATTCGGGCGAAGAACTTCTCTGAGTGTGTTTAAAACACTAAAGAGAATAATTGCTCTTCTGAAAAGTCCTTCTGATTTTACGGTGGTATCCGATGTATGTTTTGTTATGAAGACCTGCTTTCACTAAAGAGGTTTTAGACTGATCAAACAAGGAAACAGTTGCAATCCGGTTTCTATCCTCTCACAGAAACATTCAAGACAGTTTTTTTTTTCCATTATACTTCCCTTCTATTTTAAAAGAAACAAAACCAGTCCTTCAGAATAAGCCAACCGCCGGCGTTGTTGAATCCCTTAAGAAGCTCGCCTCGTAGTACTTGTAAGCGGTATACTTTCTCTCTCTCTGTCTTGGGCTACAAGGGGCATATCTCAGGAGTTCAGTTCTTCCACGCGAAATGTAAATATCTCAAAGAATATGCCTAAAGGTAAAGTACTATATATATATATTTGTAGAAAGCATTTTCTATTGTAGCCTTCAACTTAAAAAGCAATAATCCTGGCACTTTGCAAAAGCTTTAATGAAGAACGTTTTCTACTACCGCGCTGAAACCAAACCTGATTAACAAAATTACATTAACACTTTTCACCAGAGCGAATTTCCTGCCAACTGCAACAAGTTATGCTCGTTAGACGCTACCACTAGTTACAGCCAAACTTAATTAAATAAACCAAACAGAAAGGAAATTAACCACCGAGTGCAGATATCCATGCACAGAAGTATAACAGCAGAGAACCATGCGAGAACAGGCGCAACTGTAGCGAGAATGACTCAATGACTCCACACTCCAGATTCCTACAAGAAAATACTAAAACCCCCCCTCCAAGATGAAAAATAACATAAAAGAAAGTTGGGAGCAGCGCAGTAACCTTAAGGAGATTTTGTGTTTTTCTTCTTTTTCAAAGGCAGTCTACCATCATGTTGGTAGATATACCCAGCCATCTCCAAGTTTCATCCTGAAATCGCACATTACGCCATTTCAACAAACTCTAATGTTTCCCTTTGCTCTTCCATCACAAATGTGCAAAAATTCACCAAGTTCATTTACAAAACATATAAACACGGATTCATTTAAATTGTTCAGTGCGATCTGATATAGAGAAAGAAGTTTCCTAGCGGTCTCCTGCCCACTTACATATATGCTAACGCTGTGCATTCTCAACATATCTGGAGATTCTTTTCCAATGCAAAGTACAATATCATTTTCACGTTTTATTTTGAAACATAAAAAAAAAGAGTGCAACATTTTGCAAAAAAAATCTGTACGTGATGAACAAAACGTATGTAATTTTTTGAATATGGCATACACGAATTACAAAAGGACATATATGTCGTAGGTCATCACAAAGGGCGATGGACATCGATCTAAATTACGATGACCATGAAACAATATTCACTTCCCAAACAGCTGCGTTTGAGCTCCCACTGATGAAGTGGAATAAGCATTTCATCGGTGGGACACATACACGTGTAGTATGTCATGTAGGAAGGGTCCGGAATGTTAGCTCAACTCCGCCGTGATACAGCACTCTGTAATGTTGTTTATGCAGTATGTGTGCGTTGTTACCTGTTATGGGCACTGAGCAGACTTCACCAGGAAAGTCTGCTCAGTGCCCATCTACACCACGAAGAGGTGGGCCACAATTAAGAGTGAATCGTGGCAAACCCAACTATCCTGTATTGAATGCCCAAAACGAGTTCGGAATCATTCAAAAAAATAAAAACTGTTTCCCGGAGGCCCCCATCTTGGACACCAGCAAAATCCCGCCCCTAGCACAAGGCCAGAAATAAAAAAAAATCGCTTATTAGTAATAAAAAGATCAAATCATTACCATTCCTCATTAGGTCAACTTTACCCACAATTTTAGGAATTACATTGTACTACACTGCTAGATGGAAATTAGAGGGTCGTAACCTACCATTTCCCCCACATTACCTTAAAAAAAATTTGCATTTTAAATTCGAGCTTAGCACTTCACACTCATATTTAAAAAATATAAAAAAAGTCACCACCATCAGCGATACGTTGAATAGATTCATCGAGTTTCAACGGAAACACTTCAGCATAGGCCACAGATGACAGGGCCTCATTTAATCACTGATTGCTACGTGTCAATGCGCCATCTTGTGAAACTTTTCTACGAGAACAGTAGTTAGCCGCTCGTCGATAAATTTCCATGTTCCGCTGCGAACTTCATTTACCGTAGCTCGCTTTTTGATTCCAGCGAAACGTGCTCGCCTTACTTAAAAGTACTGCTGACGTAATGATTATTGACGGCATTTACAGACAGTACACCAAGAGGAGGTATAAAAGAACCAGCGAAATACATTCACAATGGCGCTTTCTTTGTGACTCAAGATGCATTATTGCAGCTACTGTTCAAGTTTACTTCCAGCGATGGAACCGTCTACAAAAACACGCTTTTGCAGAATTCATTTACGAGTACGTCAGCATCGGATATCGTCTTCTTAGAGAATGTTATTCGCTTTCCACACGTTTTTGCAGTTGCGTGTTGTTGATCTATTCGTCTTTTTATCTGCGTCATTGTCGAAAGCTATTCTGCTTATAAACATCCGAGTTCTGTCTTACTGCTGAGTGCATGCCTCTGCCCGACTCTACCAGCAGGGCCGGCAATCACTTTCTAGCAAACCATAACATCGCAGTACATGGAACGTGCGTCTCATAGAACGACTGCATGTTTCTCTCTTCTTATTCCAGCCACAGGTGTAAATGGTTTATCTTACACCCCTCCGACTTCAGCTAGCACACGGCCATTCCTATAAATCACTTTCGATATGGGGCGACACAGGTCACACAGCTACTTTGTTCATCTCCGCACGGATAGTCCGCATAACTGTCAGTTAGGCTCCACGCAACTCGTAACGTGTTACTTCACTTCTATGCACGTGTTCAGGAGCTATTCCAGATACTCCTTCCAGTTACAAGTTTCCACAAACTTAAACGTGTTCCACTGAATAATTTATCTGTTGATATTACAAAAAACGGTGAAGAAATGGAACAGCGAAACTTGCATGAAGCGAATAATAAATTTTGGATCGCTAACGTCACGGGTTTACATAAATAGCCGACAGCTTGACGCGATTATTATACACTGTTATAAAAGATGAATCACAGAGTCACGCAACCCACTATATTTTCAGTTTTGTTTCAACCGTTATGAATATAATTATAGCAAGTTAAAGTTGAATGTCGAAAGTGTCCTCTGTACCTGTACGTTCATCAATTGTTTGCAGAAGTGTGGTTTCGCATCCGCAGAAGACTGGAGAATTTCTAAAGGCCTCTTCAATATGGGCTGTAGTTGGAGGGGGGAGAGAGAGAGGGAGTATCCATCCGCTTCCCCCATGAGGTCCGTGAACACACATTTATGCAAATTAATACACGAAAAACCGTATGTACCAGATTACCATCGCAACGTGCGTCCTATTCGCCAAAAGATTTCCAAGAACAAATGCTAAAATGTCTGAGAAATGCGAGCACGAGTTCTTTTCCCCAAATGTAAGGAGAATTTACGTACTATTCTAACGATTATTTTTGAAATCTCCGGTTCAATGTTGGCTTTTAATTCTTCGTGCGAGGATTATTAATGTATATCACTCCTCTTAAGCAGCCCAAAGATCTGGGGAAGTTAAATGGGCGCCTGAGGAACCAATATGCTCGTTTTGAATCAAATAGTACTGATGAATGAAGCCTTAAATAAAACACAATTGTCAGACATCTGTGGATGGCAATGGACTCAACTATTGCGACGAATCGAATTCCATCACGCTTGATGGAAATCAATTGACCACAGAATGCAGTACAAGGGCACCCGCCCAGGTATGCTAAAATATTGATTAGAATAGTTTTTAATGAGCAACTCAGGTTAAAAATTAAAGCTAATAATCTTTCAATATTCTACATTCATTAATTATACTTTCTTTTACTTCTTTGACTGAGATTTAAGAAAAGAGCTTTTTACGCACATTTTTCGCTATCTATCCATCCCTTAGAAGTTTCTCGCTGGTAAATAAATGCACACTTTTCACTCTGCCACGTGGAAATGCCTTTACCACAACGACAATGAAATATTTTCCTATTAAGAGAAAACCTTTTAACTACTGAGAAAATAGATTTATTCAGTCTGATAAGATATCATCCCAAATTACGTATAACCCGTATTCATTTCAGTAGAATATCAGTAATCTCCGCGTTCTGGATTACAGCAATATTTATTCGGGCATACCTTCGTGGAATCCATCACCCGTACCATTGGCCACAAGAAAAAGAACGGAATAATTAAATTCTTCGTAGATGCCAGAAAGGTCTTCATTTTCCCTCAGAAGTAGTTATTCTTGTTTCATTCCCTCGTGATTTCTCTTTGATAATGCAACAAAATTACTTGGAATCATCTTATCCAACCCTTCTTAAGAAATTCAATATCCATATACGTTGTCTCCTTAATTAAATATTTAAAGATGACTGTTGCCTAGTTTTTACCGTGTTCAACCAGTGATCTGATATTGTTTCCAATGGCGTTTCATAAACCCAATTTTTTTTCGATGTCAACTAACAAAACAGTTCCATACAAGATTAATTTAACTCTAAGGGATAACCTAAATCTACCACGTGCAAAATATCATTAAATAGCGAAGCTTTCTCGCGTAAGGTGAAATAAATAATATAAGCAGCTATATTTGACAAGGAGAAACACTAATCTAATAACGGTGCAACCCTACTTTTCAATAAAAAGTACGCTAATATCATCAGTACAGTGTGCAAAAGCAGTAGAAGATGAAGAATAAAATTTATGGAAATAAATATCATCTGGAGAATCGAGATCTAGGTTTTTTCCAGGAAAGATTATCGTACAGAATTAATCCCAGATAATCAAGCTATTTTAATTCCACCTGAAATGTATTCGTAGATGGAAGCATGCATTACAGGAAACTTGTCAACGATAGAGTCATAATTGAAGGGAAAATGTAAACGAAGCACTGATACGGTGCTGTTTCTTGTATTCTATCTTGTGAACTTCGCTGACCGTGTGGTCTTTCTGAAGTATAAACAGAACATTTATTTAACTTTTAAATATATATATATTGTTCGTTTCATTACACCTGAAATGTCTATGAATGGGCCTGAGTATAAACAGATGGATTATACCTCAAAAACCACATTGAATATCACACAGTCTTCTCTGAATGGTTGGTTGCATTCTTGCTGGTTTTATGCAGCTTTCGGATATGACAAATACAGCGCGACTTTCATTTTAAATACTCGTACAATCTTCAGTTTCATGACTTACTGAAGAAACGCTATTTTAAATATAATAATAATGATTGCGGATCTTCGTATCTTCACCCCCTTCGTCCTCTGAAAAAACCTACGCAAATTAGATCGAGTATATTCCAATGAGCATACAATGGTTTGTAAAAAAAAAAAAACATTAATTATAAAATTAGCGTGGCTTAGTTAGTTTACTGACAACCACTCTACAAATGAAATATTTTACTTTGTTTTCAATGAACAAAAGACATCGTATTTCTAATAATGTCTCAATTTCAGAATTACAAAAGCAAGAAACTTAATCATCATGTACTTACTACAAAGAATAAAACACCAACTCTACGTTACTCTAATCCAAGTTTATTGTAAAGTACAAACTGTTGCGGACGTTTTAAACTAATCAGGTCTTCCTGAGATTACAATAAATGTGCTTGAAATTAACGTACTGTTATTTGAAGGTAGTTTCATGTGGCGACCTCGTTTAGAATCATTAAAATGTGTATTTTTTCACATACAGAATTTTACCTTTTCTCCTGAATTACGTATTTTCTCCTGAATCTGTCTTTTCTCTTCTGATTTTTTGAGTTTTCTCCTGAATCTATCTTTTCTCCTGAATTACGTATTTTCTCCTGAATCTATCTTTTCTCCTGAATTACGTATTTTCTCCTGAATCTGTCTTTTCTCTTCTGATTTTTTTGAGTTTTCTCCTGAATCTGTCGTTTCTCTTTTCTCCTGAATTTTTGAGTTTTCTCCTGAATTACAGGAGAATTATTTTCTCCTTAATTTTTGCATTTTCTCCTGAATTACAAGAAAATTATTTGCTCCTGAATTTTTGCATTTTCTCCTGAATTACGGATTTTCTCCAGAATTTTTTTCCTTTTCTTCAGAATTTTGTATTTTCTCTGGAAATTATCCACCTTACTTGTATTTTATTTCATTTCCTCTTTCTTTGGACAGCTGCTGCTGTCCACCGACACCAAGTGGAATATTTACACAGTATTCTAAATTAACGAATGGCATTAATAAAAGCCTGTCCAAACTAATGATTAAATTATTCTTTCTCTGAATGAGAAATGGACGGGAAAAAATGTCTGTCTGTCTCCTCCAGGATATCCTTTAGGTTAATAAGGAAAATTTCTCTGCAACGTCACGACAGGCTTCAGTTCTTATTTAAATTATATAGGCAACAATGAGGTCGTGATGTGCTTTAGGGATTTAAACTTGTGTTTGGCGCTTCACTCTAATTACGTATAAACCTCAAGGGTGATCATTAAATCAAGTAAGTACGTTTAACGAAAAGCGACTTCCTCCGAACTAAATGAAATGAGGGACAAAAGTTATGGGGAATAATCTCGTTAAATGTAAATTAGTTTGAAACTTTGATTAATTGTTCTTAAATATATGTTTCCAGTACGGCTGTACATATTGGGAGATGACTCAGCGCCAATTCGAAATTCATCTCGAGCCACGGTGTGGTTTAAACTTTATATCAATAAATCTTTGGTTATTTTATTCGATAAGAACTTCCTGTCTGGCTTCCTTTTAAAGACAATATAAGACTTCCAGAAAATCTGCAAAGATCTTGTGAATAATACTTAACTCAGTGTTAAATCAACACCTTAACCAACGGAGGTTTTAAATCTTTTATGAGGGAAAAGCAGGATTATGGAGGCGTCATGTCTTTTATTCGACCTTCCATCTTGAAGTAAGATGGCGCTCATTTAAGTTATAAAGAGCGACCGTTCAAAACCAGTTTGTCTAAGGTCTGACCCAAAGAAGGGAAATGTTTTAATTTCGATACTCCATCTTGAAGAAATGCCACTATTTACTATGCTAAAAGAAGCGAAAGTAGGTTCCTTAATTAAACTTAAGAGGTTTTTTTCCCTGATTTGTTTTTTTTTTTTTTTTTTTTTTTTTTTTTGATTTGGTAGTTGTTGGCGCATCGGCTTCTGTGGCCATATTGCACCTCCCAAGGTTTTTGCAGTACTTTGATCCAAGCCCGTCCCTGATTTGTTATGTAAGCCCATTAATCATGGCGATATCATTCTTGAAAGTTGATAATGATAAAACAACACAGCGTTATATTTAAAACATTTCAATATTATAATGATACGTGCTATGATTTTAAAGTCAGATATGGGGGAAAACACTTTTGGGTTTATAAGAAATGTTCTATTTAGTTATATCGGACAGCTTTCAAAGAGAAATCACTGAAGGTACTGAGAGATTCAAAGCACTTGCAATCCATAGTATACGTGCAGTTCTGTTTCAATTATTATTATAAACTTAATTATAATGGAGAGAATAACTCCTGGGAAAACGACATGCTGCACACTTTGCAAAGAACGCTTCTGACAAGTGACTGAAGGCCTAACGAATGAGTAAAAATAACAACTGTCCGACATCCGAAGATGGTAACTGGCGCCACTGTTGCAGTCATAACTGAATTCCATCAAGCTGTCCATAACAAATGGACGCTTACAATTTTGGCTGAATTTCAGTGTATTATTTTTAATTTATTTTATACTTATGGATCGGCAAATGAAGTGTCAGCAGCTTCACATTCTTAATGGATGAGAGTAGATGGTAACGAGTTCAAGTCCATCTGTTTATGAAGTATTTGGTTTGAAGCGCAATCGTCCCCAAGTTCTGTGACACAATAACGAAATCTTTCCGATCTAGGAATGCTCTTACTGTTTACCAAGCATGCATATTAATTCCACATGTTTTAATAGAATAGTATAAACAATTATTAACAGAAAAGCAAAGTGTGACCACCGCACAATCCAAATCCTCAACACTTGGCTTATATATTATTAATGGAGGTCGCATCGATATCAAATAACAACAATAATAGCGGCGTACAATTTACGCCATATAATTTGTTATTGGAGTTTTTATTAAAAAGTAAACACCTGGCTGTGTGCGTTGTTCCTATCTGTAAAAATTGAGCTATTCATTATAAGTGGAGAAAAATATTGCATCGGCTTTAGCGGAAGCGATCAAAGTGAAGATAAATGCCCCCATAAATCTGAAATTCCCGAAAAACTGTAACTTTTATTAGCCGGCCAACTTCTGCTGTCATTAATTATTATTATTATTATTATTAGCGTGAATATGCATTAGTGGTGGTAGCGTTATCATAAATTTACATTAACTGAATCCATCAGTATTAAAATGATCTCGGATGCGGCACGTAATGCGACAGTAGACGCTACTAAATACTTCACAATTTGATGCAGGCACTTTAGGTATGCGCGAATATGCTCAATGCGTAGGGCAGGTCAGATATTGCCACACAAGCCATCTATCATGCACATCGGGGTTAGACAACGTATTTGACATCGCTGTGGGTATCGAAGCGGATGGATGCCAGCTATAATGAGTTCGATTTGCGGGCAATCCTGAGATTCCTGTTGCGAGGAGGACATTGTACACCCCTTAAGGCCCATACACCGCCAAGACGCACTTTCAGTAATTCTGCGTTACAACCTTTTCATCGGCGAGTTTGATGTCCAGGATTGTTCCCTGCTTTTGACTTCACGGAGTTTTCCTTTATAATATATTGTTCAAACTGTTGTCATATTCTAAAATACAATCATGAAAAATTAAGCGGCACGATACTGATACAAAAAAACTAACTACAAAATTATGCCACAATATTGATATGGAAAACTACAAAATTAGGTTATAGCCGAGCCAGTCTGCGAATGCGCATAGTTTCAAAAATAAAAAGCTTGGCCGAGGTTAAAATATGGATATTTAATAAGCTGGATGACAATAGTGGCCCAACAAAGAAACAAGATTATGACAATTGTCACAAAAACATCACTACGGAAATCGCTATTTGTCTCTAGATCGCATGGATTCATTGATCGGTTTTGTCCACTTCGAGGGATGAAAAACCAGAGTTTCTAGGAGAGAAATCACCCAACCCTCAACCGAGAGCGCCTAACTTGGCCATGGTGTGTAAAAAGCCGATAGAGAGTCTTCTTCTCGCGATGGGATTCGCGAGAAGAAGCTTATAACACCCATAACTGTTATAAGCTGTTAGCATTTAAAATGTCCACGGTTTGAGTTTTGTGTTCTAACCATTTAGGCATGTTAAAGCTGTCGCCGATTTGAACTGCTGAATTTTGAACTTTTCGGTGACTCATTGGGTGGTGTTTCGTGTTATATTGCGCTGATTTGAACGGCCAGAATGCTTAACGGTCGCCATTTTGAGTGGGGTAATATCGTACGGACTTCAGGTGTACTGGCTGTATTCAAAACACCTGGTTGTATTCATATTACTTGTCTCTTGTTTCTTAATAGCCCTCGTAAAACCTCGTTCTTTTCATATAATCGCATCAAGGGAGATTACCTTGGATTGGAAAAGTGCAAATGTATCTCCCATACATAAGGGGTAGCTCTAAAAGTGAAGTTGGAAATTATCACCTGTCAGTCTGACTTCAGTAGTAGGGAAAATCATGGAGGCAATGATCAAGGGTGGAATTCAGGATTATTTGGATCGAATTGAAATTCTCAAGGATACTCAGCATGGTTTTGTAAAAGGAAAATCATGTTTAACAAATCTGGTTCGCTATTTCGAAAGGGTCACTCACGAGCTGGATTTAGGGAATAATTTCGCATTGTTTATTTAGATTTTAGCAAAGCTTTTGACTCAGTCCCACATGAGCGGTTGCTTTATAAGCTGGAACAGGTTGGAATCATTGGGAAAATCCTTAGATGGATAGAAGGATGGCTTCAGGGCAGGAGGCAGAGGGTTGTGATAAATGGCTATTCCTCAGATTGGGTTGATGTAAGAAGTGGGGTTCCCCAAGGATCAGTATTAGGACCACTGTTGTTTTTAATTTTCATAAACGACATTGATGAAGGGATAGAGGGCGTGATGTCTAAATTTGCAGATGATGTTAAAATTGGTAGAGTAGTTAATGATCACTGTCAAGCTGAGCTTCTTCAGAGAGACCTAGATAGACTTCAGGAATGGTCAGAAAAATGGCAGCTATGCTTTAATCCAACAAAGTGTAAGGTATTACACCTGGGAAACAGTAATCCCAAAATAACTTATTCACTTGGTGGAGTTCAACTAAACCCAGTACTGGAGGAAAGGGACTTGGGTGTTACGATACGGTCAGACATGAAATTCTCTGAGCATTGTAAACAGGTTGCAAGGAAGGCCCATGGTGTCCTATTGATAATCTATCGAACTTTTACAAGCAGAGATAGGGACGTGATAATCCCATTATATAAGGCTTTTGTTAGACCACACTTGGAATACTGTGTTCAAATATGGAAACCGCACCTAAAGAAAGACATCGAGCTTCTTGAAAGGGTGCAAAGAAGGGTAACTCGCCTAGTGAGATCGGCAAAAGGGCGTCCTTATGAAGAAAGACTTCGAATATGTGGGTTGCAGAGTTTGGAAACTAGACACCTTAGAGGAGATTTGATTGAGGTGTTTAAGGCTCTGAGAGGCATCAGTAAAATGAATGAGGACAAAATTTTCAAGATTATAAATGATGCTAGAACTAGGGGACATAAATTCAAGTTACGGGGGGAAATGTTTAGATTAGACTGCAGGAAGTTTTATTTTAGCCAGAGTGTTATAAATTACTGGAATAAGTTGCCTACATGGGTGGTAGAGGCTGACAGTTTGGGGAAATTCAAAGGTTATCTGGATAGTACTTTCGGGTAAGGGAAGCGCATAGGATGATAGGTTTAATTTCCTTTTTTTTTTATCAATTATTATTTATTTATTTTTTTATTTATTTATTATTTATTTTTATTTATTTATTTATTATTTATTTTTTTTTTTTTTGGCTGGTGCAGCATAAGCCATAGGCTTTCTTGCACCATGCGGCCGTTACTAATACTAATCATTGGCAGAGTTACTAGATAAGCTATCTAGCTTACGGGATTCTGTATCACATACTGGAAATTTATAAATCTAATTTATACACGAATTTGTAGCTGCTACTCAATTAGCAGTACAATAGATTGTTCAAATCTCGCATCTCTCTTTCGAGTGAATCATGCAGCGATTGACCAACATTTGGCTTCCATTTCAAGTCTTTTCAAAGTTTACTTCAAGATTTAGGAGATAATGAACCACTGGGAGTGCTGTTTCAGCTGGAACAAATCTCGCAGCAAGCTTTATAAAACTATCATTCAAATTGACGGGGGTTGATCTAAGGGCGGATGTACCGTATACATATTTCCCAGAAGTTCGGAGATTATTATCTTTACAAGAGTGTATTCACAGGCCAATTTGCATGTTGTGTTGTGTGATCAACTCAGAATAATTCAAGCAGAATCCTTCCTTCTTCAATCGGGTAAATTATAACCGAGTTTACTGAAGATGACCTTAAGAATTCCTTCATGACACCGAATGAATTCGAATCCAACACTCCAAAAGAGTAACAGATGACAAAAATTCCAGCTGTCGTGCAGGACTTTGTTTTGTTCAAGGTAAACCTTTACAATAACCAATAAATTCTGTGAATACTGTGTTCATGAGCAGTGGCTGCATGCGTACAAGAAGCGTTTCAGCTTAAACTACACCATTAAGTGCAATATTAAGTTAAGATTAATCTGGTAAAAGAATTTTGTTCATAAATCTCCATCGTATACAAAATGTCTTCATTCATTAACTACCCAAAAGTATTACATAATTAAAAAACTCTGTTTCTGTGGGTTCACCCAAAAGCATTACATGATTTAAAAAAATTAAATCTCTATATTTCCTTGGGATTCACATGCGACTGAATCTTGAAGCCCATATATGACACCTTAAGTTCCTTAATTAAATTCTTTGCCCTCCGATGAAGTAAATATTTTATACAAATACCGTAATGCTAAGACGCTCAGCGAAAAGAATCTGACCTCAGCTCCAGAGTACAGCTCAAATACTTAACGCCAGAGGCTCTGCTTATGCTTTTCCAAAGAGGATTTAGCTTTTCCGTGTCAGATGCTATCACTGAAAGTTCCTGTTCAAATGACACTTAGAATACCGGGTAAGTTGCTGAGCAACGTAATATCACACGGAGTAAACTACTTGCCCAGTGAACATAACGGTAAATATTTGAACCTTCATTCCAAGGAAAGACGACCACTCACGCAATAAATGGACACAGATTTTACATCTTCGATACCACGCTGAATATTTCAGATACGTTCCTCTTATTACATACACATTTGGATAAATATCTGGTACAGAACTGTGCGCACACAAAAGGCTTTTCACTCTGCTTAATGCTACTCATAGAAGCGCAAGTGGAACAAGGTAGACATCGGAAACTGCTTGTTATGTGACTCATTTTCGATTGTCAGTGTCTTCTTTCTTCTTCTTTCTAGTTTCAGTCTGTGTGGCTGTTTTCAGCTTAACTACCGGATATAATAAGAAGATTGAAATTCGTTATATTGGAAAAGAAACAACAGATTTCTTCTTTCTTCAGTTATAAATTTGAGTTCATTTGTCATAACCTAAAGACAACTGCAATAGTGAAATGCTTGTATATAAATCCGCTAATTTTTGCAAAGTTTAAAAGCTTCTTATCCACAAAGACAGAAGTACCATAAGAAAGTAGTTATCCTGGACTCACATGTTTGGCCACATTACTTGGTCAAGCAATATTAACGAAGTTCTCCTTAGGAATATTCCAAAAGCATTGTAAATCCTGGAATACAAATAAACAAACTTTAGAATACCATAATTTTCAGATTAAAAGTGAATACGACAATAAGTCAGAGATTATCCTTTCGGGTTATTTGGGGCTGTTACCAAGTAAAAGATTGCTCCAAAAAATTAATTTCCTTCTCAGTAAGATCCCTGTGGTATCTTACGATAACACAGGGATAAGAAAAAAAGAACAGTATTTATTAGAGTTAGAGAACAAGACGTTGTTTATCCCCTGTGATTTTGTCCAAATGAAAATTCACGAGAAATTAATCTTATTGAGAGAGAGGTAGAAAAAAATCGATATTATAAAGCCCAAGCAAGACAGAAACACCAAAAATTATGTATTTGTAACTGCCTCTATTTAATAGAAGAAATTTTTGATCCGCATCTATTTATTTGTTTCATAAGATATGCTCGACTAGCACATAAAAATATTTAAAAAAATATATAAAATCCGAAAGACAAGCCTACGAATAATTTTTCTAAAGACATACACCATAACTGGAATCATGAATTTTAAATTTATAAGCCAGTGATTTAGATATTCAAAAAGATTAACAATCTGGAAAAGAAGTTATATATAGAATAGAAATTGAGACCAACTGATCGTAATAAACTTCGGCAGATTGATTTAGACATCAGTATTTCCTGTGGATCAATTATTCTTCTCAAACTTTGAGTAAATTCCCAAACTGGAGATAAATCGAACGGCTTTGTGACATTCAACGCATCTTGCTATTTTTCGGTTTCTGATTAATATATCCTTTGTAATGAAAAGTTTCGACACTCCTCTTATCTAAAACTCCGGTTTTCTCATAAGATGGGTCAATTCCTCACAATGCAAGAGTTCAGTGTCACTAGCGAGAGCAATTTGGCATTCTCAGCTTGATGCTAACGAATAATTAGCTGGCCTAGTTTAATCACAATGAACCCTATCTGGCATGAAATGGAAGGAGTAAACCTTCAAATCTGATTCCTTGTTAAACAGATGAAATGTTCCTGATGCATATTTAAAAGCTACAACAACAAACGAGGTGTGGTGCATTAAGTTTGTAAATCTGTCCATTCTTTCGACACGTTGGTTTCATAAAGAGATCACTTATACCGTCACCATGAGACTACCCCAATTACGTGGAGTGAACTTGTAGCTCAGAATATTATTCTTTCACCCCCCCCCCCCTCCAGGATATCATCAAAAATGTAGCTAAGAGTTATTCTTCTTACCCCTTCACATTTATACTACGAGGCTTGTCACTGATACTTACGCCAGTTTACTGATATTGGCCATTATCAAAAAAAAAAAAATACAGAAAACTCCCAGTGTTCTACTCTTTTATCCATTGGCGGCGTATAGTTTGTGTACAAAATTCCTTTGGGTAATTTTAATGAAAACATTTACCTCATACAAGTTCTGCATTTCAGAACTGCAATATTCAATCCTAAGCGGTATGCAAGCAATCTATAACAGTGGTTCTCGACTGGAGGAGCGCCGATCCTCCAGGAGATCAACGACAAACATCTTGGGAAATCACGACGTGCCATAATAAATTAAAAACAGGAAGAATTAAACTTGGTATGACGAACAATACGCGAGTCGCTCCCCAAAGGACAGAGCGCAGAAGTAGAAGATTGAGAGACTTAACTTTATGGTTTAGAATAAATCAATTCTAAAATTCTGTCCAGAAAAACGGCCATCATTCCCTTTGGAATAGCACAGCAGTTCCAGTATAACTACTGAACTAAAAGGAAACCAGAATTTGAACAAAAAACATTTTGTTCTGTTAATTTTCGAGCAGTATAGTAACCTACAAAGCTTTCATGCAATTTCAGTAATATCTTTTTTTTTTTTTTAATTATAGATGTCAATAATTCGTTGGGAATGAGAAAAGATGGACAAATACAGTCACCATGCAGTCATCTATTATTTGGATAAAAAGAGACTAAAGCCAAAGCCAATTTATGAGAATATGGTCATAGCATTACGGGGAGAGGATGCCCCTTCCTACTCTATTGTTAAAAAGTGGCCATCACTCCAGAAGTTGTTGAGAGTGTGCATGACCTGGCGATGAGTGACAGTTGCGTTTATTGTCAGCGCCTTGGTCATCTAATCCGAACGTGTGTAGTACGTAATATCAGAGGACCTAGCTATGAAAAAGGTGTCAGCACGATGGGTCCCAAAGCTGTTGACAACAGACCACACACACACAACAGTCAAGTCAAGTGAACATTTGGATCGCTTTCAAGCAGATCCAGCAAATTTTCTTGCAATGTTTATGACCATGGAGGATGAGACATAACTGACAAAAGAGCAGTCCAAACAGTGGAAACATAGCTCTCCTTCCCCGCCAAAGAAATCCAAGTCGATTGATTACGTCTACTGGCTAGGTAATGCCATCGGTTTTTGGGATGCTGATGGAGTTTTTCTAGTAAATTATCTTCAGAAAAGCCGGTCACAGAGACATATTATAAAAATTTGTAATAGCCACGCCAAAGAAAACTCAGAAAAGGAGTCTTGTTTCACTGGGACAACGCATCTGCTCACAAGTCTATCATTGGCAGGGCTAAACTGCATCAGTGCGACTTTGAAATCTCGGACCGTCCCTCATATTTCACCAGATCTAGCGCCACCAGACTTTCAAACATTTCCTAATTTGAAATCTGGCATCCATTTTCTCACCGAAGTCACTGCTGCAGTAGATGCATTCCTGGAATTTCAAGAGAAAGCTTTCTTCGCAGCTGGAATCAACGTATTGCAACATCCGTGGGGGAAATGCATTTATGCTATTTATAAAGAGACATTCATTAGCATTGAGGTTGGAGCAGCACCTGAAAAAATTAAAATGTCCTTCGATTCAGAGTCAATTTGGCGATGTTGGGGTGCAGAAATCTGTGAGCAAGAGAGATCTAAAGCAAATTTGGTGCTTCCAGAATCTGTCCACTGAATATTTGACACCGATAATTTCCATTTCCTCTATAACATTCCTTCCCTAGTATCCATTGCATCTCCGGAATAATCCTGATGAAATTCCCGCATGGTTTTCAGTTCAGATGCAATCATATGTAATAAGTTTTGCAATATTCCATAATGAGGAAAGCATATCAAAGACAGCTGCGCATTTGATGTATGTGACACATCCTATTTTTGACCTTCTACAGTACTGTGAAAATGTTCCTCACCCAAAAGTGATTCCAAGTAGCTCTATATTAAAACATAAAAACTAAGTGGGATCACTGAACATCAAGAATTTTTTTAAATTTCCCATACTTTTACCATAGTGTAACAAATCTAATACAGTACAAGGTAATATTACCATATTACTAAAACTTTTCGACACCATCACCAAGGTGTTCACACATTTGCCACATTACCATGAAATACAGTACTCTTTGTGCCTTGTAACAGAATGCAATCTACAACGAATAGCAGCTTTCGCAATTTTCCTATTCCGCTACTTCTCTTGGACAACGTCGTAAGATAACCCCTATGAATCAAGAGGATGACACTATCGTAAACCTCATAGTGCCGTATATCTGTCGCTTTTGATCATCCGGACAACACCAATACAAATTATTACTTAACGGCATCGGAGCTTGTCACTAGTATCCAGGTGTGTGTTCAAGGGCCGACTTTCGTGTGTTTACTTCATGAAAAAACCACCTACTCCCGTCCTCCTCGCCTGAGATCGGCCAATTAAAGTCTCGACTGAAAAGAGCTTCAGAAATTCCTCTGGTTTTGGATGAAAATCGAATCCCAGAGCTCTAAAAACGAGTGGCAGACAGTGATTTATCGTGTCGACTACGCTGCTACGAAGGACCACTGCAATAATTAGCCTAACAGATATTTGGAGATTGCAATTCTTCTTTAGTTGGTTGGTTGTTCTTGAGTTTTTAGGAGCATCGGCGGCTAAGTCCGTGTTGATCTCTGTATATTGTCTGTAAATTGCGTGTGTTCTGAGGTCGATTTTCTGTTTGCTGGACGAAAAACCCTAGTTTCCGGGAGAAAAAGCCATGCTACCCTCGCATGAGACCGACTAAGTCATCCACATTGTGAAAAAGACCCATAAAAAATACATCACTCATCGACGTGATTCGAACTCGGGCCTTTTCCACCCGATGTGGGGAGGTCGACGAACCTACCAACTGTGCTACCCACGAGGGTTTCTTCATCAGTGACTGACATTCAATCCGCTTTGAAATTGTCATGCCATTCGCACAACTGGAACTTTCCCGTGGCATTCTCCACACTAATATTTATAGACTGAGCAGGAATTTCAGCACGTTCAACATTTTGGCCTCATAGAAATTTAACAATATTTTGCCTCTCTTCACGCATAAATTACTGCTGGCAATCTCTTCATTTTCAAACAGCATGCTACCGGAACTTCATTAGTGCTGCCACTTTGACATAATGAAGACAAACAACAAACCAACACCGTTCACAAAAAGTTTGTTTCACTAGAGCCTCTTCTGGAGCAAAAGAAACGATTTTGTTTACTTAATTCTCTCTCTCTCTCTCTCTCTCTCTCTCTCTCTCTCTCTCTCTCTCCTCCTATTAATTTCAATATTTATTCCTTTACCTTTCATTATAAAAAGAGCAGTTCCTCCATCAACTCACTGTCTTTATAACGCTAATGCAATAACACTGTCTTAAGAGTAACTGGATCATGTGATGACAAAATGAAGAGATTAGGTGAACCATCACAGAATGCTCTTCAGACCGGTGCCATTATTTTTCACCGCACATTAGTCACAAACTCTTTCACGAGATAATAACCTAAAAGGACTCCAGGATTACCAAACCGCATCGCTCATATCCTTTCCTACCTGTAGGTAATGACACAGAAACTTTCAGTTACCCAACTGCGCAGTTTACAATCTTTTTATAGCCGAAACACAGACAGAATAGAGAAAAATCGCTAACAGTTATCCGACGATACTCGCACTGGTCCCATGGAGACCATTCTTCACACAGCTA
Organism: Mastigoproctus giganteus; assembly: GCF_048544385.1. Classification (NCBI taxonomy): domain Eukaryota; kingdom Metazoa; phylum Arthropoda; class Arachnida; order Uropygi; family Thelyphonidae; genus Mastigoproctus; species Mastigoproctus giganteus. Next base: position 135,256,164 of record NC_143578.1, on the reverse strand, counting down.
AGATTACGGAAACGACGCAGGTTACGGATATGAAAAGACAGGAAGGAGGAAATAACTGCTAGACAGTAGACCGGAGTTCCAATATGATGCCAATAGAGATACATTACTCCACATACAGTCTGCTTCAGATGCCCGCTGTAGACATCGCGAGGAAGGAATACAATCTGTAACAATTGGGCGTCGATATCACGTACTTCTGGATATTGTTAAAGACATTCCCACCCACCCACAGCTCCCCGTCGGTGAAGTGCCCTACTATTCTTTGTGGCATGACACAATCCCATAGTGCATCGCTGTGCTTTATGTCACGAAGAACGTCAAAGGATGTTACGCTGCACATGTTTATCTTTCAACAATTTTGAAAGGATAAAAGTAAATATCTAAGCGGAGTATCAAACAATAAAAGGAAGAATTGCAGTTGCCCCGAAATTTAGCTTTGTTCGCAGAAGAGTTTGTCACTTCCAGAGAGAGAAAATTCGTTCCATTTGCCTGGTTAAGGTACTGCATGGAATATATTTTAAAGAATTGGTTGGCAGTCTTAATGAGTCAATGATGGATCGTGTCCATCATCCTAGAGGATATTGCAGATCTTCCAGCATGTCTGCAATATTCGTCTCTATCTGCACAAATCCATTATTTGTGCATTAACAGTGAGCAAATAGAGGAATGCATAAAATGTATGAATTCTTTCCACTGTTTCAGATTATATCAACAAAAAGGAAAATTTCTCATAAACACCGACTTCTTTATGGTCCCCATTATTTATTTTTTCTATTTAACCAGTATTTTCAGTTTATTTCTTTCAAAACGAAAAAATATGAAGTGGCTTCAACGGAAAAACAAAAGATTCTTTTAACCAAGTTCAAACAAACGATCTGTATTTTAATTTTTTTTATAAAACATTTCCATAGTCTTCAACGAAAGATTCAACACTATCAGCCATTAACTCAACTATGCTACTGAAATCCAAAATACACACAGGAAAAAAATAACTATCAGAGTGCATATTATGCAAGTTGCGCTGATAAGGCGTTGGATGACTATCCAAAACGGGTCTTAATAGCAAGAAATACTAAACTAATCTTTCAGCATCTACGAATGCCAAATATAAGTCGTGACAGAGAAAAATCTAGAAAAGAAGGCTTCCTTGAGTACAAAGTCCTCACTTACCTTCTCTTGGCTTGGCAACGTATTATTTTTGAAGATACGCCAACGTCTTCAACATACACCTTATCAATTGTGAAAGCGATTCCAAGTTCTTGAAAGAAATGTTCTTAGATTTCTATCGGGAGTTTTGCAATAAATCACAGCTGACAGCGTGTCTAGAGCCTTTCTCTATAAAAAGAATCTAAAAATCACCTTGCCCGAACCTTGTATCGATAGCTTCCATACAAGCTTTTATTAGACGGGGAAGTTGCGAATATAATATTAATATTGGTTACCAGCGTGACAGTCACAAAACTCTAAGTTCCGTACTTAACAGTTTTAGAAGAATTCCCAGGGCTCAAAAGTATTAAAAGATGAAAAATGTTTCAAGGAAACATGCAGCGCGATGCGACCGAAGTATTTTACTTTCCTTCGTGTAAGTATTACAACTTATTTGTACTCTAATCTGGATTTTATTTGTGTGAAACCTCTCAATGAGTTGCATCTCTGGTGCGCTTCTGTTTTGCAACTTTTTGTGGGGTTTTAAATTAAAATTATCGTTTAGGAGTAGGAGCTCACAAAAGAGGATCTAACTCGAGCAAATATGCATATAAATAGGTTTTTTTCCCTTTCTATTGCCAATATGTAAATTGTATGCCTTCAACAGCATTTTTCGTGGAATGACGAAGAGTTTACTGAAGTACCTTCTTTCAATAATTGGTATTTAAGCGAGATACTTTTAAAATATCGTTAATGGTTATAGAGTTGTGGAAGAAGATCCTAACCTGGATCGGTGTTATTATGTAAAAATGTATGGAGGAGGGTGGAGAAATTTTGTTTATAAAATTTATCGATACTAAGATCGCCACTTCTGACTTATGTCTTCAAGGGGCGACAAGCCCCTTTGCGCATACTTGGCAAAACATTGGGCAATGTAAATCTTAAATATGACATCTCAAAACTATATGACTGAATTTTAAAAGTGAAGAACGTAAGCTTTAAACTTAGAAAAAGTTTAAGAACATTAACGGCACCAGGATCTTCACTCTGTTTTTGTTATTCTACAGTTTCTTGTTTTGCTATACAGTAGTAAGTCAAAGGGCAGTTGCAGTTTGCAAAAAAACAACGCGGTATCTAATTGTTTGTTAGGTCTTTTAGCATTGAAAGGACGGTTTATGATAGATGGTTAGCTGGTCCATTGCATGAATCCCAACAAGAGTACCTATTTTTTTTGTCTGGTCTCTAGCTACAAACCTTTCTGGCTTGGGAGGTCCGAACAGTGGCAAGCCACCACCAGCATAGCTCTGTAGATCATTGAGACACGCAAGCCCCACCAACACGACAAACTCATAGTGATGATGCTGCTTAAAAAAAGTTAATGCCATTACGAAAAAGCGTACAGAGGATATTTCTAAATTACACCAACAAAATTATAGGGTCAACCAAATTAGAGGGTTCTTCCAGTTACCAAAACAAGTAAAAAAAAAGTCCATATAAACAAGTTTCCGATTGTGAAGGGTTACAGAGCTATGCTATTTGGATTTTTAAAAATGGCTGTGGTGTTTTGAGGCTAAAATTTGATAAAAAGTTAATAATAATAAGCACAAAGAGGATGAATAAATATTTTACTAGGTGCGTGTCTACTTATTCTTTATTATTTTAACCATTCAGAATTAATCCGCTCTCATATAACTTTTTTCCTTGTTTTAGTACAGATAAGTACCCCTATAATTGTTTTTGGTTTAAATTAGAAACACCCCGTATATTTCAAAGCAAAAATTTAAGTTGACCTTTATCCTAATACAGCAAAAGGACATAAATAGCCTTTTTCGTTCACTTGGTTATTTTATCTAATTGTGATATTGATATACTGAATACAATTCGAACATTTCTCAGTTTCACCTTAAAAAAACTGTTTTCCATCTAAGTAAGTTAATGTTTTGCAGTTTCTTAAGCCTTCAACGGCTAGCACAGTGATTATTATTGCTGTTCTTCCACACCATCTGGTCTAGATTCAAGTCTGATTAGCGTGGCAGGAACTTTTATGGGTTTGTTCCACACCGGTAATCGGATGAGCATCCGAAGTTTGTTTTTCATCCAGCAGAACAGCCAAATTACCACACGAAATTTATAGGCATCGTACAGCGACGCGCCATAACCTTAGCTGCTTTGCAACAAATCTTTAATGGGTTGAATCCCAATTTGAAGATTATGAGTGCATTGCAATAAACGGAATAAAAATATAGTTATTTATTTATTATTATTTTTTTTTTCCTAATGATCACGAGCCTCTCTGATCAATGTGCAGCAGTAGTTTGCCACAATACAGGGCTTCTAATATCCCTTGGTAACATTTCTCCGTGGTAGAAAAATCTTGATGAAAACATTCTCACTGTACATCACAACGTATTCAAGGTTAGATATCACCTTGGAATATAGGGAAAAAAATTAAATGGAGAATGTTCATTTTTAGAGAATCACTGCAACAGAGATTTTGGTAGATATTCAATAAAATCTCAATCAATTTTTTATAGTTTTACACTTTGTTGTTGCCCAAAACTGTTCACAAACTTCGGCTGTCAAAATATGCTTTGTACAAACAAATTGTACATCTTTTAGGTCTACAATCTCGTCAAAGGCCTGCTGACCTCTGCAGCAAATCTTGAAAACTTACAACTCCTGTCCTCATGGGTAGCATAAAATCACTGTCCTCTCCACAATGGGTGGAGAGGACGGTGATTTTATGGATTTTTTTTATGGACCTTTTTCACAAAATGGCTGAGTTAGTCGATCCCAGGCGAGGGTAGCATGGCTTTTTCTCTCAAAAACTCGGTTTTTCGTCCAGAAAACAGTAAATCGACCACACAACACACACAATTTACAGATATAACAGGCGCAAATGGCCGAAGTTCCTGATGCGGCTAAAACCCTACAACAGCCGACCAAGTCCGCAATATTTATATTGATTTTTTTGCATTGTTCTTCAGTGTAACACTTGATTGTCCTGGCAATTGATATAAGTCTTCGCATACGGCTCTCCAATTGATTTCGCAGATTCAAGGAGGCGCAAATGAAATATTACTATCACGGTCACATTCTTGTATCAGAATCGGTATTTCAGACTTTCTGAAATACAGATGCTAATAATATGCACCATATAAAATGTCCACACCTCAAGTTAAATCAGAAAGAGGAACTCCGGTGCTTTATTAACCACCCAACATGCCAAGAGAAAGCTGTGATTTATTACTTAATGTATTTCAGAAACAGCGCCGTCGGGTTTCTTTCATAAACGTGCATTCAATAGCAGTAAGGTTTGTAGTATCTCACACCAGTTAAGTAATTTCAGTAAGATTCGAACGCGTTTTCCACAGACATTATCTTCAAAATCAGTAGAGTGAGTAATCTGTTTTGATTTGCAATAAACTGCGCAGTCATCAACAGCAAAGTAAAATCTTGTTGCTTTGCTAAAAATAATTATCTGATAATAGTGCATTTACCATACCAGATATAGTCGCTATGAGTTTGGTGCTGATCTTTCATAAAAATTAGCATATCGAAATCAATTTAATGATTTCTATTTAACAAAATTACTATTCGCCGATTAAACTTCCCAAAATATGCATTTATCTCACATACAGTAAGCCAAGAGTCGTTTTGTTTTATTTTATAAAAAATAAAATAACTAATATCATCTGCACTAACTTCGTTTGCTTCTTTCTTTAGGATGTCCAAATCCGTGCTTAAATTTCATTTTTTAACTTCCAAGTTCCACAAGAGTATGGGTGTTTATTCCAACAGTCAATAACTCTTTGACCAAAGGACATAATTATCCCCTCTCAATTTAAATGTATGCCCCCCCGTGACCAAGGATAAAAATTTCCTCGGTATTTAATTTACAGAATTCTTTCAAGGCCCTAAACACTTCTATCAGGCCACTTTCCCACAAATGTCTAGTTTTAAAACATTATAGTTTATAAACTCAAACGCTATGTATTCAGAGCTATGTTTACGAAGCAAGATCAAGACTACTAAATAACGATGGAAGGCGCAAACAATGTTTCAGAGTTTGAGAAAAGCATGAGGACATAATAAAGAACCATAACTTACTGTTTTTAGGTGGATAAATTCGTTTCGACATGGACGAAAAAGGTGGACGACATGACGAAACACGTGCTTGTATCAACAACCCATGATGAGTATAAAATGCAATTTATTGCTTTGTTACTGGCCGTCGACAGACTGCAAGAACTAGCTGTTGAGATCCACTGTGTTCCAGCAGCCGTTTGCTGAACTTCAAAGAACGATTCCACATGCTGATGATGGTTTCTTTCTGGGTTCCACATTCCCTTACTAATGTCCTGACAAAAAATCCCCTCCCCTATTCTCTGGACACGAATCCCCTCCGTTCCACAAGTTGATGGAGCAGCTCGGAGTTCAATGCGTTTTCGGAGAACCCAAAACAAAATTTTTATGAAATAATTGATCGCACCCTCGCCATATCTTCAACAAAACTCATTAAAATCAACAGGCAAGAGTAAAAACGCCTCCTGCATGTGGGGATTGAGTACAAGAAGCTAGAGATTATGTTGAGCGAATGTAATGTATCAAGTAGTATAAAAAGGTAGTGTTTTTCATAACAACTGTGTTTCCACTACTTTTGTAACAGCCCTAGTATAAACAATGTCATTTATCCTATAATCTAGCGATTTTTATGAAAAGTAAAATCAATATAAATATTACAATACAGCTAAGCAGCCAGTATATCGGATCCAGATAATGGAAAAAATAATAATAAACGTATATAGTACACAATTTATTGCAATCTCCTGAATCTTCTTTTATTGGAGTTCACCAAGGTTTAAGTGTCTCAATTTAAACATAAATGCTGGAATTAAGTTGGCTTCCCAAAAAGATTATTTCCTCGAGAAAGTACCCTGCGAAACTGGCGTAGCCAAGTTGTATTTTACTCCACAATTCCACTTCGGTGCTCTTTTGCGGCACTTGCAGTGAATAATTGCGAACAGAGGCTTTATGGCACACTTTAATTCAAAATTTAATTTTACTAACTGTTATTTGACTTCTAATGTGGGAATTTATTTGTTGTCTTAATGGCTAGTAATGTAAGCGTTTATGACACAGCAATAATGTTGCTTAAAGAGTCGCCAGGAATTTGTCTCTTCTTTTTCACGTTGCTTTTCTAAGTGACTCTCCTGACGACTGTTAAACCGGGGCCTACAACAAGAGCCAGCGATATTTACTAGATCGCTGTCTATTTAATGTTTTGCTAATTCACTCGCTGGAAAATAAGTGCGTAATTCTCACATCACCACGTCACATAACTAAGGAGAAGTACGAGTAATTGACTTTTCCTCTCTTCCTTTATAGAATTTCCCTCGGTTGATGTACGACTTCTGTGAAATTTATTCTTTTGCAACTTGCAAGTAATGGAAGATGCTAGATTTTCATAAATATTCAAGAGGTGGGGGGGAGGAACGCATGAAATAACTAAATCTTTGAACCACAAAAAAAAAAAAAAAAAAACCAAGTGCTTCCTCTGCACTAGATACAAGTAAGGTAAAGTCGCATGAAGACGTATTTTGCGTGCACAAAGAGTAAAAGCTACAGAAGTCATTTCGCTGCATCATTCTTCAAGAGTACACGCAATTAAACCACCAAAAATCTTTATAAAAAAATCTATAAATAATATCTTTATGAAATCTTCGTAGATATGAATTCTCTTATGATTCTTTTCATTACTATTCAAGTCACTTAAAGCCGAATAAATATAAATCCGGCTATTATTATTTTTTATTTTATTTCATTTTATTTATTTTTTAAAATTTTGTCCATAAATTAGTTACGCATGTACTTTCTTTATAATAAAGCTGAAACACTGCATATTAAGTTTGTTGCCGTGCGCTGATTGGAGGAATGCATGGGCAATATGGCGGATGCGCAATGAAGAAAATTTCTCGGTTTAAGTACTGCGCATGAAAGTTGTTGCCTTTTGAAGAGGTTTTTATTATCAATTTACAAAATATATGAATAATAAATTATTATTTCTTATTATATTAATCACCGCAGAAATATGAAAAACGCGTATTTCAATTTTTATTAAAATTCAGGAGGAATAATTAAAGTATTACAAAATACGCAAATGTTGAGTGAACATTGCGTGGTATGCGCAATTATATTTAAAAGATTTTAAATATTATTAATTAATTAGTGATAAGTTAGTTATTTACTTAATTTATATTAATCACAGAAAATAAAACACTCAATTTAAGAAAAAAAAATACTTTCTTGAATTTCAATCATTGTTATTGTTGAATTTAAAATCTGAAAGTGCGTAAAAATTGCTTTTGATATGTTATCTTTTAACTCATTGGTAAGGACTAAGATTCTTAACGAGTTCTGCTACACGAATTTTAGTTGATCAATAAACGTTATATTGTGCTGTTGTTGCTATGTGAAAGCTCTAACACCATTTTCATTGAGGTTAATACATTTCGCCTTTTACTGACGTTGTTTTTAAAATTCTATGAACTTAACTAAATAGCTAACGGGTTCATTGTGAACACATGTATAGCTTTTGCACACCCTTGCCATAAAACATCAATCGATATATGTGTGGATGGACGAATTAAATCATAACTAAAACATTATTTTCAATGTGCACACTGAATATCACATATATATCACACATACACACACAACGTGCTCGAAGTTTAAGTAGGGATCGGATAGGGGATGTGATTGACTCTTCAATTTGATTGCACTACCATAGTAACCACCGCACTGGTTTTAGACCTTGATTCCTCTTGTAATCTTAATTATTAGCTATGAGAAACGTGTATATTTTTCCTGCCACCTTTTAAATACAAGACAGTACCACATGACTCATATCAAGGGGGATAAAAATATCTCGTGCGTGCCTCTTTTCGAAACGCATGTAAATCCCATATATATCTGTTCCTGTTGCGGCTCATTATTCTCAGGAGAAAATCATGAAAAAATAAACAGGCTAGTCCAAATCTAAACAGAAAGTCAGGACTCCATTAATTTACTTTCACCTCACACGAAAGCCCATAAGTACGTTTAAGTATGCCAATAAATGCCGAAAAGGAAACATGCTAAGAACCCTATATTATTCGTTTTCACGCATGCTTAACAATGCTTCAACCAGCCAACGACGAACTCATTTAGAAATAATATGAAAATAAATCCAACGCCAAAAAAAAAAAAACTGATGCATCAGAGCTGATTTGATGGATATTAACTTCACCAACCCCGTTGAATGAGGACATTAGCTCTGTCCATTATAGGTCACTTGCCTCGTGAAGATACTACCGCCAATTCACGTCCTACTGATGATGTGCAAACCCGTAGCTCCTAAAAATGGGTGCTAAAGAAAGTGGGGGAGTGAAAATTAAAGGCAAGATAGCATTTGAATTTGTCATCTACATTTCCAATAGGACGTAGAGGGAGGGGGGAGGTTCTTCATATTCGATATTCAAAATAAGGTGCACGTATTTAATTCTGCATAGCATGGTCTTCATCAAACCCTGCTTATAAGTACTCGATATCAATTTTTCGAAAATATTTAACATTCTTATTCTTAAAACAACTTTTGGTCGCCTTCACAAACACGTACGCGTCCTTCGAGGACGCGAACGTGTTTCGAATCCATATGCTTGCCATTGTTAACTGGGCGCTCATATGTGGCTGCCATAACAATAAATTGTTACCATTCCTCATGTGCATGAATATCCAAGAGTATAAAAAAACAAGCTTTGTCGTTCATATATATTAGCTTAAATACGTTAAGCATATTTTAAAAATATATCTGCTCCATTAAGGTTACAAAACGACGCATTTCATAGGCTCGTGTCCGTTAAATCATCAGCCAGAAGATGCTCCAGTTTAGCAGCATAACGTTGTCTTCTTCTCAGCATGTACACTAGCTCAATATATGAAATCGTGTCAGTTATTAAACCTGTAAGTGCCCGTTTATGTCAGGTTCCTCAAATAAAAAAAAAAATTCGCAGAAAAAAGAAAGAAAAAAATCGAGTTAATGCAAACTTATAATAAAAAACAATAATAAAAAAATATCCAGCTAGCCGAGTTGGACTCCTAACGCCATCTAGTGTCGAAAACTACAATAAATGATGTTGGTAAATTACAAACAGCAGCGAAAGTTTTCTCCTCGGTTACGCATCGATTTCAATGCGGTGTAGGCGTCTTTTACACAAAGTAGCGAGTTGTACAACTGAATAATACACAAGAAAGCACCCACACTTCTCCAAACCAAGTAAAATTCTTTCCATTTAACTTTATACACAGACGCTGGCGAATGGCTTTTAACGTCATGTAATCGCATTGTCTACATGACATTTAGCACGCGCTACGCTTGACAATATGCTGGCCTAACACACTAAGATGTGTTTATCTCACATAAACGGATTCCGCCAAAGGACTGCTTAAAGGAAATGAAGACTAAGTGCCTACCTCACTGCAAATCTGTCCGGTGTTACCATGGCCACACGATGTGTATTTTCACACGCATCAGTCCACGTACCAACTGGATCCACACTCCGACGACTCATAAATTATAAATCATTCTGCAAGTTTAATTCGCCCACCGTTTAAACAAATATTTCTGGAAAAGCAACGAGTATAGACAAAGCAATTAACACAACAGCGCCGCACCTTCTTTTGCAGCAGAATCATGACATATTCATGCGCCTAAAAGGCAAAATCGAAGTTGTTTTTATTCTGAACTTTACTTTCGTATATAATGTTATTAAAAACTTGAGCATTCAAAATTATTAATATATATTTAAAGGCGATTTTTTGTACACACTCTTCCTGTGTCCATCTATTGTTTACCCAATCCATTCTCCTGTCTGCATTAGTATTAATTTATTCATCCATCCATCAATTTATCACTGTCAACAGATTTGCAGACCGTCTAAACAACCTCAAGCTACACACAAAGTACAGAGAACAATCACCATCAGATAATGAACAACGAACAAAAGTATCTTTTCCGTGTAATACTCGTGATCAGCAACACGGGTTTTGTAAGAGGGAAACGGAGGCAATGCTTTCGAATGTTTTTAATAGGACATTAATCTCGCTATACATCTTTTGACATCTTGCTCTTACACTGGAGGTGATCATTGGTAAATAGCTGCTCCGTCTTCTCGAGTTTTCCGCTTGTGTGGTAAAAAGCGGGAGGCTGAAATTGAAAATACTAAATCATTTGTGAACTTTAACATTTTATTTTCATACCGCTTTGACGTGCCAACGAAGGTGATCAATAAAAGAAAGAAAACTCTTTGGAAATATGAATGTTTTTAACTACCCAAATAACTGACAAGAAACAAAGAATAAAAAATTCGTCGATAAGTACTGGAATACCTTGAACAACTTGAAAGACAATCAAAGAAACGTCAAAAACAACACATCCTATTTTAGGATATTGGATAAAAAATAAGAGGAAACTTCCAAAGCCGGAAGTGACAATAACAGGGCATCCCCAATGAACTTAAGTAGAATTTATTGCCCGCTATTAGTAACTTTGAAAGTTGCAAAGCTCCGTAACTTTCCGAGATTACTGGAGTCCTTATAAGTGGCCTAGGGAGTCCAAAAAGATAAGTTACATAAAGGAATGTTCATGATGTATAGCAACATCAATTTACGTCTCCCACCAAACTAATGCCCGTGTGTGCGCGCGCGCGCAATTTCCAATCTGTAAAAGTCACCTTGAGACGTGTGTATACGTACGGGCACTATTTTAGTAATTCAGCTGCGAGTGCGCGCATAAAACTTTTCTATTTTACCAGTTTTGGACTCTGTTGTTTTAAGCTGAGGAGTGGAATGAGCAACGCAGGGCTCTATCTAAAAAAAAAAAAAAAAATAGGAGACATTTTCTTTCGCTCTCAAATAGCTCGTACTCAATATCTAAAAGCAGAATACACCTGTTTTTTTTTAAAGAAATGTTTGTCTACATCCTTTAGCTGCTAATATATTTCTGGGGGGAGGGGGGGGTCGTCTCCGAAAATACTGAAGGATAAGTAGGTGGATAAACATATCGAAAGTTGCATTATTTTGGAATAATGCCATTATTTTCGAATAATACAACCAACGCAGAAACGCGCATGCGTCGGAATATATTGTCAGCAGACTAAAAATACCAAATAATGGAGGACTAGTGTTAATGAATATTGATTGATCCTTATTAAGTAGCCGAAATCAAGTCCAAATAGCAAAGGTAATACCGGATATAAGAAACAGAACAGTTTTGAGAATATTTTTGTATATTTGGAATCAAATTATGTCAGAAATAACCATAATAACAGTTCATTTCATAAACACCGTTTCATTTTTAAGGTAGTATTTAATATGTTTATTCTAAAATCGTTAGACAAATACCGTTAAACGTACCAAACTGACCTTATTAATTCCATTGACAATTTTTTGATAGGTCATTCGGCGGCTGCGTCTTCGTGACAAATTTAGTTCGATAAAATAATTCTGAAAAATCTCAGAAAGTAATTTATTCGTCGAAGAGAGGCGAACGAGACTTCGCAGAACACTTGAATAGGGCAATAAATTAAATTTGCTAAGTCGAAAGAGCGTCGAGTCCCGTATATCACGCCGAATTTTTTACAAATGCGCCGTATTACACGCCTTTAATTCAATTCTTTGTGAGGACTTTCCTTTCTCTTCGGATAATCTTTATAAAGAGAAGTAAAGACGCGTGAGATGCGTAAGGGAACAAAATACTAGCCAGAAAATGGTCTTAGAGCGGGAGGGGGAAGGGGTGTACATCTCTGAAAAGTCAGACAGAGGCCGACAACGGAGTGAAAGATGGGTACTTATGAATTGTCGGTGGGAAAGTTAAAGAGTAGCGAGTGTTGTGAACTTCGGCTAACCACAAACCGCTATCATCCCGACGACATGATAAAATGTCACGCTACTAAACTGCTACCTATTTTTTGTTGTTGCTGCTGCGGTATCACTCTCTTTCTCTCTCTCTTGCCACCCTGCCCTTCCACCAAAGACAGAAGTACGAAGCAAAAATCCGCTATCAGATGCAGAGTTGCTCCCAAGTCGATAATGATCTATTTTCTGCTTCCACGCGGGATTAAAAGTCAGGTAGTAGTAGGCAGGGAAGGATACTTGCACCTGGCCCTTTCGTCACACATCACAATCTGTCAATTAACTCTATATGTCACTTCTTACGCCAATAATACAGTGAAAGGTAGAGGTCACTGCAAATGTGCACTGAGAGCAGGCGCACTAGCGTTTTCACATCATCAGTGCTTTCGTTTGCCATCGATCGTCTGCCGCTAGCGTTGAGGCCTGGCTACAGTTAGCTTTATATAGCTGGCTGAGTAGGAGCGGGAGAGCGAAGTTCCAGCAGACAGAATCGGGCTGTGTGTGTGTGTTCCAGCCCGACACCAAAGGAGTTTGGTCATCGCTTAGTGTAAAGTTACAGTTTCCAAAACTTAATAGTATGGGACGCAGTTGCTGGGTGGAAAGTCAGTGCTCGTTCTCCGGCCACTCACACTCGCTCAAGTGGGATAATCGCCAGCTATGTGAGAAGACGCAGGCCACTAACGGCAGCAGTGTACCGCACAGTTTCTGTGATCACTCAAGATTTCGCGAACACCTGATTCAGTTGTGGAAAGTTGTGCTCAGTTTCTTGCGTCTGTGCAACATTTACGATGTTGCTCCTTATGTACCTGTGATGTTGTTATCGCTGGCGTGTTACCTCAATTCTCTCCATGGAGATTTTGTCCATGACGATATTGCCGCTGTAACTACAAACCCTGACGTTAGAGGGGAAACATCTCTGTCCACACTCCTTTATAATGACTTCTGGGGAAAAGCAATGGCCGACCCGTATAGTCACAAATCTTACAGACCTCTCACAGTCTGGACATTTAGGTAAGGCGAAAAATCATGACCTTTTGTTGCCATTACAGCCCTTATCGTAGGATGTAAGTGTGCTGCTTTCAGAATTTTTATGCTGTCCGTCGGCGATACTGGACACCAGTTCTTTGCCACTAACTCGCTTGTGTATTTATGTACCAAAATACGTACAGGAACTTATCTGGTAGATTTTTCACTGATAAAATTGTACTGTACGTTCTTTCTATTTATTACTTTTCCTCTATTTTTCAAGCTGAATATTTCATAGCTCTTAAACAATCCACTGTGAACAGTTTTTCATGTCTGTTTTACTTAACGGATTATATTCAGTGGGTTTCATGTATTAATAATTATCGTAATTTGATCGTTGGCAGTAAATTTATTATTGAATACTCTGATCACATACTGAATCTTGCAAGCTAAGCTAAGATAATTCACTCGCACAATCATTTTAGGAATTCACATTTTCCCTTAACGCTAAGTTCTATCAAGTAAGTTAAATAACGTATAATTTCTTTTATATTTTGTGTTATTACAATAAGCAATAATGATCACAATACGAGTCTGTTTATCCGTATTCCGAAATGCATTTCATCTGCTTGGGAAAAACAAGCTACCTCGTATGAATATTATTATAATATTTGTAATATTATAATACGCATTTCTAGTCATAATAGTATAATGTGATTAACGGTATTATTTTATTGTTTACAAAAGCAATATAAACGTATTTCTTTCTACCACGTGCTAAAATTAAGTGGATACTACAAAAGAACAAAAAGATGAAAATAAACAATTAATAATTAATACATAGTTATAAAAAGGACTTGTAATTTCAATTTTTCCTTCAAATTATCATGCCTTTTCACTCCCTGCCACAAATAAAAATCATTTTTCGAAACCAACTGTGCATACCGTATTTTTTAAAGGATCGATGTTTCTAAATTATAATAAAATGATTGCTGTTGTCTTTTTCTAGAGATAAATGAAGTAATCTCGTGACATGGAGAATGAGGAGGAGATTTGAAATGCAAAAAAGTCTTTTTTTTCTTTGTGTGTGTGCACCGCGTTATATATGGTCGCAGATACAGACATTAGGATTCTTAATTCTTGCATTTGCGAGTTTTGAACAACAATCACAGCATTTAAATTTGTCAACATTCTGTGCGCTTTGGTTTGTGCATATCAGTGTAGCTGCCTTTAACACAAATTAGAGAGGGATTTAAATACTATTTTCGCTTCGTTAAGAAAAACTTGTCCATTTTCTGAACATTACTAGAGTGGAATACACAAGGAACACATTTCCTCCTTTTCTGAATGAATTAAACCTATAAATCGGATAACTATATAAGATCGCAAGGCATAAAGCTAGCGATGAACTACTTAGTACAGTATTTGCAATTTTTTTCGGGATTTTAATGACATTTTATTTAAGGAAGGGAAAGGTTAAAGAAAACTAGGGTATGAAATATACAAGCATATAAGAAAGGAAGGATTCGTAGAACAGAAAAATTTCTCACACGTAACATGTGTATATGTAATTTCTCATGGTAAGAGTAGATTACTGTCAGCTATCAAATCAAAATTCGTATTCATCACCCGCGTTCAGTTCTGGCCACGAAGAGATGGTTTGCTTTCACCGAAGACCGAGGATTCAACCTTAGAATTCAATCTTAGAGGCTTACGTTAAACATAAAGACGAATTTTGATTTTATTTCAAACTACTGCACTGAAATACACCTGCAATCCTAGCATTGTACGGTTAGTCATGTATTTGTCTATTAGCTGGACTTTGCAGTCAGTGTTATAGTTAAATAAACTTTTCATAGTTGGTGAGCTCGCTTTTATTTCTAGTCCTGTATTTCTATTAATGCTGACAGTATAATGATAACATAAAACGTGTTGCCCTCTTAGGTTATAACTCTAAACGATACAGGAAAACTAAATCAAGTGCTCAACTTTATTAGCAAATTAAGGAAACCGTTTTTGTTGAAGTTGCTAGTTCTAGCGTATGCGAATCGAATCATGAAAAAGTATAAATAATGGTTAATGTTAGCATTTCCTTTCTACCTCATGTAGTTCGAGAATGGACGATTTTAAACTAATCGTTAGAGAACTATCAAACGGGTTAATTAAAAAAACCATAACAAATGGATAAGGTACAATCAAACAACTTCCAACGCGGATTCATTATTTTAATTCAACTCAGCATGAAGGAAATGAACGTTGCAATGATCGACATTATAGACGAATACCTTTATGAGTTTGTTTTATTTCTCCATACAAAATGTGAAGTTCAGAAGCAAGTTATTCAAACCCCATCAGTTTTTACAGTAAAGTACAGAAATATCGTTCAACTGTTGACAAAATATATAGAATAACCATAACCTGCGTTTCATAAATACGCATTCGTTTTAATAACGAAACATCTGTCCACCTTAGCATAACCTTCAGAACAAAAGCGGATGTGTGAATGTCTAAAAGTATAAGTGAAACAGCAGTTTCTGACCAATTCCAAATTCGGTATGTGCACTGTTGTGGGGTGAGTTGACAGTACAAGAAAAACTATTTGTTTTCAATAGTCGTTGCTGAAGTTCACGAAAATCTTAGCACCCCCTAATGTATAAAATCAGTACACAAGCGTTTAAAACTAGCGCCCTCAAATAAATTCTCTAAAAACATTTAGAGAACCCTGCGAATTGTGAACCACAGCTGGTCTTAAATTAAACAATCTCAAAGAATGTTTTCATGTTAAAAATTTGATCTTTTGATGTTTATCATATATGAAAAAATACATTTTAACAGCCGTTGCCTGGTCTTAAGACACGTCCCGGTTTGAAAAGCAATCAAAATCATGATTACCTATACATAACAAATTAAAAGGCAAAATTATTTGAAAGTTAAATCAAAAGGAATACTACTCCTCTTAATACAGAAGTAGTCACCAAAAATTTATTTCGATTTAAATCGCTATATTTCCTAATCTCTTTTATGCACAATCTGAATTAGCTTTAGGTTTTCTACATTGGCTGGTCGTGTGTGGCAAATTATTACCACTCATAGTATATTTTTTTATCTAGATAATAATGAATTTGATTGGCTATCTAAAATCACTAGTGTAAAATCAACGCAGTTAACAGTAGCCTATCTGTAACCTGTTCATTTATCCTTTATTTACCAATTTTTAACAAGTCCATATATACATACATGACTCCAAGGGGTTACAATGTCGGATCACTCTCCTGGAATATTCTCCTCGCAAATTTACTCCAGCGCGTTATTCCTGTTTGCAGAAGTAAACATGTGTGATGGATTTTAAAAGCTGTCGCTACTTCCCGTAATAATTGAAAGCAAATTTCACAAATTATTCCCCATGAAAATACATTTCAATGTCTACTTCACTGATAAAATTCTTTATAAATGCTGTATTTCGTTAAAAAATAATAATAAATAATACTCGAGGGATCAGTAAGCATAAAAAGTGGTGCGATCATTAAGCGAATCCAGTTCCCTCCCATTATGTTCTCGCCCTCCCCAGCTCTCGAAACTATTTCATTACTTTAAGATGTCAAACAGAGTTAACAATCCTTGCTTTGCATTCTAAGCTCTATATTTACCATTTGCCATAATTCAGGTTCGGTAATCTTCAAAATTAATTGGAAGGAACACTAAGTACAGTCTCCGCTTTATTGTAAGGTTCATCCACGTTGAGCCGATATCATAAAAGACACTTCACCCAATCACTCTAACACACACAAATCGTCCTGGTCATTACGGACATATCCCTTGTAATCTGCCACTCGCTTTGGAGACATTGAATACAATTAATTTCTAGCAAGCAGACATTTCGTAATACACCGACCAACTTTAATTGCGCGAATGAAGGGAAACATCTCACCACAGTAAATCATAAGGAAACCCTTTACTCTTTTTGTCCGCTATCCTCATTACTTAAAGTGGATATTTCTAAGTCTTTTGCCGAAATAGTTAGCGCACAAAATATTGATTAGTCGTCTCACCGTTGACATGAACCCATAGTGTTGCTGGCGAGTGGACTCCTACCACACAAACCAGTAAACGCTAACATAGAAATTGAGGAAATAATTTCGTGTCAAAAACTGCTTCATATACAAAGCGTATTTTAACTGTTTTGCCTTCTTCGCTGTAAATGCATTAATGAAAGCCATGAATGAAAAAAGAAGTAAATACAGCACTGCCCAAATGTTAAAAATGGAATCATTATTAACTACTAACATTTCTGCACACTCCATGAACAAGAAGTTTTAATCGTTGCTTTTTCGGACTATTATTTGAAACATTATCGTGTCCCACAGGACAGCGTGCTGGTAAAATATTCCGCAAGTCGCTTGTTTGAACCTGCGCGACATCACAAAATACACGGTGCACTGTTAACAAACAGCCTTAAATACAATAATGTGTGGCTGACGTCACTGCATTTATTAATCGAAGTAAATCCAATGAATGACGTCATCCATAACATCAATTACAAGACGGCGTCAAGAAACTATGGAAACCAAAAGTATTCCATTTAAATGCCACAGTAAGAGGGTTACTTATATTCACGTTCCTGAATTTGTCAAACTACCAATCCATTTTTTATTTCCATTTAGCTTAAGTTGCTCGTGCACTTTGTACCTTGGAACTTTCACCTAATCCAGGTTAAATTTTTATATATCATCTGGTTTTGGCGCATTATAACCTTAGTTGCTAATGCGCCAATAAAACCCAACAACCAACCAACCTAATCCAGGCTTCTTCCCAAGAAAAAGTGTCCTTTCCATAGTGCTACGATTCACTTTCTTGTTCTTCCTGGAAGATTTCTTCTGTACGGAAATGCCTATAGAGAGATTTAATAGTTAAACTTTCCTCTTTTCTCGATATTTTATTCAGCATTAGCTCATTCTAGTCAATCACTTATTTTCTTTAATGGTGTATCCGTTTTCATAATCTACCTCATGTGCATTAATGCACACAGTTAATGACGAATTCGTTCAAAGCCAAACGCACAGAAACCGATAGCCAAAGCTATTAAAATTCTCTAAATAGAGTTAATGCTAAATAATGAAACATTCCATTTATCTGCGAACAATGATGTGGGCTCTGCCTGCTACAGAGAGATCTTCTCTGCGTGTCTTTCAGAAAACTCTTAGAATATTAATACATCCCGAGTAACACTGCCATCTGTTGGGTTTCAAAGTTAAAATATGAACAGGAAGGTATGCTGATAGCACAAGATTATGTTTTTATGATCATGCTACCACGACTTTTTCTCTTGCATCTTTAAAAGGATTTTGATAAATTTAAAGTGTTTATATATTATATGTATAAATATGAGGACATCATGAAGTCTAAATGGAAATACTAGAAAAGGCAAAGGCTGTGCCCAAGTCCGCATTTTAGCCCAAATTTATTATGTTTATATCAAAAAATGCGTATATTTGGCACTTAAGCACGGCGATGGGCTTTATCCATGAAATTCATTAATACCGTATTCACTCGCTGATTTTCTGGCCCTTCTTTGCCCTATTTGAAACCTCCAAAAAATTGGTACCTTTTTCACCATATCTACTTGAATTACATCCTACGTTTCACACCCTTCAAATTCAATGTCAGGATTTCAATTGATGAATATGATCATAATACTTCAATATATGAATTTTGAAAGGGCTGATTTGCGTAGAAAACGGAAAGCAAACGAAATGTTCTACGAAATATAATCTCATATTGTGCAGCAAGTCACAGGATCATCCATTTGTAAATTTACAACCAAACTGAAACTTGTATATTGCGCTAATAGCAAATAGAAAATTGTTTTAAAAGAACCTGTACACTATTCCTAATATTTTAATAATTTGAATAGTCAAATTTCGAATGTTTTTTAATCAATTATTTATGAACTATAAAAGATTTTCACGATTTTTTGATTCTGTATTTACTGTAGAACTCTATTCTGTACATAGACTATAGAGAAATCATCTTATTTTCATAGGGAATTTTCATTTTATACGTTAATTAACCTTCGCTTTAGTTTTTAATTCGAAAGATAGAAAGCAAAACATTTAGAAAATTGGTTTCTAGTAACTGTTAATACTGCTAGTACTGTATTCATATCGTGTATTCTTGTCTTAAACATTTCTGCACTCATTATCATTTTCCAATTCTCATATTTTGTTTTTACGATGTAATTTTATATAATCTTTCTATACATTAAAATAATTTTCCTCCTAGTGATATTTATTCAGCTCAGCCAATGGCAGAAGAGAGATGCGAGTTACGTAACAGAAGCTTCTTTTACTGTAGTAAAACAAGCTTCTGTTTAAGCGTGGTCACGCGCTATGTTTATCTAACATGACCACGCTGTATCATGCTTGATTCCATATGTAACATATTTATGTATTCGTTGCAGAGGAAGAGACACACACAGTGTCGAAAGTTTCTGTGAGTATTTTATTTTACTTTATCAAAAGAAAAGAGTGCAGCCCTCTAGTTTTATTTTGCAACTAACCAATTAAAATTAGTTCGTGTTTTCTTAACTTCTTTCATTTTGAGTTTATTTCCATTCAGAACTATTTAAATAAGTGAATTCCATTTTTATAAAAGAGTATTTCTGATTGCTTACTATGAAATAATTTGAGCTGCTGGCAACAGCCCCAGGTGCACGTAATGAAGAAAGTAGATATTCTATTGCGTCCCGAAGGGAAGGGGAGGGGATGGGCAGATAATAGGAAAACAAAAACGATACCTGTAATGTATGTGTGCTCCACGTTTCCTTCCACCCTTTATGCCGGTACTAAATAAACCAAAGCGTAATTAAACCTTTCTCTTTTAATTTCAGGCATGCCTTAGTTGCGAATGTAAACAAGCAAGTACGCTTGGTAAATGATAAAATTATAATTACTTACATATCATGTTGTAAACAATTTTAGAATTGAGTGCTCAATGTATATATATATATATATATATATATATATATATATATTTTTTTTTTTTTTACGTGTGTATGCTATATCTACTCCTTCCGAATAGTAAGAGCCCATCACAGTAATTATAATATTGGTAAAAAAATTTAAATCATTTCATTTAATGAAATAAGCTATATCGCTTCCACACATGTATTTAATTATATGAAAAGAGACTGAATAACTGATTTTAAATGTGTTAATAACTTTTTTATATAAATATTGAAAGTGACTTCGATTACAAAGCAGCTCCAGGTAAGGATCTGATCATATTATAAATTCAAGTTCGTTTTAGAAACTTATGAAAGAATATGAGCTTTGAAAAATGTCTTAACAGCGTTGGCTCTCGGATGGTGTACCAATCAGTAACTAATAAATGTTTTATATCCCCAGCATTTATTACATCAGCATTTATTACATTTATTACCAGCAAAACATACCAGCAAAGATAAACGGTCCAGGAGTAATAATAACTCTGGTAGAGCTATACCACGCTTGATTTGACAATACAACCGCTTAGAAGTAAATCTTAAAAACATCAATTCAGAAAAACAAGAAAAGGTGTCTTGATAGGTTAGCATTTAATATCCACTAAAATTAATAAAATAAATAATAAATTTCATACTGTAAACTTAAATTTCATTTTAAAGGCTTTTTTATAAAATTTGTCTTGAATAACAGTTGTATTATGACAGTTTCGTGTTTATAAATGTTTTCCCTTACCTTTCCTTGTTCGTTACATTTATTTCCACATCCATTAACATACTTTCCCACACCTTCACTTTCCTTTCTTTTCACGAGCATATGCTCATGAAAACTATCTTTCAAAACCAGGCTTTTAAAAATAAAAAAAACAGTCAACAACGGACTGTTAAACAAAAGCAGCTTGTCACCTTGACAGCTGCAGGCATTTCATATGACAAACAATTCTTTCGAAAAAGGAAATGCGTCATAATAGAATATCGCCACTCGATATTTCCGAATTCACTGTGAAAGTGAATCCTGTCCAAATTTTAATAAATAGAAGACTCGTATCCTTCTATTCACGAGGAGTCTTAGGCAGTTCGTGTCATCAAAATGCTAAAGTCCGCTTTCGGAGATCAGCAATAGCCAGACAGTTGAACAATGCAATAAACATTCCACACACATTCTAATGCAAGTGTTCAGCAGGGGGTATTCGAGGGGGAACTTTATATTCGGATAGGTAAACAGCGGGATGCTAACTAAATACGAGAAGTCTATTTCCCAGCAGGATCGACACGGCTTGCAATGCATTTCATGGGCGCGTGAACTTCCGTGTGGGTGGCTAAAAAACCGCAAGAATTCAACTAGCGTACGAAATAAATTTGAGTTGAGAAAATGGCTTTAATATCTCTTTCAGCCGCACGGGCGGATGACGGCTGCAGTGGTTTGATAGTTAAAGGTGAGATGGTAGAAATGAAAGAAACTGTGCCTTTGAGACCAAAGTAATGACACTCCAGACACCGTCACAAATTAACAATAGCGTGATAGTGGGACGTTTAACTTGATCACATTAAGTGAGGAGTGGGAAGTGCCGAATTAAAGTGCTTACGTGATCATACCCAGATGGGATGGCGGTAGTGGTGTGTGGTGGTGAATAGAGGATTTATCGTGGATGAAATCTCGGTCATCCACCTCGCTGTAGTCAAAAGGAATTAGAAATGTTACGCTTTCAGTTTTTTAATGTTCTGCTAATTGACAGAAACACAGATAAGAAAGTAAAATTACAATAAAAGGCGAAATGCGGTTACTCAGACAAGTATTCATCTCACAGATGTGTTTCGGCCATTTGGAATGGAAGTAGCATTTTTTTTTTTATGCAGGGATAGGTCCGAATAGCGAGGTGAAACTGTTTTCATAGTCACCAATTAGCTGAGCGGACAGCGCTAATTGATTTAGAAATAGGCCACATGAATACTTTAGCCAGGATATTACAGTTCCGATAGACCTCAATACAGTGTGCCCACGGTAAGTGCTATAAAGTATAATCAGGTGAGCTTAATGTTCTTCGTTTTAGGGAAATTTTGATTCTCTTCTTTCCCTAAATACTGTGCAAGGATAGCTGATTACAGAATGCAGCATTCTTTTTGCTTACGACCGCGTTCAAAGCACCCAATTTGCTTTAGATTTTTTTCTTTTTGTCTTGTAGGAAAAGAATTACCGTGATCCCATTAAGGCTTCCTATTTTGTTCCAAATAAACTTCATTCAAAATACTTATATCTATAGCTGTATCCGTAAATTATGTGTTTCACGATAAGCCAAACTGTTCTGTTGAATTTATGGAGGCAGGAGACGGTGGAGTACACAATCTTCGCCCAAAACCGACTAACTCAATCACGAGATAAAAAACGCCAATAACAGTCCCTCCAGTCGAGACAGGATTCGAATCTAAGCCTTTTGCACACGGTACTGGAAGAATAACAACCATATTCACTATACTAGTCACACAAATTTGTTTAAGAGATGATTAGACTTTTTTTAATCGCAAAAGAACTTAAACTTTCAGTTAGAGTCCTACAATATAACAAAGAAACAACCACGCTTCAAGTGTCCATGAAATTTTAACTTATTTTTCGATTGCTATTTTTGTACATCTGTAAAAATATCTTGAATTTGAAACTGTGTATGGAATGTCGCTTCTCCTCGAACAGTTTTTAATTTTTGATAAAACTGCTAAAAACAAATGTCGATAATTGCCAAATTAGCGTATAATAAAACACTCTTTCTTAATATATTCTGCAAGCTACAGAAATATGTATAACAAGGTATCAAACAATTCCAATTCTACTTTAGACTTCGTGCTCCAAGTATATCGATGGATGCTCCAGGCGTATTGTACATTTGGAAACAAAAAATACAACTGAAATCTGTGCGCAAAAATAACTGAATATCCTGCAGGTTTCTTTTCAATCACAGCTTGCAGTATATGCCGTGTCAGGCTTACTACGCGTCACTTCGTTTTATGTTCCCGACTGTAATGAAAAATATTCGAAGTTAAAATCTTGTTGAAATCGAAGAAACAATATCGACAGACTATTAGGAAACTGCGATATACTCCCACTGATCCACTTTTAGAACAGAAGTCATTAGATAGAATCGATATCGCGTACGGGCGTTTTTTAATGGTCCAAGAGTCCGATATTTGCACACTTCGTGTTTTTTTATTATTATGATTTTGATCACTGCAAGCTTTAAATGATAAACACACTTTTGCTGAAAACCAGAGCCCACACGTGTACGGAGAGTGTGATGATACAGAGTCATGACAAGAAATAGTAAGAACGCATATGGAAGGGAGAGTAACACACTGTTCTCGATGGGGGGAGAAAGGATAGCATAAACGTTGCATGCGGTACTCGTACAAATGGCGTCTAAAAATAAGCTGAATCCAATGCAAATCTCTTAAAGTGGAGAAAGAGAAAGTTAATACGCGGAATGTTTTAAAAAAAATCCATTCGCGGTTGATTAACTACAAATAAAAATGCACTGAAACAGAGATATAAAAATTGTACTGAATTTAGCACATCTGTTCTATGAACTCTCTAATAATAATTATTTTAAACTATTCTGTGGTCTGTATTTCGATCAGATAGTCGGGAATGTTATCCCAATTGTCATTTGTCAATTATTAAAATACTATTTTTATATCTACCCTCTTAGCGAAACCCTTAAATCCTCATTCAGCTTGCAAAGTGGCTTCTGTCCGTGTTGTCTTTTCTTCTCACACAGTCTATAGTTACTCATTTTTGTTCATTGTTATCAAAACGTATCATTGCTATCTTGGTTATATAATATTTTAATGAAAATGACTGACTTCTTGAGGTTAATTGTGAATAATTAACTGTAAGGTTGAAGTTAAAGCTTTCAGTTTCAACGATTATTAAACGCAAATGCTGTTGTAGTTAAGTTCGTTAGTGTTTGCTAAAATATTAAATGTTTTTTTTTTTAAATTTGATAAATTTGAAAGCTTTTAAAGCAGATCTTTAATAAGAATTGCTTCAAAAATGTTGAAAAAAAAAAAAAAAAAGACATTCAGTGCAAGCAGAACAAAATCATTTTAAGCAAAAGTTTATAAGATAAGAAAATTTCATTTTTGGATATTATCAATGAAGATATCAATTTATTTAAAGAATAACTGTAATATGAGTCAAAAACAACAGATGGCTCACTGAACATATGGCTATGGACGAGAAGACCTAACGACTGAACTTGAGCCATAGACATTTTTCTTCCTGCTTCAAACTGTTTAATAGCATCTTAAGCAGAAAACCTAATCTCAAGTACTTACTGGAGAATCTCTTTTTTGCCACTGCCTCAGATCGGTTAGCTCATGGCAATTTCATTCTTCTTAAAACAATCACATTCGAAGAAAGATCAGCAACAAATGTGCAATTTTTGGTCATTTGGACATCATAAGTGTCAATATTTTATGATGGATTCTCACTATTTAGGTTATATCGTGTATGCTCGTAAGCGATCCTTACAGATCTCCACATACGCGGCTTTCCCCCATTTAGAAACTTTCCACATACGCGGCTTTCCCGTATTTGTAAGTATCCATTTAGAAACTTTTCATATGAAGAGTATACGAACCATCCATCAAGGCACAGAGTCCAAGATATCACCAACACAGAGCGAAGTATCTGATGGCCTAGTCTGAAGTATCCACTACCATTACCAAGGGCTGTTCAAAAGAAATATATATAATTTAATGGAATGTGTAAGGGAAAAAAAGTGTTCACGCAAAGCTAAACAAATACAAGACAAAGCCTACTACTGAGGACGTGATCATGTCTAACTCAAAAGATTATTGCATAGTGCCAATAAACAGATTTATTAGGTAAGAAAGCAAGGATTCATTGCCCTACGTAGAACTAAAGGTCTGTGGATTTGAACGAAAATTGGCAGTCCATCACAACTGTAATAATCCCTTTCAGCCTTAACAGAGGCCTTAGTATAGACAGGGTTAATTACGGATAAATGATGCAGAATGCTTAATAGTTCCAACTGCAAAATATAAGAAGAGTAGTAATTTTATACAGAATGTAACGCCAGAATTGTGGTAGTATTTGCATCGTTAACATGGCAGATTGCATAACATCACGGCCATGAAGAAAGTCCATAATAGGAAAATTGTCTCAGTCACTTTTCTTCGAGCACAGAAAACCAACACACGTATCGCTATCTTAGTCACTACCAGATATGATGAATGCTAGATGATACATACCTGGTTTCTGTGGAACTCCCAGGTTGCATGAGATTGTTATATAGATGATTCCCAAGTGGACCACAGTGGCGCTCTCTCTCTCTCTCTCTACCTCCGGTAATATGTAAGCATATAATGGCATATCTGTGTCGTGATTACTGCTATTGACAGCTTAGCGTAACATTTAGGTCCGGAGACCACGCCCTCACGGAAGCACAGTTGGTATAACCACCATCCTCCCCATACTGGGTGGAAAAGTTCGTTTCCCGTCAGTTAAGTGAGGAATTTTTATGGGCCTTTTCACAACGTGGCAAAGTTAGTCGGTCTCAGGCAAGGGTGGCATGGTTTTCTCGCCCGGATTTTACTTCCAGCAAATAGCAAATCGACCACAAAACACACGCGGTTTACAGACATATTATATACGGCGCGATATGACCTAAGTTGTTGATGCGCCTAAAATACTACAACCACCAACCTGGAGACCACACCAAAAGAAAAAAAGAAAATTTCTGAAGAAGGTTCAGAAAAGGGCGATCACATTGGTGGTGAGCATAAAGTGATACGCATATGAAGAATGGTTTAAGTTTGGACTGCAAAGTTGTACAACTAGATATCTAAGGGGAGATCTAATTGAGGTGTATAAAGCGATGAAGGAATTAAATAAAATGAGTGAGGAGAGTATGTTCTCTCTCGTAAGAACGAGGGAACATAAACTTCATATCTCATGGAAAAACAGAAGATCGGATCTCATGAAATTCACCTGTGGACTGCAAATTGTCGAACACTGGAATAAATTGCTTCCCAACGTATAGAGTCTGACTGAGTTTAAAGCGTAACTAGTTACTACCTTGTGGGAAGGAGAATAGTATGAAGATCCTGTATGAGTGTTACTAACTTTTATTATTGCTATTTTATTTATTTATTTGGCTATGTAGAAAACGTTCACTTCCTTGATAACATACCACAGTACCTCATTAATAATAATGAGGTGTATGGCATGTACTTTGATAGAAGGCCAACTCTTGACTTGTCAACAAACATTTACGAACGTAAGCCCAAGATATACTTGTCCTCGTGACTGGCATAATAGCTAATCGTTGCTCTTGCAGCGATCTGAAAACAAGAAAAAAAAGCAGGGAGAAAAAAACGAATGCCTCAAGGTCACGTGCCTTTTTCTTCCATAGAGAAAGTACGAAGCGAGAAATTTAGCAATGATCTTGAACCAAGTTTATAAGTGTAAGTCTAAAAAAAATACGCTCCTAAAGGCCTTGGCATGTATAAAAAAGAAGTTCCACGTTTTCTAAACTTCCTTTTTATGCATATACAGGATAAAACCACAGTTTCTTTGGCGTCCTGATGATATTAGCGATAAAGGAACAGCAGCTATCGTGGGTTGGTGTCCCAAGTGATACTCGTAATGAAATAACCGATTGGGCCAAGAGCTGAATGACAGAGACCATCTAACAAAGTGATTAATTTCTGAAATGCAACCAGGCATATTACTTGGAGTAATATGGGTGGAGAATATTACGCTCAGGAAATACGGTCGCTCTTTGACGATTAGGACCATAAAGAGCACACAACAATGCATAAATCAGCACATTATTTATAATTCGTTTTTGTCACGCACACCATTTAAGTTTCCTCCTGTACTAGCACAATTCTTCAGCACCATTCCATGAAATTTCTTTCAGGCACATCTAAAAGAGTTTTTTTTTTTGTAGAATAATAGTTAATCCACCAAATATATAAGCACCTACGTGACCGTTATGGTTATCAAATGAAAATACATCTCAATACCACAGTTTCTTACTCAACCCCACCACGATGACTAAATAAGGTGATGTCGGACTACCACCAACATTTTAGTTAACGTATAAGGTAAGCTTCGGGGAACTAAAACCATAAGGCATCAATATATATTCAATGGTTCGTGTCTGTAAACTGTGGGACTTCACTTTCAAGTACAGTGTATTGAAAGGTAAATTTCGGGAGAAAAATTCAACATCTCGCTCCATAGCGATTAATTAGATAATTAGATTAATTAAATATTATGATCGCATAAAGTAGATTCTTAATATCCTTCTTGTAGTTCAAAAGATCACCGCAGGCTACAGAAAGGTCAAATATATTGGAGGTATTTTAAAGCGATAAACCTTGGCTCAAAATTCATATTGATATTAAGTACACTGTCAAGTGAGCGTTTTAAATATTTCTGTTACTACTGCATTCTACGAAACGGCTTTGTCTCCCTTTATGTGAATACTGTGATGATCGCGTTACGTTTACTTGGGTCTATCTTTATATCGATGTCCATTGATTCTTCCTTAAGAAGGAAACGTTGACCTCATTCTTGCGTAATCGAAAGACGTTCATCTAAGAATGAAAATACTTCACAACCTTCAAAATATACCTAGAGAAATAATGTCGCTAAAAGTAAGCAGCCATTGATCCGGTTAATGTAACGGTTAGATTTAGACCTTGAAGCTGGCGCATTTTTACTTTGGAGACTTCACCATGGAGCAGCTAACTGCCATATGGTTAGTTTTAAAATGTAAGACGGCCTTGCAACCTACATTACTTTTCTTTTTTTCTCTTTTCTTTTTTTGTGGTTAGCAAAAACGGAAAATGCTGAACCCAGTAGAGGATCGCAGGTCGAAAACCCAAATTAAATGCAGGATTGAATTTAAGCAACCTACAAATAGTGCAATAACAAGAGTTTTGGCTGAAAAAATCTCCAGAGTAGTATGCAGAGCATACGATTTTTTTTTTGCAAACGTCTTAAATTCCTCGTATCACTGACGAGATTCGAACCGGGATTTTTCCAAACAGTGATTACTATTGCAATCAACCTCTGAGGCCTTGTTTTACTATTACTTATATTAACTGGGAGGAGAAATCATTGAGCAACCTGTTTCTGTTATCATAAGACGACTGTATCTATCCTAATTAACTACCTGTACAAAGAGGTTGTCCATTTCATCACTAGGTGGCATCACTAGTCAAGGTCCGCATGTTACGATGCCATAAACAATTGCAAGTGTACTAATGGTGCTAGTTCAAAGAAGGTGAAATATCAGCGCAAATAAAGAGTATTCTGGAGATCCCGACGACTGCTAGTGGTTTGAATACGAAAACTATTGACACGCAAATTTCAGAACGACGTTTCTTATTAGCCTAGGACAATATTCCAGCTAGAAACTAGGGTGATGGATCCTGTAGAATTTGGCAGATGAACAAAAGTGACAATGAATGGACACGTTTTTCAAACGCTTCCATCAGCATAAAGTCGACTTTTTTCGAACATAAAGGTACCATAATGCATAATTTAATCATCCTGGAACTCAGCTTAGCAATCAAGTCGCAAGATTCGATTCATCACTAAAAGGTTTAGAGGCCGCAATAAGCAGGAAGAAGTGTGGGTTGTCTAATGGAGATTCCTTTGCAAGACTTTGCATATCCGAATTCACAAAAAACTTCGAGTGTAAAATCCTGCCTTAAAGACTGATTAACATCAACACAGAACAAATTTTTAATACGAAGTTTTCTAATGTTATAACGAATGTCCGAACAATCAAGGAACAATGTTGAAAAGTAACAGAATAAGCCAACTGCTGCGCAAGATTTATTACAGGTTGGATAATCTACGTAAATTCTGATTACCTAACGACCCCACTTCATAGTTATCTGCTGGAGAATAGTTTAGAGAATTGGCATTTTAAAGTAGACGTGGCTGGATATTCTGGTCCATTTGGCTTTTGGGCAATTCAACTTGCGAAACGTGCGGGCTACTCTTATCGGCAAAACTATGGATGGGATTTGCAGTAAATCAAGAAGATTGGACCTAATTAAAGAGAACACTTCATTAAAGGAGACCCCGCTAATTAAAATAACAGAGTCTCCTTTAATGAATCTGTGCTCTTAATTACGTATCACTGAAAGTTAAAGAGACATAACAATTGCCCTTTTTAATTCGAGTGGGGGACAAGCGCTTGAAGGGAAAAGAATGAGGTAAAAAACTGGACCTTGAGGTACTCCAGTGTTGAGAAATTCGAGGGCGAAGAGCCATCAAAATCAGTTAGAGCAAAAAAAAGAGACTGAAAATGCAAAAGTAGACCTTGCGCTGGCTTAACTCAGAAGAGCTTCTTGGCAAATTCTGATGAAATGTATTTTAAACAGCGACTGCTTCAGTTTCCCCGAATTCGAAAGAAGTTCGAATTCGAGGAAACAAGTTGGATTAACTTGTGTGATGGACGACATCGGTGCCATCATTGATGAAACCACATCTTACCATAGATGTACTTTTCTGGGAAAGTACTTATTTCAAACGAACAGCAGCGGCATCTACAAAGATCAAGATATCAAAGCCTCCCACCAACCTTTTCGTGCGCATCAGACACTCTCGTTAATTAAGGTTTTCCCAAAGATTCCTAACAAGTCATTTAAATGATATAGAAAAATAATCAACTGCCTTTTAATAATGGAATTTTAACAAGTAGTCTCCTGAAATCCTCTCCGTGACTAGTGGTTTCGATACATGCCACTCTGTTGGAGAGGTCTGCATTCAAGTCAAGTGTCGAGGACTAGAGGAATTCTTATGGGCCTCTTCAATTAGGGCTGCAGTTAACGAATCACTCGAAGGGTATCCCCCGTGAGTTATTTCGGGTCTTTAGGCCCGCACAGCTTACAAATCGCCTCGTCAACACAGGGACAAAACGTCCCAAGATACTGATGGCCCATAAAACCAAAGACCCCTGTAGAGGGGTTTTTGGTTTTATGGCGGGTTTTATTTGGTTTTATGAAATTAACCCCCTTAATTTTGACTGTATCAAGTCAGGACATAGTGTAAATAATTACTTTAACCTGTTTTCACTGATATAGATCCATCTCTGTGGATAATTTATAGAAAGCCAACCATAAGACCACCATTCCTTCCAGAACTCTACAAAATGATAATAACGTTCCTCCATATTATATTTAGTCGCACAGACCCTCATTAAAACATCCCACAACGAGCCCGTTTATCAGACTGACACCCTAACGTTAGCATGAGTCATTTGTAAATACCTACTCTGCGGTCTAGTTAAAACCTCAAAGGTTAGTTAATACACAAAATCCATATTGTTTGAATACGCGTGCAAAGTTAATAAATAATAAACGACGTAATAACCGATTAGTCCTGCGAAGAGTTCAGAGTCTCGGTCTTATAAAGCTCCCACAAGCTGAAAGCGTGGATCACTTCTTTCTTATCTGCTGCATATTTGTTATCCGCACGCCACCATAAGTATATGGACAGTCTTAAACGATCGGGAAGAATTCTCTTTTCATAAAATGAAATATTTCATTTATTTTTAAAAGCATTTATGTCTATATAGGAAGAATATAAAACGCTTCATGTATATTTATTCGGTTTTTCTGCCTTCCCAATGTTTTATGAGATGCTATATTAAGAAAGCAATATATGTACGAAGAGGTAGTAAGGAGCTGTAAGCGTTTCCTCGATGTACTCTGGCCTGCAGTTATTCTGCAGTTCTTGGTCTTCCAGACACAATAAAGGAAATGATAACGCAAGCACACCCCGGGATAACAAAGCAGAATCATCGTTGCAACTGTTCCTTCTTCTTCTTCTTCTCCAAAGTATAAACATATCGGCAACCAGTCCGACGAAGCTCGTATGGGCGCACCATGCGTGAGATTGCCGTACTCGTTCCGTTTCCCCGCATATAACCTGCCATTCAAAGGGGTAAAGCGGCACCGAATGGGGGCAAATGGCCTGTACGACTGCTACCTGAGAGGTGTTAGGCTTCCCGACTCTACGTCTGAAGTTGTTCAACTAATTTTAATTCTTGGTGTCTTCTTCTCGTCTTGATTTTCTCTTGCTTTGCGAAAGCTACCGCCGGGAAATAGGAAACCCCCAGAAAGCTGTTTCTTAGAGTGAGCAATTTTCTATCCACTCGACAAAGTGGATGTAAAAAATATTCTAATATTTGAAAGTGCACTGGTTTTGTTGAGAGGAGCGGTTTGCATTCTAGCGATTTAAAATGTTTGTAAACATTTTCTACCAAGTGAACCTCCTTTATAATTTTAGAAGCGTCACGTGTGCATATTAGCAATGCAGAACCAATACCAAGCGTAGCGTGAGATACTCGCATAGAAAAATATAACAGCACGCTGCCACTTATACGAGTTTGATGCGGTGCTTCACCTTTGCCTTCCGTGTCTTTGTCGATTTTCATACACTGGTGTGGAAAACTTAAGGATCAACGCTATTTCTAAAGGTTACAACCACAAAATCTTCACTTAAGGTACTCTTAACTGATGAAAGTAGATTCAGTCTGAGCAGCGATTCTGGACGTCAGTTAATCTGGCGAGAGATTGGCACACGATACCAATGAAAGGGATCGATATGGCGGTCGAGGTGTTCTCGTCTGGGGAGGGGTTATCTTGGATGGACGTACACAACTCCAGATACTGTAAGGCGGAACTGTAATCGGCGCACGCTACTGTATTGAGGTAATCCTTCCCCATGTGCATCTGTTCAGAGGTGCCATTGGCCTCGAGTTCGTGCTTATTGATGATAACGCCACACCCCATCGCACTGCAGCGTTGATATGCTTTTGGAAAGTGAGGACATTGTTCGTATGGATTGGCCTGTCCGTTCCATCGATCTAAATCCCATCGAACACATATGGGACACTCTGGGGAGACGCCTAGCGGCACGTCCACAACCACCAGAAAATATTCACCAGCTGAAGATGGCGCTGACAGAGGAATGGACGATGTTACCGCAAGAACTTATCAACAACGTTGTTCTAAGTATGGACAGGCGGTGCAAAGCCTGCATCGACATTAGGGGTGGCCATATCTCCTACTAAGGACCACCTATTCTCTTTGTTCCATCTTTGGCAGCGATGCATCTGTATCATGGCAGCCAGTGCTATGTTGCCATTTTTGAATAAAGCCCCTCTGTACCGTTTTGTTTCCCTTGTTGTGTTGGTGTTGTTTCCTTCATTATTTCTGTACCTCACGAGGTTCCTTTGGTATGCTTTTCCCATATCCATGCCACTCCTATGAGAAGCTACAGGTGAAAACCTGACTGGTCCTTAAATTTTGACCTCCAGTGTAGTATTAGCGCTTGTTCATAGGTCATATTTTGAGGTTAATCAAAATCTGAGGGCCGCATGCGACCTGCCAGTTTGACGTTAATGCATTTATAATAATATACGTCAATTCTTAACTAATTATAGTTTTAATGAAACCACTGGTATTAATTATTTTTTGATGTAAAAACAAATACGCTAAAATTATAATGTTGAAAGATGTGTGGGTTGTTTTAAATATGCGAGTAGGGCAGTTAAAACCAGGAGGTGTCAAGTATGTTGATGCGTCAATTGCATGCATCCTCTGTTTTTTTTTTTTTTTTTTTTTTGTGAGGTGGGATGGGCATGAAATGCTTTATCCATGACCGACGACTGAATCACGTATTCAAAAAGGGCCATAAAAGTTCTTCTGACCTACGTGTGCAAGAACAGCCATTGTCATAACTAACATTGGACAGTTAGTCAACTGTTAGTAAGGATAATCGCTATCATAACTAACAGTGGAGCCGTCTCTAAAGCCCTCCGATGTTTCGTGGCTTGAGACGAGCCCAAATGTTAGTTATAAAATAAAAAAAATAAAATAATACATTTTCTGTTTATACTCCGGGACGACCAAACAGTCAGAGGAGTTAACAAGATAGACAGAATACAAGAAACAGTACCGTATTCAGCAGTCACGGGCTTGAACCCCGGTCACTCAAGGCTCGTGTACTTATGCACCCGCGCGTCTGACCGCTAGGCTACGGCGGCGGACTGAAGAGTAGTTGGTTAATGTACCAGTTCGAGCAGGCTGGTTCTGTAAGGCGAATCCTTTGGTACTAGAAAGCTGTTCGTCCATAACTTTTTTACTGTAGATAGATTTGTCTTTGTCATTTGGTTGCGAACATTAAAAGGCATCCATCGAAATTCTATGACGTCACACTGCATCATTATTTTAAGCCATTCGTGTCTGTAAAAGGGTGCACTAAAGTCACGTTCCTATTACCAGGGGAAAAACTTTCCAAAGGTAAATGTTTGATTTTAAAAAAATGGATTTAGTTTGCTGAACGTTAATGTACTTAGCAGATTAGAGAATTAACTGTAGTTAATTCTTTAATCAGGCTTAAATGAAAAGAGGCGAACAACAACATAAC
Source organism: Mastigoproctus giganteus (assembly GCF_048544385.1). NCBI lineage: Eukaryota > Metazoa > Arthropoda > Arachnida > Uropygi > Thelyphonidae > Mastigoproctus > Mastigoproctus giganteus. Next base: position 135,222,631 of record NC_143578.1, on the reverse strand, counting down.
CCGAACTAAGATGAAAAAGGATTGGGAAATTACAAAAGGGTGATGCGTAACGCTGATGTCTCTTATTGAACTTCGTTAATATCTTAAAACACTCACTGGATACGAGAAGCAATGGGGGGAAATTTTATAGCTCGGCATAATAGCGGCTCGGTCAATATTAAGGAAAATTGCAGACATTCTACAGTTTCGGTCAAGTGACTTGACGCACGTCCACAACGTTGCCAGGCTGTGATTAGTGTTGATGGAGGACACATCAATCTCCTATCTCCACGATCTCTCCTCCCTTGTGTTTCTCTACCTGTCATTAGCGGAATATGATGGAATACACGGTTCGGTGGGTGCTTCCAAGTAAAACAGCAGCTGTATCAAATAGCATTCTCGACCACCACCACCAATATATATAACTAGTAGACAACGGGATCGCTTTTTAGTTCGGCTCAACCTCGATGTAAATTCTTAATTAAAAAATGCGTTCGAGTTCGCTTCGTAATCTTCTCAGAGCAATGTCTCCAGTGTTGCCATTTTATGAAATAGCGGATAGCGGATTTTTTAGCGGGAAGAGTATAAATGTTTAGCATTTTATATATTTTGGCAATGTAACATTTAAATTAAAAAATATTTATTTAACAAATATTAAATTAATTGTTCAATTAATTATTTAATTAACAATAAAATATTTCATAATTGAAATGTTTTATTGATATACATCGTAAACATAGTAAGGATATCATATTTCATAGGTTTTTTTTTTTTTTTTTTTATAAAGCGAAGAATCGGTTTTATATTATTTTGGAATTTCCCTGAGGAGAACCACAACAATTTTACGTAGTTACGCCCGCGGTCAAACGACCTGACCGTTGGGGCATAGCTTTAATTGTTGAATCAAATCTAAAAATGTGGGAAAAATTCTAATGACACCTTTTTTTGAAACCGCGAAGAAATGGCATTGAATAATTTTTATTCGTCGTATTTGATTGGCTTCCAAGAAATGCGATCCGAATTACCGACATAACATTAAAAGTCATTTAAAAACTTTCAAACATATTAAGTCAGTAGAAGAACCATTTTCACCTAATAGATCAGGCAACCAATCTAAATTAAATTTTCCCACAAAGAATTTACAAACAGTGGAAGCTGAAGCAAAGTTAAGTTTGTTTGTTTGTGCTCACTCGTCAATACTGGCAATAGACCACCTTGGTGAATTATGTAATAATGCATTCCAAGATCAAACAGCCAAAACTTTAAAAATTCATCGAACAAAATGCAACTGCGTTATAAAATATATCCTACACCCCCACTTTCAGAAAGATTTATTATAGTCAGTGCTCAATGGCTTTTCAAATTATAGTTTGTTACTAGATGAATCAAACGATATTAGTGTAAAAAAACTATTAGGTATTGCAATTGTGTATGTAGAATTAGTATGTAACGCTGAAATGATCAATGTAACGCTTAAAATATTTCAAATTCAATTAAAATAACGCTGGAAAATTTTAAACTTCCTTTAAATATGAATTTTCTGTTTATACTCCGGGACGACCAAACGGTCAGAGGAGTTAACAAGATAGACAGAATACAAGAAACAGTACCATATTCAGCAGTCACGGGCTTGAACCCCGGTCACTCAAGGCCCGTGTACTTATGCACCCGCGCGCCTGACCACTAGGCTACGGCATCACAGCCGGTCTGTTTTCAGTATCATTTAATCTACCTTCCATAATTACAATATACCAAAAATAATATGAAGAATTAGCTGAAACGATTTAAACCAGAATTGAAATAATTTGTGGGCATTGGGACAGATAATGCTAGCGTTATGATTGGAGTTAATAACAGCGTTTATACACATTCGAAGTCCGATGTACCGAAATTGATATTAATTAAATGCGTATGTCATTCTTTGCAATTAGCAGTATCTCATGCAACCTGCGAAACATTCCCTAGAAGTCTAGAATTCATGATCGCTGAAACTTATAATTGGTTTAGTAAATCCACTAGCTGACAAAATCAATTCAAATATTTATACAGTGCCATAAACGATGGTGCAGATCCGAAAAAGATAGTTCATTCGTGTCAAACAAGGTGATTATCCATTGAAGTTGCTATAACAAGAATTTTAGAACAGTATATTGAAATAAAAGCCCATTTTGAAATAACTCGTTTGACTGACAAACGTTATACTGCACAACTTCTTTATTCAATGTTCAAAGATGAAAGTAATTTAGCGTATATTTTATTTTTAAAACCTATCTTATCTGAAGTACAAAGAGTAAACAAATCTTTTGAATCAAATTGAAAAAAAATGAGCAGTATATAAACATTACTCTTGTTAAATGGGAAAACATCAACAATACAATGAAGTTTTGGTCAGAAATTTAGAAATATCCAGATGCAAGCGGTGAAAATCCATTTAAAGAAATTAGCCAATTTGCATTGGGTATTTTAATTTTGCCATTATCCAATGCAGATGTGGAAAGAATATTCAGCAACTTAAATCTAGTAAAAAACAAAACACGCAACAGAATCAGTGTTGGCATGGTTAATGCAATCTTACCAGTACGATACGGGCTCAAAAGAGTTGAAAAGTGTTGTAAAAATTGTTTTGCCTGAAGAAGTACTTCGCAAAATAGGTACACAAGAAGCATATGATGAAGAGATATTGAATTTCGAAATTAATTTAGATTTTTAGATATTGATTTTATATTAAAAACAGAAAATAAATAACTATTTATATATACTATTTGTTTGTACAAAGTACAAACAAATGAAAATTTTAAAAATTTGGCGGGTTAAGTGTTAAAAATAGCGGATTTTGAGTATGCGGCTAGCGGGAAATACAACACTGAATATCTCACAGTAAATGGCAGATTGCCATCAACCAAGCAAAAACCTCATAGGATTGGCTGAAACACGTTTCAGTGTTAATAAAATTCTTTCCTATCTAAGCATAAATAATATAAATGGTTTCGTTATTATAACTTTAATTTGGTGCATTTTATACATTTGTTTTATTTACATTTTATTTAGCTCATACATTTATTATTTATTTAATTTACTTTCTATTTATTAGTTTCATATGTTTATTAACATTATCTTATTTTAAAAAGAATGTGACCGCATCATTCTAACAATTCTCTGGCGATTCCTTTATCATAAAGAATCCTTACCGATATCGCTGTGTCTAGTTCTTAAGGCAGACGCCCAAAACGGCTACACCTGCATTTCGACGCTTTCCAAATGCGCCCTAATGAATAGTTTATTGCTAGATAGTTTCCGTGAGGACTTCTCACTTTCTATCTGATACAGAATGATTTCTAGCCGTTGAATATCATTCGGCGTGTATATTACACGGTGGCATGTTCCCAAACTGTGACCAATAAGTGTGTGTAGGGATTACCGGTTCAACAGACAGTTTATTGCTTCCACTAAAATACGACACGGTAGACTTAACTTAAAGCTTAAAACCTGTAGTGCGTTGAAAGAAATATCTTAAGCTTACATGTTTTCTAGACATACTCCTGCTTTATCGACCAGCAGCTTCCTCATAGAAAGATAACGCCCAGAAAGATGCGTAGAGATTGTCAGCGAAAATATAGCCAGTTTCATCCATAAAGCTGGTCGTTTAGTGCCTAAAATTTATTTTTTTAATGGGACAGTTAATTTTAAAATGGCGCAATACTAATTTCCAACGAGCATTTGGAATTATATTGGAAATGTTTAAAAACGAACACGAGAGTGAATGCGTCACGAGTGAGGATGACATTGTTGTGCACGCACCAGCACATCTCGTTTCACTGAAGTGGAAAAAACTGAAAATTAATTTATAGACAGTACTAGCAGAAGGCACGATAAATGTACGATTTATTTTACAGACTTATACATTGAGGAATACCGGCGCATATAACCAGAATGAATTTTATGTGCGAAGTCGGATCGCTTGTTAAACTAATTAACACTAATTAAGCGGCCTATTCTTCTGAGGATCGATATGCGTTTCAGTTTCATTGATTCGCCTCAAGTGACGGAGCCATTCCATTGAGTTGCTACAGAAGCTGCTAACGAGGATTAATAAATTTGGGACATCCAAAAATCCTTTAATGAAACATAAGTTAGTCTAACCAATTGGAGTAAAATAAACGCTCTTAAAGGATAATATTTACGCTTATTATCTGGCTGCCCGTACGCGTATAAAAAGAAACCGTACATTCGATTCAATTAACGCGAGAAACCGCCGTGACAAAATATATTTCACTTTAATTGAACTTCTTGTTTACAAACTCGGAAGTGATACTGGCTGGAGGCTATTCACTGCCCGTGAGAGAAATGCTAGAGGAACGCACCCTTTCAACTACTAATTCTTTTCTTTTTTTTTTCGTTCCATCTTGCCTATGTACGAAGTCATTTGCATTCCTTTTCACAATGTCTTAGCGAAGTCCTCATCGGGTGTAGCGTATTGCATTATAAAAGATATTAATTACTTAGAAGGGAATTCCATGCCTTCCGTGTGTCCAGTCATTTGTTTGATTACCCGAATATTTTTGTTTAGTAACTACGTTCTTTTCGTTTGTTCTAATGGGTTTGTTTCAGTGGTCAAATAAGCCTTTTCTAAGTGGCATTTAAACCTACGAAGAAACAGAATCTGATTTAAATTTTCTGTCTTTTTAATTTCAATAAAGTAGGGCCGAGACAATTATGGAGATGGCAAACTTGGAGGATCTTTCTACTGTAAAGAATTGGATGAGGAGCTATAACGCATATATAGAGAGATAAAAAGGTTAAAAGCGGGCCGCTGTACATCTAATTACAAGCCTTTAAAGTAACTTTAGTATTTCTTTAAAGCCTAAGGGAAAAGATAATAGAATTTAACATAAGTTAAGTGAAGGAACCGTGGCGGTAATGGCGATTATTAATCAACAAATAAGAATGTTATGGTGCTGAGATTTACTTGGGAAAAATCCGCATAAGCACATTCTGGCCCGAAAATTAAACCTATAATTCTCCAAGTTCATCCATACCTTCACATCGCCTTCTTTGTATACATTTTACTCCAAAATGTTTCTATACAGAGATATGCTTAACACGGATGTGTCTGAGAATCTCTCTGTGAACTGATCTGGAGGTTGGCTCTTCCCGTTGATCTTGGGGTCGTGGCCTTCCGATGCTGCATGGTCCGCAAAGACGTAAACAATTTCAAGTGGACGCACGCAAAATGCAAGTTAAATAGCGAATGATCCACAAGAATTCTCATTTCTCGCATATAAATTGTCAAGACTTTACACGAAAGGAATAGGAAAGTTGGCGTTACTGACATAGAGGAAGGGGGAACATACCAAAAAGGAAGACAAAGAATGAAATAACACTCAAAATCAACGGGACCGTCATTGAAAATGTTCACTCTCACACCGATTTGGGGTTGAAGTGGGATGACAGTCTAACCTTCAAAGACCACCTCAATATGGCGAGGCAGAAAACGCTCGCAGCTCACTGGGAAATCTGACAGGAGCTCATCGGTCTTAGGCCTTGAGGCCTAAGACTCTTGGATTACGTCCAAAGAAATTTGATCTCTGTACCGCTCTATGCATCTGTGCTTTGGTCAAGGGCCTACTCTGCTGAACTCAAGAGATTTCTTGGGACAGAGTACTGGCTCCTGAGATGGTTAAACAGGGCGATGGGCCACTCTTTTACTATCTCTCGGAGCGTGCTCTACGCAAACCTCGGTATGAAACCATGGAAAACCATCATCAAGGAGAGGAATCTGCACACCTTAGCATAACTCCTCTGTGACCAAATGGATTCACCTGATATCTGGAAAGTGACGACAGTCCCTCGGACCATCGAACGAACCCAGTGCAGTGCAACACATTGTCTTAGATCTTCACTACAAAACCAGCAACACCTAGGATCAGTGTTTCCAGCGAATACGTTCGGACCATATAACTCCCTGGGAATTGATGCGTCAGCTTTCTGCAGCTAGAAGTGTTACAGACAGGACACCGTGAAAGAAGCGTATAAACTAGAACTATTGACTGTACCACCACCTTCACAGTTTTGAAACTTCAGCGTCTATGTTAGCTTACTTGTAAATACAATGCGTTTCCTTTCTTTAAATTCAATCAATGTAATCGCCTTGAATATTTAATAATGTACAAACCTCTAGTTGAACCAGGCTGTTTCGGGGGTGCCCACTGATATGGAAATAAAAAGATAAAAATAATAATAAGCAACCAAACTGTCCCATCGCTCAGGGTCTCACTAGCCTGACTCAATTTCCAGTGTGCGCCTTTTGTTTCCATGGTTTGCCCAAGGAAGTTCAATGCGTTTCGAGTTATAAAGAAGATTATATGCCTTGTGAAGGCTGCAGCTTTGAAAAAAAAAAAAAGAAGTTTTTTAGTAAATGAGTCGTAAATTATCCCTGAAGATTTATGTGGTTAGAAATCGTCTTAATGTCTTGCGCATGATTTGATTTGTTCTCCGGCATAGATCAGAGACCAAATCAAATGAGCATGGAGTTTGTTTCACTGTATGTAAACTAAATCATCATTAATATCTAGATGGTCACGTGATCTGTGGCGCTCAGTATCTACAAAAATGAAGACTTAAGAATGACGCTCTGATTCAAATTTTTTTTGAAGATCTGGTCGTGCACTGGAGCATTTCCAAGTTCACAAAGAGCCTTGGTTCATCAGCCTCGGTTAACTCTTATGACTAACCAATCTTAATTAGACATAATGGAAATTTAGTCGAACAAATTGCACTAATACACCGTCATATTCGCTCTTATATATTCCTTGTTGCAGATATCTTTGGTAAATGAGAACGTCATGAAGTAGGGCTCGATGCTTAAACGAAAATCTTTCTCGTTAGCCGCCGAGACTATGCCATCACTCGTAATTATTCATAATTTCATTACTCAGCATCACTCATAATTCCATTAGGTGTTCGAAGAATCCTCGTCAGAACATTTACTCTGCTGCAAATTGCCTTCTTTACGAGGCACTTTGTGTTTCATTGTCCTCCCAAATAAAACCTCTATTCAATATTGCCATATTCGTGTATGCAACGACAGTACGCTTAAGAAATGGTCATTCGCGGGAGAAACTAAAATCCCAATCAATTATCTAATTAAGGAAATGCGCCCAAATGACATTTCCCACGTCTTTAGTCCAATACTGAAACAGAGGCAACATTTTATTTGGATTTTAAAAATATTCAAGAGCTGTAGTAATGTAAAAAGACAATTTATAGAAGAGGCATTGGGGGGAGTTAAGTTCTGTGATTTTTCTTAAGTTAAACAGTAAATAGCCCAAATATACTAGACAAAAACAAGGCTCAAGCTAGTTCGATTATGCCAAAAAGTCTCTTAAATCACTATCTGTCCCTTTATGGAGTCGATAATCTCAATCCGAAACTTAAAGAAAAATAATAATTGTTATCAAAAGGTATTAAAAGCGAACAAAAATACTGCAATGCCAGTATATTGATAATAATACTATATTATTCTATTTTACAATAAAGATACGTCAGTACTCAGCGGAGTCACCTTTTACCGATATGTGAGCTGTACTGTCATGATGATAACCAATCTTCCCACCCTCTAAATAAAAGATTAAACCAGGAGATCTCCAAACTGCGATGTATCGTGCCAACTAGGCTGCAACGGAGGGCTGAGGTATTGTTATAGTTTATGCACGAGTTATATCGTAATTTTAGTCAATTCAACCACACACAACTAAATGTTGGTTTCCTTAATGCTACAGACACTGGGTTGTAATAATTTAAGGGCGACTTTTTGGGATTGAGAACGTAAAAGAAGCGCGTACAAATACAGCTGATCGCCAACGTTTTTAATCAACACGGAAAGCACCTTACAAAGAAAAACGATTACCGAATCCCCCAGTAGACATCGCTACGCTTAGTCAACAATTTTTTTCTATTTCTTTTTTTTTAATTTCGCGCTGTAACCAAGTTATTTGTTGTCCATTCTGGAAAGTGTGCTGTAAATATTCAATGACTCACCAGTTACGCTGCGATTAGCGACGAGTTGATTGTAATCTAATGATGCGTTTCAATTATCTCATTTTGTTTACATTCGCCATCCTAAGAGGATACCGTTCCCTTGGAAATCTATTTAATTTGGTTTAAAGAAATATTTATTCGTAGTAGCCGTCACCACTATGTCTTATCTTTCTACTTAATTGCCTGGTGTTTATTTAGGGTTTCCCAGGTCTCCGACACTTACGTGCAAGTCGTTTTTTTTTCACTTTGTCACTTAACAACAAGCACGCTACTTCTCCACTATGGCTGCCAGAACACTCCATCAGCGCATTCGTTCAATTGGGAGGTTCATAGAGCGTCGAACGTTTTTTTGTTATGTCCGTAAGGAAAGGAACTTTCCATTCGCCGCAAATGTTTATTCGTCAGGTGGTCTCTTGACGATTATATCTCATCGGCTTTATCGGCTTATTTATTTAACCACACGTAATAAACGGTTTACTGCTTATTGGATTATTTCGATTTAAGTGATGTTTGCAATGATATCCCCACTGGTGAACATGCTGACGACATCACGGTGTAAGTGGCTTACAGATGCCAGTTCCGGGTGCTTCTGATGGGACTAAGAAACACAGCTGTGTGCACAAACAACTGCATGGTACCTTCAAAAAAGGAAATTATCCCTCCACTCAGTTCCATGTAATGCCAGAGACATTTTTATTCGATTAGTTTCAAATAGTTTTATAACCATCATTAGTTTTTGTGGCACTAAAACGTTCAAAAATGATTTTTTAGTGGCGAGTTTCAGCGTTTTCAAAGTGCATCATCTTCGTACTACATTTCACAGCTTTTACGTACTCTTTTTCAATCGAATTTCATATAATTGTTGCTGTTTTAATGCTGTCCAGATAATACTCAATATAACAACGTACCACGTATTTTGGGGCTTCCTGTAGATTCAACATTCAATGTGCGAATCTCCATAGTCGCGGCAGACCCCTTTGCCTTCATAGGCCATGGACAATCCACGAAATTCAAGACTGGATATGGTTGGGATAGCCAAGTTAGCCTAATTTACAGAAGCCTGGAGTTTCTGATTCAGTACACATCAAACATGCTATTTATCAGTCACAGTACACTGAAATCTCATGTCTTTAGCTGCTCGTTAGTAATCAGAGAACACTTAAGTCCAATAAATATTATACCACCCCTTAATATATCGACTTGGTAGCTTCCAGTGCTACCTCTATAAACTGCTTATCATAATTTTCTTCTTTATACTCTTTCGAGAGTTTTGCAACTTCGTTTCCTTACATCTCTTCTCCCTAAGAAACATACAAATGGTTATTTGAAAATGTTTTCCTTACTAGGGTTCTAAGAAGATCGAGATTTTTCTCGCCTACCTTAAATTGAGGAAGTATCCTGTACGTAGTAAATAAATTCTTTTCTCCCCTGCGCATTTCTCGGTCTTTTAAATGTTATTCGTTCCAGAACAGTGAAAGAGCTTACGGTGAACTCATTAGGGAACAGAAACTACATTTAAAGAAGTTGGTTGCAGTTATTTGTATGAAAACCGTGCCTTCTAAATTTTGGTTTTTGTAAGCTGCGCTTACCACTTCCACAACTTCGATCCCAACGAGTCTTTTTGCTCTTCTCGTTTGTGCAGATTTTTCTCCTTTTTTTTTCAAATTCGTGTCAAGGGAATTTCTCAACTTTATTTCATCATTTTCGGGGTTGAAGATTAAATCCCAATAGCTATCCAGCTGGCGGATAATTTGAACTCTGTATATCTGTGCCAAATAAATCTCAGAGAATTTAAAGTTTTTTTCTGAGTTCGATGCTAAATGTCGCTTTGAAAATCTGCAATGGACTTCTTCATTGTCGGACATGCACTCAAGATTTCCGAGGTCAAATTTTTGACAAAGAGGTAGTTTCAATTTCTGCCAGTAGCGAACTGTGAACTTATGTCAGCAATTTCTTTAAACAAAGTTCAATGTACGCAATTTACAGACACAGCTGATGCCTCATGGCCTTTAGTTACCCTAAAAAAAATCTAAAACCGACCAACTCCTTGAACAGGACAGGAATGGCCAAAATGTCGTATTAGACAACATGAGTCGAAGTACATCCACCAGCGAGTCCAGAACTTAGTACAAGTCCATAAGAAAATTTATAAGACTCCATCAGTGTACATTAATAATAAGTTTTATTAGCCTACAACCTTTAAAAATAAATCAATTATTTGTTATATTAAGAGTGAATAAATTTATATCAAAAAATAATCATTTTATTGCTGCTGAGAGCAGACAAGTCCTTCACGGCTTCTGAGAGTTATGGGCAACAAGTTATTATTGGCGAAATGGTTATATAAAGTGGCTTTAGAGCTTCTGGAAGTTGATTTCTGGCTGGGAGGCGGGATTATCTGTTGTTCCAAGTGGGTTTCCATTTCTTTTTTACGTTGTTGGGCGTTGGACTTCATCATTCTAACTGCAGGACGAGGATTTCTTTTCGATAGAATTTGCTATTTAAGTACTTTTAAGAGATTTAAGAGTTGTAATATTGAGTTGGAGGAAGCAGCCGGTCAATCTAGCGGATTTTTGTGAGCTTAGAAGAAGAGGACTTCATGAAATGTCTTCTAGCAGATACTTTGGAGATAATCTGGCTGATATATAGCGCATTGATTACCTTACAGACGACTTCTGCAGCAGGATTACCTTCATTGATTCTTGGTTCCACTGTTTAGTTCTGAAGTAATTTTGTAGGTATTTTTCTGGATATTTTGAATGGAAAACGGAGTTTTCGACTGAATTATCTGAAAATACAATATTCTATAGCAAGGTATTGTTGAATACGGATTGTGAATCACCCGAACAGGTCTCATATCTAAATGGAGTAGATACAGCGCCGGACATGATTAATAACTATTTTAGTACTTTTTTCTGTATATTTTTCTTGTATAATGATCCACATTGCACTAGTAATGTTCTTTTGTTGTTCCTGGATGTTGCTATAGAACACGTTTACCGATTACTTACCTACAAACTGACAAAAATGGAAACCAGCGTTTATTTAACAAATAAATGCAAAAATAAATACCTTACTCGAAAGATAATGATGACGATTTATCTTGGAAAACGTCCGCTTGACGGAAGCAATCCATTTTAGCAGGAATCAAAGGGTGTTGAGCACTCATTGTGCTTGTCACAAATGAAGCTGTCTCACAAACTTCCTAGAAATGCATGTCAAACATCACATGGCCAAGGAGAATTTCTCTGTCCCTTGATGACAAACAGAATGAAATCGGTTGTCTTTGCAGTCTGGTATATATTGGGCATAGATACTTCCACTCGCATGATAAAATAGCATCATCTTATTAAATTGCCAAAGAATAATACGTTCCTCCGTCCAATTCGAACGCACCTCGAATTGTTCAATCAGACGTTACACAATCATCAACGAACGGTTCTAACACTTAAAAGTGGCCCAGCGCTTTCCACCCATCCACTTCTGATAGGAGTTTAGGCGTCCTTGCGTTCCTTAAGATAACGTCTATACAAATAACAATCCATGCCAATCTGAACACGTGCAGCAAACAGTCAACATCATTCTACAGTCCAACTCACAGAACAAGCTTTTCTTCTTCCTCATTTATTCATTCATCTTCTTTTCTGGAACAACCTTCCTTCATACGTGTTTTTTGGAAATTAAAATCTACAGAAGTTCAAGTCTAATTGTCAACAAATATCTTCTTTCATCTTCTCATCCTTCAAATCTATGCACGGTACTAAGTACTTTACGTTCTGATTCCTCTGTTTGGGGTTTTCATAAAAAAAACCAAACATTTGTAATTCTTGTAATTGCAGTATACGCGTACTGTAGTTTACAACAGCCTACTTCGTGTGGTCAATAAACAGGGTTTCTCTGTAGAAAATACGTAGCTAAATAAACAAATACTCATATTATGTACGCATACAAACATATTAGCGCAAATGAAATGTTTGCTTTTACTTTCTGATACTGGCTATATTTGTTCTGTTAAAACAAGCTTGTTTTCATTTCTGAAAGCCACGATATAGCGACAGGAAAAAGTGTGCTTCTTTCATTAATTAGCTCAAGTGAATGACCGACATAAATATTCAGTTTTTACTTATTTTCTAACCGCTTATTATAATTTATCCCATTTTCAATTATCTGATTTCTTAAATGAAAAAAATTTAGTTTACTTTGGTACTTGTATATCGTGTTTACGAGTGTGCGACCGTGGCGCCATCTTCTGTGAATTATTATTAATATATGCTTATATTTTAGTTTTATTTAAAGCTTCGTGTATTTTTTTTTGCTTTCTAATTTATATTTTGTGAAGTAATTCATGGATATCGTTGACTTTCTTTAAAAACAGTTTGTGCGAGCAAAGGTGTCCACCCGAAATCCTATAAGATACTTTAAATTTAGTTCTTAGGAGACTAATGTACAGTCTAATTTCTCCTTAATTTAAAAAAAAAAAAAAAAATCGCGTTACGTGCTAATTAATGTGAATACTTTAGTAGCCTGGCGAGGTTATGTGACACGTTTTGACCACAGTGTTGCCACTAGGGTCAAGTGCCATCCAATCTAAAACGATGTCTTTAATCGAAATTTTTAATTTCTCATGTCCTTTGCTGCCTAAAGGCAAAGACTGTGCCTAAGCCTTTTATCTCTTGTCTACTTTGATAAAGGAAGAAAGCTCCTCTTTTGAACTCTTTAAAAAAAAAAAAAAAAAACCCAAAAAAAAAAAAAAAAAACCAATGCCGCAACCAACTTTACAAAGTATACCGATAGCAACAAACCCTAGCGTTAAAAAAAATGGCAAACTTTTCTTTTACGTATTTTGGAACGACAAACAAGTGCTTCAGTATTCTAGAAGGCACGGTTATATTTTTCTTTTTTGTTTTCGAAAGAGATATTGGAATAAATTAACAATGAACTTTTTTTTACAACAGCAGTCTCTTCTGACCCACCACTCTGTCACAGATAACGGTAACTCACTCGAAAGATATCACGTTGATTATGTGATCATAATAAATAAATATCAGATTCATCATGTGACATTATATTAGATTACGTATTATCAATCTTGGGTTGAAGGCCATAAAAAATAATTAAGAAAATAAAAAAACCGTACGGCAGATCACTCCTTGGGAAAAGAGCGCGTCAGTTTATTCCTTGATGAGATAAATTTCATTGCAGTGCCAGACCTCCCTTGGGAAAGCTCATGAGGCGAATGAAAGCATACCTGCCAACGGCTCTAATTTTATCGAAGAAGTTCCGACAAATGACCTTTGCTTCTCTCCAGTTGTGTTACCGCGCCGATGTTTCAATCAACCGATCGAAATTATTTAATTTCTTTTTCATTTTTATTATCCCCAAACTTTTCTCTGAAATAATTAATAGAACTTAAGCAAAATATAAATTGAAATAGAAATTTATGGTTGGACAATCCCGTATTTGAACTCTGTATCAAGTATTAGAGATATGTTGGAGCATTCCACCGTCAAAGAGACGAAGGGGGTTCTCATTTTAACTCCAAATGCGGAAGCTTTCAGACGTTTCATGTATAAAGACGTGCCAATTAGCTGGTTTGTCCGTCCGTCCGTCCCTCCGTACAGAACAGGGCGCATATATGAATGTAAGATATACGAAGTGTGCCTACCAGTTACGCAGAAAGTCCTCTTTCACGATTTGTTCGACTTAACCAAGGTTACTCACAACCTTGACGTTTATAACTCGACCACGACTAAAAAAACTGTTTTGTTTTTTTTTTTCAATTTTTATAAATGGTTTAAGACTTGTCCCTAACAAAAATAGATAAACCTGCTCTAATATTTGCTTATTAAATATAAAATGTGTCCTGGCACTCAATCAATAATGCATCATGGGCGCTACGCCTTTTCTTGTACCTCCATACCCAGTCTGATCCATGCGACTCCTATTTTCAATGAGGTGTACTGGCCCCTAGTAATTTTAAGGTAACCAACCATTCGTGTTCTCAATTAGAAAACCACAGACTGTGTTTTAAACCCATAACAGTATATTTCACACAAGAGCATTAAACAACTGAAATATAAAGCAAATCAAATCGAGTTGCCTCACTCTTACACTACAAATAAAGAGAACTTCTCCGAAGACGAAAGGTAAAAATATATTGCAATTTTGGTTCTGGGGTAATGACATTATTGCCGACATCCGCAATCGAACTTATAATAAATTAATATAAATTTAATATAAAAAATAACAAATATAAATTATAAAATTTAATAATTATAAATCCTATAAATTATAAAAATTCCGTTAAATATTCTAAAGACTGTTTGTTTTTATGTAAAATAAATAAATATGAAAATTAACCCCTTATAAATATCTTACAATTCTTAATATTCGCTGAATTCTTGAAAAGATCTCAATAAGTTCCTCCTATCGAACCCGAACTTTTCTAAACAGGTGTTCGGTGACACATCATCCCTTGATAGGTAGTCAAAATGTTTTACTCGGCTAAAATACCGAAGTAATCTTTTTAATGCAAAATTCGTTTCAGATCTGAATTTAAATTACAGTTTTAATCAAAAGTTCCTCCACGATTGTAACCATTAATTTAGTTTACCCATCTTTCCGATCTTATATATGCTAATGTTATGTTAATCTAGAAACGCTTTTTAACCAAAAAAGAAAACTATTTTTTGCTGCTTTATTCTCAGTACATCCGGGAATTTCTTATGTTGAAACGAATATTCTCGAACAACAGCATTTTACGCGTTCAATAACTTTCACCTGAAGAAATTAAGCACTCGGGGAATGGGTCTGAAATACCATCAATAAGTACAGAGTTGTTACCAACATTTCAGCTATTATTATTAATTATTGGGAGAAGAATGAAGTTTATTTTTTAGTAAAATATGGTATAAATAAACTTTTCATTAAAATAGAAAACTAGCCTGTTACTGCTGCCATAAAATGTCACGTAAAGAACAATCCGCATTAAAATTCAAATCGTGAATTGCACGCGCACGGTCGTTTGATTGGCCAATAGCATTTAAAGTTAAATATTCATTGTTAGAGACACCAGTTTTTCGATCAATATTTTCCATTTAATAAAAGATTTCACACACTTGTGCAGACAAAATTTTACTGATACTGAGTTATTATGAAATTTAAACTGAGAATTCTTTCTCTGTCTTGCGCAATGGACCTTAAAGAACTTGTTGAAAGATTTTAAGTTACGAAGTGGTAAAAATGCTAAATGTCTACATAGCCTTAGTTGCTTTGGTGCTTAATACAACAAAAATGTAACCTTTCAGCATGCGGTTGACCAAAATTTTTTAATGCGCCTTCATTCTCAGCCTCCGAATTAGGCGATGTGTATTCATATCAAACGCTATTAACCTTTACGGTATGTTATCGTGCAGCAAAGTAGTTATCGATATGGCGACTCCACTGGGGTTGCAACAAGCCATGTTGACAACCACTGATGTGTCATATTACTCAGTTGCTTTATCGCTTTGTATACACTGCGTTAACATAAACAGTGGGATAATAATGAATGAGCACATTTTATGCAATTTTGACATCATGTACTTAATTCAGGGATGCTCTCAATATTGTGGCTAAAGGCACATCTTCCCTGTAACTTCTTTCAGTGTAACGTAGTTGCGTCTCTGGTTTAGAAGGGTGTTTCAGGGGGAGGTGAATAACTGCAGAAGTTTAAGTTTTAACTCTATGCCAGGGAAAATGGCGGAGTCAGTGGTTAAAGGAGTAATGCAAGATCATATTGTCGGGGTGGAGCCATAAGGCAATCATAGCATCGATTTGTTGGGGGGGGGAGTTCATGCCGGGCCAATCTGGTTGGCTGTTGTGAGGTAGTCTCCTCTGGAAAACAAGATGCAGAGAATAATTCTGACCTCATATTGTTAGGTTGCAAAACCTTTAGGACTGTACTAGATGTACGATTGTTGTGTAAATTGGAGCAATGTGAAATTAGGAGAAAATTGTTTCTATGGACGGGGATATGGTTAGGTGATAGGAGACAGGTTCAAGGATGGTTACTTTGCTCTTTAAGGAGCCATAAGGTCATGGGTGAGTTATCGCGTGGATCAGCGTTGGTCTCCTTGCTGTTTTTAATATTTATTACTCAAACTATTTCAAGTTTGATGTGTGTGTGTGTGTGTTCGCTGGTGATAGAGAGGTGGGCACAAGGGCTAATAACAGTGATCAGGTGTGCTGCTTCGTTTCGCTGCATGGTTTCTCTCAATGCAGTAAAGCTGTTGAACACTCAAGTCTTATTGGCACCGTATCGGAGAATTAAAAATATAAGTTTTTCCGTCTTTTGGGAATCTCCTAGAACCCAACTGGAGTCAATGCTCCAATTGGGTTCGAAAAGATTTCCTGGGCTACGTTTGCGTTGTAAGTTTTGACCCAGCAAATGATTATTTTCATTCAAAAGTGTGTTTCATAATTATTTTAACAAATACTCTTTTTAACTCCAAAATAATTTAGAAATTATTCAAAGAATGCATCGAAGCTATTCATCAACGACATCTACAAAATCGATATGCCCCGAGTTACCAATATATTACACTTAACAAGATTACTTAACCGGGCGTACATTCGGGGAGGATTTAAAGTACTACCTTGTGATGATTTAATTTGGTAACAAATGTGTTAAAAAAAAGAGAGTCGACTGTATTCAAAGTTATCTGAAAATGTGTATATTTTTAAAGAGTCACATGCAAAGTAGTCATTTCATTTTACCCGAAGATATACCTGATTCTCTATTTATGATCCAAATTCGGTCAATATCATAAACTCGATATCTAAGACTTTTTAAATGGTACGTAATTTATCTTTGTAGGTGCCAAACTCGAGACTATTATCGTGAATAAACATATATTCAAGAACGGTTTTGATAATAGATTATTTATAGCAACGCCGGGTAACTTCAGCTCGTTTTAAATACGGGGTAAATCAGATTTTCTTTGTCATTAATTCTAAAGTGGGTTTCTGACAACAAATGGAATCGAAAAGTTCTGAACGGTTTCTTCGATAACAGCTTGGTTTTTAAGAAAAACGAACTTCAAACTGTGTGACGTTATTTCCGATATTAGAATATATGCAAAACGACAAAGTTACACTTCAATAGCAAACAAAATAAGCACATGCGTGATACAAAATACACAAATTAGGAAAATACTGTCGAATAATCTCTAAACCTACGTCTTTTCGTATAAATGCCCTTTTCTTTTTAATTGTGTTAAAGCAATGCGTATCGTCATTCAAATTTGTGAAATTATGAACTCTAAACAGACGTGTGTCATCTTACTGCAGACTAAACGAAGAACTTCTTAGGCAACGTCCACTCATGGATCCAATGCCACAAGAAATATTCGCGGACTTTTTTCCCCCATGCTGGCTAAGTTAGTCTCAAGCGAGAGTTGCATGGTTTTTCTCCAAGAAAATCCTGGTTTTCCATCCAGCAAACAGAGAAATTGACCACAGAGTATACGCAATTAACAGACTCAATATACTAACGCCTCGGCTTACCGTACTATTCACCTTCGTTTTTGCTGTTGAATTCTGAAGCAGATATGTATCCAGATACTGTTCATCTCCTCACACCTGCATGGCCACAGGTCACCGTGGAGTGTGGGAAGTTCTGCAATGGTCCAAACTGGACACAGTTTTCACTCCACGAAATAAATCGAACCTTTGCAGGCTAACGCATCATGGCGTGAGTTGTCTTTGAGCTAATCTAAAAATTCGCAGAACTTAGTCCCTCCCCATATCTAGTCATATAATTAGTAAACCCGTGCAGACGTGTTTTAATAACTCGAGAAATGCTACCATACATCTTGACTGTAACTTCCTCCAAAAATAGGTGTGGTAATGGTACTGCTGCACGCGTAAACAGCATATGAAATAAACTAGCTTTTCGCCTTTGCTGATTTGCCCTCGCCCCTTGCTAATGATATGTACTTAGCGCTTCGTGACTCTTTTATGGAAAAAAAAGCAATTATTTACACGCCATTGTGATCATTTTAGAATGTCTGGTCTGAATAGAAAGTCCTCTTTAATTTGCACAACTGAGATCCTAGACATCCCCGGTGTGCTTCCTCCCTCTTTCAAACGTCTTTATTGAAACTGTCAAACTTGCCTGTCCTTCTGGTGAAGATGTCTGTCTTATGGTAAAGCGCACGGCCTTCCTTGGAAGGGATAGGTAATCTACCAAGAACTGGGTCAACAAAAGCAGATGGCCTTTTATCCACCCCATTTTCTCTTATTAGACGACACCCTAAGTACTCACCCAGTTTCAATTAACGAACTTCATTCGCCTATTCTACCCACAAAAGGTTAAACATCAGTTCTTATTAATTAATCGTATTGAGTCTTACGAAATATTGATTTTAGCGAATGTTTGTAGATTCCACCCTAATCTATCACCAAGAAAGCGGGTCATTCATTCCGCACGCAGTTTTCTTTTGTATGGCGGCGAAGCTCAGCCAATGATGGGTTAATTAACCTATAGTAAACTGGCAATTACTATAATTAATGTATTCTGAGAAATTTTCAATTACTTCTATAGAGGAAATAATCAACATACGTGCACGTTATTAACTAACCTTTCCTTGCATCGAAGACAGGAAAGTGACATTTGTTCATCCATTAGCATAGATCTATTAGGAGCGAGAATTTATTTAACATTAATAAAACAATTTATAAAACTTCAGATTCACTGAAATTATTATTATTCAAATTTGCTTTATTAACTTATTGATTTACCCCCTGAATAGCCTGCAGGCTAGAGGGGTGTACACTATCAACAGATCAAATAACACAAGTGTGCCAAAACAAAATTTCAAAATAGTCCATATCCATCTATATAAAAGTTTTCAACGTTCATGGAAGAGTCTCATTTTCAACTGTGGACGCAGCAGAGCAGAGGACGGAGCTCATCAGGCCTTATGGAGTGGCATGTCCATAGGTTTCTTCAAGAATCCGGCGTCTGTAATACCTATCATTGACAAAGCTATCAGAGTTTATTTCAAGGATGTTGAAGAACTCTAGAGTATTGCCGGGGAACACATTCTTTAGAGTTTTGTGAGAGGTTTGTGAGTGTCATTCTGAGTGGGAGATGCCATTTTGATTGCTCAGCCTCTCTGGTTCGTCGTCCCGAAATAATCTCGTGAACAGAGGGGGAATCATTCGTCCGGACAGCAATTACGCTAGGGTGGACATGTCCATGGTAAGAACAATGTACCTCCACGAAATCATTTTTAAGTTTGTTAGATGGATCGAGGTATGTAGAGTGGATTTCCCGCTCTTCGGTTCATCCATCGTAGTATCCAATATTCCACCTTTAGCATTTGTTCTGGTAGTAGATGCTGAGAATCAAAGCTCAGAGGCATACAGGGTGGTATGGGTGTGAGGCATCTCTTCATATAGTGGCTTATTAGGGTTCAGGTCAAGCAGCCAGTTAGTTCTTCGTGAACTGTCCAGAAGGCAGCATAAGTTTTCTTTTCAGTGTGCATGAAGTAATCTTGGAAGGAAAGGTTTTCATCCCAGATAAGTACCAGGTCAGAGTGGGACGAGACCCTTTGTATTCGTTTCCCATACAGGATTACTTGGATAACATTCCTCGTTCGCCGCTTTGTGATTGGATTTGGAGCGATTAAATTCTAATCCTATCACCCCTAAGTAGCCAACTAGATGCTGGATTTGTGCTGCTACTTGGTTTATTGCCGCTGTGTGCTGAGGGCCCTTCAAAGTTGCAAACAGCTCAAAGTTATAAAGATCATTATTATTTCCAGATATGTATTTATTTGATCTAAAGATGCTTCTGTTAGTGACTTCATGTTCCATTAAAGCTAGTATGGAACTAATATATATATACACATATTCTGATCAAGTAGCATTTGCTAGTTCAGTCAATTCCAACAGATTTCTCCCTTTCTCTTACAGTCTATTACTATTAACCACTGCAGTAATCTGATTAAACAGTCGACAAGAAAATACTGAATTTAATAGGAACCATTAAATGTCTTTTAATCGTATTTCATTAAAAATTAAGACACAAATTCCACACTGGAATCGAACCCAAGCTAAGATTGATGAAATGTAGCCACAAATACCACAATATTCCATACAGAAAGTACGTTCAAAAGCTAGTACTCAGAGGATAGTTCCTGTGTGTGGTTTTCATTTTTTTTTTCATCATCATCGACTATATACACTTGAGATTTCGATCTTAACAGCTACGTGGTAAATGGATTCGTGGCAAAAACTAAATTAAGGAGATTTAAGATATTGGGTGGACCCGTGAAGAATTTAAGTAAACGATAAGGTAGGCGGCTATAGCTCTTAAGGGGAAAAGAAATCAACCGGTAAAGATGAAAATTTTTTCCGACGCCATCAGCAGGTACGTGTTCATCGGTATGTAAGAAAATGCCTCCAGCAGGAAGTAGCTCTATTTACTTAGTCGTAGAGATGCGATGAAATAATCTGTTACAAACCGAAGTAAATTTCTTGGCGCCTACCGCAATGTACGTGCCACTGTAAATTATTACCACGAGGATGTGCATCGAAGTAGAGTGTTTATTTCACCAGGACCCGCAAGTGGTCAATAATTAAATACTAAGATAAAGAATCGAGGAATGCATCGGGGAGTTAGTGCTTTGCAGTTTCTACATCGACAGAAAACGGCGCCTTCCTAAGAGCTTTAAACGGATCCCACAAAACACGTACGTGATCCTCAGTAGTTAAAGACCCCATAAAAGCAAATAAAAAGTGTCGGCAATGATCAAACCAATCTATGAATTTTGTTAAATTATCCCAATCTAATTTCGGAAACTTCCGGGCATTCCGATTAAAGCATA
The DNA here is from genome assembly GCF_048544385.1 of Mastigoproctus giganteus. Classification (NCBI taxonomy): domain Eukaryota; kingdom Metazoa; phylum Arthropoda; class Arachnida; order Uropygi; family Thelyphonidae; genus Mastigoproctus; species Mastigoproctus giganteus. The sequence goes on along the minus strand of NC_143578.1, from coordinate 135,201,740 downwards.
AATTCTTGAACGTACCAGGGCGTGCTTCTCGTGGCTGTCAGAAAGTAAAACAAATTTCCCATATAGAAGAATTCCAGATGAAACCATGTTGGCTTTCTTTCCAAGAGAAAGCACAAATTTTAAAAAATAAAAATCTATCGTTATAGTAGGCTGCTTTAAATTAGAAAAAACTCTTGGTCACGAGGTATCAGTTAACGACGTATATAAATTGAGCGTTCTCTAAGGCCCGTTTGTTAGTTTGCAAGATGAAAAATCCCTGCAAAATCCTCTCCTCTTAGATGGCTAACTCATTCCCTCGAAAAGATCCGAGTAATCAACGGAATTCCATCCTGAACTCTTACAAACGGATAGTGAGTGGCGCTGCCACTACATTGCCACAATGGGTGAATTTTACAGTGGCAAACTATACAAAGAACGCTTTCAAAAGGTCAGCTCCTATCCGCTCCACCTCATTCCACAATGAATTCTTTCAAATGGTCCACAGTGAGTGACGCCACTGTCAGCCAGTCCAAGCACCTTGAGATCAGCTTCTACTAATTTCAAAATTTCACACATTTCTTAGAATTTGCACACGATACAAAATAGCTAACGGCGAACAAAGACACATTTTACACCGATAGGATGTAATTTAAATGATACTGGATCCGATATCCTTGTCGCTTTTTAAATCGAAAAAGTCCCGCATATTTAATGATGACAGTTTTCATATAGTTAAAATAACAAAATAAAACTTTTAAATTGTCTTTTTAAAAAGAGAATTCAATCACAGAACTCCAATCAAATCAAAGCAATGGGAAAGAGGATCCCAGTGTAAAAGAGACCAAGTGTTGTGATCTAAAAGCCCCAGAGCACCATTAATAGCACTTTGAAGAGCTATTGGTGCGAAAATCAGAAGTATTACAGTTATTCTCTGGTATTCTAGTGGATAAATGAAAAGTTGTGTAAAGTTATTAATTGCAAAATCCTCAGCATCCCTACCATCTATATCGTACTACTAGAAAACTGAAGCCAGCTAGCATTGTGAGCCTTAAAATAGCCAAGTACAATTGGATTGCAGAAAGTCGAGTTTCAAAGAAAGTAAGTCCAAATGTTCTGAGTGATTTGTAAACTTGAAGAACGACAGAGGCAACAGATGAAGTTGACAGAATGGGACAGAGATATATTTAAGCCAGAGGAGATTCCAAATTAGGAAGTTTCTGGCAAGAAATATCGCAGCAGACACACGCGCATTCGCTTTCACCACCTCCGAGGCAAAAGGATTCATAGCGCGATTGAGGACAACTAAGATGAGAAGTATTTGAACCAACCAATAAGTGGGGCGTGGCAGACTCGAGGTGGACATCAATGATATCAGGACTCGGACCACATGCATTTGTGAAATGAATTAGGAAGCATCGTTTCGCAGTTAGCTCTATCAGGTTAATTATTCATGGTACAGTGATGTAAGTTAAGCTACTCACAAATGGAACCTGAAAGTTCCTTCAGCATTTTAGTCTCCTTATAGCAGCCTTCAGTGGAAGTGGAAGAATGTTCACAACAAATCTAAGGGAGCAGTTTACCATAGCAGAACACATAATGACTGTTCATTTTATGGCTTATAATTGTTAAGTTGTATTGCCGTATGATATCCTTACCAAGGCACTCTTCCAGTTTCAGCAATCAGCTTCCAGTTTCAGTGAAAACACTGAAACGTATTAATGTACCACCAAGGATCACCCTGGCAAAGCAGCTAAGAAAGGTACAATTCAATTCAAAAGCAAAAATAGCCTCCAGGGCAACTGGACCTTTCTCATTTGGTGGCGCCTTCTGCGCAGCTGCCATTCTCAGCGTATTAAGCAGAGAGCCAACGATGCCACTAATAATTTAATTATTAAAGCGATACCATGTGTAAATTAAGAAATAAAATGTTTCCCGGAACTTTGGCAACCAGAGAATACCCTCGTTAAAGATATCAGAAGAAAAACGAGTCAGGATTTGCACCTGTGTCTTCTCTCCAAGAATACCGAAATAAAAAAGAAGGTTCAAAAGAGGTTCTTAATTATCTCTTGGTTTTTCCTTTCGCAACTACGATCTTGATTGATAAGTTTTACCACGAACTTCGAGGCAAAAAACCCAGCTGAGTGAACAACTTGTCTAAGAGGTTTGCAAGTGTTTCTTCTAACAGAACTTTTTTTTTTAGAAAAACTCTCCTAACTTTTTATCCTACCGCGGCGGGATTGTAATTATACTGCTGCTGCATTTTAATATGTATGCCGTACTTTAAACTTGATCCAAGACTTAAGAAGTAACTGGCTTTTTTGGTCAATAATAGCGTAATTAAATTATTATACAAGTAACGCTTTTCATGTCTAATAAACTGCTCGGTGTTAAATACCAACCACATCACAAAAGCTTCAGATAATGCATTGTTAATCTAGAAACTTCTGCGCAACTTAACTGACATTTATCTGGATGCTACTCACATTAGAAATTATTTTGTTTACTGATAATCAAAGCTAAAGTGATCGTCTTTCCTCATTACACAATAAATAAGTCCAAAACGTGTTTTTTGTTTCACGTGATAAAAACTAGGCTCGCTCTTCTTCATCGTAAGCTCGATGGAATCGATTTTTAAAAAGAAAATCAATGTGAATTAAAGAAAAATAGTTTTAAAATCAAATATCGTTTTAAATTTCATTCCAGTGGGTATTTGAGAAACGTTTGCTTTGCTTTATAAGAGATTCCTCGCATAAAAATGCAAATGAGTACAGATAAATTGGAGTGGCGAGCAGATGATGTTCTTCGAATAAGAAGGAAAGAAATTAACTGTCCCGATTTTTCAAAATCAACAGGAAAAAAAATATACTAATTATAAAACAGATCTTAATCTTCCTACCACCATTTCTAAGATCGCTTTCTTGCCATACACTCAAGAGGCTACTAAGACTGTATCTTTTTTATACTGAGGATGGCGAGTACACAGTTTTGGTAGTCTGATTATGCACTACCTGTTCGTTGCCTGCCATAGGGTGGCCGGTTTAAACCGATGAGTGGCAGTTGCTAAAGTTTTTTTTTTTTTTTTTTTTAAGATCGTCCATATTTTTTGAAGATCGCCCAAAACAAGAAAATAATGACAAGTTATTTCTTCTAGAAGTGCACTAGGGCGATTTCACACGTGAGAGACTACCTGCAAGCTACAGCTAATTGGCGCACACGGTTAGAGTTTTTATGGGGGCAGCAAAAGAATAAAGCGGAAAAAGAATTTAAAGTTTTAGTTTTTTTTTTTGGTTTATGGGAAATTTAGTTTTCTGTTGTAGTGAGCGAGAAAGAGGGGAAAACGCTGGGGGGGACACGTTGGTTGTTGTTTGAGTTTTTGGTGTATCGTGTACTTTGGTTCTTGTTGTTGTAGGGTTTAAGGAGCATCAGAAACTAAGCCATATTGTTCTGCGTATATTGTCTGTAAATCGCGTGCATTCTGAGGTCGATTTTCTGTTTGCTAGACGAAAAACCAGAGTTTCCGGGAGAAAAAACCACGCTACACTCGCCTGAGACCGACTAACTCAGCCACGTTGTGAAGAAGACATAAATATTCCTCCCGTCATCGATGGGACTCCAACTCGGGTCTTTTCCACCCGGTTTGGGGAGGACGGCGATCCTATCAACTGTGCTACCACCCATGAGAGCATATACTTTCACGTCAATTAATATGGTCCTAATTGAATATTATATCAGTTCAAGCAAACAAGGAGCTGATTTGCAATGTTATTTAAGCAACAAAAACAGGAAAAACACACGAGGAAAACTCCCTCCGCTTGAAATTGGCCCACTGTGCTCTTTTCAGACATCCGGGAGATTACAAGAAGCTCTAATATCCTAGGAACTGGTTCTCCTTAAGGAGCATAACTACAGTGGGGGACAAAAAAACTGCATCACCTTAAAAAAAGTAGTGAAATGTATGAGATATTGTTTGATTACATTCATTTTTTGTTTGTCGCAAAGCAAAGGTATTGCGTCAGATAACGCTTCTATTTCACCAGACAGGAATTGCAAGGGATTGCATCAGCCGTTTCTATAAATACGGCGTTGGAAGGGTATACACGCTCATTAGTATCCTGTTTTGCGAATGCGTAAGCATGGCTCATATGTTCAGGAAGGGCGTTCTACGCGTGCTGTCCCTGATAAAATAGGCTGCCACCAGTCAACATTATCCCGGGTGCTGAAATTAAAGCGTGAAACCAGTGATGTGAACAGAAGGCCTGGATCAGGTCGTAAGAGAGTGACTACGCCTTCCCAAGATCGATATTTGAAACGGCTATGACTTCGTAACCACTATGCTAGTGCTGCTGATCTAAAACTGGACTTTGAGATGACCTCTAGTGTTTAAACAAGTGCACGAACTGTCCAAAGACGGCTTTCGGATATCGGGGGCATACCATCCTCACTGCATAACACCGACCGTAAAGTTCCTCGCCGGTCAGACGGTCTGGGGACGCATAACAAGCAAAGGGATGGAACGAATTAAGCTTATTAACTGAATGGTGAATTCAGAAACCTACACATCTTGGAGGAGTGCCTGAAACCCGTTATTAGGGATTACCACACAGACGTCCAAAACTGCATTTTTCAACAGGACTCATCACCTTGCCACACAGCAAAATTTGTAAGTTTTATGCCATTTAGATTTAATGATGAGTTTGTCTTGTCTCACAAGGCTTAAAACATACACTAATGTTTTCCCTCGTTTTATTCCCTTAAGTTGCAGTCATACCTCAGAAATACTGGCATTACAGTGTTGGACTGGCCCGGCAACAATGCAGATTTGAACCCTATTGAAAATTGATGGTACATAATGTCGTCTAAAATTGCTCAGAAGAAGCCAACAAATAAGATTCAGCTGCAGGAGAGCATTGTAAGGCTGTGGTACCACGAAATTAGGCAACCAATTTCGTGATACCACACCCTTATATCCAGACGTATACCCAGAAGTTGATTAAATCTATGCCAGATCGTTGCAAGGCTGTAATTGCAGCTCGAGGAGGAACAACAAAATACTGAGGACTTATTTTGCTGATTTACAGTACATAATACTATTACATTAACTTGTCATTTCAGTTTGTACACGTATGATTTCTCATATTTCCATTAATTACCCATTTTACTCTTTGGGTAGATATTTATGGTAATTAGATGGTATATCAGGTGGAGTCTTTACTGGATTTCATTCACAGAGATATATATCCCATCTAACAAATGCATTTCGAACATTTCTGCAACCCACAATGCAGCGCAAAACATTATTTGCAAAATTCACAAGGGGATGCAGTTTTTTTGTCCGTCATTGTACATCAAACGTGACGGTTTCGGGAACCAATAGCAGGCAGCGACCACAATACCCTAAGATGAGTTTTTTGTATTGAAACTTATGTGGTCGAGCAAGAGCTTCAATTTCGAGAGGGGGGGGGGATTATAATGGAATAAGACTAGGGCTTGATAGACTGGAAAGACTAGCTCATGCTGTTGTATGCAAATATGATATAGGAATTATTCCAGGGATTTTACCTCGAAGCCAGAGACATATTCGTACCAGTGGTGAAGTTCTGGAAGCATAAGATGCCAAAATGGAAGACAGGTGAGGTTAAGAGTTCAAGTGAGCAAAAGAAGGAAGCATAGTCGTGAGTCACAGTCATATGATTCCGATTTGTATGATCATGATAAGAGAATATGTAATAAAACCACTGATGGAGTAAAATGGGCGAAAGATGAATACGAGAAAGTACTAGCAAAGAAAGCCAGGAACGGAGAAAAGGAGTTTTAGTATGTGAATACAAAAACGAAGAGTAAATCCAATTAGGCTTTTTAATTGGTTGCAACGAAAGGTTCCTGGAAATACCGACCAACAAAAATGGATAAATCGAATATATACTTCACAGCGATATTTGCAATATTGAATCTCTGGATAATGTTGCGTATTAAATTGGTGTAAAATACGTAACATAACGAAGCCAAAGAAGCGTTTGTTAGAAAAGCTACTTAGGTGAAAAGGGGGCAAGGCTCCAGGGAACGACAATATATATTCTTATCATTAAAAAAAGGCTACATACGAGTGTATCAAACTGTTAGGAATGTTAATGAGAGGGCCCTCAGACTCCAAGGAGATCCTCTTGGACTGTAAAAGTACTAGAATCTCCCATGTTCTGCTGTAGCAGGGAAGATCCTAGAATCTATGGTTAAGAATATGATTAGGACCATCTAGACAAGATAACGTGTCTTGAATAAATCCCAGAATGGGGGGTTCTGTTCAAGAAATTAGGCACTACCTTGTCAAGGTAAGGTAATGCCTAACTAATCTCGTGAATTACTGGGATGTAGTCATTAAATAGTTTCATTCTGGTAACAAATTTGACATTATATATTTATACTTGAGAAAAGCTTTCGATATGATCCCTGATGGAGGGTTACTATATAAACTGGAAGAAGTTGGAGTTACTGGTAAGACCCTAGGGTGGATCATAGGCTGTCTGAAAGACACGAGACAGAAGGTTTTCATAAATGGTGGGCTTCAAGGGTGGTTTATGAAAATTAGATTATTTCTAACGTTCATAAAAAGGTATTGAGGAGCATATCCAAGGACTGTAATGATTTTAAGGTGGTAAGGGTGGTTAACAATTAGAACCAGGACATGTCGCTTCAAAAATACTGGATGGGTTGCATATATTGTCCAGAAATATCAACAAACGTTTAATGCTTCTAAATGAGGTTAAATATTTGGGAATAGAAATCCTGGAGTCCTGACGAAGGGGGCAAGGAGCTCAAAGTAGTTCAAGACGAAAAAGACGTAGATTTAACAATATAAGAACATATTTATAGTCCTCTAAAATCCCTGTGGTTATTATTCACGAAGAAATTCACTATGTGACGTAATATTATAAGTATCAAAATGCCAAGGATAAGTGGTAATAAGTCCACAAAACATACAATCGACTTTGCTGTGTTTTTAATTAATAATAATTTAATTAAAAGGATAATTAATGTAAATCGCGGGTTTTTAAAAATTAATTTTATGAGAATCAACTGATAAATTAAAATTATGAACGTGAAATTGGTATACTATACATCCTTTGTTGACCCACTTATTTGCAACCGAAAACCGCTAAAATATCTCTTACTTTAATCACACACGAGCCATCTGACGTGGCAGCAGAAAGAGCATATCACGTGACCCACAAAGTTATTGTTATGCCCGAGTGTTACATTTCGCGCAGCAGATAGATTATCATGAGATCGCAACACTGCTATTTTCGAATCTCTTCTGGTAAGATGAACGCGATCAGCCTCACTCTGACCATTATATTGTTACCTAGCAACACACAGGAGACTGCAGTGGTGATGAATGAACGCATAATTCAAATCGGAAATTTTCGCTTTATTCGTTTCTACCATTATGCAAGAAACTAAGCCGTACTTCTCTTCCTTGACAGGCTATTGCTGTTTGGATTAGGTATCAAAGGCACTCTTTAAAAAATCCAGAGCAACTTTTGCATCGGGGGGGCCTTTGTAAGTGATGATAAATTAATGTCCGCTCTCTTATCCACACACAACCCTTACGATGAGAACTCTATATGCGTTAATAGTTTTTCCTGTTAAAGCTATCAGCCCTCGTGAAGTTACATCTGTTTTTCATAGAATCTTGATAGATGGACAGTTTAAGAGTGGCTATTGATTAATAGATGTTATCGTACTCCCTTCCATTAAACTTCGATGTAAGAATTTATCTCATTTCGGTGATGCACTGTCAAGATCATATATCTATTCGGTTTCACTTCGAGGAAAAACCGGTAGACATTTCCCCAATAAAATCGTTAAGGTCAGCCAAGAAGATAAATTTTTCCTCGAGTAAATTTAAAAATAAGTTTTTGCTTTCGATGTTTTATTCGTTTAATTTAATAGAATATTTTTATCGATATGAAATTAAAGCATTTCTAAATACTGGATAATAAAAACTGAGTGCCTGGTACCACCATGACTCGTGATGGAGCTTCGTAGGAGAATGTTAGTCTATATGCATACAACCTGTGTACAGTACGCTGTTGTACGCAACAAATTAAACAATTATGCAGAAGTTTGTCTTCTTTTTTAATAGTGACTCCAAATGCACGAAAAAATATAGCACTTAGAACTATGGGGGATTGACAATGGGCTTTAAAAAAATTAACGGAAGCAGCTCGTGGATGCGAGAGGCCAATGGAGGATGATAAGGCTTCTTCGGAGTAACAGAAAGGCTAGGGCCAGTCAAATCACAACCCATTACAACAGTGGTCATCAAAGAAGTTTTGGCATTTGAAAAAAGCATAAATCGTTGTAACTTGTCACGGATGAGGTGTCGCAACTAAAGGCCGAACCAGGTTCCACTCCTTGTCAGCAAAAAAAACCAAGAAGGTACGGTTACAGTGGGCTCAGGAACAGCAACACCACACAGAGGAGGATTCAAAAAACCTTGCTGGCCTGACGAATCCATCTTCCTGATGGAAGGATCAGAATATGGCAAAAACAGTACGAGTCCGTTGACTCATCCTGCTAGGTACAATGCAGGCTGGTGGCGATAGTGGGGGAACGTTTTGTTGTGCACACTGGGTCTCTTTTGATACCAGTGGAAAAAACCTTTGAATACATATCTGGAAATTGTTTCTGACAGGCACCTCACTTCATGGCACATATCCGTCTGCAAATGGGATCTCCCAAGAGGTCAATACTCTATATCACAAAGCCAAAATTGTGCGGAACTGGTTCCAGGAACAAGAGAGTGAATTCAGTTTATTATGGTGGTTTCTCGAGTCAATAGATCCCAATCTAATTGGGCACCTGTAGCATTAGATGGAACGAAGTCTTTGGAGTGGAGATCCACAACCATCCAATTTGCAACAACTGTGAGGAAGCAAATAACTTAACATGGACCAGAGTATGGAACATTTCTATACCTCTTAGGATCCACATCACAACGAATCCAAGCTGTAATAAGGGCTAAATGGGGTTTTACTCGCTATTAGGTAGGTGTGCTTAATAAAGTGAACACTCAGTATATATGTCTGTGCACATTAACTGCTCAAGTTAACTGTGAGTACGATGCAATAATAACTACTACATTAGATTTATTGTACTTGTATAATCCTCTACTCAGTGACTGTTCAGGGGCGAACCACAATGGTTAATAAAACTGATTTAATAATAATAATCTAAAATACGCACATAACCCAGTGATTTCGGCAATATTTGGTGTAAATGTGTTTATAATAGAAGTTGCGAAGAATTATTTGAATTAACGCTAAGGAAACTCATGCCATGAGGAGTCGAGTTAGTGTCTGTACAGTTTATGCGTCCTAAGGCTCCTCTTTTTTTAATGATGCAGAAAGTTCTAAGAAATAACTAAGCCTACTTTTCAAATGCTTAATTTCGCCTCAAGGTTCTTTCTTTTAGGATCGAAATAAAATTACTCCTAGCAGGGCTCTAAGGACCACGTGCAGTAAATTTAAATTGCACTACAAACATGAATTCCAAACGGGGGGGAAGGTGCTTGTTATTTGAGTGGCCTCCATTTTGTTTCAGGGCTGCGCCTTGTTTCGGATCGAAATAAGATCTCATCAGAATACCTTATGAGAGTGGGTGGCGTAGTAAGGTTCACAAGGGCTCTGATACAAGCTCGAAGAAGCGTCCCCCCTCCAAACCAGTGCCAACATATAATTATTAAAAGGTAGGAACTCCTGAGGCATGGGATCCGGGCGCGATTGCGTTCCTTTTCGCCACTATATTTGCGCTCCTGCTCTGTGCCTCTTTCCTTACGTGCTGTAAATTTGAATTGAATCGGAGTGCACATAGTGTGCATAGTGCTAGGGTCAGGCGCCACCTGTGGTTTCCCACATCTGCGCTGTGAAAAATACAGTACTACTGTAAATGCCAGGAAAGTGTTGTGTGTTGAATGTATAGTATTATGTTGGGTTCTGTTATGTCCTGGCATTTGGCCGCAAGGCCCCTGGTGAGACCCCACGTTGCCCGCACACACCGCTAAGAGGTAGCCAGACTGCCCATTATTCTCTGGCTTGTCGCCGCCAGGATCGCCTGAGCTTCCTTGGCAGAGTGTGGAGTTAAGAGGTGGAATGAGAAAATTTGGGGACGAGAGGAAGGGAGCCCCACAAGAACAATGGAGATATGCTCCATCAGGCTAAAAGGGGAATGGGATAGGGAAGAAAAATAATGGTGCAAGGGTACGCTACTGCGATCGCCATTTGGCGCATTTTTCTTCAGAATCTCTTAATGGAATCCCGTAGTAGTAGTGGGTTCATGACCAACGGAGCTATGGGTCCGATAACAATGTTTGGTCCAAATTTAGAAGTCAGATTCCGGTAACAGTCCAATTTGGCGATGTCATTCTTGTCTTCAAGTCTGGGTTTAGGTCTCGATGTGATGTTCAGTCCCAACATTGGGTTGTCAGAGTCAGTAGCGATTTCTCAGTTTGGTGGTAAGGTTCGTCCCTCTATAAAGAGATCTTGAGCGAAGGAGGTAAATGCCTTGTAGCCTTCTTCGTTCTCGAGCAGTTGGTGCTCATAGTTCTTGGGGAGATCATGTATTTTTGTTATAAGATTACATCTGAGTTCCTCATAAATCTCGAAATCACACATTAGGTGGTCCCAGGACTCTTGGGAACCATAGTGGCAGAGCTGGTCTTCCGTCAGTCCTAGCGCGTGGAGTTTCCCTTTAATTGATCCATGGCCTGTCAGAAGGTAGGTGACTTGCAAGGAGAACCAGGGTGGTGATTTTAGGAATATACGAATTGAATCGGAGTAAGGATATAAAAGTCGAAACACATGAATACGGTTTTTTTTCGGAAAATATTTACAAACCTAAGTTACAAATTTCAAGTTAAAAATAAACACTTCTCTCTGCTAAATATTTGGAAAAAAGTATCGTTTGTTTGTATGTCGTAGGCGCATCAGCGACTTATACCATATAGAGCCGGATATGGCTTTAAATTTAGTCGATTGTGGTCGAGTTGCAATTTCGCTGAACGAAAACCTCGAGTTTCCCCAAGGAAAAAAATCATAGTACCCTCTCTTGAAACCGACTAACCCAACCACGTTATGATACCCGCCCTTAAAAATTCCTCGCGTCATAAACAAGATTCGGACTCAACTCTTTTCCATCCATTGTAGGTAAGGAGAAGGGCAATTGTACCAACTCTGCCAATCGTGAGGGCAATTTTTTTTATTGGTTTTAAGTTATAAATTACAACAAAGGCCCGATTAATTCAGCAATCCTACAACAACTCTGACAACGTTCCGAAACCCGCTTTGGGATTCGTTTTCAAGACTAAGGAACAGATATTCTTTTCTCTTTAAACGAATCCCAAAGTGGAGTTTAAAAATTTATAATAATTATGCAGGATTGCTAAATTAAGTAAGCCTTCGATGTAATTATTACTTAGAATCGATATAAGATGAATTTTGCCCAAAGTTATGAAAATAAAATATTTAAAGACCATAATTGAATTCATTTGTTAGGCAAACGCTTCCTTTAAAAGCGTTAATTACAGAATAAAGCGGACATCCAAATTATGTCTTCACAATGCACTGTTTTCACCGGTTTTACAATTGGACTTATTGTTAAATTGACGAGTAAAATCACGCAAGTCCGAACTGCTTTATCAAAGCAGTTTTTTTGCACCTGTCATATCAAATTTCATATTAACGAGTTCGCTGTTAGGAGGTATTCAGAGATGATTAACAAGACGACTTCGTGTTTCGTTGCTGCCATTAATATTTTCATACTTTTCCTTATCAAACCTCTTTTCCAACCATGTCAACCGATTCTAATCTTCCCATAATTTGCACACACTTATGAGATTCATTAAATAATCAGTTGGTTACATCTGATCATCTTCGTTGTCTGTCAACAACAACGTTTCTCGTGGTAGCCTCGCACTGTGATAGCAGTCTTTATTTATCTTTAATTAATGCAAGATGTGTTATCTAGTGCCGAGCTCAAAGTTTTCGTTTAACAGAGAGCATCAACTCGAGTGTAAAGAAAGGTTCTCTCGCGATGTCCTCATAGTCCTCATTATTGGCGTTTCCAGAATAATTTTAAGCTTTCTACAAGGAATTTCACAGACAGGAGTGGCAATACAAATTCATATATCGCTTGCAGGATAAAATTATCAGAAGGGATTCCTCAATAGTATTTTACAGTTTTAAGTTGACCTTTCTGGGCTTGCGCGATGCGAAACTGTGCATTGTTTACAAGATGCGGATAGGAGTCTGGACTTCACACAAAAGCTCAAATTGCAATCATGCGTGGCATTCTTCAACAACATTTCTTTATAACCTCAGTATGTGCGCATCTTATGTTTTCGTCAAGGATAATACTTCTATAAGCATTCTGAACACTTATTTACAGCATTTCCCTGAAGAAATCTTTTCTTAAATGCCACTGGACTTGGACTAAGGGAAAATCAGCAAGGCCCTTATCGCTTTAAGACTATTATTATACTAAGCATTACAGGTAGAACTCCCATTTATGATTTTATGCTGGTAACAGTATGCGTAATCTCCAAACAGATCCCTCAAAGCCCTTTTTCAGGGCTTTGAGGGATCCCTGTGGACAACGGTTAATGTTTCCTCATTTTAAAACTTATTGCAGCTGCCTTGAAGTAAAAACCATCCATTTTTAAAAGCGCTAACTCAAAATATCAGTTACCTATGAAACGACCACCAATCCAGTGAAACAACCACGTCAAAAAAACTCCGATGTTCAGTTATATCTTTCTCCTTTCTAGTTCTTTAGATTTATGATGCGTGAACTGCAAAAATTGAAAAAGAAATGGAGAGAAAATGCAAATTTTTGCAGAAATTGCGACTGTAAAAAAAAACGGAATTTCCGAGTAAACAAGCTAGTAGATAATCATTAGAAGCGGAGAACCTCGTGCGCTTCAATCAATTCGCCAGATTATTAAAGTAATTCTCATAAAAAGAATTTTGTCCCAAATTCAAAATGTACGCATCTTCTGGAGTGTAAAATCGATGGAGTTCGAAAAGAACGTCGGGATTTCCATACTCGCTATGACAGTTCACTTTCCACTATGAAAATAATGTCATCTTCAATTATAATAATAAATGTTGCCTTAGCAGGCTCGCCGAATGATTCAGTACGCTTGCTATTTCTCATTATTTTTACCTTCAAAGCAATTTAAATTGCTTTCTTAATCCTATAAGGAGTGCGTGCACTTCCTCAAAAAGAAGCCAGGAATAAACTGGTAAAACTTCACCGGCTTGCACTCCTTGAGTGAAGGAAACAGATCCTACCTAGAATGGAAATATTCTGCATATGATAAAGTACGCTTTGTCATCGTGAACTCCATAATTTTCATAAAGCAAGTGAAAGTGAGGAAATTGGGGATATCGATGGTTTTATGTTTTCATAGCGACAGTCTGAATACTTACCTACATATACACTGGTATAAATTAAGTTGCGACCATTTTTTTCAAACTCTTTTTATTTGTTATACGTAACTGCGTATATTTCCACATTAAATTTGACGTCCTGATAATTTAACACGACAGATTCGAATGCCACATTTGAAAACGATTTTTAGCTGTGGAATATGCAAATCGAATGGGCTATAAAAGTGTACACTACAACAGTGCCCCCAATTATGGCCTAATTCTGTACAGAGTTAATCTAATTAGGCTGGTTTTCCTATAGAATGCAACGCTTGAAAGGCTTTGAGCGGTGGCTGGCCATTGCTATGATGATGGTAAAAACAGTCTCAAGTTGAGATGGCTAGAGCCTTGAAAACATGTCAAGCTTGATGAGTTCGTGAATTTGCCTTCAGACGTGTCTCAAGAACAAAATTCGAGATCGGCTAGAATTTACAACATCCCTGGAATGACTCCTACCAGTCTCTAAACAAAGAAGCAGAATAAGTAGATGCATTATCCTTTATACAATGCAATGGACCCCGTTTCGCCTTTTAAAAGTCTCAGTCCTGGAATGAGTGGTCTCTCTCTCTCTCTCTCTCTCTCTCTCTCTCTCTCTCTCTGCAACCATATGAACCGACATCCAGAAAAGGACTCTGTAGATCCTTGTGACGAGAGGAAAAACAACCTGCAGTTTGTGTTCCCTCTCGTTTTCTCTAACAGAAAGAGGAGTTCGTCTTTGGAGCCAAAACAAATGGTCAAAAGTTCTCTTTACATAGGAGTTGAGATTCAGTTTTGAAACTGATCCATCGTGCTTCGAAGTTTTCTCGATTTAGAAAAAAAAGTGGAACGTGCTCAACCCGTCTAATGTTAGGGAAATGGAATGCCATCCTGAAGATCGGAACAGTATCACCAATCTCCACATCTCTGAAGAAAGCTCCCTGAGTGCTCGAGACACAGAAACGAGATCCTTGAGTCCTGTATTAGGTTTTATGAGGTGCAATAGCCATTGATTTCAATCTTCTTCATAGGACTCAGCTGGTCGACAAAGTCTTTCATCATAAGGACATTTTTCAAATCGAGTGGCCTATGAGACATTTTAATCTGAATGTGAATGAGCATATCTGCATTATATGGGAAGACAAGTTGGACGCATCACCCTGTTCCCAAAAACCCTAATATTTTTAATTTTTTTTTTTTTATTTAATCAAAATTGAGCTAAAGATACTTCCAGCACTGAACAGCCAATCCTAGAGGGTGTGAATTCTAATAGATAACAATATAAAGGATGGGTGGTGGTATCCGCTGAGAATAAGTAACATTAGTCTTCTCCACTGGTGAAGCGCTACTTATTCAAAACAGTGCAATACCTCGAACACTCGTTGTGAAGGTATTCAAATATGAGGTTCAATTAAAATGATGCCAATTATAGACTTTGACAGTTCACTACGAACAAAACATGGTGCAAAGACACTAACCCGTTCAATAGTCAATATAAAGGATATACAATAATTTAAAGATAAACTACCCAACACAGATGCATATTTAGAAATTATATTTCAAAATGTCAGTCTATTTATAACAAAGTTATCGTTGTAATAAATCCTCTAAAAGATCCGCTCTTTTCGAGGATTTAATATCGCGAGAGCTTGTCATCAGTATGGAAAAGACCACGAAAGCTCGTTTTGTTAACGTCCATGGAAAAAAATGCGTATTTTTTAAAAAAAGTGAACTTGGACTTAAGAAAAAAAATTAATTAACAGCAAAACCACTTTAATTCCCACAGCAAATGGAGATTATTTATATTGCAGTAATTCACTGGATATAAATGAAAAACGTAAAACATGTTCGGGAAATAATGACATCAAATGCATTCCTACTAAACCCATTCTGAAATCTAATGGAGGGCACACACGCGTTTTCATCCATTTATGAGATTTATTAGCATTTTTCTCCACAACACAGTAAACCTACTAATTAAAAATTCTGTAGCGGGTACATAATGTGTCCTGCCGATAGCATATTCAACGTGTTTTACATTTAAGAGTCATCGGCAGGCGTTAAAAACGTTTTAATTTTCAGATATTAATAAAATTCATGGATAATAATATAACAATGTTTTTATTTTATTAATAATAATTACATATCGGTTACTGAAGGTATTGGTCTGTGGTGACTAAAATAGGATATATAATTGAAGAGTTCACGACTAAATACACCATCTATAGTTATTCCATTACGAGTAGTATTTATCAAAAGATCTGATGACATGTCCAAGTTGAGGAAGGTTTTTTTGTATCTTAAAACCTTATTATTTCTGTTTCTGAAGTCCTTAGCTTTCCAACGATATGCTATACGTCCACTATAATCCCGTTTATTGCGTGAGAAAATTTCCTTGATCACATGTTCATATTTTCCACTATCCTGGAAAAAAACTACTGCAGTTTTCAGAGGTTTGAAAGTTTTTCCTCTAGTATAGAGCTAAGATGTGCAAAATTTCATTACATTTGGTCCAGTAGAAGATAAATTATTGTGGCCATCATGCAAGTATGATTGCAACAATACAAGTTACAATAATTCGATTCTGGCGGAAGCTGACGTCAATTCCGTAATTCTTTTCGCGTGACGGTTTTTCGTTACCAAACTTTTGTAATAACCCCAATAAAAAACGTTTTTAACTTCAAAACAAAAAAAAAAAGCGTTGCTATCTGTTTACAGCACATATTCCACAATAAATCTTCTTGTTTGCGAGTGAGTGAGTGAATAAAACCGGAGTTTATGGTGGAAAATCTTACGTCCAGTCCAAAGTATCTCATACCCACTAACCAACAGTGAAGGGGTGAAATACGAAAAATATTTCAACAGTTTTATGGTCAGATGTGCACAGCTGTACCGGTCAATAGGTACAGTCGCCACCACCACAATAATAAAGACAAAAATGGAGGAAGCAAACCAAGCTTGTTTTCGTAATAGTTGGATGATGTATGGAGCCATTTTCTAAATAAGTAAATTTCAGGACACTCCGATTATCTTTTCGCACACAAAAGAAATAAAATGCTGCGCTTTAAAGAATGTACGAGTATATCCCACCCCCATCTCTCTCTCGTTAATATAAATCACATTGGGTTCGTATTTATCCATGATTTATCTGAGCATTACTCACACTTGATATGAAAATAAAATTTTTAAATAACTGCTATTTACCAAAGTGCTTCATTTCAGAAAAATTATGACCGCAGTTTCACTAAGTGCAACGAACTTATCCTCTGATGATAATAAGTAATAATCTGGATACAGCTAGAATGAAATTTTAATGCAAACAGAAATTAATGTAATGACATGTACGTTAGTAAGGGGCTATTTCTACAAATCAGAAACTGTTTTTTGTTCTCTTCCCCCTCCCCCACTTCTTCGTGCATGGTTGCTAATCAAATAGTAGCCCAGATATGACTTTAGTTTTTAATTTTATAAAGTAATGAACAGAAATATTTGTTGTTTGCAAACATCGTAAAGTGGAAATTGAAATGCTTAAGAAATGAAAACACAGTTTTATAAATTACACGAAATTTAATTGTTTCTGTGAAAGCGCAGGCAGTAAAAGAGAGATTTTCTTTCTGATCTAAGGCCGAGAATTGTGTTTTCTTTCTGCACATCGGAGTCTTAATGATCAGAGTTCAAAGAGGGACTGAAGCGATCAAAACGGAGTTCCGCATTCCTACCTTCAGATGAGATAAAAAGGATTAAAAATTTCACACGCAAAAGACATAACTGGGATAATTATCTGAATAATCGTCCCACGAACACGTCTGATGTCTCTGCTAATGTTTATCCGAATAAATTACATCGATAGAAGACTTTAAACAGTGTCAGAAAGAAGTCTGAATTGAATTTTAATTCTCTGTAATGAATTGGAGTTTTAATTGATCCACTTCTCCGATATATTATTAATTAGAAAATGATTGAAGACCTGATAGTCCCTAACTGAGAGTACATGAAAAAGTACACGAGGGATTTTAATCGGTGATTTATGCCTAACTGAATATTTAATAAATTAGATGATTGATAGACATACGCATTGGGTTGACAGCAATGAAATCAGTGGAGCCAAGTGGTAGGAATGGTGTTTATGTCTCAACAGCGCGATTTCTAAAATTCCTGTCTGAAAATTGTAATTAAAAAACAAACAAAACAGAGAACCGAATTTAGAGGATGCATAAATCATACAGATCCATAGTCGACTGTTAACCATTTAACGCACAAATAAAAAAATAAAAATATACAAAAATATCAAAAAAATATATATTTGACTACCCTAAAACATGTTTGTTTGCTTTGGCAAAAAACTGCTAAGACTTGGATCGTTAGTGGATTGTGTCTATAAATTTCGTGTACCTTGTAATCGGTTTCCCTGTTTTTGTGATGAAAAACCCACCAAGTTTCCGGGAAGGAAGGGGCTCCGTACAACCTTTGAACACAGTGCGAAAAAAATGCCATTTTGCCAGAAAAATTCCCACGATGGTGTAGAAGTACAAGCGACTGTAACCGCGAAGACCATCAAACAAACAGAACAAAAGTTTGAAGCAGATCAATAACAAACTGTCTCATGAATATTAAGCAAAACTGCCAAACAACTGCTAAGGCAGCGCGCAGAATAATATTTAATAATCTTAATCTTGTAACCAACAACAGACCAACTGATGATGTTCACAAGAAACACAGGTAACGAGAATCAAAAACATCATTAAGCTTCAAATGAGAATCACAGTCAAGATAAAACTGCAGTTCCAACGTCAGAATGAACTTACAAAGCAGTAAAAAAGAGAAAAAAAAAGAAGCAAACTCGGCGAGCCACAAAAATAACAAAGAATAAGAGAGACCAAACCCAATCAATGGTTACCTTATGTGCATGTAAAGCACCAAAGCGACTAAGATTATGAGTTAGCATTCTGTCTCTAAACTGCGTGCATTCCGTGGTCGATTTTTCTGTTGCTCAACGAAAAACCATGAAACTCTCCCCTGAAACCGACTTACCCACGGAATAATCGGTTAACCATTAGCCATTGACGAGATTCAAACTCGGGCCTTTTGTCCACTCATTGTGAGAGGGAGGTGATAATAATCACAATACCCACAAGGGCCAGTCAATCAACAACTTACTTACTTTCAACTCCTGGTATAGTGAAATCTTTACAACTATAATCGATCCGAACATGAACCAAGGCGACATTGCACATAGTCTTACCTAAGCAATGAAACTCGAACAACATGCGCTCATCATCCATCGTTCGTAATTTTGCTATTTCCTGAACACTGAATTCAGAAAGATAAGTCCTTAAGAGCAAATTTCTGAAGATTTGCAGTGGTAATAGTTAATTCATTGATTAACTATTCACTAATCCAATTTTCGTAATAGCAACAAAGCCTATCATCTCAATTTGTATCCATATATATCGCTTACGGAAGCAGACTATGCGCATCAAGGTGCTCTGGAAGTAACACGCTACCCCAACAAAATCCATTCAAAAGAAAGAGAAAATTTAACACTTTAAAATTCCTAAAACCAAGTTGGAGATTATGATAACTTGACGATATCAAGTCTTTGAAGCAACAAACCGCTTTATGCTGGCCCAACATCTGTATTTGTCAAAATACAAAATAATGATTGATTTAATAAATCTCAATGGGCTTACAAGACGACAGTAAAAAAGAATCGATCGCTAAAAATTTCACTTCTTTTAAAATGAGCGACCTTTCAGAAACGCAACCAAAGCATCGCATATGCTTGAATATCCCATTTGAGCACAACAAGAGTATTGATTTGGCTGCTTTCTGGATGGCAAACCCCTTTCCAGAAGATAAGACCTTGAAATCTTCACCTCCTGACACCAACTAACTCAGCCACATTGGGAAAACAAGTCCATAAAAATTCCTTTTCATTAACGGGATTCGAACTCAACCCAACCATAAGCCCTCGCTTGTTCAAGACAAAGTGCCAAGGTAACTTCGACCATGAAGACAGTGTGTTTAATGTGCGTGTATTCTAGATCGCTGTGAATATAAATGAGAATCTTCGAAATCTCCGGATTAAACCCTACACCTCTATTTTATATCGCCTAACTGCATCTCGAAGATTAAAAAAAGCCTTTACAGAGAATTTCTCTGGTCTGTGACGGATCGAATCAAAAATAAATCAGGGGTGGAGACGTTATACAGTCACAAAGAAAAAATAAATAGGCAGCTCTCGTTGTGTTAGAAGTATAATTACGAAATAGTACATCGGGAATATTCACAGCTTTTTCATTTTCGATTTATAACCTGTTTCTTCTGCGCAAGAATTCCTCGGCGATGATTCGAAGCGCAGTATAATCTATTTCACTGGAGTAAAGGATCGACAATGTTTACATTACTCTCTAAACAGAATAAAGTACATTGGCATTCCGAGTGGGTTTGTGCGAGCATTCCCTGACTCTTCAAGACATCTGTTCGCAATACCCACAATAAAATCACAACAAACTTGTAGGATAGGATAGTTGTAGTTTATCATCTTTACTTTCTAGGAGCTACCACTGAAGCCCAGCACAGTTTCCCATTTCGACTAAGCCGGGTTAACAGAAGAAGCAAAGCAGAATTGTCTTAAAGTTTTCTTGAGACTCAGACTCTGCGAAGAGGAATCATTTTTGTCTGTTGCCGTTTTTTGTATCATGGAGTATACCAAACAGTAAAAAAAGGGGAGAATTTTCATAACGACTACTTAAAAATATTGATAAATTTTAGGTACGCATTCTTAGAGGTTTTTTTCTTTTTTTGTAAAGCGAGGAAATTTCCCCAATAGACGTAAGAAAACTGAACATATAAAGACAAATATTTCGAATACATTTTAGCCAGAAATATTACAAGAGAAATGTTTCTTATTACATTGAGCCCCACGTATACTCCCAAATAAGTCCTGGATTCACCGTGATAACTCAATTTTCCAGGCAAAAACAACCCCAGCACATCGTGGTCAACTGCTTCCATATATCTTCAATTTTTTTTTGTCTTTCAAGCTTTTTTATTTAAGTTTAAGGACCGAAAAGTAACAGGGAGATTGTCTCACTTATGGGATACTCTGATTGTACTACGTAGGTGGAGATTTTTTTCTCTTAGGGAAGCTGCTGTGATGATTACTTTTCACTTTAGAATCATAACTGGAGATGCAACTTTTAACAATTCTTCATCGATTTCTGCGCATTCTGAAAAGTCAAAATACCCAGATAAGCTGTTATTTACTGCTCCCACTTTCAGCAATTTTAAAGATGACTTACAAAGCCCATCATTCCTAAATTTTCACTTAAACTGGTCTGAAATATAAGAAATTCCTGATCCAAATCCATCTCAGAAATACCTCATCAACAAAACGAGCTGAATATGTAGTAACTTGTCAGGCAGCGTTCAATGAACGTATCCATCCAGACTCCATACTTTTTTATTAGCCTTCCATAAATAATGCGCTAAGATCTTTGACTTTTTTTTTTCCAGACTCTAGATGGAATATCGTCTGGAGCACAAACGTGTAGACGTGTATGTATAGTACCTTCTGTAGGGCAGCACCATAAAGTGAGTTCAATGGTGCCTTGGTACACTGTGATGAATACAGATCTCTGTAAAAGCCCAGAAATGTGCGTAATATTATGTTTGTGCAGAGTGCGTCTGTTGTTTTTGACCACTTTGCCACCAGGAAGGCGATCATCTGGAAAGCCTCCCCCACAAGGTGCTGGGGCCACGACTACGCTTGTACTGGTTGACCACGAAAACCTCTGCTCTATGGCTCTTACAATAACAAAACAGAACCTAACAGAACAAAAAATATATAATAAATAAAAATAAAATAAAAAAACCGCACCCACTGGATGAAATAGATTATAAATTAGGATGAATCAACCAAAACAGCTGATTCGCCATAATTCCCAAAAGCAACTTTTACTCTTTATCACTTATGACCTGTTTGTACCACGATCTTCAGCAGATGAGGAGTTATTATGTATTAATAAACTGTAAATATAATTTAAGTAATATATTTTATTTATACAGTATATGTATTAATCAAAATTCTGTCAAGATGGCATACGCCCTCGTGCTCCATAAATTAATTTTGATTAGCTGAATGCATCAGGAATATTAGAGTTATCAATATTTAACTTTGCCTTCTCGGATTTATAAACATTAAATTGTTTCAGGAGATGAAGTTCTAACATACCTTAATGAGATTTTGTCTTTTAACGTGTTGTGCCTATTAAACCAAAAGAATTTTTATTATCAGCCGGTTAATTAATTCTTGCATTATTATGTATCATTATTATGTATTTCCCAATTCCTAATTGGGAAGATATAAATTGGATGTGACGGTCTTAACTGAAACATAGAAGAAAGGGAGAGGTGAAGAAATGACTGGAGAATATATTTTCCTTTGGTCTGGTGTCGACCGACATGTAAGAGCTAAGGCAGGGGTAGCTGTACTTATTCACAAGAATCTCAGAGAGTTTATTTCAAAATGGAGTTTTGATGATGACCCTTGAAATTAAAATATATGGAAGATAAATTACTATTATCGGGGTATATGCTCCTATTAATGAGTCTCCTACAGATATTAAAGAAGAGTTCTGGGAAAACCTGTGAGAAGTAATAGAAGCAATTCCACGTTGCAGAGAGATAGTCTTAATGGGAGATTTGTACTCCAAGGTGGGACACGTTGCGGACAATGAAGTGGTGGGAAGACACGGAGAAAATGTAAAGAATGATAACAGAGAGAGACTGATGGAACTTTGCCCTCAATATAAGCTGAGGATTAGTAACACCTTCCAACATAGAGACATTCATAAGTTCACATGGTTCCAAGAAACAAAGGGACTAAAATAATTGATTATGTGATCACTAAACAGCAAAAAACAATTTCTGTCTGTGATATTAGGGCCCAGAGAGCAGCGTATTGTACCTTTGGTCACTTTTTGGTGAAGGCTACGTTGTCATTCTCATGGATGTGCCAAAAAAGTAAGGAGAAAAGGAAGAAAGACCTTGAGAGGAGTGAACAACTTAACACCGAAAGATTCAATGTGGACTCACTATAAGAAGAGAGCACTAGGGGCTTGTATCAACGAAGATTAGACCAAGAATTAGATGAAACCTATGGGGAGAGTGCAAAAGATATATATGTAAAAAAAGTAAACTGCAGCTATTATCAACCCACTGCAGGATGAACGCCTCCTAAACAATTCATGCTGAGGAAAATGGACCATAATCTGCCACGCTGGTCCAGTGCGGGTTGCCAGATCGACCGTATTTAGCAGTCAGTGGCTTGAATCCCGGTCTACTCAAAGAGCGTTTGCCATTGCTCTCGCGCTCCTGCCCACTCGACTACGGAAGCCTAAAAGATATATATGAATACCTAAAGGAAGCAGTGAAGAAAATTGGTGGAGAGGCAATAGGAAAATCTCAAAAGATGAAACAAAATGATTGACTGAACATAGAAATTAAGGAATTAATAATGGAGAAAAAGGAAGCGTACCAAAGATGGCTAAGATCAAAAAGTAAAGTTCATAGAAAAATATATAAAGAAAGAAATAAGGAAGTGAAAGCGGAAGTCATCAAGGCAAAGAATAAGTCCTGTGATAGAGTACGTGCCGAGGTGAACAGCAAACTAGGATGTACAAGATCTGCAGAGGCGTGGAGAGTACTGAAGAGTTTAAGGAAACCTCGTAAGAAAAATGCTAGGCTGGAAATGAGAGATCTGGAGGAACGGGTCAATTATTATGAATAGCTATTGAATGAAGGAAGAGAAGAATTTAGAGAAACTGAAACAGAGACAGTTGTCAAAGAAAAGGGTTGAACGTCCAAATTAAGGAAGTGGAAATAAAAATGGAAAAGCGCCAGGCCCAGGTGGGATTAACATGGAGCTGCTTAAATATGGAGGTCGAAAAGTTATAAATCAACTAACTCGATTGTTCAACAAATTAGGCGATGACGAAGAAATACCAGATGAGATGACAATCGGATATATTACATCAACTTTCAAGAACGGTGACAGAAGATGCTCCAATTATGGAATCTGTGTTATGAGTTCTTTGCTAAACTATTTGGAAAAGTGATAAAATCAAAACTGGAACAAGAAATTGATCTTTCTGAGGAACAGTGTGGCTTTTCGACTGGACGCTCATGTATAGAACATTTATTCACGGTTAAGCAAATTCTGGAAAAATGTCAGGCTACAAACCAAGATGTAGGTATGCTGTTCGCAGACTTATAGAAAGCATGTGATAACGTGCCAAGAATCTTCTGTGGAAGGCACTGGAAAAAAATGTCAATAAGCCACCCATTAATTGAAATAATTAGAATAATCTACAAGAACAATACGTGCTGTATAAAAATTGGTTCAAAAATATCAAGGAAATTTAAGACTTCCAAAGGACTACTTCAAGGATGCTGTTTGTCACCTACTTTGTTTAAGCTGTACCTGGAAGTTGTTCTAAGATCATGGTCACAGAAGTACAGTTCATTGGGTGTCCCCCTTGGTCAGAATAAGTACCTTTACAATCTACTGTTTGTAGACGACCAAGTTGTGGTGACAGGACGATGATGTAAACTACATGGGCAGAAAGGGCAGAATATAAAACATGGGGGCTGACAATTAATTTTAATAACACAGAGTACGTGAATCGAAGTGAGGAGGTTCTAGATTTAGATGGAATACAAGTGAAAACTGTACAGCAATTTAAATACCTGGGTGCAATTATTCAGTCTGATGGATCATATGCGCAGAAAATTGAGAGAATACTGGGTGAAGGTAGAAAGGTCAGAGGAATGCTTAATTCTGTGCTATGGAATAAAAATATTATTAACAAAAAACATCAAATATATAAAGCAATATTACAAAGTGTTTTATTATATGGATGTGAGACTTGGACCTTAACCGAAAGACAAAAAAATAAACTACTGGACGTTGGGATGGATTTTTGGTGAAGATCGGCAAGAAAGTCTAGGACTGAAAAAGTTAGACGTGATAAGGAATACAATGAATGTCCAAAAAAAAAAAGATCATTGATAAAATTGAGGGGAAAAGATTGGAGTGGTTGGCCATGTGAAGAGAATGGAGGACGACAGATTGCCCAGAGGAGCCATGGAATGGATCCTCTGGATCCATTCCATGGAGAAGGAAAAAGAGAGAAAGACCAAGAAGGACGTGGGTAGAGGGTTGAGAGCAGCCATGAATAGAAGAAGACTGGTGGCCTAAGATTGGGAAGATAGAAGAAAATGGAAAAAAAGAATAAAGGAATGACTTTTCGATGTTAGGTTGAGGGGAACCGTTCTAATAACGAAATAAATCCTAAGAAGAAGATTATTATGTATAATATTACTGTACGTGTTTTCGTAAAAAGTTGAGGTATCTGTGCAGCAGCCTGATTTTGTTGAAGAATGAAAAGGAAACGATCTCTTGATCGGCATGTTTAGTAAAAGAGCTGCATTCTGAACACTTGGTACGGAGCCAAGTGATTCCTGCTCACAAGCCCGTGTACACAATGACGTTGCCACTACGTTTCGAACACCCCTCGTAAGACAAAACAATTCGTTCGCCATCTTCCAGCGACTTGATTAATATTAATTTTAAATCTATTTACTCCGCACACGAATGCGAGATAAACTGTCGCATATCACTTTTTCACTTAAAAGTTGATCATACCAGGGACTGTAGTTTAATGCTATTAAGGGACATGGGAAATCAGCGCGTACTGCAGGTGCTCTGCGTAACATGAGACCTGTTAACGAAACAAGATCGACATTGGAATAAAGGTCGAAGGTTGCGCAGGAACGAGAAGAATGAATGATTCCATGGATTGTGAGAAGCGGGTGGATTTGATGAATGGCGCCACCAAGTTCTCATAGTTGAAAAAATTCAGGAATATGAAAGCGATGATGATCATTGAGTATGACTCAGAACCACGCTGCAGATGGCATCAGCCCAATTCTATATTTTTAGTGGAGCATCAAATGATACAGGACAGAGATGACTCTTGAGAGAATGCCGTCGAATATAAATAAGCTATTTGGTAGGGAGGGGAGAGCAAAGGGAACTGCTGTGTTTCCACTGCTTTTCAGCCGCATGGTCAGCGCTTCATTTTTTTAGCATGTCGCGTGACCAATATTACAGCTAAGTTAGGACCGATGCATCGATCTCTGGTAGCGTTAAACAAAGCGAAAAGTGTATCGAGAATTTAGTTTTAATCTCACGTATTTCGAATTGGCCCTGCATGCCCTATAAGCAATGCCAATTATATTTATTTCTATCGCTCAACATTTTTAGATTCACTGGAGTTTTGTGAGCTTCGGTTATTTGGTAGTTTGTTTACTTTTTGGATTAATTTCCTTTGCAGATGAAACAGTTTGGTAGTTCTTCTTTTGCCTTGTAAGATTCTTTTTTTTTTCCCCTTTTGTTGTTGTTGAAGAAAGATATTCATTGTGAAGTTAGTAAAAAGCGGAAAAGGTTGTTGTTCGGAGTTCTGCCAACGGTGGCTTTGCATAGAGGTGAGAATTGTGTCGCTGACGATTTTCTTCGTTATTAAAATCAGTTTTTAACAGTTTATTTGAAAAAGATGATGACACGCATAAGTTAGTTTGAATTGTTCAGAAAACGTTGGTTTTACAGTAACATTTGTTTGGAAAAGAAGATTACGTTATCTTAAGTTAGAGTCTAATTTGCAACAGGATATATTAATGTATTTTGTCTAGTTTTTGGTGTTTTTTCTTGGAGTGTCTTGTGAATTTCAATCGCAGTCATTGTGATTGCAATTCTGAAAGGAAATAAAGATTATAGGCACTTAACATTTAAGTAATGGTGCGTACATCTTTAACAAATTCATCTTTATATACAATTTTATTTTACAGTGCTGACTACCTGTTGTATTTCACGATCTATTTTCTTGTTTTACGAGACAAAAAACTCAAATATCCCATTAAAAACATTCAATTTTGGCAAAAGGTCGACTAAATTAGATTTACCGGTGTCAAACCAGCTTATAAAAGTTCCTCCCTTCACGATTAAAATTCAAGCCTTTTTCTACAAAGTGTGAAATGACAGATAGAGTAATAAGTAATTCCAGATCCCCCCCCCCCAACAGTGCTTATAATCTTAAATCACTATCATCTTATTCCAATTTTGATATTAGACACTCACTGGTTATTGGAAGTTTAATGGCGCATCAGCATCTAAGGCTACCGTGCGCCTTAGACACTTAAGACAAGGACTGAGATGTGCCTTGAAAGGTCATGACTTAAGTAAAGCTAAAATATGTTGTGAGCAAGACATATGTGAGTCTATGTAATGTAAATAAAAGAAGTACACTAATTAACGTAATTTTGGGTAATTTCGGTAATTAATTAAATTTAAATGGAAATAAATTGCACCTACACAAGCCTTAAACCAAATCAATCAGGCCTAAATACAGACGGTCGATGATTCCGAAACACCTAGATACCATTTTGACTATCTGTATTCAAGCTTGATTTATATGGTTTAAGGCCCTGTCTAGATGCAACTCAACTCCACTTTAAAGTTTAATAAACTTAACCAATTATCCAAAAATAAGCGAGTTAGTGTATCTCATTTATTTATGAAACTATAGTACGTAATAAAAAATTGCAGGTCAGTTTTCAAATATTCAAAATATCTGCACAGATTATCAAGCAACCTAAATGGAATAATTAGAGGAGATCTGCTTGCTCCACCTCTTTGGCAAATAAATTTCTGTACATGAATGTTTTAGAACATTCGTTAGAAACCTTCTGTGCATTTCTGAGCAAGGAAGATCGTATAGAAACAACCAAATATTAATAGGCAAAGGCTGGAGAAATGGGGATACAAAACCTTCAATCGCATTTATCTTAAAAAAATAATAATAATATCGCTGTACTGTTTCTTGGTCTCGAGAATTTTGACGCATCAAAGGCCATGGTGCGCCTGTGCTTATGGTACTCCACTTCGTAAGGTTTGAAGTTCTCGATATCCTTGAACAGTCGATTTTCATTTTGTGCGGGCTTTCTTTGAGAGAGTTTCTAATGAAACACACTAGAAACTCTTGTACCTCTGCGAAAAACTGTCATCGCCTGGTTCAATCAATTAATTTTAATCAAAATTTATTGATTTAACTTTCATGCGTCAAGATGAAAAATTTTACGAACGGAACCTAGTCGGGATAAAATAACAGAAACTATTTCACGCGTCCATGACATAACACTACCAAGCTGTATGACGAACCGGAACAGCGTTCGACACCCCTGTCCATTCCGAGCTGTAAATTTAATTCTGATTAAAATCAATCTTTATTCCTCGTCAGTACGTTTCGAATGATATCTTTCTTATGGATACAAAACTACAGGACAATAGGGAATGCAAGATCTTGAACAAACATCGAGGTTGTTTGTGTTTGTTCAAGGATTTTACAGGATCTTGGCCATAATCCTCCCAAAAAACAAGTGTAAAACTTATTTTTGAAGCGTATTCAGTCGTGTATCGTTTGATATATGGGCTTTCGCCATGCCATGGCCGAATTAGTCGGTCTCAGACAGGTTTCATGGTGTTTTTGTTTCTATTGGAAACATGGGTTCAGTTTTTATTAATTGATTTTACAACGCACCACCATCTTCGGCTATGCTTTAACAGCCTGTTATGTCTGTAGAACTAGATGTTCAGATTTCTGTATTTGGCGTGCTGAAAAATCCAGAATAACTGACGAAAAAATCCTTATTTGTCTGCCTGGCATCGGCTAATTACAGCCCCGATTGAAAAAGCCGTTAATAATTCCTTCAAACTCTGACCTCTAGACGAATGACAAACCCGCTATACTGTCACGGTAGGAACCAAAGTTCCATCTACCCCCCAAATATTTCTACTGTTAGCTATTATCAGGAAAAATAATTTCGTTTCAATAAAAAAAAAAAATACGCATAAATGACCAAATGCACTTTTCTAGTTTCATAAACCTTGATTTTATCGTTCACTTATTCAGAAACACCATAAATAAGAGGAAAACATCTGAAATCAGAGCCTGATTTGCTATTACATCGTTCAAAAGGTACATAAACGAACTTAAGTTCCTATTTATGCTTAGATATCGATTATTGCTTCCTGTCGCGCCATCTAGCGTTCTATAACAGAAAGTAAAAAGAAAATTTCCAAAACAATATTTATTATAACCATATATTGATTCAAAATCCCGCTGCTGTAATTGGTGAATTATGCTTTCAGTATGTTTAGCAATTAAATCCAATCTCACTGTGTTCTCCTTTCGCCGTAACACAATACGTACACATAAAAAAAAATAAAAAAAATGTATTTCTGTTCCGTTTCTGAGCACGCAATGTAAGTTGGCAATTCACCAAGAAAAACAGAACACGCTCTAGTTCTTGTACAGTTGTACAAAACTCAAACTGCCAAGTTTCGGTGATTATTAGATAATTGCCAACTTTGCGAACAATCTCACTTGTACAGTTGAATATCCATAAAATTTAATGTTACTTCGAGTCCGTCCTAGTAGTACATAATGTTGGAGACTATCACAAAGTTTCATTCTGTCCCTATTTGCAACAGGTTCTTTTTTCACGCTTAAAATTCTGAATATTATAAACATTACTGAAACATAACATTTTCAACGCTGAACTCCCAACAGTTGGATAATGAGTTTTCGACATTAAAGATTTAAAAAGCCATACCTGGTGCTAAATCAAGTGAACAGGTTTATTCGATGACCATTTCTACTGTTTCGCTGCAGATTCAAAAATAACATCAAAAAAAAAGTTTTTTTAAGTTTTTGATGTTATTTAGCATCAAAAATTGCGTAATACGCAGTTTTTAATGGTATATATTTTGATGGGCATGATACGATATTCAATAAATAATAAAAAAGGGTGCCTATAATTACAGTGTGATAATAGTCCGAAAAAAGTGGAAATCAAAAGTGTAAATTTGAAATAAAAGTAGAAATTATTACAATCAGCCAGCGTGTAAATCAGATTTTAAGTCCTGCCATTCAGAATTTATTTAAACTGTAATTAAAAACTTTGATTTTCTTATTTTAAGTAGTGCAATACCGAGGAAACTCGTTGTGAAGGCATCGTGTGCACTGTATGAGATTTAGTATGTATGATGTATGGCATTACAAATACAAAAAAAATATATTTACTCTTCCACTTGCTTTCAAAACGCACAGATTGCCGTGAAAAAAAAGTCCTTTATTTACAAATAAAATCGTCCAAAAATACTTCAAACAGATTCTGACGGAAATTTGAAAAAGTTAACACATAAATGTTTTGTTGAATTTAGTTTCAATAGCTGGAAACGCAAATAAATATTTTGCAGCTCCTCTTCAAAAATGCATATTTTATTTCTATTTCCGAATGGAGTTAAAATTAATTTTTCTTAACGACCTTAGCGTTCTTTCATACGCGATTAACACAAAAAAAAAAACAAACAAACAAACGAGTTTAAGGTCTGGGTTCTTATCCGTTTATTGATTAGAGAACTGAAATACTCTAGCTTCTAAGTCCCACCACAACCATGACAGCGTAGAAAAATTAGATACATTCGAAATTAGAAGCAGACGTCATCAAAAGATTAAAACGGGTAAAAACCGAAATAAAATAATCCACTCAGTGCACGAGTAGGTAGTAATTAGCTAAATCCAGAGCTGCATTAATACTTCGGTTTTTGCGCACGGTCCTTGATTAGAACGAAATATTATTTTCATTAAGTTAAACAGAAAGAGAAACTGCAAGCCTATAATTGATGCTTATCTTTGCGAAAGATGAAAATTATGTCCTCTGTCACTGATGATTGAGAATTGCCTTAGCTTTTGTTTTTGTTGCTGTTGTTTGTTTGTTTGTTTGTTTGTTTTTTTTTGATGGTAAAACGCAACATAATTTTTAAAGGAACAAAATAAGAAATAAGAACAAAACAAACTGAAATACAATCACCATCTTCCACACATTGAGGAAAAAGCCTGCATTCGAATTTTGGGAAGCCGAGAAGACTTTCTATGGGCTTTTTTTCTTTCCATACAGTGACCGAGTTAGTCGGTCTCGGGTGAGATGGTCTGAAAGCTAGAAAAAACTGGATATTCGGAGTGGGAACCCTTAATATGAATATAAACATGAGTAGTACGTAGTAATGAAGCTGTCTGCCTGTTCTGTTTCTGTGCTGAGTTGTAGATTTCAACTCTAGAGCAGAAAAAAAGAACTGTCGCTGTTTAACAGCTTTACAATTTCACTACGATTTACTCCACATAACCAACTACTACGAACTACTGTACAAATTCTCAAAGCACGCATATCTGAACCGGAAATATGATGACCGTGCGGACATAGGTTTTCCCTTTTCCGTCCGGAAGGAAAGCGTCCAATCTCAGCAGACATTTCGCAGACGAAGTTCTGAATGGTATGATGCTGATCGTTGCAGAAAACGAACTTTGAAAATAAATGGTATTGTTAGGCTCTTTTGGCTCGCAAAAACGCGAGTCTTATGGTCCGAAAAATGCGGTAATCGGAATGAGCAGCGTGGCACGACTGACAATTTAACTGGAGTTACTCCACACTCGAAAATGATATACATCATTAACACAGTGATTTTGAATTCTGCGAACTGAATTTTTATTCAGAAGTTAATTAAAACTTTCACCCACTATTTCTCAGTACTGTGAACTTAATGCGCCACACAACATTCCAGTTATAAATTATCCGGCCATTTCTCCAATATCCTAAAATAGGTAATTCCATCAATCAATCCTTTCATTCACTTTTAGCATGACATCGTTAATGTACACTAACATTTTTATTTTACTATGGGTTCTACACCGTAATCTATCAATTTTCCCCAAAGCGTCGTTACAGCCGTGAATTAATATTAGAAGAGGGATATCACATTTCTAATTTGGTCTTTAATAAACTATTTATAAAAAAGGAAGATGGTGAAAGAATAATTTTCCCATGATCTCTGCAGTAATATACGCTTCTGTGCAAGATTTTTTAAACAGCGTATGACTGAAGAGTAAAATTCTATTAAATTATCGATAGTTTAAAATATTTTAAACTTTGTGTACCTTTTACTATACCATGATTTCATAACCAAATTAAAATTTCGCCAATGCAGCAAGTAATTTAAAAATTTTCGGAACTTATTTTGTATTGAAAGGCCTAGGTTCAAGTCCTGTCGATGGAGGGATTCGAACACATCGAGTCCTTTTCAGATGGGATCAAGTGAATCTTATAGAAGTTTAGAATGTCTTGTAGAATAATTCTGGATTTTCATCCCGAATACAAATAAACGGGCTTAAGAACACGCTCAAGGTACACATAGTAGGATATTTGTATGTGTACATTTGACTATACACATACATCCTATATGTACGTGTACAGTATGTGTACCATGAGCGTACACATACATCCTATATGTGTGTACGCTCAAGGCATGTGTGCGCTGATGCAATATGGCCTCAGTCCGTTGAGGCAATCTAAAATAACTCCATTCTACAACGTAGTTTAAAGAAGAAGCACTATTTAGGCTGTGGTAAGAATTTGCCAGTGAATACTGTTCTACATCTTTTGTTGAAAATGCGCTCTACTTTTCTCAATGAAAGGATCAGAGCAAGCTGAATTCCCAACACCGGAAAAGGCCTAGCGATTCGCTCTCTCAATGTGTGTGAAGAAACGAAGGCTACTCACAAAGCAAAGCATTTTCACCAAATGGCTACAGAGACACCATGGTGCCAGACAAGCAACAAAAATCCCCCTGTATTCTCCGTATTATCATATATATTACATTTCTATACACAAGTAAAAAGAAATGGTGATGAAGGTTTAAACTGCAGGCAGCATCTAAAACATTCCCTATTATTTCGCTACAGAAATAAAGTAACGTCACCGAAAATAGCGTGGTTCCATAACAGCGTTACAGAAATAGGGTGTGACAAAACGCGCTCACACTTAAAATATTCAGTTAAACAAAAATTAATACGATTTTTATCCTGGTTACCGGATCGATTGGGGGTCTTCAAAAATACGATTTTTGCGAGTTCCTTTAATTAACCATTTAACACATGTAATCAGCATAATTAAAGCACCCGTTGCCATATGGGTCACACTTTTTGATTGACTTGGAAGACCCCTAGTGAGCTATTTTTGTCGCGCTTTGTTTCTCTGACCATCTCTAAGCGCGTGATCAAAGAACTAAATTCACTTAATTACTTTAGGTTTATCTTTTTCTGAATATTTCTTCCTGATTGCAAATACACCTCAAATTTGGTGAAAATGCCTATTTTCTTCAGCTATGTGTTTTCATTTGGACTCCTAAATCTGCCGGGATAAAAATATTTGGAGCAGAGGGGAGTATTACTTTAGGAAAACTGTTTCATTTTAACAGAATCACAGAATAATCACAGACATGGCCCTTTACACAGATATGGAAACAATTTTCTTCCAGTCATATCTATGAAAAAAACTCTTCATCCACCGTTTTGCTGGACAACTCCCCCATTTACTAATATTCCCTCCTCAGTAGCTGTTCCAGATAGATCCGGTGCCTTCCTATTCTTTCATGCAATTTATGGACTTTTCCATCTTTTTTTTTGAATCCTGTTATCATCAACCTTGTTGATGATAACAAGATTCAGTACAGATATCAAAACGTTTGTCAGTTTAAGTTCTTTGACGGATTTCTAGTTGAGTAATACGTCTGCAGTGAATGACTGACTGGGAGAACTCCGTGAAGGCAGCATAATGTTGTTTTTCAAGAAGGAGTAGATGTTCGTTGTGCCTTTGAAGTCTTTGGATTTTGAATATTCGTACGTGATGTGGTCCCAACTTTCGTGGTCACCATAGGAACATAGCGGATTGCTCTCTATTCCTAAGGCTGTCTAAGCTTTTGCTTGAACGGTCCATGCCCAGTCTTTAAAAAAAAAGAAAACAGTTGGTAGAAATTTCTTAATTACTAGTCCTTTGGTAGTATTATCCCATGCTGTCTGCCAAATTCTATGTGGTGGTTCTGATATCCTGCGTCTTTCTTGTTTAGGATCGTCGGCTGGATCCAGAACAATGCCAGCAACTTCTGTAGGGATGTTCTTTTTCAGTCGCTGAAAGAGACCTCTCTTTACCACCTCAAGATATAGGAGCTAGAACTCAGGAGGCTGGGGTTCTTGCCGTTCTGCACATCGTTGAGATGATGAGGAGCATGGCCTTGTAGATAAGCGTTAATGCTCTGTGCTTAAGGCCCCAATCCACCATGCTTATCCTCGTCATTATGGCTATGTCATGTCTAGAATAAAGCTTAGGTACTTGATCACTGTATAAAGTTTGTTGTTGTTGTAGGAGCATCAGCAACCAAGGTCATATTGCTCCTCACATACTGCCTGTAAGGATAGTTCAGAAAATACTAAAAATTGGGAAAAAAAATTAATAACAAACATATGCGATCCTCAATGTTCCCCAAAACGATCTCAGGGGTTGCGCAAATGTTTTCTTACTGATGTTGCGACTCAGAGAAAACAAACTGGATGGAGACGGGTCTTCGGATGAAAAATGGCTGAAAATCGCGACTGCAGCCACATATGCCAATGCCGTCCCCTAGCTGTGTACACTGTCATCATTCGGACGGTATTAAATTAAACCGAAGTCCTTTTTTTGTAAGAACGTGTCATAGTTTGTTAAAACTGTCAACACCCGAGCGCTGTACCATAATTATATAAAATCATAACTTTGTTGCCTCGTGATTTTTTTTACTCTAAAATGCATTGAACTGCATCTATAATAAAACGTATCGAAACATTAATTGATCAGCAGGCATATATTCCACGCTGCGGTTATAAACACACCTGCAGTGTTAGAAAAGCTCTTCGTTGCTAAGCAGCAAACGCAAAAATATTGTAGCTAATGTTAGTCAGAACATTTTGTATTGGGCTAAAGTTGCTGGTGGCAACCAAAGCTCTGCTTGTTATTTCGGAAATATTTTTTGCTATTTTTGTTTTCCCTACCCTCAACCCTACTTCTGTATACTCAACATTTGGCTAAAAAGCAAAAACAAACAAAAAAATTATTAAATGGTGATAAAAAAAGCAATTTATAATGAACTCGAAAGAACAGATTTTAATGAAAACAATTGGCCTGATTTTGGATATTTTTTAGACAAGAACGAATCCATTTCTTTAAGACGAAGTAACCGTAATGCCGTTTAACGTGCTTAGGAAAAAAAAATTAATAAACAGTAGCGTCTTAATTTTTGCATTAAACTCCCCTTGTCTGCTAAAGCCATTTTAATAGTATGCTGATATATACAGCACGCTATCTACGTAGTATGCGACAAACTTGTATGTTTTTTTCGTGATACTTAACATTTGCAATTAACGCATGCGTTACCAGTAGCACTAAAAGTTAATTAGAAAATGCGCCAGGGAAAGGCGTGCTAGAAGTTATTGAGGAACAGCTGCTGATGCTTGTGCAACTTCTGACACGCAGCTTCAGTCATCCAGCCGTGAGCCAGCTTTTCAAATCAAATTTAATAGTATATACACTCACTGCCAAAAAAACTGGAAACTTTTTCAATATCTAGTAGGGCCACCCTTTTTCCGAATTACAATTGGCATGGATTCCACGAGACTCTGAGAGATTCTAGCTCCAGATTTAACCATTCTTCCATCAGGATATTAGATGTTGAATTATGGGCGGTGGAGAACTGTGAAGCCGAACTGCCCTTTCCAATAAATCCCAGATATTCTCAACTGGATTCAAGGTTTGGAGAATTAAGCGACTATGGTAGATCTCGAAAATCTTGAGAACGTTCCTCGAACCATTCAGGTACATTTTTTGCACAGGGGATAGTTGCGTGGTCGTCTTGAAAAAGTCCATCGCAATCCCGATAAAATAAAGCTTTTCAGTTGGCTCGATACCACAGAAAGATTGGAGGAACACGGCCGTCTAACAGTATGGATGGAACCCGTGTGTACCAACAGAACATACTCCATACCACGATACTACCTCCCTCCAGCAGCTTGGATGGTAGACACGAATCAGTCTGGGTGCATGGCTTCACAAACACTTTCACCCTATTCAGCGTACAGTATTTTGCCTGATATCAAGGGACTTATGATCATACGATGCGTGTGACAACTTACATTTGCATACAGTACGTTTAATTACTTTCTGATGCTGAAAAAAGGTTTTCTAATGTTTTGGACAGTGAATGTAATTGCATACTGCATTAGACTGATCAGAAAAAGAATCGAGCGAATCAAGATCTGATTAAATAGTACGATGTTAAACATTAACAAGAACATTTAATTTTTTTAAAGGCAAATTATTAAGTAGTAAATTTATTAAGTTAGTTCATCTGGATAAAGAAATTATCACCTTTTTAAAGACACCAGTATCTGCGCTGCATACTAAGATCTGATATCCGAAATATTTAAATAATTCGAATAGAAGCAAAGTCCATTGGGTTTAAATATTAGGAAGCATCATAGTATGCGTTACCACGGTGCTTCATTTGTAAAGCTGAAATAGTTCAATTGTCTGTTGCTAGGCAACAACTTGCCCTAATCCATTAAGCCAGTGGATCGAACGCCCAGTGTCTACTGTTAGGGAACAAAACTTTCTTTCTGGCAACTCAAAGTTAAAGTATGCAATATCGATGTGTTAAGGCGGCATTAGCATTTATTTTGAAAATCAATTACAGATTTCTTAGACAGGTGGTCGTTAAGATTAAACTCTCTTGAAAATGAAATTCCATGATGGCTGCACTAACTTTTTTTTCTTCTTTTCTTTTCTTCTAGACTCAACGTAACGCTAGGTGGATGGTGTGTCTGGAAGTTTCATATTGTCAACGTACTCCTACATCTGGTGGTCGTACAATTACTAGTTGTTCTCTGTAAAAATGTGTTATTGTGGGACACGGAGCAGACAGTGTACGCAGGCCTTCTTTTTGGAACCCATCCGATTCATACAGAAGCTGTAAGTACCCTTTAATAGTACTCTCACACAGTGATGTAGTGGTAAATGTTAAAAGGTAAGCTCCAATATTTTTGTGGAGGATTCATCCCCAGTTTTCCTAATGGGGGAACGAACTATATTCGTATACATGGTAGTTATAATTAAAGAGAATCATCATGGAAACCTAAAGATTACACAGGGCTGAATTTTGAAATGGACAGGATTCTGACCACGCGGAAATTCAAATTATTATCTTGTTGGCTTTCATAGAGCACGTCTTTAGTTAATATTGGAAATATCGCTTGAGAAGAGGATCTCTTTCACGAAATGGTTTGTATTCCATGATGAACATATTTGAAGTGATAGGAGTTTAAGGAAGAGTCCGTGGTAAAGAACATTGGCCACTTAAGAAGGCTACTGATGAGCTCCCAGTTGCTACGCTCAGTTATGTAGCAAGCCCTCAAAATGCGTCAGCTAGTGCTAGAGTGGATTCACACCAACTTAATATTCATGATCACCTGTTCAGGTGGAAACAGACACTCTTGATCATGAATATTACGAACAGTTCATATCAACGGCAACCTTAACACCCACAATTAACGGATATGGCGGTGTTCTTAAACTTTGAGTAATGGAACACTTTGGAACTGATAAGAAATTGGCTGAACACGGCAATTGATTCGAATAATTCGCACAATGTCAATAATTCAAATTATTAATTACATCGCTAGAATTTATTCATCCTTTTATTCATCCAAAAAGCGAAATGTGGATAATTTATGGTAGAATATTTCTCGGATCAGGTTGGTAATTCTGGCCGAACGGCAGTCGAAAAACAGTGGGATTATCACCAGTATCGTCCTCGAAGTTTCAGTTCCACTGAATGCTTAAAGTGTTAATGAATGGTGCAGTTATTTTCTTCCTTTAAACTCTGCTTCTTTGGGGAGATTTCAGCACCTGCATTTTATTCCTAAAGCAAGAAGTTATTTGGACATAATCGTTCTGTCTCTTACAAATTGTTGACATCGGTGTTCGTCATATTGAATAACTTTATATTCAGCATAACACGCGGCTTGTGTACTGTACCATACTACGATAAAAATACACGTTCAAATATTTCGAATGTGTACTCTGTATTAAACTGCATATAAATTATTCAATTAACTTTCAAATGCTAGAATAAAATAGATATTTAATTGAAGAATCGTTGGAAGTGTTTTGTGCAACAGGACATGAAAATATTACGTGGACTTTATTGCCGAAATCTCCAGCGTTCTTGGCTACAAATTGTTGTCTACACTATTCTAGTGATGTTTTTTTCTTGGTACCTGACAGACACCATTGAGGGCACCATATGTTTCTTAATATTACGATTAGAATATGGATTTCGCTGTATGGCCCCTCTCTCACACATACTATCCAAGGAAACCGAATCTGTCTTCGATATTACACTTTATATATCCAGATCCTCTTTTGCTCCACAAATTCTACCCATGCTAACTAGATGAGGGTGTTTTTCCTTACCAATTAATGTTTTGTGTTTGTATTTACAAATTCTTAATATTTCATCCAAGGGGTCATCATTTCAATGGATTGTCGATTAAAACTGTATATAATGGCTCCACTAGAAGTGATGTCCATTTAAAATATGAATTCCAGCTTTCATTCCAATGAGATTGTACGGTTTTATATTCAAATAACACCTGATAAATGGTGTCGGTACTCTCTTGAACCGTGAGGGAAAGACTTGGGTTCGATTTCCGTTGCCGACAAACTCAAAAATGCTTTTCATTAAAAAAAAAAAAAACACAAGGACGTTTTACGGACTTTGTTTTATAAATTGTATAACCAGAACACAATATACTGATGCTTCGTCACTGAACTGTCTCAACACATCCCAAATAACCCAATTCAATCTGAGTAACACCAACAGTTTGAAACAGTCATTCAAAATTTATAGTTTAAAAACTAAAGTTCTCTTTAGAATGGATAGCGATCACAACAAGAGTTAGAGTAACTCTTCCTAACGAAGTTGGATTAAATGCAGACCAAGTAACAGAAAAATTTTTCAAGTGTCTATTCAGTGATGATCTGTCATCAGCATAACTGTCAGAACGCCATACAACCAGATCACCCGACCAATCTACAGGGGCTGCCCACAGGGATCCGTGCTGGGGCCCCTCTTCTGGAACATCGTCCTAGACGAATTCCTCTCTACCAACCTAACAAACGTCAATACGCAGGCGTATGCAGATGACCTGGTCCTTACCCTGGAAGGAGATAACAGAGCACAGCTTGAAGATATAGAAAATAGAGCACTTGCTACCCTACAGAATTGGTTCAATGAGCACAACCTCCAGATCTCACCGGACAAAACCTTCTCCATACTTCTTAAAGGAACGCTGGATATTCGGAGACCTCCACAACTAAAAATACAGGGCAGAACTGTCAAGCTTGCCACCGAAATGAAGTATCTACGAATCATCCTGGAGAAGAACCTATCCTCATTTGACGTATCTACGTAAAAAGATCCGTAACTTTTTACACTAATAACAGTCTCACGCCGCGACTAAGGATTGAGATATGAACCCTTTCCAATTACTACAGAGACATCTTCATACCAATAATCACATACGCAGCAGGAATCTGGTAGACGAAGGCCATAACAGGGGATATGCATGTGTTGTTGAGGCGGATCCCAGGGTTCGCCCCCATCAGCCGCGGCTGTACATCTCGTGTAGAAGCTTACGCCCAAACTGGCCATTTTTATGTATAGTGTTGGATGTGTCAGTTTAGTGATATGGTATAAGGTATAAGGTATAAGGTATGTTAGTGTCTAACGGCTCCTGGGATTTCTCCCATCTCCGCGGGTGTACATTGTATCGGGGCCAGAGATTTGAAGTGTGTGGGGGTCATGTGCTGTGTATTGTGTTGTGCCCTTTGTTCCTCCGGTCTATTAGCCGCCGAGCCCCTAGTGGGACCCGACGTTACCACACCATGCCACGGGGAGGCTGACCGGGTGTACCACTGTAGCTAGAGTACTCTGGCGGGTCCTGCCAGAGTACTACTATCACATGCTGGACTAACCCAGGGCAAAATACCCGAGAGAGTCCAATTAGGATGAAATAAAAAGGCTATAGAAGGAGAAGTTTGGGAGCTGGAGAGGTAGGAAAGAATGGAAGAGAGGAGGATCAAACAGAGGAACCCTCTAATAGTTAGAAGGTAGAAGAAATAAAGAAAGACTAAAGGAAATAGAGGTGGAGAAGTGGACTGACTTTCATGCTATGGGAAATAATTCCATGGAGGATCCATGCTAGAAGCTAGGATCAGCAAGATTTCTTGAGATATAATTATGTCTAATCTCTTGTACACATTGCTCCAGGAACTTCCTCGGAGAAACAAGTTATTTATTTATTTTATTTTACGAAGGCCATAACAACAGTCAACTACAGAAAGTTTGAAACTATACAACGTGCAATGTTACTGACCATCACCAGGGCGGTGTGCACGGTCAACACCCACGCCATTCAGGTGCTGGCCGGTGTGCTACACCTGGAGCTTGAGGTCGTCGGATGCGGGTTGCTATATCACCTCTCTGAGAGCAAAGCAGTATCAATCATGGATTACACAACAGACCCAGCTACTAAAGCAGAAAAAAAAAAACGCCACCTACGACAAACCTGGCAATCCAGGTGGACCAACTCCGCTAAAGGAGAGATTACGAGAAAGTGCATTCCCGACACTACCAGGGTTTATCCGGAAATGCCAAAACGATTATCCCCTAGGCTCCATGCCACGTTGTTCTTAACCGGCCATGGGCCCATCAAAGGGAAATTACAAGCACTAAGCATTATTGATGACCCCCCCTATGCCACTGTGGTTCCCCGGAAAGCTGGAGCCACTTAATGTATGACTGTGAGCTCTATGAGAACTTAAGATGTACTCTCTTCACCAGAATCCACTATCTTCCAAAAGACTGGGAACAGCACGTCCTTGATAACGCCGAAGACTACATTGCTTTCACTCACTTTGCTCAACAATTGTTCACCCGACGTATGGCGCTTCCACGAACATAAACTTGAAAACTGTACAGTACTCCCCACAACTCAAGACGCAGCGCTTTCAATCACTGACTGGAGCCTCGACTGAGAGAGAAATTCCATTAACGCACAGCGCAAGATAAAGAAACTGACACTCTCGAACCCCATCTGGCGATTTGAACTAGGTGCCTAACTAGTTCCCTTTAAATCCCCTTCCTTAGGCGGGGGGGCAGGATGTATAATATCTTATGGAAGACGGCACCTGAACGAAAGTTCAGCTCCGCCTTTGTACACTGATGGTTACAGAGCACTCTAAAAGGCCAGAAGTGCGTAATGTTATGTTCATGCAGTGTGTGTGTTGTTTAGTTGTTTCTGGCCGTTTTGCCACCAAGCAGGCGATCACCTGGAAAGCCTGCCCAGTGTCCGTCTACACCACGGGGAGATAGGCCACAACTACGCATGAACCTTGGCCAACCTCAACAGTCACGCACTGAATGTCCAAAGCGAGTCTGGAATCATTCAAAAGAACCTCTGTACCAGCAAGCCGACAACAGCGCACGCACACTCATTCCCAGAATGACAGGACAGCAGAAGACAAAGAAATAAAGAGGATAGCATGAAATAAAAAAAATAAATAAATAAATACAAAATAAATAAATAAAATAAAATAAAATAAAATAAAATCTTTATCTATGTCTTTGGCTCACGTCTTTATGCAGTGCTGCTCAAAGTAGTCCACAAAGAGAAAAGGTGTACTGTCAAACAAAAGTAGTGAACAAGATCAGCAGGAACAAGTTCTAGATATAATCCTGTTAATCTGGAGTGGAATCAGAAGTCGCTAGTTGATGACGCTATCACTGTGCAGAGGAACGATTGAGTTGTGGAGAGCCTTGATAAAGAATGAACTAGAAAAATGCATCATCTATTTAAAACCTTCGTGTGTTCTTGAGAACCAGCAAAATTTTGGACAGGACGACAAACGAGGCAACAGGTTGCATTTTCGTTTATGAAGTGTTTTCAGTTTGATTGCTTGCATTAACATTGAAAGACTTCCTGCGATTAAAAGCAGCATTGCAGAAGGTTTGAAGGGCCTGGAAATTGTTGACCACAAATGAGTATCTTCTCGCCTCCGGGACACAAGTTTGGTACTGTTGCCCTAAGAGCCATTCTTAAGTCCTCGTAAATGGAGCATTCAAAAAGTACGTGAGGAGAGTCTTCCGGTAGCCCAGATCGACAGGAGACTGTATTGGAAAGTCTGAATTGGTAGAGTTTTGCGTCAAGCGAACCATGTCCAGTTAGTATGTAGGAGGTAAAAAGTGATTGTGAAAACCATTTTGTGGTGGATAATGAACGTAGTGCAGTTACGTCGGGAACGAATTTTTTGGTAATACCTCCTTTTTCTGTAGAATTCCATTTATTCTGCCAGGTGTTCACTAACAAATTCCAGCATTGGGTTCGTTCAGTTTTGGGATCAGCCTAAGGATTGACAATAAATCCCTGAAATTCCGTAGAAATGCCCCGGCGGATGTAGAAACAAAGACCTCTAAACACAACATGCAGGTCAAGTGGTATAGTGCCCGCAAGGGTCTGTAGAGATGGAGTTGATACGGTTCGGCAAACGTATCTTCGCGGTAGCGTCACCGTCCTCCTCACACCGGGTGAAAAGGGCCCGGGTTCGAATCCCGTCGATGACGCGAAGAACTTTAATGGGCTTTTTACACTCCGTGGCTGCGTTAGTCGGTCTCAGGCGTAGATAGCAAGGTTTCCCCCCCAGAACTGGAGTTTTTCGTACAGCAAAATCGACCATAGAACACACACGCAATTTACAGACACAAATACGAGTTAATGTGTTCAATTACGGGCAACCCTAAAATAATAATTTGATTTGTTCGGCAATCCCTAGTATCCACTTCTGGGATTAAGGACCCCTGGGGCATCGTTTTCAAGATCGTAACAAACAAGCTGCCGCGAGGAGAGGTACTCGATACGACACTAAAGATGGATGGCTCCTCTACTTACACCTGGAAGGATAGCATTAGCAATATTCTAGACACCATTTATCCCATTGAAGCTGCAGCTATGACTCAACAACAACAAGAAATATTAGATCAAATTCACAACTATCACATCCTGCCTCTGTGAAATCCCCCTACACCAACTTTGAGATGGACTTGGTAATAAACAAAATGAAAGAAAGAAAAACACAAGGCACAGATTTGCTGGAAGTGGATGTGGTTAAAAAATTTACAGAACACTATTCTCTTACTCTCCTATGCCTTCTAAATAGGTGCCTGACAGAAGGCACCTTTCCAACATTCTGGAAAACGGCAACCCTGAAATTTATATTGAAAAATCCCGACAAGCCACCACAAATTCCAACCTCCTACAGCCCGATTGCCTTGCTCTCTGTAATGGCCAAGTTACAAGAACGCCTGCTCCTATTTTGCTTAACCGCCAGATATGAAGAACAAAACTTCCAAGTGACAAGCAATTTGGATTCAAAGCAGGTTGCAGCACAGAAGATGCCATCAACAGATTAATCACTCAAGCAACCCACACAGCCTTTAAGTACTCCCTTGCAATCATGGTAGACTTCGCAGGGCCTTTGGTCGACTATGGTGGCGCAGTGTTCTTCGAAGGCTTCGGCAGTTAAATGTTTCTAACAACCTATACAACAGCTTAAGGTCATATCTAACTGGTAGAAAAGTCCACGTTACCAACAGATTCCAGACAGTGACTAGGTACATCATGCTTGGCCCGTTCATCTGGTCTATTGTCCTGGACGAGTTCCTGGGCATGGACCTGGGGGGAGTGGAGCCCTTGGCCTTCGCGGATGATCTTGTCCTTTTGGTATGTGCTGATACCAGGGCGACCCTGGAGTCAATGGCAAATAGAGCACTGGTGAAACTCCAGTACTGGGCAGCCCTACACAACCTTACCATTTCAGGAGAGAAAACAAAATCCATACTCCTTAAAGGCAGGCTACAAATCACGAGACCACCTACAATAAAATTACACTTTATACCCATACGACTGCACACTGAAGTCAAGCTCCTAGGTATCTTCTTAGACTCGGGGCTTACCTTCCACCACCACCTAAAGTATCTAGCCAACAAAATTCAAAAGGTACACTGCTATGATAAGGCTGGTCAACAGGGTAGACAGGGTGCTGAAACACAAGGCTCTTACTCTCATATACCAAGCGGTATGTGTGATAATTGTGTGTTATTGTGCATCCATCTGGTACCGAAAAGCCATCCTAGCAAGAAACAAACGTAAGCTGGATTCAATCCAGAGGTTCAATGCTCCTTTCAATTTGTAGAGCATGCCGCACCGTCAGCACCCCTGCTCTGCAGGTATTAACTGGATGCCAGCCACTATAATTAGAAGTGGTTAAGGAAGGGAGTTCCAACACAACTGCTTAATTTTCAACTTGACACCAGAAACTGCCCCAGGCAGGAAAGACAACGGATAACCCAACATCTACAACAGATATGGCAACATGACTGGGACATCATAACCAAGGGAGCAATCACAAACGAGTCCTTCCATCTATAAGTTTAACTCACCGAGAACCACCACCCTGGTTTTCGCCTGGCCTCCATGTCACCTTTATCATCACAGGGCATGGATTCTTCCAACAAAAACTGACGGCCATTGGAATCGAGAATGATCCACGTTGCCACTGCGGCGAAGAGGAGTCCTGTGGGCACCAGCTACGACAACATTAGGCTTAAATTCCTGACCACAATAAAGAGGAACCCTCGAAATCAAGAATTCACTCTGCTACTCGAG
This sequence comes from Mastigoproctus giganteus, assembly GCF_048544385.1. Classification (NCBI taxonomy): domain Eukaryota; kingdom Metazoa; phylum Arthropoda; class Arachnida; order Uropygi; family Thelyphonidae; genus Mastigoproctus; species Mastigoproctus giganteus. The sequence goes on along the minus strand of NC_143578.1, from coordinate 135,157,474 downwards.
GAAGATACCTATAAGGCATTAACCACCTACGCGCAGGAAACATTTGCACTTAGGCGAGCTAAGATTGCAGACGTCAGAGCCCAAGAACTAAACGAGACCGGCGTGGGATAACTCTCCATCTCCAAAGAACAACACAGACATGACCATGCTAACTCAAATAGGATAGGATAAATTTCAAGCACCATCCAAGGTGCGGGTTGCTGCCACTCCTCGGAGTGCGGGATTTAAAAGTCATTGCAAACCCGAAATGGGTAGGATTTACTGCTGGCACCGATCTACGTACGGGATTGCTGACACTGACACAGTGTGGGATTTACAGACACTATGCCATTGGCAATTACACAGGGGCGCCTGTCCCCTGTGACTTTTAAACCCACACCCTTTCCTATACTTCTCCTAAACTAGGGTGGATTAATTCTCCCCTCTCAATCCATCCAAATTCATTCCCCTTTCAATCCTCTCTTCTTCTCTGACCTTCTCTTTTAGCTCTCTTTTTTTTTTTAATTAATTAATTTTTTTTACTTGGTCTCCATCAGGAAGCTCAGGCAACCATGGCAGAGGTCAGCCAGAGTATTATGGGCCAGCCTGGCTCATCTCCCAGTGGTGGTGGCGGGCAATACGGGGTTCCCCTAGGGACCCTGAGGTCAAGCAGCCAGAGACAGAACAAAGCACTACTCTGTCACAAACCAGACATTACACTTTTTCTGGCTTTTACAGATATTCTGTAATTCTTCACAAAGTACCATGGCGCAGATGTGGGAAACCACCGGTGGCGCCTTCCACAAAACACCATGCCATTATATTCGGCAAACCTGAAGTAGGCTAAGGAGAAAACAACGCTGAATAGTAGATAACTTAGATTGTGTAGTTTTAAGTGCAGTACGTCTAAACCAAAGGCTGGCAGCATAGGTAATTGGTATTATGGCAGCGTTATAAAATAGATGTAGGATTTTAGTGTTCAATCCCCAGTCTTGTCTGGTAATTTGGAGCAGCATTGCGGTAAAACTCTTAACTTTGACGGACAGATGTTGAATATGCGCAGTAAAGGAAAAGCGGTCGTCGATGGTGACTCCTAAAAATTTGGTGCTTCGGACAAGTGGAAGAGATTTCTTGTCAAGTTTTACAACTGGTGGTCTGCGATAGTCTAATTTGTGTTTAAAAATCATTATCTTCGATTTGGTTGGGGATAATTTCAATTTGTTCTTAGAGGACTAAGACGATAGTTCAAAGAGTAATTTATTGGCATTGAGTTCTAAATTAGATCTTGAGTTTCCATTCACCAAAATGCAAGTTGTTGCACATTTTAAAATTCAGTCGTCCCAAGCAGCCAATCATCAAGAACTAGGTTCCAAATCAAGGGACCCAAATTGATCCCTGGGGACAACCACGGGAGACAGATCTGTGAATCTTCGTGCTTTTAATGATGATAGTGACAGTACGATCAACAAAGTAGTTTGTAACAAGTTTATAAAGCTGAAGAGGGCGCTTTTCCACCCTAACGTATCAAAAGCACCCTCAAAATCGATAAAGATCGCCATAACGTACTTGGACGTGGAGCTGTCAATAAGGTGGTGAAGTTTTAATGAGGTGTCTTCGCATCCAAGCCTTTGCCTAAAACCGTATTGAAGAGAGGATGTGGAGCTTGTAGCTCCCTACAGTGTGGTTATTTTATTAGCGATTAGTCTCTCTAACACTTTTCCGAGGTGAGAGAGAAAGCTATGGGGCGGTAGGATCTAACATTGTCTAGTGGCTTACCAGGTTTACGTAAAGTCTTAAGAATGGCGTGTTTCCACAGTTTGGGAAACGTTCCAGTATTTAAGCAGTTGTTGAAAAAATTTAAGTACTTAAAAATTGAAGTAGCACTTTGGGCTTTAGGTCATAAAAATGTTTGATAAATATATTATCAATCAGGTCATCGCCAGGACATTTGTTTGACTGAATTTTATTCAGGATTGAAGTAAGTTCCTCTGCAGGGAATGGACTTGTTTCTTCTAAAGGAAGGTATTTTTGGTTTAAATCTCGAATAGATAGATGGTATGAAGTGCCAATAGTGAGATTATTATTAGGCAGCAGTTGGTCCAAGATGGCATTTATGGAGTCGGTTAATGTAAGATGTACGGACAAAATTGTGCCTGGATTGCAATTTGCTTTCATAAATCAATTTTCTTTTGAGAGTTTTGTATTCTTCGTGTAATCTGTTAACTTCTTGAGGCCAAGTATACCGTCCGCGCTGAAAATGTCTTCTGGCTTTGTGTACAAGTTTCCGAGTAGAAGAAAGTTCGTTGTTCTACCAAAGCGTGAGTTAGTTTTTAGCTTCTTTTTATGCGTAGATTTCTGAATTGCAGTAATGATAATGTTTTGAATCTGCAGAGCTAGTTGTTCGGCCGTAAGAGAATTAATTTTCTAGGATGTCTTCCGGATTTCTATCTCCTGCCCACCTGCTTCCCCCTTCTCCTGGTGGGGCCTGGGCCTGCCCCACTGACTTTTTTTGGGGTCGCCTTCTCTATCGTCCCCATACTTCTGTCTTTTCGCTCCAATCTTCAGTGTCCCCTCCCCGCTCTGCCTAAACTGTAAGCGTACACCCTACACAATGTCAAAATTCAACAACGTCCAAAATTAAATCCCATTAATATAAACTTCTTTCGGCCTTACCTAAATTCCAGCATTTTTACCCCATTTTTAAGGTCCTAGCCACTGAAATCTCAGGAAATTAGGTGGTAGGACCTGCCAGAAAGAAAATTTAAAATTACTACGTACCTGGTCTGCCTCCACGAGGCATAGTGTGGACAACGTTGGGCCCCAGAAAGGGTCCAGCGGCTAAATGGCCAGAAGAACAACGATACATATCACTACACTTAGAAAATCCATACACTTTTAAATCTCTGGCTTTCCCAGTGAACTGTTACACCTACAATGAAAGCAACGCAAAATGGAGGACACCCCTGGTACCGTTAGACACGAACACACTTTACGATCAGTGATGATCTGAACACATCTGAAATACAAGAACACTCTCAAGATACTGACTTTTCTGTTTTTATCTTTTAAGATAATTCCGTTCCCTTTTCTGTGCTATTGCGAACTTTCAGTAATTGAGCCATCGGATTTTAGGGGTATTCTCTCCCAATCGACTCCAGGAGTAAAATTTAATCTTAATCTTCTTTTGTAGCAGTACACCCAAAATAAGCGACTCTGCCACAAACTTGAAATGCATAACCGATTCTTATATTTCAATATGACTGCAAAATCGCGTGGATTTCGTTTCCATATAATATTCAAAGCACCAGCCCCGCTGCATTATATATTTTATTTATACATCTACTTAAAGCCACTTGTGTGGCCCTGACCACAAGGGAGTTTACCTTCCTTGAAACCCCTCTGTATCAATCTTTATATGCACACACCATTCGTCTTCGCGCGGTAGTGTCAAGAACTGATATTCCTGGCAGTTTTCATCGATCAACTACGCACACACGCTCGATGATTTAGTTCTTTCGAACAACAGAATCACTTATTCTTACTTAGCAAATATTTGGCGACACCCATCCCGGAGTACTTTGTATTTAGAGGACATTTCGAAACGGCACTGCTCCGCATTGACAACGAAGTAATTCACTTAGGTGAGAGTGTTTCTTTTAACTTTATTGACTGCCTCCAGTTTTCGTGGCATAAGGAAACACTCCCCACTCTCACTGCCGTGAACTCAAAATCCAACTGGGTCTCTGTTCATTTCTAATCAATGGCATTTCAGCTTTGTGCTCGCGACAGGGGACAGCACTCCGGCGAGAAAAACTTTCCATATTGAAGTAATGCCTCCTTTCAAGTTCACCGCAGGGTGGAACCTTCTGTAATGAATATTAACTCGATATCGAATATCTGAGCAATGCAATCGTGTGCTACGTAATACCTGCTCTTGTTTATGAGTTGGACTTCCAACAGTCGGAGTCCAGACTATCATTTGTGGGGGTAGTACGTGAAATCGCTTATATTTGCAATGGTAAAACAAGCATGGGAAGAGATCTGAACTCAAAATAGTAGGGACCCAGGGAATGGGTGCCACTATCTCTCTAAAATACTTGCTGTAGCGTGCTCCTGTCACAAAAGTGTCCTAGAAATTACTCTTTTCTGAGTAGATAAAAAAAAATTAACAATCACCACAATGTCAGAATGAAATGGTTGACGCCTAACTACCTAATTCCGGAATACATTTATGTTTCTCATGCCTGTATAGAAGCACAAATGGTTTATGGTGACCAAACAGTAATATCTAAGCAAAACTGGCCTATGTTGACGAGTGCCCTTGGTAACACAAGCTATGAGGCACCACAGTGCCATGTCTGCAAATCCCAATCTTGGTGTATTTCAAAAGAGGGTTTGCTTAATCCTTGAATGAAAAACCTTAACGAAAGAACTTTCACCTCTTCCTGAGACAGGCTAGCTCAGTCCCGCTTGAAAAGACCTCAAATTCCTCGCATCAAAGGCGCAATTCGAACCTATGGCCCATCTAGGAGGAGAGAACTTGTTAAGTACATTGTCACTTGCCATTGAATAATTGAATTCTTCCCGAACAAGATGGAATATTATTGTACCGAACAAAGAAAAATGGTATGGTATCCCAAGAATCACGAGAACAGAATCCGCTGTTTCGGGAAACTCCGTTCCATCACTGTTTTCAGGACATCCCTTGACGTATGTTCGTGAAATTTACACTTCAAGACTGAACTCCACAATTTCTTATGCTAATGCGTTGCTTTTACCAGTTTTGATAATGATGTAAAGATCTTATCTGGTACTGTTAGGACAGATGCGGAGAAATGTCGCCTTGGCCTGGAGCTTTCTTGGTATTAAAACTGTTAAGAATTCTTCTAACATTCTTCTGTCGGAAAACCACGGGAGGTATTGGATATGGTAGGAAGTGATTTACCAAGGTTGTCGATAAAAGAGTCAGAAGAGAAGAAATTCCACTTTATTTTTAGCTGAGGATGCAAAAGAACCATCTAGCTGTGTGAATACACATAGACAGAAGTTGTGGCCAATAGCTTCGGAAAGAGACCGGAATGTCCGGCTGCTATTTGGATAGAAAGAAGAGTTTGTTCTTGGTCTAATCAAAATCGAGTTTGGAGTGAGATAAGGGGGGAGGCATAACTATAAAATGGAAGAACGTAGGCTTGTAGACTTGATCTTATGAAGTTTACCTTCAGGAGTTTTGTGGAACGTTGGAATAAGTTGCCTGCAAGGTTGGCAAAATTCAAAAATTATCAATTGGATGGTTACTTTTACACGACGGGAACAACGAGTTGCTTTTTTTTTTGTTTTTCGGAAGATGCAAAATAAGTTTGCTTCTTTCGTCATTGTCATTTTAATTCTAATATTTGATGGACCACTTCCTAGTACCGTAGGATCATTTCCATATTAGGATGACATTATACTGTACGCTCAGTCGGAAACATTCATAGACATTTCTGATACCGTGGCCGAGTTAATCGGTCTCTGGTTATGATTGCCTTAGTAGTGCATTTTCTCATAAATTTCATTTTTAATCCCACGAAATAAGCAACCTATCCATACAAGAAATTTATCAACCATAAATCATAGCCTTCATTGTCTCAACGCAATTTATAGACAACAAAGCCCAACCACGCAGAGATTTCCACACGCTAATAAGAAGCAATAAAAAGAATCTCTTAAAAGTCCTTTCGCATAGGCTGAAAGTTGTAATTTGTAACCAACTGACCGTAAATTTCATCGAAAAGTCAGTCTTGGAGTTATCCTGGATCTTAAGAGGAAATCCCAGAGGATCGTAGATAAAACATCGGGCAAATCCACTTATTATTGTTCTATCAGAACAATACGTGGATTTGCAAAGGTTCAACAAATAACAATAAAGGGCTTCATCGAAGTACTGCGTGTAATGCTTTAATTAAATAAAATGAATGGATATTTTTTCTAGTGGATCTTACTTCGGAAAAATCTGCCCATTTACTACATTAAGACAGAGAACAGTTTCATAAGTGATATTGGCATATATGCGTAGCTCCACACCCGAGTATTGTTATGGTTCAAATCCGCTTAACTTCGTTAATCTGACGAGAAATCCCACATCCGTCGACAAGCTATTAAGTAAGAATATTAATCCTATTTTTTTTTCAATGTTTTTTTTATTTTATCTCGCTTACTTAAAACTTTAATCTCGTTCGTTGTCGTGGCATTACATCTGTATGAAAGTTCGATTACGTTCCTCAGAAACGGATTAAAAAGTAAATCAAACTATCGTCGTTGAAAGTAGTGGAAAAAATTATATAACAAAAAGTGAGTGGACTTTGAGGTTCTCTCTTAATTGTAAACACCACACTTATATGGAGGAGTAAGGTGTCTTTATTCATCCAAAACTGCTAAAAGAAATACGTTATCGTGAATTCTGACAGCTTCACTGCTGCAGCCAAATCCCCTTGTCACTATTACTTTTATTAATCTCTTAATCCTTTTACCGAGCTATGAAGAAAGTATACTGCTTCGCTTGACTGTTCATATCTGTCTGACAACACGATTATTCACAAGGGATCCACGAACAATGCGTGGAAGCATAGAGAGACTTTGATTTCCAGTTATTTTGCGATAATTTCGTGCAATGCATAAAACTTCCACTAGAGTGATTCATGAGAATAACTTGGTCTTTTTATTATAGCACTAAGCCAACGGCTATTCCCACCTTTTTTTATTCACAAAAAATCAAACTATACCATAAGAAACTACCTAACGAATTTAAAATTAAGAATTTAGCCAGCATAATGCATCTTCTACTGCAGCCAATGAACGAATTGTCACAAGCCATGTGCTAGTTTCTTAGTGCTCAGTAAGGCGGTTTTCTTCAGTCCAGTTCTGTGCAAGATTCAAAACAAAACCATGCAAATTAATCGGTTTCTTTTGGTGATAGGTAGCATTCAAATATGCTCCTTCAGTCATAATTTTAACCGGATGAATACTGAATTAGAAGCCATTAAGAGGTGACGAAATGCACAGTTACAAGCACCCTGCTCGTAAATAATAGTGCGAAGTTGATACGACCGGAGATAGCCAGGAATTAAGATCACCGAAGAATGAGATTTAGATTTGCTTGAATACTGTTTCAAATGGACACTACTCAAGTAGAAAAGATTATGTGTGGGCCTTAACAATAACCCATGTTCACACATGATCTCATCTATTTGGATGGTACCAAAGTGTCCCCTTGAAATTGAATAATCCAGCGATGCTCAATTTCAAGTACTCAATTAAGTAACCAATTCATTCGACTTCAAATTGAGTGACACAATTCATTCATTCCACTTGAAATTGAGTAGTCAATTCGAGTACTCAACTTTAAGTGGACACTTTGGCACTATCCAAGCAGATAGGACCAGGAAGGAGTTTCAGAATAGAGCGGACGAATACCAAATAAACTGCACAGTATTCAACCAGCAACAGCCACGAAGGACAATAACTTCACCACAGTTTACGATTTAGTACGGGGTATTACAGCATCTCCACACTACAGTCTGCTCTCTTCAGTGAACGCTGTCATCAGTAGCACTGAAATAATTTTGCATAAGAAACTGAACTCTCGGAATGAGGACACCATTACGTTCTGTATAAGCTGCTGACTGTAAACATCTGTATGTTCATCATAAGCACTTGTTTGCACAGCACAAAGCGAAGCATATTCTTTAGGTCGCATCCAAGCTCCTGTTCAGCGTCGAGAGCAGGAAGGCAATGGATTCCTCATCAGCATATGGAAAGAAAACCCTACTCCATCATTACTCACCAGGAAGCAGGAGATTCAGCATTCCATGGTTTAGCCTAACAGCAGTTGCGCAGAAAATTTTCAAATCTGTCCTCTGCCACCAAGACGTTGAGAACTGCCTTTTTGAAATGTAGAAGGCGTTATTCAAGCTGATTTATAAGAGTTCGGGCTTATTCTCATTGCTGCATTAATACAGGGTATTGAAGAAAAATCATAACTTGCGGAAGCAGGAATATTTCCTTAAGAACTACGCCCACCCTACTAAGGTCGCTGCGACTGTTACAACAGGCTGCAACTGCTAACATAACCTGTCCTCTTGGATATCACAGTGGTTATAATTGCCGTCCTCTCCACACCGAGTAGAAGTGGCTGTGATTTGAATTCCATCAATGACATAAGGAACTTTCATGGGCTTTTCTCACTCCATGACTGAGTTAGTCGGTTTCCAGCAAGGACAGCAATGTTTTTCCTCCTGGAAACTCGGGTTTTTCATCCATAAAAACAACCAAAATGACCAGAGAACACAATTTATGAACATAATACACATGGGTGATGAGGTTGTTCCAGGTAAACCTAATATGACATTTATTTTCCCTCGATAAATGGTAGTACACCGTGACAGTATAGTGGTTTTGACACTTGTCACTCATTTGGAGATGTCTGGGTTCAATTTCCGTTGACAACCGGGGAATTTCTAAAGTCCTCTTCAATGGAGGCTGTAATTATCGGATCTCAGGCGGCGTGGGTAGGGTTTTTCCAGTGAGTTATTCCGTTTTTCAGCCACACAGCATGCAAATCAGTCGTGAACACATACGTAATACAATTAGACGGATATAAAGATAAATGGATATAATAAATAATCCACTAAGATCTTTAATAACGATGTTCACTCAATCAACTAGAACACAATCAAATATATTGAGCTGAATGGGAATACCGAACAGTCAAAACGTTTAAATTATTCCTCCATTTTTGGAATATTTTGTTAACCTCAAAGTCTAATAAATTTAGCTGGAATTCGAAAAGACAGTTTGGAGCGCTGTGACATCATCTATGTAGAAGTTATGTTTAGCCACAATTTCCGTTTCATGCAGCGAAATTAAGCATTTATAGAAAACAAACTTTGAATTCCCATGGAGTATTAAAACTTTCATAAGAAAAGTGTAGTCTTTATTAGACAGTATTTGACTTTCTTTTTGGGAAAAAAAAACCACACGAAGTTCGAGCCAGCCGACACCACCGCAATTCAATAATTTTGAATAATATATGAAAGAAACAGATTACTGTGACGGCCGCATTTGAAACATGTTGTCATTTCCACAAATGACGATATAATGTTCTGGTCTCGTCAAGCTGGCGGAGAAGTGTCTGCGACTCCACTGAAACAAGCAACCCACTCGAGGGACGGCTACAAATAGAACTTCCTCGTGCGGTCTGCAGCTGTGAACCGATTATTAGACACACGATAATGCAATTAGGTTTCTCGTCTACCAAAAATGTTCGATGGAGAAGAGAGCCGCAACTTAAATTAAGAATTCTTATTGCGAAAGAAAGGAACTGCGTCATTTTGCGCCTCGATTGGTTCTTTCCAATTAGCTTCTCTTTTTACCCCCCCCCCCTTTTTTTTTTAATTTGAATAACTTTTATCTTAGCGGAAGAACAACGCGGCATTAAAGAAGATCTGAATTGATTATTTCCCACGCCAAAAATTAATCGACATTTCCTAGGGTCACGCATCGGCAACCGGCAGTAACGGAATTTCGGGACGGAACAAACAGAGCAAGGAAGAGGGTGAAGGAATTTCACTTCTGACAGCAGAAAAATTGCTAATCCCGAAAGTGACTGCAATAATTGCAATGGATCCCGTAGTATCCTAAAAGATTCAAACGTAGCGGACTCGTTCACGTGAAACTTGCTCGCACGTGAACGTTTCTGGAACGGGGAAGGGTTGTCGGTATCAAAAAATATCTGGTAGGAGCAGAAGTGAATCCATTCGCAGTTATTGACCCATAAAGACTACAAATATAACTTTCAAGGCGCCTCCGTAGCCGGGTGGGAAGGGGCAGCAGTGCGAAGCACACGCTTCTTGATTAGACCGGGGTTCGAGCCCGTCACCACCAAATACGGAGGATGCGGAAAGGTCAAGGAATGACCACCGCATATTCCCGGAGCAATATGGCCTTAGTTGCTAATGCTCCAAAAAACAAAAAACAACATAACTTTCAAACGAATTGCAGAGGACCATTGGAATTCACTATTTCAAATTTAATTTGAAAAATTAAATAATCAGATAGAATTTCAATCTTTTATTGGATGAAATTCCTCGTTCAATAACTCTGATCGAATAAGTAATATTTCCAGCCAATGCGAAAATTTAAAGTTAAAAAATGAGATCAGAAACGTTGCTTGTTTAAAATATATACAATACTCAACACCATCCGTCTAGGGACGAAGTTGTTTCTCCAATAACAGTAATAGGACTCAGATTTAAGCTCTTTAAGAAACGACTATATTTGTCCATGTAGTCAACCTAAAGTAACTAATATAATTTTTAATCGGATAACATTACCTTAGTTAAATACGTTTTCCATTAAAATCTCAAGGTGACTGGTTTCGGAACGTTTTGATTCCATCATCAGACAGCAGGTTTTGATGGAACGTTTTGATTCCATCATCAGACAGGACTATTAGCAACAGGAGGGACAAAAGCGTCCTCAAACGATCGACTAAAAAACATAACGCAAAAAGACGTTAATTGATGAGGTTATTCAAATTTTGCATTAACCTGCGTTGAGGTAGCACCCGATTTCTTAGGATATTGTAGTGTTATTAAGAAGATCATTTCTATAAGGAAACTGGGACAATAGCCACTTCACCTTATTATTCTTATTCGGATTACTATCAAATAAGAATATCTTTGCAACGGTCCATTGATTTGTTACTGGGAATAGAACTGGAAATGATCCTGACCACTCCAATTAAAATTCATCTTCGTTCATCTCAGATGGTTGTTAAATTTATTTAAAACCAAACTATCCATATTGAACAACTTCTTACTGGTATAAAGTTGTTGGTTTTGGGGGGAGGGCTAATGCTGTATCAAGCTTGCTTTCTTGAGTCATTTTCCACTACTATTGTACAACTCTGTATGATGTCAGTACACTTGCGTGTTCATGGGCCGAGTGCAGTGTTATGCGAATTGAAAAAAGGAGATAATTCAATCGGAATGGAATTCATTAATTCAATTAAAACGGGAATAGTTCGATTTTGAGTGGAGGGGACCCGCTTCCTCCTCCCAAGATGAACTAATGACAGCCAAGATTAAAGGAGGCCTGCAGAAATTCCTTAGGTCATCGACGGTACTTGAATCCAGACTTCTCCAAACGAATGACAGGTGGAGAAAGCTGGTACACTATCAAGGAGGACGTATACGGAGTTCAGTCATTCTTCTAGAGGATACTGCAAAGAATATGAACTCTACACTTAAGACACTAATGAAACATACGCTGAAGACCACTGAAACTTGGATTTATAACTAAAATGCGGATTGTTCAATTTCTTAGGATAAAACTGACCGCATATTATATTACAGATAATTTTATAACGTTCCTGCAGCTACTTATGTGAGGAAATCTTAGCACTAAAGCAAAGACACTGCTATATTGCCCACGTGCAAGCGCAACACACATCTACAGTTTCGGAACAGAGCATCACGCTACACATACTCACCCAGCTGCACCCGTCTCATCATCTCGCGCACACGTGAATGAGATGAGAGCTCCATAAACTCAATAAAACATACTTACTCGTACATAAGTTTGTGTCGTTAGCCACTTCCTTTCTTGCTTGATGCCACCTGCTTCCCAACTTCCGGCTGCCGTCCATTCTCCACTCTGCCGTAACTCCCTCTTCCTCTGCGTTCATCGTCCGCGCTTCCCACGCAGCCGGAGCTCTTTGTTGTTGTGCCATCTCAGATAAGGGCCGTACATGTGTTCGCTTGTCCGTGGGTTTTTTACCTTGTCGCCCATTGTACCGCTTCTTGTCCTTCCACCAAAGTCTTGTGACTTCGGTTCACTTCCTGACCAGAACTGCTGTTCTTCGAGAATCTTTTATAAAGATTCTCCGAGTATGCGGCTAGTCGTTTCTCTCTGGCAAAATTTTCATTTTTTTTTTTTTTTATTTATTTTTTTTTTCTGAATCTATAAAAAGGAAATGCGACATTCAGAATCTTTCGCTTAAAACGACAAATCTTTTATTTTTGCTTAAAGAACCTTGAACGTCTTTCGAGTACTCATTCCAGTGGTAGAGGTCAAAAGGTTAAACGAAATCAACTTCTTACCGTTACTTGTTTACTAAAGGACGCAGAAGGTGAAGAAATAATTTACGAGAAATAGAATTTTTTTTTTAAAATTCAGATATCTGCTGAAAGTGTTATTTTAATTCATTTTTCCGACTTTTACAGGTTTCCAGCATCGTTGGTAGAGCGGAAATTCTATCGGCGGTATTCTTCTTATCCTCCCTACTGGCATACATTAGGTGAGTAGTTCCATTACTACAAAAATGTCCTATTTGTGCTGTTACAAGGAACGGTGTCATTAATGTAATCAACGTCCATAGAACACCGACTGTATTGATTGAATCAGAAACAATTTTTCTAAATCGAAGCCAGACTTACTAGCTGATATCAACTTCACCCAGCTATGATCAGCCTAAGTCGGGTAAAGTATAAATTCATTAACTATAAGGTCAACTCTGATGGGAAAAAAAAAACAGTAAAATTTAATTAATAAATAGTTATACTGGATCATTTCAATTAGAATTTTGAAATATTACCTGCGTTTTAGCCACCTTTCTAACTCTTCGCCAGATTCCGTATCTTACATTTAAAGCTTTTAATTTTTATATTTTGTCGATAATATTAACTAAGAATTATAAATAATATACATTACATTAATAAAATCATCCTGTTTGCACGCGAATAAATCCTATCACAATATTAAAATCTTTTGGCCTAATTATCTGTCCAAGCCGACTGCAATATTGTTGTTAATGTAAAGAATATTTCTGATTGTTAACGAACGAAATATGACGTAACAAATAAATAAATGTATAACAATTGAAATGCCACTGCCTATAAGAGTGCGCCTGTAACAACGCAATACGAAGCCATAAGCTTAATTCATTTGCAATTTAAATGTTGCGAAATTGTAAAACTATTGTAAAAATTAACAGCAAACTGCTCTAGTTTATAATATTAGAACAACCTTTTTTACATTCTCTGTATTCATATAATTTCTTTGGTTAAACCTTTAGTAATGTTCGCTGTAGTATAGTGGCCAGTTAAAGTCAGTACATCGTTACTGTATTACAACAATTAAGCCAAAATGCTACGCGGAAGTGACGTATCTGCAGCTTCCACCAGAGGCGAATTATAGTAATTTGTATTGTTGAAAACATACTTGTATGATTGCAACAATACAAGTATTTGTAATAAAAAAAATTGCAACAATACAAGTATTTGTATTGTTGCAATTTTTACTTGTATTGTACAAATAAAATACTTGTATTGTTGCAAAAAAAAAATTGCAACAATACAAGTATTTGTTATCCAATAATTGTATTGTTGCAATCATAAAACCAACATACCGCGCGTGCGCAATTTTTTTTCCTACGGGAATTTTTAGTTGATTAAGGATCATCACAGACTGAAAAACGTGCACAATTTTTTCGCGCCTTTCGTTTAATGGTTTTCAGAGCATCAAAATAAAATGACATAAAAATTCGTCGTTTTGTATTTCATCCCTGAACAAAAATCACTTCGGGAAAGGCAGTTAAAAGATGCTAAGAACTCTCGATGATCGCATTCTTTTGCGCAATATCTTGAAATATGCAAAATAAACAAGCTCCGTTGGAGTTCAATTATAATTCGGAAATTTCTGCGTTACTATCCCATTGTCCGGGTCCAGCCATGTTTCGTTGCTCCAATTTAAACCACAAGTAGCGCCACTTACACCAACGTTTCACTACGTGAGTGTCAGAAAAGAATTCAATTACTTCGGGATATCGCTACCACAGATAGCAACACAGCATCTGCAAGCTGCAATTTGCGTGCCTGCTGTTTGTTCAAACGTAATGATTTTTTCTACTCAAATAACTTAACAAGTAAAGAAAACTACAAAGAGAGAGCGCATAAAATGCTAAACACGTATTTCAGCATAAAAATCAGCAAAATACAAATAAATTGTTTTAAGCAGAATTTCATTGCAGTGGGAGTTGTATTAATTTCTTTCGTTGTTGTAAATTAAATTCCACGAAGATTAGAACAGGATTTAGCCAGTGCTGCCATCTATCGAACTCAATCAAACATGCTTTTTTTTTTTTAGCTGGAGAGTAAATCCCGATTGAAGCTTTCTTATTATAACAATATTAAAAAAAAAATTATGCACGTCATGAGTACGTTCAGTCCATTTCACTATGTAATAATAGAAAGAGGAGAATTTATTGTTAATGAGTTTTTAGTGTACTGTATTTTAAAAACTATTAATATAAAAGAAAATTATTTATTTTAATAATATCGAATCTCTAATAATGGAAATTATTTCGTGTTAGGAGAGTTTATTTCTCTGTTCAAGTGCATAATTAGGGTTAGGGTATTAGAGAGATGAATATAATCAAATTCGGGATATAATCTCACTCTAATTCGGCAAGTGGGTTACTAAAGGGTCTGTTTCAAAAGTTGGTTTATTATTGGTTTATAGTTTCACGATTTGTAATCACTTTATATATATTTTAATCTTAATCTAATGTTTGCCAAATATTAATCCGTTCTGAAACAAATAATTCATCCAATGCAGCTGCTAGAGAATAAAGATAAGTGTCAGATACACAAATGAATAAACAATATAATAATAAAGGTATTATTAAACAGCATTTCTGAATATTTATTTCAAATTATTCCAGTCTTTGCATCTTTCCCCCGTTGCTCTGAATAATCAATTTTCGGAGAGTGAAAGCAGACCTGTTTGACCTCGACAGCAACTCGTGTGCTGTCCGTATCATTCACTCTTAGGTAGTTGAATAAATATCTTCCAAGTCTGAAGGAATTAGAGGATGCACCACTTCGGTTTCTTCCTTACGATGGCGTTGCACTACCTTATCAGAACGATGTTTAAAATCGATAAAAATCATGTCGACTTTTCTTCATTGATCTCGGGGCCGGAAGCAAGAGCCTTCATTATTTCCGACAACTGCCACAGAGAAAGGCGATGTTTAATATTACTGGAATTATAGATCAAGATTTTTCTTATGATGAACTTCGCACAGTCTTAGTTTATAGCGATAAGAAAGTAGAATGAAACTTTTTTTTTTTTTTTTTTTTTCTTTTTGAAGGTGTAAATCAAAATTCTGTACTTTACTGTAGTAGACGAATATTCTGACTAAAAATTTATTCATAAGAATTCTTCTCTGTCTACCTATTTCTTTATTCTAAATAGAACTCGTTTTCTTAGTTGTTTTTTTTATCTTATGTTGCACAGAGTGATCCATAAAGTAGCTTTCCAGTGGACGTCTGTAATGATACGCACAATGTCCACTAGACAGGCGTAAAATTTAACAGGTGGAGTGCAGTCAGTTGAACTAGTAGTTTGTATTGGAACGGCTGTTTTTAAACTTGATTATTTTTCAATAAAAGATTATTAAATTTACATATTTAAAGTTACTTGATTTTGAAATTAGCTTCTTAGCTACGTTTTGGAACACCCTGTAAGTGTAATGTGTATGTGCAGTGTACCTTGACCTCACCAGCAGTCAATGTAACTATGAAGGAAGAATTCCTGGGACACGTAGCGTTGGATTTTAACTGTGGGATGCAACTGCATGCTACTTTGTCAAGGTTTCTTCAAAACCACTATTCGCATTAGCATTCAGGATGCAAATACGCTAAACTTACTTTAAAATATAAGGACTATTCCTCAAGACAGAATAAACTTTTTGCTGCTGGAGGCGAACAAGGACTAGTAGTGTGGCACGTGACTTAAGATAACTGAAGACGGTAACAAAGCAGACCAAAAATCCGAATCGGACCAGCAAATATGAACAATATTCGAAACAGCGGAAGTTCAGACTTCAAGTCAGTTGTAAATCTCGATAACTGGCAACATGTCACTACTGGTGTGTGTAGCGAACAAAAGATCCTCCTTCGGAGACAGGGGAGAGGAGTGGAGGATACTATTAAACACGTAACTACACTACCAAAAAGAAAGAAATCTTCCTAGTGGGCTTCCCAGTTCTGTTATTTCTGATTCTCAATTATTTTCGGCGTGTCAGTTTGTGTTTGGGAAATCCTCCAGTTTTTCTAAAGGTGGTAAGGTTAGGTAAACATCTCATTTAAATAAATTAAGTTGAACCCCTCGGAGGACAGCCATCCAATTACAGAAAAGAGCGAAGGGCATTAGTCTTTGACACGCAGCACATGATCAGGTCGCAATTATACCCTCTAGAACGTGTTCACTTTTTTAATCATTCCAACTACCCTTTCAGTAACACAGCAGTATTTGTGGTGTCGACTTGGACGATCCGCATCATTAATATTGTCAGACTGGAAGCTTCCCATCATTTATCACTTCTACAGTCACACCTTTCATAGAAGCCGACCCTCCTACCGTCTTCCGTTATCTTAAGTCAACGACATCTTTGCTCACCCTATCATGTCACGATACATCACGTCACTACATCTTAACCATCTTCAATGTCTTTATATTCGGTTAATTTTCGTTCTTGTTCAACGTTTTCTGGGCCTTTTTCTTCTTACTTGCTGAACCGAATTCCACCGAGTTAATTATACCCCAAATGAATGCGTGGTTACATGAGGTAATCTTGTTTGTAACTATAAATAAACCTCCGATGAATAAGAAATCTCTAACTGTGAAGCTTTGGGGTTTTTATAGAAAGAATATGTTTCTTGGTGACCTTTCGGTTAAGCAGAGTTCTACTATTAGCGATAAGAGATCTTCAGAAAGGCACCTAATTAAGCCTTTCTACTAATAGCAATCAATTTGTTATCATCCAAAGCACAGATCAACTTCGGAAATTAATCAGTACATTGTTTAATTATTAACGGCAAAGCCATCCAGATATATGGAATGAACAAATACTGGATATATAATAATAATTCATTGATTGGGAAAGTCCCCTCCCCTTTGTTAAGTTATTCATATTAGCAAGAAGTCAACTGAAGCAAGGACAGTCATGCTCTCGTCTGTTTCGATCATTAAAAGACACAGAAGTTTTTCCATCTGAAAACTATACAACCTCTATCTTCAAAATGAATAACTTAACAAAGAACGAACCATCCCCCTCTCCCAAAAAAGACTCTTCATCTACTTGACTTGATTTTTTATAGCGCATTGGCAACTTAGGTTTTGCTTCCAGGAGTTTATTTTTCCGCTCACTGGATTCTACAATTACCAGGGCCCCGAAAAACTTCCTTCTTATGCGACCTTGGCTCTGGCACATGATATTGATTGCGTCAGGCAGGCACCTATAAAAGGCAAAACTTGACAAGTGATGTCTGGATCTGGTCCTATGATCTTTTTGAATCAGATATCGGGAAAGATAACTCCTTATAAAATACAGAACTGTGAATAACTGGAATTTAGTTTTGCACTTACGGATTCTCTGGGTTTTGGCATATACTTATACTGTTAACTGTCTTACATGATTCCTATTTTAACTATTGAATTCTTTGCCAGACTAGTTTAATGCTAGGAGTCCGGTTAGGAAATTACCTCAACTGCAATGGATACCTAAGAATGGTTGAAACTTCTTATAACGGGTGCAGATTTCTTTCGCGAAAGAATCATTTCGAAACTTAACGCACAGAATTATGGATTGAGTCATTATAAAATATAATATTGTGCTCTGGAAGTTCAGTTGATATAATTACTTCTAGAAAGGTGATCTTCGATGTCACGAATACCGTTAAAAATAAATAAAGATAAAAGCTGTACCTTACTCGCAACTGGTCGAATATAATGAAACGTCAATTATTGTCTTTAAAATCAGAGTTTATAGATATCAATAACAGCTGTAGCTATCCTAATATTCTTATCTTATGCTAAGACAATAAAAACTTTATTACAGATCGTATACGGACGAAATACAACAGAAGAAATGGCTTGTCATAAGTATAATCTGCTCAGCGTTTGCACTGATATCAAAGGAGCAGGGCATTACGGTGTTATCAGTGTGTCTGGTGTATCACTTACATCTCGTTGTGGAGCAGAAGAAATGGTAGGTCGCTGTCTGTTTGTTCGTTATTTAAAAAGAAATCTTCTTTCTGTTTACATTCACGTGTTTCTTATATAAGAGATATAATAAAAAGAGGCACTACTCCGCATATTCATTATTCAAATTTATTCAAAGCAGCACGGGTAACCTCGAGATCGGCGAAACTCATTGGATCGCCTAAAGGCCACAGAATGACCAGAAATAAAAGTATATCATAAAAAAGCTATTTGAAATAACATTTTGGAGTTGTTCTTTATATAATCATAACAGTTATAAACATAATAGTTCCTTGACGAAGATTTTTTTTTAGTTTGAAAGGCGTTCTTACCCGTTTGCTTATTAATATTATTATTCACGCTTAAGACATATTTAGGCAATCTCCGAGACCCTGATAAACTACTTCTCTTTATTAAAATGCTTTCTTCAGAACATAAATTCAGCACTTCATTGCCGCAGCGGTCAATTCCGAATGTTACCAAGTTACGATTGCATTTGTAATGCAATTCCTCGATTCTAGTCAATCTGTGAGATGCGCATTGTGCACCAGTCTCAGCTTTTCATAAGTAATAAACCGTTTTGCTGACCTGCTTCTACTTCGAGTACTGGTAATCAATATCTGAGAATATCTATTTTAGTATGACTTCGGAATCAATATATCTTCAGTAGCAGTTCCCCATGTGGTTTCTGTACTCGCTTTTAACATCCAATAGCTTTAGCTCCGTTCAAATAACAGATATAGCTGCTTTTTTTTTTTTTTTTTATCTATTACTGCTTGTTGGAGTAATCTTTCAGAGTGCAGGCAACAAAACTCAGGATACATCTTAGTCTCACCTATGTGTTATCTCGCGAAATGAAAATAAAGTGCGGTCCGTACATCCCCGAATCCCAAGAATAACCGATTTCGCACGAATTATATATTAACGCAGCCAGAAGCTTAAAAATAATAAATCTTCTGTCATCTGCATTTCAATATTTCAAAAGTTACAGAAAATCAGTTTCTAAAATTTTAGTTCCCCCAACAAAATTAAGTTAGCAGTTTAACAATTACGAATACGGTTAGCATTACTATGTAAAGTAATTAGTACATCGCCCTCTGGAAATAAAATGGGCACCTTGGGTTTCCTACTTATAAGAAAGAATGAATGACAACGAATTTCACTTCTTAATAATGTGACGAAGTGGTACCGGCTTGAAAGTCACTTTGGTGTGTGCCAGAAGCAATTTTGTCGCCCTACAAGTCTTAAAATTTATCATGAATCGGCATACATGATCGCCTTACATATTCCAAAGTTTTCGAAGTATGCGTCACATAAAAAAAAAAAAAAATCTTAAGTTCGTACAAATAAGCAAAACGTAAACCACGTATATATGCTATTAATCTGAACAGAAATGTGAGAAAAAGAAAAAAAAAAATATATATATAAAAGAACTATATAGAAATAAACTTTCTTTAAGCCATAACGGAACTTGCAACAGAATATTTAGCAGATATGGGCAATCTCAAGCTTCCAGACCTGATAAATATTCCAACGCACAATATTTCCCACAGTACTTATATAAAATGAAGCTTATAAAAATCTGACTGAAATCGTGGATGCAATTTTAGAATAGAACCACAAATAGAACTTTACAACAAACTTTAACTCAATTATTGCGTTGAATATTTTATTTCAGTTCAATAATTTTGTTAAAACCCACAACAAGGCAAAACAAGTTAGTAATGTAAGCAGTGCGTTGCAATTTTTTTCTTAAATTAATTGATGTGAAAATCAATACTGTTATCTTCTCGTCAATTAACTACTAAGATTATAACTTAATGGAATACTTAAACTCCACATTCTCTAAACTTAACTGTTCAGTTTAATTACAACTGTATAATATTTATTACTATCCTCCTGAATTACTTTTTAAGTCTCTTTTCTCTCTTTGCTTATGTATCTGTATAATATTTATCTCTTCACGAGTTACACCACGTTCACGAGTCACATAAAAAAACACGCGAAGTGTGCACGGACTGTCTGAATCTAACAACCGCATTAAAACTACATTTAATTTATGATTCTTGTTCCATACAAATTGTATGGAAAAATTATTTCCTGATTTCTATTTTCGCGCTGTAAATATTTCAATCGTCAAAGAGCTTGGAAAAACTGCATACCAAATCCAAGCTACACACGATTCACTGTTGAAATCTTCTTTGATCTAAAGCTCGATAATCCTGCGAGTTCTTCGTTAAAAGAAAGTTTCAGTATTTTTTTTTCTGAGAGTAGATCACTTCTAATTAGGGGTAGGTGTACAACAAAACAACAGAGGATTACATGCCCACTCGGGTGCCGGTTTCTCGTGGACAAGCTGTTCCATACTAAGGGCGTTAACTGTACCAAAAAAGAATAAGAAAGTACTAACAGTTGAAACCTTCCTTGCTGTTTCACGTACTTCGATCTGTTCATTAACAACATCGCTCAAATGACAATTGAATTGTTTAAAAAAATAAGAAAAATGATCTGAAGCCGAGACTGACATATTCGCATCAGAAAACACAGTCGAAGAGAATATTTTCGGTGCGCTCACAGATTTTTTAAAGGATGATAAATATAAAGAACTTAAGCCTCTGAAACATGCGTCCTCGCCGACACTCTGATTTCCAGAACAAAGACTGCAGATCTTAAAAGCACTTTGAGAACTTCGACAAAAGTTTTCCCGAACTTAGAATTCACTTCAGTGATGTTTTCTGAAACGTTATTAAGGTAAGACTAACCTGAACGCTCGTGGACTTCGAAAAGAATTCCGTAAGTTTCAAAACGAAATAAAATAGACTGCATTAAATCGTGACATGATCCCATCGACAATAGTTTTCAAGCCTCTTGTCGAAGTTGATTGCACACACTATTCACGCCTCTCAAGCAAAAAACAATTTTACAGTGGACACAAAAAAAGATATTCCCAGGATCTTTCTCCTACAGGCAATGCTCCTTATTCTCACCAGTAGCAATAAAGGGGAAAAAAACGGTTTGAACGATTATTTCAATCTCATTTAAGGCTTCAGATATTCAAATGTAAAAAAGGTATTTAAAATCCAACCAAATTATGCAGGCAGAATTTGGTTCTTTTGAGGGGGCTCCTTTTCCATCTCTATTTTCCTGCTGTTAATCTGGGATAATCACCTGGCATTTAAATAAAATTTGATTTTAAATTAAACCTATTGTGCGATTGCACTCCCACAGTTGACGTGGTCAGCATTATGCTAAAACGATTCCGTAACATAACCCAGTTTTGCATTATTATTACCGTCGATAAAATTATTTACTTGAAAATAAGGTTGTTTTGTGCATGTGTACAACAGTCAACGAAGGTAAGAGTTGCATCACAGTTGTATACAACCTGTATCACAGAATTCAATTTTTTCTCAAATTTTTCAAATAACTTTGCGACTGATTTCTGTATGCATCGAAGCAACTAATACCACGAGACGTCACAATATCACGCCTGCAAAAATGGCGTATTTTCAATGGCCAGTTTGCCTCCTCGCAAAATGAAAAATCAACTTTTCCAACAGATAAATTTTATATCGTCCCTTCCAGCCCGACAAAGGTCTTATTTAAAGGTTCCTGCTATCACATCGGGAATTATCTTATATCAGGTCTGGCAATGGGAATCAAGCCCAAGCTTTCTACCATGCATGACGATGGCTTAACCATGAAGCCAATCACGGAGGAACGCGATGTCCTCGTGGATTTCACAAAGGAATGAAAACGCCAGTTACAATTGTATCCTTCGTAGACCTGAAGAACTATCTGCTGAAGCAGCGTAATGCCTTGACGAGTGTTTTCCTGAAGCAGACACTTAATTCTGGTAATTTTATAATGGCTAATGCGACAGTATCAAATTGTATACCTCACTTGTGTGTTCAGACACATATCCGTGCGTGCGTAGGGGCGATTTACCTGTGAAAACGAAAGAACCGGCTAGCTCCAATTCAAGTGAAAAAGCCGTCATACATTCTTTTGGTCTAAAACAGAATCGGACTTATCTTTCCAAATGAGTGCCAGCAGCCACTAAACTAACATGAAGGTTCGAGATGACTTAATCTTCAAATAAACGATAGCTACTATTCTCATGCACCCTACTTCCATCATGTGCTCAAGGCCTAAACGAGATTCACAAAAAAAATAAATAATAAATAAATAATAATCATTTAGAAAGTTGTTCGCAGAACAATTATTTTAACTAACATGTCTGTTTAAAATTAATCTAAGGAGATGATAATCTTGAAAAGACTGAAACCAAAAGTGCAAACTTTCTTCTCCCATAAGTACCTTTAAACCCTGCACGCATGTGGGCAATAAGACTCTCGTCGTCAAAATAAATAATCTCGTAATTAAAACCTTATGGGGTCAACTGGAGTTAAAATATTCCATAGTGGAATAGCAGGAACTGAAATTCGGTGAGCTGGGAAACATTTTATTGCTCTCCTTCTTCGTTGATTTATGTTAGGCATTAGTAATGACAGCTTCTGCAATCAGTAGGCCAGGAAGACTCTATTCCTGCCTTCAGCGATCGATGATAGAAGATGGCCCGCGAACTAAGCTCTATTGATTTATATGAGCAAGACCATCCTAAATGGTTACGATGCTGTATTTCCAGCCTGCACTGCTAGAAAACTATAGTTTTCCTTCACTCATTTGTACAGAATTTTATTTTTTCAAGGCATTTCTTTAGCAAATATAACTACTAAAGACAAGAGCTTTGTAATGGCGGCAGAAATAGAGATGCATTACCTGAATAAGGTGCTTCCATACCAAGTGAAACATGCTTATGATATTTATGCAGATCGGCTATCCGTCGTGACACACGAGAATGGTACATATAATACTATTTTGCACATGATGAATAATACTTTCACCATACTTGCGGCACACCAGACTAAATTATTACCATCTGAGCAGAAACTTGACATTTTCCAAAAATGCTCGAAGTATAGTGAACAAAGTTGGCTATAAGCAACAATAACTCAAGAAATTACAATATACACTTAAGGAAAGAACTGTCATGATCATTAAACTGCCAAAATTCCAGCCCTATATCTTTCTAAAAGTTTAACTGACTAAAATTAAGGATAATTTATTTGTTTTTTTATCAAATACGAGAACACCGCAATATGTTTTACACTGAACCATCAAAAATATGCCTGCAAAGATTGTAAGTTAAGTTTATTCTCAGGCGAGAACTCAAAGAGTTTGCACTAAAATATTGCGATACTGACGCCCTCTGAACCACCTTGCTTCAAACAGTGAACCTTGAATTGTATATTGTTTATTGTGGCAACTGTGGTTGCCTTTTTAACTGCATAAACTCCAAATATAATCATATAAATCATCTGACTACATGTGTGGACATATCTCGAAAATGAAACTGAGGAGGAGCGCCCTGTATATTGTTAATTGTGGACATTAAAATTCAAATTTTAAAACAAATAATAAATACACTACGTAAACAGCTGATGCAAAAATACTACCGCGTTTGTGTTTGAAATATTAGTTTAAGTCTAACAACAAACTTCTCCTGAACAGTGCCGGAATGTGTGATGTTATGCGTTAATAGTAAAAGCCAACAAAGAAAATAAATAATGTCCTCGAATCAGCACTCGTGAAGGTCTCGTGTCACCTTACACTCAAGATTTTTTATCAAAATGTTCGTAGTATTCGGAATAAGCTCGAGACACTTGAGCAGATGCTTCTGTCCCAAATGGCTGACGTCATCTGCATGTCTGAAACCTGGCTGGAACCACAACAAGAATCAATTGCCTCTGCCCAAGCTGCTGGTTACAAATCTTTCTTCACCTCCCGCTCTCATACCTGTGGTGGGGGCGTTGCTGTTATCATAAATGCCAGTAGACTTGAGTTCGTACATGTAGTCTCCAGCAAATCCAATCTATTCGAAGCATTGATAGTAACGGTCAAGATCAACTCTTGCTTATTAGATCTCGGTGCAATATATACACCTCCAACTCCCGATGCTCAGACAATCAATGATATTGCATCCTGGCTAATAAATACGCTTCACACATCTGCTATCCACCTCATCTGTGGGGATTTTAACTTACCACCAAATCTCCAACATCTTCATGAGTCACTTATGGCTAAGATTGCACCTAGTGGCCGCAGGATCATAAACGAAGGCCCAACTAGAGGTCTTCATCGCCTGGATCTCATATTATCGTCTGGTTCCTGTAGCGTCGACATTAAACCCGAAACTCACTTTGAATCCGATCATGAACCCATCGTAGTCCTATTGCAGCTCCCAACGCCCAACTTTAATGTCTCCCACTACGTCAAAAGGAAAATCATCATCTCTCCCACCTTCCTACAACCGAACAGATGCCTTTATGCAACAAGATTAATTCCCTGGGAAGTTCTCGAATCAGGAGATCCGGAACTGGCTCTAGACATTAACTAGATGGTTGCACACTGTTACTATGTTCTCAGCAGCTAAACAGGTCAGTATCTCCGCTAGAACTAATGCTTGGTGGTCTTCGGAGCTAAATTACAGTTTCAAGTGCAAACAGTCCCTCCATAAACAATGGAAACAGTCTGGTACAGCATATGACCGAACTCAGTACTCCAAAGCTAGAGCACTGTTTAATAGACTGAAATCGCAAGCCATTAAAGAATACACTGACAAGACCTTATCAAAAGGCAAAGTGCCATATACCCGTAACTCTGAACCAGATTCCAATTTCAATCCAGTTGAATGGATCAACTATGTAGCCAGATTCCAAGACAACATCACACAACCATATGATTACCAACCAGACCCCATTTCAAGTCCAGATGATGAGCTGTTTTCCATTCAAATCGATCGACAGCAGCTTCGTCAAGCCATCAACTCGCTGCGTCCGTCATGCACCGCTGGCATCGATAATGTCCCACATTTCATCGTAAAGTGCCTCAGTCCATATATCCTTGATCCTCTGCTCTACTTGTTCAACTCCATCCTCTCTCATAGAGTGTTTCCGGCATCCTGGAGCAAATACAGTCTTGCCCCACTACCAAGCCAGCCGAAGCAGTATAGACCGATTTCCACTGCATCCACGCTCCTAAAGCTACTGGAAAAAGTCCTTCTTCCGCATATAACACGCCATCTTCTTCCACAATCATCAAAACAACTCCATTATGTTCTCCCTAATAGATCAACTGTCTCCAACCTTCTGGCAGTCCAAACGGAAATTTTAAATGCATTTGAGGCCAAATCAGAAATGGCGGTTGTTTATGCCGATATTGAAGCTGCTTTTGATAGCCTCAACATCTCAGCCCTTCTGAATCTCCTAACCAATTTCTTTCGGATCAAAGGTGACGTTTTCGCTTTTCTGCACTCGCTCCTCCGGAACAGAACAGTGTACCTCACTCATCGTAACCGCTGCTATACCCGATCCATCAATGCTGGTGTGCCGCAAGGTGGCGTTTTATCGGGGTTACTTTTTACCGCCCTCCTTATTCCGTTTGTGTGTAACAGAGATGATGTCATTACCTACGCCGACGATATAAAGTTCCTAACGGAAATACCACCATCAGCCGACAGGGGAGTGATCACATCGGAAATCTGTAATAAGATCACAGCTTTCTCTAGCCATCTCAACCATTTCGGTCTCAAACTGAACCCCCAAAAATCCGTTATTATGGTTTTTTCTCTGAAGAAGTGTCCCACATCCATACAACCCTCACTGCAGGGTGCAGTTATTCCAAGTGTTACTAAACACAAAGATCTCGGTGTAACCTTCGACCCAAACCTTAGGTTCAACTGTCACATCGAATGTGTTCTACGCAAGATCAACCGAATGCGCTGGATTGCCCGTCAACATCTTCTTCATAACACAGACGCAAGAACCACAATCAGATATCTGGAAACCATTGTGTATCCTACCTTTCTGTATGCCTCTGAAATATGGGCATCCACAGTACCTTCTCTCATGAAGCCCATCTTCGCCAGTGAATACTGGATATTGAAGTGGGCAACCCACAAACATCGACTACCCCTTCAGCAGAGGACCACCAGCATGGCCGACCAACTCCAAATCCCGCGGCTGCCTCAAATAATCAGCATGAGGAGAACTGTGACCACAGTCAAAATGCTGGTTGGCAAAATCAACTCCCCTGACTTCTGGGATATATGCCAGTGGCATGTTCCACTTCCGTCCTTACGAGCCACCCCTCTTCTTCAGCTACAACGGAACAGGCTGAAGATCAGTGACAGATTCCTACCTGGACAAGTACTTCCTACAGTACAAGCCCTGCTAATGATCGGAGCTGACCTCCAGAAATTCGCTTCTGATCGCAATTACAGGCGCTCGTTGGCCGAACTTGTTCCCCTTTTGTTTGGCCCCTGATGTCGACTCATACTGATATCTCCATCTGCTATCTCCTATGAGGTGCATAACGGCACGTCGTAGGCAAATCGACGAACTGTCTTCACAAGAAAATGCAATACCGAACAATAATGTGGCACTGTGAAATTTTCTGACTTGTGTGAATATGCTTAAATATGTGCTTTGTACATATGAACGTGCACATACCTTGGTGCACTGTCTGCCTCACAACTATGTACATACTCATACCTATTGAATGGCTAATGCTACGTTTTTAATTGTTATGTAATCTTTTATACTGCACAAATTTTTATACTGTACATATTTTTATATTACCCTATATCATTGTCAAGCCCCTGGCCTCCTGGCTGTGGCGGGCACATTATTGTATCTTTACTGTACAATAAAGATTTTTTTCTTATATATTTCTTGACTTTCAGGCAGAGTCCAACGAAAGCCACGAAAACCTCCACAGTTCGTCTAATCGACATCAGGCCGGTGTCTGTCCTTGTAATGGTAAGTGGATTGATTTCTCCTCTATCGTAAACAGAAGTTGTGGAACTTATACAAAATAGGAGTAAATATTCAAATGACAAATTTTAATTCAACTTGATATGATTCATGATGAATTAACTTTCATCACGAATCATTCAACTTTCAAATTTGCGACACCATCTACGAGTTACTACTTATAATAACAATTTCAGGAGAGACAGGCAATTGGCTTCCTTCATTGTATGCTTTCACGTTATGTTCTTATGAACAGTTTCATTAGAAACTGGTTCTTTTGAAATATCAGCATATGAAAGTGAATATTGGGTACAATCGAAACTGTTAGTTGAATAACAAGATAAAAGAAATAAATGCTGCAGTTTTAAAAATACGATAATGGTACTTTTCTGATATTGTTAACTCAGCATTTATTGATTTCAGTACTTCAGATTCTTTTGTTATATCCTTGCATTACCTTTAAGCAATAGAAACAGCTCTACTGTATTTATTCTTTGTAACCCCAATCGATGCCGTTCTTATAATTATCCGTAGCAGAACCTTTCCTTATGGACTTCCACTGGGAACTGTAATCAGTTCTAACATTCACAAACAACTGCAGATTATTTTGAAATTATAGTTATTCTGAGCACGTAAGTTCATTAATGATTCCCCAATAACTCCTTCCACATCAATTTCACCATACTGCTTATCGGTGCTGTTAATATAATTTCAGCTGATTAAGTTAGTTCGCGATGATCCTAGGTTTCCACTAATGTCCTTAGCTAAAAAAACCATTAATCACAACAATATTACAATTTAAATCATATTCCACGTATTTCATTCGCTTCTATTACGTTGGCATCGAAGTCCACTGCACTACCTCTACACCTTTCTTTTCAGCAATCAGAAATTGTAAAAGATCTGTTGAACCATTTATATGGTATATAATTTAATTCGTGTATTGAACGTAGAGTTAACCTAACAGCGTCCATAAGCTTGCTTCCACTATATCCGACTGCATACCACCATTACAATAATGGTCCATGGTCCCATCTTCCAATTAGAGCCAACTTCTTCTTGGTCCTTCCATTTATTTCAAATATTACGTTATCATGTAATTCCACGTTGATGATCCTATTTTACCATTTATACAATGACTAAATAGCATAAATTTTATAAGTTTTAAGGCACCATGGCTGATTAGCCCCTACAAAGTACTCAATATATATTTTTTTCATTTTACCAGTTGCAATTCCTATCCTGAAGTCACATGAACTGTTTCAAAGAAGCTTTTTTTTAATTTGACAATAAAACACGGCCATCCAAATCACACCAGACAGCGCTCTATTGTTGACAGTGCAAAAGGCCATCTTGTTTAACCAAGTGGAAATTTAAAGTTAGCAGGCACACCTAATGGACGCACTTTTAACAAAAAATGAATTTCATAAAAAGAAATCGCAGACAATTCGCCTTTATTCTATTTAAGGACATCGCCCTCTTCATACAATGTTCTTTTAAATGCATGCCTTCGTGATAGTTCTGTAAAATGTGGACCTTTGGTATCTGTTATGTTAATGATAGATCTGCCGGTCAATGGGATTCCAAGCACTTTGATAAAATTATTACATTTTATATACAGGGCGTTGTCTTTCGGCTCTTTTCTCGGAAAAATATTCTCATAAATACACACAAAAGAATAAAAGGAATTTTATCAAGCATAAATAATGCTGCAACCACACATTTCTTTCCTAACAAAGTTTCGGTGTACCTACCCTAACTAGTTAAATTTTCTGTTTTTTTAATATTTTATCGCAGTGTTTTTCTTTTTTACTAGAATAATTCTAAAGAAAGAAGTTTCTTTGCTAGCTTAAACAAGATGATCTTCTCTATTAAGTTATTAAAATGAGTTATATGGATTCACTCGCTTGTCACATCAAGATGATAACGTATGGAAACTTCCACACAAATATTCACGCTTTCAGTGAGATTGATAATGTTCTCTTTAGGTTTCTTAAGTGAATGAGTGAATGACTGTTTTCAAATGCGCGTTCCTTTAGATAACCCCACTGGAAACAACCGGAGAAAAACTCGCATGGCAGTTTTCAAAAGCCGCAAGCCTGCAAACACCGAGGCAATTTCAATTATTGCAATACGGTGGAGTATGACATGTCGACCTATCTTCTTGGAAGCAATCTTCCTAAACTACTATTTCATTGTCTTTATCGATAACTTTTAGAGTGCTTTCAAAGTAAATTAATCCGCCAATTCGTTTTGTGGGCTGTTAATGCAACCTGAGAAGCGAAACCAACATTTATCGGTGTTAAAATGGACCATCTAACAACTCCAGATCCTCTATGATGTGTCGTTTAAAGCATTGAGAATAAACGAATCGCGTAAGGAAGATGCAGGTGCACCTCATGTGTGGAATTTCTATACAAATTCCTTCATCACTCTTTGAATGGATGTGATCGAAAAACTGAGGTTGGCGCAAGATCACCACCATTTTGGATAATGTTCGTTGTTGATATTCATTCACCTAGACACATTGCTCCACCTGTTATGTAATTTACGAACCGCATTTCTCATTTTCACAAAAGCTTCTACATTACATTGACAAAAGTAAGCCGATACCTACATGTTTCAATGAGCCTTTTATTGTAACTGAAACAATAAAAAGGCAACCTTTATCCTTAATAACACAGTGTCCTCGTCGATAGATCCAGAACCAATTTTTGATAACAGGATTTGGTTTGGTTTGTGGCGTATGAGCATCTAAAGCTATAACGCGCCATATGATAACAAGAAGGCGGAATTTCGCTCCGCTCCTCCTTCAACACAGTGGTCAATTTGCTTATTGATGAAGGCATGTTGACCTTGCTCGAAGATAATTTTCCAATTCATTCTAGTGGTATTTAATGGGATTAACGTCGAGGCCTCTGGGCAGGCCAATAAAGCTATTGCACGCTCTATCTTCAAACCAAGTCACAACTACAGACTTGTGGTATGACAGTGCATTGTCATTCTGAAACAGAAAAGGCCTATTCCATACTTGCCACAAGTAAGAGTGGAATTATCTAAAATATCAGTATACCCAATAGTGGCATTCATTTTTTCAAGAACGGAGACCAATACTCCAAAGCCCAAACCACTAGAAACAACCTCAAACACTGGCAGCACCTCCGCCAAACTTCACAGTTGTGATGACACTCTCCGAGCGTTATTTACCAGAGAGTGTCATCCCAAGGTCATGGTGCTCCTCCTGAATGTTTCCCAGCAGTAGGAGCACCATGACTTTTCCATTTCGTGACTGGATCTCCATTTGGAGATCAAAGATGACTGGATCATCAGTCATCGTTTATCTAAGCTGTTGCAGTTTTGTTGTAGTAGCATGAACAGGTTGATTGCTAATACAGCATCCAATGATGATTCCACGTTGAAAATTGCTAAGCTTAAGTTACTGTATTTCGTTCATCTGCTTAATTCACGCTAGAAGGAAGTAGATCCATGCAAATGGATATCGGGTTTGGTTCATTTTTCTCAAATCCCAGGAGAGTTCGGATACTTTTAGGAATACAAAGTTTAAACTTGCGTGTCATAAGCAATACACATAACTTTGCGTTTCCTGAATTTTGTGTATCACCTCGCATTATCAATAATTATATAAAAGATGAATCTATATATATATACTTCATTCCCTTTATTTATATATTATAATTTTATTCTGTCTTTACACAGTTACTAGCCCTTGTAATGCTCAGAATATGGCTACTTCAGGGATCCATGCCCCAATTTTCCGACCAAGATAACCCTGCCTCCTTTTCCCCATCATTATCCACAAGGTAAGGGTAATGCCAATAAATATTGGTTGTTATTAAATGTGATTTAACTGTTTTTATTATCAGTCCTGTAAACTATGCAACCCCCTAAGAATCTCACCACTTTTAAACGATTATAGTCGCCCTCAATCTTCAAAGGGTGATTATAATCGCCCATTACAACATTGGACACTTAGATTTCCGATCTGTTTGATATAGCACGTACCGACAAATTGATGACATCCTGAAAAAATAACCAAAACCTTCTTTGGAAGCTACCGATCTAAACTCACGATACTTGCTGTTAGTACTGCAGTGCTTCTGCACACCTTTTATACCTATTTTTATATGCCCTTTCAAATTCAGCATGCCAATAATATATGAAATAACATATATACATATTGACATCAATTTGAAAAAACGTTTAATTACACAAATGCATATTCCTACAGGTTCATGACCTACTGTTATCTTGCTGCCTTCAACGTCTGGCTTCTGCTGGCTCCAATCACACTATCCTATGACTGGCAGATGGGAAGTATTCCACTCATGGAAGACATCCGGGATATCCGAAATCTGGCGACAGTCATTCTATCAGCGTATATTGTTTTTCTGGCTTGCGGGACACTAACTATATCCAAGGTAAGAAGAGGTAGGTGGATGTTTGGAAAACTGCGATTTCACAATAATTTCATTTCCAAAATGGCGCTTAGTGAGTGAAAGGAACAGTCTGGATTTTTTAAAAAAAACTGCCAGAAATTAGGCTCCTATTTTTGTTTGCTATTTAAAATTTCTAGAGTAAGGAGCCTTGCCCAGAGCACAGACAATAAAATACGACTTATCTGAAGGGGTGTTCTTAAAAAGCTGTAAAATTCTGGTTGAAAGTGATTTAACACGTAATACGAGACAGAAAGAAAAGTTTAACCGAACAGTCTCATCTATATATAAACATATGGAATAAGCTTATCTTAATTCTGATCTTATGTATTATCAAGAAGCATCTATGTACATATCTGCATGTGGTTAGCTTGGGAGTAAAATAGCAGACGTTTTACCGTGGTTCGAGCCCTCGTAACTACTAAATACGATAATTGTATTATTATTTAAATGATTACTTGTAAACGCCTCTGATTTAGGTGATCTGATGATCACTAAGTCAAAATAAAATAACAACCGACTAATATTCAAGTTCAATATCAGCTGATTTATATCTGATATTAAACAGATAAAAATCAACAACCAACTGATATTCAAATCTAGTGTCAATTTTGCCTGACTTCAACTCCTCCCAACCCATCCATGGCACGAGGAGTAGCGGCTTTAGCAAAGTTCGCAGTTTCAGCAACCACCATTTTTATTCAAATGAAGTAGTTATATAATAATAAATTATCTTAATTACTCAGTAAATTAATAATATTGCTTTAAAGCGGGTTATTATAGTTACTCTTATAGCCAACACATAGTTTTGAGATTTGTTCTTGTAATCAGCTTGCAAACGAGCTATTACTGTTGTTTAAAGTGTTTGCGCTGCTAGGGCAAACAAGTCCATAATGCATCACACCACAGCGTTATAACCTATTCATAGATATTTCTATGCGCAGGCAGAAATAGAGGAATACGGCGTTATCAGAGACATACAGTTCGATAAGGGTATATCCTTTTGTAATTCAGTAGCACAGTCAACGCTTAGACAAGTCACGTTTTTTTGTGTCTTGTATATAAGTGCAGAATTATGTGATTATAGCTTTTTAAGTTTACTTATAAATCTAAAAACGGTACCTATAATAACAATTGTATGTGATGTTCGAAACTAGCAAGCTTTAAAAATCAAAATGCAAGTTGCAACCACAATTATCTTATATTGAGCCGTCCCTGTACTGGAGTAGTTTATACAGCTGCAAAACATAATATCCCGTGCATGCAGATGGGAGGAGTGGGGATAGACCCGTGCAACAGAGGGTTGCCTGGTTGGTTTCACCTCGCAAACCTGGTTTTTCACCCAAAAAAACTAGCAAAGTGGTCGTAGAATATATGTGATGTATACACGCAGTAAAAATAAAATAAAACAAAACAATAATAATAAAATAAGAACTGAAAATCGTAAATTTGACTCGAACAGTAAAGTCAAGGGTGCAGTCACAGAAATGTAATTCAAAAAGAGTTTCAAGAAATCATTGATGAAAACTGTAATTATTAAGGCATTTTTAGATAAATATCGGTTACTATTACGAATGATTTCCTGATGGAATTTATAATTGCTGGGACATATCAAAGATGGACAGAATCTGTAAAAGGTTCTCGTGGATCTCAATGGCACTTGATATGAACTCCAGGAGTCGCATAACACGATAGCCCATTTCTCTTCTCTGACTATTGACATACTGACAAAAGTTCTTGGAAAAATGGGCTATTGAATGTGCTTCTATAACTCTAAGGAGTCCGTTATTAGATATTCCCGCTATTAAGATATGTTGTAGTAAGGTTTTAGGAACATCAACGACTAAGGCTATATTGCTTCGTATATACTCTCTGTAAATTGCATGTGTTCTATAGCCGATTTTATGTTTGTTGGACGAAAAACCCGACTTTCCGGGAGGAAAAACCATGCAACCTTCGCCTGAGGTCGACTAACTTAGCCACGTTGTGAAAAAATCCATAAAATTTCCTCGCGTCATTGACGAGATTCGAACTGAGGTCTTTTCCACCCGGTGTGGGGAGGACGGTGATTATATTAACTGTGCCACCTACGAGGGCTCTTAGAAGTGGTATGGTGTGGCTCAGCGCGTAAGCATCAATTTCATTAAGGCTATTGTAATTATTCCAATTGGTCATCTTTTCCATGAAAAAAGAAAAAGCCATTAATTATTTTGTCTTTACATTTTTCTGCCGTAAAACAGTACAAAAAAAAGTGGCATATAGTAGAGAGGAATAGTTTGGAGTTTTCTGAAGAAAACAGCTTGCTTAATTAACCTGGTTTGCTATTTTTAGAAGATCACTCATAAGCTAGAAGCAAGAAATAATTCGGCCGTTGTTTATTTGGATTTTAGCAAAGCATTTGACTCATCCATCATGAAAAGTTACTGTATAAGCTGGAACACGTTGATGTCATGGGTAAAATCATGATTGAGATTGAGTCAAAGTTAGAAGTGGGGCGCCAAGGATCAGTACTGAGATCACTGTTGTTCTATTATTCTTAAATGACAATAGACGAAGGGATAGAGGGCGTGATGAAAAAAATTTGAAAATGATGTCAAGATCAGGAGAACAGTTAATGATCAGAGCTGAGCAGTGCTTTTCAGAACAATGTAGTTAGGCTCCAAAGGATGGTTAGAAAAGTGACAGATTTGTTTTAATGCAACAAAATGGGAATAAGATCCCCAAATTAACTAATATGCTTGATGGGATTGGATTAAAAACCGTTGAGGACGAAAGGGAGTTTGGGGTGGGCTATAATACAAGAACTGTGAAGTTCTCCGTGCAGTGTAGACAGGCGGTAAGGAGGACCCATTGCTGTATTTTATCGATGATTTATCGAACATTTTCCTGTAGAGATATGGAGGTCAATCTCAATTTATAAGAGCATGTTGATATATGTGTCGGATTTAGGTATATAAAAATTAAATAAAATAAAAGTGAAATTTTCACTATCATAAATGCTTCTGGAACAAGAGGCTTTAAATTCAAATGATGGGACGAAAAGACTTAGACAGGACAGCAGGACCTTTTCTGTAGTCAGTGAATTCTTAACTATTAGAATAAGTTACTTGCATGCATAGTTTGGGCAGACAGCTTGGAAAATAAAATTCAAAAGGTTAGCTAGATCGATACCAGGTAAACTTTCAAAAGTAAACACTTCCGGAAAATGTGCGCTACTGGTGTTCTAAGGGACAAAGAAACTAAGGCAAGTAGACATCAGTATATTGTATATCTAATTAATTGTATTCTTCGGTCGACTGATACCGAATAACTCAGCCACGTTATGGAAAGAGCCCTAAAAGTTGGACATGGAAGGACGATGATTACAACCATCGTGACATCCGCGAGGGCGAAAAATAGGCGAGATGGTTGAGGTGAGTTCAATGTTCGAGACATTGAACTCACGAATATAACTTTTGTGGGCTTCGTTAAAAAGATTTCTCTTACATGTTTCACAAATAGTGAAATTATAATCCGGATTCTATCTACTTGTAGATAGAGCCTTTACTTTCGAACTGCTTGCACCATTTGTTAATTGTCTTACGTTGTGGTGGGTCCTTTTCTTAATGTGTGCAAAAGTAGCAATATACACAAGTCATCGAAAATCCCTAATCAGTTATATATAGTCCGTTCTGCTTTAGACTTTACCAAACTCTCCGCCCTGAACACCTTTGCCACGTAATTTATTCCAGTGGTCCGTTTAAAATATTTACAAAACAATAAACCTATATGTAATGAAAATCTTTTATTCCTTATTAAATTACGTGAATATTTATATAAATATTTGAATAACATACTACAATTAATTCTGTTTAGATATTAAAAGATAAAGGTCAGACTAGTTCTATTATAATATTACTGTAGAATTCGAAGTTTAAGTCTACATAATGTTTCATCTACCGTCCTCTTAACCAAAACATTTCTTTCAGTTTTCGTGGTTTTCTTACTGCAGATCTTTAGCTACTATCATCTCTACTCTATCCACTGCCTCCACTAACCGGCTTTCTCCATGTTCGAAGCATGAACACTGCATTACGCTCCCCCTATCTCCATTTAGTTGAGTAATACATCGTATTTAAATTGCCTAGTCAGATTTCCAAGACGACACCGCGTCCTTGTCCTATGCTCTACATGCAAAGCATTCTAGAAGTCAAACTGCTGGATAGAATTATATTTCGGGGGGTAAAGTACGACAAACCGACATACAGACCTTCCGACGTAAGTACAATTAATTATTGAAGGAGTAATTTCCTGCTAGAACACTAATGGATTACAGAGAACCCGGACAGCCTTAATTTGCAATTTCCTTACCATCTGCAGAGAGAGAAAGAGAAAAAAAGGTCGGTATTTGCTGGAATCTTTGAAACAAAATGAAAAGAAGTCGTACACGCCCACTTAGGGAAGCCATCAAGTATTAGAGATGTAATTTATTATCCTCCTACCTCCCTCCCGATAGTTAATTGTATAGAATTTCGGGACGATTCGACTGGTGAGATGATTTAGTTTCAACTACGAAAAGTAGTTGGCCAAAGGAGCCGAAAGTCTTCGATTAAAGAAGAAAAGTCTTTGATGGGACAAGAAGTTGTACTCTTCATTTATGGAGAAAAATATAAGAACATAACTTTGTCACACACAAGAAAAAAGAACGAAGATATAGATATTTGAGAGATTTATTATGAAATGCGATATAGGCTCAACCATATTCGAAGATATTTAGAAATGTGTATAACAAATATCATGAAAATGGTCTTTAAAATAAACTTAAAGTCAACAATTTCAGGGTCAAAGAAAATATCAGATGTTCAGCTGCAGACAGAGTCCTAAATCGTTAAAATTCCCTAATCGCCCTGTCTGCAACTGCCTTTGTTTTCAATATTGTTTCGCAGTTAATTAAAAATTCTTCATTAAAACTCTCAACGTGTTGATTTTCCAACTCATTTAAGCAATGCCGAGTTCACTGGAACAAAGCAAACTGGTAATTACTGCACGAGAATAATAATTACCCCACTAAGAATTCCACAAATGTATGATTTCAGATGGTACGAGTCCGGAGGGAAGGTTCTTTAATACCAATTATAACTTTGTCCAACAGTTTCGATTCCTCTATCGACAATCCGAGTTGTCAAATCACGGCCCATTACTACCGATCCCGCTATCTGTGTTTATTACAAAACTAATACTCCTTATCGCCTAATTTGCATTACTCATTATTGATCTCAACCTCGCACGTAACTTAATTTGCATAACTAACGTAACCGGAAGATCGAGTCAACGCGAGAAATTGATGACCAAATGATGTACCATTAAAATGTGTTAACGAGATGTTTCTCATTGCACCAATGCGTGGCCGATACAGGAACTTCAGCTTCGTTTCAATCCCAGTTATTATTGACAGAAGTAATATCTACACCTGCAGGCTAATCGATTTAATATTAAATTACATCTACGTTGAAAATAGGTCTCAAATTGGTGCGAAGTAAGTTGATGGAAACTTATAGCAGATTTCAAGCCAGTCTTGAAATAAGAGAATTCAGTTAAGCAGCTCGGATTCGTATCTATGACCTTCTTTGCAAGTGTATTCGAGTCTGAGCTGCGTTATAATTTTAAATTATTTCTTTAAAAATATTGGAATCTTTAATTCTGCTTTACCCAAAAAACTAGATTTGCATTATTACCTTAGTTTTTGAATCCTAAAAATATTTTCCTTGAATAAATCGTAAAGGTAAAACTCGGGTGCTGACAGATCAGGAGATCGACGTAATTCGCTGGCATCATCAAACCATGACAAGATACAGTTCGGAAACATTTCTTGAATCAACGTCACTTTTACTTGCAGTGTGGCGCAATCCTAATAAAAGTAAATGTCCTGATGTCTTTGGTAATACTTCGTTTTTGATTGCAAGGATGCTACGATGACTTCATGATAATGTAGGCCATTGATATAGTCTGACCAGTGACATAATTACTGTACTGCCAGGTCCACCACCGGGGTGGGGAAGCAACTAGAGGGATAGAGGGACTAGAAGGTAAAGAGCAAAGGGCTACCGCTTCGAAATTTCAGGAAAGAAGATATTTGAAAATATACCTCTGGGTTTGGCATTGCTTCGCACTCATTATCATCATCTGTAATCGTTCCGCTATTCCACGGGTCGATGTATGAAGCCTCCCCACCATTTCCTGTCCGTGTACTTCTCTCCGTCTTTAATTTCACTCCAGTTTCCTCCTCTCTTAATGACATCTGTCTTCATCATGTCCTGCCATCTCATTCTTGGTCTCCACCTTGGTCTTTTGTCCCTTAATTGTAAATCAAACATTCTTCTTGGCAAACGTCTCTTGTTCATCTTTTTGACATGTCCAAATCATTTCAAAAGGGACCTTTCAATTCTATTCTGGAGTTTTTCAACCTGAATTCTCTCCTTAATCACATCATTTCTGATTTTGTCGCGTCTTGTCTTTCCAGTTATGCTCCTTACAAATCTAATTTCTGCCCCCTGAATTTTGCTTTCATCCTTTTCCTTCATAGTCCAAGTTTCAGATGCATACGTCAGAATTGGTACATAATAGGCCTTATGTATAGCCTTCTTACACTTCAGTGTATGTTCCAGATCAAATCTCTTGTCTGCCTATAGAAATTCCCGCTTGTATCCTTCTGCTCATTTCTTCGTCTATCGCTCCAGTCTTTGTAATGGTGCTTCCTAGATACTTGAAGTTGTTAACCATTTTTAGCTCTTTCCCTTCCATTGTAATGTATTCTTCAAGCTCGCCACTCCTCTTTAGAACCATTACTTCACTCTTCCCTTGGCTGAAAACCTGTCCAAATTCATTGGCTATACTAGCTCATATATCAACTTGCCGTTGCACTTGTTCCCTGCTCTCCCCATATGCAGAGGTCATCTGCGAAGAGCATGATTTTCATCTGGTCCTGTCCAAGTTGTTCCACCATTTTACATTGCACATCATTCATGACAGCTATGAACAGTAGTGGTGACAGGACGCCTCCTTGCCTCAAGCCTGATGTTATTTCGAAGCTCTCCGTCAACACCACCACTGTTCTTACTTTGCTCACTGTATTGGTGCACATATTCTCAATTCTCTCCACAAGATGTTCCTCTATCCCCAAGTTTCTCAAAACCTCCCACACTTTCTCTCTCTTTACGGCATCAAACGCTTTCTTTATATCCAAAAATGGCATTCACAATTCTTTATTGTGTTCATAACACTTTTCCATCAGTTGCCTGATGCAGAAAATTAGATCCACCGTCGATCGGCCAGGCCTAAAGCCATACTGTTCCTCGGTCATCCTATTTTCAATTGTTCCTCTTATCTTCCGCGCTGACACTCTCTCATACAGCTTACTCACATGTGATGTTAGTGTGATGCTTCTATGATTGGAACACTTTTTACTGTTCCCCTTCTTGAACGAGATGATCAAACCTTCTTTTCCCTCCTTCAACACCTGTCTCTCATTCCAGATCTTACGGAACAGCCTGTCCACGCTATCCCTGCCTCGCCTGTAGCCTTCAGCATCTCTCCATTTATCTCAACCATACCAGCA
This sequence comes from Mastigoproctus giganteus, assembly GCF_048544385.1. NCBI lineage: Eukaryota > Metazoa > Arthropoda > Arachnida > Uropygi > Thelyphonidae > Mastigoproctus > Mastigoproctus giganteus. The sequence goes on along the minus strand of NC_143578.1, from coordinate 135,118,487 downwards.
GACTTACATGTCTTGATGTATTTCCATGCCTGCACTACATCATTCTACGTCAAGTCTGTCTGCTCTCTCTCTCCGTATCTTCTCTTCCATCCCCTTTTCTATGATCAACTTGCCTTTGCCCCTTTTGCTGGCTGTCCTGCACGTTCAACAGATTTTCAAAATACCTTTTCCATGTTTCTCTTATCTCTTCATCCTTGGTTCTCATTCATCAAGTATTTGCTCTGTTCACCATCTCTTCTTCTATTCCTCACGATACCATACAGCGTCTTTTTATTAACATCGATATCTTGTCAACTGTTGATATACTTCGCACTACACATTAAAAATTTGTGGAGACACGTAATTCATGCAGTGGTGTCTGATGGATTCCATATGGCTGTTCAGAGGACTATACTTACTTACTCCACGGCGCTACGCTCCTTGTAGAACCTTGGCGTCCTCAACGATTTTTCTCCAGCTGTCTCTTTCCCTGTCCATTGTTCTCCATCGTATCACCAAAGCTGTTGTAGGTCGTTCTCTATGTCATCCACCCATCTCCTTCTTGGTCTTCCTCTCCTCCTTCCTCCCGGTTGCCCTTCCATTGCTTTCCTTGGCCATCTGTTTTCCTCCATTCGTATCACATGGCCTGCCCATCTAAGTCTTGAGCTCTTTATCACTCCCTCTATGTCCGGTTCTCCATACAGTTCCTTCAGCTTTTGGTTTGTCCTTATTTTCCACTCTTCCTCGACTTTTATCGGGCCAAAGATTTTCCTTAATATCTTCCTTTCCCACACATTTAAAGATTTTTTGCCCTTCTTATTAAGCACCCATGTTTCACTACCAGTTCAGAGGACTATATTCCACATTTTTGCTTGCACACAGAGCCAGTATGACTGGCTTCTCGATTACCATGAGGAAGGTGATCACGTTTTTTTACCAGAATAAATAAATTACCGACCTTCAATCAATTAGTTATCATGGTTTTCAATTCTAGACAAGTCAGAAAGAATAGCTACGCAATTCCTATAATAAGATGTAGCGTAAATATGATTTCAGTATTCTAAATTCTAAGAGATAATGCATTGATTTTGTAGGGACCTTGACTTTGAATTCTTGTTACTGTCCACCGAGGATTTCTTTCCGTGGGTTACGAGAAACACTTCTAACTCTCCTCCTAATCATGACCGCTTAATCTGTGGGAATAAACGAATAACAAGAATTATTGCAGGAATAAAAAAAATGCCAGGCACGCAAATTAACGAAATATGACTCTCTCTGGACACTGTAATATTCAATATAAATTCAAGAAGTGAATATCGTTCAGAAACAGCAAAAACGCCTATATAGTAAACATATTATGTAAACTTATGATATATGGTATGTAAAAGGTACTATACTTTCTTTATCTATAGTTTTAAATTATTAATTTCGTGTTATTAATAAAATACAGTTAAATATCTCATAGTTCTAATTATTTTTATCCTATTTGGATAAGCTAAATTCTTGATGCTTGTGTACACTGAATGAAATACCGTTCGGTAAAAATAACCCACGCGTGTCAATCTTACAGAGCTAATTATTGAACAAAATACTGAATTCTCGGTGTGCCTATAATATACAATAACTTTAATGGTAAATATTTAGATGTTCGTATGTTTCACTTATTTCAACCCATGTCTTCCATCTTCAACTTCATTATTATAATCAGTCTCTTTTTTGCAGTCACGTGATAGAAGAGCTATAACCGTTTCTCTCTCAGTCCTCTGTCTGTCTTTCTTACCAGCCTCAAACTTCATTGTCAACGTAGGTTTTGTAGTGGCCGAAAGAGTACTATATATACCAAGGTAAGATATACTTAACAGCTCTGTCAAGTGCATTCTATCTCCAGAATTTAAATACAAAACGTAGATAGTAAATATTTTAGCATCGTTTCGTACAATGCAAGATAGATTCATGGGCAATCCTTGTCCATAAATAACTGTTCTGTGTTTCATTACCAAGCGTATCTAAATCGACCCTAAATTACGTAGAATGCTAGGTAAGGAGTCGTAATATTAACACCCACGTACGGCACACTTGTGATACGAGCCAATCAGTTTTATTGTGGCATAAATCACCACTATCAGGTGAACAGATGATCCGCTGTCACCGCAACACCACACGACTATCAAAGTGGAGACGCGAAATGAGTCCCAGAGGCTGCACGTCCAATGTTTACCGGAATGGAAATTGTATCCGACCAAGACCACTGGGTGTTGACGCCTTATGAGTATTGATTACCGAATTTGAGCACACCGAACTCTCTCCCACGTTGCTGTAACAGATTACTGATATGCAGCGTCGTAAACTTTACAACGCTCAATGCATTTGTTCCAGGGATTATAACAAAGCAGTGGAAGTGGTTTCGGAGGATATTTAGTTCACTATAGAATCGACTTTTTCGGGGTAAACTGAATTATCCTTAAATCGAAGTATTTTTTTTTAGAATTTAAGGTTATTTTCATAATTCATTCTATTTTGCTAAGTAATCAGAATTATTAACATATAAATTGATCTTAGATCTAAAGTGAACTTCATGCTACATGTATCAAGATCTTTCTGAGGTAAGGTCAAGTGAGACATCCAGCTTCTTCACCTTCTTCACAAAACAACCATCGTTGGATATAATCAAAATTAAATAGTAATGTCAACTACAATAATGCCTGCTTGTTTTTTTCATACAGTTTTTCTTTTTTTTTTCAGTCCAACAGAAACCTGTAATATTGATTAGTTAATAAACCAACTTCCATAAAGCCAAAATTTAATTCGTTATCAAATATATCGGATGTCTATGTTCGTCAGCATTAAGTATACTACGTTAAATTTATTTTACAGATTCTAATTAAATAATTAATGTCCTTATAAATTTTAAAATATTTTATTTTTTTAATTAATTAATTATTTAATTTATCAATTTTAAAAACATGAAGAATTCAAGTATTCATGATAGTCTTAGTTTATAACTAAAATTAAAAGAAAACTGTTCCTATTGCTGCGATAATTAAATGAATATTATTTTAAAAATGATTTTTAGACATATCTTGAAACGGATATATTTTCCCATAATTACTCACCATAGTATTTCTCAGATAAGACAAAAAAAAAAAAAAAAAAAAACTTAATTTATCACTTAATTAATGTATAATTCGAAACTGAACTTCATGTGGCATACTTGCTGTAACTGGAATGTATCAATACGCCTTACGTCAAAGTTGTGGATGCAGTCATTTCAGATATGTTTTGCATTATCATTAAATAACTAAATAACTACGTTATTTAATGATAACGCAATATTTGGGTTATTAAATAACTACGTTATTAAATAACCCAAATATTTAATAATACCAACATCTTTATATGTACACGCAAAAGCTGTTTGATTTTGGGTTATTAAATAACGTAGTTATTTAATAACCCAAAATCAAACCCGTTATTTGGGTTATTAAATAAATAGCGTAGTTATTTAATAACCACGTAGTTATTTAATAACCCAAAATCAAACAGCTTTTGCGTGTACATATAAAGATGAAATTTATAATAGAAAATAAAATTGTTTTTTCGCAAATAGTGCGAGAAAAGTAAAATTTACGAAAATTACAGCGATATGGATGTTCTTAAAATTAAAAAGCGTAACAAAAATGTTACGCCTTTAATTTTAAGAATTTGTAAACTCGTCGAAACGTAGAAAAGGATCAATCATAAAAACATCCAATAAATCAAGCAAATAAAATATAGAACGGAAACTACCGTGGTCTGTTCGAAATTTAAATAAAATAGTTTTACAATTTTAGGAAAATAAACTGAGGTGTCGAAAGATAAGAGTAGATAACAATTGATACAATTATTGGTTATATAACCTTATGGATTTATATTTCAGCCTATCGGTTTCCTTCTATGATGAAGTAACTATAAATTATATTTATTTAGATAATGATTATAACTAATTCTATGGCAATCATTAAGATCGGCTTTGTTTAAGAATTAATTTCGTCATGGTTGACTGAATGGTTTCAATTTTGGAAGTTTGTAAAACAATCACGTGACCACACTCACTGGGTTTGCAAAATCCAATATGGAAAGCATAAGTACAATCAAAGTCCTCGCTAGTTGTACTCTTCTAATAGTGAATTCAAAACGTTTGGACCTGTTTATTTTGTCAGCATTCTTTTTAAAAGAATAATTATTTGAAAATAAAACTCCTAAATGACTAAACTGATCTATTATCTCGATGTTGATAAACGTAAACAGTTATAGGTTTATCAGTGTTTAGATTGTTAGTAATTAACCATGGATAAAATTTATCTAAAAAAAAAATGACTATAAATATAAATCTTTCATGCTTGGAATTACACGCTGTATATAACTTTATGTTATCAGTGCACAATACTACCCGTATTGTGCACTGATAACATAAGTAGGTCTTAAAACAAAAGTCGAAACATTAATATACATGGTAAAAGAAATGGGCCGAGAGATGAATCCTGCGTGAAATTCAATCTAATGAGATGTTGATCTCTTATGGATAAGGTTGTACCTTCTGCCTGAGACATCAGTTATCCAATATTGCATAAAAGATTTCGAATACGATAATGGAAAAGTTTTTGATGGAAAAGTTCGTGATTAATGGTATCAAATTCTCTGGAGAAGATCACAAGAGACCACATCAAACCAGTTGTCAATTTGTATGGAAGCAAATTGCCAGAATGCAACAAGATTGGCGTTACCCAGGGCGAAATCCATGTTGATCAGGGGTCAGGATATTGTTAAAATAAGATTAAAACAATGAATAATTGTATTAAATATCTTAGCTGCAGTATTAATTTGAGTTATAGGTCAATAGTTGCTTACCATAATTTTGGATCATTTTTTTATGAATAAATATGATATTGTCTTTTTAAACACAGTAGGACAGATTCCATCTTTGGGTGACGTATAGTATTTAAAATGCACAGGTCCATAAATTGACCACATTACAAATTATTATAAAACTACATGCGATATCGACAAAAAGTTTTTTTCCAGTGAAAGGACAACCCAAAAAGTTAATAATTTTCCACATGAGTACCATTTGTAGCACATAGGATGTCCAAAAAGTTTACAGTTTGGTGCCAAGTGTTTTCTAACATTTGAGGCTTCGAGGAAGCAATTGCATCACTGATTCGCTTGCAAAGTTCATCCACATTTGCAAATACGATACACCCGATCCTTCACGTAACTCCACAGAAAATAGTCCACTGGAGTTATATCCAGTAAACGTGGGGACCGGTGAATTGGTCCTCCCTGATCCAATCCATCGGCCTAGAAGATGCTCACTGAGAAATTGTCGCACAGTCAAAACCCAATGAGGAGGAGGAGCACCATCTTGCTGAAACAATGAACTTTCTGCCATCTGCGGAATCGCAAAATGCTCTAAAACGTCCAAGTAATTGCTACTGTTTACTCGTTTACTGTAGTCTCGGCGAAGGAAAATGGGCCAAATCACCTGGTTACGGGAAAGGCCACACCATACATTCGGGATTTTGGGAATCCCGTTCATGCCCACTAAAGGCATGAGGGTTTTGGCTGCTTCAGATGCTGTAGTTGTGGCGGCTGACCTTACCGGATAGGTGAAAGGTGGACTCGTCACTAAAGACAATTGTTCAGAACGTCGTCGTGATTTTCAATCCGACTGCACATATCCAGAGCAGATGTTCTCCGACATGGCGGATTGTCCGGTCTTAATGCTTACATAAGCTGGATTTTGTTTGCATAAAGTTTACTGGAGGTAGGGATATATTAGCACGAGCAATATTAATGTCTTTGGGATGGTGTCTTTTTGTATTTTAATTTCACGTAAAATTGATGTGGCTAAATAATCCATCAATTCAACAAATTCCATATCTACGTAATATGGAATAATTTTGGGTTATTCTTTCAAAATCATGAATCGACTGACGGAGTATTTTTTATTTTTTTTCAGAAAACAGTAAAATACAAATATCATATTCTTCCAAATAAAGAAAACCATGTAAAGCTGACAGACGTATTGCTAAACTTTGGAAGTTAAATAGCAATTAATATTGCTTTCTATGCGTGAGGAGTGATTAGACACCATCTATAAATCGATAAGTGAATTGAAAATATTAGTATCAGCAGTCTTGAATTTCTTTTGATTTTCGTCAAAACGACTTATTTATTAAAGCACCACATGGCGAATTTCTCTGAACTGAAATAATATCTTTATCAGCAGGATTACGCTGAACGAAAAATGAATTGTAATTTAGACATTTAGTTCGAAATTGTCTAATGAGAATTAATTCCGAATCTTCGCTAAAATAGCTAACAATGTTTTCCGAAATAACTGTTGATTCAAATCGTGTCACAAAATATTTTATGACCAGTGGATTGTAAGAAACATTTTTTGATGCAGATCATTCAAATGAGATTTTGAAGAACTGGATGTGGAAGAGATTTTATTAAAACCTAAAGCTGCTAAACAATTATTGATTAAATAAAGTTCTTGTACGTTTCCAGTTCTTCAAATTTTCATTTGAAGAAGAATCTAAAAAGTGACTAATTCAATCAATAAGAAGTAAAAAGTAAGTCTTTGCTACTGTTATTTAATCAAATTGGAAAAAAAAAACAGGTCATCACTAACAAAATCAACAAATACTAAAGTGTCCCATGAATCCTGCGCTACGTTCAGAACTATGCAGAAATCAGTGAAATCTATTGAATGAAGTTCAATTAAGTATTATTAATAAGCTATTAAGTGCTCATTAAGGTATTAAATAATCTTTTTAAGTAAGATTTTAAATCACATTATTAATAGATTTATAAGCTACTATTTATGGATATATTATTATTAAAATCTATAAATTATATTGTTTAAACCTGGCATTCGTAATTATGTCACAAAGAGCAAAGGTGAAAATTTCTAGAAAATTTTTAAACTGTCCATCTCCTGAAGCAGACAGTGTACACCTCATTAGAATTATCATGCCACAAAATAAGATTTATAATGAATTATACAATTATTCCTCTAAATTGGAGCGATAACTCTTTTCCGTGTAGAAGTAATATGAATTCTTAGAGTGGGGAGGGTGAATGTAGTATTGGTTTCGTCTCCATCACCCTGAGACGCATGGCGTTTCACACTAACATTAATATCATTAATCGAATAGTTGCATTATTTTTCAAATACTGCTCTGACGCAACCGACGATCTACATAATGTTATGGTAAAGTGATGCGAGATTTTTGCATAATCACGTCCCGAAGTTGGATGACCACGAAATAATACCGAACAATGTGATTTTTATGACCATCTTTCTGTATTACAGATTTCTCGAGCCAGCGTTTTGGTATTTCGTGGAATATTTATTGCAACATCCTATAGGAAGAAACTTTCAAAATAATTCAATGTGCTTCTTGTAACTATCTCGTGTCGTTAGAATGCCATTTGCACTAATCTGAAAGAGATGTTAAAATCTAGTTAACAAAAAGTAGGCATCCCTTAATGGGCTTTAACTTGGCTGCTTTGTAGGGTTAAATTCTCTTTAATGACCGCTTATCTTTTCATCTGGCGTCTCTCATCGTTTCCTTCCCTTGAACATCTTTAATATTTTCATTGTTTTGCTGCTCAGGTAATTAATCAGAACATTTTATTTTGACAGCACAGGGTACTGCGTCCTAGTTACTATAGGCCTGCAGCGTCTCAAGGAATACCGCCCGAAAATAGCCTGGGTATGGCGACTTCTCACGTGCGCTCTGGTGTTGTTGTTCATTATGAGGACGGTCAGAAGGAACTGTGATTGGGCTTCGAGAGAAACCCTTTTCAAGTAAGTCGGTCTGCTTCGTCATTAACATTCACATAAAGTGCCAAAATTTCAGCTTTGTTGTTTGTAAACATCGGGTTTCACTAAGGCAACAGCAACTTGAGTTTTGAGGTAAATATTAACTTAAAATAACTTAATCATACACCACGAAGAGTAATTACATACTCTTCATGGCGTAACTGTAAATAAGGTTACTGTAACCTAGTTAAGTGCTATAAAATTTAAATTTTTTTAAACTGTTTCCTAAAAATGTAAATTTAACAGTATATTTTTAGACAATGCGCTTGAGTGAATGTATATATTTTTGTCAACCCTATCACAGACCTGTAATTAGTTGGATTTTTTTTTTTTTTTAAACGTTTCTGTTGAGCCATGTTAGGAACAGCTGGTCCCGGTCTGGTCTACTGTGTTTTTAGATCTTTAATCTTCTGAAAATTTCTAAAAAATAAAAGAATAAGAATCCGTGACCTTTAAGTAGTTTTATCAAAATTACAATAGTAAAATGTCAAAAGTGGTTCAAATGAATAGCTATTGGACCAAATTAACTGAAAAATAAGGGAACAAAATTCCGATTCTTTTCTTAAGTTTTATTTCATTGTCTTAAAAGTTTAAGACTCAAAATTTGCACACACGAATATGCTTAGGGACAAATATGTAAAAGAAAATTAAATAAATGAAAAAACATGTTTAGGTATACCATAATTTAAGGTCGAAATTTTGACAGAGGAATAGCCCTTTTCCGTTTTTTGTTAAAGACGCGTTTTACGTGAACGTATATGAAAACAAATTCCTACAGTGGCGGAGAAAAAAACTGCATCACCTTAAAAAAAGTAACATTTGTAGTGTAACGTACAAGATATTTTTTGATTACAGTCATTTTGTTTGTCGCACAGGAGAGGTATTGCGTCAGATAACGCTTCAATTGCATCAGACATTAATTGCAGGGTGTTGCATCAGCCGTTTCTATAAATACGGCGTTGGAAGGAAATACACGCTCATTAGTATCCTGTTTTGCGGTGGTGTAAGCATAGCTCCATCTGTTCAGTTGACAGCAAGAAAAAAAAAAAAGTGTAGCTGTTGCTCTGTCCCAGGAAGGGCTTTCTACGCGTGCTATTGCTGATAAAATAGGCTGCCACCAGTCAACAGTATCCCGGGTGTTGCAATTAAAGCGCGAAACCGGTGATGTTTAGAGAAGACCTGGATCAGGCCGTAAGACAGTGACTACGCCTTCCCAAGATCGATATTTGAAACGGCCATGCCTTCGTAACCGCCATGTTGGTGCTCCTGATCTAAAAGTGGACTTTGAGATGGCCTCTGGTGTTGAAACAAGTGCACCAACTATCCAGAGACGACTTTCAGAATGTGGTCTGCATACCTATCGGCCCAAGAAGAAGCCTCTGTTGACCCAACAAATGAGGAATAAGCGACTTTCTTGGGCTAAAACGCATGTTTCATGGACAAAAGAACAATGGGACACCGTCATATTTTCTGACGAATCGAAATTCAACCTGCGTGGCTCGGATGGGAAGCGATATGTCAGAAGACGAAAATCGGGGGCATGCCATCCTGACTGCATAACACCGACTGTACAGTTCCCCGCCGGTCAGATGGTCTGGGGATGCATAAAAAACAAAGGGGTTGGGCGAATTAAGTTTATTAACGGAACGGTGAATGCAGAAACCTACACTGCTATCTTGGAGGAATGCCTGAAACCCGTTATTAGGGATCACCACACAGACGTCCAAAACTGAATTTTTCACAGGACTCAGCATCTTGCCATAAAGCAAAATTGGTAAGTTTTATGCCATTTATATTTAATGATATGTTTGTCTTCTTGTCTCACAAGGCTTAAAAAACGTACTTACACCAATATTTTCCCTCGTTTTTCTCCCTTAAGGTGCAGTCATACCTTAGAAATGCTGGTATTACAGTGTTGGATTTTCCTGGCAACAGTCCACATTTGAACCCTATTGAAATTTCTGGTACATAATGTCGTCTAAAATTGCTCAGAAGAAGCCAACAAGTAAGATTCAGCTGCAGGAGAGCATTGTAAGGACGTGGTACCACGAAAGTGGGCAACCGTATATCCAGAAGTTGATTAACTCTATGCCAGATCGTTGTAAGGCTGTAATTGCAGCTCGAGGAGGAACAGCAAAATATTGAGGACTTATTTGCTGATTTACAGTGCTAATACTATTACGTTAACTTTTAAAATTAATGTAAAGGGTAAAATTAGGTATTTTACCCCTTGGGAAGATATTTATGGCAATTGGGTATATCAGGTGGAGTCTTTGTATCGGATTTCGCTCACAAAGATATACATATCCCAACTAACAGAGTACAGAGTATTTTCGGGTCGAACGGCACCAGGATAACCCCATCTCCGTGTATGTTCTTTGTATCGAGGGGCGCATGCTGTCAAGGCCAGAGGTTTAAAAGTGTATTGGTCATGTGTTGTGTAATATGTTGTGCCCCTTGTTCATCTAGCTTTTCAGCCGCCAGGCCCTAATGGGACCTGACGTTCACGTACTCTGCCACGTGGAGGCTAGCCAGGTGTTCCCTTAAAGTTTGCTCTGGCAGGTCCTGCCACCTACTTTCTGAGATTTCAGTGGCTAGGACCTGAAAAAATATATATAATCTTTTCTTTTGGGCACAGATGGTGTATTATACGCTGTTTAGAGGGGCTATAAGCGATATGCGTCGGAAGTGATAAGATTTCCTAATAGGTCGGGCATAAATTTTGATGTTTTAAATTTGGACGTGTGGGGCAGGCGCTGTGTAAGGGGAAAGAGATGGGAGGGGAGGCGGAGACTGGGGGTTGGAAATTGGAAGTAAGGGGTAGATAAGGAAGATGACCCCGTTGAAACAGTGGGGCATGCCCACTGTCTTCCCCTCCTGCCACCCCTTTCTCCTCTGGTGAGGAGAAAGGGGTGGCAGGAGGGGGAGACAGCAGGCCGTCCCTTCCCCCTGCCAAGGAAAGAGGAGTAAAAAGCAGGCTAAGCAGAGTGTCTAGACGGGGCAGTCCAGTGAAGGTCCGAGTCCAAGTTGCAATTTTCATCTTTGTGTTAGTCCAGTGGAGATCCAAGTCCAGAAGTCAGGTCCAGTTCGTCACGTTCATGTGTTGTATCTACTTCATGTGGTCACAAATTCAGAGTTTTGCAGTCATTTCCGGTAGGCATGTCTGTGTTTTCATAGGTTAGTGATGATGTGGCAGGGATCTTTGTCTTTCAAAGAGTTCGCGGGCAAAGATGGTGAAAGCCCGGTAATTATCTTCTTCTTGCAATATTATTTCTTCTCGGTTCCTTAGCAAGGAGTTGATGCGTATGTATAGCTGACATCTGAGGTCCTCATAGTTGTCACAGTCGTGGATAAGGTGTTCCCAGGTTTCCTCCTACCCACAGTTACAGCTCGGGTTGTCGGAGATTCCCAGCTCGTGGAATTTCCCTCTGAAGGAGCCGTGTCCCATAAGAAGGAAGGTGATGTGCAAGCCATGGGAAAACCAGGACACGGGGGAGATAGGATATACCCTGTTAACATCGGGTATAAATTTTTTGGTGACTTGCCCTTTTGTGGTAAGATTCCATCTATTTTTCCAGATAGATTACAGATGTTCCGTTAACCTCTTATTTTCTGAGGATTTGCTTTTCTGTGGATCTGTTGTGTAGTCTAGATAACTTGTGGTTCTTCCTTTCGAATGTTGATGTAGCAGCCCACACCGCACAATCTCCAGTCCAGGGGAAGGAAGCCCACCAAGACCTGGAGCGCATGGGTGCTCACCGTGCAGCAGGCTCTAGTGTCAATAGTAGGGATCGGTGGATCGACTCCAGCTTTTTCTTGTTGACCGCTGTGTTTGCTTTCTGATACCAGGCACCTGCACCATAGGCAAGGATAGGGATGAAGAGAGTTTTGTATAGAATGGAGAGAGCCCTCTTCTTTAGTCCCCAGTCCCTCCTGGTGATTTTGGTTGTCAGGGCCGAGAGCTTCCTTGTTTTGGTTCTGAGGTAACAAAGATGAGATGTGAAGTTCAATTTTTTGTCTAGTATTATTCATAAATATTTTAGTTCCTGTCTGAGTTTGATGGTCGCTCCATTTATTTTGATTAGTGGAGGTCTACCAGGGTCAAGAGCACTCCTGAGGAGTATTGAGTTTGTTTTTTCGGTTGAGATCGTTAGAAGATCCCTCTTAGCCCAATCCTGTAGCATGTGTATGGCATGATTGCCTATGGCCTCCAGTTGAGCCGTGCTGTCTGCTTGAAGCATCATAATCAGATCATCAGCGTATGTCTGTGTAGTGACATTTGGAATATCCAGATTTAAAAACTCATCAAGTACCAGGTTCCACAGGAGTGGCCCCAGACGGATCCCTGGGGGCAGCCCCTGTAAACCGGTCTGGATACATGGGATATTCATGTGTTGTTGTGGCGGATCCCAGGGTTTCCCCCATAAGCCGCTATTGTACTTCTTGTGTTGAAGCTTATACCAAAACCGGTCATTTGTATGTAGTGTGTTGGACGTGTAAGTGTTATGATGTGTTCTGTTATGTTATCGGCCGGTGCCTGGCTCTTAGCAGGTAAGAAGCAGTAACACCTGGTCACTACGTCTCACCCCCAATCCCCGCCACGTGGAGGCGGCCAGGATCAACTATCTCCTGCTGGGCAAGCCCAGGGCATAACACCTGAGAGTGCTCGAAAAAAGAATGAAGTGGAAAAGGAGAAGTACAGAGGGAAAAGTTTGGGATCTGGGGAGGTAAATGGATAGAATAGAGGAGAATCAGCAGAGGGACTCTCCAATAGTTAGAAGTGAGAGAATAAAGTAGAAAGAAGTGAACTAACTTCTCTAATCATGGGAACCTATCCCATCCTAGGAACTAGGATCAGCAAAACATCTTAATTTACAGTTTGCCTAACCCCTTGTAGGCAGAACGTCTTCAGTTGTTGAAGAAATAATTGATCTAACAAAAAACACAGTGAAAGCAAATTCCACGAATTCTGTAAAGCTCCACAGAAAGACACTATGTGCAATATCCTATTCTTCAGGAACACAGCAGAATATACACTATGTACAGATACGTCCAATGTAATGCCATAACCTGGCCCAATAAATAAAAGGTTTCAGGGTTAACGCAAAAGTAATATACATGTCCAAATTCTAGATAAGATCATATTAGGCAGGGTTCAAAATTATGATGTTTTAAAAAGTTCTTGCCTAAATAAGAGCTCTAAAAGAGCCCAAAAAGTCTAAGATAATCATCCAAGACAGTTAATAAAAGAGTTACTAGGAAATGTCTCTAATATGAAATGTCACAGTGGTATTCACTCACAAAGAAATATTAATTCTAAAAATTAAAACGCTAAAGTCCAAATAGCATCTCGATGAGTAGAGCAAAATTCCTTATACAGTAAATACCTATTCTGCTGAAAATGCCACATCAAGAACAAGTCTATTATAAAATCCAGGAAAGTGTAGCACTTAATGATATTAATCAGTTGCAACTATAGAATCCAATTAAAAATGAGAGATATATTTCTTTCCTAATCCAATAAAGGATCCAAGAAATCACAGGAACAGTAAAACTAGAACCTAATTTCGGTTCTTCTTTTAAATGCACGAGAAGCAAACACATTCAAAAGCTGTCTGAGATTCAACCAAAATTTTATTGTTGCTGGAGTCCAAGTTAAGAACTACACTAAGTAGGTCACGTCGAAGATCGTTATAATAATGACATTGATGAAGAATATGGTTAACAGTTTTTTCCTGGCCACACAAACAAGATGTTGGTGGTGAAAGTCCCAATTTGTGAAGTTTAGTATTTATACTTCCGTGGCCAGTTAATATAAACATACCATATAAGCCCGGCGAAAACCATTTTAACTCCTTTTTAATTTTCCTTGCTACAGGCAGAAAGTCCCTTGTGACTGCACCAATATCAGATGAAGACCAACTCCTGCTGCCATTTTTCAATAAAAATTTGCCTTAATCTTGTCTTCTCAGTCTTAATGGGAGCACTTAGATCTAATTGAATGTCATCATAGGTCAATGGTATTTTCTTCATAAGGTGATACTTAAGGTAGTGGTACTAAACTTCAAAATGGACAGGTAGTTTCCAAAGCAAAACCTGAAGAGCCATGGTGGAGGTAGTTCGACAAGCTCTTGACATAGTCAGGAGGGCAGCCCTCTGTGCTTGTAACAGTTGCTTTATTACAGCAACTTTATTGGCTCTAAAGCCCCATGCACCAGCTCCATAAGAAATTATGGACAAAAACACACAATTATAGTGAAGTCGTAAGGTTTGACCTCTAAGACCTCAATCTTGTCTTGTTATCTGTTTAATTCGGCTCAGGAACAATTTAGCTTTTTGCCAAGCTAACAAATGCATTTCGAACATTTCTGCACTCCACAATGCAACGCAAAACATTATTTGCAAAATTCACAAATAATGCAGTTTTTTTGTCCCCCACTGTATATCCATTTGGCTATCCACTCCAGAAACATAGCATAACTATGACTCAGGTGGTTTAAATACTAGAGCAGTGATGAGTAAAACGCAGCCCTCCTATCTTTATAACGTAGCCAGCAATCTAGAATCGACGAATAATTATTATATGCCTATAAAAATATTATTAAAGAATTTTACGTTGTACCGCTGATAATTCTTTAATACTACTATACTAATACTCTAATAAGACTAATACTTTTAATACTAAAATATAAATCAAACAAGTTTCATCTCTCTCATAAAAATAACTAGGGCCAGTTCTAGAGTTCAGGAGTACTGGTGCGAGAATTAATATTTGAGTTACGGTCATCTTTGACAGGGGGAAGGGGCAGCATGAGTTCCATCAGTTAAAATAATAGTGAGATGCAAAAACCAACAAGTTACTCCACTAACGTATAGAGGATTCTTCAGAATGCTTAAAGTCAAAGAAAATCATTAATTTTAATACGTAACAACATATTACTTGTTAAAATTAGATGCACGCAGTCAAAACGATTGCTGTTGATCAAAATACTGCTATCAATACAGACAACTGAGAATGCACAGTGAACCTCAAAATAAACAGAGTTGTTAGTGCTCTCGACTTACTGTTACTACCGTCTTCCTCGCTACGTACATGACACAGCGAGTAGGCCATATTGGGAGCCGTAAATGGTATCTTATATCAAGAAAAACGAATTTTACTGAAGTAAGAATTTCGAATTTAAATTCCAAATTAAGAATTGCAAGCTACGAATCCGAAAGCAGACAAATAACTTCGTGAGTTACGCTAAAGAACCCAAAATAAGTGAAATTAAATACGAAAAACCAATAAGTGCAGTAAGTCAGGAAACAGAAAAGACTGCCACCTTATTGCTTTTAAACAAGACGCATAAGAAATAATATGATAACGAAATAACATTTCGTTATCATATTGTCGTTATCATATTGAGTGAAATATGCGTTCACTCTGTATGATTTGTACACAGTGAACGTAATAATATGGAAAGTACTTTTGTATGGTAACCCTACTTATATATAAATCTCATTTCCGCCATTTGCTGGTGTCCAACTCATGTAAATATGGATCTCGCCCTGTGTCCAACCGACTTCTGACTGGTTACTTGTACAAAGTATATGTTTATAGTTACTCTATATTTTGATATGTTTGTTATACTTACTCATATTTATCAATATCGAAACTGTCATGTACGTCTTACCCCAAAGATTATTATGCATTATCTGTTGTTCCAAATTATGTACGTAATAATATACAGCATATATTTAAGCATCCGTCCAGAATTCACTATTTAATAATGTGATTTTGCATATATCTAAGTATTTGTGATGTATTTGTTTAAGTATATTTATTTTGAGTTGTTTGGGTTTAAGTGTATATTTATTCTGTTCCTGTCCAGTGGGGTGTATGATTTAGACGAGAACATGTGACAGACGGTGCCCTCTTTTTTCTTTCTTTGGAAAAACAAAAAGAGGGCTCTGCTGTCGTGAAAGTCAGCATTGTAGCAATATATAGCCACATTCAATTCTACAAATAAAGATTTATTTACTGTGAAGATGAAAAAGGATAGTCTGCTCTAGACTCTCACTTCCGCCTCAGAAAATTTAGAAATATTTATCTTTAATATTAAATTAAAAAAGTGTAATCAATTATATTACGTTTATAGAATGGATGCAGTACGCATAAAGATGAAAGGCCATCTGATCAAGTAATACGACCTCTCATCTGCAGAGAATGTGTTTGCATAATTCGGCCAATCGTGCTCTTACAAATGGCGCAGCTTCGTCTTGTTGACTTTGATGAGATACATTTCGGAGGATGTGCATTTTCAAATGTCACATGAAATAATTAAAGGACTCTTTGAGGAAATCTAATTAACGCAAGTGAGACTTAATTAGCGGCATCGCATCAATGAATAGCCCCGTCTTACTCCAAACAACGGAAGCGGATATGCATCCCTCCAATTTGCTATTGGGGAAGGTTATCTGAAACTCTGTTCGTATCTTTTCTGCAATCGTCCCATTCATCCAACATTTAACTGTACAAATTACAGGAGCTCAAGTTCTCAATGTGCCGACAACAAAGTCAGTGCCTTCCAAGTGAAAATGCTTTGCTTACGTACCACTGTCAATTACAGTTTAAACTGAAACTCAGATCAACTTCTGAAATAATACTCCTAAAGAAAAGTTCAGGAATATTCAAAAGCAGTATCAAATTTAACAATCGAAAGAAACACCTTTGGCAAATGCGCAGAACTCCATGCAGTTCGGATTCACCCATAACTATGAGGACCGCAGAAAAGCAATGTGTTGTTATTTCTTAGAGGAAACCGCGAATTATAACAGGGCTATTTATTCTAAGAAAACAGTTGCTACAAGGATGGGATATACTTAAATAGAAAGTGTGTGTGTGCAAGAATATTTGCTGAAACTATAGAGGCACAGTTAGGTGGATCGGAAAACTGTTAGCTTGGGGGGGGGGGGATACACAGACTAATAGATTAAAAGTAGCCGCACAAGGTGCTGGGGATCTCAAGAACTGCTGGGAGCCATCATGGAACAAGTAAATATATGGACTATGTTAGGTAACTAAGAATAAGAACAGATGTATGTATACTTGCATGTACATCAATACTAGGAGTTTAGTAAACAAATTTGAAGTGCTGGTGAAGACATCAAAGGTGGATAATGTTGGGATATCAGAGACGTGGTGTCACACAGATACAAGGAATGCAGAATTGGAATTTCGGGAGAACAATGTGTAAAGAAAGGATAGGGAGGAGAGGTTATGCTGTTAGTTAAGAAACACAAAATTTAAGGAAGTGCATCCAGTTGACATGGGTGGACAGTGCAATGTTGAGTCAGTTTGGTGTGACATAAGCAAAACTGACAGTAGGATTGTGTAATAGGCCTAATGACTGATGAGTACAATGAACAATTGTGGAGAGAAATAGAGTGGGCCAGTAAATTAGATTGTCTTATAATGGGGGATTTTAACTTCCCAGATATTGACTGGAACTTGTGAGTTGGTCCTTCGCACACGAGCAAGGCTTTTGTGGATTTATTGGATGATTGTTTTCTACAGCAGCATGTTCGAGAGGCAACCAGAGGGAGTAATACTCTTGATCTGATTATCAGCAGTGATTATTCATGCATTAAGAATCTGCAGATAAAGGACCCACTTGATGGTAGTGATCACAGTGTACCGATGTGGATTTACTCAAAGAGGTAACTACCATCAGGGGGTAAAGGGAAGGGTTTTTGCTTTCGTAAAGGTGACTGCAGTAGTCTCAGAGATTGTTTAAATTCTATACAGTGATGACATTACCAACAGCAAATTCTAAATGGGAAGCATTCAAGGAGTTAAACTTGTAAGCTACTAGGCTTTTAATACCAACTAAGAAATATTGTTCAAGGTTTAGGCCCAAATGGATGATGAACTAATGAGACTCGTAACAAAAAATAAAAATGCATGGGATGCATATAAATTTTCAGGCGACACAGAGGCCTGTGGCAGATATAAGCTAGTCTTTAATAAAGTCACAAAGGAGGTTAGGTAAGCGAAGGTAGATTATGAGAAAACTTTGACAAAGGATGGAAATTAAAACAGTAAAGGCTTCTTTACTTATGTAAGCTCTAGAAGGAAGGGAATGAATCAGATTAGTCCACTTAAGATCGATGGTTCTGCTCAGGTAGCTAACAAACTGAATGAGTATTTTGCATTTACATTCACACATGAGGAATTCTCCAAGGAAGTGGAGGCCGGAAGTTTATCAAACCTAACTGGGAATTAAATGAATTTTAATAACTGAGAGCAAAGCAGAGGAAACTGCTGAATTTAAACATAAGCAAGACACCTGGAGCGGATGGGATTTATCCAGTTGTATTAAAGGAGGTAGCCAAGGAAGTAAACAGGCCCAAAGGGGAATCGAAAGGTACACGAGTAATTACAGACCTGTTAGTTTAACTTCTGTTCCGGGGATTTTAATAAAGTCACTGGTTAAAGAAGCACTGCAGGATCACCTAGACAAGACTGCAGTTATAGTTCAGACGCAGCACGTGTTTGTTAAGGGTAAGTCTTGTCTGACCAGTTCGATTGGATATTATGATGTAGTCAAAATGAAACTGGATGCAGGGAATAACGTTGATATCATATACTTGGATCTTAGCAAGGTTTTTGATTCGGTTGCACATGGAAGACTACTCTACAAGTTGGAGCAGTATGTCATTAAGAGCAAGTTGCTACAATGGGTAAAAGGATGGTTGAGTGGGAAAAGACAGAGATTGATAATCAATGTACACTGCTCTTCATGGACTAATATTATTAGTGGAGTTCCCCAGGGGTTCGTGTTGGGCCCATCATTGTCTTCTGTATTTATTAATGATATTGATGATGGTATAGCAGGCTTAATCTCTAAGTTTGCAGACGATACGAAGGTTGGTTGGTAGGTAGGGTTGTTAATGACAGTAAGGACGATACACTACTGCAATAGGATCTAGAAAAGTTGAGCAGATGGGCTGAGAGAGGACAACTGAAGTTTAATATTGATAATTGCAAAGTACCGCATATGAGTAACAGTAACCCCAGAGAATTTTACCAACTGGGTGGTGTTACTCTGAGGGTAGTGGAGAATGAAAAAGACCTGAGGGTATTGTGCAGTCAGTATGAAGTTTTCTGAGCAGTGCAGACAGGCAGCCAGAGCAAGTCATGGGATCTTGTCTATGATATACAGGAATTTTTCTAGCAGGGATAAGGAGGTGATTATCTTCTTGTATAAGGCAATGGTCAGGCCACACATTGAGTACTGCGTACAGGTCTGGGGGAATCATTTTAGGAAGGATGTAGAGTTGCTAGAACAAATACAGAGAAGGGCAACATGATTGTTGAGAGGAACAAAAGAGTGCTCTTACCAAGAAAGGCTTCAAGTTCTGTAAATTGCAGCGTCTGGAGACTCGGCATCTGAGGCGATCAGAGGTGTATTAAGGCCTTTGATGGTTTTAGCAAGTTCAATGCTGACGGGATTCTTCCTCTTGCTCAGATCACAAACCTGAGGTGGCGTAAACTCAAATTGAAGAAAGACAATTGTAGAATAGATGTGCGGAAATTTGCCTTTAGCAGGCGGGTGGTTGATAGTTGGAACAAACTTCCATCTGTCGTTGTGGAAGTTTATAGCCTAAATAAATTAAATTCAAGGAAGAAATGGACAAATTTTGGAGCGAACGGAAGAGTGAAATGGGATTTTTTTTTTTTGCCTGATGCAAGAAAGCAAGCTTCAGCTTGCTTTCTTGCATCATATGCCTCTATTAATGCTAATTGCTTTTTTTAACTTGAAGATTTCAACAACATTTGTCCAATACACTGCTAGGACACTTTATTAGAACTGAGGAATCTGTGTCGGCGTGTATTTATGCAAATTCTACAAATGAATGCAGTTATATGATTTATCAAGAGACTTCGATAAAGAGGAGAGGGAACTATCGCATTTTGTTCACTAGCAGTGAGAAAGGGAAATGACCTCACCATTTTAAAACTACGTACGATCGTCGGAATAATAATAATAATAAAATTCTTTATTCACAAAATTTTACAAGGATACGATTCCCGTTACAGGTATTCAGAGGAATCTAACAGTCTAATTGGAGACATATTTATTTACTCCTAAAACATAGAAAAATTGCATTGAATGCAAAGAGCATCCATAAAATAAAAGAACAACAAAATAATGCATATAGCATTGCTATAATACAAAAATCACAGCGAATACATCGCTTTCTCCAGCCTAAGATTAACCTAAGTAGTTCTGAGTTATCAATAATTGCATTTGAACTGGATCTTCTGAGATACTGATGATATAGGCCCGTACTGTAGAGTAAGATCCGGGTATAACCTAACAGACCGATTGAGCCAGTCTGGACATCTTAATGCGTCTAGCAAGTTCTATGGTGTACAAAAGATAGGTATTCTTGTCGAACATTATTCATGTATTACGAGGAAGAAAAAAAATGCACAAATATCAGACATAGACAAAGGTAGGCGTGGTTGAAGTCCAGAGTGACGAAACGAGTTACGTGTCTTTATAAAAAAGGATGTTAAAGCACACCGACTTCAAACAACTTCACAATTGACTGGTATTGAAAGCAACCAGAACTGACACCGTGCCAAAAACTTTCAGAGAATGGACTACGTCACCTGGAAACCACTGCCATAGTCCATCTCCGTAGCGAGGAGGAGTTAACAGGGAAAAGAATGAACTAAGGAAGGTCATGTGGTCTGAAGAATATTGCTTTACTATTCCGAAGTGATGGAGAAGTTCACGTATAGATGAAAGCATATGAATCAATGAATCGAGTCTACTGCGTCATTATAATCTGCATCTGACAACTGATTTTTTGTTCATTATCTTCAAAAACACACGTTTGAGATGGATGTCTTAACACTGTTCTTTGTCAGGTGAAACTAACGAGATTTTGTTACCAAAATAACAACTCAAAAACAGAGCAGGCTTCATCGGTTTTTCTTGGCATTGTTTTAAGAACAATGCCAGGGAAAAAGTGTGAAGTGATATCTTTGCTATTCAGAATAGTGAAAAGCGTTAAAAATTGTTTAAAAAGTGGTGTTTTTGACACAGCTTATCTCCACACGCCTTAATTATCTCATATTCTACAATCAAATCCAACTACTTTCCTTTCTTATCCGAGAAAAAGAACTTTAAAATACCAAAAAATGTTTTTAACTAACTTTCACAACGTTTTCGAAAAGCATACAATTTGTACGCTCACAACTATGAACTCATCTCACAAATGATATTCTTAAAAAGAACACAGACCCTAAGAGAACTCATTATAATGATAACGTTTTTAATTTAAGTTTTCGTTATATTTTTTCTCATACAGCTAACGGTACTGATATTAACATTAGCTGTGCATTTATTAAAGCGAAAAAAGGCGAAAGTTCATTAAAGCGAAAGTCTGTAAATAAGCTGTAATTTCATTACATTCGATAGACTGTGTCGAATATCACAAAAAGTGATTACAACTTTTATGAGAGTTTTATTATAAAAATCTTATGGGAACTATAAATACAAGTACTGAAAGAAATCGTCAAATCTATTACAGTTTGCCAATGCACTCAGTTAATAAAGTTTCTGTAAACAGCTTCTTTTTTTTTAAATAATGAATATATTCAAATACCACTTGCATTTAAAAAAAAAATTACATTATTATCATAGCGCGTCTTATACGAGCATTTTTACTTTGGTCTTTCGACAAATAAGTTTATCAATATAATCCTATTAATTAAGACTTACACCTCTTAAACTTGTTGACAGTGTCATTAAATAAGTATTATTTATCTAATAATATTTTCCTTTCAAATTCCGATATAAAACTCATTATTTATCGACAGATCTTATAACTCATCGAGATAACCTTTTTGTCTTTAGGTCCGGCCTAGAATGTGTTCCAAATAATGCCAAAGTCCATTACAACTACGCCAACTTACAGAAGGATCTGGGCAATAATGATATTGCCATAAAACATTACAAGATGGCATTAAGGTGAGTGGCTTTATTTGTTCAATGTGATTTAAATGGTGCACCAATCATGTGCCGGGCCTGCGTTACTAGTAAACTAATGTCAGAATCGACCTCATATTTGAAAGAAAATATTTAATAAGCTTGCATTTTGCACGACTGTTTATAACTTATGTCATTTTATAGGTTGTGGCCAAACCATGCAAGTTCCCATAACAATCTGGGCACTCTACTGTCTGATACTTCTGAAGCCGAGTTTCATTTTAAGACCGCCCTCTCCATTAACCCTCTTCATCCCCGAGCTCATTATAACCTTGCCACTATGTACAGGTAAGTTAGATATGTTATTATTTCAATTTAAAGCATTTCACATCGCAACTATTTTGGTAAAACTGTAACAGCATATAACTGTCCCTATGAAACAACTTTGATCTATGAGCCGTCTGTTGCTGGCTTGTTCGAGCTCTGGCAAGCGTGCCGTTTGATTTAGGATGAAATGCCAAATTCATTGCGAAGATAATTAATTATGGGGGATGAGCATATAGGGTGCATAGTGTTAGGGTCAGTCAGGCGCCACCTGTGGTTTCCCACATCTGTAAATATACTCCTGTAAATGCCAGCAAGGTGTTGTGTGTTGAATGCGTAGTTTTGTGTTAGGTTCTGTTGTGCGTCCTGGCATTTGGCCGCGGGACTCCAGTGGGACCCCACGTTGTCCACACACACCACTAGGAGGTATAGCCAGGCTGCCCATTTTTCTCTGGCTAGTATCAGGGTTGCCTGAGTTTCCTGAGCGGAGACCAAGTAAAAAATAAAAATAAATAATAATAGAAAAAATAAAAAATAACATTTTTTTATAGTAGACCAGGGTGTGTAGTGCAAGAAAGAGTAAAGCTGGAAGAAAGTGTAGCGGCTGTAGAGAAGGCAGCCGCCCAAGTTCAGTGGAGCATGGTCCACCAGGTGAAGGAACAAGTCCTAGGAAAAGGAAGAAAGTCACACAGCAAGGGAGCTGAGTGTTCAATCCTACTCTGTCCAAATACAAGGTTAGCAAATATTGGCCGCGTACAGCCCTTGAACCATATGGTATTCAGCTAGCTCAAGTCTGGGCATCATCGTGGTTCCCAGTATGAGCAGGCGGTAGGGTCTTCCGTCTTGAGAAGAAATCTTGGGCAAATTTGGCGGACGCATGATACTACTGTTCTGTAATGAGCATGTGTTCATGTCCCTGTGATATGTTTTGGATCCTGGTGTAAAATATCCTACGAGGTCCTCATAGAGTGGGCAGAGGAATAGTAGATGGTTCCAGTCATCGATTTCTCCACAAGAGCAATAGGGGTTATCTATTATGCCCATGGAAGTCAATTTTTGATTGATCGAACCATGCCCAGTTATTAGATAATTTGCGTAAAGACCTGGGGAGAACCACGGTGGAGCTTTGGGGAAAACAAGCGAAATGTCGGGAATAATTTTTTTGTAATTAGACCCTTGTCAGTGTCTGTCCATCTGGCCTGCCTGGTCTGTAGAGGCTTGGCTGCAATTAGCTTCTTCTTTGTATTGCTCTCATTAAGGGTGTTGATGGTATAAGCAAGAATGAAAGTTGGCAAACCCTGGAAAGGCAGTAATAGAGTCCTCGACGGATGACCTCTAGATCGAGCGGAGGGACATTCGCAGGGACCTGGAAGGCGGCAAACTGACCGTGCAGCAGGCCCTGGTGATAGTTAGTAGGATACATTGCTGGATAGTTTCTAGCTTGCGCTGGCTGCGGATCAGTGTAGCTCAGTGAAACCAGACCCCGGAGCCATATGTAATGATTGGTAGAAAGATGGATTTGTAGAGCAACTTAAGAGATCGGCGGTTTAACCTCCAGTCTGACCGGCTGATCCGAACAATGAGGGCTGTATAATTCCTGACCTTGGTATGGAGATGAGAAAGGTGCGGGAAAAAGGTGAGCTTGGAGTCCAAGGCAATGCTCAGGTGTTTAAATTCTGTGACCAGTTTGATGGTAGTTCCTTGGATTTTAATCTGTGCAGGTCTTGCTGTCTGCAGGGGCCCCTTAAGGTGGATTGATAACTTATATAGGGAAGATACGTAGCTTATGGAGTTCGGCCCAATCCTGCAATATCTGAATGGCATGATTTTCGATGACTTTAAGGGATGTTCTTGAATCTGCAGCTACCGATATGGTGAAGTCGTCGGCGAATGCCTGGGTGGTAACAGGGCCCAGGTCAAGAGCAAGGAGCTCATTTAGAACTATGTTCCAGAGGAATGGGCCCAGAACTGACCCCTGAGGACATTCCCTGTGGACAGAGCGTGTGAGGCTTCTGTATGGAGTGGAAATAGTGATCTTCCGGTTACCCAGGTATGTTTGAATACACTTGTACAAGTTGGGTGGGGTATGTGCTTGCCGCAGTCTTCGCAGGATGCTCGGCCACCAGAGCATATCAAATGCTCCAGCGAAATTGATTGCAATTACTAGGTAGTGTTTATGTGTTGTTGTTGTAGCTGCAGTGACTAATTGGCAGAGGGCATCCTCTGTGCAGCGTCCTGGGCGAAAACCGAATTGAAGGTCAGATTGAAGGCCAACTTTGATATAATGTGCTTGGAGTAGCGGTGGAAGGAGTCTTTCGAAGAGCTTGCTTATCATGGATAAAAGAGCAATGGACCGGTAAAAGTTGGGTTGCTCAGGTGGCTCGGATGGGTTCTTAAGTATGAGTGAACATTTGCAGTTCTCCATTCTTGCAGGAAGTAACCAAAATTTAAGCATTTGTTGAAAAGATCCAAGAGGAACTGTGGGTTGATTTTTGCTGCCTTCTTAAGAATTTCAGGTTCTATGAGGTCTGGTCAAGGGCATTTTTTATCCTTCATGTGAGCGAGGGCCTGCTGCAATTCCTCGATGGTGAATGGAGCTTCAGTTGCCTCATTATAATAAGTGCTGTTATAGTGGCAAATTTCCTGTTGTTGAGCTGTTTGGGGTTCCACATCGCTGATAAATAAGGTGTTGAGGATGTTATCCATTGATTCTTCCCAGGACGTAGTCATAACACCTTGGGGAGCGATAGTAGAATTAGTTATCTCGCCTTTGGGGAGCCTGTTAGTTGTGATGCCATATACCACTCCTCAGGGATCGGAGTTTCCAGTAGTGAATACAAGTCTCTCCCAGGAAGCTCTTTTCTGCTGTCTTATTAGTGAATTATAGTAATTTCTAGCACGACGGTATTCTTCATGGAGAGCCCATGACGAGCGAGCGCGCTGAAATGCTTTCCTCTTGGTGTGGACAGAGCGACAGAGGCGCTCAAGCTCATGGGTCCACCACAGGACGGCAGTTGGCTTAGGATTCTTCCTCTGGATCGACTGGTTGCAGGCCCGAGTAATTATTCTTGTTACTAACATCTGATGTTCATCGACGCTCATATTAGAGTGAACAGCTGGGTTTAGCTCCTGGGAAGATGACTGCAGTGAGCTATCGAATAAATCCCAATTGGCCTTGGTAAGGGTATATCGGTTGATGATATGATGCTGTGGTGGAGTTTGGTCGATGGATCTCTAGAGATTATAAGTGATCACCCTGTGGTCCATGCTTCATTGACATCCCACTCTGAGATCTTGCTAGAAATAGATCTTGTTGCAATTGTCATGTCGATGGTGGATTCACACAGGGTACTGGAGTAGGTAGGAAGTTTATTAGGTCGATTCAGTATAACAAATGGCGTTGTGGCTAGATAATCTTCCAAGAGTCTTCTATTTTGGATACCTGTACGATCAGCAGTGTTACTATACCAGGCTGGGGAGCGGGAGTACTTCTAGAATTTCTTGGATATAGGCAATTGTTGTAGTGATGTCCTGTCCAGGAAATTAAGTAGAAGTCACCGAGAGGGCCGATGAAATGTGCACACACCGACCACACTGTGCAAAGAGAAGATATCTTTGTTACCGTGATATTTGGGTTACGCACGACTATGGCAGCCCGGGGGAAGGGATATCTTCGTTAGTTTGAATAATTTTATAACTTAATGGATAACCTCTGACTTTTTTTGCGTGGGTGTAAGGCTCCTGTAGTAAACGGATATCTATATTTTCCTCATCGGCTTTGACCGGCGACTGCGCGTGCTCATTGGGCGTTTAGCCGCAGTAATTTTCGGACATTGTAGTTATATTGCTTAAGCGGCGCTGCCATAGTCGGTCTTCAGCTGTTGGTTACGCTTAGCTTTAATGTAAACTGGACATTTGTTATCTCTAATCGAATGAGCTGCATCAATTTTAGCCGCCTTGCAGTTCGCGCATACTGCAGCAGAAGGCTTGATAGGACAATGCTTGTACTTGTGTCCTTTCTGGGCACAGTGACCACATGTGGGTTCTGACTGAGTGCAGGTGGGGGATGGTGTGCCCGAACTTGCAACACCTAAAGCATTTGGGGACTCCTACATGCTCCCTGAAGCGATGGCTTTGCCATCCTATCCTATGAAAATTCGATCTTGTTGCTGGAGGGCATTCCAGGCTTGCGGAAAGAGCTCTATAACCCAGTTACAGCACTGTGGAGACTTAGAGTTAGTCTGATACTTATACCTGAAGTGATCTCTGGCATCAGTGATGTCAGAGGAGTCTTGGAAGTTGCGGTGAACTAACTCATCCATGATGTGGTGCGAAGTGAAGTCTTTGTCTACGTCGAATATGAATTTGTGATAAACAATTGATCTCAGTAAGCGATCCATCCATGCTTAAAGATAAAACGAGAGCGCTTACCATCAATCCATTGTTGTTGTTGGCTGACCGTTCGCCTCTGATTCCATAAGTGACATGTCAGTGTTTACGGGCCTATTTTCATATTGTGTGAGAGTTAAAAAACCTGGAAAACTCGCAAGGATAAACCTTTTCCTTCCCTAAGACCGACTAACTACAGCACCTACTGAAGAGAACCTTAAGAATCGCTGACATGATTCCAATCCAGACCTCTCCAAATGAGTAGCGAAACCACTGCTCCTCCCAAAGTATCCAACTCCCCTCTTTTGAAGGTAATAAACAATATTAAGTTAAAGATAAGGAGGATCGAATAGAAATGTGTGTCCGTGTATTGTGTCTGTAGAAGTTCACGGACCAATGTACATATAGTGCGGACTGAAAAACCAGGAATAACTCACTGAGAAAACCCTACTCCTCCTAGCTGAGACTGGCTAACTAGAAGCTCATTTTAAGACTTTAGAAATTCCTCCAGTCATCGACGGAACACGAACCCAGAGCTTTCCAACGAGTGACAAGTGGTAAAACCACTAAGCTGTCACGGAGGACACCCCTGAGTGGACATTTTTTTTTTTTATTTAAAGAAGGCGATCCCCAGCCAGTTTTCCCAACACCACCATCTGTTTAAATACTGGTAATTTCTACCATAACATATACTACCACTAGGTGGGTATCACTCCTGGCACGTTAGGACGGCCTGCGTACTAACGCTATTAAATACAGCATCAGTAGTTTGCCTGTATACTGATAACATCATACACAGCATCACTATAAACACCCCCCCCCCATTTGGAGCGTACGTCAGTTTATTAGTTAATTAAGTGTTGAGACTACACCTGATAAACATGCCTACCTTAGAAATCCTCCCCTGAAGATCCACTGATTAAGTCAAATGTAATCGAGTTAATTTCTTGTCAAGTCTAATCGAGGTATGTTTCATCTTGTAATTTTAGAAATGTAAGGTCCAAAGTTAAGGCGTGATAAAAATGCTGAATAAGAATCATTAACCCAGACAGAACGATTTTCGAAATCGTTACTACCTAAATGTAATCATTATGAAATTATAGCAGGCTCGTGATAAACTAAATGGAGAAATTTTCATAATTTTACTTAAGGTTTTTCCTTTGGATCCAAATAGCGACTTTAAAACACGCTTGATTTAATTTTAACAATTGGTAGAAACAATGAAGGATGAGTTGGAATAAGAGCTTTACCACCATCTTAAAGATTAAAATACGAGTATTTATTACGATGTAATGTATCAATAATTTTGTACATTATAATATTAAAAATATGATTTCAATTTTGAAAGTGCCTATCGACCACTTTTAATCAAAGTGACCGCAGAACTGGACCTCCTTGAAAGACGTCTGACAATTTCCTGTAGAAACTAACGGGAGTTCAATTCTATTCCTCCTTCATTATACTCCAAGTGGGCTCTGTTAACCTGCCTAATCTTGAACTCTAACTACTCCCAAATGAGTCTTTTGAGATGATCCATGTTCGTGCACTCTTGGACTTATAAGAAAACGAGGTCCAAGGGAATTCTCCAAAACCAAACTCAACCATCAAGACTGCGCAGTGCGAAGAGTTGCTCCATACGACTTACTTCCATCAATTCAGACTTCACTAATCCAAAATAAGAATTTTTATTAATATACTAAATTAAGAAATTAGAAATCTTCTGTTTATACTCACAGAAGACCACAATAAAGTCACATTAAAAAATGAACAGTCCTTGGACTTGATGCGTACTAAAATTGTCCTGATTAAAAGGGCACATTATGTTAAAGTATCATAAATTCTTCCACTCATTCTTCGCACATTACTGAAGCAAATTATCCATCGTCCTTATCTTATGTTATCAAGATGTGAGCTTTGTGCTTCTATAAATATCAACCACTTTATTTCTGGACCTTCCAGCTAACTGAGACTGTAATTCCAGAAATCTTTGCCGTCATAGTTTTTGAATAATTTTACTTCGCTTTCTTAGTGTTACCTTTCTGGGGTTTTTTTCCTGCTCCTATTAAATTATTTGGTGTTCACTTAATGCACGCACCGCGCTGTCAGAAGATATCTAAATTTAAAATTAAGTTATGTGCTTTTTTTTGTAATTTTTCTAAGATAAAAATTACGAGACGCTTTCATGATAGCCATAACTTCTTATAAAAAGTAAGAGATATATTTGGGTAGTGAAAGATTATGCCAATAAATAAAGCAACTCGTGTGCTACATGAATAAAATATACCGGTTTATTTTAACAAATCTTTCTATCTTTTAATGAAGAATTAAACAAATGGTGTGGCAATATTAATTACTTGGTCACAAAATGTGTTCTGGTGGTGGTAATTCCCAAGGGAAAACTGTATGTACCAGGCTGGCCAACTCTGAAGCATGGTGTTATTCCTCTTTGACAAATGTAATGGGTTTGATGTTTATATCAGGCGCATATGCAGCTAAGGAACATAGGGCATAATGGCAAACCGAACATAAAATACACACGATTTATTGATATGGTCGGAGGTTTGCTTAATAGTTGAAAAACCTGAGTTTCTGGTATAAAATTCCAAGAATGTCTCGTCCGAGACCTTGGAATTTTAAGTTGGCCACGCTGTGGAAAAAGCCCACAAGGGCCTCCACTCAAATATTTAAATGAGGTCTTCTATGGCGTGGAAGAACAGTCTTTACGATGTACAATTGTTGACAATGAGAGTTGAGTTGATAAAGGGAAAGATTCATGATGTTCACAGAAGACAAGGGTTTTTAAACATAGTCTCATTCTGCGTAAACTACAGAAGTAAGTTTCCTATCTGCTTCAAGATCGTTGCTCTGAAGGAGTCGTATAACAAAAGCTCTGATTTTACAGACCAGACAAATGTTGTCGAATTCCATGACATACCATACATGATTAGAAATTTGAGATTTTAAGATTAATAATTAACTATTAAGATAGTTTTCCATCTATTTTCTTTTATCAGCCTTTCATTTATCTTTAAACAATATACATTAACATAAGACTTTCAAAGTCATTTCGTCGATAAATCAGTTTTTCTTACAGCACTGTCAAAGGGGTAGTTTAAGTTCGCTTAAGAAATTCTCTGTCCAGTGAGACACCTCTGTAGCATCTGTACTGTACATTTAATTCGAAATATTCCACAATCCAACTTCTGTTTTCTTGTTACGTTACAGCAAACAAGGACACAGACAAATGGCAATCGGCTTACTGAAACGAGCTATCGAGTTGGATCCTAACTTTTCTGAGGCGTACTCCCTGATGGCTTCCATTTATGCCGAGCAAGGGCGACAGAGAGACGCTGAGAGCCTCCATCTGACGGCTCTGAGACTTGGTCCAGATAATGCCGATACGTTTAACAACTACGGAACATTCCTTCAGAAAATAGGTAAGCTAGCGTGTTGTTAAGAACTTTTCTTTAAACGTCATTCTTTTAAAATAAGACATTAGCCCAGTTCTGTAGAAAATAATTCCAGTTTGTTTTTTCATAAAAGGGAAAGAAGCCGTTAGGATTTGCACGGTTTGAATATTAAATTAAGTGATATTATTAGTTTAAATAATACATTAAAACTTAAAAAATAAGTTATAAAATTCATTGTTAA
This sequence comes from Mastigoproctus giganteus, assembly GCF_048544385.1. NCBI lineage: Eukaryota > Metazoa > Arthropoda > Arachnida > Uropygi > Thelyphonidae > Mastigoproctus > Mastigoproctus giganteus. Next base: position 135,088,283 of record NC_143578.1, on the reverse strand, counting down.
TATTTTTATTAAAAAATTCATGGTTAATATCATTAAGAAGTGCAGCAGTTATCTTAAAATATTCAAGTCTAAGACCGTTTGTTTCAAATTTTGTAATACTGAATGGATTTTGCTAACTAATAGTGGCCAACGTGGACAGTTGAGGTTAATATTAGCTAAAAGTACTGGAGCATCGGTATTACTTCCATTACAGAATGTAATAAGCTGCAATCTAATGTTTTCTTCTATCTTTCAGGAAGGAGATCAAAAAAATTACAACTTTTCCTCGTTATTGGAATTCAGCTTTACCTAATTTGGGACAAGTATCTAATAACAGATTTTTGTACATTCTTCAACAATTTTATGTTATTCTTTCAGTGGAAAGTCAATACCTGCGTAGTATACTACAAAATAGAACAAATCAATGTAATATAAGCAAATTTCGAAGTGGCAAGGGTCAAAAGAAAGTCTTTTTATTAAGCCTGTTCTGCTTTTATTAAACGACATCTCAAATGCGCTTTTAGTGGTGCTACAAAACTCTGTAAAGTTGGCCACAAGTGTGTGTGTGTTGTTTCTGATCATTCTGCTACGGGGAAGGCTGCTTAGTATCCATCTACGTCACGAGGAGACGGACCAAAACTAAGCACGAATGGTGGTGGTGGGCCTCAACTATCGCGTACTGAATGTTCAAAGTGAGTTGGAACCATTCAAGAGATACTACAAAAGAGAGCAGAAAGTGAAGAAAAAGGAAAAATAGCAGAGAGAGATAAAGCACTTTATCCCTCAACAATATATAACAATTTATAAAACCTCATCCACTCCCTATGTGCATAATGTCCACTAATCGGGTTTGCCTGTTTCGCTGGATGAAAAACCATAGTTTCAGGGAGAGAAAAATACTTCTTTACCTTTGCTTAGATCGCATAAATCAGTAATGGAAAGCCCATAAAAGTTCTTCGCGTCATTGCCAGGATTCGAACCCTGGCCCTGTCCACCAGGTTTTGAAAGGACGTTTATCATAACCACTCCACAACCCGCGATGACAAAACTCTGTTTAGTTTAGAACAAAATTTATTTGTTACATGTAGGGCTTACAATACCGGTCAAAATCTTAATACCGGTATTTCAGTTAATTTATGAAACCGGGATACCGGTATTCCAAAAACAAACGTTTTTTTCGATAAATTTTGATGACAATTAGGTGCAATAAATTAAGGAAAAAAACAAGTACTGTAATTACTTGAATTCAAGTTTTAAATAAAAACTTTTATTGCAATAATAAATATTCTCAAAAAATTCATTAAAATACAGTTATTCTAAAAACAAAAAATTACATATTGTTACTGCAAAGTTTAGTTATGTTTAAGCACCACACTACCTGTCCGAATAAAGTGAGCTCTTAAGAAACATAAGCAATCAATAGTAGGATCGTTTAAAATGGATCTAATTTTGGTACATGTTTGATTAGGGGCAGAAAATGCCCTTTCGGATTCTGTTCTGGTACTGAGATAATCGTAGAAGATCTCAGTCCATAATTTCTAGGCTTTGAACGTTTTTAGAAAAAATAGTTAAAAGTATTTCATTAATTTCCGATTCAAGTTCATCTTTTAGAATCTCATTGGAGTCAAGGAATTTCTTATTTTGAAAAGAATTTGAGGAACACAGATGTTCTGTTCCATGTTGGTCGTCCATGGTTGAATTATGTTTATCATTTTCTGAAGGAGAAAGACGTTTTATTAAACGAAATATAACTTTCACCATGGTATCTTTACTGAGTCTGAGAGAGAGCAAAGAGTGGGGATAAGGAATAAAGAAGAGAGCGAAGATTGCAGTTAAGGAATTCTTCATATATATAAATGCAAAGAACAGAAGGACAAATCACATTGGACCATTATGCAATGGACGTGGGATAGTATTAGATAACAGCTGAAGTTGCAGATGGACTCAACAGTTATTTTCATCGATATTTACATAAAAAAACCTTTTGTGTCAATGAGATATTATGGAAGTGAAGTTGAAAAAAAATGTAATTAATGATGTTGAAATTTCAAATGATTATTTAATTAGAACTTTCCCGCCTACAGGCGAGTAAGGCTCCTGTGGTTGATGGCATATACCCTATAATCCTTTTAAAGGAGGCGGCAAGTGAGTGCATTGAACCATTAAGGCTAGTTATGAGAGCATCACCGGACTCAGGAGAGATTCCGTTGGATTGGTGTAAATTGGAACATAAAGGCGGTTCTAGGAGTTCAACGGGGAACTACTGACCGACCAGTCTAACTTCAGTAGTAGGGAAAATCATGGAGGCAATGATCAAGGGTGGAATTCAGGATCATTTAGATGGAAATGGAATTCTGAAGGATACTCAGCATGTTTTTGTAATGGGAAAATCGTGTTTAACAAATCTGGTTAACCCTTTTGACAGGTCACTCGTGAGCTGCATTTGAGGAATAATTTCGACGTTGTTTATTTTTTTTTTATTTCAGCAAAGCATTTGACTCAGTCCCACATGAGTGGTTACTTTATAAGCTGGAACTGGCTGGAATCATAGGGAAAATTCTTAGATGGATAGCACGATGGCTTGAAGGCACCTGGCAGAGGGTTGTGATAAATGGTTATTCCTCAGATCGGGTTAAAATAAGTAGTGGGGTTCCCCAAGGATCAGTATTGGGACCACTGTTGTTTTTGATTATCTTAAATGATATCTATGAAGGGATGGAGGGCGTGAGGTCTAAACTTGCAGATGATGTAAAGATCAGTAGAATAGTTAACGATTACCGCCAAGCAGAGCTTCTTCAGAGTAACCTAGATAGACTTCCGGGATGGTCAGAAAAGTGTCAGCTGTGCTTTAATTCAGCAAAATGCAAGGTCTTACACCTGGGGAACAGCAACCCAAAATAACTTATACACTTGGTGGAGTTGAACTAAAGTCAGTAGTGGAGGAACGGGACTTGCGATACGGTCAGACATTAAGTTCTCTGAGAATTGTCGACAGGTTGCAATGTTGCATGGTGTCCTATCGATGATTTATCGAACATTTTCTAGTAGAGATAACGACGTCATAATCACATAAAGGTGATTTTATAACCTTTATGTGATTAAATTATAAACAATTATTTTTTTTAAATTAGTACCGAAAAACCGGTATTTTTTGTATCAATACCGGTATTTCAATATCGGGAAAAAATGACCGGGATCCCGGTATTGTAAGCCCTATTTGGATGATTCTGGAAATATTTCTGTGAAATTAAGGATAGGACACTGGTAATTTAAAATTTCCCTTTTTTGGCATTGCAAATTTTGGATCTTTGCATGTTAGTAAGATACTAATACAGAGCAGCGAAAAGCAGTCAAAAGATTTTCACAATGCAATTAAAAAAATTGTGCATCTTGTTCCCTCCGATAAGTGATTTTAATAGTTGTACAAGACATTTTTTCCATTAATTCAGTTACGTCCCTCCTTAATCCATACATTTCAAACTTCAAAGATCTTTAAGGAAATCTGAAACGCAATCGGTAGCGCAATTTGATTAAGAAATTAATGGCCGATCTTCTTTCTTCTGGGTTTCGAACGTCGATTTTCTGGTGAAGCTGAGAGAAATCAAAGTGCCTCCTTAGTACAATTTCTATTTATTGGCCACCGTAATTTTTAGTTGTACCTCAGTTTATGTTCGTTACTCGACACTTACTTCGAAAACTCACTTGTCAGTAGAGCGAGAGGAAGAAATCATTTTACTAGATTTCCCCGGAGAATCCGAGATCCCTTGGTAAACTAATGGCATCTAGAGTTTAGAATCTTAATGCTGCACTTTCTGTATTTTCCAGGTCGAGTTCGGGAAGCCATTCAACAATACCAGCAGGCTTTACGAGTTCAACCGAATCATACTGTGGCTTTACTCAACGCAGCACGAACCCTTCGCTCCATGCACCATAACAGAGAAGCAGAAGACTTGTACAAAAAGTAAGAGGTCACCAGTTAATGTTATAAATGTTCTTCTCAAAAGAGCCTATAAACGCGTAATGTCCATTAGCAGATTAATCTAATTTTGTCGAAGTTGTTCTCGCAACAATTGCTTGGTGTAACCCAATGTTTAAACTGCAAATACGGTCGTTGGATTTAAAGTGCATAACTTAATATTTCGAGCCATTAAATTTATAAGCTTGGTTGAATGAATAAACGCTGTTGGTAGATTTTGTATCTAGGCAAATAAAATTACGGTACTTACAATAACAAATCCGAAAGGATAAGATGGAATAATTTCTGAAGAAATGAGTTCAGGACATTTTTAATATCAAATACAGTAACATTTAATTAAATACAAAAAAAAAACTAGAAAATAGTGCCCCTGAAACTAGTTAAGATAACAAAACGAATGAAAATTCACAAGCGTGCTGCGAAGGTCACTTGAGATTTTTTTTCGGTTTATCTTGAAATGGATTCGGGCAGATGCAAAAACAAGTTAGCATAATTGTTCGTTGAAAATATCTTCTATCAAAAGGGCTCAACAAACCGCCTTCTAAATCTGCAGTTATAAGGAAATACCCTCTAAAAGACTCTTCTTGTTAAGTACAATAATAATGGAGAAGAAGTAATCCAAGCCATTCCAACTGGATTCGTTGATTTCTGGTGCAGTGATTTCCATAGTCTGTGTGCCAGTTCGTATGGTAATAGAATGTAGTCATAGAATATGTCAAATTAATAAAACGTAGTTATGTCAAATTGCTTTTATTTTTTCTTAAATACGACGCAAATTTCTATGCGATCATTTGGATAGGTTATAAAATCTAACAGAGATATTTGGCATTCAAAAGAATGCATCTTGCAACTGGCGATAATCTGGAATTAATTTTCAATATGGATTTATCAATAACAAAAAACTTTTAAACAATTTTCGCCCTGATACTTCAAGTTTTCGGTTTTAGTCTGCAATATAAGAATTTGTTTAAATAACGATATTTATTTTATTTTTAGAATTGGAAATTTCTTTATTAAAATATCTTTCTTTCACAGAGCCCTTGAAGCAAAGGAAGACCCTCAAATTCTAGACAATCTAGCAGTGCTTTATCTTAGTGCTGGAAGGTTTTTGGATGCGCGAAAAATTTTCCAGGAAATAGAAAAAAAATATCCTTTATTTTCAGAAGGCAAAGTACATTACGTAAGTAAAGTCAATTTATCTAACATTTAATAACAAGATCCTTCATTTTATTTCTAAGATAAACAGAAGGAAATTAAGAATTTTTATTTTAAATTAACTATATTAACATAGAAATTAAGTCAAAGCATATCGTTAATTGAAGAGCGCCATCTTTGCGACCCCACTATGACAGCCGATTAAACAAAAAAGGAAGGGATTGGTTATGTCCCCCTATAGTAATAGTCTTTCTCTCAAGCCAGACTGTTTTTTGGAAGCAAGATTAAGGGATACAGCCTGTGTGTGATATCAATTCACGAGTCATGTAATCAATCAAACTATTTCTAAATCTGGGCTAAGCCATACTAGTGTTTCTTCACTGCCATTGCTTTTGTTTCTGACATAATACGGGTTCCTGAAAGCGTCTTATATCATACTTCTGCTGTGACTGTTTTATTCTTTGGATGGGCAAGACTCCTGTAAATCTGAGCTAATGGTATTCCTCGCTGGACTGCAGATCTATGTGATCGTTCTGTTACTGTGGCTGGATCTTCTTTTAAACAGTAGAAGACCTTTTAATAGATACTGAATGAGTGATCGTGGTATGTTCTAGATCTGCAGGGCTGCCATTGCCCAAAGTTAATTTTGAAAAACGTCGCATGAAGAATTCCTTAAACACACTTTATGGTAAGACTGCTCTGTTCTCAAAGTTAAAAAAAGAGTGTTAACAAAATAAACGAAGTACATGCCCAAATAAACTAGCAATAGTGTTATCATATTTTTTAAAATTTGCTTGGCTACTGTACAGAGCCAGGAAGTTTATAAGAAATCTCACTCTTACCGTTTCAAATACAGGAACTCCCCAACTTACGTACGGTTTGCGTTCCGGGGAAGCTACGTAAGTCGAATTTCCCCATTGCTTGTGCAGCACTCGCTGAATTGATTGAATCAAAAAAAGAAATGTTAGACGAACATGTAAATGAAATTATTTATTCAATTTTTTTTTCTCGTGCGCAGGAAAAATGACAAAAGCGTGCAATAAATTTCAAAATTATAAAAACAGAGAGGAGACAGGCATAACGTCAATAAGTTTTACCTCTCGAGCATCGTTGCCAGAATCAACGTCTTCAAGCTGATAAGTACGCCGCTGCGGAGGTTGACAGCTGTGGTGATTTAGAAGGGGTCGTCCGCTCAACCTTACGAAAGAACATATTAATGGATGACTGGACGGTGGCTTTTTTATTTTCATCGTAGATTTCTTGTAGCAAGCAAGCATATCATTCACCCCTCTCTTAACTTTTAAGAATCGTTGGCTGTCAGGATCCATCTTCTCAAACCTCGTCATTTCCGATGCAATTTCACGAAATTGTCTCGGCTCCTCCTTTAGTTCATCTTGAGCTTCGTCAGCATTTCCTTCTTTCACTATCGCTGCCTTCGTTAGATAATTCCTTCTCTTCTTCCTCTAACTCCTCCACGTCTTTGGCATCAACCTCCAACTGAAATAGCTCTGCAACCTTTATAATCTTATCTGTAACCTCTTCAAATGATTCGTCTTTTTCAAATCCTTTGAAACCTTTTACGTGTCGTGGGCATATTTTCTTCCATGCACCATTTAGTAATTCCCGCCCAGGCCTTATTAATGTTTAAGATGGCGTGGTAAATATTGTAAGATTTCCAAAATTCTCTTAATGTAAAATTTTTCTCATCGTCTACTGCAGACAATGCCTGAGCAAATAGTATGCTTTTAAATTCGAAATAACACCCTGATCCATAGGTTGGATGAGTGAAGTCGTGTTTGGCGGTAGAAATATGATTCACGTTCGAATTGAAATCATCTAGATGCGTAGGATGTCCAGCAGTATTATCTAATAGAAGCAAAATCTTGAAAGGAACTTCGTTGTCTTTACAATCTTTTTCAACCTCTGGGATGAAGCAGCATTTAAACCAATCCTCAAAGAGAGATATTTTTATCCGTGCTCTTTGGTTCGATCGGAAATGCACGGGTAGGGTGGCTTTATTGATGCCCTTAAATGCATGAGGATTTCCAGAATGGTACACAAGCAGTGGTTTTAATCTGTAATCACCCGCTGCATTAGCCTCAAGCAAGAGCGTGGCCCCATCTTTTGATGCCTTGAAACCTGGCATTGTATTTTCCTCTTTGGCAATGTATGTTCGATCCGGCATTTTTTTTTTCCAAGAGAGAGCAGTCTCGTCAACGTTAAAAATTTGCTGCGTTGAATAGCCGCCTTCATCAATAATTTTTTCCAACAAATCGCAAACTTTCTCTGCAGCTGCAGAATCGGCACTGGCGACTTCACCGCATACTTTAACGTTGTGGAAACCAGCGCGATGCTTGAACCTATTAAACCACTCGTTGCTTGCCACGAACTTGGATGGGGTTTCGCCGTACTTATCCTTAATATCTTTATAAATACTTGTTGTTTTTGCTGGGATAATCATTAGACTCAGGGGCACTCACTTCTGAATCTGATTTTCCATCCACATTATTAACAGCTGTTCCATCTTCGATATAGCACCTGAATGCTGTTTTGTGATCACTGTTGATCTTAAGTGCGCTGATCCTTTGACATGTTCTTTTATACGCGCACTGTTCTTTAAAATAGTATTCACTGTTGAAGCAGCGAGACCTAATTCCCTTGAAATAGATGATAAACTTTGTCCTGCGTCGTACTTCTTAATCATTTTCATCTTCATTTCTAAATCAATTTTGTTTCGTTTCCTGGCACTACAACCACTTGCACGAACATAAAAGCCCAATAAACCGGAAATTGCAAATTATTTTATGGTCGTGACCTCTAGAAACGTGCTTTAGAAAATGATTCTTATAGCGGGAACATATGATAACGATGAAAGGGTAGTGCAAGTAGTGCAATGTCCATTATAAATATGACCTTTTAGAGAGATAAATAGCTTAGTAATACAGCGAAATTTTAAACTTCCAACGAATTACAAAAAAAAAAAAAAAAGAGCAACGCGTTATTGGATTCACATTACGATATTTTCACGATACCTCCATTTATTTCAACGGGATGCAAAATACGTTCCCACGATTTTTTTTTAAGCTTGCACCAGCCGGCAAAAACTTACGTAAAGTCGAATTTCCGTAAGTCGAGTATTACGTAAGTCGAGTAGTTCCTGTAACCGATAATTTTGTCGAATAGAAGAGCGTCCTATTTGATTATATTACGCAGGATTTATAGTGAATAGGCACTTCGTCAACCAGCGCCTACTGATAATTTTATATAAATATACATTAACAAATAAGATCTGTAAAACAGGAAGTGTCGACTTATTTGCGGTTATTTACCTTGGTAAGCGAAATTAGTCACTTTTAAACTCACTATACTTAAGTAATAAGAATTATTTTGCCTAATACTCGAATCCGTGGTTATTGTATTCCACCTTGTGTCATATTCGTCATTTAGGAGTCAAAGCATTGGAAAATGGCAAAAAAAAAAAAAAAAAAAAAACAATTATCAGGAATACATGGATGCATATAATTTTTAGTGTGTTGTCCCCTAATACTTATCAAAGTTTCATGGAAATCTGTCGTCGATTTATCTAAATTGGATGGCGAATGCCGTTTGGAATCGGCTGGATAACTCGGGACCGAGCGCAATAAATTATGCCACGAGATACGATTCACTACTTGACAGAACAGATGATCAGCTTCAGCCCTCTCTTAATAAATCTCTAACAAAAATTCAATTAACGAACATTGTTCAGAATGTCTAACAGTTTTGCCCGAAGGGAAATAATTTATGTGGATTAATATAGTCGTATTGTTTCTACTGAGGACGCATCCAAAAATCGCGCCGTTGGTTATTGTAATCATTTAATTTGTTAAAGTAATATAAAATAACACATCTTCTATAGTATTTTTCAGCACCTTAAAAGCACTTATAAAAACAAGATATTTTTTTAGATTAAAAAAAATATTCCACGAACACACCATACAAAAGCGAATGTCTTATTGCTATTTACATTTTTCTCTAATTATGCATTGCATAGTACTATTAGTTCGAAAAAATAAGTACCTAGTGTATATTTGGAGTACGTGGGAAGAAGCAAATTTTTCAGAATAAAACCCGAATTTAAAATTGTGTGTGTCCAGAGAAAAGGAAATCGAATTTCTTAAATGGAGGGGTGCCTTTGGGTGGAAATTATATATGGAAATTTGCTTCACAAAGTTTGCACACTTTAGTTGTGCCTGTTACTGAAAGCCAGAAATTTGATTAATGCTGGTGAGAAATAGTTTAATCTGCCCTTAGCCTAGAAGGCAAACAAACAAAAAACTTTATAAGTATCGGTTACATCGTTACTTCTTAACTGGTATTTCTACTCCTTTTTGAAAAATTAATTATTCCCCTTTAAATCTGAGGATGCCGAAACGTCCACCAATTTACAATGTAAGATTAAATTTACAATATCCACCTGCAGTGCTTCGTCAGAATTTTCGTTAACAAGCCCATCTGATTGTCAAATTAATTAATAGCTCTGTTATTAAAGGAACTCGCTATCAATTTTATCCTTTTGTGGCCGCCTAAGTAAGAGGTTTAATTCACCTACTAAATGGATGGTGTCGAACACAACAATCCTCTATTAACACAACCAAGGCCCGTTAGAACTTGCATACAAAGTGATCAATGAGCATTTATTGATCCACTTTGTCTATTATAGTAAAACAAGGACCATTTACTGGCTTAGAAAGATTAATGTATTGTACGATGGCTGTTGCTCTAGTCAAAGCTACCGGAGCCAGGGGAGAAGAGAGCAAAGGAAGGTGCGATGTCCCTTAACTGCAGAGCGTATGGTACGGCTGTGATCGAAAAGATTCCCATTTCGATTGACAACATTCATCCAGTTTTCTGCTGCATATGTTCCCCGATTCTGCCACCTGATAATGTGCATGAACTGCCTGTCAATTCTCTGCTATGATAAGTTGGGTGCTGATCGATACAGGTAACGTGGAAGAAATTCCCCACCAGACGTGAAAGATCGATTCGCACAAGTTCTACAGAAAATCGTTATTCCAGCATAATTAGAGGTATCGTCGGCTGTAACTCCAAGTAACTTGTATCGAAGATGTCTGTACAAAAGGGGTTATAAATCAGCAGCAAACAAACTACATGAATTCATATCCATCATTAGAAATACGTTATCTTTTAAGAATGTAACCGCTACTCGAAAATTATATTTTAATTAGCAAATATATTCGAAACAAGTGGAAGGAAAGAAAATTAAAGTTGCTGTTAATTTATAATCGCTTTTTGAAACAATAATTCTATCAGATCAGCTACTATGACAGGAAAACTAATAATGATAACCATATCATAGCTTTGTTGTTAAAATTAGTAAAAATTAAATCTCGAGTTCGCGATTTAATAAATAAAATTTAGAATAAAAAACCGCTATAAACAATTTATTTCCTTTGTTGAAAGAAAAGTCATTCAATTCATGTTCTTAGATTAATCCATTATTTGTATTTAAAATGTTTAACAAATTTTCGTCTCGGTTTGTTTATTCTAAATTCTCTGATTTTGTTGTGGTATTTGCAGGCAGAGCTACTGTTGCTGGAGAGGAACTATGTCCAAGCGGAGCAATTTCTTATTTCTGTAATTAGCAGCAATAACAGTGACCGCGATGCTCTACACAAACTGTCCATAGTTTATGCCAGAATGAACAGGACGACAGAGGTACGAATATTGTAAATTAGTGAAAAATAGCCACTTAAGAATGAATAGAAATACGTTCTAAGCCTCAATCCTAGCCACTTAAGAATGAATAGTTGTGTACGTTCTAAGCCTCAATCCTTCTTGACGAGTTTAATATAAATACACAGGGCGTTTCATAACGTATAGGCCATACTTTCAGTATCAATCCAGGACCTGAAAACAATCAAAAAAGTTCAAAAATTTGCTCAATTCAGAACAGTTGAGCTAATTTTTGAATTTCAAGAAGCGTCTGTGGAGTTGTCAGTGGTACAAAATAATTAAAACGAAGAAGAAAGCATCTATTTAGTAGGAATAAACATTTTACTAAATATGTGGTTTCTTTTTTTAAAATTCAAACAGTCATAGCTCCACATCAGTGTAGAATCTGACATACGAGTATGTTTATGGCTATTATGAAACATTCTGTGTACTTAATACAATATAAAATTGACACAGTCGCTCAATAAATGTTAGGTATGTGGGAAAAGAAATATTTCCAGCTAGTCTAAATTCTACTACCAAAACAAATACTCAAAAACTCCTCGAAATATAACCGCCAACACACAATGATATGTTATGCCTCGTCGGAAGCTGAATAACGGCTTATAGATGCAGTGTGGCATGGATCTCAGGATTATGAAGATAATAAAGCACGGATTATGATTATACCAGATTATGAAGCACATACGGGGATGCGGCCTGCCATATTGCATGCAGGGCATTCTAAAACTGCATTGGTACTGTCCGATGGTCGACCCATATGTTGTAAAAAGGTGTGATGGGGGATAGAATCGTTCAAATATTCTGAAAACCATATCTGCACATCTAGTTCAATGCCACGGTCAGTAGGAAACAACGGGGACATTGACGGGTGCACTTGATCTTTAATAATATCCAGAAAGTTCGCAAATGATCAGATTTAATGTCGCACTTCTATCAGAGAATAAAAAACACTGGGTCCTGTGATTTTCTTTCTCGTACAAGGCATTCCTCCGAGTCTAAGATCACTGTCTTAACTTTCTGAACGAGGTAGTTGGAGAGCCATTGCATCACGTTGTTTTCGCTACTCTGCAAAAGTAAATGTGATTCATGAGGCTAGAACACAGTCACCGAGTCTCCAACTACAATATTACCAGTTCTACGCCAGTTGCAAATGTTTCCGCAATTTACACTGAATGTATAAATTGCGGAAAATTCACAATGAAGAATAAGTGTACGAGAGTAGGAATTTTCCACGTTTTATGCATATAGTCCTTAAGTTTATAGTACAACTTAAATATTCCTAATAAACCAAATAAATGACCACTACTTCAACTAGCAGTCTCGAGACCGAAGCATAGTATTAGCAGTTGCAATTGTGTGCGTATTGCTAAGCTTTTTGGCATGTGCTCTTATACGAGCTACTCTACACCACCAATCAGTGTAGAGTAGCTCGTATAACCTGCATAAAATGGGTCTGGATCGCTCTGCTCACGGTTGTATTTTTAGACAATTGTCCTCATTGTCCCACTAGCACTTACTGAAAATCTTGCCTTTCTCTTTCCACAGCAGGAAACTTTGTTTCCCGTTACATTGGCTTTGGTTGATTGTCTAGCCATCGGGGTCTATGTAAATTTTCACAACAGTTCAAAAACAGCCCAATGAGTGCTGCTATGAAAGATTGGGTGAGAGCTACAGCTGGCAGTATTCACTTCACGATAACGTGTAGTTACCTAGTGAATTTGGCTCTCTTTTCTCCCTTCCTGAACACCGCAGTGGTCTTCTGTCCATGTCCACTCTTGATAGGAATCAATGTAATATATTTCAGCTGGGAAGAGTATTGGTATAAGCAAAGATATCTGCATCAGCAACCAAACCTAAACTTCATGAGGTCTAGTCACTAGTTCTTCCAAGCAATTCATATTTATGTTCCCTGGTTGGTTTTTGTGTCACATTTAAATGATAAAATTCCACTGTCGGAGTTTCAGCCTCCTCCTCTATCTTCGTGAAGACAGAGGAGGAGCTCTGGAGACGCTCTGGCTAACTTGTATCGCTAACCGCTCCCACGTCCTTTATTTCATTTGAAAAAACGTTTTCTATAGAATATGGTCGGTTTATTCTTACGACGGCAGACCAACAACACCGTAACAAACGAGAAAAAAAACTCATCATATTCCAATCCGGTATAGAAACTCGACATTTAATATAAACTAGTCTCGCATGATTCCTACTATAAATTGTAGGACAGTGCCATGATGCAATCCATAATAAACAAACACTTTATATTACGCGCAATAGTAGCCTAGCGCTGCATTTAGGGATTGAGGTGTATTTTAAAGAAGTCTGTGATAAAGATCAATAGTTAACATAACTGTTCTGTAGTGAGCAGTGGAGGATTTTAGAGGGGTTAGCGAGAGCCTTTCCAGGTTTGAGAATAGCGTTTGTAGAATAATATAACTAATATATTGGAATAATTTAGGATACTTCGAGATTAATTGAAATCTGTGAGCCATCTATCATCACACGAATGAAGTAGTGAAGTTGGACTGGCCATCAAGTTGTGAAGAACAGAAAACAGAACAAGGTAAATCTATGCTAAATCGTAAAAAATGCCTTTAAAAACACAGGAATGACTGCTCCCGAGAAGGGTGGATTAAAACAGGCCCTTGTGAATCGAGAGTGACGAAACCAATATTGGAAATCATTAATCAGAAGACGGTTAAGGTGACATTTAAGCTACTAGTTAATTAATTCGAAATGTAGGCGATGTTACAGCAATAAGTACACCGAGTAATACTCGCTGGCTGTTAAAGAAAAATGCTGTTATCCAAGGACGTAATTTTATTCCGCCTGAGATGCTGCCGCACCGCATTACAGTAGAGTGATGCGGCAAAGCTACTACTTCAGGCAAAAACACGAAAGAAGTTGAAACAATCACATAACATTCGGATAAATATATTTTATTGAATGCTGTTTTCAAATTTATTTTTCTGGAAGTGCTAGACATACAGTTCTATTTTACACCAAAACGTTGATACTCCCATTTACTATAAATTCAGTTATTATTCCTACTCGATAAATAAGTATAAATGACAAGGTAATTGAACAGATTTTCACCACCAAAATCTATTTAAAAACTACAGTAGCTGAATAAAAGAAAAATTAAGACTTTTCTTATTATGGCAATGAAAAATAAACCAACAGAAAAATCTTTTTGCTTCGCTATCAGGTCAAAATAAAGCAGAAACTACTTTTTGGTTCAATATGAGAGAGAGAGAAAAAAAAACAGCAGCAAAAAAATGACCGCTGTTTTTTTCTGTCTTTCAAGATTTAGTGCAATATAAATGAGTCCAAGTAATCTTTAAAATGATGATTGCAACATCAGGCAAATATATAAACAGCAATTAAACAGTTAAATTACTGAACTTAAAGTTAAGAATAAGCGTTATGCAAGTAAAGAAATAAATAATTAATTACGACGACATAACTTGCAGACGGGCACGAGATCCTCCGATGGTCTACTCTTGCGCTTCCCAGAAGAAGTTCATTGAAATCGAAAATTTGTGGGCATTTTGCAAAGCCAGATTATTCATGCATAAATTAATGAATTCCTGAATCAGTGAGAATTCCTTTTACCAAGAGAAAATGAAAAAAAAAAAAAAAAAAACACTTCACAAAAGCCACACTACTTGGCTCTAAAAATTGAATAGTGTTCTGTTTAAACCTTTGGGACAAAAAAGGAATGAGTTGTAAAGAAGATCAATTTAGAAGAAGCGTGTTGTACTCATTGTACAATCGTATTTTTTTGTGATCTACAGAAACAAAATTCATTTTTCCTTCATCATAATAATGAGTTGTAATAAAGGTTTGTGAAAGATAATAACAAATCACATTCCTTTATATGCACACTTTATATCCATTAAGTATACACGTCTATCTGCTATAATAGTGAGATAAGTCTATGTGTCAGTAAAGGGTCGTTTTGATCGATATCTTTATTTGAACCGACGTTTTGGTCGGTTCAGATAAAGCAGTTAGTATAAGATTCATATTTCGAACGTAAAACAGTGATTCAACGAGGCATTCATCTTTAAGTATTCTTATGCTAAAGCTTTTCGAAATTTCCTTCAAACTTTCGAGAATAGTCTGTTCAAGAATAAATTGTAAAAAAGTTTTGCAACAGAGATCAGTAGACTTAATTCAGCCATCTGTTATGCCCTGAGATTTTATGTTTTTACTCCTCTCGTTCATTTTACTCCTCAGCTCAGGACTGACAACACCCTACGATATCTAGTTGCCACGTTTTGCAACTGGCACCTTTTAACTATTGACTCATTGACTATTAAAAATTGTGGTCATAATCCTAAATCAATAAAACTTTTATGGCTATCAATTACCTGTTGAATGACGCATTTTAGATATACGTAGAGGTCAATGGCTGCGTTAGCAAATCACTTCCGATCTCATTGTCACCACAGTTCACTGCTCCGAATAAATGGTGGCGCGGATGAAGTCGGGCATAACCGATCAAGAAGTTTTGGGATTCTTAATGAGAGAGAAATCCTCTACGTTGATATGCCCATGTCAGAAAAAATTGATTTCTTACCGGAAGTCCACTCGCATTATTTCCTGTAGGTCTTTTCATAGATCGCGTAGATTTTATATCCTGCTAAAGACATTCCTTCAATGACGGGAAGAAGCGCTGAATAATAGCTCCGCCAGCATCCGTCTTTCCGCAAATGTTGTTAAGAACCCTTTACTAAATTCCATGAAAAAAACAGCTGAAGCCCAACAACGAAACGAATATTTTCTCAATTATTGCATTTCTATAGAAAACACATATAAATCAAGAAACTTCATTTATTAACCTTCAGTAATATTCCTCAGAAGTGGCTCAGCGGGCAGCGTTTTTGCTTTCTCGACCCCAAATGAAAATGCGTTCGATTTCGGTCACCATCCAAAGAATGGGGAACACTCCAGTTGGGAATGGATGGAGCCTTGCAATTGGTCAAGCTACTTGGTCTCGGGGAACTTTGGTTTTTCAACTTAATTACTAATTGCTGTATTCATTTGCATGAACACAAATTCTTCCAAATATTGACAGAATTATTCTTCGAACAGTGGAAGCTGATTTCTTTACAACTAATTTTATTACTCTCAAGTGGAGTTCATTTTTTCCTTTCTTCGAAATTGCGCGTTTGGGTTATTTAGTTGCTGACTAGCCTCAAATTAGAATGCCAGTTCGTAGAGATAAAATCAATGCATAAACATTCATGAGATAGAGACAATTAACCTAGACTACAAGACAATGTGTAGCCCAGGTTGCCCATTACGTTGATTACTTATTGGAGTACATTAATATTAGTATCAATAAAATCAAATTATGCAAAAGAAGTCAGACTTCTTTAGAATCAAGCTTAAAGTCGCCTGATTTCATTCGGCTATCTGTCCAATCCCTCTTTAAATTTACCAACGCTCTAGTTCTACGGAGTTACGCAGTAATTTGCTACAATAGTTAATAACAGCTTGGTTAAAGACAATTTTCATGTATATAGTCTAGAATTATCTTTTTTAATGTCCCTCAGTTTTTTTCGCCTGCAAAATCAAAAGAAAAAAATATATTCATTATCCATCTTTGTGCTGATAACTAATTTTGTTGCTCTGCTTTTTATTTTTACACCTTTTCAAGAATATCCTTCCTGGTATGAGGTCTCCAAACCTGTATAATGATGGTCTTAACGCTTTTAATACTTTTATATGTACATAGTTTTATTCTTAATAAGTTTTGGTATATTGTTTTTAACTGTATTTTAATCAAGTCTTATTTTATACTTTTGTTTTGTCAGTGGTGAAAAGATTTGGTTCAGTATGCTTGTTTCCGACACACAAGGCCTTTTGATAATAACGGCCTAATAGCTTAATCAGATTAGTTAGGCATGATTTACTTTTAACAAATCCATGATGCTTCTTGTACAATCTCATCCCTATCCAGCTGTTCCTATAAGAGCATTCTGACTCGTTGAAATTATTAATTAGAGAAAGATGTCATTATCTTTCTCCAATTACAGAAATTTTCAGAAACATTGGAAAAATATTTTCACATCTCCAATCTGGCAATTTGTCTTGCTGATTCGTTTAATATCACTGGATAAAACTCATCAGATCCTCGCGCGTTTCTCACATTCAAGGTGACAGTTTCCAACCAATTCCGCGACCACAGAGTCATCTCCTTCCCACTGGCCCATCTTCTGAACTCATCTACCATCTTCCTTTGCCCCATCTTCATCCTAACCAGTATCAGTCTTTAAAATGCTGACCTATTAATATCGATGCAGAAATTATTTTAGCTCATCAACTATTCTGTTAGGGTCATTAATAATTAAGTTGTTCCGTTCTTCCTGTTTTATAAACATCATTACACCATCGTTTAATGGGTCATTTGGCTAATTACTAAACTTGTTATGATTACATTGTTTTCTCTTATTTTCAGATTACTGTTATGAGGTCAACTTTTTTCGGCCGAGAAATTGTCTTACTGATCTTAACTTACTGTATATTCTGAATGCGTGTTGTGTAAGATCTTTGCCATGATATTCTTATCGAATAGCACAGCAGCTTCTTCAACAAAGTGGCTCAGATGGTCGGTCTCAGGAGAGGGTCTCGCGGTGGTTTTTCACCAGGAAACTCAGAGTTTTGGCCAGTAACCGAAGACTACGCGCAATCACAGATAATATTCACGAACACCCTATACGATAATTCATTAACCACTGATTCCAATACATACGCCAGTTTAAATTCCCGCTCATCAAGTTGACAAAGTCTGCCTGATCAATGGTGATGCAACCATCACAGCTGACTCTTTGGTTTCCAGGTTTTACAGCGATTTTCCCAAATTTTATCTAGATAAATATTCATTGAGAATCAATTTGTATTTCGGATCTATGATCTGTTAAGAGCACGTGTCTCCATCTCGCGTTATCACAAGGTGGCACTCAGTTTGCCGTTATGGCAATATATGTTGCTGATCAGGTTACGATGAGGTGACTCTTGGAATGGACGCACTGTTTCATCGAAGTGCCTTCATTAACTTCCTCCACAGTGGAGGAAGTTTATGAAGCCACCTCTGCTTCCATTCTTCGCACTGACACCCCATACTTGAGTTTGATCTGCTTCTATTCTTCCCACTGTCTCTTTCCTCAGAAAATCGTTTCAATAACGTAACCTAAACATTCAAAAAAATAGAATCCATAGGCCCGCTATTTCACTCTTAATTTTGTAAGAATCTGTCTTGCGAATTTCCAATTGTTATAATAAATAAAACACGATGTATGATAAAATTCTTATAATGATTTTATACATAAAATGCCTGTAACGATGCAAATTACTCATTCTGTTATTTTTCTTTCCCAACTTAGGCCCTGGATTACATTCTGAGAGCTCTTTCATTGTGTTCTAGCGATGATACTTCATGTGGCCAGATATATATGGATCATGGAGACCTTTTAAAAGACATGAACGACTTAGAATCCGCTGCGCAGGTTGTCTTTCAGTACTACCCTTCTCTCTTTTAGAAAGTGTTTAAAATTCAAAAGCGTTTAATATTCAAATCTAAATATTTTACTAAGTTACATTTAATAACATTCATTCTGCCATTTACAAGTATTGTTGAAGAGCAAAATCTAATTATTTTAGCTAATAAAAGGAACTGGATTATATTTTTATTTTTGACTGCAATCCCATTAAAAACGAGATCTGGTCACTATGGACTGTTTCGTACAATTAAATAGAGTTATTGATATTTCCGATATGCGCTTAAATAGAAAAGAACAAAACACGTTCCCTCTTCGTATTCATCATACATTTATGAAACAATGCTAGTAGGAATTCTGAAATTAATTTGAAAGATATCTATGCTCATCTCAAGTCAGAAAAATCTCAAACACCATGACGTACGCTAAATGAAACAAATTTAGTTGGTTATTTCTGCCTGACCAGCCCTTTATGCTGCTCAATAAATCATATAACCAGGGTTGACACCAGTATAAGAAAAGAATCATTTGAAGCTGGAATCACAAAGAGGACAGCTGGTCAGTAGCATCAGCTACCTATCAAACGGGCCACTCTTTGTAGAACAAACAGCGAAGACTTGACTACTTGCTCTTATAACGCGCCCATCAGATGAAATTGGGGGCCACGTACTTGTGGCGCAGAGCAACTGAAATCTGTGACGTGAAGAAATCGATCTGCACGTTACCATAAGGTCACTGTCAGACCAAAAATATTAGCTATTAGAAATGAAGAGAAGGAAGGTGGTTGTTATTGGAACAGCAAAAATAAATTTTATCGTCCAAAACACAGAAAATTGACGATTTTGATAATGAGGGACTCTAGAACAATGGCCAAACTAAAAAAAAAAAAAAAAAAAAAAAAAAAAATTAAAGAAAGAAAAAAAAATGAAAACATTGTTTTATGAGATTAGGAGAAAAGCAAATAATAAGTAAGAGATTTTCGCGGATTCGAGGTTGGTAAAGCTTGCGTATACGACAAGAATAATAAGGGGATGAGGGAGAGCTCAAGAAGGTAATCGATACAGAAGATCTGAGCCGACTTCAGGAGTCCGCCTGGTGATTCACCACCATCATCTCGAGAGAGATGACTGAGAATACGTTAAGAGATTACGTGCTCAAAATGGCGATGCCCTCAGTTGGCCACGGCGTTTCTGGTTAGGCTGTTTGGCCTAACACTGTTAGCCAAAATACCAGAGATATATAATAAACGAAACTTGCGCAATTCTCTCTGGAGATTCGAGGTTGCATCAATAAGTCGGTGTTTTTTAAGACTACTGGTAAGAAGAATAATACTTCAAAGTATTTCCACCACGCATGTACACAATACGAACAGATACGATGAATATAAATTACGATTTCTTCCTTTGATTATTATAAATCCATTTACATGGATCAGCACAAAAGGGATTTTGTGTTCATTGAATTCAACCTTTGAATGAACCTCGTGATTGCTAGTTCACAACCTTACTAATCACACACACCAGAACATGCGAGTAGTTACTTTCTAAAAAAAGAGTATACTTAGTAGTGTTGGACTCATTTCAAAGATTGACAATATCTGGTCCCAAATTAAGCAACTTTTGTAGATTTTTTATTAAATGGGTAATTGGGTATTTGGTCGCATAACAGCACGTAACTGATTAATGCATAAGAACGGAGATTTATTCTAATAATGTTAAAAGTATTGCTAAAACCGAAAAACATTTTTAGGGGAAATAGCCGAACGATTAACAAAATAAAGAAGTGTATGGAATAAAGTGGATAGTACCACAAATATGATAACATTATTGTAGTCTAAATCAAAGTCCGTTGACCCAATTTGACCATCCTAGCATATAAACAGAATTTATTTTTATTTTGCAAAATTACGCTCCAATTTTGATTGAGTACATTTAAAGGCATATGACGTACATCGAAATGCTGGTGTCTTTGAACTTTACAACTTTGGAGAGTCACTGGAAGTTATTGAAAACGGTATCAGTAAGTGTGCCATCGATATCCAAACTGTCCTCTTGTCGTCTTTGGAAACATCCCATTACCCCAGCTGGAGTTCCATCACCGATGCTGTTTACATCAGTTAAGAGTGCTTGCTTCGGGTGTCCAACCGTGTAGAGTGTCTCTGTAAACAGTAGCGTTAAGGAAACCCAATAAAAAGTTACAAAAGTTCAAATCTGGACCGCACATTGGCCAGACGTACTGCATATCAGAAAAGTGCAAAAAATCGTTTAGTATACAAAACTTGGTCGTAAAAATACCCAGTGGGAATGTTTTCTTTTTGTCATAAAACTTTCCGGTTGAAACTGGTCCGTGGATACCGCGAGTTGCAAAGGAAATTATGATTATTAAGTTTATTATTACACCAGTTTTATTATTAGAAAGCGCTCGTTTTGGAGAGTGATAAACTGAAATTATATAAATAACAGACACCCAAAGTGCGAATCATGTTTCCATACAAATAATTGTCAATTTTAACTTATGTTTTTTTTTAATTCCGTGGCAAAGAATTTTATTTCGCACTTAGTGTGTCCATTATTCATACAATTTAATCTCCAGCTGACTGAAAATGGTACATTGTACTAAAAAAAATGCGTCCTTTTTTGTAAATTATAATAAGCAGGAATTGTATGTAATTTTGCATTAATTTATGTATATTAATAATAGTAACAGCAAGATTTTAAAATTATTTTAGCTTTCTAAACTCTTCTTTTTATTTTAAAATTACAACTTTTGCCGTTGAATTTATACTCGGACTGATTAAAGATAATTATAAAATGCAGGGGGGGGGGGAAAATGTCATTTGATTTCCATCGCCGGACAGGAGTGGTTTTCTTATCTTATAATAATAACTAGAGCTATATTAGCTGTACTGGAACTGCCCCATAATAACGGACAAGATCCTACACAACAGACCGGACATACACCTCTTTGACAAGAAAAAGTCTACCTATCTGATCGACGTGGCAGGGCCCAACACCAGCAACCTCCAGAAAATCTACGAGGAAAAGATCAGGAAGTACACAGATTTAAGACAGGAGATCAAAGAAATTGGGCATATGGAACAGGTAACGACCATCTCAAGGCATGGTGCCAAAGACCTAGCAGCAATAGGCCTCCCAGAGAACACCTACAAGGAACTCCAGAAAGGCACAATTAAGTAAGAGAGTTCCTCGACCAACCAACAGTAAGAGGGAGTAAAGTCCCTAAGAAGCATTTAATATCCGAGATCATCTGTATTGTTCATTAATTTGTAAACTGAAGGTTTGTAAATAACAGTAAATTGAAATGCCTTATATGTGAAGGATATATACCACACATCTTCAGGTTCCAAAGAAACATGCAAAGTTACTACAGAATAGTTTACGAACACGATATATATTGACACATCCGCTTACCATGAAATAAGCTATCCACCAATACAAGATATCCTGGAAAATTCAGAAATTTTGGTAACTCTGCAGCTCTCAAGGCTTTAAATTTCGTTGACTTTACGTAACAGTATCACCTCCACAAAGAAGGGTAACTGTCCTCACCTGAAACTTTGGAAAAATAAAAACAAATGCAAAATATTTTTACGCTACTGTAGATAACGCCTTTTGCAGAAACCACAAAGTTTGGCAGGTTTATTGATGACAGGAATCAAGGCGTACTACTGCAACAAGACCTAGAAAAATTGGCCCGATGGGCTGAGAAGCGGAAAATGAGGTTTAGCATTGATATGTGCAGCAGTAATACCAGAATAACATAGCAAACTGTACAGTCCAACATGAAAATCTCTGCGCAGTGCATACAGGCCGCTAGGATAACTCATGGGGTTCTGCCAATAATTTCGCCAGGAGGGACAAAGGGATGATTATCCCATTTTATAAGGCAATGGTTAAACCGCATCTTGAAACTACATGCAGGTCTGAAAGCTTCATTTCAGGAAGGACTTGGATCTGTGCGCAAATAACAAGATTAAGCCAGGGACGCAAAAGGGTACTCTTACCAAGAAAGACCAAAGTTCTGCAAATTCATCGAACGGAAACTAAGACATGTGGGGGAAATGATTAAAGTGTTTTAATATATAAATGTATTGAGTAAACTAAATGCTAATGGCGTCTTCCTGGACAACACACATAAAAGGGGGTAAATTTTAAAAGAATGATTTGCAGGCTAGACATGTGAAAATTTGCTTTCAGAGAATAATGTCGTGCATTTCTCAATAAGCTAAAATTTAATCTGCATAAAACATTAATAGCGAATATCTTTGTTCAGAGAATTCATTTATTATTACAGCTTTTTGCGTAATAAAATACCTTTCAGATTTCTTGTTTTATCTCCCCCCAAAATATTTCCCTCTAAACCTTTCTAATTTTGGAGATTCGCAGATTAATTTCATACCAACTAGACATCTCCGAGCTCTCTAGAATAAATGGGTTAAAAACTTTCAATATTACTTTTAGATTAAACCGAGGAAATTATTATATTGCTAATTATTATAGCCATAGCCTACTATTTAAATGCTTAAACAGCAACTCCTTCCGGCTAGTATGAAATTAAAAGTTCGTGTTATGTATTAAACACAACAACGTAAGCCTAAATTAACTTTTCTGTCAAATGAATGAAACCGAGAGAATGGGGATGAAAAATTACTTGTGCTTATAATTTGTTGATGTTTCCATCCGGTTGGCGAATACATTTACAAAACTAATAACAAATTCCCACATTAAAATATTAAATAAATGTGGAATGCCTTAGATAACTTAAACTCATTCACTAAGGCATCCAAAGCGGATAAACCATTGGTTCACCCAGAATAAAGGAAGTTTTTCTTTTGTTTTTCGTCTTTGTGCACGTATTCATTACGGTATAATATATGTATTATTATATCAGTTTAGATCACAGTTTCATTAGCATTATTGGTTCTTCCAGAGTTACTCCATGGCCATTAGGCTGGACTCGGCTCTGTATTATGCAAGAATAAATCTAGCAGTCGTCAAGCATCTTCAGGTAAATATTTTTAAAAGTACTCATTCATTTAGAAGCAGTCTTTTAACGTGCAATTAATTACTTTTTTGCTTTTATTAAATAAGCTCGAATTAAGAAAATGAGAGTTGTTATCGCAAAAGGATTTTTGCATTTATTCATATGAAAGAATTACTGATATTAACGTAATGAAAATTCTAAAGTAGGATGTTTTCGAAATATTATTAAAGTAATTGTAAAGCACAATTTTTATATATCTGTTTAATTATCCTTATCCGAGTGCACAGTATCCGCTCCTCGTTAAACCGCGAGCAGAAACGGAAATCAAGACAAGCAATTCAATGTCATGTCGATAAACATGGTCCATGCACACAGTTTTCAGGTTAAATCCTCAAAACATGACCTCTTCAGAACAAGTTCAAAGTTGTATACCCAGATCGTGGCAATAAGACACCTAATAGTTTATTAGGACCCTTTGTAGGCTATTGACTACATAGTGTATTGTCAGACAACAAACAGTTAAATTTGTAAGCCCACTCCTAAAGATTTCTGTTTCCTTTTCTTCTTCTGGTGTAGTCCTTTTCTGTAGAAGCTTTACAATCCCAGTACAAAACCGCACCGATTGTTTAGGGGGGACTATACCGGCGTGGTTTTCCATTTCTGCATGCATCTGTCGTACATTTTGTCTGTTCTATATACGTTCGCAAACCGATCTGAAAAAAAATCCCCCACGAAAGAAAATTCTACTCCCCTTTCCTCAGATCGGCTAATTCCAGTCCACCGGAGGGAAGGGTGGGGGTCTTCAACGAACGCAGACCTCTCGAAATGTGTAAAAAGTAGCGAAACTACCGTATTGTCATGGAGAATACGAGGGGGTATCAAAAAGTTCGTACTCTGACCTAAATAAAACATCAGTAGGAAGATGCCATTTTTAATATAAGTTGTCTACATATTCAATAACTACCATGTGAAATTTCATTCCCGTAGGTGATCGTACACCAGAGGTGGAGTCCGGAATCTGAGGAAGGACGGTATGGTTGACAAAGTGGAATATCGAGCAGTGATCAAGTTTCTGCATTTGCAGGACAAAAAAAGCTCAGGAAATTGACAAAGAAATAAAAGCTGCGTGTGAGCAGAATTGTCCATCCTATGACACCGTAAAAAAGTGGAAACAGGAGTTCCAGTGCGGTCATACAAATGTCTTTGACGAGTCAAGAGAAGGCCATCAACATCCACAGACAGTGAGACGATTGCAAT
The DNA here is from genome assembly GCF_048544385.1 of Mastigoproctus giganteus. Classification (NCBI taxonomy): domain Eukaryota; kingdom Metazoa; phylum Arthropoda; class Arachnida; order Uropygi; family Thelyphonidae; genus Mastigoproctus; species Mastigoproctus giganteus. The sequence goes on along the minus strand of NC_143578.1, from coordinate 135,063,668 downwards.
GGTTGTGCAGCTGGTGCTGAGTGACAGACGTGTGACAATTCATTTAATCTCAAATGAATTGGGAATTAGATATAGATCTGACCACAGCATTTTACATGACCATCTGCACATGTCTAAGGTGGGTTTCAAGATTGCTGACGCCTTTGCAGAAGCAATGTCGAATGCAACGTTCTCGCCAACCGTTGGATTTGTGTAATGGATGTTGAGAACTTTTATTAGGATGAACCCACCCTATTCTCCTGACCTAGCACCGTCAGACTTCTTGTTTCGAGAAATGAAGAAACCATTGCGTGGATGCCTCTTTGATTCGTCTCAGGAAGTTATCAATGAAGTGGAATCGTGGTTTCAGGCAAAAAGTGTGGACTTCTATGTTCAAGGCGATCCATAGATGGGAGAAATGTGTTACTATACATGGAGAGTACACAGAAAAGGATTAAAGTTCCTATCAAGTTTGACCTTTCTAGGGCTATTATTTCTAGGTAAAGGTGCGAACTTTTTTGATACCCCCTCATAGATCTGCTTATGTACCAATAAATAACATCGCAACCAAACCCAGACCCATCGACCTCCTCGTTGAATCACAGAATGGATAATTTTAATATTCAAGATTTCCAAGCAACATATTCGCATTTTATGCTGACTCAGCATTAATACTAAAGGTGGAAAGAAATTAACAAGCCACAAATCGCCTTATACAATCAAAACTTCATTGGATAAATATGAGAAAAATATTTCCCAAGATTCTTGGCACTCCATTTTAAACGATCTGCAGAAGACTAGCTGTTACGCCAAAGCAGTTAGAAAATGTTCTTTTAATATATAATAATACCTACCACTTAACATCGGTTTTGAGGAATGATCCTGATATGATAGCGTCATCACAGACAGTCGGATAAGGGAAAATACAAGAGAAGCATTTATTCCAGATATCGTTTCCATATAAGGAAGACTGCGTTGTTACAAGTGGTGGTGTGAAAAAGAGAGAAAGGCGGAAGATAAAATCAATAGATACACGTGAGGTTACGAGAGATCATTTGAAGAGGTGTATTGATGCGGTACGGTTAAACAGTGGACAGCAAAGCAAGAAACAAGGAATAAAATTAAAGAGTAAATTTAACGGGATTGTTAAGTAGCTTACCGTAAGAAATGGGAGTATTTTATACAGCTGATGAGCTATAACCATTAATAATGCTTCAAAGTAGCTTAAAATGAGAAATGGTAAACTTTCAGAAGACGATTTTACTTTATTATGATTGTATATCACTAATTATTCCAGACTACGCTGTATCTCGTGTACAGTGTAATCTGGAACCGTGCAATTTTGCTTTTAATTCTGAATGAATCACGAATGAAACATGAATCACGAACGACGCATGAATCAGCAGATAAAAGCCTAACTAAAAGCAAACAAAATGTTCCTACAAAATGTATCAATCCCATATTGTGGAACAACTCGCCACGAGAGGTATCGAGTCTCAGCCTTTAAATAAATAGCAACGCTTTCTAAGCAGAAGTAGCTGGCAAACTATTACGATAAATAATAATAAAACGTCTAATCATAAATAATGTACATTTTATCGATAAATTAGTTTAGGGGGAAAATAGCGTTGATGTCGAAATAGTCTGCTAAATTAGAAAACATTATTGCCCTATTCATATGGTAATTATTTTCCCACTGTGAGATCTTCAATTGCATGTTTCGTTATCTTTCTGGTTAAAATAACCATCAAATTCAAACAATCACAGTAATTCGTTTAAATTCCATCTATATACGTATTATACGAGGATGAATAAACATTTCAGTTGGGATTTGAAAATTGGCTGGCAATTTTAATCCTTCTCTATGTAGCTATCTTCTACAGCTACAGGTTCTCTCATCTGTGGATAAGCCCTTTGGGGCCTCTTGAATAGAACTCCTCACTCTGAGCAGAAAAACCAGGCTTCCATTTCATTGATTACTTCCTCATCAATTTAAAATCTGCTGTCTCATAATGGTTCCTTCATTCTAGGGAAGTGGAAGAAGTCTGAAGGTCGAAAGAATAAGGTAGGTGCTGCAGATTTTCAAATCCACGCCTGATTGCCGAGTCCACTGTAAGAGCAGCCTTCTAAGCAGGAGCATAATCGGCTAGGAAGTGGACACCTTTGAATAGCTTCCCGTGTCTCTTCAACTTGATTGCCTCTCTTAACTTTCCCAATGGGTTTCTGTAGTATTCCCCATTTATGCGGTTATCTTTTGGAGGTAATCTGAAAAGAATGATACCTTTGAGTCGCTGAGGACTGACATGACCTTGGCTTTTTTTGAGAGAGGGGGGGGGGGATAAAGATGCAAATTTCCATTGTTTGCTCATCTGTTTTGTTCTTGGGTCATAGTGAAGTACCTGGCATTCATTCATCGTCACAATTCTGTTGCGAGATGTCACCTATCTCGGAACCATCAAGCTGCCATCTTAAACATGTGCAAGACCTCATTATGGCACAAACAGACCCATTAGCCTAATGTTCATTTCCTCTTGTGTTTTCAAAGACCAGATGTTCCACTTCAGTCACAATGCCATAGTCTACGACTGAGAAGGGTCTTCCTTCTCTTGAGTCATCATGCACGCTACTTCTCCAACACCTCAACAGTCTTGTCCAATTTTTCATAGTCTCATACGATGCGCAATCTACCCAATGCACAGCTTTCATCTCCTCATGGATTTCTTTGCGTTGCCTAGTATGTTTAAAAATGCTATCTTTGTATCTGCGACGTGATGAAGACAGTACCAGCGCTGTCTTAATTGTCTGCCTTTTGACGGGGGTGGGGAAGGTGGGGAATAAAACCGAATTTACACTAACACGAGAAAATTCAATAGCATTCATTATGATTATATCCAACTTAACAGAAACGGCGCTAGCATTTGTGGCGCCTGAGGCAAAACTTTGTCGTGGCTGCTAGATGCGCTACTGCATATACAGTATATGGGTGTTAAGTTATGATGTGAACTATGCGCCTATTTTAGACGGCGCCTGTGGCATGTGCCTCACTTACGCCGGGCCTGCAGCTTAACGCACTTTATATTTTTAGCATAGGAACAAACAATACTTCAGTAGTATTAAAAACTTGTGGCAAACATTCTCTTTTATTTATCAGAATAAAAAAATACACACAATTACTGAGCCTGACTGCAATACTACTGAACAGAATCAGCAATAGGATTTCATAAAAAAAACAGTTAAATATGAGAAAATGAAGGATTTCGTAACAATTCCCCTTCAATAATGTAGGAGGTGGGATTGATGAATAGTGTCTGGAGAAGATTCATGGTTAAAATGTTTTAAAAGTATTGCGTCATTCAATTTGCGAATGGTCCTTTCTATGAAGGGACCCAATATTTAATGCATCCACAAAGCCACGTATTTTAATGTCATAGAAAATCTAATTAATGCGAAAACCAGGTTCTCCCACTCTTTTTCATTTCGTATCGCTTCGTTTGAAGTGAGCAAGAACATTCCAGAAATGACATTAATCATGGTATTCTGCTTTAGATGTGCTGTTTCTCTTTATGAGAATATTTCAAGAAGTAAATGGGTACAAGCAGAGTTACCGGATTGAAAAGAATTATTATTTTTGATCAGTATCTTTTTTCTGATGAACGGTATCCTAGAATAGTAAGGGGGTGGACTACACCCATTCGTTCTACAAAATTTTTACTTCTGCTGTAAACATTTATTCGTGCAATTTAACACCAAAACTGATGGACAGGGAACCAAAGAACGTGGTAAAGTGCATCGAAACAGAGTACTATACATATGTAGGTTTATAATTATATAAAAGCAAATAAGGACATACCTGATTTAGATTGTACTGCGAATAGCGAAATGCCGAAGATTAACTTATCAAATAACATCTTGTATAAGTTGAAATACTGAGGCACAGACGTAAAAACAGTCACCATTTTATTTTAAAAATTACTGCAATTATGAATGAACAAATCATTAGCGCACAAAAATATTATGGACGTTAAACTCAGTTTCAACGCAGCGTGTTAACACAAATGTAGCATACGTCTACAGGTAAGCCCTCTACGGTTGGAAATTGAAACTAGCAAGAGAATTATACACTGTGGCCACGGAGCTTTCGAAATCTAAGCTTCCCTCCCACCCCTCCGTCATCTTTTCTCTAGCCCAAATCAAATTTAGCGAAAACATCGCATTGTGATGATATTCCACGTATACTCGACCAAAGTGAAAAGCTGGTTGGGAGGGTACGAAAGATCGAAAATAGTTTAACGTGATAACGCAGAGTGCATTCTAAAGGAAATTTCATAAGACCCATATTAAACATCAACCGTATCAATATCTCAATCTTTTGTGTGAGAACAAATGATTGAAAGCGGCATATTTAAATATTTGTTATTAAAACGAACTCATTACAACAAAACTAAGTAATATGGATGCAAATCAACCGCATGAAATCTTGATTCGAAGTCAGCTAAGAAATAATATTCAGAATAGTGCAATGGTTGAAATACCTCAGATGGAAATTAACGTTTTCGTATTCTTTGTTAAAGAATGAAAGGAAAAGAAAAAAAGTAGATTTTCCAAAGGTTTAGGACCACAGCCAGTGTTTGCTACTACGTGGAAAAGTCTTAAGTTCCATTCCATCCGGACGGAAAGGGAGTTTTATTTTATAGACGCTTTTTACCCACCTGGACACATTTCTGACCACGACTATTTATCATTTCATCAGTGAAGAGATAATTTTTCAAATTGGTGGCTGCTGCTGCTGTGGGGATTGTAGATCTGAGATTTTTCATCGTATGAACTTAGTGGCCCAGTTCGTATAGTTTACCGTGTATTATGACTGTTCAAATGTGCGTTCACTGGCCAATTTGCATGTTGCATATAAGCGTTGAGAAACCTGGAATATAAAGGGGGAACCCAATCTTCCCTTTCCCCTAGATGGGCTAATAACAGCTCAGATTGAATAGGGCTTTCATAAATTTGACACTGTACTTGAATTTCCCATATCTAGACTTTGTAGGAACGTCCCCTGTACTAAATTTTAAAAATAACTTCCAATGAGTGAACAAAACTACCCCCAAATTATTTCCATCTCACTTTACTCTCTGTTGTTTATAATAATTTATATACACTTCATTGCAAAAGCACTGGAGACCGTTGAGATTTGACTTGACTTGCCTGGTGCGTAAACCATTCTAATTGATCTCTAGAACATCTGAAAGCTGTGTTATGGAGTGAAAAAATTACGGTATATTGTTTTCCAATTTGATAGCCATGTTTCGGTTGTAGCAGATGCTTGGATAGCGTTATTTAACGGATTGTCCCATCTGTGAAATTTGGCAGAATTGCTGTTGCCATCTGCAGGTGTTTTTCATGATTTGGCTTTGGACCATCGGTTGTCATACCGAGAACAATGAATGGTATCCGGTACACTGGCATTCGCAACAACTGCGCTCTTCCTAAACTGTGGCAGCAGACGGGGAGGACCCTTTTCTGTTTCAGCGTGACAATGTACTCCGCCATACTGCATAACTTGTAGTGGCTTGGTTTGAAGACATGGGTGGACAAAAGTTTCACTAGCTGCCCAGAACCACGACTAATTCCATTGAACACCTCTGAGATGAGCTGGGACACCTACTTAGGGACAGGCTAACACGCTCGAAATCAGCAGCTGAATACTGCTGTGCTGAAGAAGGAATGGGCCAAAATACTGCCTTCCAGTTATCAAAAATTGGTTCAATATAGTGTGTATATAAATTCAGTCCTTTTTATTCACTTAATGCCAATCTATAGGATTGGCATTAAGTGAATAAAAAGTAAATTCATTTCTTTGAATTCGACTGATAAGTCCTGTTAATGTATCTATAAATTACACTCTATCCTCTCATTTGATATAAGCTTCACCACCAAACAAATAAACGATGCATTCTCGTAAGGAAAAAGAAAGAGCGGCTAAAGCTCGTAATTTAACCATAGGAATTGTATTGATGCCACTTAACAACTCCAGTAATGATCTGAATGGTATCAAATTCCACGAATATTTCTAGAGACATTTCAGTTTTTTACATTGAAGAAAAGTACTTCATTTTGCTATTTATCTGTTTTACAATTCAAACCGCCATTCCAGTTATGTTATCAAGTTTTTATCTTGTTGATCCGACATTGATCTGATTTTACCTTAATCAGATCAATCTTTAATGTCCAAAAAAGCCTCCATAACTTCTTTCTAGTATTCAAACAATGCTCATTAAATATAAGCCACCCATCAAAAGATATAAACGTGCGCATGTGTTAAGCAACTACGGTTATGAGGCGACAGTGTATGGTGTCTGCATATTGCGCGTGTTTTGTGGTCGAGTTGCCTGTTTGCTGGAAAGAAAAACCGGAGTTTTTTGGAGTTAAAAAACATACAACCCTCGCCTGAGACCGACTAACTGACCACATTGTGAAAAAAGCCTATAAAAATGCCTTACTTCACTGACGGGATTCAAACCCGAGCATTTTCAACCGGTGTGGGGAGAATCGTGATTACAACCACTGTTCTACCCGCCAGGGCTATTATAAAGGTGTCAAAGTAATTAACAGGAATAGGTGAGAAAAAATAAATAACTTTAACGTTATCTTACCCTACTTATCATTAAATTATGTAAAAACCCATAAAAAATATTTAATTACATGTGTACACAATGCAAGTACAGTACACTATAATATCCTACCAAATTCATAAGACACTCGATGACTGGATTTGATTTGATTTTGGTTTTTTTTACGCAAGGGCGTCTAAGACCATGACGCGCCAAGTCAACTCGATGACTGGAGGAAGTTGTGGACGATTATGAAATATACCAATAATTTGGCATATAAAAGTTATCAGCATTCATTTCAAATGCAAAGGCTGAACGATGAACACACGGAAAGATCTAAGAGTTTCAGAAGTCGGGGGATGGTAATTGGATATCATGTGGGAAAATTTTCTGAGCGTGCTACTGTTCAGGCCTAAGTTGACAATTGCTGAATAATCGGAAGTCCAGAGGTAACACTGAGCCCAAGTTATGACTGACTGATAGCAGTCAACACGCTATGAGATGGCTGGTTACTCCATCCACTATCATACCCTTCAGAATTTAAGATTCGAGTGGCGAGATTGTTTCCACGACATGTGGAGGGCTGCATGCCATTAAATTTCACAGAAGAACTGCAGACCACTAGATAACCACAACAAAGGCACAATCGATTGTCATTGTGCAAGTATATCTGCTACTTGTTTATCCAGGCTGACGGACGGTTTTGTGTGGAAAATTACTGAAGAACTTTGCTACCCGAGTGTGTTTTCCATCTATGAGGTTAGGAGTAGGAGGGGGAAGGGGAAAGAATGAGGAAGAGTTAGAGTCTGGAATGTTTCTTGTGGTTTGAAACAGGCCCACTGGTCACGGTGCAGCCACGAATGTTGCGCCCTATACTGATATTCTGGACAATTTGGTGTGTCATATGTTGTAGTAATTTTATGAAAGTGGCCCCTCGCACCTTTTAACATTATAACGCTCCATACTACAAAGTAAGGATTGTTGAACGCGATTCAATTCAGTTGGACATCTTTGGAGTGAATTAGATCACAGAACTGGGCATGGCCGAGCTGCCCTCTTCGTCAGTGGAGCTCACTAATCCTAAAAAAAAAAGGTGGAGTACAGTACAATACCGTCAGCTAGCTACCAGAACGATTTTCTATCAGAAATTGGTTAAAGTCGTTCCTCGACGCATCGAAACCATCACTATGGCCAAAGGTCAGCCAACATGCTATTAATTTGTTTGAATAAACATATTTTTTCATAACTACAAGTGCCCCCTGTGACTTTTGGCAGGAGGATGCATTTAGCTTTTCCATATGGATATTGTTTGCAAAGGGGTTATAGGCTGCAATCACATCCGGTCCCAATCATGGAAAGATCCAAGCCTCATTGAGGACATAAATAGAATCCTTATCCCATAATTTACCTTAAGAAGCCCCATTTTTTGATCTCTCATCTGGGCCTGTTCGTTCTTAATAATTCCATTGTATGTTCATATTCCTTTAACTGATTGTAAAATTATCGTGACCTTAAAAACAGAAGTAATTTGTAATAAGCATGGTTAATGGCAATAAATCAAAACTAGAATTATGAGCTTTCTTTAATTGTATCGTAACAAAATTTAAAATTAATAAATGCATATGAATTTCAGAACTTCTCATAATATTTTCTTCTTGTTTGGTTTTCAGGGTAGATATACAGAAGCATTGCGGCATTATGAAAAAGCTCTCGCATTAGATCCGCATAATAAATTACTACAAGAAAATTTGGAAAAATTACGTAGAAACATTCTCCAAGGAGCCGACCTATGTCATGAAAAGCTGCTCAACAGCTGTCAAACTCGGTGACAATAAGCTCAGAATGATTTCATTCAGGGACCAGTTTCCTACTATGCACGCAGAGAACTGTATGATGATAACGATATTTATTATGTGCAATATACAGATGAATAAAAATAAATATTGGTCATTTCTGATGAGTCTCTTCTGGCTTTTTAGAATACTTGCCTATGTGTACAGTGTGTAGATATTAGTGAAGTACTCTGGGAATGGTGCAGTCAGAATACGTGTCTAAAAACGTGCCAGGTAGGTCGCACGAAAAGAAAAAAAAGGAGGACGTAATATGCTAAAACATAGTTCGTGTAAGCTGGAGCAGTGACCTTGAAGACTTGAAATCTATATTTCCAAGATATAGGATGCTAGCACAAGAAGATGTGCAAAGTTAATCATAATTCACTGATCTCAAACTGTAAGTGTGTGATTTTTCATTTTTATTTTTTTACGGAATGTCCATGATTTTTCTCTTTGACCAAATGACACCAGAATGCGAGTTCTCCCCAAATGTGGTAGGAATTTGGTTCTGCATCCCGACCTAGAAATATGGTTACGAATGAAAGAGACCCTTCCAGATAACATTAAGAAGAATGAATAGTATTAGCTACAACTTTCACAATAGCACTGGCCCAAACTGGTTATCATGTGACAATGTCAAGCTGTTCCTGATTATATTACAAACCAAAGATATTACACCAAAGATGTAGGAATAAAAATTATTTTAACATGTAGTGGAAAATATTAATAAGTTTTCAAGATAGCTTCTAAGTTACAAAGTTAACATGAAATACTCATATTCTAAATCAGGGGTGCGCAAACAGTTGCAAGACATGAACCAGATTTTTCTGCATCGTATTTCTCAAAATAACGGAGTTGGAATTCAAAATATGGGTATGACCAAATAATTTGTTGAGATGGATAAGTGATTTAATAATATTTCTGACATTAGCGATTATAATTAACTTACAAATGCCCCCTAATGCTTTCATCCGAATTACAATTTTGAAAAGGAGACTTAAATACAGAAATTGGAGGAGTGGGCTACTGAAGACTGAAATGTTTGCGCACCGCTGGTCTACATTACCACCTAAGTGCATTATATTTTTATATTATTGCATTTAATAATCTAAATGAAGAGTTTTCAATTTCATGTATAATTCAATGTAATATTTTGAATTGACTAATCCGAAAAACATTTTCTTCAATAAAAGTCAGTTTGGAAATCAACCAATTTTATAGTTATCGCTAATCTTTGTAGACCACACTTCAAACTTCATCTAGTGTTCTTAACATTATATAAAACCATCGACAACACTTTGATTCCACCAAGGCAGTGGTTGCCAACGAAAGTACTTCCAAAGGTCGTAAGGCATATTCAGAACTAATGAAGAAAAATTACTGCTTTTAAAATTATTAGAGGATGTTCTTTTATCGAATAAGTGTGAAAATTGTTAATTTTAATATTACGCTTTCATATTTATTATATATAATATAGTTAGTAATATTTAAAACGGCAAAGATTGTAGAAAATGATGAAACTGAGACAAAATGGCTTGATTTAGAAAACTAGTGTTGAGTTTAGATCAGTATATACACTGTCTAATTCGATTATGATAATAAAATGGAAAGTCTAAAAATGAACTTTATTGTGGGTGGTTTTAAATTATTAAATATTAACTCAGAACGAAGGGTGTAGTCTAATTTTAAAATAATCCACGAACGATGAGAGTATCTTAAAAGTGCTGTGTTTTGGATGGCTGCAAAATGCCTCTCAAAACTTTGGGTGGCACACCGCCCGTGGTTTCGACACTTTCCAGTGCTTTCTCGATGAGAAAGAAGGCATCCTGAGAGAACAACCTGACGAGCTAAAGTCGAAAAATATCCACAATTATTGGTCAAATAAGACATAGAATCAGCAATGCTCAGTGGTATCCGCCCTCGTTATTCCGCGACGCACTTTAAATAAAACACACTACTCCAATGAAGAAGCATATCACTATTTATTTAAAATGTATATTATTCCCCACGCATTTTAAACAAATACCGTATAATGCAATATAACTGTCTCGTGGTAAAACGCCTCCACAATATGAGAACAACGCACTCAGCAGAAAGCTTAGCGTGATCAATTCTACGTACATACTTATACAAAATACCCTACCTGCAAAATAATGTTTCAGTTTCTGTAGCATGAGGTCTTTGCTCTAAATTCGCATTTCGTTTACCCACTTTTCGGCAACAACTGTGTATACTTAACTTTAAATACTTATCTCTGTAAAGATTGAGAATGGGAGTTATAAAATTACTTAACCTCCTGATATCTGGTTATTATTTCGCGAAATGTCGATGGGTGAAACACAGACCCCATATAGAAAAGGGGCGTTGGAAATACGAATAGTTTCATAAATATTATAAAAAAGAAACCATCTTAAAAATATCGTGTGCTGACATAAAATACCGTACGTTCCGTTTACAGATAGTATACATTTATTTCCAAGATGATTGTTTAACTACCACCATTCCCAATACTGTCCACCTCCTGCCATTCTCAGCAGACTTCACTCAATGTCTCTCATGGTCTTCCATCTAGAGGATGTAAGAAGAATTTTGAACAATTTTAATGCCAAGAAAGCGCTCGGTTCGAGTAGTATTTCTCTACTTGTTCTAAAATTTGTGCTCCTAAGCTTACTTCTGTTCCGTGTTGCCTTTTTACTCCACTTCTTATTTCACTAGTATTTTTTCCTTCTGCTTGGAAATTTGCACTTGTCCAACCATTCCCAAAAGAATAGGGTGAAAAATCCCTTCCATCCAATTACTGCCCAATTGCACTTGCTTCTACTCTTTCTAAAGTAATGACGATTAACTGCCAACGCCTAAACTATATGGATTTCGTCATTGTCGACCCACTGGTGTTATGACTTGTTGCCCACCTATGGACAGATTCGGAAATTTGAAACTCAAGCAGTATCTCTTGACATTTCAAAGACTTTTGATCGTGAGTGACATAAAAGACCTTCTATTCTCAATAAGCTTCCTTCTTATCGATTGCCGACTGTTTTTTTTGTATCCAGTTTTCTCCCTAACCGCTTACAATGAGTGATGGTTGTCTTCTGACTTCCCTACTAATGCTGGTTTTTCCCAAGGTTCACTTCTTTCTCCGACTCCTTTCCTCTTATGCATTAATGAACTTCTTCCACTGACTGGAAATCATATCCATAGATTTGCTAATGATTATTATTACTAAATCCGTTTATTAAAAATAGCAAGTGTTTGCTTTCACCCCTTATGCACAGCCGACTGGCTAGAAGGGTGTACAAAATGCAAGAATTGCAATTATATACAATATGAGAAGGGTGTTCAAAAAGCAAAAATTACAATTATTTACAGTATTTACAATATAAGAAGAGTGTACAAAAATGCACGAATACAATTATTTACAATATTTACACAAGTGCGTATATTTACAGTATTGTTTACAAATTCACTCATTGTCAAGATTATAGTTGAAGTAAGCTGTGCGATTCTGAGATGCTCTTCACTCTGTACTGCTTGCTTTCGGAGTATTTCTATTGTCAATGAATTGAAAAGGTTCACCGTGTTATTTGGGAAGAAATTCTTCAGACAGCACAGGTTGCACAGTATAGAATGCAACGGTAGGTAGGGAGTGTCATTACTGCGTCCAGCACGAGTAGAGATAAGTCCTCGAAGACTGGGGGCGTCAATCACACCGGTAAGCATTTGGGAAAGAAGAAGAATATTCCTGGATGCTATGTGAACTCTCCAGGGAGTGATATTTAAGTTGGTATATAAACAGCCCTGGAGATGGTGAAAGCATTGCCCGTGACCCTGTTCATCCATCGCATTACCCAGTACTCGACTGCCAGGAATCTATTTATATACGACATCGGGGCAGAAGACCAGATTGCTGATGCATACAGTGCGATAGGTTGTAGGCACCGCTGGACGTATCCACCGACTACATCGACGTGTAGTAACCCAGTCAACTCTTGTCGAATTGCCCACATCGCCGAGAAAGTCTTAGTTTTCATGGTCGAGAAATGGTTCTGAAAAGTGAGGCCCTCACCCAAGTCAAGCCGAGGTCGGTGTGAGACTTCACTTTCCTTATCTGCACTCCGTTGTGATAGTACATTGCATTCCACATTCCAGTTTGAGCAACCTTGCCCTGCACAAACAGCTTCACTTCTCGAATATCCGCTATCAATTCCTTAAATGCTAATCTCCAGGTAATTTTTTAATGGGGAAAAGATAACTTAGTTCGACTCAATCCTTCTAAAACTCAGTCCTGTCTGATATCTCGCAAAAAACTTTCTTCTGCTCCTATGCTTATCTTCGATGACATTCAGATTTCTATGTAAGATCGCCCCTCTCTATTAGGAATTACCCTGACTTCTAATCTTTCTTGACATAAGCATCTAAAAAACACTGGATTTTCTCTTTCATTCTCGGCATTACTTTTCTTCTGAACAGCCACTAAACTCTTCACAAATCTCAATTCCACTCTACTATTAAATATTGATCCCACATCTAGGACCGGATGGATATCATCATTCTTCTCTTCCTTGGTGATTCCCTTCTACTTCTCTCTCTCATAGGGTAAGTTAGAAATTTGGGGGGAGGGGGGCTGGTGCAGTAAAAGCCTCAGGCTTCCTTGCACCATATGGTAATGATAATAATAAGTCTCTCTGCATTATAGACGTTCTGTTTCTGTTGCATGCCTTTTTATTCATACTTCAATGGGCAGTACTACTGAATTGGCTTCTATAATTCCCCATCTCTCTCTCTCAAAGCAGTCAGAAGACCTGCTGCAACCTGCCAACATCCATTTACTGTCCTCACACTTACTGTAACTCACAGAACCAATTTTTCTTCATCATCTTTTATCCCTTCAACTTCCGTTTTCTGGAACCTCCTTTCAACGTATTTCCTCAAAATTACAACCTACAGAAATTCAAGCCTAATGTCAAATAACTTCTTTCATCTTCTCAACTTCAACCAACGTACGGTACTAAGTTCTACTACCTTTCGTGTTTGGAGTTTTAATTAAAAAATAAAATCGATTTTGCAGAGATCGGTAAGTTATTGGGAACACTGAACATTTTATAATATATACTTTAGACTGCTCTGACTATATATAAAAATGTACTCGCAAGACTTTCTTTTCCAGTCTTTTTTTTTTTTTTTCGTAATGTTATTATCTTTCTTCTCCTTATGGTTCCCCCCCCCCTCATCCAATGTTTGGTACTGGTACCAGGTGCACGTGGTAGTTGTCATGTCCAGTTCCTATTATTTATTATTATACAGGTTTTGTTTTTTTTTTTTTCATAAACAAAAAAATACATCACAAGTTAGCATTTCGGGAGCTATTTAAAATATTTCTTCCAATCTCTCCAACTCACACGTATATTTTACCTAGAATACACAATTAAAACGTTCCTGCTAAAGGCAATCATATATATATATATTGCATCTATAACTCACCTGTTCTGAAGCGTTTTGTTTTCAGTGTAGAAAAACAGAATTACTAAGTTTCATACACATCGTAGGTAATTCAATACTGATGGCATCCTTCCTCTTACTCTTCATCTTCCTCTTACTAAACACGTGAGAGGGTGTAAATTCAAATTGAAGAATGGTTGCAGTTCAGGGATATGCGGCCTGCGATCATGTAAGCAGCCTTCGTGTTATGCGTCTCATGAATTTGAAACTAGCGTGTCCCAAAATAAAGTTTCACATTGACTTTGCCATTTTCTATATTGGTTTCTCATGTTTTATGTTATCTTCCTCAGAATTTAGCAATATTATTATAACATATAATAATAATAGTTATTAGTATCATGTAATAATTGATGGATTTTCGTATTTAAACGTTGGGTAAAAATTCAGATCTTGGGTACCTCTCCATACTTCAGGAAGGCGGTGATTGGCAGGTGCCACTCACTGTTTTCCCCTTCCCCCAGGCTAACATGCCTAGGATGTTTATTCCCCCACTTGCCGCTGTTTTAAAATCGGGAACTCGTTTTCTGATTTTAAAATAGCGGAAGGGGGGAGTAAAAACTCTACCTAAGATAAGTACCCTCCATCCTCGACGACACAAAAGAATCAGAAACAAAACGCATTCAGAATAATCACTCCGTTCTACGTCCACGCTCACTGCGCAGAGACAAGTGGAACCCAAATAATAGATTTTAGCCAATCACTGAATTCAAAAAAAAAAAAAAAAAGAATTAGAAGAAAAAAAAGTAAGCACGAGGTGTTTATCCTCACCCTTTGCCGCTGTTTTAAAATCGGAAAACGAGTTCCCGATTTTAAAATTTTTGACCCTATATATATATATATATATATATATATATATATATATATATACACAGGGTGATTCACTACCGGTGCGACAAACTTGCAGGAGGTGTAGGGGTCACAAAGATGAATCGGAATCACATAGCATTGCAGGGTCCGAAATGCCTTCGTCATGCGGTAGAGGACGTTGAACGTGAGGTCGCGTGAACAGCGATCCCGCTGGAAGTCAGCATTTGCGAACCGGTTCCCGAGGCCGTAGGATGGACGAGTATTCAAACGTTGAACTGGCAGACATGCACCTCGCGTATGGAGCTGCGGACTGTAACGGGCTGTAACTTGTTTGTTTGTTTGTTGTTTGGGAGCATTAGCAACTAAGGCCATATTGCTCCAGGATATGCGGTGGTCATTCCTTAACCTTTCCGCATCCTCCGTATTTGGTGGTGACGGGCTCGAACCCCGGTCTAATCAAGAAGCGTGTGCTACGCACTGCTGCTCCTTCCCACCTGGCTACGGAGGCTCTGCGCTTGTACCAGGAACGTTTCCCGCACAGGCGTGTTCCTCATCATACGATTTTCGCACGTGTGCACAGAAGGTTACGTGAGACTGGTTGTTTCACGAGAGGTACCATGAATCGAGAGCGAACGACGAGGACGCCAGACAATGAGGAGAATGTCCTACATCTTGCAGAAGGCAATCCGAGTACGAGTACTCGAGCGATAGGCCAACGATTGGGTATTTCCCAATTCACTGTATGGAGGATACTGTCAACAAACCAAATGAGTTCATACTATCTGCAACGCGTCCAAGCATTGGAGCCTGCGGATTATCCACTCCGGAGGACTTTTGCTACTTGGTTTCTTGAACAGAAACGGTTCGCAAATGCTGACTTCCAGCGGGATCGCTGTTCACGCGACCTCACGTTCAACGTCCTCTACCGCATGACGAAGGCATTTCGGACCCTGCAATGCTATGTGATTCCGATTCGTCTGTGCCCCCTACTTCCTGCAAGTTTGTCGCACTGGTAGTGAGATCACCCTGTATATATATATATAGGGTCAAAAATAACTCAATTGATTTATTTTTTAATATCTACAGGAAAATCAAGTTTTACTTCATACCTTAGCATGTTTCAATATGAGCACCGTTCGTTGCTTGGCAAACATCCAATCGGTAGTCGATCTCCGTCCATGTGCGGTCAATCATTTCCAGCGTAACGGTTGCTATTGTAGCAGTGACCCTCGTCTTAAATGGTGCAGATCGCGAATCTTTTCCGTGTAGACGATGTTCTTTAGGTAGCACCACAAGAAAAAATCTAATGGTGTCAGGTCAGGACTTCTTGGTGACCAAAACACAGGTCCACCTCTTCCGATCCAACGATCAGCAAACCTGTCATTCAGGGCTTTCTGCACCCTACGGCTGAAATGAGGCGGTGCATCATGTTGCTGAAAAATCACAAACTTCTTTCTATGTCTTCAACTTGGGGAAAACAGAGCTGAAGCATATCCAAATAAATGTTGCCAATTATTATCCTTTCAGCAAAAATAAATGGGCCTAGCAAGCGATCGTACTACATCACACGTTTATTTTAGGAGTATCACGTACATACCGGCGAACTTCATTTGGTTGCTGTGACCTCCAACTTCTACAATTGTGACGATTAACACACCCATTTACGTGGAAGGTCACTAAACGTAATGCGTTTTAAATAACTTTCATCATTGTCAATCTCATTTAATATGGCACTAGCAAATTCGGTACGTCTGGGACAGTCTTCAGGTTTGATTTTGTGTTTGAGTTGAATCCTGTATGCATGCAGTCTGCCGTTTATGAAGAACATTCTGAATGGTCTTTGGACTGCCAAGCTCCAGGCTGCCGAAGCGATGGATTTCTTCGAACTACTTAAGCAAGACTGTCTCAAACCCTCCACACGTTGGTGGTCAGCCTGGAGATTTCTTAATGTCTACACTGCCAATTTCCTTGAAGTGATTAAACCAACGTATTAGTCTTGTCTGTAAGTACGTTGGTATTGACGTTGCACTGTTATGACAGATTTAAATTCAGCGTACAATGCACACTGCACTTTCTGTTGTACAGTCCCCATCTTACTGAGACGGTGCGCGTAAGAGTCATTCTGGTACACTCACAGCACAGCCAAGGTCATTGTTGAGGAGTCAAATAAAACTTAATGCGTTACCACAGTTTGCTGCTGCGATCACAGCAATCAATCAAATATTTCCGAAGATAATGTATATAAAGTGCTTAGCATCATAATACACAGCCATTTCTGAATAAACAGAAAATTTTTAAGGTGGCATCGTTTTAGGTTATATCTCATATTGTGAATGCCTTCACAACGAGTTGCCATGATATTGCACTACTTTGAATAAGTAACGCTTCACCTAAGGAGAAGACTAGTGTTACTTATTCTCAGATAGGTACCACCACCCAGACAGCACTGTTTCAGGGCTATTTGGCCCTTCGTCAGTGAGTGGGTAGGTACCCAAGTGATGCAATGATGGCAAAAACAGTTATGAAGTATAACTCCACAATATGAGAGATGCCTGATGGTGTATGATGTATTTAGACTAAGGCGCATTTAGGGCTAGAGCCTCAAGCTGCGAACAAATTTAGACTATGTATATAAAGTGCTTAGCATCATAATACACAGCCATTTCTGAATAAACAGAAAATTTTTAAGGTGGCATCGTTTTAGGTTATATCTCATATTGTGAATGCCTTCACAACGAGTTGCCATGATATTGCACTACTTTGAATAAGTAACGCTTCACCTAAGGAGAAGACTAGTGTTACTTATTCTCAGATAGGTACCACCACCCAGACAGCACTGTTTCAGGGCTATTTGGCCCTTCGTCAGTGAGTTCCGAAGATAATTAAAAGGAAGATCATGGACACCTTTTTCGATGACCCTGTATACTAATTGTGAACTCCTCTGACATACATAGCCTTGCCCGAATATACGCTAGTGTTCAAAGGAAGTGCATCACCTAGGAATTTCACATTTCTAACCATTTTTCGCGATGGTATGTTACATTAATGACTAGCATCACAAATAGAAATATAAACAAAAGATATTTATTAACAGTTAAGGTAAAGCTAAGTAATATTTGACGAGTGCTCTCAAAATATTCCAAAATGAGCATTTGCAAACTTTATACAACAGTTTTGGTAAACAATTATGGCTGAAATGTTATCAGAAGCCCTCAGTTTGCTTCAGTTTGTCATTTTAAATGCAAAACAAAATGAAAAGTTCACCAGGTGCAAACTAATATTTAGTTGAACCGACTCTGGCCCTGATGACAGCAACACACCGTCGAGGCATTGACAAGATTAATTTCTGAAGATAATCAACTGATAGTTTGTGGTTCCAAACACGAATTATGGCTTCCAGAAGTTCACGAAGGATCTTTGGTTTCTTTCTGGCAACTGCAGATTCCACACGATGCCAACAGTTCTCTATGTGATTCAGGTCCGGGCTGTTTCCTGGCCAGCTAAGAGTTGTAATGGACCATTCTTCCATTTTTTCACCTGTAACAAATGTAAACACATTACTGTTGAACCTCTAGTGCAGAAATGAAGCTAAAGTAACTACAGAAGTGCCTACTTACACTTTTCACCGATGACAAGGAGCAGAGTCGTCCTGAAAGATTCTGTTACTTGGCAGATTGAAATGGTCTAATGGTTGGCAGCAATTTGCCTTCCAATTTAGCCAGGTATCCATTGGCATTTACGGAACCTTTTATAAACTGCAGGTGACCTACTCCACGATACGAAATGCGCCCCCATATCATTTGGCTGGTAGGAAATTTCACTGTAGACACCATACAGTCTGGATGGCCATCCATCTTTTACATTTTTTGTGTGAGGAGGGGCTTCTTAGGACGACGGGCTACAAGTCCATTTTTGAAAAGACGTATTCTGATTGTTACTGCACTTGCTACCACTCAGGTATGTTCTTCCCATTCTCTTTTCAGCTCAAACAAAAAAGCTTTAGTTTTTAAGGCATAAGTGCTTCAAAATGCGGTCCGGTTTTGGCGGAAACTCGTTCGCTTCCGATTCCTTTTTTTACTATCAGCAGAACCAGTATTCTTGAGTTGGAAATCTACTCACTGTCAACTGATTACAGATACTCTATAAGCAATATTACGGGAAGAACACCCTTCCTCACGTAAAGCAACAATAGCACTCTTTCTTCGTGGCGTCAACTGCACGTAACTCGCCATTCTGACACAAGCAAGAAATGACTGCAACTCTTGCAAAACGTGCTTATATAGCTGAAAGTAACAGCTGATGCAATGTTACGTCATCAACTACACGTGTCAATCTTATCTGATGCAACCGATAAGAAATATTGTCATATACTTACGTTATTCTGATGACAATTACAATTTTAAGGAGTGATGCACTTTCTTTGAACACCAGTTTATACTGCACATTTCTGCTCTCTTTACCAGTAATACTTTATGAATCAAAAAAGTTTGGCACAATACACATTGTTACAATAAGAACTTTTAATACGAAAATCAAATACACAATTTCGTTTTTTTTCTTTGAGGGATCGCCTTCAAAACGCTTCCATTCCTCCTACAAAGCTACCACCAGAGCTAGTTTGGAAAGCTTTTTAGGCTAATGAATTTTAAAAGAAATTGTTGATCAAAGGGGAGCTGATTATCAGCAGCTACAAGATACGGAGTGGTTGTGTGATCTGACTTTTTTTGGCAGATTTTACCAGTAAATTAAGTGATCTGAATTTGGAATTACAAGGAAAAAAATAAAAATGTGGGTGACATGATTAGTAGTATTTCTGCATATAAATATCAATTTTTGGCAATGGCTAAGGTTCTCAAAGAAAAAAAAAATTCGATCATTTTGCAAATATCCAAGATCATTTGCAAAAATATCCTGTTTTTGGATTTAATAGTGAGAAATATATATTTCTGAAATTGAGAAAGTTGTGGATGATTTTGAAACCAGATTCGGTGAATCTAAAACAATCGAAGGCATTGTTCAACATATTTCTTATCCATTTAATGTCGACTTAGATACGAAACAAATTGCAGAAAAAATCGCTGAGATTTTTCACACGGAGAAAATATTACATGAAAATGAAATTACATTGCGAAACGATATCTTCCTAAAAGTCAGATCATCAGAAAAAGACTTGAAAATATGTTTGCCAAGAAAAGTGTCCAAATGTAAAAAAATGCAGTGGACTTTTAAATTAATGTTTTGGTTCCACATATCTATGTGAATCGGCCTTTTGTATTTGAAACAAAGAAGAATCGCTCTATTCTTACGGACTTGCATACAGAAGACTCTTTACGGTTGGCCTTATCACAGTATATCCCCGATTTTGAAAGCTTGGCAGATGACATGAAGGCACAAACTTCGCATAAATTAAAATTTTAAATATGTATGAATTTAAAATAAGAATTCTGAATTTTATTTAATTTTAAAATTTATAAACAACAATTTTCAATGTGTTGATTAATTTTTTTAATTTTGTGCAATGAAATTTTTGAGATGGTAGATCGCGGCACATTTTGAAGGAAAAAAGTAGATCGCATCACAAATTAAGTTGGCCACCCCTGATATGATGTATTTATTTGTCACAGGATTTCTCAGCCCTAGCTTCCACTGCTATATCCTTACTGATTTCACCATTTTATTATTATAAGCAGTAAAGAATCACAAAAAAAAAAAAAACTGCAGGAAAGCCCATGATTTCCAAATAGCTGTTTAGAATATGTGTAGTGGCTGGTAGAAGCTGATAATGTCAATATTTAGGCCTGAACAAATCCCATTCACCTGGGGTAGATGGGATATATCCAATTATATTAAGAGAGGCAATAAAGGAGGTAAGCAAATCCTTGGCCATAATTATGAGAGCATCCTTGAATTCATAGAAAATCCCCGAGGATTGGAGATGTACAAATGCATCCCCAATTCACAATGAGGGATAAAGGTGAGTGACAAGTAATTACAGGCCTGCGCCTCGGTAGCCAAGTGGTCAGGAGCAGGAATGCAGTAGTACACGTTCTTTGAGTAGACCGGGGTTCAAGCCCCTGACTGCTAAATACGGTCGATCTGCCAACCCGCACTGGACCAGCGTGGCAGATTATGGTCCATTTCCCTTAGCATGAATTGTTGAGGCTTCCGTCCTGCAGTGGGTTGATAATGGCTGCATTAGCCTTTACCTTAACTTCTGTTCCAGAGAAAATAATGGATTCACTGGTTTAAGTAATGCAGGACCATCTAGACAGGAGTACAATTATACTTCAATCACAGAATGCGTTTTTTAAGGGGAATTATTGTCTGACCAATTTTATTGGACACTGTGATGCAGTCAAAAAGGAACTAGATTCAAAAAATAATTTTTAATCATATACGTGGTTTTTAGGAAAGCTTTCAATACTGATTTACATAAAAGACCGCTATACAAATTAGAGCACTGTGGCATTAACAGCAAGTTACTACTCTGAATAAAGGGATGGTTGAGTGGGAGAAGACAGTGTTACCAATGGACACAGCTCTTCGTAGACTAATATTATTAGTGGAGTCCCTCAGGATTTGGCACTGGGCCCATTGTTGTTGTATATTTATAAATGATATTGATGAAGGAATATCAGGCTTAATGTCAAATGGAAATACGGCATATGGGTAACATTAATTCCAGAGTATTATACTACCTGTGTGGAACAACACTCAGACTAGTCGAAAATGAAAAATACCTGGAGTAATTGTTCAGTCAGGTATGAAGTTATCTGAGGAGTTCAGACAGGTGGCCAGGGCAGTCCATGGGATGAATGATATACAGGAATTCTGCTAACATGGATGAAGAGATGATTATCCCATTTTAGAGACAATGGTCAGGCCACATCTTGAGTACTGCATACAGGTCTAGAGGGGCTCATTTTAGGATGTAAAGCTCCTGGAACTGGTACAGAGAAGGGTAAATATATTGGTGAGGGGAACAAATGGGTGCTCTTACAGGAAAGGCTTCAGTTCTGCAAATTGCAGCATCTGGATACTAAGAACCTGTGAGGAGATCTGATTGAGATGCCTTTGAATGCACTGAGCAAGCTCATTGCTGCTGGGATTCTCCCCTTGCTTAGCCTATACACATAAGGAGGCATAAATTCAAATTGAGGAAGGATGCTTGCACAACAGATGTATGCAGTTTGCCATTAGTCAGTAGGTGGTTAATTGCTGGAACGTACTACCACCTGCTGCTGTGGAGTCGCTAGCTTGAATAAATTCAAGGAAGAAGTAGGCAAACTATTGGAGGGAATGGATAGGTAAAATGGAAAGTTTTCTTTTTCGCTGCTGCTATATAAGCTTGTTTTCTTGCATCATTTACTTACACTTACATTTTCTTGCACCATATACTTGGATTTCAGGAAAGCTTTTGATACTGTTGCACATACAAGGCTGCTGTACAAACTGGAGCAATGTGGCATTAAGGGCAAGTTACAGCTGTGGATCAATGGAGAGCTAAGCAGAATAAGACAAAGTGGTTATCAAGTGAGCACTACTCTTCGTGGACTGTTACTAGCAGTTTCCCAGGGTCAGTGGTGTAACCAGTATGGGGCTGCAACTCCCTCCGAGCCTATACTCTACTCTGATATTTTTACTTTGTACTACACTAGTGTGCAAAATTTAAGGACCAGTCAGGTTTTCACCTGTAGCTTCTTATAGGAGTGGGCTGGATATGGAAAAAGCATACCAAAGGAATCATGAGGTACAGAAATGAAGGAAACGGCACCGACACAACAACGGAAACAAAACGGTAGAGGGACTTTATTCAAAAAGGGCAACATAGCACTGGCTGCCATGATACAGATGCATCACTGCCAAAGATGGAACAAAGGGAAGAGGTGGTCCTCAGTAGGAGATATGGTCACCCCTAATATCAATGCAGGCTTTGCACCGCCTGTCCATACCTAGAACAATGTCGTTAAGTTCTTGCGGTAACATCGTCCATTCCTGTCAGCACCATCTTCAGCTGGTGAAGATTTTCTGGTGGGTGTGGACATGCCGCTAGGCATCTCTCCGGAGCATCCAAGGTGTTCGATAGGATTTAGATCAGTGGAACAGGGGGCAGGCCAATCCATATGAACAATGTCCTCACTTCCCAAAGCATATCAACAGCTGCAGTGCGATGGGGTGTGGCTTACATCCATAAACATGAACTCGGGGCCAATGGCACCTCGGAACAGACACACATGGGGAAGGATTACCTCAGTACAGTAGCGTGCACCAGTTACAGTACCACCTTCCAGTATCTGGAGTTGTGTACGTCCATCCAAGATAACGCCCTCCCAGACGAGAACACCTCGACTGCCCTATCGATCCCCTTCAGTGATGTTTGCAGGGTGATACCACGTGCCAACCTCTCGCCAGATTAGCTGATGCCCGGAATTGCTGCTGAGACTGAATCTCCTCTCATCAGTAAAGAGTACTTTAAGTAAAGATTTTGTGGTTGTAACCTTTATAAATAGTGTTGGTCCTTAAGTTTTGCACACCAGTGTACTATTTTGCATATTTCAAAACTATTCCAATTTTCATTACTATTTACGATGTGGAGGACAACACTGCACAAACAAGTTCAAGTATGACCCTTACTGTACCGAAGTTATCAGTTTCAGCTCCCTGTACTTTTGCGACTGTGCATCTGACTTTCGCGGCTTTTGTTCAGCTGGTTCAACTGAAAATATGCATAATTAGGTAGGCTAATACCTAACAAGATTTTCGGCTTAGTTGTAAAGTGACAGTGCAATTTGGAAATTTTTTTTGTATGTGTTTTTTTTTTTGTGTAGTTACAATTTGTGTTTCTGTGAAAATTTATAATCCATGCTTGGATAAATTTAATTGCAAGAGGCGAAAAATAGAAAGGAGGTAATAAAATTTTAAATTGCTGTATAAAGTTTATATTGAGTATTTGTAAAAAATTTAGATTTCATTTCGTTGATTCTCACAGTTGCTTTTTGTTAGGCAATTTACCAGCATCCATTTATTGACTAAATTACTCAATATAAAAGATTAGCTTTTTTCATTAAAAGTAAATGTTCCACATTATATTTCACTTTTTTCTTCGTACATAGTTACGATCCCAAACTTGGTGCTAAGTTTGGGGATCTAGCAAACTGCATGTAAGAGATACAAAGTTGGTTAAATTGGGGCAATGTTGCATAATTGTGGCCTAAAAATGATCCGCTGAAAAATGAATAAAGAAGTTTACTAGGGGATTAAATTTGAGAACTATTTGACCAGCAGTGTAATTTTTATTCGACAGAAAAACTAAAAACACATCTTCCTCAGAAGTTAAAAGCAAAAATTCAAAATTTAAAATTTTTTTGAAATTCTCGAAAACAAAAAAAAAATTATTTTTCAACGGATCTATTTCTGTTTTCGAGATCCTCATGCCTAGTCTCGAATTTGAGGACCCCTATATAAAATTTTGCTCGACTTGGTTTCTTTTGTTTTTTAGATAAAATGGAAAAACGAAAACAAAATGTTGCAATCTGTGGCAAAAAAAAATTCAAAACGAGTGATGGTGCATCTGCATCTGAGCATCAATCTGTTGAAGTCCAGGTTATGAAGTCAGCGAATGCAGAGAAAATTGAAGTTCAAATCAATGAAAAGTGTGAAGTTAATGACATTGCATTACTTAAAGACAAAAAAATGTTTATCGTGGATTTAATCCAAGACTTTGGGTAGTGTTTAGGTTCCCGATTCTAAGTATAAATTTCCTGGATCTACAGATCAAAAAGAATTTAATAGACGTTTTCAATTTTCTTGGTTGAAAAAATATGACTGGTTAGCCTATTCAAAAATAGAAAATGCTGCATATTGTAAAAATTGTGTTCTGTTTTCTAGTACAAATGTAGGTCATAATCAGATGCAAGAGGTTGGACATTTAGTGAAAACTGGGTATAATAATTAGAAAACCATTTAAGAACTGCTGGTAAAAATTCATTATACACTAGTGCGGGCATACAGAACAAAATAATTGAATGTTGTGGTTCTATAATTCAGAAACAGATTGTGAACAAAGTGAAGAAAGCTAAATATTTTTCTATGTTAGCTGATGAAACTACAGACATTTCAACAATTCAACAAATGTCGCTTTGTGTTATGCAAAAATTTTCTTTCATTTGCCCCTCTAAATTCTGCAACTGGTGAAAATATAGCGAAAGAAATAATCAACTTGAAAAATTTGGGCTAGATATAAAAAATATCCGCAGACAAGGATATGATGGTGTCGGGGCAATGAGTGGCAGAATAAATGGTGTCCAGTCTCATATACAAGAATTAAACCCAAAAGCACTTTACGTGCACTGCATATCTCATTGCTTAAATTTAGCAATTTCGGATTCATGTGATTTGCAAGATATCCGAAACTGCATGGGAATCATTCAAAAAGTTTACGCATTCTTTCAGTATCCAAAGAGGCAGTTGGTATTATTAGAAGAACAGATAGAAGAATTGTGTCCGAATTCCAAGAAAAAGCATCTCAAAAAATGTGTCCCACTAGATGGGTGGACAGGCACGAATCTGTAATTATATTCATTGAATTTTGTTAGAACCGATGTTTGCAGCATTAACAGTAATAAGCTCATGGGAAGATAAAGATGCACAACAAATGCACAATTACTTCTCAATTCCATCCAGAACGGTAATTTTTTGGTTGATTTATATATTATTAAAAAAAAAGTATTCAGCTGGAGTAAATACTTAAAAACCATTAATTTCGATCTAAAGAAGCAATTGATCAGGCTAATTTGTTAAAAATAGTACTTCAAGAAATGAGATCAGATACTGACAAACAATTTCATCATCTTTTTTTAGAAGTTCAAGATTTCAAGGGGGTTTAACTGTATACTTCTCCACTGGACCAGTACCCTTTATTTAGAGTAGTGCAATATCAAGGCAACTCGAAGTGAACGGATTCCACAACATGAGATTGATGCACTAAGTAACAAATCCAATTTACCCGTAGCTTTGTACAGAAAGATGCTATGCACAGCATGTACAATCAAAAAACTTTACTCAAATATATATATATTTAATTTCCTTTCTCTTGAAAATGGTTGGTGATATAAAATTTTCAAGTTCAGATCTAATTGCAGAACACTAAATTAACTGTTATCAACTTCTTTTTTTTTTTTTTTTTTGTTCAACGAGTTGATAGTAATGGTTATATTTTTGCACTTTTTCCCAGATGACTAGAAACACCAGTTACCATAAAGAAGTCCCACCACCACTGACTTACTTTATAAACATTGCTTACGAGTAAAAATTTTTTTTTTTTTTTTATCACTTGCTTCTGCTATATAGCTTTCCAAATACAGGCATAATAAAGTAGTTATAATTTAAAATAAGTACAAATTTAAAATAAGTGCATATTTTCAATAGCATAACATGAAAAGTTTAAACATACTTGGAAGGTGCACAAATAGCAGAACATGTTAAACAACTCAAAAGTAAAAAATAGAGTGCAGATAAATTGTTGGTGGTCAGAGCTCAAGTTTTATTTTATTCATTCCAAAACAAATCAAATAAAATCACTGAACTGTGTGGCTTGCATATTCTAATCAAGAGAGGGGTGCAGCACATATGGATATATCAAAAAATATATTAATATTCCATATTAGCAGTGGCAAATGATGCAAGAAAGCAAGCTTATACAGTATCAGCCAAAAATAATACCACCACTTCCCATTTCACCTATCCATTCCCTCCAATAGTTTGTCCAGTTCTTCCTTGAATTTATTTAAGATATCAACTTCCACAACAACAGATGAAAGTTTGTTCCAACAATCAACCATCTGCTGGCTAAAGTCAAACTTCCTCACATTTATTCTACAACCATCCTTCCTTAATTAGAATTTATGACCCATCATTGTGCAGTCTGAGTAAGAGGAAGAATCCCATCAGCATTCAGCTTGCTCAATCTATTCAAAGCCTTAAACACTTCAATCAGATCACCTCGCCTAGTCTCATTGCAATTTACAGAAATTAAGCCTTTCTTGGTAAGAGCACCCCTTTGTTCTCCTCACCAATCTCATTGACCTTCTCTGTACTTGCCCATGCTGAGTTGGAAGTATAATTGCAGCCTTGTTGAGATGATCCTGCATTACTTCTTTAACAGCAGCAACTCCATTATTTTTACTGGAACAGAAATTAAACTAAGAGGTCTGTAATTACTTGTGCTACCCTTTGATCCTTTGTGAATTGGGGATACAATCACACATCTCCAGTCCACAGGGATCTATAGAGTCCAAGGATGCTTCCATAATTATGGCTAAGGGTTTGCTTATTTCCTTTTCTGCCTTCCTTAATATAACGATAGATCTCATCCATCCCAGGTACCTTTGTTATGTTTAACTTCAACAATTTGGTCCTTGAGGTTGTCACAGACATTCTCTCAGACATGCCAGACAAGCTGTACTTGCTACCCTAGTAGTCAAAAACGCTGATGGAACTGATATTCGGGTGACACTCAAGTCACGTGGACCCAATTTCGGCGAAGTCCTGACGGTCTGTGACAGCCAAATCCTCTGCTTGCACCTTCACGATGGTGGGACAAGTACATGGTGGGTGACCACCCAGGCGTGAACCAACATAAGCAGGGGTCGAGGTGTGGCGCCCACACCACATGGAGGAATGCCGCCCCTCTATGTTACCAGGCAGTACAAGGTGCTAGATGACTCTCATCAACCGGTGCAATACCACCACTTTGCTTATTGGAGGCTTGAAGTGGTGGAACCCATGTTTAGTCTCTAGAGCTAAGTTCCGGTCAACCCTTCCTTATCTCTTCCATCATGCAGTATGATTGATGACTTTTGAGGTTAGGATGAACATCGTGGCGAGATCCAACATTCCTTGCATTTCGAGGGTATAGCTCTAAAATGGTGTTCGCAGGCCGGCCGCTAGTTAGTACACTGGACCGAACCTATTGGTAACTCTCTAGGAGGCTTCCGGATCACTTAGTGTATAATCTTGCTACCTCTACTCTGCCAGATAGTGACTGGAGGGAGTCCAAGTAGTGTGTATGCGAGGGGCATTGTCAACGCCAAGTTATGTCAAGGATCTGGGTATATTCTTACCATGTGTACCCCATATCCAAAAATTTCATTACTTCATACAGCATGTTCCACCCACTTTTTCTTACTATTGAATACACCATGAATTGTCAAACTAATAGAGCAAGCTTATCTGCGAAAATATCTAAACTTCCCAAGCACTTCCTAATTCATTTCACAAATATACGTGGTCTCAATTCTAATCTCAACGATGTCCATTTCCAACTGCAGTCTGCCAAACCCCATGTACTTTTTCTGACAGAATCTCAGTTATCGGTTGATTCAACTACTGCTCATCTCAGATGCCCAAATTATTCGCTGTATGATTCCTTTCGCCTCAAAGGTGGTACTTATGCATACGTCCGTTCTGATATTCCCTGTCAGAGACTTGGCAATTTGTAATCTCCTCTCTTTGATCTTCTCTGGCTTAAAATCTCTCTACCTCATTGTGTCAAATTCATCTGTTGTCTCTACCGTTCTCCCAACTCCACTAATCACTTGGAGCACTTTGACTTCCTCTCTTTGCAACTTGACTTTCTCCAGTCCAACTTTCCTAACAGTGAGGTAATTTTCCTTGGTGATTTTAATGTTCACAACTCCAGCTGGCTTCCGTTTTCTAGTCACACCGACCCAGCTGGTCGAGATGCTGAGGCTTTTGCAATTACTAATGACCTTGCACAGATTGTTCATTTACCTACAAGAATACCGGACAATCCTAATCATACAGCCAATATGCTTGATCTTTTTCTCACAAACAACCCTTCTAAGTACATGGTCGAAGTGAGAGGCCCTTTAGGCACTTCAGATCACAACTTGGTAATTGTCTCTTCTCCAATGGAACCTTTATCTCATGGCTATTCCCAACCTCGTGTTGTTTGGCATTACAAGAATGCAAAATGGGATGACCTGCGAGACTTCGTTTCTTCTTTTCCTTGGTCGGATTACTGTTTCAAAACTTCTGATGTCAACGTTTGCTCAGATCGTGTCAGTATAATTATTCTTCCAGGAATGGAATCCTTTATCCCACACTCCACTTTAAAATCTCATCCTTTATCTAAACCTTGGTTTTCCAATAAATGTGCTAAGGCTGTTCAAGAGAAGAATGTTACATATCGTAATTGGCTTGTTTCTAATTCTTCAGTGTCATTTTCTGCATACACCAAAGCTCGCAACAATTGTAAAGCAGTTATTAATCAGTCCAAACTAGAGTTTGAACAGGCTAACAGTAGAAAACTTGCTTCTTGCCGTAATGGTAGCCGAGCATTCTGGTCTCTTGCCAAAGCTATTGGCCGCAACTTTTGCCCATCTCTGCTCCCACCTCTGTCCAAACCAGATGGCTCTGTTGTCACTTCAGCCAAGGATAAAGCTGACCTGCTAGCATTCCATTTTTCTTCCAACTCATGTATTAATGATCTTGGTAAAACACCTCCCAACACGCTCCATTCAATGCACCCTGTGGTCTTCCGTCAAAAGTATGTCAGAAGGATTTTGACGAATCTTGATGCTAAGAAAGCTCCAGGTCCCGATGGTATTTCTCCACTTGTTCTCAAAATCTGTGCTCCTGAACTTACTCCTATTCTTTGCCACCTTTTTTCACTTTCTTATTACAAAGGCGTTTTTTCCTTCTGCTTGGAAATTTGCTCAAATCCAGCCAGTTCCTAAAAAGGGTGACATATCTCTCCCATCCAATTACTTCTACTCTTTCTAAAGTAATGGAGAAATCAATTAACTGCCAACTCTTAAACTACCTAGAAACCTTCCGTCTGATCAACGATCGCCAGTATGGATTCCGTCAGTGTCGATCCACTGGTGATATTCTGGCTTATGTTACCCATTTATGGACTAATTCAATGGAAAGGTTCGGTGAAACACAAGTAGTTGACATCTCAAAGGCTTTCGATCGTGTTTGGCATAAAGGTCTTCTAAACAAACTTCCATCTTATGGTTTGCCAACTGTTTTTAGTAATTGGTTATCCAGTTTTCTCTCTGATCGCTCACTGAGGGTGACGGTAGATGGCTCTCTGTCTTCTAACTTCTCCACTAATGCTGGCATCCCCCAAGGTTCAGTCTTTCCTCCACTCTTTTTTTCTCTTGTATATTAATGACCTTCTTCCATTGACTGGAAATCCTATCCATAGTTTTGCCGATGATAGCACATTGCATTCCACTTTCCATTTTGCAAAACCTTGTCCTGCTCAATCAGCTTCAACTTCTCGAAAATCTGCTATCAATTCCTTAAATGCCGATCTTCAGGTAATTCTCCAATGGGGCAAAGACAACTTAGTTGATTTCAACCCTTCTAAAACTCAGTCTTGTCTTATATCTCGCAAAAAGGATTCTTCTGCTCCTATGCTTATCTTTAGTGACACTCCGATTTCTAGGCAAAATAATCTCTCTTTTGGGGATTACCCTGACTTCTAATCTCTCTTGGCACAAGCACATTACAAATATTGCTTCCTCTGCATCTAAAAAAAACTTTATTTTCTCTTTCGCTCTCGGCGTTACTTTTCTTCCAAACGGCTGCTCACTCTGTATAAATCACAAATCCACCCTGCCATGGAATATTGTTCCTACATCTGGGGTGGTGCCCCCAAAACCTCTCTCAGGCTTCTTGATTCCATTCAGAAGAGGGCAGTTAGGTTAATTAATGATTCATCTCTAACAGAGTCTCTCCACTTGCTGTCTCATAGGTTTCTGCTGCATGCCTTTTCTATAGATACTTCCATGGGCACTGTTCTTCTGAATTGGCTTCTATAATTCCTGCTCTCTTTCAAAACAGTCCGAACATGTGCCGCCACCAGCCAACATCCATTTACTGCCCAACTCCAAACTCACAGAACCAACTTTTCATCTTCCTTGTTTATTCATTCAACTGCCGTTTTCTGGAACAACCTTTCTTCATACGTATTTCCTGAAAATTACAGTCTACAGAAGTTCAAGTCCAATGGCAACAAATATCTTCTTTCGTCTTGTCAATCTCCAACCCAAGCACGGTACTAAGTACTATAGGTTCTAATACCTCTCGTGTTTGGGGTTTACATAAAAAAAAATAATAAAAAATAAAATTTCTCTTCCACTTTCCTCTCAGTTATTACAAAATCATTTAGCTGCCTGTCAGAGCTTAATAAACTTCTGGCACTCCCTTCCCTAAATAATTTCTCATGTATGAATGTAGATGCAGAATACTCATTCAGTTTGTCAACAAATTGAGCAAGATCATCGAGATTTGAACTATTGATATGAAGTGGACTAAACTGATTGACCCCTTCATTCTAGTGTTTATATAAGTAAAGAAGTCTTTGCTGTTCTTCTTTGCTTCCTTTGCCAAAGATTTCTCATAATCTGCCTTCACTTGTCTCACTTCCTTTGTGACTTGATTACAGACTAGTTTATATCTACCATAGGCTTCTGTGTCATCTGAAATTTTATATGTATCCCATGCATTTTTCTTCTCAGCCATGAGTATAGTTAGTTCATCTGACATACATTTAGGTCTATACCTTGAAGAGTATTTCCTAGTTATATGGAACATCTGTGCTGTTCAAAGTTTATATAGGAACTATCCAATCATTCATAGCGGGCTCATCTTTCTGCATTATCTATTTTGCTTATCAACTTATGCTCAATTCTACCTACAACAATAGACTCTAATCAATCTACAAAGTGTATTTCTCAAATGGATTTAACTTATTTTACTGCATAATGGATTTTACTGTTAATCATATTGTATTCATTGAGTGTTAAAGATAACATTTTTTTGTATAGAGGAGTATTCATAGAAGCAATGCATCATGCTTTGCCATGAATAATAACACAATGTAGAGGATGATATCTTATTAATTTAATTAATAAAATATCTGTTTCTATACCAATGGCATATTTTTTAACACTTTTAGGAGCTTTGCTTTCATTCGTGAAATGACATGATATAATAAACTTAGATTCTTATAGAATCTAATTATACAGAGTTATCAATTTATCATGTAAACTACTGGTCAATAGAGTACACAGAGGTAATTACAGCAACAGAGCACATTATGTTATTAGATACGAAGCATATTTTTAGATAGGTGGCAGATGAAAGTTTCATTGCGACAATAGTGGTAATTGAGAAGCAGTACAGCATTAATTAGAGTAATAAATAATATAGTTTTTTTTCCATGAAGCATGTGTTTAGTTTATAACATTACCTTTCATCTAAATTTTTTTTGCAATCCCCAGAAATATTCAGTATGGAAAAACTCCAGTTATCCAAATCTAACTGGGGACTGAGGGTCATTCGGATAGCCATTTTTTTCAGATAACTGATTTTAAATGCAGTCTACCTAAAGTATAAAAGATAAGCAGGAAAAATATTAATTAGAGAAAATACAATAATTTGAATTTATTATTTACACATTGCCCACTCTACATGCTTATAAAGCATTAAAATATCTACCAATGTTTTGTTTCTGGATGATTGGTCTTTTTTTCCCCATTTCAAGATTCGGTATTTTCTTTAAACACATTAATTGGGTCACAGTGAATTCTTGCAATTTAGCCCATATAGTTGCATTTTACAGATTTCACCTTTTTTTTTTGTGAGGTATCCTCATCATAATGTCCCTGTTTCATTTTTAATTTGTCCAATTCAAATTAGCATTTAATGATAAGTATTTCTTCAACTGCTAAAAAGTGTTAACCAGGTTCATCTGAACCTTCATTCAGCCAACTCCATTTAGTCATACAAATTAATTATTACACAACTTTTTATTTGCAGTAATTTAAAAAATGGTGAAATCATAGCTTTTTTTTTTAACTGTAAAGTTTAAACACTATCAGTGTGGTTGGTTATTATGATGAAGTACCACAGATAAAATTGTTTCTCTATTTCAATCATAAAAAACTATATACAACTGGAATCATGATTTTATTATAATCATGTGATTGTTTTGTTTATTATAGTTGAATATTAAAGTGTGCCAATTTCTTTTAATGAAATTACGGGGAAAAATGCAAAAACATTTTTGGGATAATAGTGAATTCTACTACAATAACTAAGATAACCTTTTATTAAATTACAGCAATTTCATCAAACAGATAGTATGAATGACCAGCACCATAACCAAAAGTCAATAGAAAATCTCTATTGAAACTTTGATTACAATGTGGGTTGTCAGAGCAGTACAAACAAGCCATGATTAAGTTGAAGTTACATGCATACTGAGTTCAAGTTATGCACTAAGGCTAACAGCCAGGTAAAGCAGTTAGGGTTCATACTCTAACTGGTTTGCCATTTTATTTGTATAAGGATATATGTTCTGGACAATTATTTTTATCAGATGAAGCTGGTTGCATTTGGACAGTTACAACTATAATAATTGAATATAGTGCACAGAAAACCCTTCCACAATATTAGAATGACCTACACACTTACAACAGAGCAGTGTGGTTGTGCCATCTCATGTAGGACCAATATTCTTACATCAAGGCAGTAACTGCTTGCACATCAATGAATTTACCGAGTTCTTTCACGAGTAACATATCTAGAGGATTTATGGCCTTTCCAATTGTAGGATCTATCACTTGCAGATTTTCGTCCGTGGAGTACACTTGAGATATAAATAATAACCTACATACTCTGGATGAAATTAAGCAAAATAGCGAGAACTGCCATCATACTATTGACAAATATCTTTTTTTTTATTGTGAGCCCAAACACAAGAGGTACCAGAGCCTCTTGTGTTTAGGTTCACTACAAAATATACATTCATGAGCCTAAACGTTTTAACCACTCTTGTATCCACAAATGGATACATCCCACAGCACGTAGGAGTGATGTCAATGACCACAACAGAAAATACAGTGATGGCATGGATAGCACAGTCAGTTTGTTGGTATGAAGCTTGTGCAATGGAGACCAGCATCTCAGCAATCAGAGGTATTCTTAGCTGTTTGAGGGCCACTGCCACTGTAGTTTGTTTTTTTTTTTTTTTTTGTAGTTGTTGGCGCATTGGCTTCTGTGGCCATAATGCACCTCCCAAGGTTTTTGCAGTACTTTGATCCAAGCCCGAGGCAGGATTCGAACCCGCGACCTTTGGGTTGCCAGGCAAGCATTTTACCCACCCGGCTAGCCCGGTCGGCTCCGCTGTAGTGGGAATGGTCTGAAGAGGGACACACAATCAACCAACCAACATGCCAGGACTGGGAAACTGGGTTGACAATCAAGGTGAATGGCAGTTGGCACATGCTGCCCAAGACAACAGATGGCTCACAATCTCTCAATTAACGGCAGCCTACAACCAAGGTGCATAGAGAAAAGTTTGAGTACACCATCCAGCAGATGCTTGAAGGTAGGCCTACATAGTAAGTGATCCATTGATGTGTCCATGTTGACCAACTATCATCAGTACCTCCACCTACAGTGAGCACAGGAGCACTGTTCCTGGACATTGGATGACTGGAAGTCACTTGGTCTGAAGAATCAAGGTTCCACATCCATCATGCTAATGGATGGGTGCATATTCAATGGCAAGCAGGTGAACAGCTGCAACCAGACTGCACAGTTAGACAAAAACAGGCAGTGGTAGTGGTATCTTGGTTTGGGGGATGTTTGAGGACATCACTGGGTCCCCTCAGTGAACACACACTCTCTCAGCCAGATCCTACCTTAGCAGCATTGTTTTGGACCAAGTTTTGTAACTATACAGTGACTGTGTATCCAAATGGCCTGGACTCTTTCAACAAGGCAGCACCCCCATATCAAATGGCATGTAATAATGTGCAGGAATGATTCGAGGATCCTGTCCAAGCATTTTGTGTGTGTGCTCTCCTAGCCATCAAATCCCCCCAATCCACCTAAAATCAATCCCATCAAACTGGTAAATGCAGCACACTAGTGACTTGTTCCATTGCCAAATTCTGGGATGCCCTTCTGTCCAACTAGGCCAGGATACCTGCAGTCTCATAGAGTCAATGCCATGCCAGGTGCAAGCGGTTACAATGGTGAAGGTGGCCCGCAACATGCTATTAAGTAGGTGGTCATAATGTTTTGGCTCAGGAGGGAGGGGGTGTGTGTGTGTGTGCGCGCGTGCGTGTGTTCAATGCAACTCTATGAATATTTTTATGGAGGTGCACCAAACAAATGCATTTATACACAAGCAGGTGGAAATTTTAGCACTTTCTACAAGTGTCTTAATTAAATTCTGCATTTGTTTTTAATAAAATTTTGTTGCATTGAACAGTGGGGTGCACTTTAATTTATTAACTCTATAACTAATTTATGAATAAATGCATTTTGTGAACAGCATTATTTTACATCATAC
This sequence comes from Mastigoproctus giganteus, assembly GCF_048544385.1. Taxonomy (NCBI): domain Eukaryota; kingdom Metazoa; phylum Arthropoda; class Arachnida; order Uropygi; family Thelyphonidae; genus Mastigoproctus; species Mastigoproctus giganteus. Next base: position 135,028,542 of record NC_143578.1, on the reverse strand, counting down.
CATGTTGTGATTCTCATTATTTTCCATAATGGTTAACCTGTCAGCAATAGTGCCTGCTTGGACAGAATCATCAGCATAATGTCTACTGTACATCAATCCCCAGTCCAAGTGTAATGGCTCTCACTCTGTCTACCATCCTAATCCAAGTAATTTTGGAAGTAAGGCATTATTGTTTACTCAGCATTACATGCAGAAAGGATCAGACAGCCACTGCACCACCCTTTCTGTTACTATTTTTGTTTCACTCTGTGTAAACAAGCACAGTTCTTCCCACTCAACATTTGACACTATTCCTATAAATAGTTAGAAACCAGTCATTTTATGTTTGAATTATTATATACAATGGTTTCTTGTTTATCATTACTATTATTCATTTTACAAAACATATTACAGATGTCTCCAATCACCATGTATGAGAATATAGTGGAGAAAAATAAACAAGAAATTAAATATAAAACAGAGGTAGCAAACAGATGTATGTTCTAATAGAGAGGATACATATATCCGGTATATATTCTAAGTGGAAATACAAGTGTATCCATAATCCTGAAGTTTTGTGCAATTAATTATTTTCTAAACTTGAAAATGGAAGAGCCTAATAATTTGATGTTCATATTTTATCTTAAAATTTTTCATAAAAATAAAAAAATTACATTTAATAAATATCATAATCCCTAATAAAAGGACAAACACTATACTATAAGCAAATAAAAAAAAAAAAAAAGTAGGATTTGTCAGAACCTCTGTCACTGTTACAATTAATGACAACCCCTGCTGCCCAGTTAATGACTGAATCATCTTTGAAAGGCAGTCCTTAACACAAGAAGGTAACCTTTTAAGTTATTCTACTTTATTAGTAAGCAGCCTCCGTAGCCGAGTGGTCAGGAGCGGGAGTGCAGTAGAGCACACTCTTTTTTTGTAGACCAGGGTTCAAGCCCATGACTGCTAAATACGGTCAATCTGCCAACCCACACTGGACCAGCGTGGCAGATTATGGTCCATTTCCCTCAGCATGAATTGTTGAGGAGGCATCCATCCTGCAGTGGGTTGATAATGGCTGCAGTTTACCTTTTTACTTTATTAGTAAAGAGATTTAAAATGACTGTGTACAATAATTTTGCACTCAGACAACTATTTCCATGTGTCATTTACTGTCTGGATAAATGCAGAGAAACTGAATGATACTAGTATAAACTACTACTAATGTACAATTTAAACTCCTTTTGTTTTTCCACTCTAATAATTCAAAATCACAAAAAGGCCTGCTAGTCAAATAAGTCTCAAATCCAAACAAACAAAATTGTAAGTTGATTTATTTTTTTAAGATAAAATAGAAACCCTCCAATTGATCATGAAATAATTCTTAAATGATGTCATTTCTGAGGTTAAAATTTTCCTTATCTGACATATTACCAATACTATTCAAAAAAAAATAATAATAATAATAAAATAAACATGAATAAAGCTCCTCTTTTTATAAAACTTATTAACATAAAGAACAATGACATCCAAAAGTTAATAAGTTAATACATATCGAAACAAAATTAATATAATGGGTTGAACTCTAGTATATAAAAGTTCTTTGAATACAAAGCAGACCATAAATATGAAGGTGACCATATATGCACACGCTGAATGTAACTAACTTTCAACTTTTTGGAGTGAAACTATTATTAACATTAGCAGAGGCATACAATGCAAGAAAGCAAGCTTATGCAGCATCAGTCAAAAAAAACCAGCTCCCATTTCACTCCAAATGCTGTCCAGCAAAGCCTTAAATTTATTTAAGCAATCAACTTCCACAACAAGATATGGAAGCAATCAACTACTGCTGGCTAAAGGAAAATTTCCACACATCTATTATACAACTGTCTTTCCTCAGTTTGAATCTATGCCACCTCAGGTTCTTAATCTGAGCAAGAGGAAGAATCCCATCAGCATTGAGCTTGCTCAACCCATTCAAAGGCTTATACACCTCAATCAGATCACCTCGCATGTGCCTAGTCTCCAGGCAGTGCAATTTGCAGAACTTAAGCCTAACTCGGCAAGAGCAACCTTTTGTTCTTCTCACCGATCTTGTTGCCCTTCTTTGTACTTGTTCTAGCAACTCTACATCCTTCCTAAAATGGGGCCTCCAGACTTGTACATGGTATTCAAGGTGTGGCCTGACAATTGCCTTGTACAGTGGGATAATCACCTCCTAGCAAAATTCCTATGTCATTGACAACACTCCATGATCTACTCTGGCAGCCTGTTTGCAATGTTCATGTCTGAATGCACAATTACCCCCAGGTCTGTTTCACTCTCCACTTCCCTGAGTGTAGTACCACACAGTTGGACTGTTTCGTTTGGGTTACTGCTACCCATATGCAGTACTTTCCATTTGTCAATGTTAAACCTCAGTTGCCACTTCTCAGCTCATTTGCCCAACTTATCTAGATGCAATTGCAATAGCATACTGTCTTTACTGTAATGTGTAATGTCTTTACATTAACAATCTTGCCAACCATTGTACCATCTGCAAACTTGGACATTAAGCCTGATATAACTTCATCAATATCACTGATGAATACACAAAACAACAATGAGCCCAGCACTGAACCCTGCAGAACTCCACTAATAACATTAATCTGCAAAGAGCAGTGTCCATTGATTACCACTCTCTGTCGTCTCCCACTCAACCATCCCTTTATCCATTGTAGCAACTTACCCTTAATGCCATACTGCTCCAATCAGTGCAGCAGTCTTCCATGTGCAACAGTATCAAAAGCTTTCCTGAAATCTAAATATATGATATCAAAATTATTTTTGCATCCAGTTCCTTTGTGACCACATCACAGTATCCAATCAAAGTGGTCAGACAAGACCTCCCTTTAACAAATTCATGCTGTGTCTTAACTGCTATTGCAGTCTTGTCTAGATGATCCTGCAATGCTTCTTTAACCAGTGACTTCATTATTTTCCCCAGAATATAAATTAAAATAAAACTTGTCACCTTTTGAACCCTCTTTGTGAATTTGGGATACATTTGCACACCCCCAGTCAATGGGGACTTCCCCTGAGTCTAAGGAAGCTCTCATAATTATGACTAAGGGTTTGCTTACTTCCTTTGATGCCTCCTTTAATATAACTGGATAGATCCCATCCACCCCAGGTGCCTTCCTTATATTTAATTTCAACAATTTCTCCTCCACTTTTCTCTCAGTTATTACAAAATCACTTAGCTCCCTGTTAAAGTTTGATAAGCTTCTGGCATTCCTCTCCTTGAATAACTCCTCGTGTGTGGATGTAGATGCAATATACTTATTCAATTTATCAGCTACCTGAGCATGATCATCAATAGTCAAACCATCTATGTTAAGTGGACCATTCTGATTCATCCCTTTCCTCTTAGAGTTTACATAAATAAAGAACTTTTTGCTGTTTTTATTTGCATCATTTTCCAAAGATTTCTCGTAATCTGCATTCGCCTGCCTAACCTCCTTTGTGATTTGATTACAGACTAGCTTATATCTGCCATAGGGTTCTGTGTCGCCTGATAATTTATATCCATCCCATGCATTTTTCTCCTCTGCCACGAGACTCATTAATTCATCTGACATCCATTTGGGTCTAAACCTTGAACAGTATTTCTTAGTTGGTATGAAAAGCCTAGTAGCCTCCAAGATTAAGCCTTGAAAGCTTCCCATTTAGAATTCACCATTGGTAACATCATCAGTTGATTCCACTGTATAGAATTTAAAAGCTGTCTGAGACCACTATAGTCACCTTTAGGAAAGCAAAAGCCCTTTCCTTTATCCGTGATGGTAGTTACATCTTAAATTAAATCCCACATCGGTACACTGTGATCACTGTCACCCAATGGTTCCTTTATCAGGAAATTCTTAATGCATGAATAATTGATCTGCTGATAATCAGATCAATAGTATTATTCCCTCTGGTTGCATCTCGAACATATTGCTGTAGAAAACAGTCATCCAATAAATCCACAAAAGTCTTGCTAGTGTGCGAGTGACCAACCCACATCTGGAATGTTAAAATCCCCCATTATAAGACATTCTGATTTACTGGCCCACTCATTTCTCTGCACAAATGCTCATTGTAAGATTCATTAGGCCTATAACACACACCTACTCTCATTTTCCCTTTCCCAGTGCTTATGTCACACCACGCTGACTCAACATTTCATTGTCCACCAATGTCAACTGGATGCACTTCCTTAGATTTTGTGTTTCATAACTAACAGCACAACCCCTCCTGCCTTCCTGTCTTTTCTGTAAACATTGTACACCCCAAATTACAATTCTGCCCTGCTTAAATCTGTGACACCACGTCTCTAATATCCCAACAATATCCACCTTTGATGTCTTGACAAGCACTTCAAACTCATCAAATTTATTAACTATACTTCTAGCATTGGTGTACATGGACCTGTTTCTACTCTTAGTTACCCTAACACAGCCCATGTATTTACTTGTTTCACTGTGACTCCCAGAGCCCTGGAAATCCCCAGCAACTGGCTGCTGCTCATTCCAGGCTGCTGCTCATTCCAATAGAAGCAGTGCAAGAATCACTTTTGCCTCTGCCTGCGGCCACTGTTAATCTTTTAGTCTGTGCATCCCACCAAGCTAGTAGTTTTCCAACCCACCTAACACTGCCTCAATAGTATCAGCAAATATTCTTGCACCCTTTCTATTTAAGTGTACCCCATCCCTGTAGAAGATTTTCAATAGGATAGAGATAAGGCAATGCAATAGACAATTCTCAGAAGTGGAAGGCAATCGGACAATGTAAGAATGCCAAACCCATGCAGAGGCATTAAAATGGCTAAATGGTAATAGTAATGAAGTAAGAACCACCATTGATATTACAAATATACACACAGGCCAAAAAAACAAACCTTTATTCATTATTGATTCGGGCCGCCTTTGTGTCAAATAACAGCAAGTGTGCAGTGCAGCATGGATTCTACGTGTTTTAATGCATTTTGGTCTAATTGTAACCATTCTTCTGACAAAATTTAAGACAGACGACTTTGTTGGAGAATAGCTGTCTCTAGTATATCCCACACATTCTCAATAGGATAGAGATCAGATGAATGTGGGGCCAGGGAAGATGGTAGAAATCGATGCCATGTTCTCAGAACCATTCTTGCAAGACTCTGGCAGGCTGCGTTGTTGCATTGTCATCCATAAAGTGGCCATCACTTTCGAGATAAAAGTGTAACACTGCAGAGTGCAGTAGATCTGACACAAAATTCAGGTACTCCCTGGATGACATTCGACTTTCTACTGGTATCAACAGACCCAATCCGTGCCAACAAACCATTCCTCATGCCATGATACCACCTCCAGATGCTTGGGTTGTCTTAACAAGATAAGCAGGGTCCAGTGCATCATGAGGTTCTCACCACACTCTCTGCATACCATCAGTGAAAAACAAAGAGTATCGTGATTTGTCTGACCAGATGACTTTCTTCCATTGTTCCCCTTCCCAATCGTGACATTCTCAGCACCACTGCAAGCAGATTTTTCTATTTTTCTCTAAAAAAAGTTACTTCCAAATAGGCAGGCGACTACCAATACCCAATTTCTTCAATCCCCTGTGTGCGGTATGGGTTGAAATAGGGCAGTTCTATGCCTGGTTAAATTCAGATGTTATTTGCTGCACAATGGATGTCCTATTTTTCTGTGCAGTCCTCCTTACAGTATGACAGCTTCGCTCTTGAAATATTGTTTTCTGCCGCATTTACTGCCATGTGTAAAACATTTACTGCAACATTTTTCCTGTCATGTGGAAAACCACTTGCTTTCCAGTCATTAAAACCCTTTGAGATGGATGCTTTGAGGAACCAGTTCACAATTCAAGAAACCTTTCATTTCTTGAATCATGGCTCCTTGCCAAACATGCACCCACAAATAAGACCTTTTTCAGTCTGATAGATCACACATTTTCCTCACTCTGGCTTCAGATTACTGCAGTCATACAATCCTTGCATTGTTTATACTGAATGAGGCAAACGTTATCACCCTACATCACAGTTTTATTTGCATTTCTTCTGTCTGTGACTGTCTTAATACAAAGGTTTGCATTTTTTTGACAATACCATAAGGATCGGGTCAAAGCTGTCCTGAAGTCATTTCATCACATAATGCCCTCAAGGCTAGCCTTATAATGCACATAAACTTAGACTTGAGATTAATTACCATTACAGAAGGATCATTCTGATGCAAACTGCTGATAGGAAGATTAAAGAAATGAATCTTTAGGCATGATTCTGCTGCTACATCACCTTAACTGTGGCACAGAATCTATGTGAACTGCACCCAACAATATAAGACCATGTCAAAAACCATCTCAGGTCATATGCAGATTCAGAATACTACATAGTGGGTGGATGGTTAGGAAAGAGAGTGAAAAAATAAATAAGTAAGTAATAATAACATCACGTAAAGAAACAAAACATATTTAAGAGACAAGAGGTGGATTTTTAATGGTTACTGTTCTGAGTTGATCTGGTCTTGGGTAACGTTATGAGATTCAGTATTGGGTACCTGGTGTTTCTGACATTTGTTAATGATCTAGTTCTAGTTAAATTATTTATTGGTCTAAAAAATGGAAAGTAAAGTATATTGTTAAGCAAAAAATATACATTTGGGTAATAGTAATCCAAGATTATCTTATTACAATAGAATGTTGGATTATCTGAAATAATTTGAAAGGCTGATTTTTCTTCTTTTTTTAATTAATAGTAGTATTTGAGACAAATGTTTATTATGTTACAAGAGTATTTCTGCCTTTTTTTTATGTCATATATCTGGTGAAATGTTGGATTAGGACTAATGGGTTTTCTCGGAAACCATGAGCGATTAGAGTTTAGTCATTCACTTCCATGAACCCAATTTTCCACGACATATTTTTTTCCTCTTCATTTCATGTTTAGTTTAGCTCCAGATTCAGTAAGAATAATAACAGTCCAAAACTGTGCGATTTATTATTTTTCTCAGTTTTTTTTTATGATAAAATATCAATGAAAAGAAAAATGTGTAGTTTTAACATTGCAACAAAAACCAGAAATTATTAATAGAATTAGAAAATGTGAAAATTTAGGACATCAAGAAAAAGTCCAATGCTATATCAGAATTTGTGTCGACTAATAAGGATAGTGAAGGAGTATCTAGCAGAAAAAAAAGAAGACTATGTCAAAACCTGAAAATGCTGCTTTAGAGAGAGTGCATTTTATTTGTGGTTTCTTCAGAAGAGAAGTTTAGGTGAGCCAGTGTTTGGATGAATGTTGTGTGAAAAAGCATTAAATTTTAAAGAAAATTAAGAGATAATGAAGATTTTAAGGCAAGCACAAGTTGTCTGAAAAACTTTAAATTGAGACACAAAATATAATTGAACTTCACATAGGTGAGAAACTTTCTGCAGACGAATCAGCAGCGGCATCCTTTAAAAGTAACTTTGCCTCAGTTATAGCGAATTACAAAAAAGAAAAAGTTTATAATGTCAGTGAGACAGGCTTATCCTGGGAAGTATTACCGAGAAAAACCCTAACCACTAAAAGAGAAATGTCTGCACCACGTTTTAAGATGAGAAAAGAGCAAGTTACAATTGTTATATGTGCAAATGCTACTGGAATGCACAGATTGCCTGTGCTCATTATAGGTAAGTCGAAAAAAAACTGAGAGCATTTAAAAATGTTTCTAATTTTTCTGTTTTGTACAAAAATCGGAAAAATGCCTGGATAGATGTTTGTTTTCCAAGACTGGCTTATAAATTTTTTTATTGCTGAAGTTAAAAAAAAAGACAGAAAACCACAAAATAAACTGGCAAAGTTTTACTTCTCTTAGATAATGTACCATCCCATCCATGTGAGAATGACATTAACAGCATTGATCCAAATTTTCAAGTTTTATTTCTCCCACCAAACATGACTTCTCTCATTCAGCTTTTAGACCAAGGCATTATTGAGACTTTTGCTTCTTTCCGACAAAGATTCAGACGGTATCAATTTTGTTTTATAAAAATTTGAACATTTTGGAATCAGTTTTTATGATTGCTGAGGCATGGAATAATGTTTCTGAATTAATACTTGCCTGTGGATGGCAAAAACTCTGACCAGAGGCTGATTCAGGAACCTGTAGCGAAAATATTCAACCAAACTCACTTGCGAAGGAAAAATTTGTAAAAATTCTTTCCATCATTCCTGAATGAGAGGATTGTGATGAAAACGATATTGACAAATGGCTTTTATGGAATGCCCAGGATCAAATATTTCAAATTTATCAGGTGATGACATTGTCTGTGCTCATTTGAAAGAAGAAACTTCTGGGGATTATAGTGAAGAAGAGGAAATTCCAATTGAAGAAACTAGACAGCCAACACAAGTAGCGAAGCTATTACGGCATTAAAAACAGCACTGAAATGGGCGGAAAACCAGGAAGAATGCGATATAACCAAATTGATATTGTTAAGGAACTTGAGGGGTTTAGCAGCAAAAAAAGGTCACAACAAATTAAACAAAAAATGATCAAACATTTTAAAAAATTTTTTTACATTTTTTTCCGCATAAAATTTGCAGTAAAATACATACTTATGTAAATGTGCAAATTTGTATTTATAAATTATTACAGTATTTTTTTTTAATTAAATAAATTTGGTTTTTTTCGTGTTATTTAAATTCTCTTTCTTTTACTTAATACATTATAACAGAATTTATTTAATCTTACCTTACATTTGATTGTCCAGAAGAGGTCTGGCATTAATTGTTCTGGATAACTGACTGTCTACTGTACTTGGAAAGCAACAAAATTAAGATAGTTGACAATGAAAATGACTAAGCAGCATTTGTGCAATATGATATGAAAGCCTCTCATATCATATATATCATATCTCTATAATGTATAGACAGACTGCAAGAATTTCACATCAAACTTGGTCTATGAAGCATGACAATTTTGTTAAATAAGTAATTGGCCTTGGTTAGGACACATCTCAAGTACTGTACACAAATTTGCCATTTCCATTTCAGCAAGGGTTTGGTTCTGCTGAAAAATGTGCAGCAAAGAGCAACAAGGTTAGTTATTAATGTAAGGAGACTAACCTGGGGAAGGAAGAGAACTACATTGAACTACTTTAGCAAATTAATTAATGGGGTGTTTCACAAACTAGAGGGCATAAACAAATTAAGCAAGAATGATTTCTGACTGGATATAAGAAAATTATCTTTTAACCAAAAGGGCTATTAACCACTGATTACATTACTCCTAATCTTATAGAACAAGGAAGAGCATATGTAAATGTAAGGGAGGTTTGGGGACCTGGATGAAATCTGATTTTTTTTTTTAAGGCTGATGCTGAATAACTTGCTTGCATTAGTTTGCCTTCAACCAGCAGTACTTGCTGAGTAACCCTGATTGTAAAAAAACATGGTTGCATGGCATCTGAGATGTGCCCAACTTATTTTTTATTTTTGAAAAAGATTTTGAGTTTTTTTTAATTCTGCTTGAATTATGCCAATATCTGATCTTTTACTAATGGATTGCAATACTTATTAAATGTGGGTTTTTTTTTTATGAAAATTTAAAAAAGATGTTATTTTCAACAAGACAAAACTTTTATTAGTTCTGTTGAAAATGAGACAAAAATTATAGTCATAAAATTTTATAATTCAGAAAACCGTTAAAACAGGAAAATTCAAACTTATGCATACACATCTATCACTATATTTTGTCAAATAAAGGAATAAACACAAATACAGTCGGTCCTCGTATAACACGTGTTTACATTACATGAATTCGATCATACACGATTTATAAATAGGGGAACGATATCTTATATAACACGAACCGAATTCGCTTATGCACGATTCGCCTTCGTGTTTACAAGAAATGGCAGTCGAACGTGGAATCACCCCAACTGAACGCAACACGATAGGAATGAAGAAGATTCTGAAAATGTATTTATGTGTTTTATATCAGTGAAGGGGAAACACATTTCACCATAATAACGTAAAAACCCACACAATTCCAGCTATCGATAATTTGCAATTGCAATTAGATCGAGTTTACGACCAGTTTATAACAGATTCCACTAGCAGAAACGAAACTCGAAATTGTTTTTATTGTTTTATGGTAGTAACCCCTAGAAATGTGCTTTAGTAAAATGTGAGGTGTTAATAGTGTATCTCGGCCTTTACGGTGTTGTTTATTCAGTTGCTACACACACGCAGCTTTGTTTATGTGTATTAAGGGTGCCTCCTCGTTTTGTAATTGTGCTTTAAAAATGAGTAAAATACTTAAAAGGTGTGAAAAGGAAGCGTCCTGGCGAAGACACTGCAGATTCAGAGAGAAAAAAAAAAAAAGCAATATCGATAAACAGAGGCGGACTGGGTCAAAAATTCTTACCCGGGAAAATTTATAGTGGCCTCATACTACGGTTTATGGCCAAAATCACACCGGCCTCCGGGGTTTCCCCGGTAAAGCTTATGGCCAGTCCGCCTCTGTCGATAGAGAAAAAAATATGAAATTGTGAAACGCTTTGAGCAAAATGAAAGACCATGTGATATTGCACGTGCTACGGACCTAAATGAGGCAACGCCGAAAATTACAAAGAATGTGGAGAAAATAAAAACAACTTTCATTGCAGGAACAACTCAAAGTGTAATTAAAATCCATTAGATTAAGACACAAGAATTGGAAGAGATGGAACGGCTGTCTTTTCTATCTGTTTTTCGATTTTCTATGTTTGGATAGAAAATCAAACAAAAAACAAGTTTGCTTATGATAGAAGCAAAAGCATTAGCAATATTTTATTACGTAATAGTCGTAATAAAATACGTAAGCATTTTATTACGACTATTTTATTTAATATAATAAATTTTTTACGAATAAAATACGTATTTTATTCGTAAAAAATACTTTTTAGTATTAAAAAATACTAAAAATACTTTATTATAATATAATAAATAATAAAAAAAATAAATATTTTTTATTATTTATTATATTATAATAAAAAATATTATATTATTTTTTATTACGTATTTTAATCGTTATAAAATACGTAAGTATTTTATAACGATTAAAATTACCCGATTATTTATTGTGTTTGGTAATGTTTTGGTTCCAAATGTGTGTTCAATCTTGGGTGGTCGGCACCTAACCCCACTTTTCCCATAGGGCCTGTTGTTTATATTGCACGATTTTGCATTGCACGAGGGTTGCTAGGAACACAACTATTGTGCTATACGAGGACAGACTGTAATAACAATTGAAACAAGAAACCATTTTATATCAATAATAATAATAAAGACAAAAAATGCATTTCATAAAATTATTTAATAGTTTTGATTCCTGAGTAAGCCAATGGGGTAGTTAAGGTTTCCACAACACTGAAACTGAACTTGGCTTGTTGAAGTGGAAAGAAGAAATAGTAAATAGCTGCAGGAGCATATTGAGGGGGTGGGCAGAGAGGGAATATGGCCCCTTAACCAAAAATTTTAAATTAAAGAATGCAGGAAATTTAGAACACAGGAGGCATTCTAAAAAAAAAAAAAAAAAAAACTCAAACGCCTGGTCGCCATGCCCCTTATGATGATACCTGGACCTGGTCGCCATTGGATATGCCATTGAATAGTTGCACGGGACCTGACAGGTTCTTTGCACACAATTCCAAGTAAACAATAATTGATCACTTCCAAAATTATTCAAATAAAAGTTTAATTATATTTAAGAATTATATGATATTCGTACATAACATACTTAGAGTTTCAGTCATTAATACTAAACCCCGATTAACGTTCAACAGTTATTTTATATAGGGACCTGTCTAGTCCCTTGTGAGCAATGCAGGGTAAGCACAAATATTAAAGGTTTGGTGTGAACAGGCATCATCACCTGTGGTTCCAAGAAGCTTTACATCTTCATGAAGGAAAATTTAATGGGTCATAGGTATTTTAGATTAAACTTTTAATTTATGTTTGTCCTTTTGCAAATGCTATTGTAGAACACCTCATTTTAATAGATAATACCATACTGTGAATAGTAGAGTAATATTTAAAAAGTAAAAATATAGCATATAATGACTGGCCTTCTCAGTGTTCACACACAAGAGAGAGAGAGAGAGAGAGAGAGAGAGAGAGATCCCTACGAATTAAGGGCCACTGCTGCAATCTCACTGGAAATAACTGCCTTGTGCTCAGCATAAGATATGAACCAGGTATGGCTAAGCCAAAATCATATTTCATGTTATCTCATGCTTCATTAACTTTTATATTTTATGTTCTCATATGTTCATTGACCAATAAACTGATGATACGTTCAAATTTTTTTCATACCAAATGCATATCTCTTCCAAAATATTTATTTAAATACAATGACTGCACCTTTATATATTCAATTTTTTGTGTTTGCTTAATTTTTGAATTCCACTGTATTTAGAGAAACAATGAAACTGCACAAAAAAATAATGTGGTGTGCTTCTTTTTTTTTTCATTACTTACATGAGAAAGTCATGGCATCTGTTCAGAACTACCAATATATAAACAGCATTATATATATTATTGCTCAAACCTTTCCAAGAAAGAACAGGGTACTTTCGGAAGTCTGAAATTTCTGATTAATTTTAAAATGACAACCAATTTCCATAGAAAGAAACCAATTTCTATTAGCTTTGTTATCTAAAAATATAAAGTTATAGGAAATGAGTTCAATTGCTAACAAAGATGATATAACAATAATATAATCTCATAAGTAATACTTATATACAGAAACTGTATAAATACAACTGTACAGATCTTACTTAAATACAAAGGAGAATTAAAAATGACTTAGAATTCTTTTTTTGGTATCAAATTTCCTGTTCGACAAATGACAGTTTTTCTAATATATCTACAAACTAGGCTTATAAAATTCTAGCATTCGTATGATGCTGTTATTGCTAAGCTATTTTCAATCTTAAAGAAACTAGTTTAAGACAAAAAGTAAATCAATGCTCATATAACAGAGATGCTAACTCATACTTAAACTGCTTTACAGTGAACCACTGAAATACCCAAAACTTACTGGTATTTTTATGGCTGCAAAACATTTTTAAAATACTACTGCTTACATTAAAAAATAAACATCTGCTTTTCTTATCAACACATTTTTAACTTGCAAAGTTATCTTTGGATTTTCAAGGATCCAATATTAATTAAGTTATCACAGACTGGTAAAGTAGTCATCGAAGTGCTCCTACAAATGCAATATCTGATAGATTAGATGAAACAGGCAAACAATCTGTCACAAATGCAGAATCAGATTTGGCATGATGATAAGGCCGAACCAATCTTCTAGGCACAGGTTTCATACCGTTGTCTTTAGTTAATGGCACAACATCAGGAGGATAAGAAATATGGGACCTCTCTGATGAATTTTTTGAATGCTTCTTTACACTGTTACCTTGTTCGCGTTCTACTGGAGACACTGTGTTCTCACTTCTAGGACTTATGAACTGGGCAGTACACGAATGCGAACGGTGATACTCATGCTTTCTAGTCATATGATTGCCATTTAAATGAGAACAGCTCCCACTCAAAGAGCCAAAAGGAGAATCTGGATGGATAAATGAAAATTCAGAAGTTACAGACCTTGCATAGGATTTTAGTCTCTTTGAATCTGAATGTCTTGAAATCTCGGGAGTGGAAAGTACATGTTGTGCATACAATGATCTTTGAGAAAGAGCAGGAGAAACCTGTAGCGAACGAAGTGATGGTTTCTGAAGATAACTGCTTGTAGACTGGCTTCCTATAGATACTAAGGAAGAATACGAACCTGAAGAACAGCGTGGAGTTACGAAAAAGCCCAATTCATTTTTCGGAGATGAGTCACTGAGCTTTGATTCACCACTAAAATCGATATCTGTCAAAACTGCAAAGAAAGGGGGGAAAATAATGTCACAAGGCTGCAGAAATCACTAGCAGTTTGGAAAAAAAAAAGTTAAAAATACTTAAGATTACACCACTCTGCATGGTTTTCGATGTTTGTAAACTAATAGCTGTTTCTAATACTGTTTTTTACAATGATTTCAGAAATGTTTTCATTTTTTATCATACCATTTTTTCACAAATAATTTAAGTTGATGTCATGAGTTGTATTATTGAACGTATTAAGCTAGGAAAAAATGCTGGGAATTTGTAAACTAATTCTTCACATGTTGGCAACACTGCATTCAGTCATTTGTTTCTTGAACTTGAGAGCTACATGAAGCATATATCAACGTGAGCTTGGCTTATTTTTGTGTCAAACTTGTGCTGAAAAGTAAGCTTTTCGTGTCAAACTTGTGCTGAAAAGTGAGTAAAATGTTTTCACGCAAGTGTTTGAACAATCTAAACTTATTTTGTTACATTTGTGGAAATTATGTAATCCTCAAGCAAAGACAAGATATTACAAAATTTGTAAAAAAAAAAAAAAAAAAAAAAAATGTGTATTGTGCTTATTTTGGAGTGAAACTCGGCGACTCAAACTTGCTGCGTTGATTAAAGAACACAGTTTGTAAACTATTGGTAGATCCAAAAACTATCCTCCTTCCAAACATCAAATTGGGTTTGATAAACAGTTTGTGAAAGCTTTACCCCAAGAATATCCCTGCTTCAACTACCTTTGTATTAAATTCCCATCGATCACCCAAAGGAAGCTAAAACAATGTATTTTTGTTGGACCTTGAATTTGCACACTGATGAGGGAATTATGAATAAAAGAGGAAAAACAGGCATGGATTAGCTTCAAGGTTTGTTGCTGAGAACTTCTTAGTGACAAAGACCCAGACTATAAAAATATAGTTGAAAATATTTTGGCAAACTTCAAAAAGCTGGGCTGCAACATGAGTGTCAAGGTACATTTTTTACACTCCCCCATTGACTACTTCCCACAAAATCTAGGAAGTGTTAGCAAAGAACAGGGTGAGAGGTCTCACCAGGACATTAAAAACATGAAGTACTAGGGGAGGTGGAATATAAGCATGATGGCTGACTATTGCTGGATGCTGAAGAGGGACTGTAAAGTAGAAGGATCTGCAAGAAAATCAAAGAAATTAAAATTTGGCTCTCCCCATTCGTAGATCAGTTTTTAAAGTGAGAAGTGAATGTTTAGTGGACTTTGACCAGGATGCCCTTTTTAATAGTGTTTTAAACATGCATTTAAATGTGTCTGGTAAAAATATTTAAATATAAGTCTTGTAATTTTTGAAGAAACCCAACGTGATAGGATAGGAACAAAATGAAAGTCATTTTTGAAATCAGCATTAGAAAATTATTCAGAAACACTCTTTTCTGAGAAAAGATCTGTAATTTTTTTTTCAAAATGCAGAGTAGTGTTATTTATACAACAGTATCAATATATAAAAATTAATATTAGATGTATACTATAAACTACTATAGTCTACAATGCCACTACTGAAGTAGCATTATGCACAACAGAATAAGTTAGATAAGAAAAAGAGGAATTACCTCTGATGTCCTGAAGGATGCTTCTGTGCTAATAAGTATTCTACAGGACATCAGAGGTAATTCCTCCTTTTCTTAACTAATTGATATAAAACATAGAACGTATTGAGCCATTGCAGCTCTGACATCTATGAATAACAGAATAGAGTAGCTGGCAACTTTCAGAAATCTGAATCCCGAAAACTTCTCTGTCTTCCAACCAGAATGCTTTTCCAGAAATGGTTCATCCAATTACACAATTACTAATTACTTCTTTGCAACTTTTTTTGTGTGGGTGTGTAGGGGGAGGGCACAAGGTTTCGATGCTGTATTTTTATATAGCATGTAAATGGACAAAATGATTAATGCAGCTTACAAAATCAAACACTGAAATGACAAGATTTAAAAATATATATATATGATTTTTTTTAAAATTAAAACAGCTGAAAATTGAAAGATAAATCTTTTATAAATTAACAAAACTATAAATTAAAAATAAATCTTTTTTAAAAGAAATCTATTCATGAACATAAACATTTTAAATGTGGACAAATTGCAGATTTTTTTTTTTACGCTCACCACATATTTTCACTCACTCACACACAGCTATCAACCTTTTGACTTCTAGAAAGCAGGTTTTGTAAAAAGCAACTAAACTCTGGCCTTAAAATTAAATATCACTAAAAAGTTCATTATGTATCAAGATATTGCAACAGCACTGTTTCCCAGTACGATATGTTTTCAAAAAGTGTAATCAGAATTTTTCTGTCTGTACATTTCTGTCCTGGACTATCTGTTAGACACAGCCAACTGATTAACACTCCTGCAAGGAAAATACTATTTTAGATTTAAAAAATTAAAAGTTGTAAGAGTTTCTGGCAAAAGAATTACTTAAGCCACGTTGCACCTTCAATGCATTTGAGACCAAACATGGCAACTGCTGAGGGAACAAGCAAGATAAATTCAGAAGCAATTAAAAAATTCTGTATTTTTTTATAAAGGCAAAAAATTCTGAGATGCAGAGAGAGAGAGCTGAAGAAAGTCGGGCAAGTGTTGTGCAAGGTGCATTCAATGATAATATGCTTTACTGTAAGGGCTGTGTGATAGTGTGTATATTGAGAAGGATCATCTCCTGTGAGTAGAAAAAGGTAAGTTTTGTGTATCCTATTTGGATTCTCACTAGGATAACATTTTGTCTGTTTTGGCAAAAGCTGAAGGCCCATAATTGCAATTAAAGTTTTAATTGCTGAAGCTTAAACTATATGATTTAGTGTGCTGTATGTCGGTGATTTTTGGATATTCTCTGAATAGTGTTTACAAATTAAGGTTCTACTGAATGGATGCTTGGCAGGAAAAGACAGCTAATTGCCAATTCTCACAGAAACAAATCAGCTGATATCTTATGGGCTTTAATTAGGGTTCAGTAGTGATGCAATAATTTGCAAAGCTAATAAAGTACTTTGTGTATATTATGCCCTTTTGAGCTGATAAGAGGAAACTACTGTTCTAGACTAAGCTTTATGGCATATAATTCAGCAGTGTAACTACTTCATTCTGTGGGAAATGATATAAAAGCAGTGCTATCAAGGCATACAAATGTGGCACTTCACTGTCAGACTTTGAACTTAGTATAAATTTTAATGAGGTGGAGACAATTTTGTGTATGAACAGCATGTAGTTGTTGATATTAATGTTCACTAGAGAGTATTTCCTCAGGTCTCGAAATAAATATCACAAGCAGGTACTAAGGTGTCTTGTAGGATCTCAGAAGACTTTATCAGAGAGTATGTTCCAAGTTCCTGTTAGTTCTTAGGTCTGAATTGCCTCTGGTCTGTTTTCAGAACTGAAGATGTTCTGAAAACACTCAGGGCAATCCTGAGGACAAAACAACTGGACAGGGTGTGGATCATTAAGTACTGGTCAAATGGGGTGTGTATAAGCAGGCTTTGAAATTTAGATCTTAGTTAAGTACTAACTTCTTTCTTTTGATACTCAGTGGAGGTTCACAGACCTCACAACATACAAACAGATGTTCTGAAAACACTCAGGGCAATCCTGAGGACAAAACAACTGGACAGGGTGAGGTGAGCCAACACACTCTCCTTGACAGAATCATAATCAGGCAAGGTCTGATTGGGGATTTATATAAGTGAAGTAGGATATAACAATCTGCACATGATGTTGCAACTGAAACGCTCAAGAGTATATACTTGGATGAATAATCTAATGATTTTGTGTTGGTCATGGTTCCATGTTATTTACTGGGATTTGCAGCCACCTCTCAATATAGCCTGAGAATGGCAAGGGAAAGTAAGATCACTGGCTTATTTATTCACAGTTATCAGAATGTTTTTGGTCATGCGATTTATTCTTATACCCAATAAAGTGTTATTGAAAAAGAGCACTGGAGAATTCCTTCTTTTTGGATATAGGTTTCAGAGAGAACCTGTCAATAACAAACTTAGAAGAAATCTTGGATGAAATATGGTAAACAGCCTCTTAGGTCACAGAATGAAGATACCGAACCAATATATGTATGTGTATCATTTTTTCAAGGATACTACTCAGGCAGTTGGTAATAGATACCAGTCCATAGATTTGAGGAACAGAATGATCTTTCCTTTGTTAAGGATTGTCAGTTCATAGGCATGATGCCAGGAGCTTGTGACTGTGTGTTCAGTGAAATATGAACTGAACATATGAATGGGTTCATATGTTCAGTTCATATTTCTGGCTGCCTGTTTACACTCCTGACATTCAGGGTGCCTCGGTAGCCAGGAGCAGCAGTGCATAGCAAACGCTTCTTGATTAGACTGGGGTTCGAGCCCGTGAGCCACCAAATACGGAGGATGTGGAAAGGTCAGGGAATGACCACTGCATATTCCGGGAGCAATATGGCCTTAGCTGCTAATGCTCCTAAAAACCAAATAACAATAACACTGCTCAGAAAACTTCATATCTGTCCATATCATAACTCCCAGATCCCTTTCCTCCACCAGTGTTTTTAATTCAACCCCATCAAGTGCATAATTTATTTGTGGATTGCTATTCCCCAAGTGTATTTAGCAGCATTAAAACATAACTGCCACTTCTCTGACCATCTTTGAAGTCTGTTGAAGTCATCCTGAAGGAGCGCTGCCTGGCACTGATCGTTAACGAATCTACCGATCTTTATGTCATCTACAAATTTTGACATTATGCCTTCTATCCCTTCATCAATGTCATTTATGAAAATGACAATCCACAGTGGTCCAAGAACCAATCCTTGGGGGTTCCCACTCCTGACATTCACAAGTTATTTATGAGAACAATCAGTATTATGCAAGCAGACACATCCTGGAATAAAGTATGTCAAATAAAATTAAACCATTTGTTTTTTAATGGTCAAACTACTTTAGTTCCAACAAAATTAATGGAAACATAATAACTGAGGAATAATAACCAAATAATAATAATAAACACAATAATCCAAAGGAAACAATAATTGAGGAATAATAAAATTAACACATTGATGTGATTGATAGATAAATATATATATTTTTTTAATTTAAAGAGATCTAGCATACTTTATACAAAGGCATGCCTGTGCACAAGTTAAAGAACTATTTCACCTTTTTGAAATCACAGAAATCATAACAGAAACTAAATGAGAATAATAGCATTTTAGCATATACATCCATGATGGCAGAGAGATAGATGCATGTCTATATCTCATCCTGTGAACTTGTATTCAATTCTCATTGAACTTTTAATTAATAAAATTCAATTGAATCAAGAAACGTTCTCATCACTGCAAATTAAAATAAAAGCATATTTATTCACACTATCCTTTCTAATATCCTATACCACCAATGCTTTTAATTATATGGAAGACAGACTATGTTGAAGAACATGGTATTCTTTCAAGTAGGAAGGTTATATATAACCTTCCTACATAGGAAATAAGATAATCTTGCAAACATCAAAAAATTACTGTGCAACACCATATTTCCCAGTAAGATGTAAAGTACTCTTCACCAAATATTTCAATTGTGACTGATGGATGTTTAATCCTAACCACTCCTTATTTACCTTTACCTTTTCATACCTGATTACATGATATAAATTAATATAAATGGAATAACAAATACCTGACATTCTTTGATTACGTCTCCCTAAGTGAGGAGTGGGCTGGCGTTCTGTTACATTTTTCATGTGATCTAGGCAATCCAGGAACTCTACATTTCCATTCTTTTGAACATGTGATAACTGCTGTTTGCAATCAATAAGTGCATGGTGGAGATTAACACACTGTCTAACAGAAAAAAATAATAATAAATAAATACACTGCAATTTTACAAACTAAAATACATACTAAAGATGGAAAATTAAAATGGCATAAGTCAAAAATAATAATCTTTGACTCATACCCAGGGCCGGCTTAAGGCATGATTGAGTGGTTCAGCCTAACAGGGCGCCAAAATTTAGGGGTTACAAAATGTCCCGAAAATTCACTGATTTGTGGTAAATTTCAAGTCAAAGAGGTCGCACCAAAAAGTCTCTCACAATGCATTGACAGACCTGGGGCTACTTCTGCTCAAACCCTTTTACCCATCCAAATTAATACATATCCACCCAAAGTTGAATATGAACACCATTGATGCTGTGAATAATTCAATGTGTCATATTAAATGCAATGCCAAATGTATTAAACAGACCTGATGAAACCACTATACAATGTGATAATAATAGTGATTTATCAGAGTACAAAAGGGAAATGATTGTGATGAATGGCTGGCACCACTATCAACCAATGCAACATGGACTGCAAGCAGTTTCTGCAAACCAGTTAAGACGTTTAGCACACCCTAAAACAAAGCAAGCAACAATCATAAGTTGTTTGGTGGAAAACAATACTCAAGATGAAATAGCATATGCTCATATGTTCACAGCATATGCTCTAAAAGGATGACAGTGGAGGAGCTTAAAATGCAATACAATGTGCTGCTTGCAACCTATTTCCAACAGCACAATGAATTGAACCCTCCAATGCATAAGTTAGCTTTCAGAATACCACTGAATGGCCAACTGATAACTACCAAAAGCTCTGCTGTTTAGAGTAGAGAAAAGCTTGGTGGAAACAATGTAAGTTGATGAATCTTTTGTGTACGGCAGAGAACATAGGCTGAGAGGCAGTGAGACCTTAGTCTGGAGATGGAAAGGAATCCCTGAGAACACTAATGTGTGTGCACAAAATCTCGGAAGCTGCAGGCTGAACACTGTTTGAAGACCACTGCCTACCCATTAATAATCCTATTGTTCACCAGTGGGAATGGTGTTTTCCAGAAGGACATGCTATGTCAGTGGATGAGAAAAATCAATCATTTGAGGAACATCGGAAAGCCTTTGTCTTCTTTCCTTGCTTAGTGAACATTCAGGCTTAATGTCCAAGTTTGCAGACAATACAAAGGTAGGCAGGGTTGTTAATGACAGTAATGACCTTATGCTACTGCAACAGGATCTAGAAAAGTTGGGCAGACAGGCTTAGAAGTGGCAACTGAAGTTTAACATGCAAAATACCGCATATGGGTAGCAGTAACATCAGAGTAACGTACCAACTGTGCGGTACTACACTCAGGGTAGTGGAGAATGAAAAAGACCTGGAGATAATTGTGCAATCAGATATGAAGTTTTCTGAGCAATGCAGACAAGCTGCCAGAGCAGCTCATGGGGTCTTGTCAATGATATGTTTGTTATTTGATTTTTAGGAGCATTAGACACTAAGGCCATATTGCTCCGGGATATGCGGTAGTCATTCCCTGACCTTTCTGCATCCTCCGTATTTGGTGGTGACGGGCTCGAACCCCGGTCTAATCAAGAAGCGTGTGCTACACACTGCTGCTCCTTCCCACCTGGCTACTGAGGCGCCTTGTCAATGATATACAGAAATTTTGCTAGCAGGGATAAGAGAGTGATTATCCCAGTGTATATGGAAATGGTCAAGCCACACCTTGAGTACCACATACAGGTCTGGAGGCCTCATTTCAGGAAGGATGTAGAGCTGCTGGAACGAGTAGAGAGAAGGGCAATGAGATTTGTAAGGGGAACAAAGTGGTGCTCTTACCAAGAAAGGCTTATGTTTGCAAAATTGCAGCATTTGGAGACTAGGCATCTGCAAGGTGATATGATTGAGAGGCAATAAGGCTTTGAATGGTTTAGGCAAGATCAATGTTGATAGGATTCTTCCTCTTGTTCAGATTACGCACTTGAGGGGGCATAATTCAAATTGAGGAAAGACAGTTGTAGAATAGTTGTGCAGAAATTTGCCTTTAGCCAGCAGGTAGTTGATTGCTGCAACAAACTTCCATCTGTCGGGTGGATGAAGGGGTGAAGTGGAAGTTTTTTCTTTTTTTCTGGCTGATGCTGCATAAGCTTGCTTTCTTGCATCATATGCCTCTACTAATGCTAATGCTGTCCTGGAAGTTGATAGCTTAATTAAATTCAAGGAAGAACTGGACAAACTTCTGAAGCGAATTGATGGATGAAATGGCAAGTTTTTTTTTTTTTTTTGGTTGATGTTGTATAAGCTTGCTTTCTTGCATCATATGGCCTCTATTAATGTTAATCTCAAATTTCAACCCATCTGAGCATTCATGGAATGGAGGCAGTTGTAGAAGTTGTACATAGTAGGTATTACCTCTAGTAGTATTTCATCATAACTTCAATGGGACATGCCAAAACTGCTATCCACAGCTAAGGAGGAGTGCCAGAGATTATTAAGTAGGCACTTATACATTTTAATAAAAGACAGGTATTCATATTTAAAAGGGTATAGTCATACACATGTAAGCAAAACTGCAGTAATTCTGTTTTTCACCGTGATAATTAAAATAACATAGTAAAATAAATAAATAAAATTATCAGGAAAATATATTACTACAGTAAATGCCTTAAAATCCTGCACCCCTGGGGATTACGTACCATATTTTAAAATTTTCTGGATTTCAGAGAGGTATACCTAGTGGTTGAGAGTTGGAGGAACACATTGCAATGAATATTAATAAATAAAAATGGAATTTATTTACATATTTAAATAATTATAAATGACTAAAAGGTAATGTTAGTGGTTAGAACTGTAAATAGAAATTAAATTCATCAAATGTAAACAAATAACAAAGCCACAGCAATGCTGCCATGTATCGTGATGTAAATTTTAAATGCATGCCTAGTATAATATCAGGGAGAATATCAATGAAATGCGATTTAGAGAAAAACATGCCTTCACATTGGAAAATTTAAAAAACAAAAAACCTATTATTCTTAAGGAATAATTTACAATAAGGTGTGTACAATCTTTATCAATTTATGTAACATTTTAATTTTAATAAGGCACTTTGGAGAAATTCAATTGCAACCATATAACAAAGATGCTGAGTTTTTTTTTTTTTTTTTTTCCACCATTACAACTTGTAATGCAGCTGACATTATGACTAGTTATAATGCCAGAAAAAACCCAGGATGCATACAACTAAATTGTTTATTTATTGTCTCTTCCACTCTTCATGGAAGAGATTGACTGATTTAATGAAGCGTACATTCTTCCAGTATGATGGAAACTGCACTCATCTGTCTAAAGTGACATCAAACTGGTGACCAGTACATGCAAGCACAGCATGACCAGCCATATAGTTTTAATTTGCAAAAGAAATTCATACTAAGTTATGGAGTTTGTTGAATAAGCAAACTGCATAACTTGGGGTTTGCTCATTCAAAAAATTGAATTAAGAGGAATAAATATCACCATCACTGATATGGGTGCTGGATTTTAAAGAATTCTAGACTGTAAAATATCAGTAATAATAGTATTCGGCACTAGTGCAAGGAAGCCATAAGTTTTTACTGCATGAGTGTTGTTATTATTGGGATTAACGACACAAGGGCTACTGTTACTGCATGAGTGGGGGGGGAAGTAGATAAGAAAATACAAATTATATGCTTACCTCCTCACATAGGCAACTATCCAGTTGACCTATGAATTTATTCACACTGACAGCTTCAACTACCTACAGAGGCAACTTTGTTCCAACAATCAATAACTCTCTGGCTAAAAGAAAGTTTCTTACAATCTAGTCTAAATCTCTTCCCCTGTAATTTGAATTTATGGCCACTAGTTCGGAAATTCTTTATAACAGTGAAAATTCTACCTTCATTCATTTCACTAATCCCTCTCAGGGCCTTATAAACCTCAATCAAATCACCTCTTTCATCAAATCAAAATCACCATTTTCAATGGAAAAGTTTGGTGAAACACAAGCAGTTGCTCTTGACATCTCAAAGGCTTTCAATCGTGTTTGGCATAAAGGTCTTCTAAACAAGCTTCCATCTGGTTTGCCAACTGTTTTTTGTAATTGGTTATCCAGTTTTCTCTCTGATCACTCACTGAGGGTGATAGTAGATGGCTCTCAGTCTTCTAACTTCTCCACTAATGCTGGTGTCCCCCACTCTTTTCCTCTTGTATATTAATGCCTTTCTTCCATTGACTGGAAATCCTATCCATAGTTTTGCCGATGATAGCACATTGCATTCCACTTTCCATTTTGAGAAACCTTGCCCTGCTCAATCAGCTTCAACTTCTCAAATATCCGCTACCAATTCCTTAAATGCCGATCTCCAGGAAATTCTCCAGTGGGACAAAAACAACTTAGTTGATTTCAATCCTTCTAAAACTCAGTCTTGTCTTATATCTTGCAAAAAGGATTCTTCTGCTCCTATGCTTATCTTTGGTGACACTCTGATTTCTAGGCAAAATTATATATCTCTTTTGGGGATTACCCTGACTTCTAATCTCTCTTGGCACAAGCACATTACAAATATTGCTTCCTCTGCATCTAAAAAACTTGGTTTTCTCTTTTGCACTTGGCGTTGCTTTTTTTTTTTTTTTTTTTATCAAACAGCTGTTCACTCTGTACAAATCGCAAATCTGTCCTACCATGGAATATTGTTCCCACATCTGGGCGGTGCCCCCAAGACCTCTCTCAGGCTTCTAGATTCCATTCAGAAGATGGCAGTTAGGTTAATTCATGACTCCTCACTAACGGAGTCTTTCCACTCTCTGTCTCATACATGTACTGTTTCTGCTGCATGCCTTTTCTACAGATACTTCCATGGGCACTGTTCTTCTGAATTGGCTTCTATAGTTCCTGCGCTCTCTTTCAAAACAGTCCGAGCATGTGCTGCCACCAGCCAACATTAGCATTAGCATTAGTAGAGGCATTTGATGCAAGAAAGCAAGCTTATGCAGCATCAGCCAAAAAAAAAAAAAAAAAAAACCCACTTCCACTTCACCCTTCTGTTCGTTCAAAATACCTGTCCAGCTGAGCCTTAAACTTATTTAGGCTATCAACCTCCACTACAAGGGATGGAAGTCTGTTCCACCAACCAACCACCCGCTGGCTAAAGGCAAAAATCCATTTACTGTCCAACTTAAAACTCACAGAACCAACTTTTCATCTTTCTCGTTTATTCATTCAACTGCCGTTTTCTGGAACAATCTTTCTTTACACATATTTCCTGAAAATTGCAGTCTACAGAAGTTCAAGTCTAATGTCAACAAATATCTTCTTTTGTCTTCTCAACCTCCAACCAAAGCACAGTACTAAGTACTATAGGTTCTAATACCTCTCGTGTTTGGGGTTTTCATAAAAAAAAACAAACTCTGCGGCGCATGGTTACCAAGCACTGTAGCCCACATAACTGGAGTTTTTCCTTGTATGGTTGTCCTTTTGCTGATCACACAATGAGAGTTGCCCACCTTTCAAGATGCTTAATGTTTTTTTTTTTTCAGATGAGATCTCCATACTTTAGCATTAGCATTGGCATACGATGCAAGAAAGCAAGCTTACGCAGCATCAGCCAAAATAAAAAAACCCCGCCATTCAATTCCAACTGCCTGTCCAGCTCAGCCTTAAATTTATTTAGGCTATCAACTTCCACAACAAAAGATGGCAATCTGTTCCACCAATCAACTACCTGCTGGCTAAAGGCAAATTTCCACACATCTATTCTACAACTTGTCTTTCTTCAATTTGAATCTAGGAATTCCATCAGCATTCAGCTTGTTCAACCCATTCAAGGCCTTATACACCTCAATCAGATCACTTCACATGTGCCTACTCTCCAGGTGCTGCAATCTGCAGAACTTAAGCCTTTCTTGGTAAGAGCACCCCTTTGTTCCCCTCACAATGATTGTTCTGAAATTCATCACCAATCTTGTCTGGAACAGTGTGATCAATACTTTAGCATTTGCATTAGTAAAGGCACGCACATGATGCAGGAAAGAAAGCTTATATAGCATCAGACAAAAAAAAAAAAAAAAAAAAAAAAAAACATTTTCATTTCACCAGTCCACTCGCTCCAAATATTTCTCTAGTTTTTTTTTTTTTTTTTTTTTTTATGTGAACCCCAAACACGAGAGGTATTAGAACCTATAGTACTTAGTACTATAGTGCTTGGGTTGGAGGTTGAGAAGACGAAAGAAGATATTTGTTGACATTGGACTTGAACTTCTGTAGATTGTAATTTTCAGGAAATACGTATGAAGGAAGGTTGTTCCAGAAAACGGCAGTTGAATGAATAAATGAGGAAGATGAAAAGTTGGTTCTGTGGGTTTGAAGTTGGACAGTAAATGGATGTTGGCTGGTGGCGGCACGTGTTCGGACTGTTTTGAAAGAGAGAGCGGGAATTATAGAAGCCAATTCAGAAGAACAGTGCCCATGGAAATATCTGTAGAAGAGGCATGCAGCAGAAACAGTACGTCTATGAGAAAGCGAGTGGAGAGACTCTGTTAGAGATGAATCATTAATTTAACATAACTGCCCTCTTCTGAATGGAATCAAGAAGCCTGAGAGAGGTTTTGGGGGCACCACCCCAAATGTGGGAACAATATTCCATGGCAGGGCGGATTTGCGATTTATACAGAGTGAGCAGCTGTTTGGAAGAAAAGTAACGCCGAGAGCGAAAGAGAAAACCAAGTTTTTTAGATGCAGAGGAAGCAATATTTGTAATGTGCTTGTGCCAAGAGAGATTAGAAGTCAGGGTAATCCCCAAAAGAGATATATCCTTTTGCCTAGAAATTGGAGTGTCACTAAAGATAAGCATAGAAGCAGAAGAATCCTTTTTGCGAGATATAAGACAAGACTGAGTTTTAGAAGGGTTGAAATCAACTAAGTTGTCTTTGCCCCACTGGAGAATTACCTGAAGATCGGCATTTAAGGAATTGGTAGCAGATTTTCGAGAAGTTGAAGCTGATTGAGCAGGGCAAGGTTTCTCAAAATGGAAAGTTGAATGCAATGTGCTATCATCGGCAAAACTATGGATAGGATTTCCAGTCAATGGAAGAAGGTCATTGATATACAAGAGGAAAAGAGTGGGGGAAAGAACTGAACCTTGGGGGACACCGGCATTAGTGGAGAAGTTAGAAGACAGAGAGCCATCTACCATCACCCTCAGTGAGCGATCAGAGAGAAAACTGGATAACCAATTACTAAAAACAGTTGGCAAACCATAAGATGGAAGCTTGTTTAGAAGACCTTTATGCCAAACACGATCGAAAGCCTTTGAGATGTCAACTACTTGTGTTTCACCGAACCTTTCCATTGAATTAGTCCATAAATGGGTAACATAAGCCAGAATATCACCAGTGGATCGACACCGACGGAATCCATACTGGCGATCGTTGATCAGACGGAAGGTTTCTAGGTAGTTTAAGAGTTGGCGGTTAATTGATTTCTCCATTACTTTAGAAAGAGTAGAAGTAATTGAAATGGGACGATAATTGGATGGGAGGGATTTGTCACCCTTTTTAGGAACTGGCTGGATTTGAGCAAATTTCCAAGCAGAAGGAAAAACACCTTTGGAATAAGAAAGTGAAAAAAGGCGGCAAAGAATAGGAGTAAGTTCAGGAGCACAGTTATGCCTTGAATCTATTGAATCTAAGCTATCAACTTCAACAACAGATGGGAGTTCGTTCCAGCAATCAAACACCTGCTGGCTAAAGGCAAACTTCAGCACATCTATCCTACAACTGTCTTTCCTCAATTTGAATTTATGCCCTCTCAGGCGATTATGCTGAGCAAAGAGGAAGAATCTCATCAGCAATTCAGCATGCTCAAACCATTCAAGGCTTTATACACTTCAATTAGATTACCTCGCAGGTGCCTTGTCTCCAGACACTGTAATTGTTTGGAACAGTGTGAGCAATATTTTAGCATTTGCATTAGTAAAGGTACATGATGCAGGAAAGCAAGCTTATTAAGTAAGCAAGATTCTTCATGGATCAAGAATCTGCAGATAAAGGAACCACTAGGTGGCAGTGATCAGAGTGTGCTGAAGTGGGATTTACTCAAAGAGGTAACTACCATCAAGAGTAAAGGGAAGGGTTTTTGATTTCGTAAAGGTGACTACGGTGGTCTGCGACAGTATTTAAGTTCTATACGGTGGAACCAACTGATGATGTTACCAACAGCAAATTCAAAATGGGAAGCATTCAAAGAATTAATTTTGGAAGCTACTAGGCTTTTTATACCAACAAAGAAATATTGTTCAAGATTTAGGCCTAAATGGATGTCAGATGAACTAATTAGACATGTGACAGAGAAGAAAAATGCATGGGATACAAATAAATTAACATGTGACACAGAAGCTTATGATATATATAAGCTGGTCTGTAACCAAGTTACAAAGGAGGTTAGGCAGGCAAAGGCAGATTACGAGAAATCTCTGACAAAGGATGCAAAGAAAAACAGTAAAGAGTTCTTTACTTATGTAAACTCTAGAAGGAAGGGGATGAATCAGTTGAACCATCAATATCCACTTGATATTGATGGTTCAACTGTTGATGATCCTGCTCAGGTAGCTAACAAACTAAACGAATATTCAGGGAGGGAAAGGCCAGAGGTGTATTCAACTCTGGCAGTAAGCTAGATAATCTCCCATTTAATTTCCCAGATATTGACTGGAATTTGGGGGCTGGATACTCACACACTAGCAGGGCTTTTGTGGATTTATTGGATGATTGTTTTCTACATCAGCATGTTCGGGAGGCAACTAGAGGGAGTAATACTCTTGATTTGATTATCAGCAGTGATTCTTCATGCATTAAGAATCTGCAGATAAATGAACCACTAGGTGGCAGTGATCACAGTGTGCTGAAGTGGGATTTACTCAAAGAGGTAACTACCATTAGGGGTAAAGGGAAGGGTTATTGCTTCCGTAAAGGCGACTACGATGGACTGAGACAGTATTTAAATTCTATACAGTGGGACCAACTGATGATGTTACCAACAGCAAATTCAAAATGGGAAGCATTCAAAGAACTTATCTTGGAAGCTACTAGGCTTTACATACCAACTAAGAAATATTGTTCAAGGTTTAGGCCAAAATGGATGTCAGATGAACTAATGAGGCATATGGCAGAGAAGAAAAATGCATGGAATACTTACAAATTAACACATGACACAGAAGCCTATGATAGATACAAGTTGATATGCAACCAAGTTACAAAGGAGGTTAGGCAGGCGAAGGCAGATTACGAGAAATCCTTGGCAAGGGATGCAAAGAAAAACAGCAAAGAGTTCTTTACTTATGTAAACTCTAGAAGGAAAGGGATGAATCAGATTGGTCCACTTGATATTGATGGGTCAAGTGTTGATGATCCTGCTCAGGTGGCTAACAAACTAAATGAATATTTTGCATCGACATTCACACATGAGGAGTTATTCAGCGAGGGGAATGCCAGAGGTGTATTCAACTCTAGCAGTAAGTTACAGAATCTTGAAATAACTGGGAGTAAAGTGGAGGAGAAACTGTTGAAGATAAACACAAGAAAGGCACCCGGGGTGGATGGGATCTATCCAGTTATATTAAAGGAGGCAGCAAAGGAAGTAAGCAAACCCTTAGCCATAATTATGAGAGCTTCCTTGGACTCAGGGGAGGTACCCATAGACTGGAAATGTGCAAATGTGACCCCAATTCACAAAGGAGGATCAAAGGCTGACACAAGTAATTATAGACCTGTGAGCTTAACTTCTGTTCCAGGAAAATTAATGGAGGCACTGGTTAAAGACGCACTGCAGGATCATTTAGACAAGACTTCAGTTATAGCTCAGACACAGCATGGTTTTGTTAAGGGGAAGTCTTGCCTGACCAACTTGATTGGATACTATGATGCAGTCACAAAAGAACTGGATGCAGGGAATAACTTTGATATTATATACTTGGATCTTAGAAAGGCTTTTGATACTGTTGCACATGGAAGACTGCTACACAAATTGGAGCAGTGTGACATTGGAGGCAAATTGCTGCTATGGATAAAGGGGTGGTTGAGGGGGAGAAGACAGAGAGTGGTAATCAATGGACACTGCTCATCGTGGACTGATGTTATTAGTGGAGTCCCTCAGGGCTCAGTGTTGGGTCCATTATTGTTTTCTGTATTTATAAATGATATTGATGATGGTATATCGGGATGAATGTCCAAGTTTGCAGACGATACAAAGGTTGGCAGGGTTGTCAAGGACACTACTGACACTATGCTGCTGCAACAGGATCTGGAAAGGTTGAGCAGATCGGCTGAGAGGTGGCAAATGAAGTTTAACATTGACAAATGTAAAGTACTACACATGGGAAACAGCAATCCCAGAGCAACGTATCAACTCTGTGGTACAACACTGACAGTGGTAGAGAATGAAAGGGACTTGGGGGTGGTTGTGCAGGCAGATATGAAGTTCTCTGAGCAGTGCAGACGGGCTGCAAGAGTAGCTCATGGAGTATTGTCAATGATATACAGGAATTTTTCCAGCAGGGATAAGGAGGTGATTATTCCATTGTATAAGGCGATGGTCAGGCCACACCTAGAGTACTGTATACAGGTCTGGAGGCCTCATTTCAAGAAGGATGTAGAGCTGCTGGAACGAGTACAGAGAAGGGCAACAAGATTAGTGAATGGAACAAAGGGGTGCTCTTACGAAGAAAGGCTTAAGTTTTGCAAATTACAGTGTCTGGAGACTAGGCACCAGCGAGGTGATCTGATAGAGGTGTATAAAGCCTTGAATGGTTTAAGCATGCTCAATGCTGATGGGATTCTTCCTCTAGCTCAGAATAATCACCTGAGAGGGCATAAATTCAAATTGAGGAAAGACAGATGTAGGATAGACGTGCGGAAATTTGTCTTTAGCCAGCGGGTGGTTGGATGGTGGAACAGACTTCCATCCCTTGTGGTGGAGGTTGATAGCCTAAATAAGTTTAAGGCTCAGCTGGACAGGTATTTTGAACGAACAGAGGGGTGAAGTGGAAGTGTTTTTTTTTTTTTTTTTTTTTTTTTGGCTGATGCTGCATAAGCTTGCTTTCTTGCATCAAATGCCTCTACTAATGCTAATGCTAATGCTAATCTTGTAATAACTGAGAGTAAAGTGGAGGAGAAATTGTTGAAGTTAAACACAAGAAAGGCAACTGGGGGTGGATGGAATCTATCCAGTTATATTAAAGGAGGCAGCAAAGGAAGTAAGCAAACCCTTAGCCATTTTCTTTCATTTTCATTTATAAATGATATTGATGATGGTATATCAGGCTTGATGTCCAAGTTTGCAGACGAAACGAAGGTTGGCATGGTTGTTAATGACAGTACACTGCTGCAACAGAAGCTAGAAAAGTTGAGCAGATGGGCTGAGAGGTGGCAAATGAAGTTTAACATTGACAAATGTAAAGTACTACATATGGGAAGCAGTAATCCCAGAGTACCGTATCAACTATGTGGTACCGTACTGACAGTGGTAGAGAATGAAAAGGACCTGGGGGTAATTGTGCAGGCAGATATGAAGTTTTCTGAGCAGTGCAGATGGTCTGCAGGAGTAGCTCATGGTGTCTTGTCAATGATATACAGGAAATTTTCTAGCAGGGATAAGGAGGTGATTATCCCCTTGTATAAAGCAATGGTCAGGCCCTGTATACAGTACCTTGAGTACTGTATACAGGTCTGGAGGCCTCATTTCGAGAAGGATGTAGAGCTGTTGGAACGAGTACAGAGAAGGGCAACAAGGTTAGTGAATGGAACAAAGGGTAGCTCTTATGAAGAAAGGCTTAAGTTTTGCAAATTACAGTGTCTTGAGACTAGGCACCTGCGAGGTGATCTGATTGAAGTGTATTAAAGCCTTGAATGGTTTGAGCATACTCAATGCGGATGGGATTCTTCCTCTTGCTCAGAATAATCGCCTGAGAGGGTATAAATTCAAATTGAGGAAAGACGGTTGTAGAATTGATGTGGGGAAGTTTGCCTTTAGCCAGTGGGTGGTTGATTGGTGGAAAAAACTTCCATCTGTTGTTGTAGAAGTTGATAGCTTAAATAGATTCAAGGCAGAACTTGACAAATATTTGGAGCAAGTAGATGGGTGAAATAAGGGGTTTTTTTTTTTTTTTTTTTGCTGATGCTATATAAGCTTGCTTTCTTGCATCATGTGCCTTTGCTAATGCTAATTTGCAAAACTTAAACCTTTCTTCATAAGAGAAACCCTGTTCCATTCTCTAATTTTGTTGCTCTTCTCTGTACTCATTCCAGCAGTTTTACATCCTCAAAATGAAGCTTCCAGACCTGTATACAGTACTCAAAGTGTGGCCTGATCACTGCATTATACAAGGGGTTAATCACCTCCTTATCCTTGCTAGAAAAATTCCTGTATATCACTGACAAGACACCATGAGCTACTCCTGCAGACCATCTGCACTGCTCAGAAAACTTCATATCTGCCTGCACAATTACCCCCAGGTCCTTTTTGTTCTCTACCACTGTCAGTGTATTACCACACAGTTGATATGTTACTCTGGGGTTACTGCTTCCCATATGCAGTACTTTACATTTGTCAATGATAAACTTCAGTTGCCACCTCTCAGCCCATCTGCTCAACTTTTCTAGATCCTGTTACAGCAGCATACTGTAACAACCCTGCCGACCTTTGTATCGTCTGCAAACTAAGCCTGATATACTATCATCAATATCATTAATAAATACAGAAAACAACAATGGACCCAACACTGAACCTGGAGGGCATCCACTAATAACATTAGTCCACGAAGAGCAGTGTCCATTGATTACCACTCTGTCTTCTCCCACTCAACCATCCCTTTATCTATAGCAGCAATTTGCCTCCAATGCCACACTGCTCTAATTTGTGCAGCAGTCTTCCATGTGCAACAGTATCAAAAGCCTTTCTAAGATCCAAATATATGATATCAAAATTATTCCCTGCATCCAGTTCCTTTGTGATCACATCATAGTATCCAATCAAATTGGTCAGACAAGACTTCCCCTTAACAAACACATGCTGTGTCTTTTTTTTTTTTTTTTTTTTTTTTTTGATTTGGTAGTTGTTGGCGCATCGGCTTCTGTGGCCATATTGCACCTCCCAAGGTTTTTGCAGTACTTTGATCCAAGCCCGAGGCGGGAATCGAACCCGCGACCTTTGGGTTGCCGAGCAGGTACTTTACCCACTCGGCTAACCCGGTCGGCCATGCTGTGTCCAAGCTATAACTGAAGTCTTGTCTAGATGTTCTTGCAGTGATTCTTTAACCAGTGCCTCAAGTAATTTCATGGAACGGAAGTTAAACTAACAGGTCTGTAATTACTTGTGTCGCACTTTGATCCTCCTTTGTGAATTGGGGGTCACAATTGCACATCTCCAGTCCATGGGCACCTCCCCTGAGTCCAAGGAAGCTCTGATAATTATCGCTAAGGGTTTGCTTACTTCCTTGGCTGCCTCCTTTAATATAATTGGATATATCCCATCCTCCTCATGTGCCTTTCTTATGTTTATCTTCAACAATTTCTCCTCCATTTTGCTCTCAGTTATTACAAAATCATCTAGTTCAATGCCAGAGTTTAATTCATCTCTGGCCATTCCATCGCTGAATAACTCCTCACGTGTGAATGTAGATGTAAAATACTCATTTAGTTTGTTAGCTATCTAAGCAGGATCATCAACAGTAGAACCATCGATATCAAGTGGACCAATCTGATTCATCCCCTTCCTTCTAGAGTTTACATAAGTAAAGAACTCTTGCATCCTTCGCCAAAGATTTCTTGTAATCTGCCTTTGCTGCCTAACCTCCTTTGTGACAGACCAGCTTACATCTATCATAGGCTTCCATGTCACCCATTAATTTATATGTATCCCATGCATTTTTCTTCTCTGCCACATGTCTCATTAGTTCACCTGACATCCATTTAGGTTAAACCTTGAACAATATTTCTTCACTGGTAGGAAGAGCCTAGTAGCTTCGAGGATTAATTCTTTGAATGCTTCCCATTTTGAATTTGCTGTTGGTAACGTCATCAGTTGGTCCCACCGTATAGAATTTAAATACTGTCTCAGACATCCGTAGTCGCCTTTACGAAAGCAAAAACCCTTCCCTTTACTCTTGATGGTAGTTACCTCTTTGAGTAAATCCCACTTCAGCACACTGTGATCACTGCCACCTAGTGATTCCTTTATCTAC
The DNA here is from genome assembly GCF_048544385.1 of Mastigoproctus giganteus. Lineage (NCBI taxonomy): Eukaryota > Metazoa > Arthropoda > Arachnida > Uropygi > Thelyphonidae > Mastigoproctus > Mastigoproctus giganteus. The sequence goes on along the minus strand of NC_143578.1, from coordinate 134,994,560 downwards.
CGATTCTTAAAGCATGAAGAATCACTACTGATAATCAGATCAAGAGCGTTACTCCCTCTAGTTGCCTAACGAACATGCTGCTGTAGAAAATAATCATCCAATAAATCCACAAAAGCCTTGCTAGTGTGTGAGTGACCAACCCACAAATTCCAGTCAATATCGGGAAATTAAAATCCCCTTATAAGACACTCTGATTTATTGGCCCACTCTATTTCTATGTACAGCTGTGTATTATATTCATCAGAGTCATTTGGCCTATAACGCATTCCTACTCTCTATTTTGCTTTCCCAGTGTTATGTCACACCAAACTGACTCGACACTGCACTGCCCAGTCATCTCGATTGGCTGTACTTCTGGATTTTAAGTGTTTCTTAACTAATAGCATAACCCCTCCTTCCTTCCTATCCTGTCTATCCTTCCTGTACACATTGTACTCCCCAAATTCCATTTCTGCATTCCTTATATCTGTGTGACACCACGTCTCTGACAGCCCACAATGTCTGCCTTTGATGTTTTGACCAACACCTCAAATTCATTTACCAAACTCCTAGCATTGGTGTACACGCAAGTATACATGCACCTGTTCCTATTCTTAGCTACCCTAACACAGCCCATGTATAATCAAACCATTCAAAAATGAAGTGTTTAGCTTTTAAAAATGTTGGCTATTCGTACTGCGTGAAAGTAGTGTGTGAAGTTTTTTTTTTCCCTTCCTTTTTTCATTTAAAACTTTTGTTCCTTTCATTTCATGTTTAAAATTTAAGTTTATTTAAAGTAAAATGAAAACAATATTACTGTACTTTCTGGACCATAACATTTTTTTTACTGGAAAACATTGCCTAAAATTTCCATGCACCTGATTTGTTACTAAGTTAGTTAACAAGTAAGGTATAATTGAATGCAGGATTTTTTTTAAAATCAGATTGTATATTGTTGACCTAGCATATATCTGAGTGAGGCCTTACACATGCCTCTCTAGAACTCATGTATTATTTCTAAGAAGCTCAATAAAACCCTACTTCTTTCTAGATCTAGAAAGATCTACATCAACGCCAGAGCTTGCACTTGGTCATCAGGCAACACAGAGGCAGCCCCCTAGGCAGAATGCGCTGGTCCCACAGGAACTAGTAGTTGTTGGTGACTCTATTGTCAGGGAAACGGGGAACATGCTTTGTAAAAAGGATAGGTGGAATAGGACCAGGGTATGTCTGCCAGGGGCAAAGGTTGATGACGTTGTAGAGCGGATATCATCTTTTAAGGGCACAAAAGGGCCAAAGTTGTACACGTTGGCACTAATGATATTAAGAGTAGGAGACCGGCGGAATTACTTAGCAAGTACAGGTCACTGTTGAAAAAAAGCCGTGAATTAGGGTTGAATTTGAAAGTGTCTGCAATTCTGCCCAGACACGATAGGAGGGAGTATATGATGAGAGCCTTGTCGATCAATTCGACCCTGGAGGGATTGTGCAAGGCTCAAGGGGTAGAATTTTTTTCAGCCTGGACTGTACTTGTTAACAGGAGAGACTGCTTCTACAGGGATGGGATACACTTAAATAGAAAGGGTGCAAGAATTTTTGCTGATGCTGTCGAGGCAGTGTTAGGTGGGTCGGAAAACTGCTAGTTGGGGGGGATACAAGGACTAATAGATTAACAGTAGCCACTGGCAGAGGTGGAAGTGATTCTTGCACTGCTTCTATTGAAATGAGCAGAAGCCTGAAAAACAAGATGCAGGATATTTCAGAGACTGCTGGGAGTCATTGCGGTACAAGTAAACACATGGGTTGTGTTAGGGTAGCTAAGAATAGAAACAGGTGCATGTATACCTGCGTGTACACCAATGCTAGGAGTTTGGTAAATAAATTTGATGAATTTGAGGTATTGCTCAAAACATCAAAGGCAGATATTGTTGGGATATCAGAGACGTGGTGTCACACAGATATAAGTAATGCGGAACTGGAATTTGGGGAATACAATGTGTATAGAAAGGATAGACAGGACAGGAGGGGAGGAGGGGTTATGCTATTAGTTAAGAAACACAAAGTCCAAGGAAGTGAAGCCAGTCGACATCGATGGACAGGGCAGTGTCGAGTCAGTTTGGTGTGACATAAGCATAGGGAAATCAAAATTGAGAGTAGGAGTGTGCTATAGGCCTAATGACTCTGATGAGTATAATAAGATATTGTACAGGGAAATAGAGTGGGCCAGTAAATCAGAGACTCTTATAATGGGGGATTTTAATTTCCCAGATATTGACTGGAATTTGTGGGTTGGTCACTCGCACATTAGCAAGGCTTTTGTGGATTTATTGGATGATTGTTTTCTACATCAGCATGTTCGTGAGGCAACAAGAGGGAGCAATACTCTTGATCTGATTATCAGTAGTGATTCTTCATGCATTAAGAATCTGCAGATAAATGAACCACTAGGTGGCAGTGATCACAGTGTGTTGAAGTGGGATTTACTCAAGGAGGTAACTACCATCAGAGGTAAAGGGAAAGGTTTTTGTTTTCGTAAAGGCGACTATGATGGTCTGAGACAGTATTTAAATTCTATACAGTGGGACCAACTGATGATGTTACCAACAGCAAACTCAAAATGGGAAGCATTCAAGGAACTAATCTTGGAGGCTACCAGGCTTTACATACCAACTAAGAAATATTGTTCAAGGTTTAGGCCTAAATGATTGTCAGATGAACTAATGAGACATGTGGCAGAGAAGAAAAATGCATGGGATACATACAAATTAATGTGTGACATGGAAGCCTATGATAGATATAAGTTGGTCTGTAACCAAGTCACAAAGGAGATTAGGCAGGCAAAGGCAGACTACGAAAAATCCTTGGCAAAGGATGCAAAGAAAAACAGAAAAGAGTTCTTTACATATTTAAACTCAAGAAGGAAAGGGATGAATCAGATTGGTCCACTGGATATTGATGGTTCAACAGTTGCTCAGGTGGCTAACAATCTAAACGAGTATTTTGCATCTACATTCACGCATGAGGAGTTATTCAGGAAGGAGAATGATGTAGGTAAAGTAAACATTGGCAGTGAGCTGGATGATTTTTTAATAACTGAGAGGAAAGTGGAGGAGAGATTGTTGAGGATAAACATAAAAAAGGCATCTGGGATGGATGGGATCTATCCAGTTATATTAAAGGAGGCAGCAAAGGAAGTAAGAAAACCCCTAGCCATAATTATGAGAGCTTCTTTGGACTCAGGGGAGGTACCCATAGACTGGAGATGTGCAAATGTAACCCCAATTCACAAAGGAGGATCAAAGGCTGACACAAGTAATTATAGACCTGTTAGTTTAACTTCTGTTCCAGGTAAATTAATGGAGGCACTGGTTAAAGAAGCACTGCAGGATCATCTAGACAAGAATTCAGTTATAGCTCAGACGCAGCATGGTTTTGTTAAGGGCAGGTCTTGCCTGACCAATTTGATTGGATACTATGATGTAGTCACAAAAGAACTGGATGCAGGGAATAACTTTGATATTATATATTTGGATCTTAGAAAGGCTTTTGATGCTGTTGCACATGGAAGACTGCTGCACAAATTGGAGCAGTGTGGCATTGGAGGCAAATTGCTGCTATGGATAAGGGGATGGTTGAGTGGCAGAAGACAGAGAGTGGTAATCAACGGACACTGCTCAACGTGGACTAATGTTATTAGTGGAGTTCCTCGGGGTTCAGTGTTGGGTCCGTTGTTGTTTTCGGTGTTTATGAATGATATTGATGATGGGATATCAAGTTTAATGTCCAAGTTTGCAGATGATACAAAGGTTGGCAGGGTTGTTAAGGACACTACTGACGCTATGCTGCTGCAACAGGATCTGGAAAGGTTGAACAGATGGGCTGAGAGGTGGCAAATGAAGTTTAACATTGACAAATGTAAAGTACTACATATGGGAAACAGTAACCCCAGAGCAACGTATCAACTCTGCGGTACTACACTGACAGTGGTGGAGAATGAAAAGGACCTGGGGGTAATTGTGCAGGCAGATATGAAGTTCTCTGAGCAGTGCAGACGAGCTGCAAGAGTAGCTCATGGTTTCTTGTCAATGATATACAGGAATTTTTCTAGCAGGGATAAGGAGGTGATTATTCCCTTGTATAAGGCAATGGTTAGGCCACATCTTGAGTACTGTATACAGGTCTGGAGGCCTCATTTCAAGAAGGATGTAGAGCTGCTGGAACGGGTACAGAGAAGGGCAACAAGATTAGTGAATGGAACAAAGGGTTGCTCTTATGAAGAAAGGCTTAAGTTTTGCAAATTACAGAGTCTGGAGACTAGGCACCGGCGAGGTGATCTGATAGAGGTGTATAAGGCTTTGAATGGTTTGAGCATGCTCAATGCCAATGGGATTCTTCATCTTACTCAGAATAATCACCTCAGAGGGCATAAATTCAAATTGAGGAAGGACGGATGTCGGATAGATGTGCGGAAATTTGCCTTTGGCCAGTTGGTTGGTGGAACCGACTTCCATCACTTGTTGTTGAAGTTGATAGCCTAAACAAATTTAAAGCTCAACTGGACAGGTATTTCGAACGAACGGAGGGGTGAAATGGGAGTGGTGTGTGTTTTTTTTTTTTTTTTTGGCTGATGCTGAATAAGCTTGCTTTCTTGCATCATATGCCTCTACTAATGCTAATGCTAAATGCTAATGCTAGATGTTTCCTCATCACAGAGTTCCACCCACTCACTTCAACAAACTCCCATCTTTCTTACTCTGTTTCTCTGAAAGTTCAGACCATAACACATCAGTAATGAGTGTGATGGTAGTGATGAGTTTTTGTGGTTCTGATATGAATAAATACGTCATTCTACATTTTAGTGAGCACTCTGAATTTGCACCTCAAATATGTACAAAAAATATTTTTTTCCCAAAATTTGCTTTCTAAAAGTTAAGTGCATCTTATGATCTATAAAACAAAGTAATTTAAAACTTCATTTTTCTTTTACAATTTAACAACTAACCCATATTAGGCTAATTATTTAATATCACCTTTTCCATCCATTAGTTAATGTATTTTACTTTATTGTACATATTTCACACATATTTAAAAAAAAGGAGAGGTCACCATCACTTTTTATAATAAGAGGGTTGACATTGGAATTTAATTTGAACTTACTGTAGAACTTCAGATTTTATCCATTACCATAATAATTATTTATATTTACCTGCTCCACATTCCACTAACTAAAAGCTGAGAATCCAAAGTTTTTGATTTACATAATGCCTCACGTCTACCTTTGCTTCGACTAACAGCTTCTCTTAATACGTACATCCAGTCATCCAATCCTTTGGTACACCAAAGAAGTAACTGTCCTTCTTGTCCAACTTTAACAGCTATTACACCATCTCGTTTCTTATCAGCCCACTGAAGACTTTCAACTTCTACAAGACTAACCTGAAAAGAAACATAAACCTTAGCTCTAATGAGTCATGATGAACCTTGGTCTTGAATTTTTGATTTTCAAAAATTTAGGGGTAACAACATTACAAGGAATTAATGTGATATTAATTATAACAGAGCAACTTTTTTTTAACAGCTTAAAACAAAACTGTCATTTAAAAAGCAGCATAATCAGACAATGGGTTACCTCACAGAATATACCTGAAGCATCAGGAATCAAGCGGCCACACAATTTACATCTTCAAAATGGGAATTTTTCACTTGAATTTCTAATCCCCACCTTTAAATATCACATATAATACAAGATTATATTTTTGGATTATGTGGATAATAATAACTACTGCAAAATGTGTAAGATTCCCACTTACCGTCTGCCAAACCCCATGTACTTTTTCCGACAGAACCTGTTATCAGTTGATTCAACCACTATTCATCTCAGTTGTCCGAATTATTCGCTGCATGATTCCCTTCACTACAAAGGTGGTACTTGTGCATATGTTCGTTCCGATATTCCCCACCAGAGATTTGGTAATTTGGAATTTCCTCTTTTCAATCTTCTCTGGCCTAAAATCTCTCTACCACATTCTATAAAATTCATCTGTTGCCTCTATCGTTCTCCCAACTCCACTAATTACTTGGAACTCTTTGACTTCCTCTCTTTGAAACTTGACTTTCTCCAAACCAACTTTCCTAACAGCGAGGTACTTTTCGTGGTGATTTTAATGTTCACACCTCAAGCTGGCTTTTGTTTTCTACTCACACGGAACCAGCTGGCCAAGATACTGAGGCTTTTTCAATTACTAATGACCTCGCACAGATTATTCATTTACCTACCAGAATACCAGACATTCCTAACCATGCAGCCAACACCCTTGATCTTTTTCTCACAAACAACCCTTCTAAGAACACTGTTGAGGTGAGTGATCCTCTAGGCAATTCCGATCACAACTTGGTGATGGTCTCTTCTCCAATGGAGCCTTTCTCTCATGGCCATTCCCAACCTCATGTTGTTTGCCATTACAAGAATGCAAAATGGGATTACCTGTGAGATTTCTTTTCTTCTTTTCCTTGGCTGGATTACTGTTTCAAAACTTCTGATGTCAACGTTTGCTCAGATCTTGTCAGTGAAATTATTCTTGTAGGAATGGAATCCTTTATTCCACAAACCACTTTAAAATTTTGTCCTTTATCGAAACCTTGGTTTTCCAATAAATGTGCTAAAGGCTGTTCAAGAGAAGAATGTTGCATATTGTAACTAGCTTGTTTCCAATTTTTCAGTTTCATTTTCTGCCTACATCAAAGCTCGCAACAATTGTAAAGCAGTTATTAATCAGTCCAAACTAGATTCTGAACAGGCTAAGAGTAGAAAACTTGCTTCTTGTCCAAATGGTAGTGGAGCATTCTGGTCACTTGTCACTTGCCAAAGCTATTGGCCGCAACTTTTGCCCATCTCTGTTTCCACCTCTGTCAAAACCAGATGGTTCTATTGCTACTTCAGCCAAGGACAAAGCTGACCTGCTAGCATCCTATTTTTCTCCCAACTCGTGTATTAATGATCTTGGTAAATTAACTCCCACAATTCCCAGTAATCTCTCTTCAATGCCTCTTGTGATATTCTGTCAAAAGGATGTCAGAAATATTAAGATGAATCTTGATGCTAAGAAAGCTCTAGGTCCTGATTGGTGTTTCTCCACTTGGTCTCAAAAACTCTGACCCTGAGCTTACTCCTGTTCTGTGTTGCCATTTTTCACTTTCTTATTCGAATGGTGTTTTTCCTTCTTTAAAAATTTGCTCATATCCAGCCATTTCCTAAAAAGGGTGACAAATCCCTCCCATACAATTATCATCCCATTGCAATTACTTCTATTCTTTCTAAAGAAATGGAGTAAATAAATTAACTGCCAACTCTTAAACTATCTAGAAACCTTCCATCTGATCAATAATCACCAGTATGGATTCCATAAGTGTCAAACCACTGGTGATATTCTGGCTTATGCCACCCATCTATGGACAAATTCAATGGAAATGTTTGGTGAAACTGAAGCAGTTGCTCTTGACATTTCAAAGGCTTTAAATCATGTTTGGCATGAAGGTCTTCTAAATAAGCTTCCATCTTATGGTTTGCCAACTATTTTTTGTAATTGGATATCCAGTTTTCTCTCTGACTGCTTACTGTGGGTGATGGTAGATGGCTCTTGTCTTCAAACTTCTCCACTAATGTCAGTGTTCCCAAAGTTCAGTTCTTTCTCCCACTCTTTTCCTCTTGTATATTAATGACCCTGTTCCACTGACCAGAAATCCTATCTGTAGTTTTGCTGATGATAGCACATTGCATTCCACCTTCCAGTTTGAGAAACCTTGCCCTGATAACAGCTTCAACTTCTCGAAGATCTACTACCAATTCTTTAAATTCCGATCTCCAGGTAATTCTCCAGTGGGGCAAAAATAACTTAGTTGATTTCAATCCTTCTAAAACTTAGTCCTGTCTTATATATCACAAAAAGGGTTCTTCTGCTCCTATGCTTATCTTCAATGACACTCCAATTTCCAGGCAAGATCATATCTCTATTGGGGATTACCCACTTCTAATCTCTCTTGGCATAAGCACATTACAAATATTGCTTCCTCTGCATCTAAAAAACTGGGTTTTCTCTTTCGCTCTCAGCATTGCTTTTCTTCCAAACGGTTATTTACTCTGTATAAATTGCAGATCCACTCTACCATGGAACATTGTTCCCATATATGGGGCAGTGCCCCAAAACTTCTGTGAGGTTTCTAGATTCCATTCAAAAGAGGGCAGTTAGGTTAATTAATGACTCATCTCTAACAGTCTCTTCACTCTGTCTCATTGATATTCTGTTTCTGCTGAATGCCTTTTCTATTGATACTTTCATGGACACTGTTCTTCTGAACTGACTTCTATAATTCTTGCTCTCTTTTTTCAAAGCAGTCCAAACACATGCCGCAACCAGTCAACATCCTTTCACTGTCCAACTGCAAACTCACAGAACCAACTTTACTACTTCTTTTATTCATTCAACTTCCGTTTTTTTTGGAACAACCTTCCTTCACATGTATCTCCTGAAAATCACAATCTAGAGAAGTTCAAGTCTAATGTCAACAAATATCTTCTTTCATTTCTGGTACTAAATACTATAGGGTCTAATACCTCTCGTGCTTGGGGATTTCATAAAAAAAAAAAGTAAGCACTAATGTTTCACCAAAGATGTTAAGCTTTTTAAAGTAACAAAATCAAATAATAGAGATAACAGGTGGAGCATAACTAAAGTGTTAAATTAACAAGTGGGCACACATTTTTTAATGCTTTTATGCTCTGAAGTTAAGCAAAAGCACCTATGAGTGATTCTAACTGTAGGTACTGTGTTTAATGATTTATTGGCTGGGGTAAATAAAGCCAACACGAGAACCACAGCAAACTACAGGAAACTTACTGGACAAGCTGGTTTGCTGCTACGACACTTCACTGCTGCTTGCTTGGTAAACAGATGCATGTTATCAATCTGGAGCAGAAGTCGAGAACGATATATTGATTGACAGGTAAGCATGACATGAAATGTAATGATTGGTGTGTGGGCATGACAGGTGACATGATACTGTGTAGTCACTGGTTGGCATTGTGTATTTATGAGTAAAGAATGGTGCATAATTAGTTTTGTAATGAATGGTAAATAGGTAATAGCAGCGACGAATCTTTTAAAAGACGGAATAAATTTGTAAGGAAAATGAAACGTTGATTAGATTTTTTGATGAAAACTAAATTAATAAGACCGAAATTGTACTGTTTTAAGTGCAATGATTATTTTACACTAATTTAATCATAAATAGGAGTCATGTGGAAAATTCTGGCATTGTAAAAAATGTTCTGTGCAAGTTTCTTTATTAAAACAGTTCTATGGAAGTAACAAAATTTCCATTAAAAAAGATAATGTATATTATATACTTTTGGTCAACGTACACACCAGTAACTATGACAGCATCCCATTTGGGGATTTTAAAAGTAACACCAATTAAGTTTTATAAGAAACTAAGAGATATCTGCTAACTGAAGTTGTTAAAAAAATCCATTAAGTTGGGTGGATCGGGGAAACTGTAGAAGCAGACGAAACTGTATCGGTAAAACCAATGCACCATAGAGGACAAAATTTAACTGCTAAGAAGATATGGGTATTTGGAGTATTTGAAAGAGAATCAAAATTATTGTACATGAAATTCATAAAAAATTGGAAAGCAAAAACTCATTTACGGATTATTCAAATAGTGAAAAGAAAAAACAAAACACTATCATCATATCAGATGAATAGCGTGGATATAGGCATATTACGGCTTCAGAGAAAAGGAATTACAAGCATTTAATGGTGAAACATAAGGAACATTTTGCGGATCCACATACAGGAGACTTAAGAAGTGCAACTAAAAGGCAGCTGCAAACATAAGTTGACGGGTCACATAAATAAATATATGTGGTGTTAAATTTATTTATGGCAAAATCATGAAGATGCTTTTCAGAATTATTATTAATCAAATTGCCAGTAACTATTAAGGTGCAAATATATGATTTGTATTCATGATTTTTTTTTTTTTTTTTTTTTTCTGAAAAGCACTCTTCCGTTCACTTTTATGTTTTTTCTCATTATTAAAAGCAGATTTTTGGAGTTTGAGTGTTTTTACTATTAAAACACTATATTACTGATTTCTTTGTATGTTTTTAAAGGTTTCGTAACCAACCTTTAAGGTTTCCTAAATCTTAAAGGTCAGTTGCGAAAAAAGGAAAAGGTTTCTTCATTTTTCGTTATATTTCATAACCTGACCTTAAATGTCAGGTTAAGAAATAATTGAAAAAGAAAGAAAGATTACCGAGAGAGCAGCACTAAAGTGCAGTAGCAGCAAACCAATTTGTCCGGTAAGTTTCCCATAGTTTGTGGTGGTTCTCGTGTTGGCTTTCTTTGCCTTTGCCAATTTATTTTGTAAAGCCCTTAAATCAACATCATGTTAGTGTTCAAATACTGCTAAAGTAAAGGGTGGTTAACACGAGCAAAAAATAAATAAAATCAAGGAATACTTGGGTTTGTTCACAAAACTAATGCAGAACCAAATACTTCAAATATGCCTACGGCTGATGATTAAAGAAGAAATAATTAAATTATACTAATATTCATCTATTCAACAAATAGTTCAATTACAATAACAGAATTTGGTTTGAAGCTGGCAATAGTTCTTGAAAAATGCATTACAGAGCAGCAATAAATCACAGCACTTTACATGCACATGAATATCACATGCTCCTATCAGTGAGCAAAATAACAGAGAAATTTGTACCTTCCAATCAAGCAGGAGGCTCAAGTTCTGACAAAATTCTTATGATCAGGATGCAAATTAGGTAAATTTGGCACTGGCCTATCATTTATCACTATTGCTTCTTTCTCTCTTCAAATTCTCTGTTTTTAAAACAGAAAATGAAGAGAAATTATAATTAAATGATATACAGGAATTTTAAGTATTATTCAAAAGTTCTGCAACACTACACACTTCATCAGCCATTATGAGTTATGTAATCAAATTCACATTTATTAAAACATCCCTTTCTATTTGACCAAAGTGCAACATACATTGTAAAACTGAAAAAGCTATAGGATAGCAGCATGACATGAAAGTATTCTGCTGCATGTACGTGACATCATTATCCAGTTGACAGTGCTTCTTGTCTGCATATGTGAGTGTTGTTAAACTTTTTCAGCTTTTTTGAGAGTTTGAAGAGATAAATTTTAGCTTTCTGAAATCTCAGAAAGGGAATTTTTATATATATTTACCTTTATTATTTTAAAAGGGTGCTTATAATATTGAATATTTTTTAAACAGTTTGAATTTAATAATAAGTGAAAAAATTTTTACCTATTATAAATACATGAATAGAAAATTTGAACAGTGCAATGGCTTGGCATTACTGGTCATGCAGTGCATGACTTACAGCCTGGAATGCATGCCAGTAGCCTGAAATAACTAAATTAACAAATGTGTAATTTTACTCTTTCTTCAGCATTTAATAAAGGAAAGTACATAGAGTTGGACAAATTAAGGCAAGTTATGAGATGTCCCTTGTAAAAAATACAAATAAAAGCAGAAGACTTCTTTATTCATGTAAACAGTAGGAAGATTAATCACATTAGTCCACTAAATATGAATAGATCTAGATATGTTCAGGTTGCTGATAAACTGAATGGGCATTCTGCATCTGCATTCATGCATGAAGAATTTTTTTAGGGATGGGGATTAGAGAAGTGAATCAAATTCTGGTGGAGAGCTTAATAATTTTGTGATAACTAAAAGTGGAGGAGAAATTTTTGGAAGATAAACACAAAAAAGGCACCTGGGGTCGATGGGATCTATCCAGTTATTTTACAGGAGGTAGCAAAAGAGGTAAGCAAACCTTTAACCATGTCAAAATAATGTCCGTATGTTGCTCTTAATTCTTGGAAGATTAGCTTGAATGATTATGAGAATATCCCTGGATTCAGGGTAGGTGCCTATGGACTAGAAATGTGCAAAAGTATCCCCAATTCACAAAGAGAGATCAAACGAAGACACAAGTAATTACAGACCCATTAGTTGACTTTTTTTCTTTTTTTTTTTCAGTTGACTTCTGTTCCATAAAGGATTAATCAGTGATTAAAGAAGTAAAGCAGGACCATCTAGCCAGGAATGCAGTTATACTGCAGACTTAAGGGGATGATTGGATATTATAACACAGTAACAAGTTTGCAGATGATACAAAGATTAGCACGGTTGTTAATGGCAGTAATGGCAGTGTGCTACTGCAACAGGATCTAGAAAATTTGGGCAGATGGGCTGAGAAGTGGCAACCAAAGTTTAACATTGACAAATGCAAAGTACTGCATATGGGTAGAAGTAACCCCAGAGGAATGTAACAACTGTGTGGTACTACACTTAGGGTGGTAGAAAATGAAAAAGATCTGGGAGTAATTGTGCAGTCAGATATGAAGTTTTCTGAGCAATGCAGACAGGCTGCCAGAGCAGGTCATGGGGTATTGTCAATGATATACAAGAATTTTGCTAGTAGAGTAAAGGTGATTATCCCTTTGTATAAGGCAATGGTCAGGCCACACCTTGAGTACTGCATACAGGTCTGGAGGCCTCATTTTAGGAAAGGATGTAGAGTTGCTTGAGTGTGTACAGAGAAGGGCAACAAGATTGGTGAGGGGAATGAAGGGATCCTCTTACCAAGAAAGGATTAAATTCTGAAAATTGCAGCGGCTGGAGAATAGGCACTTGTGAGGTGATCTGATTGAGGTGTATAAGGCCTTGAATGGGTTGAGCACGCTGAATTCTGATGGGATTCTTCCGCTTGTTCAGATTACGAACCTGAGAGGGCATAAATTCAAATTGAGGAAAGACAGTTATAGAATAGATGTGCAGAAATTTGCCTGTAGCCAGCAGGTTCAAGGAGAAACTGGACAAACTTTTAGAAGGAATGGATGTGTGAAATTGGGTTTTTTTTTTTTTTGGCTAATGCTACATAAGCTCATACGCTTGCTTTCTTGCATCACATGCCTCCAATACCACCACTACTACTACTACAAAAGAACTAGAGGCAGAAAATAATTTTGACAACCTATTTCAGAAAAGCTTTTGATACTGTTACATATAAGAGACTGCTACAGAAACTGCAGCAGTGTGGCATTAAGGACAATTTACTGCTAAGGATAACAGGATGGTTGAGTGAAAGTATCCCAGGGTTCAGTGTGGGGGCCCATTGTTCTTTTCTATATTTATTAATGTATAATATTGGTGTAGATACACAATAGTTAACCCATAAATTTGAACTACGTATGTAGCCTTCACAACAAGATAGCTGGTATTGTACTACTTCAAATAAATAACACTTCTCTAGTAGACTCTAGTAGAGAATGACTACTGTTATTTATTTTCAGTGGATACCACCACCCAGACGATCGTTTCGAAGCTGGTGGGCTTCATCATCAGTGGGCGGGCAGGTACCCTGGTAATGCACATGCCATCACAGTTGCGAAGTTATATCCACAATATGAGAGATGCCAAAGGGTATTGGTAATAATGTATTTGAAAACAAAATGCACAAGGCATAATCCTTATAGGTTTTGGTAATTAACTATATAATATCGGTGTAGATACACCATAGTTAACCCATAAATTTGAACTACGTATGTAATGTAAAAGGCATCGTTTTAATAGTATCTCATATTGTGGGTTATGGCTTGTGCATTTCGTTTTCAAATACATTATTACCAACACCCTGTGGCATCTCTTATATGGTGGATATAACTTCTCAACTGTGATGGCATGTTGCATTACCAGGGTACCTGCCCGCCCACTGATGATGAAGCCCACTAGCTTTGAAACGATCGTCTGGGTGGTGATATCCACTGAAAATAAATAACGATACTCTTCTCTAATAGAGAAGCATTATTTATTTGAAGTAGTGCAATACCAGCTATCTCATTGTGAAGGCACCCACAATATGAGATACTATTAAAACGATGCCTTTTACACTACATACGTAGTTCAAATTTTGGTAAAATAATAAGAGGAGTTTACCTCAATATAGTACATAGAATACTTCCATATGATACCCTCCAGAAATTAAAACGAAAAACTTACATTAGAGTAACAAATAATTAAAAATCAATTTAACACAATTAAAAATATTTAAAAGAATATAATTAAAAATTTCAAAAATTTTCAAATCGATTTTCCTTCCTGAAGCTGACAATGCTTTTCGACCGTATGTCACGATCACAGGAATGAAAATTACCGAATAGGGTTGAACATGAAACTTGAATTGTGATTATTTGTCTTTGCGCATGCGCGTAAAGGCCCATGCATCAGAGATCAAATATGGCCGACGAACATTAACAGAATTCTCGTGTAATTTAATTTCTATGGTTTCTGCAATTAATAGTCTCGTATAATTACGTTGGACATTAAGTATTTTGGCCTCGTTAAATAAAAAAGTAAGTTTTTCGTTAATCGCATGAAAGACTAATTCTGACACTGCTGAACGAGAAGCACGAACTGAGGCTTCATGTTGATTAACACGAATTTTCAGAGAAAAACGCATTGAACCTTGGTAAGGCGAGTCGCAATCATCGCAAGAAATGTTGTATACCAGGTCATTAATCTGTGTTGATAATGAGGAAAGGACTGAGCAATTGTTCAGTATAGTATGTAATTTCCGTATTGGCCTGGCCACAGTTTTAAATTCGGTATCTTTAAAGAATCTGTTAAGCTGTTTGTGCCACTGTTCAACATATGGGACAGAAATAATTTTTTGATATTACTATTGTTGGTTGTTTTAGTATTTTGTATCCTATCCTTAGCTTGTACCCTAATTCGGTTTATTGTACCAAGGGGATAACCCCTGTTTAAGAACCTGCTAGTTAATATTTGTATTTCTGAGCCCAAAGCAGATTCCGTCGTTGAATATTTATAGGCATTTAGAAATTGATTAAAGATAATCGATCTTTTGTAGGTGAATGGGTGATGGCTATTATAATGTAGAAGCATACCGGTGTTTGTAGGTTTTCGGTAGATGCTAAATTGGATTTTATTCGAGTCCTGAGTAAGTGTGAAATTTAGAAAGTTTAATGACTTTGTATCCATATCCTCCCTTTCCAATGTAAATTTGAGTCTAGAATGAATATTATTAAATGAATGTAAAATGTCTTGGACATTACAGTCAGTCCTCGTATAACACATGTTTACACTACACGAATTCGATCATACACGATTTATAAATAGGGGAATGATATCGTATATAACACGAACCAAATTCGCTTATGTACGATTCGCCTTTGTGTTTACAAGACATGGCAGTTGAACACTGAATCACCCCAACTGAACGCAACACGATAGGAATGAAGAGACGATTCTGAAAATGTATTTATATTTTTTTTATATCAGTGAAGGGGAAACACATTTCACCATAATAAGGTAAAAACCCACACAATTCCAGCTATCGGTATTATCGCAAATGCAATTAGATCGAGTTTACTACCAGTTTATAACAGATTCCACTAGCAGAAACGCAACTGTAAATTGTTTTTTTTTTTTTTGTTTTATGGTAGTAACCCCAGAAATGTGCTTTAGTAAAATGTTGTTAAGTGTATCTCTGCCTTTACGGTGCTGTTTATTCAATTGCTACGCATGCACAGCTTGTTTGTGTATCAAGTGTGCCTTTTCATTTTGTAATTGTGCTTTATTCCCTAAAGATGAGTAAAATACTTAAAAGGTGTGAAAAGGAAGCGTCCTAGTGAAGACACTACAGATTCAGAGAGAAAAAGAAAAGCAATTCGATAAACAGAGGCGGACTGGGTCAAAAATTCTTACCCGGGAAAATTTGTAGTGGCCTCATACTATGGTTTATGGCCAAAATCACACCGCCTCTGGGGTTTCCCTGGTAAGGCTTATGGCCAGTCCGCCTCTGTCGATAGAGAAAAAATATGAAATCGTGAAACGCTTTGAGCGAAATGAAAGACCATGTGATATTGCACATGCTACAGGCCTAAATCAGGCAACGCCGAGAATTAGAAAGAATGCAGAGAAAATAAAAACAACTTTCATAGCAGGAACAACTCAAAGTGTAATTAAAATCCATTAGATCAAGACAAAGAATTGGAAGAGATGGAATGGCTGTCATCTGTTTGTATAGAAAATCAAACGATAAACAAGTTTGCTTACGATAGAAGCAAAAGCATTAGCAATATTTTATTATGTAATAGTCATAATAAAATATGTAAGTAATGTTTTAGTTAAAATGTGTGTTCAATCTTGGGTGGTAGGCACCTAATCCTATTTTTCCCATAGGGCCTGTTGTTTATATTGCACGATTTTGCATTGCACGAGGGTTTCTAGGAACACACCCATCATGCTACACGAGAACTGACTGTACTACTATCAGTAATAACTAGAACATCATCTAAATACCTCCCATAGTATGTGATACGGGGTCGAAAAGGTGTCAAATGTACATACTCAATTATTGAGAGATAGATCTCTGACATTAAGCCGCTCAGGCTCAAACCCATTGGCAACCCAAAAATTTGTTTGTACACCTTGTCTTGAAAGGTAATATAGTTGGTCTCAACTAACAGTTTAATTAAGTGAAAAATTTCCTTAATAGGTAGCTTCGTATAATTAATCGGTATCGAATTATTATTTAACATATCCCAAATAATAGCTAATGTGTATTCAACGTTTATATTTGTATATAACGAGGTAACATTTAGTGAGAATAAATTGTCATTGTCGCCAAGTCTACAGTGTTTAAGATTATGAAATAATGTATCGTAGTTCTTAATCCCAAATTGTATTACCTGTCTAAAGTGTTTTATAATGCTATATATATGTGTGGCTAAGGATGAAAATGCCGAGTTCCTGTAGGAAATAGGTCGAATAGGAAATCCAGTTTTGTGTAATTTTACCTGACCGAAAAGTGCAGGAATATTGTATGTTCTGGCCTTCAATTCCTTTAACTGAGCCATTGTGATGTAGTCTTTTTTCAATATGTGGTTAATGTTTTATTGTGTTGATTGACCAAGTTGGTAAACAGTGCCGGGTCTACTTCAAATTAAGTGGAGGTATTTAAAACAACTGAATCTAACTTATTAATATAATCAGGTTTATCTAGTATTACTACTGTATGCCCTCTGTATAATAATGTCCTTATTTTCGCGAAGTTCTTGTAAAGCTGAACTCTCATGTGTATTCATTTAGGAAGTCATGTTTATTTTATGTTATTCACTATTTGGTTAACTTGTTGAATAAATAAATCTTTGTGTGGAACATTACAAAGTCCAAATTCAATATCAATTATGCACTGTTTTTTTAGGTAGTTTTCAAGATGGTAAATTATAATTTAATCCTTTGGATAAAAGTGAAATCTGGTACTGTGATAGTGTACACAAGGAAAGATTTGTAACCTGTTGATATGTCGGTTCGTTGAATACTGGGTGAGGGAGTGTTCGTGAACTAGCTGACGTATTCTGTGGTAGTACGTTGTGTGTCTGTGGGGGGGGGGGGTGTCACCCAACTCGTGTACTTGGTCGCAAGCCCGCGACAATGTGCTAGAATTCGTATTGAACGTGACTGTTTTTTTTTTTTTTTTAATTTCTGAGGCCTGTGCTTCTCGTCGCAAATCTATGGAGGTCTTCAATACAGACCAATCGTTAGGATGTAGATAATTTTTTAATTTATTGCGAAGCTTCCTAACCTGAGAAAGGTATTTTTGTTTATTTGAATATCGAGATTTTAAGGGAAGTTTAATGATATTACGCGATGTGGCCAGTGTTAGTTGTTTTATGCCTGAAGTTTTTTTATTTAAATTAACCCTGGCAAACTTCAGAATGATGCTGTTTTGAAGGCAATATTTTAGAAAAGAAATATGGTAACTTTGGGCCGAGTATCTTAGTGTTGATTTAATGTAATTTTGCACCAAGCTGTTCAAAAAATCCCCCATAATTGTGTGTATCGATAGGTTACACCTGGAGAGACAGGAAGTGAATGAAATAGTCAATAAGAGTTTAAAAAATGATTAGATAGTATGAATCAGAGCTGTAATGCTCAATACATTCTACGTTGACATTAACATTTTAAAATAATGAGTTTACCTCAATATAGTACGCAAAACATTTCCGTATGATATCCTCCATAAATAAAACAAAAAACTTAGATTAGAGTAACAAATAATAAAAAATCAATTTAATGCAATTAAAAATATTTAAAAGAATATAACGAAAATTTTCAAAAAGATTTTCCTTCCTGAAGCCGACATGCTTTTTTGTTGTCAACGAAAATTTTCATTATATTCTTTTAAATATTTTTAATTGTGTTAAACTGGTTTTTAATTATTTGTTACTCTAATGTAAGTTTTTGGTTTTAATTTCTGGAGGGTATCATGCGGAAGTGTTCTACGTACTATATTGAGGTAAACTCCTCTTATTTTACAAAAATATTAATATCAACGTAGAACATATTGAGCATTACAGTTCTGATTCATACTATGTAGTTCAAATTTATGGGTTAGCTACGGTGTTTGTTATTTGGTTTTTTTTAGGAGCATTAGCAACTAAGGCCATATTGCACCAGGAATATGCGGTGGTCATTCCCTGACCTTTCTGCATCCTCCGTATTTGGTGGTGACGGGCTCGAACCCCGGTCTAATCAAGAAGCGTGTGCTAGCACTGCTGCTCCTTCCCACCTGGCTACGGAGGTGCCACTAGTTACGGTGTATCTACACCGATATTATATAGTTAATTACCAAAACCCATAAGGATTAGGCCTAGTGCATTTCGTTTTCGAATATATATATTAATGATACTGATGAATGCACAACAGGCTTAATGTCTAAGTTTGCAGATGATACAACAGTTGGCAAGGTAGTTAATGACAGTAATCAGAATAATCTACTGCAACAAAATCTAGAAAAATTAGCGAGATTGTCTGAGAAGTGACAAATGAAGTTTAATTTGACAAATGCAAGATACTTCATATTGGGAGCAGTAACCCCAGATTAGCATTAGTAGAGACATACGATGCAAGAAAGCAAGCTTATGGAGCATCAGCCGAAAAAAAAAAAAAAAAACTCCCATTTCACCCCTCCATTCATTCCAAATGCCTGTCCAGCTCAGCCTTAAATTTATTTAGGCTATTAGCTTCCACAACAAAAGATGGAAGCCTGTTCCATCAATGAACCTGCTGGCTAAAGTCAATTTTCCGCAGATCTATGCTGGCTAAAGGCAATTTTCTGCACATCTATTCTACAACTATCTTTCCTCAATTTCAAACTGTGCCCCCTCAGGTTCTTAGTCTGAGCAAGAGGAAAAATCACATCAGCATTCAGCTTGCTCAACCCATTCAACCTTCTACACCTCAATCAGATCACTTTGCAGGTGCCTACTCTCCAGGTGATGCAATTTGCAGAACTTAAGCCTTTCTTGGTAAGAGCACCCCCTTTGCTTCCCTCACCAATCTTGTTGCCCTTCTTTGTACTCGTTCTAGCAACTCTACATCTTTCCTAAAATTAGGCCTACAGACCTGTACACAGTACTCTAGGTGTTGCTTGACCATTGCCTTGTATAACGGGATAATCACCTCCCTGTCCCTGCTATCAAAATTCCTATATATATCATTGACAAGACTCCATGAACTGCCCTAGCAGCCTGTCTGCATTGCTCCGCAAACTTCACAGTTGACTGCACAATTACCTCCAGGTCTCTTTCACTTTCTGCTTCCCTTCACACAGTTCGTACGTTTCTCTTCGGTTATCGCTACCCATATGCAGTACCATGCATTTGTGAATGTTAAACTCCAGTTGCCACTTCTCAGCCCATTTTTCCCAACTTATCTGATCCAGTTGGAGTAGCATACTGTCGTTAACAACACTGCCAACCTTTGTATCATCTGCCAACTTGGACATTAAACCTGATATACCTTCATCAATATCATTGATAAATATACAAAACAACAATGGACCCAACACCGAACCCAGGGAAACTCCACTAATAACATTTGTCCACAAAGAGCAGTGTCCATTGATTAGCACTCTCTGTCATCTCCCACTCAACCATCCCTTTACTCATTGCAGCAAGTTACCCTTAATGCCATACCTCTCCAATTTGTACAGCAGTCTTCTATATGTAACAGTATCAAAAGCTTTCCTGAAATACAAGTGTATGATATTAAAATTATTTTTGGCATTCACTTTCTTTGGGACCATACCATAGTATCCAATCAAAAGTGGTCATACAAGATCTCCCTTAAACAAACCCATGCTGTGTCTTAGCTATTACTGCAGTCTTGTCTAGATGATCCTGTAATGCTTCTTTAACCAGTGATTCCATTATTTTCCCCAAAACACAAGTTAAACTAACAGGTCTCTAGTTACTTGTGCCACCTTTTGAACCGTCTTGGTAAATTGGTGATACATTTGCACACATTCAGTCCATGGGGATCTCCCCTGAGTCCAAGGAAGCTCTCATAATTATGGCTAAGGGTTTGCTTACTTCCTTTGCTGCCTCTTTTAATATAACTGGATAGATTCCATCCACCCTAGGTGCCTTCCTTATGTTTAATTTCAACAATTTCTCCTCCACTTTGCTCTCAGTTATTACAAAATCGCTTAGCTCAGCTCCCTGTTAGCGTTTGATAAACTTCTGGGCCTCCCCTCATTGAATAATCCCTCATGTGTGGATGTAGATGCAAAATACTCATTCAGTTTATCAGCAACCTGAGCATGCTCATCAACCCATGTATGTTAAGTGGTCCAATCTGATTCATCCCTTTCCTTCTAGAGTTTACATAAGTAAAGAACTCTTTACTGTTTCACTTTGCATCTTTTGCCAAAGATTTCTCGTAATCTGCCTTCGACTGCCTAACCTCCTTTGTGAATTGATTACAGACTAGTTTATACCTGCCATAGGCTTCTGTGTCACCTGATACTTTATATGCATCCCATACATTTTTCTTTTCTGCCACGAGCCTCATTAATTCATCTGACATCCATTTAGGCCTAAACCTTGAATGGTATTTCTTAGTTAGTTGGAATGAAAAGCCTAGTAGCCTTCAAAATTAAGTCCCTAAAGGCTTCCAATTTAGAATTCAACATTGGTAACATCATCAGTTTTTCCCACTGTACAGAATTTAAACTGTCTGAGACCTCTGTAGTCACCTTTACGAAAGCAAAAGCCCTTCCCTTTAGCCTTGATGGTAGTTACATCTTAAAGTAATTCCCACATCAATACATTGTGATCACTGTCACCCAGTGGTTCCTTTATCTGCAGATTCTTAATGCATGAATAATCACTGCTGATAATCAGATCAAGAGTATTACTCCCTCTGGTTGCCTCTCGAACTGTAGAAAACAGTCATCCAATAAATCCACAGAAATCTTGCTAGTGTGCAATTGACCAACCCACAAGTTCCAGTCAATATCAGAAAGTTAAAATCCCCCATAAGACTTTCTGATTTAATGGCCCACTCTACTTCTCTGCACAATTGCTCATTATACTCATCAGATTCATTAGGGCTGAATTGATCGACAAGGCTCTCATCATATACTCCCACCTATCATGTTAATGTACCAACTGTGTGGTACCACACCCAGAGCAGCAGAGAATGAAAAAGACTGAAGGTAACTGTGCAGTCAGAAATGAAGTTCTCTGAGTAGATCATGGGGGTTTTGGTAATGATATACAGGAATTCTGCCAGCAGGGATAGGGAGGTGATTACCTCTTTGTATAAGGCAATGGTTAGGCCACACCTTGAATACTGCATACAGGTCTGGAAGTCTTGTTTTAGGAAGGATGTGGATCTGCTGGAATGGGTGCAGAAAAGATCAACATTAACTGATGAGGAGAGCAATAGTGTGCTCTTAACAGGAACAGCTACAATTTTGCAAATTGCAGAGACTGGAGACTAGGCACCTGAGAGATCTGAGTGAGGTATTTTAAGGCCTTGAATGGATTGAGTAAACTCAATGCTGAAGGAGTTCTTCCTCTTGTTTAGACTACGCAAATGAAGTGGCATAAATTCAAACCAAGGAAGGATGGTAGCAGGTTGGATGTACAGAAATTTTCCTTCAGCCAGAAGGTAGTTGGGCACCTCCGTAGCCAGGTGGGTAGGAGCAGCAGTGCATAGCACACGCTTCTTGATTAGACCGGGGTTCGAGCCCATGACCACCAAATATGGAGGATGCGGAAAGGTCAGGGAATGACCACCGCATATCCCCGAAGCAATATGGCTTTAGTTGCTAATGCTCCTAAAAACCAAATAACAACAACAACAACAACAAGGTGGTTGATTGTTGAAACAGACTCCAACCTGGTTTGTGCAGTTGGGGAACAAAATTAAAGGAAGAACTAGATAAACTCTTAGAGGGGATGGATAGGTTAAATGGGAAGTGCTGGCATTCTTGCATCATTTACCACTACTACTACTAATAATAATAATAATGTGTATTGATAACATTAACTGAACCACGTTAATTATTGTTAATGAGTAAATTTTATTGTGTTAAAATATTACATTAAGTTAAACTTCTACACAATGGAACTACTTATTGGCAACATTTCTGGATTCCACATCAAATCCTGTGATCAGGCCTAAGAATTGAGATATTAATGAAAATAAAATTCCAAAAAGTTAGCTTGCATGTGGAGAATTACTTAAGAATCAGAAGGAAGGATGCTGCATTGTGTACCTATACATTAACAAAAGGAAATCAAATGGCGGTTGGAGAGGGACGCTGTTTATATCCTTACCCCCCCCCCACAAGTAGCACTGCATTCCTCATGTGCTACCCCTAAGCAAAATAAAATTTGCCACCCTAAATGTTGAATACTGATAAGCGTTAACAAATCAGAAAACAATATCAAAAAAATTTTGGCGCCCTCTTGAACTACCACCCGTAAGTAACGCTTACCTGGCCTACCCATTTGCGGCGGCCCTGCTCCCACCCCACAAGGTTTGGCTCCTTTTTTCTTAAATGAAATTGTATAAAGAAATACAATAAGTCCACAAATTACATGTGTTCAAGTTACACAGATCTGTAGAGACATGGATACACATGTACAGCTTGTTTGTTTTTTTTTTTTTTTTTTTGTTTAACAGCTTAAACACATCAATTTCTACATGATCAACACCCTCTACAGGAAAATATATATTATAATACTTGAATACTTCTATAATGGTATTTTTTGTTTATAAAATTTTTATTATTTTGTTGATAAAGTCAAAAATATTCAGTATTTAAACATTGTTGAACTTGCATGGAAACTTTCAGAATGACTTAGCCGTATAAGGTGTTAACTAATTGTAAATGCAAATTTCCAATAATAAATGAAGATAATTATATATAACACTAGAAAACCAAGTCTGTTATGCAGGGAAATTTACTGGTATACAATTTAACTGTTCCACAACAGAGCCAGAGAACAATCATTAATTTGGCTAACAAGCAGTTATCAGAAATTTGTCAGCTAGATTCTTGGGGAGCTGTCAAGTTACACATAGCTGGTATTTTGCACTTAGCTGATTACACATAATGTTACATGAAACTATTAAAATATAATAACAAATAAATTTGTTAATTGTTAACTCTGATATACACAATTTATTACAAATTGTCGTCTACAGAATTTCTTTAAACACAATTCTTCATACTGTTATGATCTATGGAAACTTTGATGCCATTCTATGGCTACACCTTGACAATGCCTCATACAGCTGCTCACAAAAGTTTTCAATGACAACCACCATGTCAAAATACTTTTCTTACAACTTGTGTACAATCATAAAGATCAACAATGATATTGTCGAACAAAAGCCTCATAAAGTCTGCATAATATGCATTTGAGACTGTCTAGCCTGTCTGAAGGGTAATCCACTAGCAACACCCTATCATCATCACAAAAAAACTGATTCCATCACCTTGCCAGCAGCAGGAATCAACTTGACTTGCTTTGGAGGAGGAGAAGAGCTGTTTTCACCGTTTGGACTGCAACTTTGTCTCTGGCTGAAAGTGATGGTCCCAAGTCTCAAATTCACAGTCACAAACCTTGCAAGGAAATTTTCTAGATCTACATAAAAACAATACAAATGTTCACTTTAGTATTAGTAGAGGCATATGATGCAAGAAAGCAGGCTTATACAGCATCAGCCAAAAAAAAAAAAAAATCTCCCATTTCACCCCTCCATTCATTCCAAATCCCGCCCAGCTCAGCCTTAAATTTATTTAGGTCAACTTCCACAACAAAAGATGTCAGTCTTCGTAAGAGCACCCCTTTGTTCCCCCTCACCAATCTTGTTGCCCTTCTTTGTACTCGTTCTAGCAACTCTACATCCTTCCTAAAATGAGACCTCCAGACCTGTACACAGTACTCTAGCTGTGGCCTGACATTGCCTTGTACAATGGGATAACACCTGCCTGTCCCTGCTAGCAAAATTCCTATATATATCATTAACAAGACTCCATGACCTGCCCCAGCAGCCCATCTGCACTACTCAGTGAACTTCATATTTGACTGCACAATTACCCCCAGGTCTTTTTCACTTTCCACTTCCCGGAGTATAGTACCGTAGAGTTGGTATGTTTCTCTTAGGTTACTGCTGCCCATATGCATTTGTCAATGTTAAATTTTGCATTTGTCAATGTTAAATTTTGCATTTGTCAATGTTAAACTTCAGTTGCCACTTCTTAGCCCATTTGCCCAATTTATCTAGATCCAGTTGGAGTAGCATACTGTCTTTACTGTCGTTAACAACCCTGCAAACCTTTGTATCATCTGCAAACTTGGACAATAATCCTGATATACCTTCATCAATATCATTGATGAATACACTTGACAACTCTTGTGCATTTTTGGTCTACTGTCAACAAACCCATTACCCTCATATCATCTGCAAACCCATGTGACAAACCCATGTTTGTATGTGACAAACCCATTACCCTCATATCATCTGCAAACTTGGACAATAATCCTGATATACCTTCATCAATATCATTGATGAATACACTTGACAACTCTTGTGCATTTTTGGTCTACTGTCAACAACTTTGGGACCCACTGTGCTGACACTATTCTCACTCTTCACAGAGAGAACCTCAGTTATTAAGTGGCACACATGTTCAGATGAGATGCCCAAGATACTGGCAGTGTACTGAACTGTCATTTGTCAATCACTCATTACCAGATCGTGCATATAATTCTAATTCCATGTAAGGATGTATTTCTAATTCCATGGATGTAATTCTATCTAATAGAATTACATCCATGTGAAGTTTTTCTGTTTTTAATGTGCAGAATACATCAGAGTCACAACTAATGGGTCAAATTCAGAAAAATGAAAGCAGAAAAAAGAGGAAAAATAACTCCTCCAGTTAGTGTACTGAAAGTTAACAAGCCAAGTGCCAAATGCCTCCTAGATATACTCGGAGAGATTATAAAAAGTTAATATAGTAGGTTTCCATTGCTTCTGTTCCTGTGGAATGAATTATATCTGTACAAATGAGTGTTTGCAAAGTCAATTTGCATGCTGTTCTGCAAAAAAACCCTAAACAATTCAAGAGGTAAACACAACCCCCCTCTCTGCCTGAGGCCAGCTAGCAATATCCCCAGTTGAAGAGGCATTTAAAGATTCTTCCCATCTACATCAGTATTCAAACAAAAACTTTATGTGACAAACCCATTACCCTCATAGCATTAAACTCAGAAGTAACAGGAGAGACTGCTTCTACAGGGATGGGATACACTTAAATAGAAAGAGTGCAAGAATATTTGCTGATGCTATCGAGGCAGTGTTAGGTGGGTCGGAAAACTGCTAGCTTGGGGGGAATACAAGGACTAACAGATTAACAGTAGCCACTGGCAGAGGTGAAAGTGATTCTTGCACTGCTTCTATTGGAATGAGCAGCAGCATGGAAAACATAATGCAGGATATTTCAGAGAATGCTGGGAGTCATTGAGGTACAAGTAAACACATGGGTTGTGTTCGAGTAGCTAAGAATAGCAACAGGTGCATGTATACTTGCGTGTACACCAATGCTAGGAGTTTGGTAAATAAATTTGATCAATTTGAGGTATTGTTGGGATATCAGAGACGTGGTGTCACACAGATATAAGGAATGCAGAACTGGAATTTGAGGAGTACAATGTGTACAGAAAGGATAGACAGGATAGGAAGGGATGAGGGATTATGCTATTAGTTAAGAAACACAAAATCCAAGGAAGTGAAGCTAGTCGACATCGCTGGGTTTGTTTGTTATTTGGTTTTTAGGAGCATTAGCAACTAAGGCCATATTGCTCCGGGAATATGCGGTGGTCATTCCCTTGACCTTTCCACATCCTCCGTGTTTGGTGGTGACGAGCTTGAACCCCGGTCTAATCAAGAAGCATGTGCTACACACTGCTGCTCCTTCCCACCTGGCTACGGAGGCGGCTCGCTGGACAGTGTGCAGTGTCGAATCTGTTTGGTGTGACATAAGCAGTGGGAGATCAAAATTGAGAGTAGGAGTGTGCTATAGGCCTAATGACTCTGATGAGTACAATAAGAAACTGTACAGGGAAATAGAGTGGGCAAGTAAATCAAAGAGTCTTATAATGGGGATTTAAATTTCCCAGATATTGACTGGAATTTGTGGGTTGGTCACTCACACACTAACAAGGCTTTTGTGGATTTATTGGATGATTGTTTTCTACATCAGCATGTGATCTGATTATTGGTAGTGATTCTTCATGCATTAAGAATCTGCAGATAAAGGAACCACTGTGTGGCAGTGATCACAGTGTGCTGAAGTGGGATTTACTCAAAGAGGTAACTACCATCAGGGGTAAAGAGAAGAGTTTTTGCTTTCGTAAAGGCGACTATGATGGTCTGAGACAGTACTGAAATTCTATACGGTGGGACCAACTGATGATGTTACAAACAGCAAATTCAAAATGGGAAGCATTCAAAGAACTTATCTTGGAAACTACTAGGCTTTACATACCAACTATGAAATATTGTTCAAGGTTTAGGCCTAAATGGATGTCAGATGAACTAATGAGACATATGGCAGAGAAGAAAAATGCATGGGATACATATAAATTAACACGTGACACAGAAGCCTACGATAGAATAAGTTGATCTGTAACCAAGTTACAAAGGAGGTTAGGCAGGCGAAGGCAGATTACGAGAAATCTTTGGCAAAGAGTTCTTTACTTATGTAAACTCTAGAAGGAAGGGGATGAATCAGTTGACCATCAATATCCACTTGATACTGATGGTTCACCTGTTGATGATCCTGCTCAGGTAGCTAACAAACTAAATGAATATTCAGGGAGGGGAATGCCAGAGGTGTATTCAACTCTGGCAGTAAGCTAGATAATCTTTGTAATAACTGAGAGTAAAGTGGAGGAGAAATTGTTGAAGATAAACACAAGAAAGGCACATGAGGAGGATGGGATATATCCAATTATATTAAAGGAGGCAGCCAAGGAAGTAAGCAAACCCTTAGCAATAATTATCAGAGCTTCCTTGGACTCAGGGGAGGTGCCCATGGACTGGAGATGTGCAATTGTGACCCCAATTCACAAAGGAGGATCAAAGTGCGACACAAGTAATTACAGACCTATTAGTTTAACTTCCGTTCCATGAAATTACTGGTGGCACTGGTTAAAGAAGCACTGCAAGAACATCTAGACAAGACTTCAGTTATAGCTTGGACACAGCATGTGTTTGTTAAGGGGAAGTCTTGTCTGACCAATTTGATTGGATACTATGATGTGATCACAAAGGAACTGGATGCAGGGAATAATTTTGATATCATATATTTGGATCTTAGAAAGGCTTTTGATACTGCTGCACAAATTAGAGCAGTGTGGCATTGGAGGCAAATTGCTGCTATAGATAAAGGGATGGTTGAGTGGGAGAAGACAGAGTGGTAATCAATGGACACTGCTCTTCGTGGACTAATGTTATTAGTGGATGCCCTCCAGGTTCAGTGTTGGGTCCATTGTTGTTTTCTGTATTTATTAATGATATTGATTATGGTATATCAGGCTTAGTTTGCAGACTGATGCTATGCTGCTGCAACAGGATCTGGAAAGGTTGAGCAGATGGGCTGAGAGGTGGCAAATGAAGTTTAACATTGACAAATGTAAAGTATTACATATGGGAAACAGCAATCCCAGAGCAATGTATCAACTCTGTGGTACTACACTGACAGTGGTAGAGAATGAAAAGGACCTGGGGGTAATTGTGCAGGCAGATAAGAAGTTCTCTGAGCAGTGCAGACAGGCTGCAAGAGTAGCTCATGGTGTCTTGTCAATGATATGCAAGAATTTTTCTAGCAGGGATAAGGAGGTGATTATTCCCTTGTATAAGGCAATGGTCAGGCCACACCTTGAGTACTGTATGCAGGTCTGGAGGCCTCATTTCGGAAGGATGTAGAGCTGCTGGAACGAGTACAGAGAAGGGCAACAAGATTAGTGAATGGAACAAAGGGTTGCTCTTACGAAGAATGGCTTAAGTTTTGCAAATTACTGTGTCTGGAGAGTAAGCACCGGCGAGGTGATCTGATAGAAGTGTATAAAGCCTTGAATGGTTTGAGCATGCTCAATGCCGATGGGATTCTTCCTCTTGTGCAGAATAATCACCTGAGACGGCATAAATTCAGATTGAGGAAAGACAGATGTAGGATAGATGTGCGGAAATTTGCCTTTAGCCAGCGGGTAGTTGGTTGGTGGAACAGACTTCCATCCCTTGTTGTGGAGGTTGATAGCCTAAATGAATTTAAGGCTCAGCTGGACAGGTATTTCGAACAAACGGAAGGGTGAAGTGGAAGTTTTTTTGTTTTTTTTTTGCAAGAAAGCAAGCTTAAGCATGCTGCATAAGCTTGCTTTCTTGCATCATATGCCTCTACTAATGCTAATGCTAAAAAAGTACTAACGAGTCTTTTAACCAATTATGTTTTGTTTAGAAATGTCCTCTGCATCAGAAATCAAATCGCTCTACAAATCTTGCTACAACTAAGACATTGCAAGAATTAAAATAAAATTATAATATTTATTTAATTACTAAAGTTTAATGACTAAACAGAACAATTTGTATAAAAGGGGTAAATTGAAAGTGATAAAACAGAACAAAATATGCTAGAACAGTAAAAAAAAATAAAAAAAAATAAAAAATTCGTGTGATTTTACTCTTGTTTTAGTGGTTTTCAAGAGGTTCACCTTCATTTCATCAAAATAACAATATGGTTATTATTGTTTTGTTTGCACTTTTTCCTCATGCTGTCTTTATCACATAAGTTTCATATTTGTTTTGTACATATTTCTTCAGCTGCTGCTAGCATAATTTGAAGCTTGAAATGTCAAATGAAATTTTGTATAGAATAAAACTTTTTCACTGTCTAATACCAAAGAGCAGAGTATGGTATAGTCTAATTCTATAATTCCTTTAATCTTGAAAATCACTGTAAAATACAACTGATAATATTATTAAAAATGTCAGATAACATTACCTTGTATAAGAATGAACCCATTTCAGATATGCCAATCTTTGATCCCTTTTTAAAACATGCTAAATAATCTCTTGTAAGGATAAAAAATCTTTCTTTCCAGCGGCTGAAAAATCTGTCCCATTGTTGCCACAATAAACCTTTTTTCAAGGTATTTCCTTCAAGTATATTAGCTTTTGAATCGACTTGTGACTGTGATGTTGTCATAATTCTTTCTTGTTTAGTCCAATTTCTCATTCCTCTATTCAATCTTTTAAAAAATAGTAAAAAATTTAATTTTATAAGTTATTCATTAAACAAGAAAAAAAATAAATGACAAAGCAATAAAATTAATGAAAAAGTAAGAAAGTGAATGCTGTATTGACAACAGGCTTTTAAGAAAGCCTCCTCCATCTTTCATCCATCTCACCACTAACACAATAATTTTAACTATTATAAGAAAAAACATAGATTTTAAAAATCCCAGTCGTTCTGATACAAACCTTATTATGCATATTAATTAGGTATGTAATTCAAAACAGTAATATCTAAATCATCATTTTTGAAAATGGCTAAAAATTTAAAGCTGCAGTAAGCCAAGTTACAGGAATCCTGCAAGACTTTCGGTTTCTAAACAAATGTAAGAAATCAAAAAAGTGGCCATTTTTAACTCGCCCAAGAATTTCCAATCAAGATTCTTCAATATTAATTTTAGGATTTCTGAAATGATAAGAGATGGAGTGCACAATCTGAGGTTCATTTAAGCAATTCTTATCTGGATTATCTGTGGTTAGAGATTCAAATCTTATTAACCCTACGGAAGCAGCATCAAGTATGGAATATGAGGGGTGTTGCAGTGGGTAGATTTTTATCCCCAAAACTTAAATGGTATTAAATCACTTTTTGTGCCTACTTTCATATATGCTCTACCTATAAATAAAATATCACACTTATAACCAATATGTTTTTTTTTTTTCTTATATACAAAATACTAAGACTTAATACATGGTTTAATGGCAACGACTGACAGAATGATTTTTGTACCTCAACTTTTATAATAAGAAAAGGCACCTCCGTAGCCAGGTGGGAAGAAGCAGCAGTGCGTAGCACATGCTTCTTGATTAGACCGGCGTTCAAGCCTGTCACCACCAAATACGGAGGATGCGGAAAGGTCAGGGAATGACCGCCGCATATCCCGGAGCAATATGGCCTTAGTTGCTAATGCTCCTAAAAACAAAATAATAATAAGGAAAACAAACAAGGGCATTTACTGAACCTAACAACTGCATACTCACATATGGAGTGAGAGAGCAGAGGAAAGTCTAGTGAATAACTTTGAGCTACCTACTGCTTTTCTCCTTACTACAGAAACATATAACACAGCCAGAAAAAGAGATTTTACACCATTTTTTTTCCCCAATCAGAAATAAGATGCAAATAAAGTTAAAACACAGTATATTTATAGCATAAATAGTTATTAAAAGAAAAATTACTCATAAGTACTTATCCATGTGCGATTGTTTTCAACCCAAAACTCAAGGCTCATAGTGCACTTCACATGAAGATTTCCCAAATTTTAATCAACAAAATTACATTCATTTTATATCTAAAAGATCATTTCATGTCTTTAATAGCTTTTTAAAAATAATTTCTAACCAAAGTGATTTTTACACCACTAAGTTCAGAAGTCTATAATAATGCAGCAGCAATTAACCACATGCCTACAATAGTTTAAGAATCTAGCTAATTATGTGCAATCTTTAATTATTTTTGTATGCTATGTTTCAAAATAACATATTTTTCACGGTTAAATAAAGATTTATTTGCAAAATATCACAATCGTTATATATTTTTGAGTAAAACACAATACTGATTTTGCATTTATTATTACTAGTTTTTATTAATTTTATTTATTCCTTATTCGAAACTGCAAGTTCTTATGAACGGAAAAATCTCCCTGAAGTGTCAAGAATGCATAGCCCAAGATGATATTAGTACAGTGTTTGGCATTAAGTGCCAGGATTGTCAATTTAAAGAAAACCAGATGTACAAGAATGAAAAAAAGTTTTTATTTTTTTTAAATTATTGCCTTTATCAGCTAGATAACTGTGAGATTGCTTATAGTGCCAGTGGAGGCATTTGAACTAACAACCTAATTCCTTTATAACATTTCTTTTGATGTCCTCTACACTCAAATCATTGTCCTTTCAGCATGGATTTCATTTTGAGGAATAAGAAGTAATTTGAGGAAATCAGCACAGAATGTAGTCTATTGTTGCGATGTAACTGAGGGCTTACTCGGCAAATTCTTTTAACCACTGTTAAAAGATTTAAGGAAAGTTTTTCAACAGCAAAACTGTAAAAACAGCTTTCAAATCTAGAAAATGGTGTTTAAAGTAAGTCTGAAATATAGACAAATAATTGTACTTATGATTCTTTAGGTTTAAAAATTTTCTTAAACATAGACTTGTGATGTTTAAGAAAATTCTTTTAATTATTAGAGCATATCAGAGAGACAGCAAAAGATAAACAATACTCTCTATATGATTATCAGCAGCAAGTCCTCATTCATCAAATTCATTTGATGATTTTGAAGTGTTGGTCAAGATATCAAAGGCGGATATTGTTGGGATATCAGAGACGTGGTGTCACACAGATATTAGGAATGCAGAATTGGAATTTGGGGAGTACAATGTGTACAGAAAGGATAGACAAGATAGGAAGAGTTATGCTGTTAAGTAAGAAAAACAAAATCAAAGGAAGTGCATCCAGTTCATATAGATGGACAGTGCAATGTTGAGTCAGTTTGGTGTGACATAAGCACTGGGAAAGCAAAAATAACAGTAGGAGTGTGTTATAGGCCTAATGACTCGAATGAGTACAGCAAACAATTGTACAGAGAAATAGAGTGGGCTAATAAATCAGAATGTCTTATAATGGAGGATTTTAACTTCCTAGATATTGACTGGAACTTGTGGATTGGTCACTCGCACACTAGCAAGACTTTTGTGGATTTATTGGATGATTGTTTTCTGCAGCAGCAGCATGTTCGAGAGGCAACCAAAGAGGGTAATACTCTTGATCTGGTTATCAGCAATGATCATTCGTGCATTAAGAATTTGCAGATAAAGGAACCACTAGGTGGCAGTGATCACAGTGTACTGATGTGGGATTCACTTAAAGATATAATTACCATCAAGGGTAACAAAAGGGTTTTTGTTTCCGTAAAGGTGACTACAGTGGTCTCAGACAGTTTTTAAATTCTGTACAGTGGGACCAACTGATGATGTAACCAAAAGCAAATTCTAAGTGGGAAGTATTCAAGGAATTAATCGTGGAAGCTACTAGACGTTTCATACCTATTAAGAAATATTGTTCAAGGTTTAGGCCTAAATGGTTGTCAAATGAAACAATAACACTCAGTCAGGGCAGAGAAGAAAAATGCATGGGATGCATATAAAATATCAGACGACACAGAAGCCTATGGCAGATATAAGCTAGTCTGTAATCAAGTCACAAAAGGGATTAGGCAAGCAAAGGCAGATTACGAGAAATCTTTGGCAAAAGATGCTAAGAAAAACAGCAAAGATTTCTTTACTTATATACACTCTAAAAGGAAGGGGATGAACCAGATTGGTCCATTTGATATCGATGGTTCGACTGTTGATGATCCTGTCAGATAGCAAACAAACTGAATGAGTATTCTGCATCTACATTGCATCTACCAGAAGGTTATGAAACTGTAAAAGAGTGCTTAATGATTTTGTAATAACTGAGAGCAAAGTGGAGGAGAAATTGTTGAAGTTAAACATAAGAAAGGCACCTGGGGTGGATGGGATCTATCCAGTTATATTAAAGGCAAAAGAACTAAGCAAACTCTTATCCATAATTATGAGAGCATCGTTCAACTCAGAGGAGGTCCCCATGGACTGGAGATGTGCATATGTATCCCCAATTCACAAAGGGCGATCAAAGGGTGACATGAGTAATTAGAGACCAGTTAGTTTAACTTCTGTTCTGGATAAAATAATGGAGTCACTGGTTAAAGATGCACTGCAGGATCATCTAGACAAGACTACAGCAATAATTCAGACACAGCATGGGTTTGTTAAGGGAAAGTTTTGTCAGACAATTTTGATTGGATACTATTATGTGGTTAGAAAGAACTGGATGGAAAAATAATATTGATATCATATACTTGGATTTCAGGAAAGCTTTTGACACTGTTGCGCATGGAAGACTACTATACAAATTGGAGCAGAATGCTATTAAGTTGCTACAATGGATAAAAGGGTGGTTGAGTGGGAGAAGAGAGGATGGTAATCAATGGACGATGCTCTTTGCGGACTAATGCTATTAGTGGAGTTCCACAAGTTCGGTGTTGGGCCCACTGTTGTTTTGTATATTTATCAATGATATTGATAAAGGTATATCAGGTTTAGTGTCAAAGTTTGCAGATGATACAAAGGTTGGCAGGGTTGTTAATGACAGTAATGGCAGTGTGCTACTGCAACAGGATCTAGAAAATTGTGGCAGATGAGCTGAGAAGTGGAAACTGAAGTTTAACACTGACAAATGCAAAGTACTGCATATGGGTAGAAGTAACACCAGAGGAACATACCAACTGTGTGGTACTACACTTAGTGTGGTAAAAAATTAAAAAGACCTGGAAGTAATTGCACAGTCAGATATGAAGTTTTCTGAGCAATGCAGACAGGCTGCAAGAGCAGGTCATGGGGTTTTGTCAATGATATACAGAAAATTTGCTAGCAGGGAAAAGGAGGTGATTATCCCTTTGTATAATGCAATGGTCAGGCCACGCCTTGAGTACTGTGTACAGGTCTGGAGGCCTCATTTTAGGAAGGATGTAGATTTACTTGAGCGTGTACAGAGAATGGCAACAAGATTGGTGAGGGGAATGAAGGGATCCTCTTACCAAGAGAGGCTTAAGTTCTGCAAATTGCAGCGGCTGGACACTAGGCACCTGCGAGGTGATCTGATTGAGGTGTATAAGGCCTTGAATGGGTTGAGCACGCTGAATTCTGATGGGATTCTTCCACTTGCTCAGATTACGGACCGGAACGAAGGGGAATAAATTCAAATTCAGCAAAGACAGTTGTAGAATAGATGTGTGGAAATTTGCCTTTAGCCAGCGGGTGGTTAATTGCTGGAACAAACTTCCATCTGTCACTGTGGAAGTTGATAGCTTAAATAAATTCAAGGAGGAACTGGACAAACATTTAGAGGGAATGGTTGTGTGCATGTTTTTTTTTTTTTTTTGACTGATGCTACATAAGCTCATACGCTTGCTTTCTTGCATCACATGCCTCTATTACTATTATTACTATTAAGAATATCCAGATAAAGGAACCACCACATGACAGTGATCATATTATGCGGGATCTACTTAAAGATATAACTACTGTCAAGGGATTAAGGAGGAGGGATAAAAAGAAGCAGCTAATGAGGTAAGCAAACCCTTAACTTTAATTATGTGAACATCTTTGGAGTCAAGGGAGGTTCCCGCGGACTGGAAGTATGAAAAGGTCCCTCCTAGTTGCCCAACAAACTATTTTTGATGAAAGCAGTTTGCACATGACTATTCTCTCCTGAGCCCCCAGTTTTTGATGTGTAAACATCATTGGCATCACCTACTAAATTTTGGAAGGTTAAAATCAATTTGTCACAATTTTGCAACGCGGAAATGACATCATTTGATGTCATTTCCGCGTTGATTATAATATTTATCAAACTAGAGGAGATCATGCAAAGGATCACGGGAGGTAATCTTGGGTGTACTCAGAGCTGGCGTAAACCAGCTGGTTGCGGAAAAATGTTTATGATTCGGGGCATACCATTTAGGTGGCTTTGGGCTAACCATTGCCACCTGTGGCAGAAACGTTTTGGTAACCGGAAAAATGGATGTCTTGCAAAATTTAAAGTAAAGTAAAGCATTTAAAGCAAAGG
Organism: Mastigoproctus giganteus; assembly: GCF_048544385.1. Taxonomy (NCBI): domain Eukaryota; kingdom Metazoa; phylum Arthropoda; class Arachnida; order Uropygi; family Thelyphonidae; genus Mastigoproctus; species Mastigoproctus giganteus. The sequence goes on along the minus strand of NC_143578.1, from coordinate 134,959,126 downwards.
TCATGGGAGGTGATCTTGGGTGTACTCAGAGCTGGCGTAAACCAGCTGGTTGCGGAAAAATGTTTATGATTCGGGGCATACCACTTAGGTGGCTTTCGGCTAACCATTGCCACCTGTGGCAGAAACCTTTTGGTAACCAGAGAAATGGATATCTTGAGGGCAGTGATCTTGGATATGTCCAGAGCTGGCATAAACCAGCTCTGAGCACATCAAAGATCATTACATTACATGCACTTCAGCCTTACCAGTTGAAGCTCATGTAATGTAGCTGTTACAGTACCCATCTGTATTACTGAAGCAGTTGTATATTTCCATCAAGAGGTGAATCATAAATGTTTTTCAGGACCAGCTGGGCCGGTCAAGAATATTTGAATCAGTTCGCGACTGGGAGATAAGATTCCAAATTACATGTACGAGTAGAATCTTTTGCTTGTCATTGGCCATTCTCATTAAGTTGAAGAAGTCCTCGCATTTCTTTGCAATTGCACAGAATTGGTTGAGCGTGGCAAGCTTTACATCCTCATTCATCTCGCTGTTTGGATGATTGTAAAAGTTTTGAAAGGGGTCTTCTTCTTGCAGTCATGTTACAAGGCTACGCAAGTCATTACCACATGTTTTGTCAGGGTCACTGTCGTCATTGTCTTGACACATCGTCTTACATATTTCAATAATTTTGCAAATGTCCAAATCCGATTCACACAATTTACGATCTAGTATGAGCTCTTCATTGTCGTAGACTTTGACATATTTCATCTCTGACAGTATCTCTGTTTCCGCAATTGTGAAATGGAATGTGCAGCGTTACCATCTCGTGCTTATACTTGTTGAGGTCCTGAGCCAAGCCATAGTTTTGATAACATATTATGGTTGGATGCTATTGTTTCTTGCAGATCTTTTTAGCGCTGCATGTGTAATTTATTACAAAGCATGACAGAGTAACATGATCCAACATGATAGTATAATTGTAATACAAATACTTGTATTGTTGCAATCATACTATTCAACAAATGGCTGCAATCAAATGGGTAATTAGGCTATTGGCCTAACCTCTTCCAAACGTTGATTCTGGAGTAAGTAGCGGGTGTGAGCATAAATTACATCGTTCATGATTTTGGTTTTAGATTCGAAATTTAATAGGTGTCGTCAAAGATGTTTACACATAAAACATCTTTTTGTGCATATAGGGTACACACAAGATGTTTTTTTTCTCTCAGCAACATCAACTCGCTTTCTTCGATGAATCAATTTCATCCAGTTTTAGTTTAAGTTCAATATACTTCTTACATCTTAGACAATATAAAAGAATTATTGGCTGAAGTAGAATTATTCACAAAAGAGGAATTGAAATATATGCCATAGGCTGTATGAGGAATGAATTCATGACTTCCATAGGTAAATTTTCAGCCATTCCTCTCTGAATTGTGCAATCCTAAGCTGCAGAATTCTGACTTGATCTTGTACAAACCATTATTAAAGTAAAAATCATTAATATACTCATAATATAATAATAAATATAATACAGTGATGCAATTTTAGAAATCTCCTAGGCTACAATTTACAATATCACACTAATTAAAATTTATTAAAAACTCACCTCATTAAGTGCAAGTGCACTTAGAGGTCTTTCTGTTAATTCCATTTGAACAGAAGAGTCAGGATACATCTGCACCTCTAAGAAGCCAAGAAAAGAATGATAATGAGTTAAAAATCTACTGGTTTTTAATAAACATGATCCATTTGATTTTGTAATCTTTTAAAAGTATGTGAATGGTTTACATCATTTAGAAAAATTATTTATATTCTGCAGAATATTGATGAAACTCAATAATATCCAGATTAATAATTGATCATAAAGTATGCCAGAAAATTAATTTTTTATAACCACATAATACTGAATAGCTTTATACTCACTTGTTAATGTTAGCCACATAAAGATATTATTATTATTAAGCAAACTTTTTATTTATTTCCACATTACCACTTCATCTCAAACTAAAGGAGGCAACTCCAGTAAAACTATGTTCACAACAGCCATTTACCTGAAATGTGTAAAATAAGAACTTTCACTCTACCAATTACCATTCCCTAATTTCTTCAACATTCTGGGATTACTCATTATATAATGCCAAAAATGCTCAACGTTAGGGTTCACTATAAAGCCACTATTTCCACAGAGCAAGATCTATAGTAGCCCAAAACATTTCAGAATAAATAATGAACCGGGTGATTACTAAAATTAAATTAAAGGAAATACTTAATAATATCACATTTAATGATGAAATGTTAAATTTACTTGTGGTGTGTGTGCATTGACCTTTTGCACAGGGGTGGAGTGCCACCATTTCTGTAACAATACCAACAGTTACAAAAATGGTGGCACCTGGCCTGAAGGCTTAAATCTTTTTTTTTTTTTTTTTTTTTTTTTTCAGAAATAAAAAGGAATGTTTTTTTCTAAATACTGCTAGAATATATCAATGCTTGACCTTTTACTAATGGATTACAACAGGCTTGTTCTAGAACTATATATGCCTAGGTGTAAACTTATTATTTTCCTTTTATTGCTGAAATGTTATTATTGAAGTAAATTTTGACACCCTCATGGCTTGCCACCTGCATGTTGATCATGCAATTCCCTCTCATTTGAAATGGCCTTGGATTATAATATTTATTAAATGTAAATTTATATTTTTTAATGAAAATTTTGAAAATTTAAAAATGTTTCAAATATAAACATGAAACTTTTAGTTGCCTCCATTTTCAAGCTTATAAAATCTATATTTATCCCTCTAAGCATGTATCACAAAAAATCATGGCAGCAGGATGTGTCAAAGACAAAGTACATCAGTTTTGGGAACAAAATGCAAAAAATGATTAAAAATGGGGAAACTAACATATTCTTAACTGTGACACCATACGGATAGGTGGCTTTACAAACCACTCATGGTGCCAAGGTGTATTATGAAGAGTATGTCCTTCTCAGCAATTTAACTGGCACAATACAGTGCAGTCTGCCACTCATTTGGAGCGGTCTAAGTTTGATTCCTGTCAGTGACCAGAGGAATTTCTGAAATCCTCTTCAGTCAACACTATAGTCAGCCAATCTCCAGCAGAAGAAGTAGGGTTTTCCCATGAGTTATTCCAGGTTTTTCAACCTAGACATTCTTGCAAAACTGGCCAGCGGGCTCTCGCTTCTGAAGACAAATATGAATGACAAGCTCAGGTGCTATTAAAATAATAACTTGAATTTGCTTAAAAAAAAAAAAAAAAAAAAGAGGTGAAAGAGCAGCAATATAATTTTCTCTTCTTCAAATAAAGTTAGCCATTCCATGCTTTTTTGTAATATTCAAAATGGAAATGTGTGAATTTTTGGATCATGTTTTTGGGATTTTCCATTTTTAATAACCTCACATTCAGAGAAACTGAAGCTATTGAATGGCTTTTCTATCAGAATTTCTAATATGCAGCTGCACAACTGAACATTGAGCATACTTACACAGCATTAACGAAGAAAACGTGTCAGGATAAATGTTTCCCTTTGCTGATATTCAGTTCAACATTTAATGAGAAGCTTTAGTTCTGAAGATCATGCACGATTTCAGTTGGCGTGTTTATATATATATAAACACACCTATCTTGTTAGTATAAAACAGAGCTATGATGCTCAATATGTTCTACATTGTAATTCAATATTTGTAGAAGAATAAGAGAAATTTACCTCAATATGATATGTAGAACACTTCGTTTGAAATGTTCTATGCATCATCTTGTTAGACTCGAAAGAGCAATGAAGCCCAATTATGTCCTATTATTATTAATCTTAAATTATAAGATGAAACCTCATACCTTTTCAGTAGGACTGTAATTCTCTCGACACTAAATTTAGGATGAATGTATTATATGAACCCACGCCACGTGCTTAGTATTAAATAAATCAAATTAAAAATAGCTACTAGTTAAAATCATCATGTATTCAATTCTCATATCACACCTAGTGCATCTAGAAGAGTCATAGAAAGTCGGTGGCCACCAACCTCCCAAAACCAATCAATATCGCATGCTACCATGAGAACTGAAAAACAATTGTCGCAAAAAATCTTAAAACCACAAAATAAATATACATCAATTCACAAATAATTGAAACTTTAGACAATTTTAAAGTTTAAATTATTTGTGAATTGATGTATATTTATTTTGTGGTTCTAAGATTTTTTGCGACAATTGTTTTTCAATTCTCATGGTAGCATATGATATTGATTGGTTTTTGGGGGGTTGGTGGCCACTGACTTTCCATGGCTCTTCTTGATGCACTAGGTGTGATATGAGAATTGAATACAATGATTTTAATTTGATTTATTTAATACTAAACACGTGGCGTGGGTTCATATAATAATACATTCATCCGTGATTGAGTGTAGAGAGAATTACAGTCCTACTATGAGATTTCCTCTTATAATTTAAGTATCATCTTGTTTATGCGATAGAGACCTGCTAATATTAGCAGGTCTCTATCACATAAGTTGTCTGTCCGTGTCTAGTAAAGTTTCGTGACACCAGGATATAATGTTTTTATACCTCGTTAATACCTTTATAAATTAAATAAAATCATTCAAAAGGGAAAATAGGCCTGATATAACCAATGGTCAGCATAGGAGTACAGTGGCACATGCATTTAAGTTGATTATGGGTTGTGCAGAGTATAAATTGAACATGCTTTTTAAATGCAAATGAAAGCATTAACATATTTTTATTGTTAGATGATACCCCTGCACAATATTCTGATAAAATCTTATCAAACAATGATTTCAATAAAAAGTGCCCTTTCTTACATTCCAGTACCACAACTCACAACAACACTAGTTGCACTCAGCTAAAAGTGCTGATATCAAAGGAAACTTTTTTTTCGTGATTGACAAGAGGGAAAAAAAAAGACAATGACCAATATTAAAAATTATAGCATGAAATATGCTATTTAGAACTGGGCAGCAAGATGGAATGACATAGAATAGAGTATAATAATAAGTGAATGGAAAAAGGAATTAAATGATAATGATGTTCATTATTTATATTGCAGTCAAAATATTGCATAACAGTGGTGAAAGGGATGTAATTTGGGTGAATTAAGAATGTGGCTAGAAGATGAAATAGCAGAGGGAAGAGAGTTTCAAACAGAATTTCAGAAGAAAAAAAAAAACTATTTTAAGAAAAAGTGTTAAATTGCAAAAAGACAGAAATTTCATCAATACTCTCATAAAATTTGTTAATTCTGATGAATTTGAAATATTTTTCTATGCTCTAGGAGAAATGAAGAATGATGGCATAAAAGGCAATATGATAGGACCTTTACTTAACAGAATATTCCCATTTTCTTCAAAAAGAAAACAATATGATTGGGAAGGTACTGTGTAAATCTGATTAAATTAACAGTTCTTAAGATTTAACAGTTTATTCATTAAAAAAAAATCGTATTGTGTTCTACTTGATTTGAACTTTCTGTATGGCATTTTGTTTTAAATAAAAATCTTTTTATAAAATGTTTTTTCATTTCATTATAATGGTATGCTAATATCATTAACTTAATATATGTGACTGGTTAGCAAACATATGAGCTTGTTTTTATGAACTGTGATCAGAAAATATTAATATACAGTATAATTGTGTTCTGTTATTCAGACTTTAGTTCCTTTAATTGGCTGCAGTGGAAAATCCATAGAAAGTCCATGCAGAAATGGTAGATGGGTTGAACAGTTACTTCTTAATGATACTTACAATAGAAAGCAGATCTCTGGGTAATATAGAATAAGTGATATAATGATGTCAGAGAAGCATTTGTTAGAAAATGCTACTGAGGTTAAACAGGTACAAGGAACTGGGGGAGAATATATATTCAGTTATAATTAGAAGACCATGTGGTTGTATCAAAAATATTGAGAACGTTAGACTCAAGAAAATCCCCTTGGACTGGGGAAGTGCGGAGGAATTTTCCATGCACTGTAAACAGGTGGCTAGGAAAGCACTGTCCTGGGCATGATTTATAGGGCATTTGCTAATAGAAAGGACATCATTATTCAACTGTACAAAGAAATGGCTGGGCCACATTTGGAATATTGTATTCAAGTCTGAATATTTCACCTAAAAAAAGACAGACCTTCTGGAGAGGGTTCAAAGAAGAGCAACCATACAAGTGATGTGGACATGTGTATATGTAAAGGGCGGCTCCTAGAACGTTTGTTCAACTCTGCCTCGTATCTCTGTGAAGAACAGTATCACTACAAATAGGCCAGATATGTGTGTGACGTTGGTTTGTGTGTATTATGCGTGTGTTCTGTTGTTCTGTTCTGGCCGCTTGGCTACCCAGAAGCATCAGTCACTTGGACAGATGATTCTGGGTACTCGTCCACACCATGGTGGGCCAGTCCATGTAAAGCACGTACTGTCTCAAGAGAGACTCTGACCCACCTGATGTTGTCAGAAGGTAGGCCAGGATCCTCTGGGGGCCCATTCCAGAGGGGAAAAAAAAAAAAAAAACATGATAACCCATAGTGCTGGATATGGAACTGAAATTAATAAAATAAAATATTAAAAAAAAAAAAAAATTAGTAAACAAAATAAAAAAAATTAAAAAAAAAGCCAAATAAATTAGTAAAAAAAAAAAAAAAAAAATTATGATAATAAATAAATGCATAAAAGAAAGAAAGTAATGGTACTAAAAAAAAAAAAAAAAAAAAGAAAGAAAGCACTTAATTTTGTCTACAGGCCGAGGAAAAATTTCACTTCTTGAGGATTCCCTGTTTATATATTATTAAAGGAAATCTAACCAGATCAGATCAAGACCATTGTGCTGCATTCTGTTGAGATCTGTCCACACTGAATGCCTTCGCAGAAATATGCCTTGAGCGAAAGCCTGAAGAATTTGATATGACTCAGAGCTTTGAAGCAGAGACGACTCCTGTCCTGGTTGAAAATTGGTAAGTGCATGAAGAGAAAGTCTGAGATCGTCATACAGGGAGCAATGAAACAAGATGTGATCCCAACTCTCTGGTGATCCACACGAACAGAGGTGATGTGTGCAAATTGATGAAGGAAGTCTCAGGTATGGGCCGGTGCAAAGGTTGACAACTAAACAACCAGTGGAATAACTAGGCCAATGCAGCCAATGTGGAGCATTGGAGTCCACGAATAAAATGGGGACCCACAAAAGGGGCCCTCCTGCCCGAAACAGAAAAAAATTTAAATGAGTAAAAATTTAAGTTTTTTAGTTATTTTATAATAAAATTTAGTATGTCTATGAGCAATAATTTTTTTCATAGCTGCTGCTTCCAGGGCAATTTTTAAGGATTTTTTATTTTTACCAAAACAAATATTTTCAGGGGGGGGACCCACACTAAACTTTGCATTGGGGCCCACTTTTTCTAGTTACAATGTTACACTGTAAACAACTAAGGGAGATCTGATTGAAGTGAATAAGGCAATAAAAAGGGTTGAGTAAAATCAGTAATGAAGGTCTTTTCTCCCCCATAGGTAAGTTAAGTACCAGGGGAATAAATATAATATCTAAAGGAATAACAGAAGATTAATCTCAAGAAGTTCACCTATGGACAGTGGGTTGCTGATCACTGGAATAAGTTGCCTCCCAATGTAGCAAAAGCAGTGAGTCCAGCTTAAGTTCAAAGAAGAATTGGATGGCCACCTTGTGGGAATAAAAATAGTAAAAAATGCTGTTTTATTTTAAATATTGTTAGTTTTATTATTTATTTATTTATTTATTTTTGGCTGAGGTAAAAAAAGTTAACTTCATTGCATCATTTGGCTTCACTAATACTGATAACAACCATCAACGTATGTAATATTCAGTCAATGCATGTACCAAAATTTTTATGTAACTGTTTTTTCATAAAAACTACCTTGATATAACCCCAAGGGCTCACAACTGGTGAGTATGGGCTTGGCACACCCAGGGTCCTGAGTTGGATATCATCCTTCTTCTCTTTCTTGGTGATTCCCTTCTACATCTGACTCTTGTTCTCTCTGCCCCCCCTCAGGGTAACTCAAATTTTTTTTGGCTGGTGCAGCATAAGCCTCAGGCTTCCTTACACCATATGGTTAATAATAGTAATAATAATATCACTAGTGAAGTTAATTTCAACTTCCTATTATTTTATTTTTTTTTGGCCAATGCAGAAAAGTCTGCTTTCCTATATCATTTCACCTTACTAATACTAAAACTGAGTATTACTGCAAATAGATTACCATGGGGACATAGCTGCCTGTGTGTTTGTTGCAAACTGAATACTGCCATGAAAAATACACAGCCCATTTAAAAAAAAAAAAAAACCAGCATATGTACCCTGGCCTCCGTAGCCGAGTGGTTAGGAGCGGGAGTGCAGTAGCACACGCTCTTTGAGTTAGACCGGGGTTCAAGCCCCTGACTGCTGAATACGGTCGATCTGCCAACCCGCACTGGACCAGCGTGGCAGATTATGGTCCATTTTCCCTCAGCATGAATTGTTGAGGAGGCTTCCATCCTGCAGTGGCTGCACTTTACCTTTTTTTAGGCACAAAAGATGTTTTATTTTATGTGAAAATATCCTTTGGAAACATCCACTGGAGATTAAATTAAATCCATTTAAATTTTTAAACTTGAATAGCCAGAACTGAAGTTATGAATGATGTAATGTTTTATGCTCACGGCTGCTATTTACTCTAACGAATCAACATTAGTGACTGAGTTGGCATTAGTAGCATCATTTAGGAAGTGATGTCATTTGCATCATTTCTATCTCACATTTTCGTTACCAATCGGATTTACTTCAGTCCAAAATATTTAGTATGACATCGTTCTTACTAAATGAACGATGTTTTATGCATATGAACGATGTAAAACATCGTTCGCATATGAATGCATAAAATATGCATATAAAATGTATAAAACATCGTTCAATGTTTTATGCATATGAACAATGTAAAACATCGTTCATATGCTTAAGCCCGCTACTTACTCTACCAAATCAACGTTAGTGACTGAGTTAGGGTCATTAGCGTCATTTAGGAAATGACGTCATTTGCATCATTTCCTTTTTGTATTTTCATTACCAATCAGTTTTACTGAAGTATAATTGATTGGTAACGAAAAAGTATCTAATGAAAGCCAGCTTAAAATAACGATATCACCGGAAAAGTGATTTAGGCAGATGGCCATGAGTATTGGCAACATGAAGCAAGGAAGTGAGCGATATAAAGCACAAAAAAAAAAAAAATATATATATATATATAATTTATTTATTTAAATTACCCCATTCCTTCTAATAATAATCTATCCAATCTTTCTTTAAATTTATTCAAACTATCTACCTGCAGAATATTAGGTGAAAGTTTATTCCAATGATGGATTACCCCTTGGTTGAATGCAAATTTCTGCACACCTATTCTGAAACCATCCTTTTTTTTGCCAATTTAGATTCATATTCCCTTATATATTTCATCTTAAAAAAGGCAAAGATGCCATCAGCATTTAGTTCATAACTCTTTTAAAGCCTCAGACACATCAATTAGGTTGCCACAGATGCCTAATTGCTATGGACTCAATTTACAGAATCCTGTAAAGAACATCCTTTTGTGCTACAACTAAGCTTGTTTGAACTTCACTGCACTCTTTCCGACAGATCTATATATTCTGTCTTTCCTAAAATGAGGTTTCCAAACCTGTATGCAATATTGCAGATGTGGCCTAACTACTGCTTTACACAGTAGGATCGTCCCCTCTTTGTCCCTGCTGGCAAAGTTCCTGTATCTCATTAACATAACCCCATGTACTAGCAACTTGTTGGAACTGCTCAGAGAATTTCACGTCAGCCAGTACAATTATCCTTAAATCTTTGTCATACTCCACTACCTTCACAGTTTGGTACCCAAATGTTATGTTATTCAAGGATTACCACTACCCAAATGTATTACTTTGCATTCATCATTATTAAACCTCAATTGCTATTTTTAAACTCATCTACTGAGTTTACCTAGATCCTCTTGAAGTAACATATGTTGATTACTGTCATTAACTACTATGTTCACCTTTGTATCATCAAAAAACGCATAAATCAAAAACTTGAAATGCCTACATCAATATCATTGATACATATTTAAAAGTACGAAGGCCAACAACGAACCCTGTGGAACCCCAATTTATGCCAACAAAGTACAGGAAATTGTCAAAATACTGAAGAGTTGGACAGGCATCCAATATTCTCTTAAGAATGGTTTATTGGAAAACTAATATTGAGCAGACTCCATATTAAACCATGAGGCACATTAAGTTTGAATTGTAACACACAGAATCCATGATAGTCCATCAAAGCACACACACTGAGCATATTTTTCCCATTTTACATAATTATTAATTATTTGTTACACAAATTCAAGTACCATTACTCCTACAAACAATTGCAGCAAATGCGACAATTATTGCCAAATCTTAACGTTAGGTAGCATAACAATTTAAAGGTAGGTTAGTAATTTAGCATAACAATTTAAAGGTAGGTTAGTAATTGTCGTAACCATTAAATCAGGTTATGGCAGTTGGCAATTAACAAATGACATCTTAAAATTACTAAAACTAAAATGATGCTCTGTGAATAGCCATACAATACTGCTATCCAACTATTTGCATATGCTGTTGGTAGGCCTAATTTAAATCTTGAAGCCAATTTCACTTGCATATTACTTTATTAATATTATATTTACATAATGTCATTTATTAGATTTAAATGATTTTGGAAATTTACTTCTCAGCAAACTGACATATAGCCCACCCTGAACTTTCTGAGCAATGTCACTTATAAAGACCCTATTCCACCGTGAATAACAGTTTTTGCCAGTTTATATTTGAATTTCTGTAAGTTATGGAACAAAATATCCATTTTGTTCTATAACTTACAGAAATTCAAATCCAATGTTAACAAGTTTCTGGTCTTTCCAACTGTGCACTTGAACACAAAAAATAAAATTTCACCATAGAAATTACATAGCTGACTTTAAGGGTGAACTGTGTATCCTAATGAGACCGTGTGTGTGTGTGTGTGTGTGTGTGTTGGGGGCGGGGGAGATTGAAGTAAAAATAAAAACAGTCTCTGACATATAATCCCATTCTTATCCTTTAATATACCTACTATTAATGAATGCAATTTGTGCCTAAATTTTTGTACTTATATAATAACATTCCTCAGCTTCCACTTCCTATTGTGTACTAAAAATTGTGGGATGATGCAATTGAGTAAGAAAATGCAAATATATATAAAATAAGCACCTCAGCAACAATTAAATTTCCTTACCAGAATAGTTCCACAGCATTTGCCCAAAGGCATGATGTAGAAAAGAAATCGTGAGAATTTGCCATAAGACTGAATAACTTCCATATTCCACAAATAAAACAAATTCAGTAAATCACGTCAAACTAAGTTTACCAATATGTATAGGACTTTACTTTACTTATGCCTCCAGAAAACACCACGTTTCCTTTTACACCTCTCCAAAGAGCGTCTACATACTGATTCTTTGCTCATAAAGAACGTCGAAAATAAATAAAATCATTATCAAATTTTTGAACATACCGCGTCCGCCGTAACAAAGTAATAATTAAATAAATGAAGTGGAAAAAATTCAGTAATCATATTTTAAGTAATTTATCAAAAAAAAAATTTGTTCAGTAATTTTTACAAGTTAAACTTATGACAGCAGATAAATTAATCTTCAGAGTATTGTAAGCGCCACATTTAAAAGTTCTAATCCGTGGCTGAATGAATGAAAATGAAGCTCCGTGCTCCACACAGTCGGTGGAAGGTCATCCGAACGTTCGGTGTCCCCCCAGTGGCAAGAACCTCACAAAACAGAAATTTTAAACTGTTTTACTCAGCATCTGATATTACAATGGCGTACTAAAAGCATCTTTCACTGCCTAGCGGTAGTGATCGGCACAATCGAATGAAAACCATCGACTTACTCGATAGTTCGAGACACAGTTGAATGAATTCATTCGGATATAGGCAAAGACATGAAGCCGCAGCTTACCATAAGTTGTGTACGTACAGGTAGTTTCCAATTTTTATCCGCGTTATGTTCCTATGAATGGTGACGCATATCAAAACAACGTATATCGGACTTCTTTTTTTTTTCTTTACAAATGTAAATTTAATAAAGGTGAGATGCGTCCCCGTGATAAAAATTTTTGGACTCACCATTTAATTTCACCTAAATACTCATTAAAACAATACATTAAATTAATTAACCAGGGGAGCGAAGATAATAATAATAAACACTTATATAGTATACATAAACGTTATTTACACACTCTATTAGTCATACTATAATATTCACATTTTAGGAAGCCAAGGATAAAAGTGAACAGAATTTTGTTTCGTCCCCTTGATAGTTCATTAAAGCGGGGCAAAAGATCACCCAATCGTTAGTGCTCGGATTGAAACACCATTCTGTTTCATCATATACACACCGTATCCAAGTATCATCGTAATGGGGGGGGGGGGAATGGAGACCAGGTCCAAGTATCATCGTGAGGTTTTTTTTTTTTTAGAACGTCTCCTGTGTTCTTTTTCTTAAATTTCAAATTTTTGGTTAAGGGGTCATGCCCTCTCTGCCCACCCTTGAACATACTTTATTATTAAAAATAAAGTATTTTATTAACAAGCGTTCGTTTAAAAAATTTCCCATTTCGACCCTGCCCAATGCTCGACTAAACTTAAACTTGTCGGTCCATTCTATGTTTGGGTCATCTTCAACGAGAATGGGCAACCCTTTCTGTAACAAACTGAAAGCTATAATCAATAAAGTGAAGTGAAGTATGATCAATGAAATGAACAAATGAAGTGGCTGCATTTCCGCTTCCTGCTGCAATATTTACTTTCTGTTGTTCCAACCCATTCAGATCGTCGTTAGGTCAGCTTAGCGTCGTGCGATTCCAGCATCTCTCCGTCACATTACTTACGTCTGTTTTGTTGAAGACAATCTCATTTACCAAGTCCACAATCTGGAACTGAATTTCAGAGAAACCAGTAAGTTCTTCAACACCGTGAACGCACTCTTGACTATACGAGGGGGACTTCAAAAAGGATTTGTACTCATCCCGAAGTAGTAATGATAGAAAGTCGAAACAAACGCCATGTACGTATTACACTTTTTAAACGTAGTGGCCAGACAAAATGTCACATTTTTGCCACCTCTCAATACAATTCCGCAGGTCAGTTTTGTAGAAGTCCTCTGACTGTCCTTCAAACCACGACCCGGCAGCAGAAATCACCTCATCATCAGCAGCAAAGTGTTTTCTACGAAGAAAGGACTTCAGGGCAGAAAAGAGGAATAAATCCGAGGAAGCATGGTCTGGGGAATATTCAGGATGCTGCAATATTTCAGTTTTTTCTGGCACATCGACATTTCATGTTCACATTGTGCCCCTTCCTTCTTCTGGTAAGGGGGTGTCGCAGTCTGGGAACTTATCTAGCAGACACTTATATGAAACTGTTGATAAATGATTTTCTCCACAGACCTTACTTACACTAGTTTGGAGCTTTGCAGTTAGTTCTTTAATGATAATATAACAGCAGTTACTGGGCATCCGGATATCTTAATCACGCACTGAGGTTCTTCCATATTTGAATTATTTATACAAATGTGCAACAACTCTCTAACCTGGGCAGTGTTCTCCATAAACAGCGCCCATTTCTGCATGGATTAATTTGGATGATTTCCCTTGCAGAAAAAGGAACCGGATCACTGATCTGTATTCCACTTTATCGATTGTAACGCTTCACTTCATTCAGCGCTGTAAACAAAAAAAAAAAGAAAAGAATCGAGATCGAGACCAACAATTGTGTTGTTGCTACAGATATTTCAAGGTATCAAAAAAAAAAAAAAAAATCCCCTTTCTATCACAACTACTTCTGAGCGAGTACAAATCTTTTCTGAATCCCCCCTCCTAATCCACCACGTACACTGACTATAAATCCACTATGCACACTGAAGCCCGAATTTCGTCTCATGATTCAGCAATGTTGTTTAACTTCTTAATATTGTACAGTATCCCTTTTAGAACTCCAACCAATGACTGGTCTTCGCCACTTGTCTCAGCGATCAGTTGGAGAAAGATCAGTAACAAAGTGATCATATTTGTTGACATAAAAACAACTTATACTGTCATCTACACTGTGCTGCCACTTAATTAGGTACACACCTGCTGTGCACACAAATGTTTTGTCCCACAACGTTGCAAGTCACATGACCACAGTTGTGGATTTAAATGCAGCAGAACAACCTTTCTAGTATCAGTTAAGCGTACAAACCGTAGCAAGAATGGGGAAAAGGAGTGATCTAACGGACTTCGAACGTGGCATGGTAGTAGGTGCAAGACGTGCTGGACAAAGTATCTCTGAAACGGCAGTTCTCCTGAACTTTTCACGCACCACAGTTTCAAGGGTGTATCGAGAATGGTGCAACGAAGAGAATACATCCTCTCAACAGCACTCCTGTAGAAAAACATCGCTTGTTGATGAGAGAGAGGTCAGAAGAGGATGACCACAATTGTGCAAGCAAACAGACGAGCCACAATGTCTCACATCACGTCAGAATACAACCTTGGTGCGCAGAACAAAATATCGCAACTAGTCGCACTTTGTCGCGAATGGGCTATAACAGCCGACGGCCACATCGCATACCTTTGTTATCAATGAAGAACAAGCACGCCTCCTGTGGGCACAGCAACACAAGCACTGGATTATCGAGGATTGGAAAACAGTTACTTGGTCTAACGAGTCGAAGTTCCTGGTGCATCATGTTGATGGAAGGCTCAGAATTTGGCGAAAACACATGAATCCATGGACCCGTCATGTCTGACGACTACTGTGCAAGGTGGTGGGGGACAGTGTTATGGTGTGGGGAATGTTTTCTTGGCACACGTTGGGTCCATTGATACCCATTCACGCCTGAGTGCCACATCGTATCTAAACGTCGTTGCTGACCAAGCGCATCCGTTCATGTTGACAGTTTATCCTCAGTCAAATGGTTACTTCCAGCAGTATAATGCGCCGGTGCACAAAGCCCGAATCACTATGGAATGGTTCCAGGAACATGACAATGACTTTTCTTTGCTGCAGTGGCCTGCTCAGTCCACGGATCTCAATCTTATTGGACATCTTTGGGATGAGCTGGAAAGGGCAGTTTGCTGCAGGCCTACACCTCCGTTGAATCTAAAGGAATTGCATGACACGCTCATGTCTGTATGGTACTCCCTTCCTGCACGTTTTCAGCATCTTGTTCAATCCATGCCTAGACGAATTCAGGCTGTTTTGAAGGCTAAAGGAAGCTCAACACGCTACTAGGTAGGTGTATCTAATAAAGTGTCAGCAAAGTGTAGGTCTTCAATGTTAACATGATGATCAGACAAGTTATCAAAACAAGCAAGACCTTGTTGAGATTTGGTCCTCAATATTGTATTTTTGCTTCTTCACAGGGGAAAAGAAGTGAACATTTTTAAGTTATAAAGCATGGCTTGGGCTAAATGCCATCAATACTGGACAACTGAAGAGTGGAAAAACGTACTGTGAACGGATGAATCCATTGAAATTTTTGAATCCAAGCTTTCTTCAGTTGATCGTTTGTGCAACTGAAGTAAAAATGGTGCCACATTGTTTAGTGGCCACAATCAAACATTTTGGTGGTTCCATCATGATCTCGGGTTGCTTCTGTTTTTCTGACGTGGATGACATCACCAGAATTGAAGGAATTTTAAGAAAAGAAGGCTATAAAAACATTCTTTAGCATAATATAATATCCTCTGGACTTATGGGATTTTGTGGAAACAATTTTATATTACAACAAGGCAGGCGCCTCTGTAGCCAGGTGGGAAGGAGCAGCAGTGCGTAGCACACGCTTCTTGATTAGACCGGGGTTCGAGCCCGTCACCACCAAATACGAAGGATGCGGAAAGGTCAGGGAATGACCACCGCATATCCCGGAGCAATATGGCCTTAGTTGTTATGCTCCTAAAAACCAAATAACAACAACAAGGCATTGATACGAAGCGCAGCTCTAAGCTGTTGATACAAACAGTTGCACAGGGACTTTGTAGCAACCAAACAACAGAGAGGTGGGGGGGGGGGGATACTGCAAATTATGACATGGCCATCTCAATCGCCTGACCTAATAGGATACCCGAAACACTTAATTCATCGATGCCGGATCATAATCAAACTGCTTCGTTTAGTTTTCTCTTCTTAACCGTTGTTTGTGTAATTTTTCGTATGGAATTTCGTATGTTTTTAACAAAAATCTTCTCAAAAACTTCTGTCGTAAACTAGCCAAGAAAGAAAGAGAAACTAAACTCGATTTGCCATGTCTAAGCACATCTACACCAGAGGTTCCCAAACTTTTATACCTTGAGCCACTTAAAATTTTTCATAAATTTTACGCATCTAACCCCACCCCCACCCCAAGTTTCAGAACAAGTGCAAATAAACAGATTTGATCTAAAATTTAGCTATGAATACATTTATAACACATAATTAATTATTTAATTCTGATACGAGCCCCTGGACGCGACGGGACAGTTGCAACAAAGACTCTCTCTCTCTCTCTAATATATATATATTTGATACTAGAGAGCTATTAAGTGCTCGATATTTCCTATATTCTATTATATTATGAATCAACAGGGCTTACCTTTATTTTAGATATAGGAAGCTTCTTTTCCAACTCTCCTTGTCCAACTCGCTAATAATTCATGGGGAAGGCGATATCAATTTTGCAAGACATTGTCATAAAGTTAGATTTTGGAGGTTTAAACTGGCTAATAATTAAGGATCGATTTTTTCTTTTTGGTGCTGTGGCAGGAATTTTGAGTTAAATTTAGGGGTCTAATAATTGGATATGGGGTGGGGGGGGGGTTATTCTCTACATTCCTTAAGTCGAACTAGAACCAGGAAAAAGTTCTAGTCCGACTTCTATAACCTTACGACGTACTAACAAAAAATAAAAGTTATATACTGTTATATCGTTTTGCGCATTTCACATATCGATGCAAGGTATAGCAGCAGACCATTAAACGCAAGCGAAGAGAACAATTAACAAAAGAAATCATCCTACCTGTGCAAGAATGTTTTAAATATAGAGATAAATAAACGAATAAGAAGCTTGCTGCCAGTTAAAGGCAGTTGATTCGTCACGGGGATTAATGGAGAAAATGCATAGTTTTCGAAATAATGCCTTGTTTGAAGGAAACCATATCTAGAACTAATTGATTCACTAGACTTAATACCGGATTTAGATATCCTACGGACATACTTTTAGAGGCCCTTTTCTAATGTTTGTCATACACGGGCTCGTAGAAATTTTTAATCAATAATGGGTTTTTAAAGAATGAACCATATAAACTTAATAAACGAAAAGAGAAATAATTAAAAGAATATTATTTAATGCAATTAAAGTTGTTTTCAGTCTTTAATAAAACTGAAAACAGCTCATTTCTCACGATAACTGCGTTGCTGTGCGTGTGCAGGAAGGCTTAGCCTTGGGGTCCCTGGAGTAACTGCGCTTTAGTAAATCCGGGCTTGATTGGAATGTTCTGTACAGTTCATATATGACACATAACTAAGAGAACGGAGCAAATTCTAAGCTCCTGCTGTGCCTTCACTCTGTTGAATTTGTTCGGAAAATACAAGAGTCGAAAGCCTACACTTCAGTGTGTAGAACACTAGGAAATGAACTGGTGTCGTCTTGAAAAATTCTACAATTTGGGATTTTGTGAAACTTTACCAAAAAAATAATAATAAATAAAATCACTAATGACTGGTGCAGAGATTCTCCAAGTTAAAATGCAAAATCAGTGAGATGGTTTGTGATGAAACAAATAATTTTTCTGGTTTATCATGAAACAAATAATTGTTTCATGATAAACCGCAGAAAAATAAGGTAACTCAATTTGTTTTCGTAGAAGACCGATTTGTTTTTCGAAAATTCGAGAGACAGAGAGAGAGAGAGAAGCAAAAAGAGAGTTGTGTGGAGATCGGAGTGGCGAACAGATTTTCTTTTCTTCTTTTCCCCCTGATTTCCTTGAAGTGAAGTTATGATAACAGTGGCAAATCAGAAAATTTCTAATACTGCAGCACTGATGATTAAAAAAAAACAATTCTGTTTATACTCTAGGTCAGCTACATGGGATCAGAGAAGTTTATAAGATAGAGAATATAAGAACATTAGCGGATCAAGTGAGCCCGAATCACAATCAACAGTCAAATGCATGTATTATCCCTTACCCCCACTTTGACTACTCGGCTATGTCAGAGCCAAACAAACTTTCTGCACATTCAAACTCGAAAACTGTTCCAAAACAAAACTTTATCAATTGTAACATGATCTACGGGACCCTGAACCACAAATAAAAATCATATTTCATATTCAAACAAGTTAGATTGAAACTTGAAATCACGATTTAGTTTCACTGTCGCCAAAGCTCAAATGACCTTAAATCAAGTTTTCCCCTTGCTCTCCAAATTAATTAATGTATAATCTATAAATTCCTTCTCTAACTGTACTTGAATAGCTGTATCGCTCTCTCATTCTCTGGTCAGTAATGGGCCTGACTAGGGCTTACAAAATCGGGATCCCGGTCATTTTTTCCCGGTATTGAAATACCGGTATTGATACAAAAAATACCGGTTTTTCGGTACTAATTTTAAAAAAAATAATTGTTTATAATTTAATCACATAAAGGTTATAAAATCACCTTTATGTGATTATGACGTCGTTATCTCTACTAGCAAATATATCATAAATCATCGCTAGGACACCATGCAACGTTGCAACCTGTCCACAATATTCACACAACTTCATGTCTGACCGTATCGTAACTCCCAAGTCCCGTTCCTCCACTACTGACTTTAGTTCAACTCCACTAAGTGTATAAGTTATTTTGGGGTTGCTGTTCCCCAGGTTGCTGTTTGTTGTAATTCAGCAAAATGATGAACATTTTGCTGAATTAAAGCACAGCTGACACTTTTCTGACCATCCCGGAAGTCTATCTAGGTCATTCTGAAGAAGCTCTGTTTGGCGGCGATCCTTAACTACTCTACTGATCTTTACATCATCTGCAAGTTTAGACCTCACGCCCTCCATCCCTTCATAGATGTCATTCAAGATAATCAAAAACAACAGTGGTCCCAATACTGATCCTTGGGAAACCCCCACTACTTATTTTAACCCGATCTGAGGAATAACCATTTATCACAACCCTCTGCCAGGTGCCTTCAAGCCATCGTGCTATCCATCTAAGGATTTTCCCTATGATTCCAGCCAGTTCCAGCTTATAAAGTAACCACTCATGTGGGACTGAGTCAAATGCTTTGCTGAAATAAAAAAATAAACAATGTCGAAATTATTCACTAAATACAGTTCACGAGTGACCTGTCAAAAGGGTTAACCAGATTTGGTAAACATGATTTTCCCTTTACAAAACCATGCTGGGTATCCTACAGAATTCCATTTCCATCTAAATGATCCTGAATTCCACCCTTGATCATTGCCTCCATGATTGTCCCTATTGCTGAAGTTAAACTGATCGGTCGATAATTTCCCGTTACGCTCCTAGAACCGCCTTTATGTTCCAATTTACACCAATCCAACGGAATCTCTCCTGAGTCCAGTGATGCTCTCATAACTAGCCCTAATTGTTCAATGCACTCACTTGCCGCCTCCTTTAAGATTATAGGGCATATGCCATCAACCACAAGAGCCTTACTCGCCTGTAGGCGCGAAAGTTCTCATTAAATAATCATTTGAAATTTCAACGTCATTAATTATA
Source organism: Mastigoproctus giganteus (assembly GCF_048544385.1). Classification (NCBI taxonomy): domain Eukaryota; kingdom Metazoa; phylum Arthropoda; class Arachnida; order Uropygi; family Thelyphonidae; genus Mastigoproctus; species Mastigoproctus giganteus. The sequence goes on along the minus strand of NC_143578.1, from coordinate 134,939,277 downwards.
TTTTTTTCAACTTCACTTCCATAATATCTCATTGACACAAAAGGTTTTTTTTTTTATGTAAATATCGATGCAAACTGTTGAGTTCATCTGCAACTTCAGCTGTTATCTAATACTATCCCACGTCCATTGCATAAGGGTCTAATCTGATTTGTCCTTCTGTTCTTTGCATTTATATGTGAAGAATTCCTTAACTGCACTCTTTGCTCTCTTCTTTGTTCCTTATCCCCACTCTTTGCTCTCTCCCAGACTCAGGAAAGATACTTTAGTGAAAATTATACTTCGCTTAATAAAACGTCTTTCTCCTTCAGAAAATGATGAACATAATTCAACCATGGAAGACCAACATGAAACCCGACTCCAATTAGATTTTAAAAGATGAACTTGAGTCGGAAATTAAAGGAAAATTACTTCACTGTTGGGAAAGTTGGACTGGAGAAAGTCAAGTTGCAAAGAGAGGAAGTCTTTAATGAAATACTTCCGGTAACTATTTTTACTAAAAAAAAAAAAAAAAAAAGTTCAAAGCCTAGAAAATATGGACTGAGATCGTCTGCGATTATCTCAGTACAATAGTACCAGAATAGAATCCGAAAGGTCGTTTTCTGCCACTAATCAAATACTGTATGTTTCAAAATTAGATCCATTTTAAACGATCATACTATTGATTGCTTATGTTTCTTAAGAGCTCACTTTATTCGGACAGACAGTGTGGTGCTTAAACATAACTAAACTTTGCAGTAACAATATGTATTTTTTTGTTTTTAGAATATCTGTATTTTAATGATTTTTTTTAGAATATTTATTATTGCAATAAAAGTTTATTTAAAACATGAATTCAAGTAATTACTTGTTTTTTTCCTTACTTTATTGCACCTAATTGTCATTAAAATTTATTGAGAAAAACGTTTGTTTTTGAAATACCGGTATCATAAATTAAAAATACTGGTATTAAGATTTTGACCGGTATTATAAGCCCTAGGCCTGACATATCCCTCCTAAAACCACCAACAAGCAAAACTCTAAATTACTTTTCCTAGAGGATCGAATTAAGTTCATAGAGAGAGTTTCCTAGTCCCTCCTAGGCAAATAAGCAAATATGAGATTGGTCCCTATACGTTGTTTATACCTGCCTATAGAGAGGAGGAGCGGTTTTATGGGGCATCAGCATCTAAGGCTATTGTGCGACCTATAGAAAGGAATTTGTTACTGTAATTTTGTATTGTTCCAGGTATGGGGCATTTTCAGAATACTGTCATTGTAATGTCTTCCTATTGTATATACTCCATGTAACGTTGAAGCAATTTATCTTTTGTTGCTTTACGTTAAACGTTAATTATTATTCTGTATTGTAGACTTTTTTATTTATTTATTTGTATGTATGACTAAACATTGTGTAAAGTGATTGTAATAGTGTTATGAGTGTAAATGCAAGCCCCTCTGGCGTACTGCGGTCAGGACATATAACATTTTAAGTGTGCTATGTACTTTTCACTTTATCAGATACTTATTTATAATCAGTGGCGGATTAAGGATAGTTGGGGCCTCTGGGAAAATTTATTTGGGGGCCCCCAAAAAAATAATAATAAAAAAAAAAAGAATAAAAAATAAATAAAAGTTAGGTGGCAAATAAATGAAATTTTGTACTTTTGAATTTTTTGCTTAAATTTTCGCTTAAATTAATCAAGATTTTTATGATGTTTACTGAAAACATTAATCTATTTTAGAACACTATAGGAAAATGTCTTGGCTTGGGCCCCCCCCCCAAAGCCTGGAGCCCCTAGGCACGTCCCTCATTGCCTTAATGAGTAATCCGCCACTGTTTATAATTAATAAAAAATAGAAAAAAGAATAGTTTCGTGAGCGATAAAGGGAAGTCAGACTGTTAGCGAATTTCTGTAAGATAATGGAGAAACATATTGGTTTCTCTACTATAAAAAAAAAACAGTACGAAAATCACGGGCTAAGAATCGGATTGCAGTCTGCGAAGTGGCATTCGAGGAAACAGACAACTGTTTTTTTTCCCCTTTCTTTAAAAATACACACTACTCCTTGGAAGGCCCAGAGAAATCTGCGGTAAAGCAGTCACACAAAATGGACTCGGTATAGGAGATGGATATCCAAAGTTACGTGGAGACAAACAAATTCTCGAATCAGCACTTAATGGAAAGGGCCGGAACAATTAAAGGACTAACAAAGGAGAGAACAAACAATAACCTCATTCTTCCCTTTCAAATGAAGGAATCTGTGAACAGTTTGTTAAGTTGGTTTTGTTTGATTAAAAAAAAGAAAATAAAAGAAAAGCCAGTTCAAGAACTGCAGAGACTAATTGGGAATTATAGAAAGAAAAGTGTAAGCTTTGTTGTAATCAAATTAGTCAATTAAATGCAGTATACTCACATAAATAGAGCAGGACTGATAAAGAACCGTCAGATAAAGAAATAATTTCTCCGCATAGAAAGATAAATATTGTGTGTGTAGTCTAACTCAGTTAACTTTTGACACTACTCATTCTGCATTACGATGGGAACTGTGGGCAACGGACATGAAAAGGCAGCACCAAAGTCTGAATTTCGTATATATGGAATACACGAAGTTGTTACAATGAAATTAAGCCTATTAAATCATCTACATTTTATTTTTAAATGAAAATGTGAATTGTCCCGATCGGACGATTGAGTTGAGTAAACCCCGCCCTCCTTCCTCAAGCAGTGAAAATTTAATTTAAAAACTTAAACAATACAAGTTTAATTTAAAATGGCATGTTATATCGTTTTCAATTAAACTATTTACATTTTAAATAGAGAAAACGGTACCACAAATTTTGTGGTACCGTTTTTGTGGCACAAAAGTCTGATAGCCAGTTTCTGAATGGGGAATTATTTGGCAGATAAATACAATGCCACGATGACACCGTTGGCAAAAAGCAACTTCCGGAAAGTCTGTAGTTAGATTATACAAAGGGTACTAGGAAAGTTTTGCAATATGACGCAACAGTGAATCACAGGAAGCTGCTTGTTGCTGCATGTTGAGACATGTTCATACGTGCATAGTAGCCGCCGCGCCAAGTCGATGGGCTCAGTTATTCATTAGTAGTGAGAGTGTAAAGTGCTTGCGATGGCATCGTGGTCACAAAATCAGATAAGGACAGTTTTGCGGTATAATTTCGTGCGTGGTTTAACCATAGACCAGTGCTTAGAAGAAATGACTCTTGCACTAGATGATGATTGTCCACATCGTGCAACGATATTCAGGTGGTATAGAGAATTCCAAAGGGGAAATTTCACTCTGGAGGATTCTGAGAGGCCGGGAAGGCCACGAACGTCAGTTACGGAGGAAAACGTTACTGCTGTGAGGAAAATGCTTGACGAAAACAGGCGAGTGACCTACCAACAGATAGAGGATACTTTGGGCCTAAATGCACCAGCAATTCGTTCGATTCTGCAAGATCATTTGCACGTGAAGAAACTTTGTTCTCTCTGGGTGCCGCATCAACTGACTGAAGAGCAGATGACACGACGTGTGACTTGGTGCCGGGAGATGTTAAAAAAAGTTTGATAAGGGACAATCTCGGTATGTGAACAACATCGTGACAGGTGACGAGACTTGGCTGTACTATTACGATCTGCCGACCAAGGCTCAAAACAAAGTTTGGGTCTTTGATGATGACGACACACCCGTAATTGTCAGAAAATCCCGATCTGTAAAGAAGAAAATGATAGCTGTATTTTTCAAATCGAGTGGAATTGTGGAACATGTCGTTTTGGACACGCAGAAGACAGTCACAGCTAAGTGGTATACTGAACAATGCCTGCCTAAAGTCATTGGATCTATGAAGAACCTGCGGCCAAAGTCAAGAATGGACACCTGGTACCTCCATCACGAAAATGCTCCAGCTCACCGCGCCAAAGCCTGCATCGAATATTTGACCACGACAGGACAAACTTCTCGAGCACCCTCCCTACAGACCAGACCTTGCTCCCTGCGACTTTGCACTGTTCCCGCATGCGAAAATGAAGCTAAAAGGGAGGCGGTTTTCCAGTGATGAGGACCTTCTACGGGCTTGGGACAACGAGTGTGCTTTACTCCCTAGTGAAACTTGGCAGAACTGGTTTAAAGATTGGTTTCGGAGGATGGAGATGTGTATTGAATGTAGAGGAAATTACTTTGAAAAAATTAAATAAACAAAGCTGTATTGCAAAACTTTCCTAGTACCCTTTGTATGGCCTTTATATTGATTAAGGTAGTGTCACCTAAGTGTGGTTCGTAGCCCGGACCACACTTTGCAAAAAAAAAATAATTCCGGTCCTTAGAAAACAGAACAACTGCGAAACTAGCTTTCTCGTCCTTGGTTTTCTTCAAAAAACAAGTACATGTAGAGATATAGATTGAATGGCGAACTAAGTTCTTCTTACCGTTGATTGGTGCATCAGTGTTTCGTTGATTAGTGCATCTGTGTATTGTTTGTACAAGTGTATGTTCACGAGTAAAATTCGGCAATATTCAAACTGATATTTATTAATCTTGGCTGTACAGCGTTGTTTTTGTGTTTTATTTCTTGTATGTGATCTGTATAATTATTTACTACGCTTAAGCCTTAATATTTCATAGTAGATGAAGGTACGCAGTAAATGTATTATTGATTAATCTTGAAAAGTCGAAATAGTGTGTGCGGGAATGTAATCCGTTATTATACATCGTGAGCACAAGTTTCCCGTTTTACGTGAATTCGATGCACGCGGTGATTTTCAGAGAGGTAACTTCCGTAGAACGAATTTCAAGCGTACCTTTTTTAAATGACTGCAGTACACATCGACCTATCTTCCTCGTGTGAGTGACACTTCCTGAGAACAAAACACACCACATGAAGTCAATATAGGTCCTGACAGTGACCTACCTATATATTTTGTTATCGAGTGTACTAAATGAGTTAATACCCTTACAGAACTCTTCCTTTTGGAAGGCTAAGGGTTCCTTCCTCTACTTGGGAAGAAACAGAATGGAAAATAAGATACAAAGCCTCGTTTCTCTTTACTAATACTCATTTCCATGAACCTAATAAAAGTTTGGTATGTTAGTTTCTAAGCGCTGGGTTATCCCATAACTTCCCACATGCTTAACCGTTTACTGTCAACTTTATCACCTAATATGATGGATTTAATCGGCTTGTTCGTAAAACATCTTAAACACGAAACAATCCTCTTGAAAAGTCAATAGTAAAACGTGCCACTTTTCACGGCGGTCACTGATCTGAGTCGCAGTCATTAACCAGATATAGGTCGTCATATTTACAGAGAAACTGTTAAAAGCGGAGCTGCGGGCTAACAACCGCACAGTAACCTTTTGTTTTTTTTTTGTTTTTTTTTTTTTTGACATCTGTTACACATTTTCATCTCTCTATAAAAGGTACGCAACCTGCAATACTGAGGTTAAAGTGGTTTGTATCTTTTTGGTGTTCTAGCTATAAGCAGGCCTCTCGTTAAAAGAAAAGAAAAAAAAAAAAAGAAACGAAGCAATAGTTGAACTAAATCGACCATGAAAGGTGTTTTGATAATCTTATGAAGAAAGCATCCCATTATTAAAGAATAGTAGGATGTTTTCTAATTTATGGTACAGACATACTGAACAAGGCTCTCAAAAGCTCAACTTTATCCCAACAGAGTTTATTGATCAAAAAGTAGCAACAGACTCAAAAAAAAATTCTATCGAACAGTCACAATAACCTTTGCTAGGACAACCAGTGAACAAAACGCGCACCGTCCAAGTGGCTGCAATGCTAAAAGCACATAAACAGGCCAGATCGACCAGTTACAACGTTAAGCTACCATATATAGACAATGCCATTTTCCACCAGAGGTACTCGCAGCAGGTAGGCGGGCGAAGGCTGATGATGAATAAGAGGGAATGTACTACATATATTGATACATTATTGATAACAGGCAGCGACCACCCAGGCGCCGAAGACAAGCGAGACACCGCTTACTACGGCGACAACCTTTGGTATTGTACTCGGCAGCATTTTTCGGCTTTGTCCTTGGTACGGTACTAATATGCGTAAATTGAGGAAGAGGCATAGTCTGAAAGTTCATTAACAGATTACACATCATTTTAACTGGTGTAGAGCGCATTCTGTATTAATGCTTTCTTTGATTTTTTGTCTCATTTCTTAAGTGACCTCGATAGCTGTGATGCGAACATCATCCTTTCTGTTAAAGGTACAAAAAAAAAAAAAAAAAATTCACTGTTACATTTCGAGATCAGCATTCGTGATTATTTTAATCAATAATTAATGTCGCGCAGAATCATCAGTACCCAATATCCAGTACAACCACAAAATTGCAGAGAAACAACCAATAATGCATCGCCACAAATTTTTGTGAATTAAGAAAAATGACTGAAATTCAAATTCACTCCACTCTTTTAGTTTTCAGTTGATAGTACTGTATTCCAGAAAGAATCTTAAAACGTAACCCTTAAATTGTTTAACAAATTGACTGCTGAATTCGCGTATGCCTGTAACTTCAAGTGTTACAAATAAGCGGAACTTGTCATATAAGTGGTTATCAAGTGTGTTTTAAGTAGTTTATTATGGTCTACTGTTTGATTATTTGCGCATGGTCAGTGAGGACTTAGCACTGCTTTGTTTGTTTCTTGGACCCTCTCAAAGTGTAGAAACCTTATCTTAAAACCTGATATAGTAAAACATTTTATTAACATGTTGGTCAGTGAAACTGCTTCTTCGCTACTTTTATTTTTTTGAAATGATATGTTCAGGTGTATGTTCAAAAAAAAAAAAAAAAAAAAAAACTAAACTGGTAGGAGTTTAGGTGCAGTTCTTTCAATCTCACTTGTTTTCGGAGTGTACTAACTACCCATTTCACAAAGTCAGTTTTTATTTTATTTCTCACGAGTCACATAATTGATTGTACTGATGAATTTAAATACTACCATGCCTTCTGCTTCCTCGAAGGACTCCAGTCAAGCATGTTTCATCCCTTTTACTTCAAACAATTTTCTGAAATATATATAAAAAAAATAAAAATTACCATCATATAAAAGTAGTTTTCACCATCCATTCTCTCAGGTCCAAAATATTACTATTCATTAAGGATACCTGTTCTGCAAATTTCATTTCTGCTATATACTTTCTCTGAAATCTTTTACACTGGCGTGCAAATCGAAATAAAGCCCCCCCCCCCCCTCTCTCCATTCAGTCAAACTGGTCTGGATTCTCTTTTCCGGGTTATTCCCCAAGCGTGGATAATGTTTTCGTCAAGCTAGCCTGCAGCTGCTTAACTGTCGTACGGCTTATACAGTTTACAGGGGAAGAGCATTAGAGAAATACAGTATACTGTACTAAGATTATTATCCATTTACTTGCTGTCAAGAGCATTTTGGCAACATTGCTGTAGATAACAATAAGAGAGAGAAAGAGAATGAGACTGCAACAAGGTCTAATTCTGTGGTTTCTCAAGGACATCCAGTGAACACTAAATCAATTAAAATAAAAACGAATAATCTACACTACGTTAACACTATTCTATAATAAATTATTTTTAAATAGTTTAAAAATTAAAATTCTATTTCTGTATTAACATAATGACGACTGTTCATTTCCTTATATAGTAGGTGGTTATACATAATGTTGTTTGTTGCGTATTCCTGATGGACCTTCGGCTGATACTTTCATGGTGGTCTTTCAAAATTTCTAAACATGATTACGCCTACTTCAGCCCTTGATTACTGTAAAACTGTAATTATAAACGACTGTGGTGTCTGCTTCATAATTATATAAAATTAAATAATAATTTAGAAAAATAATTGTTAGTGATTTATGTTAATATATGTAAAGTATATTTAATAACAAGAAAAATTATGATGCATCATAGATATGATGCATTTGCATTAACTTATGTCTGTAAATTTTCCCGCGATCTGAGGCTTTTGCCTGAATTTTTATTAAGTATTAAACTACAGAATACCATTTGACATTTCTCATACTTTGGACTTAATTTAAAAACTGGGTTGTCAGCTATTATACAACCAGATACCTACCCACCAATGAAGAGCCAAATAACCCTGAAACGCCTTTTTTGGCGATATTCACTGTGGGGAAAAGTTACTCATTCGATGTATAAATGAGTGTTTAAGAAGTGAATGAGGAAAATGAATGTGACCCCTTTTTGTTTCTTTCGGGGTAAACTTTGGTCTCCTGCTATCCTCCTTCTTTCAGCTAACTCTTAAGCTTTTCTCAAACTTTTAGCAGCCTGTAGGTTAAAGAGCATTACATTCCGACATATTTTTATGAAAACCCTAAACACAATAAGTATTAAAACCTATAGTACTTAGTACCATGCAAGGGCTGAAGGGTGAGAAGATGAAAGACGATATTTGTTGATATTAAGTTGAATTTCTGTAGATTGTAATTTTCAGGAAATATGTATGAAGGAAGGTTGTTCCACAAAACGGAAGTAAATGAATAAATGAGGAAGAAGAAGAAGAAAAGTTGGTTCTGTGAGTTTGAAGTTTGACAGTAAAAGGATGTCGACTGGTTGGGGCACATGCTCAGACTGGTTTGGAAGAAAGAGCTTGAATTATAGAAGCCAATTCGGAAGAACAGTGCCCATGGAAGTATCTATAGAAAAGGCATACAGCAAAAACAGAACGTCTATGAGACAGAGTGGAGAGACTCTGTAAGAGATGAGTCACCTTCAGTATGCTATGTGCCGTATTTCAGGACTTGCACGTCACGAGCTTACTAACAGACTAACAAATTAGATTACTAACAGACACACCATCGTGAAGGTGCCAGCAGAGGATTAGGCTGTCACAGACTGACTGGACTTTGCCGTGTGGGGTGGAGATAAACGAATGTTATATTTTTATAACTTATTAACTTAAAATGCAATTCACTTAAATCTCTACTGACGTTTTTTAACAGCCCCACATATACAAATCTACAATTCTTGTCTTGATTTTGTTGAGTTTATTTTGGTTTGACTTCCACCCTACTGAAGTCGCAATCCCACCCCATAAACGCAAATCTGACTGAAATTTACAGAAAATTTCTGGATTCTAGGGTGTGTTAGCAGGACATTAAAGACATTTATTTACAAAATTTTACAAACCTTTAATGAGCATTAAAGACACACATTTACAAAAATTTACAAACCTTTAATGAGCATTAAGGACACACATTTATTTACAAAAATTTACAAACCTTTAATGAGCATTAAGGACAACATTTACATAAAAGAAACAAATCATTACATACAAGCATACCAATTTCCATATACATATGTAAACCATACTACAGTACACTATACTATCTCTCTCTCTCATCAACTATTCTCACAATTTACGAATTATTAACATCAGTTTGTATCAGTTGTATTTTACTTAATTTGAATTCTCGATGATTACTCAATCATTTTCTTAAATTGCCCTTTTTTGTTTTTCTCTTACATCAGTAATATTTACTTCAGCTCTCATTACTCTTTTAGAATATTTGTTTCTAGCCTTTAACACATGAAATGATTTTTACAACTGTATCCTCTTACATCAGCAATATTCACTATTAATCCCTCATTCTACCTTAATTACTCTTTAGTTATCAGCTTAGTCATCCCCTTTATCACCCTTACGTTAATTCGTAATCATCTACATTCATAATAAACTATCCCAACCTTAGTACTGACTTGCCTATTTCAAATTTAACTTCGTTAGAAAGAACTGCCAATCAATTTCTTACAGGAGCTCAGATTATAAGTCCAAGAGTTCGGGGTTCAATAAAAAAACAAGGAACAGACTTACGTTCCGAAATGGCCGCTGATCCCACATTCCTTGCGTTCAGGCTTCCTTCTGGCTGACAGGCTTACTTCAGTTATGTGGCCCTCTGGGTTTTTCCGCGGCGAACAGGCTTGCTCAGATATGAAGCACTCTGGGCTTCTCCATTTCTTGGGCACTCTGCTTTCCTTAGTGGCGGACGACAGGACACACCATCTCAGGTAGGCTATATAAGCACATGTGTACACTCTCGGCTCATTCTCTACGGGTGGGAGCTGGAACCCATGAGCGGTTCCTTCGCGAGCTACTCTTCAGACTTTTTCTACAAGTCCTACATTACCAAACTCGCCTACCTTTAATTCAACCTGCAACTCACTACCTTCTCTCCTTAGACCACACCACACAGAAGTCAGATACAGAATGGACATTTTCTCCCACCGAACTTTACTCTTTCCCTCAAGTTAGGAACGTGTCCCCCCAAGGACTCCAACCAATCCCCATATTCTGTTTAAGTTTTCATTCCTTTTTATTTGCCAAAACAACTCTTCCTAGCGCACAAACCAACCCTTCTCTAGAATTTTTTTTTTTTTTTTTTTCACACAACAGTATGACCTTTTCATGTTTGCCGGTAACCTCCAAAAACACTCATTTTCGTTTTCACACTTTTTTCTCTAATATATCGAAACACCCAAATATCAGTCAGCCTGACGCCGTTTTCTTTTGATGCGAACACTGGACGACCACTCATTTCCTGTTTAGTTTCTAACGGTAGCTTAGATCAAAAGAGACACTTCCTATAATCCTGTTTCACGTCCTATTGTTCTTTCCCCCAGCAACACTTTCAGGCCTGTTATCAAATGGCACCCCTTTTCTCTAGTCATTGAGCTGTCTCTGTTTGTTCTCCTGTGTTATTTAAATTACTTGTTTACCTTTTAGCCACTATTTTAATTCCCACGCCTAAGACTGTCCTTTGCTAATTCCAGTGTTCTTCAAACTTTAACCTTATTTGCATTAAAACTAAATATCCAATCTTAATATTTACTATCTTTAAATTAATACTCGGGCATTAATGCTAATTCTCACTTTCCATTGCCCTTCCTGGATTTATTTTAGCAAAACAAATACATGTATTTCTATTTTAATTTGTAAGATCTACATCTTACAGCCGAAATTATGTCCACTTGACTTGAGTGTCACCCGAATATCAGTTCCACAGGGTGAAACGAACGTTCCTACTTATATTGTTATTTTTCTTCTTTATTTATTTAAAATACTCCTTTTCCCTTCCCATCTTCAATTTAATACCTCACCCTTATACCATTTGCTTGTTCCAAATTTATTTTTTAAAATACATTGATTTCTTATCTATGCAAAATTAAATCCTACACTAAATTCCACATATTTATATTACACATATTGATATTAACCATTTTCATCCCAACTCGATGCCTATATTAAACATATTGATATTAATCATTTTTATCCAAACTCAATACAGGTAGTTCTCGACTTTACGAGTTAATTCGTTCCTAGCGGAGCTCGTAAAGCGAAAACTCGTAAAGGGGGGAATTAAATCCCATAGACAATGTTAAAAATAGGGGTTACGTTCTCAATAATGAAATTAGTTAGTAATTAGTTTATGTTTAAACAATGATTGATTTATCCAAAGAAATGAAAATGTAGCCTGTAAAATCAAGTAAATTATAATAATAGAGAAATTATTTCTGACTTACAAATGTTAAAGAATGTTTATTCTTCATCATCGACTAAATGCACACTTGTTGATCACTTATTATTGGCTCGGCACTCGTTGGTTTGTTGCACAAGGAGTCGTCTTCTTCAAAAATGCTTCAAGAGGCGTTTGTTTCCAAGATAATCTATTTTTTTCATAAATTTCAATAGAAGCATAAGCATTTTTTTTTTTTTTTTTTTTTGTTTTACGGCACAAATTGCAACTAACACGATTTGCGCGGAGTAACAAGTTTACGAAGCTAAAAAAAAAAAAAAAAAAAAAAAAAGAATGAAGAGAAAGTAGATTCTGAAAATTTATTTGTTTTTTATACGATTGAAGATTTCGGTAAAGGGGAAACCCATTTCACCATAGTAATGCAAAAAAAAAAAAAAAAAAAAACAATTCCAGCTATCGGTATTTTCGCAAATGCAATAACATCGAGTTTACTACGCGAGATCTAAACTATTTTTTTTATGGGACGGTATAAAAATTTCGGCCAAACAGACCTATACACAGTAGTACACCTACAACACAGAAAGCTACCATACAATTACTTTATCTAATAAAATAAACAATATTTTCTTCAATTTATTAAGGATCGGGAGAGGGGAAGGACAACTGTCTCTCTCCTCGGATTTGCCACTGGCTAAATCTGACGAGAGTAAGGAGATGGTGAAGAAAAGAAATGCCTTGTTTCTTTAACATCTTATTCGGATGAAGCGAGGAAAAAAAAACAAAAAAAAACACGTATCTACCTATTTTTGCAGGTTTTCGCGAACTGATTAGGTACATATGCTCGAAACAATCATTAATGCGCATACCCTTAAATCTCTCCGCATGCGCAGACAAATGCGCAGTGATATTGCGTCCTTCAATGGCTGTTTCCGAAGTTCAGAAACTTTCGTCTTCTGCTACGCGTATTTAAATAGTATATACAATCCTAACGTTTGCTTTGGGTATAACATAGCTTTTTTTGTAACGGTAAATGTAGAAATAAAGAAATCAAAAAATAATCATACAGTAGCTTAATTAAACTTTGCAACCAGTAACTCTCAACGAATTGGCAACAAAGTAGTCTCGAGCAAAGACTCCTGAATGATAAATTATCGCAATATAAAGCGTCGGGCACCTGTAACAATTCCTCTATGGTTACAGGTATCTCTATATCCTCTACAAAAGGAAAGCTTTTTGACTGATCTCTAATGGATAACAAAACAATCAAAAGATATGAAAACATGTTGATAGTTTTCTTTTCATCTTTGTCGACTCGCAGGAGCATAGCACTTGCTGTTGGGTAATAACCATCGTTAGGTTATACATGATACTACTGACTCCATGACCTGTCCTAAAGAATTTACCTCGGTGCTCATGTTCAGAGACCGTATCAACAGGTTGCACTGCCGTGTTTGGAAAATGCTACCTTCGTTTTACATGCATTTTTTTCATGATAAGAAGAGAACTATAATGATACCAGACTGCTTTACAGTATGTCACACTAGCTTACCATCCTTTATTAATAACCATACCAAATGAGCAGTCTGGTCCCCTGACGCCTCGTTCCAACGCAATGACGGTTTATTTGTGATATGATACGGTAATGGCATAATGCTACTAACAATTAACAGTAAAATTCTTTTTTTGCTATCTATCAAAAGAAATGCCCATGTTCGAAATTCAAATTTCTGATATCCGGGTTACGCATATTTATCTTATAAGGAAAAGCGACGTTATGATACTATTTATTATTAAACAGATAATAGAAAGCCCGTATTCCCCAAGAAAGTAAATCTCCTCTGACTATGTGGTCATCCCGGACTATAAACAAAATTTATTATAATTTTTTTTTTTATTACCAGTAAATACATTTTTGCCTTCGTCCACAGCCAATTTAAAAATTAGTAAAATAATTTCGGAGTTCTACTTTAGTTTAAGGAAAGATACATGTTGAAATGGAAATCGTTGTAATAATTAATAAAAGTTTTCGGGTTATATTTCAACTCAGGCATTAAAATAATTTAAGAATTATACGGATTTTTGCATTAAATTTCTGTAGCGAGGTTGTTTTGGGCCCTTCAGTGACAGAGGCAGAGACCAGTTTTAGGCCCCATGAAGGCAAGGCCTTATGCTCAAATTAGAAACAATACCTTTATCCACGAGTCGACTTGCGTTGTTAATATCGTTTTATACAGATAGCATCACCAAATAAGCGGAATCCGCTATTTGTCCAAAACTCTGGAAGGAGCCTGGCAGTTGTTTCGAAGCTTACTGGTCTCCCAAATTAATGCTGACCTCTGTTAGCAAACTTAGGCGGACTTGAAAACAATAATGTACTCGTATTTAAGTCTAAGTGAATAGACAAACCATGAAAGCCTTGGACTTAAGTTTCTGGCCAAAAGCAAGCTCCTGACATTGGAGGAGCAAATGTGTTGTAGGGTTTTATGCCAGCGACTTAGGCCTTATTGTTCCCCTTATATTATGTGCGTTCTGTGGTCGATTTAACTTTGCATGGCGAAAAACCCAAGTTTCCTGGAGAAAAAGACATGTTACCGTCGCCTGAGACCATCTACAATGTGTGTACCCGATACTTTTAGATGATAGTGAAGAACAAGGTCCTGATTCGTATACTTGTGTGCTAAAGGTCTGTCATGTTGAGAAGTATAGCTGTTGGTTGAAGAGAAAGAGAGTGGAAGAGCGTATCAATATTAACAATGATGTTCCAGTTACCCTCCAGCTAACAGACAGTGAAATATGCGATATGAAAATAAATTAATATCAAGATATAGGTGAGGATGATGCCAATATACCAGTGAACCTGTAAAGTAAAAGATTTCTACTGACAGGATAATATTACAGAAGAAACGATTTGTGGGGTCGAACAAAGGAATTTCATTTCACAGAATTACATGTCTGTTTATAAAATTCAAGGCCTATTGCTAAAAGAAAGATCAACATATCTAAAGCAACTTAAGTTACAAAATGTTAGAACTTCAGACTTATAAAACAGCTAATGCTATTTCGAGGGTTTAGTGTCAAACAACATTAAAAACAAAATTGCATTTTTGTTTTGAGATAACTTTAGTTTTCCTTTATGTAAATAATGTATATCATGTCACACAGCTGTATCTCTCTAGTACTTTAGAAGTTAGCTTGGGCTATAAGCACATTTCCGGTAAAACAAGAAAATGTCAAATGACTTTTCTTGGTTAATTACAAAAATTTTTATGCATAATGATTTTGTAGTTGTTTGATACAACCCTCGATTTAAAGTGTCTAGTTAACGCAGAAGTTCCCAAAGTGTAAAGCGTCGAATCTGGCGGCAGCACTTGTTTTTATCAAGCACATTTTTAATGAAAAAATACGGGCAAACTATTTCGCTAATTCAGGTGCGAAACGTATTCATTTCAAATTATTTAAGGGCAAGTTGTTACAATGGTTAAAGGATGGTTGAGTGGGAGAAGACAGAGAGTGGTAATCAATGGATACTGCTCTACGTGGACTAATATTATTAGTGTGTCCCTCAGGGTTTGGCGTTGGGCCCATTGTTGTTTTGTATATTTATCAATTATATTGATGAAGGTACCAAGCTTAATGTCAAAGTTTGCAGATGATAAAAAGGTTGGCAGGGTTGTTAATAAGTAATGACAGTAGGCTGCTGAAACAGGTTCTGGAAAAGTTGGACAGATGGGCTGAGAAATGGCAACTGAAGTTTAACATTGACAAATGCAAAGTAATGCATATGGGGTGCAGTAACCCCCAAAGAAATGTACCAACTGGGTGGTGTTACACTCAGGGTAGTGGAGAATGAAAGAGACTTGGGGGTAATTGTGCAGTCAGATATAAAGTTTTCTGAGCAGTGCAGACAGGCTGCCAAAGGAGTTATAAGGAAATTCCTTCATTTTAAAGCAGAACGACTGAAAAGATATCGGTGAGTTAATAATATGTTACTCTTTTAATTTTTCTAGTTTATTCATGTATTTTAGTACATTTTTAGCCTAGTGCTCCAAATCCAGCAACCCTCAGATCCCAAGCATGCCGGATAAACGGTCCCGCACTGTGGTTTGCTATATAGGGTAAACGCGAGCCAATTAGGAGTTAAACTGAAAAGTAACAAAAGTTCCGTTTAATTGAAAGTTTTTCTTCCATACACCACCTAGCTGTTCATCAAACTCAGTGGAAAATACATTATATTTTCGTTATAAATTATGCCACTTGGTGAATAACGCAACATACATTATTCACCAGAATAAATTTGCTATTAGAAGACACCCGTCGTCTGATGAGAGACCAGTAATTCTCGAAACAGCTGTTGCGAAGTATCCTGAGTTTTAGACAAACAAGATTCAATATTTTTGTGATGCTATCTTTATAAAACGATATTAGCAATTTAGGTCAACTCGTGGATAATGTGGTGTCATCTTTAACTGAGGGAATTAAGTCCTAGCCACCAGATAGTCCAAAGCGTCGCCAAGGCTGAAATGCATAAGATGCACCCAAGTTTTATTACAATCATAAATAAATTAGCTTGTTTCTCATAATTTCTAATATTTGGGGATGAAAGGAATGGCCCAGTAGCGCTAAAAATGGGCGCTAACATTTTCCAAAGGATGGAATATGTAGTCCTTATATGTGAAATACAATCTTGAATAGATTTTTAAAAATAAATTTAAGTATTTGTTGTCGCGATGTAAAAAAAAATAGATACGTGGTTATTACGTTTGTGAAACTTGATACATGTTTGTAACAATATTAGTTTCATACTTCTTATGAAATGGAAATAATTATGAAACAGAAAATCATAAAACGGGACATCACCACCCGCTACCTTCAGATTACGAAACTGTCATTTTTTAACCAGGGGGTGATAACAATAAAACTTTCTGCTTCAGATGAAAACAACGTTTAAATCCAACCCCCCGATTTTCATCGAAAGTATTGAAGGGGAGATTCTAGACCGAAGAACGAATCAGTAACTTTGTAATGTTCAGACTGCCCACAAACTCGATATCAGCGGACTGAAACATGGACGCAAATAGTTTAGATAAAGTATAAACAGAAGAGGACCTAAATGAGAACCTTGTGGGCCACCATATGATATAATGCGTGTAACTGAAGTCACACCTTCAACAAATGGTTACCAGTCATGAAGAATCGAGGTAATCGTCATAAATAACAAATTATTTCGTGATTTTCTGGACTCGTGATATTGCCTAGATCTAGTTTAATGTCCCTGGGATGATCAAGAGAAAGCTGGTTAAGGAAGGATGCCAATTCTTAGGGACTAAGTTGAGAAATGCCAGCTCTGGTTCAGCTGAACCATCTTCAACTCAGTGATGGTGTTAGACGATAATAATGGAGGGCCTGTAAAAAATGCATTGTCCTTCAGCTGGTCAGATAATAATTCTACAAATAAATTAAAACTGAATAAATGTGTAAAGAAAATCACTATATTTCAGAATTAGCAACTCTGTCAAGTTCCGACCACCTGAAAATTTCAACTTCCCAATTTTGAAAGTTGGGAAGTTGAAACTGATGAAGTCAAGCTGCGCTGGACATACAGTCAGCACAAGTTCAATAAACGACTTAATGTAACTGGAGAGTCTTGAGATAGTTCACGCAGGTTGTTCAGCTGCAATATTTATAATTAGTCTGAGCCTTGCTTCTGAAGTTCTTTCTGTACTTATTTCTATGAGAAGGGAGTCTAGGTTGATCAATAATATCGTCGTATTCCATCTATAACAATATGTTAACCAATGGGAGAATGACAGGAACTTGTACGAGTACACTTTCACCCTCGGAGTCGGTGGAAATGTCGAGAGAACAGGAATGGCGGATGATGTAGAAAGCGAAGAGAAGTAGGATAATGATGGCACAGGATTTAGAGAAGCAACGCCAAGGTCTCCTGGATTATAATTTATTTATTTATTTATTTTAGTTCATCAGAGCAAGAATAAAACTAGGCACCCCTGACAGGTGACACATATAAGATGACTTCGGAAAACATCTGACACTGTCCCATATGGGAGATTGCTATAATACTAGAGCATAAGAGTTTATGGGCACGATCCTGAGGTGACCTTGGGAATAGCTGAAGAACAACAGGCAAAGGGTTGTTATCAATAACCATCCTCCAAATCAAAATGGGCAAGATGAGTATGGTATTGACGAGGAAATAAAGATTATACGATATTGAATTCTACAGATTATATGAAGGCCAGGAGGGCAGATAAAGATTGAAGTCAAGCTGAGTTCCTTCATAACAATTTGAATAAGCTTCGTAATAGTTGGGGGAACATCTATTACCTTTTAATATAAGGTACTACATTTGAGATACAATAATAAAACTATTTATAAATCAGTTGAAATGTTTAAATGAGGAGGGAGGAAAATAGACTTGAGTGTTATGATACAATCAGACATGAAACTCACCACGCAGCTGTAGGTGGACAGTATCTTATCAATGATCTCTTAACAAGGAAAGGGATCTGTTAGGTCTAGGGCTTACAACACCGGTCAAAATCTTAATACCGGTATTTTTAATTTATGAAACCGGGATACTGGTATTAATACCGATATTTTTAATTTATGAAACCGGGATACCGGTATTCCAAAAACAAACGTTTTTTTTTCGATAAATTTTGATAACAATTAGGTGCAATAAAGTAAGGAAAAAAACAAGTACTGTAATTACTTGAATTCATGTTTTAAATAAACTTTTATTGCAATAATAAACATTCCGAAAAAAAATCATTAAAATACAGTTATTCTAAAAACAAAAAATTACATATTGTTACTGCAAACTTTGGTTATGTTAAAGCATCCACACTATCTGTCCGAATAAAGTGAGCTCTTAAGAAACATAAGCAATCAAATAGTATGATCGTTTAAAATGGATCTAATTTTGGTACATACAGTATTTGATTAGCGGCGGAAAACGCCCTTTCGGATTCTATTCTGGTACTGAGATAATCGTAGACGATTTCGGTCCATATTTTTTAGGCTTTGAACTTTTTTAGCAAAAATAGTTAAAAGTATTTCATTAATTTCCGACTCAAGTTCATCTTTTAAAATCTCATTGGAGTCAAGGAATTTCTTATTTTGGAAAGAATTTGCGGAATACTGATGTTCTATTCCATGTTGGTCTTCCATGGTTGAATTATGTTCATCATTTTCTGAAGGAGAAAGACGTTTTATTAAGCGAAGTATAATTTTCACTATAGTATCTTTACTGAGTTTGGGAGAGAGCAAAGAGTGGGGATAAGGAATAAAGAAGAGAGCAGCAAAGAGTGCAGTTAAGGAATTCTTCATATATATAAATGCAAAAAGCAGAAGGACAAATCAGATTAGACCCTTATGCAATGGACGTGGGATAGTATTAGATAACAGTTGAAGTTGCAGATGAACTCAACAGTTACTTTGCATCGATATTTACATTAAAAAAAACCTTTTGTGTCAATGAGATATTATGGAAGTGAAGTTGAAAAAAATGTAATTAATGACGTTGAAATTTCAAATGATTATTTAATGAGAACTTTCGCGCCTACAGGCGAGTAAGGCTCCTGTGGTTGATGGCATATACAATATAATCCTCTTAAAGGAGGTGGCAAGTGAGTGCATTGAACAATTAAGGCTAGTTATAAGAGCATCACTGGACTCAGGAGAGATTCCGTTGATTGGTGTAAATTGGAACACAAAGGCGGTTCCAGGAGTGTAACGGGAAATTAACGACCGATCAGTTTAACTTCAGCAATAGGGACAATCATGGAGGCAATGATCAAGGGTGGAATTCAGGATCATTTAGATGGAAATGGAATTCTGTAGGATACACAGCATGGTTTTGTAAAGGGAAAATGTTTAACAAATCTGGTTAGCCATTAGACAGGTCACTCGTGAGCTGGATTTAGGGAATATTTTCGACATTGTTTATTTGGATTTCAGCAAAGCATTTGACTCAGTCCCACATGAGTGGTTACTTTATAAGTTGGAGCAGGCTGGAATCATAGGGAAAATCCTTAGATGAATAGCACGATGGCTTGAGGGCACCAGGCAGGGGGTTGTGATAAATGATTATTCCTCAGATTGGGTTAATGTAAGAAGCGGGGTTCCCCAAGGATCAGTACTGGGATCACTGTTGTTTTTGATGATGATGATTATTATTATTATGTCTAAGGTGGCACCTAGACTTCCGTCTATCTCCACCTGATAAATTGGATTTGTGCAGAACCTCTGCAAAACAGACCTGTATGGCAGGTCTCTTCGCCACCAGGGAGCAGCTGGCACCTGCACAGCTGCTCCCTAATGGCCGCCCATAGTCACTTGATACTGGGCCTGGTCTACTATTTTAACAGTGCCTCATGCACAAAAAATCCCGCACCCACCGGAAGTAGTGCTATACCGGTGGGTGCCAGCAATCCCGCTCCCAGGCTGCCCACACCTGAGAGCCATGTTGTTTTTGATTATCTTAAATGACATCTAATGAAGGGACATAGGGTGTGATGTCTAAACTTGAAGATGATGTAAAGATCAGTAGAGTAGTTAATGATCGCCGCCAAGCAGAGCTTCTTCAGAGTGACCTAGATAGACTTCCGGGATGGTCAGAAAAGTGGCAGCTATGCTTTAATTCAGCAAAATGCAAGGTCTTACTTACACCTGGGGAACAGCAACCCTAAAATAACTTATACACTTGGTTGAGTTGAACTAAAGTCAGTTGTGGAGGAACGGGACTTGGGAGTTACGGTACGGTCAGACATGAAGTTGTCAGAGAATTGTGGACAGGTTGCAATGTTGGATGGTGTCCTATCGATGATTTATCGAACATTTGCTAGTAAAGATAACGATGTCATAAGCACATAAAGGTGATTTTATAACCTTTATGTGATTAAATTATAAACAATTATTTTTTTTTAAATTAGTACCGAAAAACCGGTATATTTTGTATCAATACCGGCATTTCAATACCGGAAAAAAAATGACTGGTATCCCGGTATTGTATGCCCTAGTTACGTCCCTTTACCGGTGAAGGAATAATTGATATGTAATTACACTGATCAGGCACCAAGAAGGAACGTTCAAAACAGTAGATAAAATGTATTTATTTTATCTTAAAGAGTGATTCTTTTTATCCATTCCTTATAATAATTGGTATGCTTTTTCTTTAACCTTTCACTGGTCACATAACTTTATATTTCTTGCGCCTGGTTAAGGATTACATCTGCACCTGAGGGAGCAGAAGGTTTTCAGTTCCAGTATACGTCAGGTGATGAGACAGGATTTGAAATATTGTTCAAGTCTGTACGTCGTATCTAAAGAAAGCAGTGAGTTGCTAAAAGGGTCCAACGATGGCCGGCTAGCCTGGTGAGGAAAACATAAGGGCCTCATATGAGCAAATTCTAAGATGTGAGATACAGAGCTTGGATGGTAGCTAACTAAGGTATGTAAGGCACTGGTGGGAGGGCGTGGGCAGCAAAATGAAAGACAACGAAATCTTCATATTAAAATAGGACAAAATCATTGAGTATAAATACAAACTACATTGCTGGGGACAACTAATAGACTGTACTCCAGGAAGTTTACGTTTGATCATCGTGTTGACGACCAATGGAATAAACAGTCTTCCTGGATGGTAAAGATAGTGAGCTATTAGTTAACTTGTTATTAAACAAAGGGAATACACAGTTACGAGTCACGCTTGAACAGCGATTGGATTCTGAATCAAGTAACTTTGATGTAGTAATGCTTGCAAAACGTATGGGATCAGCACCTTCGAATACTAGTAATTTAACCTCTGACTATTTAAAAAGTACAAATTGAGTTAAAAGTAGTTTCATAACTTTAAAAGATTGAAAATGTGTTAACCACAATCAACATGAGCTGATAGTAGTAAAAGTCGATAAAGTTGGTGTTTTCATGCTCATTTGTTATTGATTTCCAAAGTAGCTACCTGTGACATTGCTATAGTGAAACAGAAATGGCGGAATGCACCGGCGGCGAAGGAGAACTGAAGTTTTTAGTTGGAAACAAACCTCCACCGAGCAGAAACATTTGATCTACAATTTGACATCAGACATTTGCAGTAACATAGGACTTTTGTAAGAAGGCATGTAGGCCTAACCGAAGTAAGGAAACCATTGTGGAAAATGAGATGGGGGTTTCGTCCACAGTCCACAAAAATCAACGTATCGCGACAGCATAGCTCGATACATTGATTTTTGACGTCTGGCAAGGAGTGGATTGTCCTTGATGTGTGCTGCGTTACTGCTGGGAATCATATGTTAATCATAACTGTTACTTCCACTGAAACTTTGGGTTTGTACTAATTTTCTTTCAGAAAAATATTCTATTAGAAAAAAACTAATTTTCTTTCAGAAATATAAATAATAAATTTTCTGTTTATACTCCGGGACGACCACACAATCAGAGGAGTTAAAATGTTTCTTTTAGTAAACATAATAAAAAGCTATGAAACGGCTTTTGATTTACATTGCAAATGTGATTCCACATGGAACAGAAAATGAAAAACTAGGGATTCAAAATTATAACTCTAATATCTCACCATAATCGTGGGGCATTTAGAATTATTTACTTCTCATGCTCAATGTGCTTAAATGAAACCAAGTAGTCAAAGAATTAGACTGATAAATGGCAAGAATTCCACGTTATTCCGTAACATTTTTAGTACTAAATACGAAGAGACAGGACAGGACAGCATTTACACCTGATGAAGCCCTAAGCCAAAGCATGTGAAGAGACTTCAAATATGTAATTTTAAGTTTTTATCGTCAGAAAAGGAAACGGAGAGGCGGCCCCGTATAGCGTGGCCAAAGTCATGGTTCATTTGGCTTATAGCTAAATCCGGCACTGCATTTGTGACACTAGAATAAGAAAAAATGCGGAAAAATTAACAAAGTGAGAAGAGATGTAACTGCTAGCAAGTTTATGGTACTGTATTAGGAATGAAACTGAACTAAAGAAGTGCTCATGTCATCGGTGGCCAAGTCTAGTGATGTCATCAGTGTGGCTCATTTGCGAGAGCATTCATACCTTGTCAGACAACACCGGAAAGTAAAATCAAACTGACTTTAGAGCTGTTTGTTATTTGGTTTTTAGGAGCATTAGCAACTAAGGCCATATTGCTCCGGGGATATGCGGTGGTCATTCTCTGACCTTTACGCATTCTCCGTATTTGGTGGTCACGGGCTCGAACCCCGGTCTAATCAAGAAGCGTGTGCTACGCACTGCTGCTCCTGCCCACCTGGCTACGGAGGCGCCCCTTTAGAGCTGAACTGAGTAAGATGATTCAGAATATATGCCAAGGCAGCTAAGATAAAGTCGTCCATGTATATCTCGTCTGTAAACTGTGTGAACTATGCGGTCGGTTTATTTGGTTATCCAAGTTTCTGGTATAGGAAACCCCTTGCAACCATCGCAGAATAACTCGAAAGTGGTATGAACAAAGTTTCTAAAAGTATATTCTACTCTGACAGGAGTAGAGTCCAAGAGTTTTCTATAAACTCCCAGGTTAGCAAGAGTTATGGAAAACTGTAGTTAAATCA
The DNA here is from genome assembly GCF_048544385.1 of Mastigoproctus giganteus. Lineage (NCBI taxonomy): Eukaryota > Metazoa > Arthropoda > Arachnida > Uropygi > Thelyphonidae > Mastigoproctus > Mastigoproctus giganteus. The sequence goes on along the minus strand of NC_143578.1, from coordinate 134,916,216 downwards.
CAATTATGGAACTGTGATAACGGCGAAGGCGTTCCCCTAGAAAGGAGCACCCATACCTTAAAGAAACAGGGCCAATCTAATAGATTCTGTTCGTTTCCTTCCAGAAATAAATAATTTGTGCTGGCTCTGTTGGCAAGAAGTTACTGATTATAAAAGCGTCAAAAAAGACCCATCAGAGCACCACGAATTGGAACACCACCTCTGTAGAAAAACCAAACGTACAATATTAGCAAAAATAAATGCAATTATTTGCGTTTAAGGATCCAAAGTAATGGACTACCTACAAATTAACTACTGAAATATTAATAACCATGTTACAATAAAAATTTAAGGCATGGGTTTCAAAATATGAATCCTCATAATTACGCGTTATTATGAATATTTTAACTCTCGAGTGCAGGTCATAAATAGCATAAACAACCACATGTAATATGCGCGGTATAAATTTGTTTTTATATTTCTCTAGAAAACAACTGAGAAATACCTTTACTCGAAAATTCCGATTAAGTCTAAAAATGAAGCTTTCTGTTTGAAAAAGTATACAACAATTTTTAAGTCATGTAAAGAGTCTAGTAAATAAACCTTTGTTAAAAAAACTGCCGCATATTAGTATACGGCAAATGAGGACTGTGATAAATTACAGAAGCAAATGCACTATTCAATCGTTCTTGTGCTAGGGCGGAGGAAATAATTGTTGTCCCATTTCGAGCCGAAAAATGCTTTCCGTAGGTCTATATTTGGCATCCGTCCATCTCTCTCCAGCTATGTGCTCCCAGCCGGCGATCCTGTTCCCGGACAGGGAGGAATTCCATGGACAGAGTTAAGCCGCCTGTAAAGATAGCGTGTTCCTACGTTTTCTTTTTTCCTCCCTATATTTTACACCTACTATCCCCCCTACATACAAAGTTACTTACTGCTGCATGACACAAAGTTAGTACATCTCCAGATGTTGGTTTCTTCTGGTTCTACACATCTGTACTAAGAATAGCTTTGGATCTGCTTCGTCTAGAGGTTAAAGTACAGGCGCACTTTATTTATTTTATTTTTTTTCGTTTCGAGCACGCCGCTGTGCGTAGATCTGCTAAAAAATGTAAAAATATATATACTATCCATACGTTCACTTTCCTGTACAAACGGCAGCTGTTCTTGTTATGCTTATTACGATGTTGCATTCGCCACATTAGTTTAAAGCAGTAATGGCTTCCACGTTTCTTCGCAAAATACTCTCTAACTATAATCAGTTAAATTGGACGTTTATTAACACTATCCTAATGTTATTTTCGATAACACTAGGACAGTCGCTCTTCCTATTGAAAATAATACCAGAAAGAGAGATTTATTTCCACTCAATTTCGAAACAAGCATCTCTGTGTTAAGAGCGTTGTATTCATATTAACATCGTTAGTGCTACTAATCGACAATCCAAAATTACTGACAAACAGACCACTGCATTTTATTTGTCCCCGTTTACCTCTGTGCATCACCCATTTTGGTGACAAAGAACACACAAAGTAGTAGTAGTATTTAATAATAATCGAGGCATGTGATGCAAGAAAGCAAGCATATGTAGCATCAGCCCAAAAAAAAAAAAAAACCATTTCACACATCCACTATCAACTGATGGAAGTTTGTTCCAGCAATCAACTACCCGCTGGCTAAAGGCAAATTTCCTCACAACTATCTTCCCTCAACTTGAATTTATGCCCCCTCAGGTTCGTAATCTGAGCAAGAGGATGAATCCCATCAGAATTGATCCTGCTCAACCCATTCAAGGCCTTATAAACCTCAACTAGAACAACTCGCAAGTGCCTACTCTCTAGACGGTGCTATTTGCAGAACTTAAGCCTTTCTTCGTAAGACTACCTTTTCGTTCCCCTCACCAATCTTGTTGCCCTTCTCTGTACTCGCTCAAGCAACTCTACATCCTTCCTAAAATGAGGCCTCCAGACCTGTACGCAGTACTCAAGGCATGGCCTGACCATTGCCTTATACAAAGGGTTAATCACCTCATTTTCCCTACTAGCAAAATTCCTGTATATCATTGACAATACCCCATGACCTGCTCTGACAGCCTGTCTGCACTGCTCAGAAAATTTCATGTGACTGCACAATTACTCCTAGGTCTTTTCATTTTCTACCACCCTAAGTGTAATACCACGCAGGTAGTACTTATCTCTGGGTTACTTCTACCCATATGCAGTACTTTGCATTTGTCAATGATTATGAGTTGATGAGTACTCAATACAGTACGGTTTCCCACTAAACGGCATGGTTCCAATATTTCATATGTAAAATATACTATCCAATTTACAACTGCATCGCCAAATATGCAATTAAAGACACATTATATTACCAAAAGTAGTCAGACACCTGCGTGTTTTTCATGATTTGATTGATGCAATATTAAATAATGTGTCGGCCCACCTTTGGCCTTCATTACACAATCTACAATCAGTTAACGTGGATGTGTATTGACACTGTCCTAGCGTTATTTTCAATAACTGCAGCTATTGGAAAAAGGAATTTGTTTCCATTCAATTTAGAAATACCACAAGCATCTCTGAAAAGCGCTGTATCGTAGGTAGACTACAAAACAATTTTTGACGACACGAAGGCGGTGAATTTTGGTCAATCCCTCCTTCAACATAATGGACAATTCAGCTAATGATTGATTAATAAAGATTTTGCACGCCCTTGCCTTCAAGCCAAGTCAGTACAGGCGTATATGGCATGGTGCATTGTCATGTTGAAACGCAACAGTAATGTTACGTTGGTTAGAGAAACAAGGACTAAGAGTATATAAAATCTTGAGGTTTAAGAGAAGACTTGATCTTATAAGTTTACCTTCGGGCAGCGTATTGCAGAACACTGGAATAAATTTCCTCCCACGGTAGTCGAAGGCGAGAGTTTGGTAAAGTTCAAAGCAGAATTGGACAGTTACTCTTTTAGCGATGGAGAAAGTATGAGTGATTAAGAACTTTTTTCTTTATGCAGATGCAAAAAAAAGTCCACTTCCTTGCATCAGTTAGCTTAAGTGGATACAAAATTATTATTATTAATCTAAATTTCTAACTGATTCAAACATAGTCAATTTTTTTCTTTTATTTTCCTCCTCTGTTTTTGTGGGAGGAGAGGGAATGAAACTGAGAACTGTAATTGTTCAAGTACATGTAATTCTGGTAAACTTGTTCATAATTATTTTTTATTATTATCTATTCTAGTCTATTTTAGTTTTTTATTTTTGTAATTATGCAGTCACAGAATGATCGCATTAGATATTTCCTTACAGCACCTATATATTAAAAAATTAGTAATAAACAAAAAGAAAAACGAGATTGAAAAATGAACTAAATGTGAGCGTGTGATGGGCAGTGACTGCTCGTGACAGAGGAGATTGAAAAAGCACAGGTGAAGGCTAGAGTTATCCTTGAGTAAAATACTAATGTCAACAGAACCAACCATTCTTTTGTGTAAGAGCAATGTTGTTATTGCTCTCCTTCCACATCATATGGAAAAGGCTTGGGTTCCAGTCAGTCTAGAAGAAACTTTAACGAGCTTTTTCATACAGTGGTCAAGTAATCACAGGCTTCAGAAAATTTATCATGTTTGCACGATAGATCGACGGTTATGATTATCTTAATCTGCTTATGATTGCTAATGCCATCCTTGGATCTTTTGTGGAGAGAGCAGAGATAGTCGTCACTTATCTGGATTTACAGGTTGCGTTCGACAGTGTCAACAACCAAGCACTGCTTAAGCTCCTTTAAATTTACTACAGCACCAAATATCGAAGTTTCTCATATCTCTTCTTGATAACAGAATCTTCCGACTCTCTCTAGAAAATTAAACACAGACAACAGACTCAGAAAGAACTAAACAAAAATACAAACAGGAATGTCACAAGGCGTCGTCCTGTCCAGCAATCGCTTTACAGCTATACTAAACTAGCTAATCCGCAAGAGAACAGACATCACATTATACGCGGATGACAAAGCTCTTGATAAAAATAAATTCGACTGATGAAGTAGCAGACATTGTAAAAGCTATCATCAAGACCTTATACAGCACTACATCACGATTTGATCTACAAGTTAATCCAGAAAAATTCGCTCTCACAGTCTTTTCATTAATACCTACATCAATCATAGTTCAGGCTACGATTGATGGAGCCTTGGTCCACTATATCGAAATGCAGAGAGATCTGAGTGTGACTCCTGACAGGAAATTAAAGATTCCAACGTCATATAGAGGTGGGAAGGGGTAGTGGATTCTGTGCCAAATTCAGAAGTAAACGCCTGGATTGCAAAGCAGCAACTTACATTTTCATCAGTTTCGTATTTAGAATGTGTAAGCAGCACTTTACACATTCAAAACACGAAAATGATGAAAATGTATATATGACGTTGATTCCGGATAGTATGCTATATGGTGTCCAGTTGTGGAGTTCACTGGAATACTGGCTTTGGAAGTGGGCAACCTGGAAGGGCCATTTCTCATCATAGCAGCACACAACGCCAACGTCCAAACCATTGAATTTAACTAGACTTTCAAGTTTCAGCCTTAATACATGTAATAAAATGATTTCCGGAAGTATATCGGTGCCCAACATTTGGGATTATGTGCAGGAAAATCCCCCATCCTTCTGCTCCAATCCCAAGCTTGTTGTTCGTACTTGCAGCTGAACTTACCGGATCGCTTCCTTTATTATCAAAAATTCCAACAATCTTTGGATGTCGGCCTTTGTAAATTCTTAGACAACAAAAGTACAAAGTCACGCCCTTGGTCTCCAAGTAGCCCCCACAACGCCCTCGTGGGTAGCACAGTTGTTAGACTCTCCGTCCTTCCCACACCGGGTGGAAAAGACCTGACTTCGAATCCCGTCGATGACGGGAGGAATTTTTATGAGTCTTTTTCACAACGTGGCTGAGTTAGTCGCTCAGGCGAGGGTAGCATGATTTTTTTCTCCCGGAAACTCGGGTTTTTCGTCCAGCGAACAGAAAATCTACCTCAGAACACACGCAATTTACAGACAATATACTCGGAGCAACATGGCCTTAATTGCCGATGCTCCTAAAACCCAACAACAACAAAACCCGCCACAACCATGAACTGATGTGAGGTCGTACCGGTACCATAGTTAGGTTAGATATGTGTTAAGCTCTAAAGCAACTAAGGCTATATTGTGTATTGTAATTTGTATATTGTGTATAGTAGTACAGTATACTGTGTCTCTAATTGAGTGCGTTTTTCGGTCGGTTTGCTGTTTGACGGATGAAAAAATCCGAGTTTCAGGGAGGTAAAAAAAATGCACCCTTATCTAAAGCTGACTCAACTACATTGTGAAAAAAGTCCATAAAAATTCCTCGCCTCACTAGTAGAGTTCGAACTCATGCCTCTTCCACCCAATGTGGAGGACGTTGATTATAACCACTATGCCACTCGCGTGGAGTTTCCACTGTTGGACGGCCTGTAAAGGAAACTCATATTAAAGTTCGGGTTCGGGCTTGTTTCGACTTTCGTGGTATTTTAAATTTCATGGTACCTGAGTGTACCACACTAAATATTTATTTACCTGCTCTTGAGGGATGGTTACACGGTTATTTGATTCCTCTCCCGAAGATTGTTTTTCATCCCGAAAAGGCAAATCATCAGACAATACACGCAATTCAAACAATAACGGACGCTTCATAGTCTTAACTGCTTTGCCTCAAAATCAAACGTCATGTTTCGGTCAAAAGTTCTAATCAGACCTATTCTGAGTTTTAAAATCAATCTGTGGCGACTCACTCAGTAGCCATAGTTACGCAGAGTTGGGGAGGGGAAACCCAGTTAAAACACTAAATAGATAAAAACACTATGGCCACGGGTTGAGAAGGGCTGTTCCAAATCATTGTGCAACCTATTTTACAACTGCTTAAGGAAAAGCAACTTATTCTATTATATTAATGATGATCCAAAGACCTTAATGTATTTACCACAACAGAAACGAGATTTAAACTTGTTTTGCTCGTTAAAGTCGTCTCGTACTACCTTTGCGTATTTCTCTTCGTTAGCAAAATTATATTTCTTAAAAATCTTTAACATTTCCATAAAAAATATTTGATTTATACATATAAGACGCCATACATACCCAGGCTGCGTGAAATGGATTCAAATCATAATACTGTACTGAAATCGTTCCGCGTCAATATCCAAAAAGATCCGGACATGCGGCTTCAAATTCTCAGGAAATCTTCAAAGTCACTATGTCGAATGCCATCATATCCAGCAACTTTGTCCTTTAAATACATGAAGTCGTGGAACTTATTTTAAAATGCCTTCTCCTTTAGAAGTCACACAAGATAAAGTCTGGAGGAGTTAAATTTGGTGAGTTAAGCGGCCACAGGATTTACACGTCATGACGTAGGTTTTTCAGAATTTGGTGGGTCGTGTCCAGGACTTTAGGGATATTGATGGTAAGCAGCGTTCAGCATTCCTTAACAGCCGAATCTACTTTACATCGTCTGAGACGTGCTGAGTGCGTTTATATATACAGTATTTCAAAACATTTATTATGGAGATATTAATGGTTTCGTCTCTACCCTTTATTATGAAAAATGTATTTTATTTAAAAGTTATTTTGCGGAAAATATAATAAACACACGACGATAGCGAGAAAAATAAACATATGCTTAAAAAATTTCGTGTAAACTTTGATGGATCGCATACTAGCCCCCCTCCCTCCCACACACACACACCCAGGAGGACGCGTACTATCGGTTACTACGACTGATCTAGCATTCTGTTCATATTGCTCATATGACGTGGTGGCGGTAGTTTAAGCAGTATTCCGAAAACAGTGAACGAACAAAGAAAATCTGCAAATGAATTCAAGAATCGCACAGCGTGTGTGTGCTCTGAGGTTGGAATTCAGTCCAAATGCATTTTTGTAATAATTATTATTTTTAAATAAAGATTATTACAAGCATCTATTCGAATCTGAGACTAAGAATAGTCACTGGCATAATATTCGTATGCTAAAACTACGCAAGTGAGTAGGCCAAAGGAGTCCAACTCAGATGGGTTCAATTATGATATCTGAAACTTTTTCGGATAATCTATTTCGCTATTTTCGGAGATGGGGAAGTCCAAAAATATCACATCTGTGTCTCTGGGAAAAGATGTAATCCATGTATAAGTTATTAATCAGTTTTTCACTCCTGAAAGTTTCTCCCTTCAGCTAATTACGCATATGGAATAATAACTGCACCATGTCAGTCTTGCCAATAGTGGCCGTAGGAAACTTTGAAGACAAAAATCCATAGTAAAGGTTTCGCTGTTGACAGCGTGATGAAATTGTGATAAATATCTCTGTTTAAATTATAAAACCCTGAAGACAAGCATTAATGTTAATTAATCACGAATTCAGAGCCATCTATCATATTATTAAGAAACCCACACGGATAAAACGAAAACAGGTTGTTCATATCATTGAACCATGAAACACCACGCGGGGAATTAATTAGCTGAAGCTCTTAAGTTGACTAAACCGTTTTATTTTGAAGGTAGCAAGAGCTCACTACTAGCCCAGTGACTAAGATCGCCGTTCTTCCACGTGGTGTGCCGAAGGTCGCGATTCCATCTTTGAAGATGTGGTGGGAATACTTTGATCAGAGGCGTAACTAGGAATTTTATCGCCTATGGCCAAATATCAAAAATGAAACTAATTTTTATTAAATTATGATATAAGTATTAATATTGGCTTATGGTGTCACAAAAAAAAAAAAAAAAAACACTGTCTCTCCCGTAAGTACCGACCGAAGCTGGCCTTTAAATTTTTCAGAGCAAAAGGCCCCCGGGTTTAAAACCCGTCAATAACGCAAGGAATTTTTATAAACTCTTTTTGCAAACGTGGCTGAGGTTAGTCAGTCTCAGGCGAGGGTTGCATACTTTTTTCTCCGGGAAACTTGGATATTTAGTCCAGCAAACAGGCACAAGGCAAATCGACCATATAATACACTTGCCTCGTAACCTTAGTTGCTTTTGCGTTTAACGCGCGTGCATGTATATATATATACACACACACACACACACACACAGGAGCTTCATAAACTTCAGTCCTATCCAATCTAAGGATAGTATCTAGTTACCAACTACTGCAGCCACATATTCGAAGTATCACTTGATATGGGCGCCCTTTCTTGACAATATCACTAGACCTGTTCCCAATATTTGAACATTTTCACGCAGTTGTGCAAGTGTAGCTTTGATACAGTGTTCCAAGTCCAGTCTCACAATCGTCTTATGCAGTAGAATTATAACCTCCCTATGTTTACCTCCCAACCGTGGCCATCTCTGAAGCTTATCCAATGGAATTATAACCTCCCTATGTTTGCAAGCGACTATGGCCATCTCTGAAGCTTATCCAATTGGTTGTATAGGAACGCTGTTTGCTCGTCAAAGAGACGGAGTTAAACACTGATGCAAGAGACGCTCTTTGGGGGTGGGCCTAGGAAATGGTGTGGAGAGGCTCCCTTTGGAGGATGCCTGTAGGAGTCCACTTATGACTTTTCGCGTAGGGTTCTTAATAGCCTAAATTCGTCCCTGCTTCGCCAATGTAATGCTCGATGCTAAGTAGTCATTCGATTCATCAACTGGGTTATTAATGACTCTCCGCATCGATAAGTAAAGGTACAATCTGATTTGCTTTCTTTTTCTTCTTTTCTTTTCTGAAGAAAATTTTTCTGAACATAAAGAAAGCGGATCAAATTTTACCATATCTAATAAAAGGATAATTTAAACTGCTCGAAAAACTTACATAACTGAAAGGCCAAATAGCGTAACCAAGGTTTATGTTATCCTAATGGAAGGTCTGATTAACTTTAAAGTGAAATGTAGTGATGTTTCCTTATCACGTAACCATTAGAAGCAGTAGCTGCCAGTTAAACCTGTACCCAATTATATTAATGACACAATAAGAATAGTACCTCTTCAACTCAGAGCGACCGCAATTAAATATTTCTGGCAGTCTGAGATACCAGATGTCTCCTACATTACATGTAAAAAATGGGCCACGAATCTTCAGTACAGTTAACGTTCATTATAAAAGGCTAATTTCTGCAACTGTACAAATTTAAGATAATCGAGAAAAATAAAATAAACGAAATCTGGCTTAATTTCTCATTCCCCACCCCAAATTTTCTGTAAAAAAGGATTTAAGCGCAGCAGAAGAAGGTGGCGAATGCCGTATTGCCTCGCAGAAACTAAAGTTGTTACCCCGATATTTAATGTAATTAGAACTAATCATATGGGTCACATGTATAAACTGATTACGAAAAATAAACACGAAAAGAGTTTTTACACGAACTAATTTTACTTTTATTGAAAGTAACTCTACGATACAACCTGCCAAATCTGTGTAAAGTATGCATTCGCTATACTCAAAACAAAGTATGCGTTATGAAAGCTGTGTTCTCGTTTCCATCCTTCCACGTACAGCGTTCGTAATTTTAATAACAGCGGGCAATTACCGGTAAAATACCAACCCCATTTAGCGGGGCAATTGTGAACTAAAGAAATGAATTTAATTTCGTGCCAGCAGTTATAAATGCAACCCGTACATCACAACTGCGTTTATTATCCCGTTAACCGCAGAATGCGCGATGGAATGAATCACCGGGTCGGGTCAGTTTCGAGGCGTGGACATGGCTAACGATGCCAACGCAGTATGCACTGCTTGTGAAACGACTTGGAGCGTAGTTTTTAATTTTTAGCGTGCCAAGTAGGAAGGAAGGAGATGCTTTGCGCGTTCTGGAAGTCATTAGCTCGGTGCAGGGTAGCTTCCTGTCGCGAATAGCACTGAAGAAAAGGGGGAGGAGAGAAGTGGAACAGCAAAGAGAGCGAGAGAGAGAGAGAGAAGTGGGGGTCTTTTCTCTTTAAATAGAACCGCTTTCAGGAATATTCTCATGCACTGAAACCAGCAAGTAAAAGTACGACTGTTTTTTTTTGTTTTTTTTTTTAACTTGTTCCTAGAAATTATAATTCTAGGTTTTCGCGATGACGTCGGCATCAAGCGTGAAGCAAAGTTAAATCAAACCCAGTAATATTTAAGTAAATAAATATATACTCTTTTATTTTACAACGAGAGAAACTGAAAACACCGTTGAAGCCTTCACAGCCAGCAGTTAACAACAAAAGTTAACAGATTACAATAAGCAAATAAAATAAAACAGTTAAAAATGAGACAATAATACGAAGGGAAAAAAAAAAAGTACAGTACAAGTTTCAAAGACTGAAGTCGGAGCAGAATGAAGATTCCTTTCACGATGTTTTTTTTTTTTTTATGAGTCTCTTGGGACCACAGTCCAGCTCCAGGATAACGAAGAGAAACTCTTTATGACATGATTCTAAACAACTCCCCATCATTCTGGAGTTAGACTTATCGTGTTTTCTTTGTTTCTAGAAGAGCCCAATGAAATGAATAATTTTTACAATAAATAACCGAATAAATTTGACGATCACTAACCAGCGATGTTTAATTTAAATACAAATTCACACATACAAGGAACAAGTAGGAAATATCTAAATGTCATTTGAGGCTGCTCCTCGGTCAGTTTTTAATGAATTGTAAATTAAAAAAAGAACAACTCACAGGCTGTTTTTAAAAGATACATTAATGTACAGCGTTATTTTGCAGCTATAAGAATTTGTAGGCGACACTAATGGCACTGTAGTTGTCAGTTAACAAATTATACCTTTGCCGACAGACGCGTCTAATTTCAAAGCCATAAAACCAAGGACGAAAAATCTTAGGATAAAATAATGTAATATAATATAGTTTATACGATTATTTACTGTTACTTTAAGTTTTAAATATATAAAAAAGAGTGAGCGTGACGAGCATTTTATAGTATTTCATTATTTATTCGTTGTTAAATTTTACGTTTATTTCCTGCGGGCTAGGGGGTGCAAAATTTTATTCTGTCACAGGCGCGGGAATAACTAATTATAACTCTGGTTGTAAAATTTGATATAAACAAACAGAAGAGTTCTTAAATGCCGAACTCGACATTTTCTCCAGTTCTATTTCTATATCACCATGTTTTTTTTTTAGTTCTTTCAACTTCTAAAAGGCTCTTGCTTCCATTTTTTTTGTGAAATTTGGACGGTAATCCCGGAAGGTCTTTTCGGGACGCTAGGACAAGAGGCTGATAACGGAGATATCTGGCAATTTTACTTCTAGGGACAAAGTCGAAGCTGCTGCTAGAATCCAGAGAATCGAACGTCGATATAAAATTTCTAGCTAGGAAGAAAATGGCGATGCTAGTTCTCTACGATTACGTCAAGCTTCATAGCGTCAAATACATTTTCATCTCGAGCAGATGCACCTGCCACAATTTCATTCCCTTATTTATTTATTTCGCCAGAGTTAAAAGCAATCTGCACCTCAAATTCACATTCAATCTTTTTTGGCTTGGTTATAAAGTTCAGTAAAATCATAAATGACAGCTATATCGATTTTTTTAATTCTCTTGAGGATCTTCTCACTAGGCTTTGCTCTTGACGCTTGATGTAGTAATTTGAATTTACTTTTATTTTCTACGGTTTTTCCAATATGCCACAGATGGAGGCTACTGTTCCACCTGAAACGTCACTGTTTTTTTTTTTTTTTTTTTCAAACATTCAAAAGAGAACACTTTGCAGCACACGCATTTCACACATAGGCCCGTCACTGAAAAAGCTTTCGAGATAAACAACCAATCCAAAATTCAGTGCTTAAATTTTGGTAGTTGAAGGCTACCAAAATAGGAAAATACTCAACTGCTAAATAAACTATAAACAGACCAGCAAAATAAGTGCATAGTATGAAAAGCAGGAAGAAAACCAAATAATGGCCCTAATTGGTCAACTCCAGTCTCTCTTTCCTGTAAAGCATTTATAAAGATGAACATATTTATAGATTTGCGGGTAGCAGACAAAATATTCATACAGTGCCTTGTAATTTAAGAGTCCTGCCAAACCAGGCACCTGATGTTATATTATCCATACGGTCCCTAGACAATTGTCTTATTCGTCTAGAAATAAGTTCGGTCTTGTTTGCAAACTGTTTCCAGATTAAACAAGGTACTTCAGGCATGACCAACAACCTTTTCTTATTTGTAAATTTTTAACGCATATGAATAAAATTTGGGTCTACCAGGCAAATTCATCAATACTTTGTGTGTGTGTGTGTGTGTGTGTGTGCGCGCGAGAGAGAGAGAGATCGCATGTGGTAAGCAAACAATCCGTCTAATCAGTGGCATTTAGGCCAAACCTACAAACGAATCACGTGAAGCTTGAAATATTCGGTAGTCAATAAAACACGCAATGCCACCAGAAGTGTTTTGTCAAGCACAAAAAGAAAGAAAGAGAAGAATGCTACAAAAAGTAACAGTACATAGTTATTTTTTCTTATACTTTAAATGAAAACAAAAGTGGCGGGCCGCACATAAATAAAAGGATTACAGCAAGCGTTTGCGGTATCCGTCACCAAGGATCGCAACCTTACGCACGCATGTCATTAAATGATGCACGTTTTTATATTGCGATCATCTTATTCACTCTGACATGCACTTAACCTTCGTGCTGTTGCAACAATGTAGGAGAATCCTCCTCAAGGATAGCACAAACGTACAATGACTGCTTCAGCGAGTTCTATTCCATTCGCTGAAGGGAAGAATTTCTGTTTACAACCCAATTGCAATCCTTATTTTTGACTCCAAAGCATTTTTCTAAGCGTGAAGCTTAGAAAATGATTAGATTTACTGCGTGTAAGCTACTGATATCATTACGGTGAAAAGTACTCCCCCCCCTACCGTGCAAACTTCAGTTTTTCAGCAGAGCGCAGCAAAGGGCTGTAAATCCTGCTATTATTCGTGTTCTTAATAAAAAGACACAATGAGAGCGTTAATCCACCAGAGAAGAAAAATTTAATACATCCTCACAGGTTAAAAACCACTGCGTGATTCGCCCCGTGTTCTGCGGAACCTTATTCCACAAGGGGAATTAAGGGTTTAAGCAAATGTTCCTTAATTTTGTTTTTTATTATTATAATTTTTAACATGCATATTATTTTTAAAACATACCTGTGTTATATTCCCCAACCAGATAAGTCCCACCAATAACATTTTGTTTTGATATATAAAACTGTATGTCACGTGTTGACGTTATAAAAACTGCCAATGTAGAACGTATGACCCCTTTCCCCCAAACAAAATTTCTGTGTCTCACGCTAACATCAAGCCATTTTAAATGAAGATTTGGAAATAAAACGAGTTGCAGACCAGTTCCTTTCTCGATTGCTGACAAAAGTTTTAAGGAATATTTCCAGCATTGTTATCTCTGACGGTGAAATAATTGTGTATACGTGCTAAACGAAACTAAATTTATTTTATTTCAGAAAAGTATACACACAGTATACTCATATACTGTATATATCAAATTTAAATAGCATTCAGTTAATAGTAATTCAACAATATAAATACATCGAAAATTGCGGTTGAAAGCATAATGAGCGATTGAAAAAAAAAAGTGTAGGTGGAAGGGAATTCACCACACATTCCTTTAAGTAGTTTTCACAGACTATTTCGATATTTCTGATTATCCCCGTGTGTCTTCGTTTAATAGTATCTAAAAAATTATTAGAAGCTAATAGTTCTGTACATTGGCTTCTACTCTAAATAATTATTAGCATCTAGTATATATAGAATGTAAGGAAAACAATAAAAGAAGCATTTCGTCATATATGCAATAATCTTAACTAAAATTAACTAGTTAAAATCTTAACTCAACTTGACACTGCCTTCCAAGTAGAATAACAGTCGATGGCACAATCTCAACACAAAACTCCTTCAAACAGCCTCACACTAAGAGCTGAAACAAAGACAGGATTTCCGACAGAGTATATGATAACGTCGGCGGATTGGAGATCGCATCACCAGTGAACGATCCAAAATAAAAATGAAATATTGGGTCAAATTTTGTTTTAAATTTTAAGAGACTGTAGTACAATCAGCAAAGTAGTCGAGACTAAAACGATTAAGTTGTTGCATTAAAATGATTTAGTGAGGGAAAGCGACCATTTCTGTTCCATATCTGACAGTAAAAGACCTAGTAAATTTGGCGTTCCTAGAAAAAATATGGATATATGAGAAAACAGTTCAGTGTTTACTATGGGTAAAAGTTGATTCAACCACAATTGGCTTTCAAGACAGGAGCCAATCATTCCAACCCCATTTAGCCTACATCAGACAGAAGATAAGGGGCTGCTCTGCCCTAATTGCAAGAGTCACCTGTAAGGACTGAGGACTCAAGAAAAGAACTCTCAGCCTCTTCTACAAGGTAGTATTCCCAACCTGTCATCACATACGGCGCTCCTGTATGGTACACAAGAGCCACTACAGTAGTCAACCGAAAAAAACTTAAAACCATACACGCTCAATCCTGCTCACCGTCTCTCGGGCGTGCTGCTACTAACAAGTACGCACAGTCTCCAGATCTTGATTGGAGTCCTCCCCTGGATCTGGAGGTGGTCCGGTTCGCCATGCTCTATCACCTGGCTAAAGACAAATCTGTCACCTTTCTAATCTAATCTGTCATCTTTCACTTCACTACTGATCCGGCTAACATCCGCTCTGTGGAGAAACGACGCTTGATACATTTCTTCAACAGACCTGGCAACAACGATGGACAGCCATAGATAAAGGGGCCATAACCAAAAAATTCATTCCGGACAACCTACCCGAAGTCACCAACCTGGTTCTACCCAGGTCTCCTGACAACCTGACTGGACACGGCGCCATCAGAAGAAAACTTATCACTCTGGGCCTCACCGACAATCCATTCTGTTCCTGTGGCCAATTTGAATCATGGTAAATCTGATGTACCAGTGCCCATTATATGAGGACCTTCGGTGCATTCTAATATCAAAAATTCAATTCATCCCGAGACTCCGATAACCATATCTCCTTCAATCAGAGGAAACCTATGCTGCATTTTCCAAATTCGCCCAAGACCTCTTCGGAAGGAGTAGGACTCTCCCACTACCACAGAATCTACCTGATTTAATCCTTCCACCAATTTTATGGATGACACCTGTTCCGGTATCTGTGACACCTCAGGACAAGATCTATGACCTTCAGCTCAACGAAGGTGTCTGCAGGTCCCAAACAGATAATGCAATACCTTAATAAGTACAGAAAAGTAATGTATAGCATACAATTTTAATAATTAGCAACACAGGGTCCAAATTCTGTAAAATCGAAGATTTTACATGGACTTTGAGTGATATATTTCACATGAATAAAAAAATTAATTCAGGAAAATGCATACTTTCCTCTTATGCTTTATTTACTTTTACTATCGGTTGCTTATCATTTGTCCAAGTAAAGTATAACGAAAGCAAGGGATCATAAGGAACGACACATGACTAAATAGAAACATCATGTGGTATAAATGTTTCAGAAATGCGATAAAAAACATTCCAAATTTCGTATTCGGCATTTACCCCTTGCTTCTGAAATCTTGAATTGGCGTGTGACGCTTAATTACGTATTATATATGTAATTAAGCGTCCATGTAATCAATGGACACTGCTCTTCTTGGAGGACTAATGTTATTAGTGGAGTCCCCCAGGGTTCGGTGTTAGGCCTATTATTGTTTTCTATATTTATCAATGATATTGATTAGGTATAGCAGGCTTCATGTCCAAGTTTGCAAATAATACAAAGGTTGGCAGTAAAGACAGTACACTGCTGCAACAGGATCTAGAAAAGTTAGGCAGATGGGGTGAGACGTGGAAACTGAAGTTTAACATTACAAACGCAAAATACTGCATACGGGTAGCAGTAACCCCAGAGTAACGTACCAACTGTGCGGTACTACACTCAGGGTAGTGGAGAATTAAAAAGTGCTGGTGGTTATTGTGCAGTCAGATACGAAGTTCTCTGACAGTGCAGACAGGTCTGCCAGGGCAGCTCATGGGGTTTTGTCAATAATATACAGGAATTTTGCTAGCAGGGATTAGGAGATGATTATCTAATTGTATAAGGAAGATAGATCAGGCCACATCTTGAGTACTGCATACAGGTTTGGAGGCCTCATTATAGGAAAGATGTATAGTGCTGGAACGCATACAGAAAAGGGTAACGAAACTGGTGAGAGGAACAAATGGGTGCCCTTACCAAGAAAGGCTTCAGTGCTACAAATTTCCGCGTCTGAAGACTAGGCACCTGCGAGATGATCTGATTGAGGTGTTTAAGATTTTGAAGGGTTTGAGCAAGCTCAATGTTCATGGAATTCTTCCTCTTGCTCAGATTTCGCACTTGCGAGAGCATAAATTCAAATTGAGGAAAGACGGTTGCAGAATACATGTATGGAAACTTGCCTTCAGCCAGCGAAAGTTGATTGCTGGAATAAAACTTTAATCTGTCGTTGTGGAAGTTGATAGCTTAAATAAATTCAAGACAGAACTAGACAAACGTTTGGAGTGAATGGATAGGTGAAATGCAAAGTATTTTTTTTTTTTTTTTTTGGCTGATGCTCTATAAGCTTGCTTTCTTGCATCATATGACACTGCCATTACTAATGCTAAGTGAATCTGAAGCAAAATATCTTAAATGTCAAGTATTCCTTTCTATTTAGATTTGAATTTTTTTTTTTTTTTTTATTGAAGAAGAGTGTTGTACTATGGCAGTCCTTGTGCCCAAGTTGAAACTGACCAGACCTAAAAATAAAAGCATTACCAAAAAAACTTTTCCTAAAACAGTTTTAGAAACCAAAAGATGAAGATTTTAATTTTGAAACAGGTCTTGATACCAAAATATGGTATTTTAACTACTTAATCAATTATAATAATTCCCACAAAACATCTCTCCAATTAAGAAACCTCTAATTTTTACTCTAACTGTAGCGTAAAAATAGCACTTCTATTGAGAAGAGTTCCAACACAGTCTAATTTACCCATTACAATCGGGGCGGCCAATGTTGCAGGCACAGCAGTAAACAGGTTTTAGTTCTGTTTGCAGGAAATGCAAACAAATCATTGATACCTACTGTTTCGTAGCACTGTTATTGCTAAATACGCTATATAATTTAATGAATGTGTTTCACACATAATTTCAAGCCAAAAAGAACAACAATTGACACAAATTTAGCTAATTAAACAGCCAGCTTAGGAGGGGTATATTTACCCCACTCGTCAAATTTCCTAGTAGTCCTTAAACTAGGCTATGAACAGCGTGCCCATCCGGGATATCCTCAAACAGGAAACTCGCTGAAATATGTTGATAAAGAAGGCGGTGATTCGAAGGTGGAACTTTCTGAAGAGTGTTAAGTAAAGCTAACTTTGGCACTTTCCACAATGGCGTACAAATTCGTATTAGCATCTTTAGGCCTAATGGTATTTTGCATTTTAAAAAGCTGTCCACGGCGTTATATACATCATTAAGTTTTTTAAAATGCTAACGGGTCTAAAATGTAACGCAATAAGCAAGTTCATTCTATTAAAGAAAATAAGAAGCATCTATATATCTCAAATATTACTGAAAACTTGTTTTGTCTATCAGTAAGCAGAAATGAGCACGCCTGGTTTTCTGATTCCTGCCAGAAGAAGGCAAGCCTCGTTGTCTAAAGAATTGGAAGAAATAACGTTTTAATATCTCGTAAAAATGTAGTGCACCTTGTTACTGCATTGCATCTGGCGGGTAGACATAATGGGAACTTTAAATTCTGACTTATCGCTCGTGCGTATCAGTAACAGTATATATGAGATGGAATCCGTTCTACAGATTAAAGAAACCGCTCCGTATCAACCAGATTCATCATTATAACGAAAAAAAATAAATAATAAATAAAAAAATATAAGCCGAAGGTTTGTTTTCTCCCTCTTTCGACCAAAGGCTTTTTAGGAGTGTTCCCTAGATAGATACAAACAACAAAATACAATTTACAGTTCTGAGACTGTACAGGTATTGTTCAAAACAGATCACAAATTTTTTTATACCTTTCAATATATTCAGTTGAAAAATTAAAACACTTCCTCCTGCAAGAATGGATTATGAACATTTTCGACCATTGTACATTCAACCAATGTATTTACATATTGGTAAATATTTACTATACTTGACTGAAAATTCAGAAGTAGTGAGAAATGTAGTAGGAACAGCTCGTAAGCTTATGAAATTTTCAGGTGTCAGTGGTAAGCAGTCTATCAGTGATTTATTAAAGCTATTTAGTGAGCTGTTTATTTTTATTATTTTTATTTATTTATTTATTTATTTATTTTTTTTTTTTGCGGTATCTCCGAGTTTTTGCGGTTCCATATTTAGTGTTTTTCTGTCCGATGGCTTTTCTAAAAAGTAAAATATTTAGATGTGCGTCCTTTCTTAAGTTGTAAGTTATTTCTTCTTCTATCGTTGTGGAAAAAAAAAAAAAAAGGACCTGAAGAGGGGAAGGAAGTCTGGTGTATTCAGAGAGCATTGAAAACAAAGACAGCGTCAGCTTTGTTAAACGATTTGTTGGGAGTCTCACTTCCTTGCATCTCGTGCTTACCGCTGCATTCCAGGGGAGGGTAAAATTAAACGGATACATCGTTCGAGAATGGAGTTGATTCTCGACTCCATTCTCAACCGATTCTTATGCCATAAGCAAGATATAGTTGAATTAAAGAGAGAATGGCTAGTCTGAGAAGGGAGGGATACATGACACGTGGACAGACTTGTGTTATTGTTAAAAGCAGCTCGTAGAACGTCAGTCCAAATCCGCCTCGTATCATTGCAATTTTTCAGACTGTAAAAATGGCCCAGACGTGTAATAGTGTTATGTTTGTGAAGTTAGTGCGTGTTGTGATGTTTTGTGCTGGCCGCTTAGCTACCCAGAAGCAGCAATAATTTGGAAAGCTGCTTATGAGTACTCGTCTACCATAGGAAGGTGGGCCAAAAAAAAAAAGGAAGAAAGTAAGAAAAGAAGGGGGGAAAAAGAGAAAGAAAGAAAAAAAGAAAGGGGAAAAAAGAGAAAGAAAGAAAATAAAAAAAAGAGAGAAAGAAAGAAAGAAAAAAGGGAGGAAATAAAAGGAGAAAGTAGAACTCCATCTTAAAATTCTTAACACTTCTCTTCATTGAACTCTTATGCACTGTTTTCATGAAGTATTTATACTATACATATTATTGAGCATTACAGCTCTGGTTCAAATTATATTATTGTTCCTTATATAAATTATTAACTATCCACTCAATTTTTACAACACGCTAGACCTATCCAAAGCTATTCGTGTGAGAATTTTCGTCTTTTAAACACCTGATTGGCGAACACATGAAGCGTATTTAAATGAAAGGGAGTTGTTTCAATATATTTAGTCCCTTGACCAAGAGATGTTCCCACAGTAGTTTCAAGTTCTGCCCTGATGTCCAAATAATGTGAGTCATACAAAACATGGCTTCAACTTTCATCCTCTTCAAAAAACAGAGAGGTGTATCGCTTAATCCGAACTTATACATTTATCAATCCTCATTTAATGAACCATACCTTGTAAGAATATAAAAGCTGTACATGCTCATAGAGAACCACTTATTTGTCCTTACGTCTATCAAATAAGAAACCCGAGTAATAAATTTTTTAGTCATTAATCGAGTTTCGGATGTATCCCATCTGTCCTGCCATTTTTTCACCAACTCATTCCAACATCTTTGTTTCTCTCTCCTAGCATCTTGTGTGTCAATCTAAATCCCCATAAATCCACGTGGAATCTGTTTATGGATATGAACACATATCCCTCGAAATACTAAGAAAAAGTCCAATGGTAACACTCCGGCTAATACCTGCAAAGCAGCCGTCGATACTCTTCAACAAAAACGTAGAATAGAGAAAGGCATTGTCCTTTGCGATGATAACAGTTTTAATTGAAATCGAACAATTACGCCTTATGGTACCATGCTCCAGCAGGTAACCATAGGGAGGAAGACTGCAGAATAGTATAACTCAAAGGTTTTCTCGATAATTCCTACTATTGATATCTGCCATTGATATCCTAAAAATAGCTTCAGTGAAATTCTTAACTTCTACCAGATAAATAAGAAAGATGTGAAGAGAAATTTAGCTTGTAATCAATTGTCATTCTTAAATATTTCACTACAGTTAAAGAGGAAGTTCAGTCCCATTAATTTTAATTTGATGAGATCTATTTAGATCTAATTTAATCTTAAAAATAATCATCTTAGTTTTAGAAGAACTAATGGTAAGCTTGTTCTAAAGAGTCCACTAATACAGATCCTTTAATACATGGTTGGCACAAGACTCTAAAGCCCTTCGGGAATTACCTTCAGTTAATATAGTTAAATCATCAGCATATGTAAAAAGTCTAGTCCTGTCAAAAGTTCGTGCTAATGATTCTTGTAATACCATATTCCATTCCATATTAACGATCCCAAAATCGAGCATTAAAGCCACCCAAAGGTGTAACCTTACGCTCTACACACAGAAATTCTGATTTCACTAGTACAGTATTTTCCTTTGTAAAAAATAACTTAGTGCTAAGTTATATAATTGCTGAGGGCAATTAGCTTGACATGATCTTGCGATCGAGCTCTCTCACCAAAGAGAATCGAAAGCCCCTCGAAATCCACGAAAACAGCAAGTACCTGTACATATAAGAATTTTTTATGATTCAAGATCCACAAGCGCTTCTTCACTGGATCTTCCAGAGCAAAATCAATATTGCTGAGGGGAAATTAAATTAACCCCATGAAGGACGTAAGTTATTCTGGAAGCCATAAGGCGTTCCAGAATCTTCCCCATATTATTAAAATCTATTTTATTACCTTATTGGTTCACCCACTGAACAGCCTGCAGGCTAGAGTGGTGTACACTATTAACAGATCAAATAACAAAAGTCACACATTACATAAAGTGTTCACAAACACAAATTTCAAAATTACAAACAGATCAAATTACAAAAGTATGTACAGAACATCAACAATATATAACCAATTAACGATGCATAGTGACATGAGCAATGGTGATACTACGATACCATGAAGAAATGCTATTCAATGTAGTTTATAATAAAATAGCTATATACACTGAGTGGACAGAAATCATAGGATACCAACCTAGTAACGGGTAGGCCCACCTTTCGCCCGAATAAGGGCAGTCACACAGAGAGGTATTGAGTCCACTGGTTCACGAAAGCATTCCACAGGTGCTTCCATCCATGCTTGCTGCACCCCTGTCCATAATTCCGTCGCATTCCTGGGTGGGGATCCAAAGCTCGAAGGGACCTTTCCACAGCATCCCAAAGATACTCTACTGGGTTCATGTCCGGTGAACGGGGAGGCAATTCCGTGGTAGTAAAATCTGCGGAATGTTCTTCTAGTCACCACGTGTGGGGGAGGCGCATTGTCCTGCTGGAAGAGTCCATTGCCTGGGTGCACGATAATGGGATGTAGATGGTCTGCAAGGATGGACACGTAACCTGGACCGTTCAGAGATGCGTCTAGATGTACCCGAGGTTCCAACGTGTGCCAGTTGAACACGCTCCAGACCATTATCGACCGTCCACCTGCCTGAACAGTTCGTTGTTGACATGACGGGTGCATAGGTTCGTGCGATTTCCGCGATACGCAACCTTCTGTCTGCTCGAAATAACTGGAAACGGGACTCATCGGACCAGGAGACCCGTCTCCAATCATCCAAGGTACGGTGCCAATGTTATTTCGCCCAGTTGAGGCGTACAGTCCTGTGTCATGGTATTAGTAACGGGACTGTGGTGGGTCGGCGGCTCCCATAACCTATTGTGGCTAATGATCGCCTGATGGTCTTGGTGGCGATGTTTTTGGCACGTTCCTCGTTGAAGTCGGCGGTGATTTATGCCACTGTCGCTCTTCGGTTGGCTGAAACAATGCGAGACAGACGTCGACGGCCACGTTCATCCGCTACCTTTTTTCGCCCACAGCAGTGTCCACGATGAAATGTTGTTCCAGAAATGGCGTATTCTCGATACACTCTTGATACTGTTGAACGGGGATAGGGCAATTTCTGTACCACCTCCGCGATAGAGTAACCCATGTGTGGGGCACCAACACGGTTCCCTCTAAGCTGTGCCCGGCCGCGCACTGATTTCTATGAAGTTGCACAGGTGCTTTTACTTCCCGCGCGCAAAGCCGACATACTAGATGGCAACAAGAGTATTAGTCGAAGAATGGATACAGGAAGGGGGGGGGGTATCTCATGCCATAAGATTCGCTATTGCATAACATGTTCCCACATCTTTTATTTACAAATACATAGTGCATAATAAAAAGTTATGTGTTGATTTTTATTTATATGAAAAAAATTATTACATTACGAATATATAAAGGACCGTAGCGGTTGTGGTTTATGTTGTATGTTTTTAAGGTGTGTTTATTGTTATAAAAATAAACTAAATACCATATAATAGGGAAGGGCAGCATTTTTAAATTCCGTCCACTCAACCACACACATGCACAGTATGTGTGGGGGTAGAGTGCATAAGGAATGTATTGTGACAGTGAAATTTTTCGAAGTCGAGTTTTTTTATGTATTACCTAATTTTTACTAATTAATACGTAAAAATATGTCGGGGAATCTACTGATCCGGATTTTTTTTTTTTTTTTATGTATAACCAAAAATGTTTAGTATTACTTAATATTTTATTAAAGAAGGTAGTTAAATATGAAAAATTAAAAACCTTTTTTAAATTTTTTATAAACTACTTTAATAATGCGTTAAAAATTTGTGATTTTTCTTAATATTTTATAATAACTTCATTTACAAAATACAGAGAATTAATAAAATTCTTTAATTTTAAAATATTTCAGATAAAAAATGTCCAAAAGAAAAACTGAAGACGTAAATACTGTAAATAAAAAAAAACTTGCAAAACATTTAAAAAGGATTGGCTTTTAAAATACAAACAAAAAGCAAAGCCTAAAACCAGGAGATATTTTTCAATACAAGGAAGAAAATGGTGTCGTCTTGTATACTTTTTATGCAGAAGCAAAATTCGCGGGAGAATTTAGTACAGGAAGAAAATGGGAAGAATGGAAACTAGTTATTTAAAAACGGCATCTAAGTCAGAGAAGATAACGCAGACGCAGTTACGTAATCTGAAAAATGGTGGAATTTTAAGTATTTTGACGGAAACTGTAGAAGTGCGTAACGTAAAAAAGAAAGAAGTGAACGATTGAAATCGTTTTGATATGGTTAAGGTTTTAATTAATGACGTGATATTAGCCATAAAAATTAATGCATCAATGAACTCTGTACAATATATTCATGAACACATTGAAAAATTTATAGATATACTTAAAAATTGGAGAAGCAAAAATTATTCATTTGAATTTGTTGAATGTATAAATTCTGTTCTTATAAAAAAATATCCTGAACGAAATAAGAGAATCTACTTTCCACAAGTTAATTGTAGACGAAAGTACTGATATTTCAGTACAAAATGAAACATATTACAAAACAGTATTTGGAGGTATCTTGAAGCTTAAAAACTGTGACAGTAGGTCCATTTTAGAAAAAATAAAATGTTTGTACGACGAATATAATCTTAATATTCAAAAGATGGTAATGTTCACGTCAGAAGGAGCAAGTTATGCTTGGAAGGAAAAAAAGGAGTAGCAGCAATTCTCAAAAAGGAAATATTACATCTAGCTGAACAACATTGTGTTGCACACCGAAAAGATTTAGGATTGGAAGACGCATGGAAAATGTATCTATTATGCAAAATATAGAGACGTTGCTTAGAACTGTATACACAATGTTCAGGTCTAGCATAAAAAAAATGAAAATTAGAACTAGCCAAGGTTACAGAACACGATGTTGTAACTTTTAGACCATTAAATGAAGTCAGATGGTTATCCAGACATTTTGCAGTTGATGCTTTAGTAAAAAATTATGAAATATTAATCGAATATTGAAATGAGCAGGTTAACGAATGTAATGTCCTATTAGTAAATACTCTTTACAAATTTTGACAAATTCGCAATATATTGTGGCATTAATTGCGCTCAATGATGTATTAGGAGAGCTTGCATCGCTTTGCAAATATCTACAAAAAAGTTGTTTAAATATTATTGATGAACATCAATATGTTAAAGCTAAAATAAACAAATTAAGAAGCCAATATCTTAGAAAAAATATTTTCTGGAGTGAAAATGTGAAAAAAGTATTATCAAAAATTCAAAGTGATGTTGACATTGCAGCTATAATTCGGTTTATCAAACGTGTATGTGATCACTTAGATAACAGATTTCCTGATGATGAATTAAACGATTGGAAAGTATTTGATATTAAGGCTATCACAAATGAAAGCAATAATTTTGACTTTGGGAAACTTATAGATACGCCTTGCAAAAAAATATTCACGATTTATTACAAATAACGAAAGTGATGTTATTTCTAAAATATCAGAAGAATATTCGGAATTAAAATTTATTGCCGAAAAAACTAAAACTGGAACATTTAAAACTTTCAGTGACACTCCAAATTTCTAAATATTTACAAATTTAGAGTTTTGTAACATATCCATTCTCTATGATATTATGGAAACATTTCAAGCATTAAGTGCAGACTGCGAGCGAGGATTTAGCACTATGAATTCAATTAAAACAAAAAATCGAAATAGAATACACGAAGGTCATTTAAGTGACCTTATGAGAATCAAATTGCATTTAGCTAATGGTGCAACAATAAATGTAGATGATGTCTACAAAGTATGGACTTCTACAAAGACCAGAAGAGAAAAATTCCAAGAAAAATAAATAGCTAACTATAAAGTGTAAATTTATTGTTAACATTTTTTAAAATTATTATGTATGTCCCTACTTATAATTAAAACAATTTGTAAAAATATTGCACATATTTAATCTTGTCTGAAAATTTTTTACTCAGGTGCATTTCTGCATAGCGCAGCTATAAGAAAAATTAGAGGGAACATTGAGCACCACTATCATCCCTCTTTCGAAGTCGGTTAACCCACGACGTTTATCCATAATGACATCGAATACAGTCTACGTGAATGCAGTGTACCTATATACCTGCTAAGCGGTGGCAGCGTCGTGTTGCCCAGGAATCAGGTATCCCATGAATTCTGTCCTTTCAGCTACCAAAACAAATTCCTACATCTATACACCACAATTTTTCAACGTTCATGGAGGAGAGTCTCATTTTGAATTGTGGAAGCAGCAGAGCCAAGGACGGAGCTGATCAGGACTTACAGAGCGGCTGGACGGTAGGTTTCTTCAAACATCCGCCACATGCAAGGCCTATCATTGACAAAGCCATCAGAGTTTATTTCAAGGATGTTGAAGAACTCTAGGGTATGAAGTCTGGGAATATATTCTTTACACCTGAGAAGTTTGTGAGTGTCATTCTGAGAGGGAGGTGCCATTTTGATTGCTCAGCCTCTCTGGTTCGTCGTCCCGAAATAATCTCGTCAACAGAGGGGGAGAATCAATTCGTCCTGACAGCAGTTTCGCTAACTTGGACATATTCTTGGTAAGAACAATGTACCTCCAGGATGTCACATTTGAGTTTGTTTATAAGATAGATCGAGAAATGGTGAGTGGATTGCCCGCTCTGTGGTTCATCCATCATAGGATCCAGTATTCAATGGCTACAAATTTGTTTTGGTAGCAAATCGATACTGAGGACCAAATCTCGGAGGCATACAGCGGCATGGGTGTGAAGCATCTCTCCATATACTGGCTTATCAGAGTCCAGTTCTGCCAGCCAGTTAGTTCTTGGCGGATTGCCGAGAAGGTAGCATAAGTTTTATTTTTGATGTGCATGAAATGAACCTGGAAGGTGAGGTTTTCATTCCAGATAAGAACCAGGTCAAAGTAGGACGAGACCCTTTGTATCGGTTTCCCATTCAGGATTGCTTGGATACCATTCCTCGTTCGCCGCTTTGTGATTGACATGCGGGTGGATTTGGAATAATTAAGTTCTAATCCTGTCACCCCTAGTCAGCTAGATGGTTGATTTGTGCTTCTATTTATTAGTTTATAATTTCACCCATCCACTCGCTTCAAATGTTTGAATGACAGATGGAAGTTTGTTCCAGCAATCAACCACACGCTGGCTAAAGGCAAACTTCCGCACATCTATCCTACAACTGTCTTTCCTCAATTTGAATTTATGCCCTCTCAGGCGATTATTCTGAGCAAGAGGAAGAATCCCAACAGCATTGAACATGCTCAAACCATTCAAGACTTTATACACCTCAATCAGATCACCTCGCAGGTGCCTAGTCTCCAGACACTGTAATTTGCAAGACTTAGGTCTTTCTTCGTAAGAGCAACCCTTTGTTCCATTCACTAATCTTGTTGCCCTTCTCTCTACTCGCTCCAGCAGCTCTACATCTTCCTAAAATACAGTACTCAAAGTATGTTCGTGTCAAACGGCACCTGGGATTTCTCCCAACTCCGCACAGTACTCAAGGTGTGAGTACTGTGTTGAGGGTCCTTCTAAGTTATCAAATCATCAGCATACGAACTAAAGTTAGAATATGATGCTAGGAAGTAATTAGCCAACAAAGCACTTGGCCTATTAGACCTAGCATTATTTCTTGGTTTTCCAGGCTTAGGAATAAGTTTAATAATTCGTTTTCCAACTAGTAGGAAATAAATCTTCATACAAATCCTTAGTCTCATCTTGTTAAACATTAATAAAAAGATATTTTCTAAAAGATCCATATCAGGACATTCAGAAGTTTTTATTTTCTTAATTACTGAGTCGATCTCATCAATACTGAATAGCTCTGAATTCTCGTTGATGAAGTAAGATAAATGAACGTCTGAATCCAATCCATCGTCATCAATAGGAAATTGACTATCTAAAAAGACTATCTAATGTTACATTAATTGTTCCATATCAATCCAAAGTGTCATTCCCATTTGCCTGTATTCTCCCAGTAATTTCAGGTGAATGTAGACAATCTCTCGTCAGTTTATACATAAGTCCCCAAAGACTATTATTATTGGTTTAACTAATTTCAGAAAAGTAAAAGATAAATGGTGGACACAATGCCAAGAAATCGAAACCTTAATGCAGTATGGACGAGGAGATAGGGCCTACAAGAAAATTAAAGAAATAACAAGAAAATGTAATGGAATTCGCTCCAGAACAATCAGGAATGAAAAAGATAATGCCATTATCGATGCAAAAGAACAACAAGAGACATGGAGAAAGTATATAGAGGATCTATACATGGAACCATGTAGTTACGCTTGGAAATATAATGAGAACGGAGAACAACAAAACTTAAAACAAAATCAAATAAAGAAGAATTTGAGCTAGCTTTAAAGTTACTTCCTAACAACAAAGCCCCTGGTATAGATAATATTACAGCAGAATTAATAAAGAACAGTGGAGATCAAGTCAAGCAATCATTATTTGGATTGTTTTTGAGAGCATATAGTGAAGGAAAATGGTCGGAAGAACATTGTACAGCCGTCATAGTACCAATAAAAAAAATCTGCACCAACCAAATGCAAAGACTACAGAACCATCAGTCTCATATCACATGCATCAAATTCTCTTAAAAATCATAAAAATACGAATAGAATCCTACATCAAATACTATTTAGAGGATACACAATGTGGGTTCAGAAAGAACTTATCTACAAAAGAAGATAGGAACTTTAAGATTCTTAGGCGAAAGAATGATAAACAATGGCAGAAACCTGTATGTGTGCTTTATTGACTGCAAAAGCATTTGACATGGTAATTTGGAATGAGCTTTTTCCTCTACTAGAAAACATGGGATGTCCACAAAGGTTAATTAGGCTAATATTTGATTTGTATAAAAAACAAAAGGCCATAATCATCAGGTTAAACGGAGAATTGACAGAAAGAGCAAAAATAGAGAGAGGAGTGAGGCAAGGATGCCTGCTTTCTCTAGATTTATTTAATATATTTGCAGAATTAATAGTAAAAGAAGCATCTCATGGTAAAAAGCTAGGTATAAAGATAGGCGGAAGAACACTTAGCACAATCAAGTTTGCAGATGATCAGGTAATCCTTGCAGGTAGCCCAAAAATGTTATCCAATATGCTAAAACAGTTAACTAAGAAAGTGAAGAAATATAGAATGAAGATTAACACTAATAATACAAAGATTATGATGATAAATAAAAAGCCAAAACAATTTCACATTGAAACTGATGGAGAAAAAATAGAGCAGGTAACAAAATTCAAATATCTAGGACAGATTATAACACAAGATTCATCTTGCCACAATGAAATCGGTTCAAAAATTGAGATGGCAAAACAAGCATTTAGAGGTAAATATCTTTACTAAACCAAAGAAATGTCACTAGACCTAAGAAAAAGAATTATGAAAACATACATTTGGTCAATTGCTTTGTATTCAGCAGAGACATTGACATTAAACAAAACCAATTTGAAAAAAACTAGAGGCTTTTGAGATGTGGTACTGGAGGAGAATGGAAAAGATTAGCTGGAAATAAAAAATGAGTAAAAAAACATGGTTTTACAACGTGTAGGAGAAGAAAACGAATTGCTAAGAATCAGAAAACAGCGGCTACAATGGATCGGACACACCATGAGGCATAGAGGGATGTTACTGGATGTGCTGGAAGGCAAAATACCGAGAAAAACAAAACAAGGAAGACCAAGAAGCACCATCATAAATACAATTCTGAAGGAAACTGGGCTTCGAAGCTATGCAGAAGTGAAACACCTAGCACAAGACCGGGAGATATGGAGACAGCTCATCAAAGGGGCAAACCAGTCGATAGATTGATACACTGAAGAACTAATTTCATCCAAATAGTGCGCTTGCTATTTATAATCGCTTTTGTATAGGTATTCTTAATATCAATATATGTTGTATGTAACAGCACAACCTTAGCAGAAGGCTAATGCCGAAGGCGTGGGTATCTTCCCCAAGCCGCATGTATTTACTTGTCTTCTTAAATTAGACAACTCACTAGACTACCAAGAATAACTGCCTTCTTTTATGTTGACTTGTATGATGCTTTTATTAAAAATTCCTGAATACAAT
This sequence comes from Mastigoproctus giganteus, assembly GCF_048544385.1. Taxonomy (NCBI): domain Eukaryota; kingdom Metazoa; phylum Arthropoda; class Arachnida; order Uropygi; family Thelyphonidae; genus Mastigoproctus; species Mastigoproctus giganteus. The sequence continues at coordinate 134,887,148 of NC_143578.1, read as the reverse complement.
GGTATGTTATTAGAACACAAGCAAAGGCAAAGCGTATTGGTCATTGAAACATCAATTCTTTGATTAAAAACAATAATACAAGTTTTTGGATCAGCTGATACCAATTGAATGATTTATAGGAAAAACTGTTATTTTAGATTGCCCATTATTTACTTTAACGGAATAAGGTTCTTGTATTACTGCAACATCAGTAGATTTCCCCTCAATAGGCACCCTTATCTCATCAGATACTACTCTCGAACGTTGATCATTTATCTGTAAAATTTTGAGCTGTAGAAATATAGTAGTCTGATTATTTTCTGTCAATTTCAGTCTGTAGAAATTCAATCATTAGAAATCCTTTGTCGTGCCAGTTCTAAAGCTCTTTTATATTCGTAGCAGCTGGGATCTCTGATAGAATGCTGAAAGTTTCCTGGGGGAGAGAGGGTTACATATACACTCAGTGATCACTGAATTATGACCACTTACCCAATACCGTGGCTGTTATTATTCGCTTACGTATTGACTCCACTAGATGTCTGAAGCCGCATGTAGAGATCTGCAGCCATTCTGCCTGCAAGACTATCCACAATTTCGAATAGATGACGATTGCGTGTCCATACGCCTGTTTTGGTTCCAAAACATCCCACAAATGTTCAACTGGATTGAGGTTAGGCAAATTAGGAGGCCAATCAAGATGAGTGACATCTTCATTGTGTTCCTCGAACCAGTCGTGCGGGCCCGATGACACGGCGCATTATCGTCTTGGAAGATCCCGTTTCTGTCCGGGAAAAAATGCAACATGAAAGGGTGCACATCGTCTCCTAAGAGCTACTAGTAGACCTCACCAGTGGTCTCAGTTCTTCCCAGCAAAACATTCTCCATATTAAGCAACTGCCGCAACCTGCCTGGATAGTGGGCACCATGCAGGATGGATCCATTGACTCATGTTGCTTGCACCACACACGGCGTCCGTTGGCGAGTTGCACTGGATATTTGCATTCATCCGACCAGCACACTTGTTTCTAGTCCTTCAGTGTCCAACCAGAGTATTATTGACACCATATCATTCCCGTTGACGATGATCAACGGTGTGGAGAGGGTGTCTCTTGGGTTGTCTGCAGTAGAACCCAATACGTCCGAGGGTGCGGAGATGGGGGAGGGGGGAAATCCCTGTTGCGGTCAGACAATTAACACACTTTACGTCTGAGTGTGCAGTACATCGTCATTCTGGATATTGTTCTTGCATTTCCCATATTGTATTGCGATGTTAACTGTCGCACAGCGATCTGCCGTTTAGCCTGTACAACGCTCTGCACTCTTCGCTCACCACGAACATCCACCTTGAGGGCGCCTCCGTAGCCAGCTGGGAAGGAACAGCAGTGCGTAGCACATGCTTCTTGATTAGACTGGGGTTCGAGCCCGTCACCATCAAATACTGAGGATGCGGAAAGGTCAGAGAATGACCACCGCATATCGCGGAGCAATATGGCCTTAGTTGCTAATGCTCCTAAAAACCAAATAACAAACAACAAACAAAACATCCACCTTGAGCAATCCTTTAGTTTGACGCATGAACTCCCACAATCATGCCCTTGTGAAACTCAAACTCCGTGATATCTTTACTAGGTCCCATAAGTGCTACTTTATCACTTTGACTTGCACGACCAGATGCGAATTACCTATTTGTTTGCAAATTATTGCAAATCATTACTGTTCTAGCATAAAAAGCTGTTCGGATTTTTATACTGTGAGCAATGAGGCATAGCCCATTACGGATAGGGTGGTCAGTGATCACTGTGAGTGAGTGAGAGAGAGAGAGAGAGAGAGAGAGAGAGAGAGAGAGAGAGAGAGAGAGAGAGAGTGTGGCAAGGATTCCGCGTATGATGAAGTCTTGTTGGGTATTGTGACAATTTGTTTATCCCAGCTTAGCTATTATCTAACCAGATTCTTAGGAGCTTGATTTCATTTATCATTTCACGATGTTTTTCCTTACACATTATTTCATAGCGGTTTGTTTTTGATTTTTACGACAGTATACTGCATTTGGATTTTTCTCGTTTAAGTACGAAGTTACTCTTGTGAGGAAAATTATGCATTACATGAGCAAAAGTTGGAGTTGATTAAATCTTAATCTTATTCTGTAATTAGAATATCATCATTAAATTTATACGTTGCTAGATAGGACAAAGTGAAAAAATTCGTTGATGAAAAGAATAAACAAGAGATTCGAGAACTGGCTCTCCTGGAAAAATTGAGAATGTTCGATTAAGATTGCTTTTATGACAAGTGGATGATCAATAAGGTAATCTTCAAGGGCAAGATTAATGAGGAGGGCATTCCGCTCTATGCAATCGAAAGCTTTAGATAAGTCAAGGAACAGCGCCATGCATCTAAACTATCAGTAATCCTGGAGCAAAAGTCAACTGCCAGGTCAGAGGATATTTTTGAACTGCAGGTATACTGTTGTTGATGGATGACCTGATTAGCGTCGAGGAAATACACAAGTCTGCCATGAAGAATTATTTTCTCAAATAATTTTGAAAAAAAAAAAAAAAAATGAGATTAGAACTATTGGATGAAAGTTGTTAATAGAGTTGCTATGTGCTCCCTTCTGAACAAGAAGAAGGACTTTTTTTTTTTAACTGAGAGGGAAATTTACCGTACTGAAAGGAGAGATTGGGGATACATTAAGCGATACCAGAATGAGGATAAGGATCATTTTCAGCCCAGAAGCAAGTGGCTTCAGTTTATTTCGGCTTTCTCTCTAAGATCTCCTAATCGGTAAGTGGCGAAAGAATTGAAAAAAAAAAAAAAAAAAACCCTCATAATGAGTGCTTGGTAGATTCCCTTGCATCGTTGTCTCTGGAGTCAATTCCATCTTGAAAAAGTTCATTCACACTTGAGGTGAAGTGGTTACAAGACGCAGAAGCTTTTTCATGGTCTCTGAAATGTGTACCTCATTCACAACCACACCTCCAATGCAGTTCTTTGATTTCAGTTTCATTAGTTCGAAGCTGCTCATTTTATCGTGCTTGTTATGATGTCTGCAAACCGAGAACCTTAAAAAATTTTCCTTCTCCGATCGAATGCAATCAGTGACTTCGTTTCCGTGAATTTTGTTTTTATCTTCCTGTTTTTTTTTTTTTTTTTGTTTTGTTTTTTACCGCCCTAGCAATTATTGCCAGTTCATATCTTTTTCTTTAACATGTCACGAATTTTGTTTGAGCCTCAAGGTAAGAAAATTTTTCTGCCTTAAACTATAACATTTCAAAAATTTAATATTCCAAAAACAGCCTATACTATCCATTTTTGGAAAAAATCCACAAAGTTTATTTTAAATCCGTAATGAGAACTCAGATCCACTACAACAAAAAATCACAAATTATTAGCATTTGTCCGACTTTACGAAAATTAGCGGATCTCGACTACTCAAGTTGTCTGTCTAACTGAATTTTGTTTGAGATGAACAGGCACATTTTCCCCTCAGCCTGGTGAATTTTTCTTCGCGAGTTCCTAATATAAGGCACGCATTTAACACAGCTCTTTAAGAAATGTTTTAGAGTTGGTAGCATGTACAAAATCGTCTGTATAGTGAGTACCTTCTTCCACGTAGGTTGCTAGAGGTCATACCAAAGCTTATTAAAGGAGTCTGAGGTAAAATATATAAAAGAACGGATAACTTCAGAATAATTTACTTTATTTTTAATTACCTGAAAATGAGTGGTAAATGATCAGAAATGGTCACATCAAGTATTCCATAAGTAATTGAGCAATCTCAACTGCAAAGTCAAGGACAAAATTGAGAACACTTTTCCATTCTTGTTGGGATATCTTAACAGTAAGAAGACAGAAACATTGGAAGTAATTACAATCTATAAGGGCCTATTACGTGAGGAAAAGCGCTCTGAAGAATGTTAATATTTTAGTCTCCAATCAGTAAAAGACTAAGGCTTGTGAAGTGAGATAAAAATATTGTCAAGAGTTAAACGGAAGTTGTTAAAAGAAACTGAAAGTGGTCGATATAGGCACCCCAACAACCAAAGAAGCAATGCAGATAAAAGTGAATTCACAAGCTTAATTTGGCAGATTTGAGAATGAAAAGCAGAGTTTTCGCATTGTGTACTTATTTCAATTGGCGAAAGCTTATGAGACCAAAATGTACTTCCTAACTGTTTTGATATGGTTGTAGGACCGCATATTAAAACATGAGTACAGTACGTTAATTCCCTGCGGTGCATCTAAGCAGTTAAATAGTAGAAAGCTTAGATGCTTTGGAGGTTTTTAAATGATAATGGCGAACTGAGGATGAAAGCGAACTTTCTGCAGGGAATTAAAAGTACCTACGTTTTAATTTTTAATATTAATCAATATCGGTTATCAAAACAGCTGGGAAGTATCGTAGGCATTCGGTAAACATAACTGCTAATTTTAGAAAACTTTAAGTAATCCTAAAAACTTTCAGAATTAAAAATTTAGAAATTAAATTTTTTTTTTTTAGTTTCAAAATTAAAAACTTATTATTGCATATAACTGAAAGCAACCCTTGAACCATGCTATTAAACTTCACAAATTACAGAACCGTTTTAGGCGTGTTTCTCGACTTAAGTCAAAGAAAGAGAGACAGATAAATATTTTTGGTTGCTAATGGTTTCAGATATGAATTCATTCTGATGGGCAAAACAACTTCTTTCTCATATAGCAAGGCTTTATTTGCTAATTGTTTTATGCATATTAATGAATATTAATGTGCATAAAACAATTAAATTGACCCTTTTTTATACATTGATGAGCATTTAATTTTACTACTTTCCTAAAAATTTGTAACACAGTTCACTTTATTAAAGTTTTAAACAGGGCTCGAACTGGACAATTTTTAGAAATGGAATTCTCGTTAAATAAAATATTTCATTTTTACTATTCAAGTTTTGTACGTACATGACATTACAAGCATGTATAACGAATCGGAACGGCGTTCCGTTTCGTTCCATTCCGAGCTCTGATATATTAGCATTAGCAGCATCACTTTTATCCTAGCTAAAACGAAATTCGTCAAAATTGAACTTAGTGTTAGTAATTGGAAATGATGCAAGAAAGCAAAAAGAAAATACATACCATTTCATCTGTCCATCCGCTTGAATAATTTGTTTAATTATTCCTTTAATTTATTCAAACTAACCTTCCACAACACCGGGCAGTATTTTATTCCAATCAACTAAACACTGTTCGAAAGCAAATTTTAGCACATTTATCTTGCCGTCATTCTTAAAGCCTTAAACACTTCAGACGCCAAGTTTCCAAGCGCTGGAATTTGCAGAACTGAAGTCTTTCGTGGTAACAGTACCCTTTTGTGTCCCTCACTAATCTCATTGCTCTTCTCTGCACCAGCTCCAAGAGACCCGCATACTTCTTTGAAATGATGCTTCCAGACCTGTGTGCAGTACTCAATGTGCGGCCCAACCATTGCCTTATAAATGGGACAATCACCTCCTTATCACTGCTGGCAAAATTACTGAATATCGCTGACAAAATTGCATGAGCTGCCCTAACAGCTTGTCTGCATTGATCAGAAGACTTCGAATCGGCCTGTACGCTTATTCCTAGGTATTTTTCGTTGTCAAATAAAATAAAACAAAACAACCTTTTATTTGGAGAAAACGGTCTTCATAAAACATCCCACTGGAATTTATATCAAATATGTAAACACTGCGATTAGGAATTCTGTAACTGTGGCGGATCCAAGACGAGGCTAAAAGGACAATTCCCTCCCTCCACCAACTTAGAGCCTAAGTAAACTGAAACAGATAGGCGTGCTTTATGATATTAAGTTGTATGATAACCATTCATACTGCAGTATATCAACAAAAGCCGATTTAAAACTATATAGATACGTATAAGTTCAAGCTAAAAGATGCGCAGTCTTGGAGTTGCCGGGTTCCGTACCGCTATCTGGGAAGGAAGACATCTTGGGATTTCATAAATATTATCAACACGTATGAAATATGCAGGCCGCACAATGTCGACTACAAGGTCGAGTAAAACAGTGCCATAAAAATAGTGTCTCGGTCGCAGATGAGGAAAGGTTGTGTAGCACAGTATAAAGCAAATGTGGGGAACCTTTGGCCTAAGGCATTCATGACCTTTCATGTAAATGAATAAGAAGTGAACAGAATATGGGATGTCTACTACATTCGACTTTCGGGATGTCTACTGCATAAGGCATTTCCTGTAAGGAGAGCGCGAGTTTTAACCCGTAATCAAAATATATATATTGGATTTGCTTAGCATAATGAGTTCACCCTGAAATTCGAAACACACAACGTGGGCAATATGAACAGTGATTTTTTTTTTTTTCCTGGTGACTAATAAAATGTCATCAGGCCGACAAAGAAGGAAAATAACTTTCCAGTGTCCCTCAAACAAATTTACCTCCTCATCATAAAACTCATTTCTACGACTTACTTATTTACTCTGCCTTACTAGCCTTAATTTTTCGATTAACGAAGAACTGAAATCTTCGTGACTTCCACTTGCAGCCAAGCCGCTTTGACATCAGTGCATCATTTTTCAAGCAACGATTTTTAATGTACAATTCATCCGATTGCAATTTATAGTTATTTTGCACTATAGAATTTACTTAGTTACAAAATTAGTTCGACCTTGGGTGCAAATATTTTTTTAATATGAAGTCAATGTAAATCGGTTACGGTATTTCACTTTTTTTCTATATGACACGACAATTTATTATTTGCATCTTTTGCCTAAATTAATCCAAATACCAGAGAGACTTCCAAAGATTTCGCAATGCCGAGATATAACATTAATTATGAAAGAACTTTAAATGGTACTTTTCACATAAATAGGAATAATTATAGTCAGTTGTAATATAATAAAGTAAGCAAGCACCTAGTATGGCCACGATTTGGAAGTGTGTTTATACTGAAAACGCATGACGCACAGGCAACGGCAGTTTAGCTTTGCCCGTTAAGCAGCGAGGCGCCAAAAATTCTAGCAAGCCGTCCGCTTCAATTGGCGTCAATAACGGCGACTGAATATTCCATCTCAACTGAATATTCCATTAAAAAATATAATAATTAAAAAAGATACGGTATAAATACGTAAAATAATTACAACTATTCAGTTATATTTTGCGCAATGCCTTAATTTTTCGGTGTGTTCGTTGCTATCCACTGAACAGAACAGAATACATTTTAATGGATAATTATTTGCACTTTTTATTAACTCCGAACATCTATTTTTAGATACACATCTCTTACTGGAATCTGTCAAGTCATAGCAGCTACTTTGTAAAATGCTATTTATAAAGATTACAATACGTCTTAGGCAGATGCAATTAGTCCATAGGGACTGCGTTAAACCATTCACTATGAAATAAAGTAATATTGACGGACTGGTGGTGAAAGGATAGGTCAAATTCATTAGTGTCGCTCAGCAACCAGACTGAAATCTAGTTTTTCAACCAATTTAAAATTTAATAAACTGAACTTGGTAGTCGGCGATCACCCAAGATTGCATCGCATCTTCGATCATCCTTTTTTTTTTTTTTTTTTTTCTGAGTTGATCTAATATCCACTTAAAATTTGAATTACATTTCTTAAACACGATAACAAAAATTATGCAAAAGCACACTCACCTATTTACTTCCATTCGTATTCTTTACAAAACGCTAAACATCCCCAATACCGAAGCGAGCACGTTAAAACAAACTCGCACGTTGCACAAACGTACGCCGTGCACCGGCTAAATCGGGTTACTGAAGGTGACTGATAATAGAGGGCGCTAATAGAGGTTTAAAAGTAAGTGGGTAATTAGGGTGGTCATTCATCCACGACAATAACCGTTCACGAGCAGTTCATATTAATATATCAGTGAAACGGCACTTGCTAAGCTAATTAGCAAAGAAACGGTAATGATCGGGCTTGTAATATTTTTGCACGAAACAAAAAAAGAATTACGCTTATACTGTGTTTATCGAGCACACATTCCAATCGAAGAATTCGTATCTTTTTAATCTGAGGCATAATTTCAATTAAAAATTAGGAAAATATTCTATCGAAATGAAATTAAAGATATGGTATGCGGAAATGTTTTATTTGATTAATATTATTTATTTATTTTTGACCCAGAAATTTTAGTAATACAAATAAATGGGTTAAGTGTTATAGACTGAATTTATTTCCCAGAATTCAGTCGTCTTTTTTTTTTTTTCTTCTTTTTTTTTTTTTTTGTGGGAAGTGAGACAAAGGTGCTTTCTTTCTGCGCATAAAAATAACCTTTTGCTTGGAAATGCCCACGTCTACCAAATGTCCTCAGAATAAAAATGTCTGATCGATTTTCTTAATGGGGACAATTTATGGCTAAGTTATCCCTTAATGTCTATCGATCCAGCCTAACATTATCCTTTAATGCAATCCTGGAGTAAAATTTTGATCTAAAGAGAAAGTGACCCGATATTTTTTTATAATATACTGCATTCTGTGTTATTGTGTGTGTGTAAGCACCATAGCAACTAAGGTTATGAGGCGTCAGTATGATGTGTCTATAATTACGTGCACTCTTCGGTCGGTTGCTGCACAAAATCTCGAATTTCTGGAACAGAAAATCCCACGCAACCCTCGGCTGAGTCAGCCATGTTGTGAAAAAAAAGCTTATAAAATTTCCTCGCGTCGTTGAAGAGATTCCAACTGAGGCCTTTCCCTCTGTTTATTGTGGTTGACTGAATAGTTATTTCCTTGTTTATACAATGTTATGAATCATTTCCATTTTATATTAGTTACAAATATATTTTCATAAAAATAAGGGTAATATTTTTCTCTCATATATATTTAAAAAAACATTATTATGAATGAGTGTCCTAGGAAGGAGCGACGAACGAAACAAATGAATTGACACTGCAAGGTCAAGGAGAGTGCACATCATCCGCTGTACGAAATTACACCACGTTATACACATACATTTAACATGCATATTTCTACGTACATTAAATATAATAATATTGGTATTAACGGTCCAAGCGTGTGCTCTTAATCGTAAATGTTTGCAGAAATATGTTCACAGGCTAATTTGCGTGCTCTGTAGTCTGTAAAACTCAATATAACTTAAGGTGAAAACCCTACACCCTCTGCCTGAGTTGGCCGATCTCAGGCGGAGAATGTAATGTTTCTACCAGTGAGTGTCTCCGGATTTTTCAGTTCACACAACGTGCAAATCAGCCCGTTAACACTTCTGAAGACTTCATACATTTACGATTATGAGGGCACGCTTGAAGGGATCGTTAATACCATCATTAATATTATTATAAATCCCTTCTCCGTTACGGAAGTTTTCCGCCCCGTGACGGGTACTGGTACCAAGTGCATGAGGTGGTTGGTTTTGTCCAGTCACTTATTATTGGTACTGTTGGTCGAGAAACTCTCTTACTGTCCTACAGGTGTTCAGGATTGTGGCTTTCTGGGTTTCCATGTAAGTGTTCTCTGGGAGACCTATTGCTGCTAGGTTATTATGGAGGCTCTTTGGCACCATGTCGATGGTTGACACGGTGACCGACATGTTCATTGTTTGTTCCATATGCCACATATCTTTAACTTCCTGCCTTGGGTTTATTACGTACTTCCTCATTTTTCCTCGTATGTTTTCTGGATGTTGCTGGTGTTGGGCACCGCATCGTCGATCAGGTAAGTAGTCATTTCCTTCTTGTCGATGAGGATTATGTCTGTTCTGTTGTGCAGGATCGTCTCTTGTCCATCATTATGGCACGGTCCCAGTATTGTCTGTGAGTTGAGGTATCTATAAGGCCTGAGGATCATACTTATAATACGCTAAACTTTCTTTGACCAGCTGGTATTTTTGCGCTAGCTTCTGATGTATTATCATAGCCATCTGGTTGTATCTGGAGTGGATTCCGTTTGGGTGATCACCCTGCATCCTGAGGTGATGTGCTGGATTGTTTCTGCGGCCATGTGGCATCGTCGACATGCTTCATCTGTTATTCCGGGATCCTTAGCAATGTATTTCCTGTAGTCCGAGTGTTGATTACCTAGTCTTGAATGGCGAGCATGATTTCTTCGGTCTCGGGGAAGAACCTGCCGTTCGTGAGTCAAGAGTTAGAAGGCATCTTATCTACGTAGTGTTGATGGAGGTCATAGTGTCTGCCATTGAGTGTCTTCTTCGCCCTCTTTCTGTCTATATTTCTTCTGTCTGAGTCAGTGTGGTCTCCTTATTGAGGCTGAGTGCCGTTTGTCAATCTTTCTTATGGTTTGGTAGAATGGCAGCGTGTTTTCCTGGAAGTAATTGCTCAGGTTCTTAATCCCCTTCTCCTCTTGTTTAACGAGGTAAGTCAATCCCTCCATCCTTCTTTATGGGCTATGGTCAGTATCTCGATGGTCGACTTCGGGTGCTGTTGGCGGCTCTTGGTCATCATCATCCTTGTCGATCTCGTAATCTCCTCCAGCTCGGTGTTGGTCCAATCTATGATCCCGAAGGAGTGCGTTAGCACTGGGTATGCGTAAGTGTTTATGGCTGTGACCATGTTCTTGCCATTCAGCTTTGATTTTAGCAGGCCTCTCAATCTCTAATGGTATTTCTCAGTCAGGCGGGCATTGAGCTCCTTGAATTCTAACTGGTGAGCCTGTATCATCCCCAGATATCTGTATGTCTCTCCCTCTGTCACGGCTTCAATCTCTTCATTGGTCTTCAGCTAGTAGTTTCGTCCTACTGGATGTCCGTGATGCAATCCATGGGTCTTGCATTTGTCTAGGCCACATTGCACCATGATGTCAGTGCAGAACTCTTCAGAGATCCGGAGTAGATTCTCAGTTGCAGCATAAAGTTTGATTTCATCTACGTACCTCAAGTGAGAGAGGGCGTACAGGCTGTTCCTCTCTTCTTTTAAGATATACCTATACTGTTGTTATTAGAAATGGTTGACAGTGGGTTGAGAGCGTAACATAGTGGGTTCAGGGCATCTCCCTATAAGATTCCTCTTCTGATGGGTATCGCTTTGATCACGATGTTCTCGACCTTGATTGTGGTCCTCCATTTTGCCGTGGTTGTTTCTAGGAAGTGTGTCAGGATTGGGTTGGCTTTGTAGATCTTCAGTGTCTCGATCAGCGAGCTATGGGACACGGAGTTGAAGGCCTAGCGGTAGTTGATGTAGGCAGTGTCCAGGTTGCAGTGCTTCTTGTAGGCTTGCTCCATAACTGCAGCGTCAATGGTCAATTGCGCCTTGCATTCCCTGCTCATCTGCCTATATCCCTTCTGCTGTTCGGCCATGGTGTTCTGGCTCTCCAAATAGTTTGATATCTTATTTACGCAGCTGGTTAGTATCTTATAGGCTTGCTCCATAACTGCAGCGTCAATGGTCAATTGCTCCTTGCACTCTCTGCTCATCTGCTTACATCCCTGTTGGAAGACAGGTGATTAGTCTGTACTTACCAGGTTTGAAATATCTTTGTCCTTAGCTTTCAGGTTGGCAATTCCTTGAATCAGAGAAGCTGTGATTTTGTCAGGGTGCCTTATTATCTGGGTGAACTATTTTACCATGTGCTGCTGAATTTCTTGTACAAGTAGTTGTGGGTGTTATCTTTCCTTGGGTTCGCCAGTTGTAGGACTTCCTGGTCGACTGTTGTACTTCTTCCACCCAAATATCATATTCTGTCATCTCTTGTAGATCTGTCTAGGGGGCACAGCTCCTATGGCTAATTTCGCTGCTCTACAGTTTTCCCCAGAACTCCTCGAGTACCTTCTGGTTGCAGGGTTCGTTGCCCTCCTTCTCCTCTTGTCCGATTTTCCTGTGGAAGGCTCTCTGGTTTTCATCAAATATCCTGTTGTCCATTTTCCTCTGGGCACGCTTCCTATAACGGCGATGTCTCTTGCTGAGTGCCAGGAGTTTCTGTTTGTGGGTGTCAAGGTATTCTTCGGTCATCTGATTACAGGTCTCGTGTTTGCTGCGGATGTTGTCTTTCTTAAGGATGGCCTTCACTTTTTTTATCAGCTTCTTACTTCTGTTATACTGGACCAGTTGGCATATCTTCACTCATCTCTTCTATCTTTGGCTGTGGCCTTCCTTTCCATGCTGATGGTTCTTTGTCTTTGCGTTACGTTGTTTTCTCTGGTTTCCCTTCCGTTCGTCCTAGTGGCTGCTACAGCGGCACAGTAATGGCTGTGCGGATGGTACCGAGTGTTATTTCATTGTTGTCGCGATAATCCGGCATTATTCGCAAATTGAGGTGGTCTGTGACTTGGCAAAGGATTCTGTTGAGCCTCTGCTTTAGTATGGTGTGGATCTCTGTGGGGTCCATTCCCTCGAATTCTGCTAGCGCTTTTTTTTTCTCTTCGTCTATTCTGGATATCGTGGCCTTGTCTGTTTGAATTTCAGCTGCTATAGGTTGTGATTCTTGTTCTTGCTGTTCCACCTCCAGTTCTGGTCCGTTATGTGCGTATTTGTTGTTGTTTGCAGTTGGTCGCTTATATCCTGCTTTATTTTCTCCAAGATTGAAGGACCTATCAGGTTCTTCTTGACGATGATCCGTCGCTAGTTTGCTATGCGCTGTTCGATGACCCGAACAGTCGGGAATCGTTCCAATCACTTCGTGTGTACGTTCGTCCTGCATTGTCATGTCTGTCTCTTGTTTTGTTGCTCCGTAGTATGCTCGCATGATGAATGTATTCATTTCGATGCTCCACTTCATGCGGTGGCTTCTTCTTCCCTCCTGGGTAGTCGCTAGCGCAGTTGCGCAGGAAGCACTTCCAGTAGGTTGGTCTGGATGGGCTTGCCTTTCAGTTGTGGTAGTCATGCGCGGAAGAAAGCGCCATTCCTTCGAATGTCGTCCCGCGGTTATTGTTATATTGTGTTTAATGTACATAGAATTTCAAAAATGGGATTCTTCCTCTAGCTCAGACCACACACGAGGAGGCACAAATTCAAATGACGGAAGGACAGTTGAAGAATAGATGTGCGGAGGTTTGCCTTTATCCAGCGGGTTGTTGATTGCTGGAACAAGTTTCCATCTGTTGTTTTGGAAGTTGATAGCTTGATATCAACTTTCAAAAGTCCATGGAAGAACTAGACAAACTATTGGAGGGAATGAATAGGTGAAATGGGAAGTTCAGCTTGCTTTCTTGCATTATTTGCCACTGCTAATAGCTCGGTTTAGGCAAAGGCCGAGACTTTACAGTGGAACAAAGGGGTGGGGGGACTGAATAAAAATAAAAGGACTGTCCCTAAAAGAATAATTTCGGTGACACGATCTAAGCAAACAGTAATATCAGATGTTTGAAAACATTTAGTAAAAGTACGAACAGAAACCGGGCAGTTCATCCGATTTCGTATTGTACTGCCAAACAACACGAAGTTAAGAAGAACTATTATGAAACAGAGGTTCTACTAGAGGCAAAACCATCATGAAGTTGCAATCTGTGGTTCCTAGAAGAGAATTAACAATAACTGTGTACTTTGGAGAGTTGCAGGTAAGGTCAGAGATCAGAAATGTTAAGTCAGTTTGGTTAGGTTAACTTCCCGTTATACTAGTATCTAAAAGAAATAAGATGCATGAATTCATTAGCAAAAGCCCAGTATGTCTACCAACCAGAAAATTGAAGCAGGTGTTGCCGTGAACACTAAAATCACCAAGGAAAATTGCTTATTGGTAGAAAAGTTGGATTGTACAAAGGCAAAATATTCTTGGCAGAGACGTTGAACTAGTAGGGTATGATTATACGTAGTTTGTAAGCATCAATATCGTCGCATATGGAACTAGCATTTAAGGAACATTTTGTGGAATGTATATGGTTAGTTTAACAGTTAAACGCATAACCTACTATTTGCACACATTTAAGTTTTGATGAACATGTAATCCGTGTCGATATTGGATTAACGTATATCAGTGTTTTTCAACCGGGGTGCCGCAACAACATTCCAGGGGTGCCATGTAATTTCGGTTTAAGTTACTTAAACTTATTTATTTTTTTTTAAAATTTATATGTTTATTTCATTATAAAAAGGTGTACAGTATCTTATTAATTTTGTGGTAATCTACAATTGATGTTTACTGACTACCTCTATATAAAGAATAAAATTATATACTGTATATATATAATTTGTATTATGAAATGTAATTTTTATAATTATATTATTATAATAACTATCATATAACATATATATTTTTTAATATTATGTATATATACAGGGTGTCCCAGGAGGAAAGGTCAATATTCAAAAATGTGAAAACATAGGTTATTTTAAGAAAAAAAGTTCATATAAACATGTGCCCTATCCCGAATGGCTTCTGAGATAGAGCTACTTTAATGTACGTTTGTTTTGAAATTGGCGCCCAATATTTTCCTTCCCTCCCATCAGACTGCGTCACTTGATTGTCAGTTATCAGTAGATTGTTGTGACTGTAGAAGTGAATCAGACTGCGAGTGAATCAGTGAGTAGCGTCAGTTCTAATTGTAGAAGTGTTTGCTAAAAATGTGGCACATTTTTACTAATGCCGATATGCTATATGTTTACCACTTCTGCGATGGCAGTGCCCCTGCTGCTGTTGAAGACTACCGTCAGCGCTTTCTTACACGTCGAATTCTGGATCGTAGAGTGTTTTCAACACGTTGCGTGAAAGTGGTATGCTTCCCAGTGCTCATGTTTCATCTGAACGAGGATGTCAAGAAAATGTGCAGGAACGGGAACTCATTCTGAACATGGTTCAGCGTAGTTTTACAATTAGCACGCGAAGACTTTCTGCACGTCTCGGTATTTCACGAACCCGTGTATGGCAAACACTACATGAAGAGAACACTACATGAGCACTGTCCCCTATGTGAACACTCACATAGGGGACAGTGCCACGCGTCTTGAATTTTGTCATTGGTTAAATGCCAATTGTGAAGTGCTTCCATCAATACTATTTACTGATGAAGCCACGTTTACCCGGAATGGAATCAACAACACACGTAACACTCATCGATGGTCGCACGAGAATCTACATGGTACAGTGGAAACAAATTTCCAAGTTCGTTTCTCAATCAATGTGTGGTGCGGTATGATCGATAACCTGTTGATAGGTCCAGTTATTTTAGAACATCGAATGACAGGACACAACTATCTTCAATTTTCGAAAAATACATTAGGTAAACAACTAGAGGACGTTCCTTTGGTCACACGGTGTGCTATGTTCTTTCAGCATTACTAGGCTCCTTCCCATTCTACCAGACGTGTGAAGCAACATCTGGACCGAATTTTCACTAATCGGTGGATTGGTCGTGGTGGTGTCATTAACTGGCCACCAAGATCTCCAGACCTAACCCCATTACATTTTTGTTTATGGGGTTGGATGAAGAGTGAAGTGTAGAGAAGAAAGGTGGATACAAGAGATGATCTGCTAGCTTGCATAATGGACGCTTTTGCCCATATAAAGGAACGTGAAGATACACTTAGACAAGCAACACGCCATGTTCTCATGAGAGTAGAAAAGTGCATTGAAGTTGATGGTGGTATTTTGGAAAATTTATTAGAAACTGTTCCAAATTTGTCACTTGAAAAATAAATATTCAAATGCCTCTATCTTGGAAACCATCCGGGATAGGGCACATGTTTATATGAACTTTTTTGCTTAAAATGACCTATCCTTTCACCTCCTGGAATATTGACCTTTCCTCCTAGGACACCCTGTATATATCGGATCTAACAATCAGAAAATTGAGTAGGGGTGCCGCAAAACAAAATAAATTACTTAGGGGTACCGTTATTAAAAAAAAAGTTGAAAACTACTGACGTTTATGCTGTGCTGTTACTAATCCATTGGTGTTAAATGTTCCATAAGATGATAAATGGAATAAAACTTGCATGAGCGTGACTTTGCAGCATTTATGTGCTGCAAAAGAAAGTTTTGGTGTCTTTCAATTATTAGTTTTCTATTCACTGTCATTAAAACAAGCAGTTTCCTTTCCTACATGCTTTTGTAGATATGGAATGCCCTCCATTAATTTGGAGGGCATCGAAAATACAAGCGTATCTGTGAATAAAATCTTTCTAGACATTGTAGATGGTCCTGTGCACAGGCGAAATAGCTGATCATAATTCATACATTCCTCGTTTGTGACAAGGAAACGAGACTATGTTCTATTGGGAGTGTCCAATATTGGGGGCAGCGAGCTGATTGTCAGCGTGATATTCTCAATGTCTGTTCCAAATGAACACCTTCTGTTGTAAGGGATCGGAACGCATTGCCTCAAGACAAACTGGACACTAATGTCACCGGTGATACTGAATTACTTCTGCACATCATGATATGCGAATACAAAGGTGTGCCACTTGCCTTATATCTATATTAGTGGTACTGGTATCTATGCCTTTCCCATTGGTAGAATATAATTTAGCTTCAGCTATCGCGAATGTCATTTTCATTTGATTCGTCCTCACAATAATGGAATTTTATCATTGATCACTTAAGAGATTAGCAGAGCAGTCCAACCCTGTCATATACAAGCGAAAAGTCCAATCCTGTCATATACATTACACTTTTTCAACGAAGTGCACGCATAGTGCAGTGAAAAGTGTGCAAATAATATGAAACAATATTAATTACTTTTCATAATTGAATTAAGAATTCAATTATGAAAAGTAATCAAAAGTAAGTGCAGTAGTTATTAAGCGAATGTTAGAGGAGATCAGGGCTAGTGTTACGAAGAGAAAATATTTAGAGGACGATTATGAACACTGCCGCTGGTGGTAGCACGAGCTGATGGGACCTTATAACGCCAGTAGAACGAGTATTCAGCGAGCGACCACCTGAACGTGCTATTAAGGGATTAATGCACTTTGATTAGTGATGAGCATAATCGAAATAATCAACTTTTAATCATTCGAGCATGCTCATCACTAATTTTGGTACAAAAAAGTAAATAGAAAATTCGTTCAAACTGTCTTTGGTCTTTCTGGAAGCAAGTTATAATTAACCTTAATGCTATACAGAGATCAATGATTAATTGTTTGTGAAAAGTATAACCTCAGAGAATTTTCTGTTGAATGTAATGGTAGCGTTTTTTTTTTTGGAGGGGGGGCTATTTGTTACAATGTCACAACTTACCCCATGCTAACCGTCAATAAAATGAACTTGCTCAATATTTCCTGCATTGCTTCAAAATATATCGTGGAATGACTTCACAAAAAAGTGAAGCAGTCAAGATATGAACGTGGAAAAACAAATGAAGTGCCTATTCCTGAAAATGTGAAAGAAAGCGAAAAGGCATCTGCTCACTGGTTTTTAAAGCGACATTCCAAATTATCTTTAAGATCTCCCGAAGTAGTAACCAGTTTAAGCCAAGCTCCCAGTTTTAACAAGCATTATAATTTCATAATTTAAAAGCAGTCTGGAGCGGCACAATTTTCAGTGTCAAGACATGTGGAGTACAGACAAGACAGCGCAATGACCGCACAACAGTCTTCGAAAACTGAAGCAGAGAAAGGTGAAAAACACGTGGGGAAATTCACCTTCGCTGAAAGGGGAAGCTTAATCACAATACTCTATGCTTTAAATACTTTGGGGAAATTCGGTGTCCTCCACCATATTCCCTAAGGTAAATTACAGAGAATTATAGCGTAAAAGGATTATCCAAATAACGTTAAACAAAAAAGGTTATCCAAATAACAATCGCAAATGAGATTGGAAACTTCTTTACAAAAATAAAATTCTCACTTCTAGATAACTATTCAATTTTTGTATCGAAAACATGATTCTTTTCCATGTGCATTTTTTTTCTTTTCTTTAATTTAGTTCAGTAATAACATGTCCCAGCAGTGTATCAACTTGTCCTGCGACTGGGATGTTTTTTTTTTTTTTTTGATACTTTTATTTTTGATTTTTTTGATGCCCTCCACTTTTAGGTGAATAGCGTATACCTTCTAGTTTTTGAAAGACTTGAAAACACAAAAATTTATTAAAATATTTACCTGTGTTTATACGTATATTAATAATATTTTAATTTTTTTTTGTAAAATTGAAACCTGTTTTACAAACAACTTCGATAATAATAAATTAATCGCGGTGTAGATTGTTTCTTGACTAAAATTTCATAACAAATTTAGCTATAAAATGAACAATATTAGCATTAATTGTGTAATAAATTATAAGAATATTCCTTGTACAGACCTATTTCTATCGTCGACCACCACTTCAAACATTACAGAAAGACTGCTTGTTCAGAATCTTGGCACGTTAAATGGATGTCCGCATAACATTACACAAAACAGTTCAGGTGTAACAAATGCGTTTTGGTCTAGCGAGAGTAAGAAAACACGAAACACAGAGGCGGCAGTGTAATAGTTTGCAACCATTTCTTGGAAAGGTAAAGCTGAAAACAATATACTGATCATGCATTCAGATTTAACGTGTCATAAAATTACCTTTGTAAATTTTTAACGGTAACACGAAATAACTACACTGTTAAGAGATAAATGGAAAATGTTGGGAATGCCTAAAAAAATACACTTGGAGGGTTGAGTTAGGCATACGCCTCAAGTTTAAATACATTTTTTTTTATACTTAATGAAATATATATTTTAAAGTGAAATCTTAAATTTCGGAAGTTTGAATGAACTCATTCAATAAAGTTCGACTGGAGAAAATTTTTGCAATTGATTAATTCTTTGTTTTTCTTCGTTAGAAGTGTCTCATTTTTTTTTTTTGTTAATAATATATATTTCAACAAAAATGTTTAAAGAGGTTACCGTGTGTGGGGGGGGGGGAGATATTTGGATTAGCACATACGGGTTATGAAGTATCAATGTGTCGTGTCTGAACTGTGTTTTGAGGGTGGTTTTATTTCGTTTTCTTGTCCATTCTGCAAATAAAATAAGGAAACAGAGGAAGTAAATTTAACAAAATCCTGGGAATAACCACTTCCCCCACTTTCAGTTGCCATCTCAGGAATTTAGAGCATCTTAATAGTCCTTTATTCTCTAACTAAACCCTTTTACATTAACGTATTCTTTATATAACACTATAATTAACATTTGTAAAACTTTCATGCTCTCAACTTACCATAAACCAAATTTAATAGAGCCTATATGAATTGTAATTAATACAGTTCCAGTACTGTATTTAAAAAAATAAATAAATAAAAAGCTCCTTACTGGGTTATGCCATGCTACCACCTTCGAAGTAGTCTTCTTGTTATCTGTTAGATGGACTCCAACATTCTGTCACTTTTAAAAACATTTCCAGCAGCATATCCTGCATTTTTTCATGGATCCCCGAAACGTCAAGAAATCTCGGTCCTTTTCAGTGCAAATTTGACCTTGAGAAGCTAAAGGTGATGAGTACGGGGAGTGAGGAATCGGCCATTGCACTTGGCTAAAAACTGTCTCAAGTTCAGGTTGACGTGAAGAAAGTTAATCATGATTTTCTGATATTGATGGGTTCGTGCCTCGTGAATCAGTTCCAATGAAAAAATAAATAAATAGATAAACTGTCAGTTGGCATTTCTACTTATGTATAATAAAAAAAGCAAAACTCTACAACGGCTACTGGAAGGTACGCTACCAAAATGTGTGAAAAATGGCGAGCTGGAAATTGGATTACTCTGAATGTGTGACAGTTTCTAGGAAAGAGTATAATTGCTGTAGGTTCCTCTCTCTCTGTATATTGCAGGTCCAGCTACCAGCGAAATTTTTTTTTTTCACAACTTTTGTCCTCAAAAGGCAGTGTTTTCATAACAAATTTCAAAACCCAAGAAAAATCGCAAAAGTGTTGAAAAAGAATTACAAACAGGGGCTCCTAAAATGATAACCACGGAAGGATGTTGGGTAATGCTTAATCTTTGATCTTGAAGGGCAATATTGTAATGTTATATATCCGTTTATTTCTTTATTTATTATCGTAAAAAGATGGTTTCTTAATAAGAACACAGAATAGTGGTTAAGTGCCAGTTAAGCACTTTAATACAATTGGAATTTTCTAATGACGCCTCGTATATACACTATATTTAATTAGTGATATGTGAGTGCACAGCAGAAGAAAGAAAGTATTGTAGTGACAAAAAAAGTAGGGGTGAGAGAAAAGAGTTCATACATATCAGGGGTTCTTAACATTTTCATACAGTCGCCTCACCTTCCTTTTTCTAAAGATTCAAAAATTATAACTGAAATGCATGTCAAAAAATTCAGTTTTGAAAGACCACATTCTACATATCATACACACGCAATCCTGAGACGAGTATTGGGACACCTCACCTCTAGGGTGAGACAAGTAGGTAGTAACACCATTTAAATTAGGACATAAAAAGCATGCAAACACACTCAGTGACAGGTAGGTGGGGAAAATTTGGACCAGGAAAGGACCTAGATCCCTTCACAAGAGGCGCATTAGGGGGTTGCTGTATCGCGGGCATGCATTCACCAGAAAGCAAAAGAAGTGGGATACCCAAAGTCCACCAAAACATTGCACGCCATTGGGAGGCAGAAAGTAATTCGAGACGCATGCCTCGTGGAAAAGATTGTCTCCCCCCCCCCCCCGACACGTGGCTCGAAATTTTGCAATACCATTTGTCAGGTTTTTGCAAATGGTATTCAATTTTTCAGCTGCGCTCTTTTTGAGAACAGTCTTAATCGAGTATGTCCTGAGGGGGGGGGGGGGGGGGGCTCGCGCAAATCCCTTATTAAATTTTTTGGGAATTATCCGAGTTGCTCGTTAAAAAAATTATTTGATCAAATTTAACGGAACTATTTGAACTCGTTATAACCACTTGTTGAAATTCTTCTCGAGCCAGCCCCTTGTTGACAAACTAAACGCTCCCCTGAGAATTTAGAAGTTCGTGGCTCCCAGGTAAACTGCCCTGAGCATTTATAAATGTTCAACTTGCTAATAATTTGTTCCCCTGCATTTTATAAATGAAACAAAGTAAAAGTACACAACTATACGTTAGTTGAAGACCGAATGGATTGCAACTGGTTTGCAATCAGTACTGTACGTGAAAAGACTCCTCGCGTGTATGCGTTAATAAATAAATAAATAAATAAATAAAATTTGCCGACATTATTTTTAATAAAATAATTCTTCCCAGTTTAACAGAGAACGCTCTTGAAATAAAATAATCGTCACTCGCTGAGCCACCTTAGCTGAGTCAGCACTGTGTCCTAGACCGTAAAAATTTAATTGGGTATTTCCTGCCTGGTTACTTGACTGAAACTGGGATGATCTGCGATTTTATTAACAAACAGTGAAACATGAACATGAAATTTAGCGAACAAATATTCTTTTCGGTGATTACATAACTTTTCCAAAATGATTCAGTCTGAAGAACTGCATCGCGTCACATTCAATCTATATACACAAGAAAGTATAAATAAGTAATACGAGGGATTTCTTCGTCCATTAATAATGTAATAAGAAAATGAGGAAAGGAAGAATAGCAGAAACAGATTAAAGGAAGACCAACTACAAAAAATATAGTAAGGCAAACATCAGTTGCCACAATGCGTTACCAATTGCTCATTGCAGGAAATTAAAATGCATAAATTAAGAATACATTACCAGAATGACCAGGCCAAGTAAGAAACAAGTAAAATCAGTATTTACTATAGCAATAAAAGGGATGTGGGGGGGGATAAATTAAGAATGTGTGTTGTAGGGAGAATACACCCCTAAAATAGTTAATTTAGCAATTAATAGCTAGATTAAACAAATATAGCAGGGCTTCCCCTCTCTTTTGTTGCTGTAGTAGATACCGGGGTTTTTTTGGTTTGTTTCTTTTTTTATTGTATTTGCTTCTTACTTGATTTTGAGACATTCTGCTGGCATATTTTGAATTTGAAAACACACACACACAAAACTCCGCTTGTAACACTCCTGCTTTTAATGCTCTTTTTCTTCTAGTCACATGGACAAGCCTAGGAAGGAGCGTGCACTTTTTAATGGCTATAGTATTTCCATTTAAATGCTTTCCCACTTATACCATGAGGTTCCAAGAAGGAATAAATTTGAATATAACCTTCCTTCCTTCTAGATTTGATTTTTGGTGCTGGGAAAGGGATGCTAACTGCTGATTAACAATTCTAGGAATCAATAAGCAGCTTTGTTTATTTCGCAGAAATCATTCCAGTTCAGGTGTTTCGTATTTCATTTTATATTCAACTTGAACCTTTGAAGATAGATAGGCTTCCTTTGCAACTCTGTGGTTAGTTATTCTTTGTTGCATTTTACTCAGATTTTTTTAAAAATTTAGCATTATTAAATTTTAAGGAGAAGTATGGGGGAGGGGATGATGGAAACTGGGCATGGGTTTCACCACTTCAAGCCTCCAGTGGGCGAGGTGGTGGTGTTGTACAGGTTGATGAGAGCCATTACTGTTATGCTAATACTGTAAATAAGTTTAGATTAATAAAAGCATTTTTAAAATTTATCCTTTTTAAGTAGGAAAGGGTCGACAGTGACAAAAAAAAAAAAAAAAAAACCAAGTGTAATTCATTAAGTGGGTAGGAATCACCTACAAGTGCATGCCAAGCTGTAAAAATTTGTCCCCAAAAGCCTTGCAGAGTCCTTAAGTCTTGAGTTTATCTACAAGGGATTATATGCTTTCAGCATATAATCCCTCCTATCAGGCCTGGGCAGAATTGGAGACACATAGACATTCTGACCTAACTCGTGGCATTTCTTCAGCATGGTCCTATACTTTTCTAACAAATCATCAGATCGTGTGTGTGCTTAATATCATTAGTCCCCACATGAATAATAATATTCTCTTTACCCCCCTTAAAATCTGAAAATCTGTTGGTGACATAATTAATTCCCAACAGACATACCCTGGTTCTAGTCCACCTATCCTTAAAAATATATATATTTCCCATTTCCCTGACAATGGAGTCTCCTAATAGAACTATGTCCTGAACAAGAGCAGTTTTCACTTGGTTATTCTTCTCTGGGACCTAAATTGGAAACGCATCACTTGGTGGGTTACTGGAGTCTTGAGTCGCTGACAAGATTCCATTATTCTCAAGGGCAAGCACACATTTATTCAGTGACTCAACTTTTTCTAGTAATGCGCCAAATTTTAACTTCAGATCAGTACCTCCGTACAGCGGTGACATAGAAAAGAATCATCAGGTGAGCTATGAGTATCCATTAGGTTGACCTTGGAATATATGCCAGAGGTTCTGCAAACGATAAAATCATTATTCACCCGGAAATCGCCAGCTGCTATTTCTCTATGAATCATGATACCTTCTGACAAAATGTTCAAGGTGGACCTTGTCACAACATTTGTTAAAATTTACCAAATATCACAGAAAATAACTTCAAAAAAATATATATACAGCGAGCGCCAGTTATAGTGATGACGTTTGAAAATTAAATTTTGATTCTAATAAGCGAAAATCAACAAACATTATCCAGAAGCTATACAAATAAAGATATAAAGCATAGATTTGCATTCTATTACCAAAGGTTTATTACCAATCAAATGATACACGAAATCGGAAGAATATTGCCCACAAGGTTAGCAAAATAAAAATAAATTTATACTTAATTAATTAATAATTAATATACATATTAATTAATTAATATACATAGTAATTAAACATAACACTTTGTAATATGATTATAATTTAAAAAGTCACTTATTTTATATTGCTTTAAATTATCACTACAAAGTCTATTTATAGATTTTTCAATATTATATAACAGTATTGTATATTTCAATATTGTATAACTATATTCAAGATCACTTGCACCAGTTTCTTCCAACACTCTCCTCAGAACTGCTGTAGCTTCACGAGTTTGCCGTTTTGTAACTGGAATTCGTTCGGATTCATCTTCATTTTCCTCCTTGGCAGTAGCAGACTGGGCAGTTTCGTCATCTGTTAAGTAACTTGTAGATCACCTTCTATGTCCACCCAAACCCTTAGCCATAATTATGGGAGCTTCCTTGGACTCGGGGGGGTCCCCCATGGACTCGGGGGGGTCCCCATGGACTGGAGGTGTGCAAATGTATCACTAATGCACAAAGGAGGTTCAAAAGGTGACACAAATAATTCTAGACCTGTTAGTTTAACTCGTGTTCCGGAGAAAATAATGGAATCACTGCTTAAAGAAGCATTGCAGGATCATCTAGACAAGACTACAGTAATAGTTAAGACGCAGCATGGGTTTGTTAAGGGGAGGTCTTCTCTGGCCAGTTTGATTGGATACTGTGTCGCAAAGGAACTGAATGCCAAAGATAATTTTGATATCATATGCTTGGATTTCAGGAGGGCTTTTGGTACTGTAGCGTATGGAGGACTGCTGTACGAATTGGGGAGGTATGGCATTGAGGGTAAGTTGCTGCAACTTATCCTCAGAGACAGAGAGGGTAAGTTGCAAACGACAGAGAGTGCTAATCAATGGACACTTGGACAGGTGCTATTAGCGGACAGGTGTTATTAGTGGAGTTCCCCAGGGTTTGGTGTTGGGCCCATTGTTGTTTTGTGTATTTATCAATAATATTGATGAAGGTAATATAAAGTTTAGTGTCCAAGTTTGCAGGGTTGTTAACGACAGTAAAGAGTATGCTGCTCCAACTGGATTTTTTTTTTTTTTTTTTGTTACTTATTCGCGCATCGGCTGATTCGAACCCGCGACCTTTGGGTTGCCAGGTAGGCACTCTGCCCAACTGGATCTGGATAAGTTGGGCAGAAGGGCCGACAAGTGGCAACTGAAGTTTAACATTGACAAATGCAAAGTGCTGCATATGGGTGGCGGTAACCGGAGAGAAGCGTACCAACTGGGTGGTGCTACA
This sequence comes from Mastigoproctus giganteus, assembly GCF_048544385.1. Lineage (NCBI taxonomy): Eukaryota > Metazoa > Arthropoda > Arachnida > Uropygi > Thelyphonidae > Mastigoproctus > Mastigoproctus giganteus. The sequence goes on along the minus strand of NC_143578.1, from coordinate 134,862,383 downwards.
TTCATGGAGGTGGAAAGTGAAAAGGATCTGGGGTGGTTATGCAGTCGAATATGGAGTTCGCTGAGCAGTGCAGACGGTCTGCCGGGGAAGGTCGTGGAGTTTTGTCGGTGATATATAGGAGTTTTGCTGGCAGTGACAGGGAGGTGATTGTCCCGTTGTGCGAGGCAATGGTCAGACCACACCTAGAGTACTGTGGGCCTCATTTTAGGAAGGATGTAGGATTGCTGGAGCGAGCGCAGGGAAAGGCGGCAGGATTGGTGAGGGGGAACAAAGGGGTGCTCTTGCCAAGAAAGGCTTGAGTTCTGCAAGTTGCAGTGCCTGGAGAATGGGCGCCTGTGGGGCGATCTGATTGAGGTGTATAGGGCCTTGAATGGATTGAGCAGGCTGAATGCTGATGGCATTAGGAGCCTGAGGGGGGCACAGATTCAAACTGAGGAGGGACAGTTGTGGAATGAATGTGCGGAGTTTATCATTTGGCCAGTGGATGGTTGATTGGTAGACATACTTTATCTTTTGTTGTGGAAGTTGATAGCCTAAATAAATTTGGGGCTGAGCTGGTCAAGCATTTGGAACGAATGGAGGGGTGAAATGGGAGGGCTTTTTTTTCGGCTGACGCTGCGTAAGCTTGCTTTCTTGCATCGTATGCCTCTGCTTGTGCTAATGCTAATACATAGTTGCAACAATGACTGGATATAGTTAAATTAATACACATTAAAATTAATGTTATTAAATAATAATAACATTAAATAATAATATTAAATAATAACATTAAACAACTCTCACCTCAAATGCGTGTGCATTACTGCATGATGTTTGACTACTCGGCTACGTATAACATCTCTCAGATGTCTTTCATTATGAAAAGATCTTTGAAGTTTAATTGAGAATAATTAGGGAGTTATTTTTTTAAGACAGCCATCAGTAGTTTGTCTGTGAGTAGCTAGTTTAAGCATCTTTCTTCACAATCTGGTAAATACTGCAAACTGTACAAATTTTTGGAGTTGGAACTATAAAGTGTTATATTTGTTCGTATAACTAGTTTTTAAGAAAGTTTAACTGTTCGAAATGTTGGGGTATTACAAATACATTTTACATAAGCCGGGCGATAAACATTTATCGGACGTTAAAAATAAAAGTAAACGTCAATCAAATAACTGAATCATTTCGTTAAAATGAATAATGCAATTATAAGTACGAAGGAGACAGAGAAAGAAAAAGGTTATAGTGTGCTCGTACGCAGGAGTAAATGAAATAAACAGCGTCTATTTGTACAGTAGATGTTAGTTCAGCGATGTTACAGCGATGTTAGTTCCTTCCCTCCCCCCACGTTTGTAAGTTTGTTTGTGTTTTGGTTTTTAGGAGCATTAGCAACTAAGGCCATATTGCTCCGGGATATACGGCGGTCATTCCATGACCTTTCCGCATTCTCCATATTTAGTGGTGACGGGCTCGAACCCCGGTCTAATCAAGAAGCGTGTGCTACGCACTGCTGCTCCTTCCCACCTGGCTACCAAGAAGCGTGTGCTACGCACTGCTGCTCCTTCCCACCTGGCTACGGAGGCGCGGGGAGGGAAAGGAACTAACATCGCTGTAGTCATTACTACTATAGCGCAGTTTTTTGAAATGTTCTTTAAATTGGATTGCCACAATATCAACAGAACGAGGTGCGGGGATAGTCTCGGCATGCAGACGCAATAATTCGAGCTCCTGATATTTTGTTTAATTTAAGTGCTTAAAGTGCCTCATACTTCTGGAATTATGTTCTCCATAGACAAGTTTAGAAGAGGATTCCGTTGGTGAGACTTTTTTTTTTGGTGTTTTCTGGGATCTTTCTGCTAGATCTTAACGTTAATTATTCAACGTCTTTGTCAATGGTTAGGTCGCCATGCCGCCATTGGCAGGAAATTGAAGAGAGCAGTTTTCGGTCTTTTCGGAGCTGCCACGCTAATATCTAGCAAATTGTGACTGGGGAGGGGACCACCCGCTGTGTGTCAGCAATTGTCTGCTTACGTTGCCTAGTGATTGTCGCTTAACAAGGTCAAGAATAACGTCACGTGGCGACAAGGTTAGGGATTATACTCCTCCACCCTAATTGCACTTTTCTCCTCTTATGCCCATAGGCACAACGTCTCTGAAACTTTTCGCCTGATTTAAACTAACTTTACCATGTTTTCTGTGTGTTCCCCACACGTCTACAAACTTTTTGTGGCAGATGTGAAACTTCCCCCGGGCTTATCCTGCAAGAAAATGAAGACTGACATCGTATTTATCGTCCCCAAAAACTTCTAATAATAATAATAATAAAAAAAAAAAAAAAAAAGACCTTGTTCTGTTAATTTAGAGGTTTTTCCGCTTGAACTTTTCCTATTTTTTCCCACGTGAACAGAAGGCTACAGCCCAATACCGGGTTCCTGTTTATCATAGAGACTTGCTTCAACCATCATTTTGCTACTTTTTAGGAGAATACTAACGGCGACCCGATTATCTGGAAACCCCTGTTTTCCGTTTTTCGAAAATCATGTCCACTGCAGACTATACTATCATTGATGAATGCCAGGACTTTACTCCTGAAACTATCCAAACTCTAGGCCTACGGGGTGATACTGAGGCCTCCAGGCCTACTCCAGCCTCCAAGAAGCGTAATAAAAAATCATTTCCGAAATCAGAAATGGAAACCAGATCCCAAAGTGAACGAAAGGAACTACAAGACCGATCTTCCCAGCAAGGAGAAAATGATGATGAAGAGACACCACTGGATCCCACTCTGCCTGAGGGTCCCGTTTTAGAGCAGGTTCTCTACCTGAGAACTGCACTAGAAACTTTAATGAAGACAACCAACAGCAGAGTCAGTACAGCTCTGCGCGCAGACATAGTTTCCCTATGGACGAAGTTGGAAACCATTTTACTTACAACGCACCTCGAACGCGAGAAAGCAGTGGCTAAACTCGAGGCATATCTTGACGGTAGGGATAGTCAAATGCAACAGCGCGCCCCTAATTATGCAGACACGCTGAGGATTCCCAGTAATGCTGAACAAACAACTGAATCAGAAAACTCAACCAAAAGGAAAACTCTCCTACAAAAACCACATCTGGTAATTGTTAGATCTACTTCCACAGAAGATCATCACACAAGTGAGGAAGTAAAAAATATAGTGGTCGCAAATTTAGCAGAAGACCTGAAAATGGCAAAAATTAAATCTGTGCGTAAGACACGTAATATTGGTGTCATCATTGAAACTGAGACGAAAGAAGAAGCTAACAAAATCATTAGTAACCCCAAAATACAAACACTTGGCCTACAGGCTGCACCCCCGAAAAGAAAGGGGCCCAGCATAATAATTTATGATACCGAAAAGGACCTAACCCCAGCAACGCTCCAGGATGAACTATACAGAAGAAACCTCCAGCAGGACCACCCAGATGTTGAACCAAATGACCTCGTTTTCCCGAAATTCCAAAAAAATGCCAGAGTGGGAAATTCTACCAACTGGGTAGTGGAGCTTTCCCCCGCAGCCTGGAGAACAATAAGTCAACAAAATAGAGTGTTCATAAATTGGGGCAGTCACCGCTTCAAGGAGCATGTGGCTGTCCCCAAATGCTACAAGTGTTGTCGTTTTGGACACACGACACACACGTGTACCCAAGCTCAACCCACATGTGGACACTGTGCTGAGAGAGGCCACGACTTTAACTCGTGCACTAAAAAAGAAGACCCACCCACTTGCGCAAACTGCAAATCAATGAAAATGCAGGCAGATCATTCCATCCGGGACAATAAATGCCCTGTCTACACAAAAGCTAAGAGCACATGCCAACTAAGGCTCGATTATGGGGACTTACCTTAAACCATTTAATACTACCACTGTAAAATTTGCACAAATTAATGCCCAGCGAGCTAAAGCAGTTGCAGCGCAGTTGAGGAAAAAGGCAGATGAGGAGAACCTCGATATCCTCTTTCTTCAAGAGCCATATTCGCATAGTAAGGCAGTCAGAGGGTATCCGTTGGCTTATAAGATCGTTCAAGTGGACGGGGAGACCCCATGGGCGGCTATTCTGGTCAGAAACTCTGATCTCACTGTTACCAAAATACCACATTACTGCCTTCCCTGGGCAGCCTGTGCCCATATCATCACCCCTTTGGGGGAATTTTACGCAGTTTCTCTCTACTCGCGGCCGGGGGAGGATATTCTCCTGATTATTAGATACTTACAAAGCATCTCTCTGGAATTCCCAAATGCAAAAATCATCGTTGCCGCCGACGTAAACTGCAGGTCGCCAGCGTGGTTCAGTGAAACTCAAGATAGACGAGGCACAAACAACGGACAAAGACTGGAAGAATATCTTTCAAACAGTTCTTTCTCAATTCTCAACCAACCAAATAACCTACCGACCTTCTCTAGTACAATGTGGGAAGCCACAATTGATATCACCCTGGCCACAAGATCCGTTGCACAACACCTTTCATCCTGGACAGTTAGAGAAAGCTGGACCACTTCGGACCACCGTGTAATAACTTTCCAACTACACCGATCAGTAAGCCGACAACCAATTATGAGGCAAACTCTACATAGATTTGCAATTGACAAGGCAAACTGGCAGGAATTTAAGGATTCACTGATCATGGCCGCCCACTCTCTCAGCACAGTTGGACTGAACCCAGACCAGCACCAAAAGGCAATTGTAAGCCTAGTCACTGACAGCTCAATTAACTCTATTAAACGGAAGAAACCTTCTCTTGGAGCCGTACCTTGGTGGTGCCCAGAGCTCCAACAACTGCGACGGGAGGTTTACACCCGACGGAAAAATTTTCAACGCGCAAGACGGACATGGCCAGAAGCGGAAGTAGAGTATCTCAAGCAGCAGTACCGAACGGCAAGAAACGAATACACAGCCCTGATTAAACAAAGGAAAAAGCGCTCCTGGGAGCACCTAGTCTCCACAGTTGGAAATTCTGCTCCATGGGGAGTGGTTTACAGAGTAATCACAAACAAACTCCCCAGGGGAGAAGTCATCCCAGCCACCAAGACGCCACAAGGCACGTATACAAAGACATGGTCCGAATCTATAAATAACATCCTTGACGCCATGTTCCATCAACACATGCCACCAAGTACCCCAGAGCAAATACTACTATGTGAGGAAAACAGCACATACACCACGGCCCAAGTGGAAGACAGCTTCACCAAGGAAGAACTGGACTCCGCTGCAGCAAAAATAAAAAACAAGAAATCTCCAGGAGAAGATATGCTGGAGCCTGAGATCGTAAAGAAGGCTGTTGAAACCATCCCAAATGAGATCCTAAACCTCTTCAACCATTGCCTTGAAGCAGGCCATTTCCCAGTAGTATGGAGATCTGCAAAATTAAGGCTTATTCTCAAGAATCCGACAAAACCACAAGACCTTCCGGAGTCATACCGGCCCATCGCTCTTCTATCCATACTAAGCAAACTCCTAGAACATCTTCTAAGCAACAGAATAGAAATTCATTACTCCAAGGCTGGCCTTCACTCTGACAACCAATACGGCTTTAGAAGGGGATACTCCACGGTGGACGCCTTAGAGAATATCGTCAAAGCAGCTACCACTACCAGCCATAAATACTTCCTTGTCATTTCAGTGGATTTTGCCGGGGCGTTTGACTCCCTCTGGTGGCCAAGCGTCCTTGGCAGACTCCGGAAAGCAAAACTACCAGCTAATTTGTACAATTGTATAAAAACCTATCTTGCAAACAGAACAGTAACCGTCAGTGCTCCGTACTGTTCAGTCACACGACCAGTCTATAGAGGATGCCCACAAGGCTCAGTACTTGGCCCACTTCTCTGGAACGTGGTGCTCGACAGCTTTCTAAACCTCGACCTTGGTAATGTGCGATCGCAGGCCTATGCGGATGACCTGATCCTGATGCTGGCGGCAGACTCAAGAACTCAACTAGAGATCTCTGCAAACCGTGCTATAAATATCCTACAAGACTGGGCCACCCAAAACCACTTAAAGATATCCCCAACAAAAACCTGCTCCATCCTACTTAAAGGTTCTCTCAATATCAGAAGGCCTCCCCAGATAAAGATTCAGGAAACAACAATTAAGCTTTCCACTGAACTTAAATATCTTGGTATTCTGCTGGATAAAAATCTGTCATTCACACCCCATCTTACTTACCTCAGAAGCAAAATCAAAAAATACTCCGCACTAATAGCTAGAGTCACTCGTCGCGACTGGGGACTTAAGAAGAGGACCCTAGCCCTCTTCTATAAGGCAGTCTTCTTACCAGCAATAACATACGCATCAGGAGTCTGGTTCCACAAGGCGGTAACAGCAGTTAACAAAAGGAAGCTAGAGACCATTCAACGTTCAGTCCTACTAACAATCTCGAGAGCCTGCTGTACTGTAAGCACCCACGCCCTCCAGGTCCTCTTGGGTGCTCTCCCCCTGGACCTGGAGATCGTCCGCTGTGGGTTGCTTTATCAACTATCCAAAGGCAAATCAATCACCTGCCTAGACTACACAACTGATCCGGCGAACGATCGTAAACTAGAGAAAAAACGCCTTCTCACCCACCTACAGCAGGCCTGGCAAACCCGCTGGACGACTTCGACAAAAGGGGAAGTCACCCGAAGATTCATACCGGATAATCAACTAGTGTTTCCCCAAAGCCCAAACTGGTTTTCACCGGGTCTGCTGACATCTTACCTGCTCACGGGACATGGCGCAATAAGAGCAAAACTCTCCAGTTTCGGATTGAGTGACACCCCTCTCTGCCACTGTGGACAGCCAGAGACGTGGGAGCACCTCATGCACCACTGCCAACTATATGAAGACCTCCGCTGCCTCTTAATAACTAGAATACGTTTCTCACCAATAAACCAAGAACAATATCTCCTGGAGAGCGAGGACAACTATAAAGCCTTAACGCAGTTTGCGCAGGATCTTTTTACTAGAAGAAGAACATACCCACAACCTTAGCAGGAATTTTCCCACAAACTAACCACTCATCATCCATAATAAAGATCCTTAGATGTGTCAACCAAACAAAAACCTAACAGCTACAATCTGAAAAACTAATCATTAACTTAACCTGGATCTGACCACTGGCTTAAACTGGAGTCATTATCTGGATTTGACCACTCACACGGACGGAACAACATGTCCCAGGAATGGCGTACGAAGACCTGACAAAGACATTATGCAGTTTGCTGCCGAAACATCATTAGGCGATCTGAACCGGGTACCCTCATTCGGTTCACTTTCTTTCCCTTTCCTTGGCAGGGGATGGTTACTCTGTACCCTCCCCCCTGCCATCCCCTATCTTCACCTGGTGAGGCATGGGCCTGCCCCACCGACTTTTGGGGTTATCTTCACTATTGACTCCATATTTCTGTCTTTCACCCCCCAGTCTTCAGTCTCCCTTCCCTCTCTAGCTATCTTGCGACTAGCGTTTGACCCTTGCCAAAACTACACAAGCCCCACACAAAAATTTAAAAAAAAAAAAAATAATAAATAAATAATAATAATAATAAAAAAATGAACTATAACCCGTATAACTTATATCTCTTTCGGTCTGACCCAATTTCTAGCGTTTCTCCTCCCCCCTCCACTTTTTTTTTTTTTTTTTTTTTTAGGTCCTAGCCACTGAAATCTCAGGAAATTAGGTGGCAGGACCTGCCAGAGTAAATAGTAAATTTCTAAAATACTGGTGTACCTGGTCTGCCTCCACGAGGTATAGTGTGGGCAACGGTGGGTCTCATTTGAGACCCAACGGCTAAAAGACCAGATGAACAACGGTACAAAACATTACACACTACAATATCCATACACTTTTAAACCTCTGGCCTCTACAGTGTTCTGTATCACACCACAATGTATATTACGCGGAGATGGGGGAAACCCCTGGTGCCGTTAGACCCTAAAAACACTATACACTATACACTATATAATATCAACAGAACTCTGAATTCCGAACATCGAAAATTTAATTTCATTTTTATACACACTACCCTACCAAATCTCATGGGAATACTCGTGACTATCAACACGACATACATTTATTCAAGGACGGTAACAGCCGGTTGTCCATAATGATTTCTTTAATGCATCATGAAAGACTTTCAACTAATTTCCTGGAAAAATTTAGTAGAAAGTACGGTCAGGCAGAAAGCTAGCGATGTTGCGTCCGCTCCACTTTTCCTCTAAAGCAATCCTGAGCTCAGCCTTGCCCTAACTCTTGATTACAGTTCGTACTAAAGTTGTTAAGGTCGCAGCCGGCGGTTGCCAATGCAATGTTCTGATCATATTCTCTTCAAACTAGCGTTCACTGTCCTTGCTTTGTGACGTGGCTCGATTTTGAGTTGGAAAATGCAAAGACTAGTTTTATAAAATTGCCACAATGTAGAGCACTCAATTGTCAAGACATAACTGCAGGACTCAGAACAGACACCCTACTCAGACAGTAAACGTTTCTCAAGTATGCCCAATACCAAACACATCCATCAGACTGGAAGAGTGGGTAGCGACTCATCGCTTCAAAGGGCCGATTTATATTGTTTGATAGTCCAGGTTAATTCTCGGAGAAAATGTACCGTATTTTTTCTTGTGCTGACTACAGTATAATAATTCATAGGTAGCTAACACCACCCGCAAATTCTTCGATTATCTGGTCCTCAGCCTCTCAGACGTTCCAACAAACAGTTCTAGGATAAGAATACTGGATCATGAACTCGCTCAATAGGGTTTCAATCGAGACAATTCACCATGTCTAGATCAGTCATTTGCACAAACGTAAAAGTGACTTTATGGAAATTGCAGATAATTGTTCATATGCTGGCAAACATACTCAAAATCAAAGCTGAGAGACCAGTACCGGTTGAATCTATGAGTCCTTACGTGCACTCCTAAATAATTCCAGCAGCTTGAATAACGTTTCCGGCAAAAAGTACCTTAATTTATACATGCTCAGAATAAACTATGGAAGATATTGTGGGGCGCCGATTACAGGAATCAGACCCCGGGAAGAACATACCAATAAGCTCGAAGAACTAAAGCTTTATCATTTACAGAACACCTAAAAACAAGCTGTTTCTGCATATTCTCAAGCCCATCACATACCAACCCCTGTGGGCAGAAATCTGCTGGACAGGGTAAGCGGAAAGTAGGCAGACAACATCGAGCTGCTCACCCACCACCCGGAATTAAAACGGGATGTGGCAAGATTTCACCCCCTCCCCCTGCTCACGATGAACCTGCCAGCTTTTAGTTATCCGTAGGGATAACTCATCCAACCATGCAGAAAGCCTGAACTAAAAAGATAGAACCTAAGGGCGAAGCACATATTTACGATCATAGTTAACAGTGCCAGCGGGTAAGTAAACGTCATTTCGTTACTGTAAACACAGCCTTCTAAATAGATAGAAGGTCCAGCGTTTTTCTGCTGAATTAAAGCTGGTAAAACCGTTATTTAAAACTTTAGTAAATCTGTAGTATATCATTATATGAAAGTAATTCTGTAAATCTTGATGAACTACGTCATTAAAATCTCGGATTAATTCTATTTATCTATTTAAACTTGACAATATCATATTTCTTATCTTCCTTACTGACATTGACCAGGGAATGATGAAATTTGTCAAAATTTTCCGATAATTTAAAGGTAGAAACGGTGGTTAACGACAAGAACCATGTTCATTTTGTTTCAAATGACTTCAAATGAGATAAGTTGCACAAATGATCAGAAAAATGGCAATTGAAGTTTAATGTTTATAAATGCAAGGTTTGCGCGTTGGGAACAGAAATCCAGGAATTACTTACAAGCTAGGGGTGAAGTGGAGTTAAATGGTATAGGAAGAAAAAGACTTAGCGCGTACGATTCGGTCAGACATGAAATTTTCCACGCAGTGTAAAAAGGCGACTAAGAAGGCACAAGTTGTCTTGTCTGTGATATATAGAATCTTCTCAAATAGAGAAAAGGACGTCGTTAAACTATTGTATAAGACGATGGTGAGGCCGCATTTAAACCTTGTGTTCAGGTCTGGAGGACCACACTTGAAGATAGACATAGACCTTCTAGAAAGGGTTCACAGAAGAGCAACCAGGTTGTTAAGGAATGCTAATCGATGTCCATGTGAAGAATGGCTTAGAAGATGAAGGACTGCAAGCTTGGCAGATAACTTGTGGCGACGGATCTGACCGAGGTAATATAAGGTCCTAAAAGATATCAGTAATTATAAGAAAGGGAGGTATATTTTCACTGGCAGAAGAGAGAAAACCCATAAGTCACAAGTGCAAAATTTTGGTGAGGAACAGAAAGCTGGATTTCATGAAGTTTATTTTCAGGCAGCGAGTGTACTAAATTACTGGAATAAATTGCCTGCCATAGTGGTGGAAGTTGATAGTTTGGTAGAGTTAAAAGCGAAATTGGACAGGTACCTTTTGGAGACGGGGAAGGTATGAATGATAGAATTTTTCTGTTTTTTCTCCTTGACAATTGCAGAAAAAGCTGACTTTCAATATATTGCAGTTATATATTTCATGATTCGGTAGACCCTCTTTGACAGCTGAGCAAATAAGCTATATAATCAATTAATGTTTTCATAAAAGACCTTTATATGGTTTATTTCTACATACATAAAATTGAATAAGACCCATATACATGCGTCACAAGTTCGGTTTCCTTTTTGAATACGTGATATTAGAATTACAAAAAATTCAGAATCAAGCATTAAGAATCATTGTTACAATAATGACTAGGATTGCTATAAAAAAATTTATTCGGACTATTAGTAGATAGCTTAGAAACCTTTCAAATGAAATCATAAAACTTGATGTGTCGTTTTTAAATAAACTGATTAATGGCGAACTAGGCAGTGTTCAACTTTAATAAATTTCAATGCAACGTTATGAAGTCTCGAGCTTATTCAGCTAAAAGTCATTAAACGGTTAATAATTATGATCGAATGAAGATACATATTTAAATTATTGATTAAATAAATTAAACATTTCTCGTTAATATTTAAACATATAATTGGTTTATGTCGAATCTTTTTTAACTTATAGAAAAAAAAGTAAAATCCTTTTTAAATAAAACTCTAAAATATATTTTACAGATTAAGAAGAACTTTCTTTTTTGTATGATTTGCCTTGAATTCGTGCCAAAAAAAAAAAAAAAAAAAATGTCGATAAAAAGTTTCTCTCGTCAAGAGATTCAAATCCTGTTGCTTTCCACACTATGGGGAAGAGCGAATGCTAGTCGCGAGGGAAACTCGCTGTAAGAAGGATGAGAGGAATAACAAGACGGGGAGGGGGAAGGCTTGTAAGTTCCACATTGATAGCGTTTACAAGCATCATCGGGTGATAATAAAATTAATATAACGGAACGAAATGTGGTGCGTCCAGGAGTGCGCCAGGGAAGGGGCATTTGCACGAGCCATTTGTTAAAAAAAAGAAGAAAAAAAAAAAAGATAAAATTTAACAGAAAGGTATTTAACCGGGAATGACCCTTAGCTGACATTCTTCTCGAGCAAACCCTTCCTTAACAAATTGGCAGCACACAGCTGGGTGCGCCTATGCAATACAGTACAGTATTTGAAATACGTATGTTTATTTCTGTACATGTGAATATGAACAACCATCTCATTCTGTGCTGACATCTATCGGGGTATTATGAAACTACGATAAAACGATATTTGTTATCTGTAGGTTTTTTTTTTTTGGTAGTTGTTGGCGCATCGGCTACAGAAGCCGATGCGCCAACAACTACCAAAAAAAAATAGGATGTTGTTGTTGGCGCATCGGCTACAGAAGCCGATGCGCCAACAACTACCAAACTTCACCTCCCAAGGTTTTTGCAGTACTTTGATCCAAGCCCGAGGCGGGATTCGAACCCGCGACCTTTGGGTTGTCAGGCAGGCACTTTACCCACCCGGCTAGTTTATCTGTAGTGATTGGCATATTATAGGATGTTATTTGTAGGCATAATCGATTATTATCATTATTATTAGCCATATGGTGCAAGGAAGCCTGAGAGAGAGAGAGAGAGAGAGAGAGAGAGAGAGAGAGAGAGAGAGAGAGAGAGAGAGAGAGAGAGAGAGAGAGAGAGAGAGAGAGAAGTAGAAAGGAATCACCAAGAAAGAGAAGAATGATGATATCCAGCTCAGGACCCTGCGTGTGCCAAGTGCAAGCCCATACTCACCAGATGTGAGCCCCTGGGGGTAAATTATTTCAATTATATACAATCCAGGGTTCGTGCCCTTCATAGATGTCGCCAGAAGTTCGCAAAAGACCTGAAAAACTCCTGACCATCCCGCAAAGGGATTTTGGGATCCTAGCCGTCAGTGCTAAAAGGTCAAGTAAATACCTATAGGAATCTTTACTGCTGCTGAGATGTATACTAAATTACAAAATTTATGAAGAAACAGGAATTAAAATGAAGGCAAACAAATAAATGCGTTTCCTATAAGCTCTTCATGCCTCTGAACATTGAGTGAGGCGTAAAAAGTGTCTGAAAACAGTTAAAAGATTGACGAGCGTACAAAAGATTTAATTCTCGCGAGTCAAATAATAGAATGTATAACGTATGATATTATATGTGGTTGTTCGTTATTTTTAGTAAAGTTTCGATGGATGTAATACATACAGTGAGGATCACATACTAAATCTGATTACAGTTCTTTTCGTTCAGTACTGTTAATATGAAAATTAAAACTGTTAACAATAACACTTCAATACAAACACAAGATCTGCAAAACAATACCAAATATTAATTAATCTAACGAACAGGCGACAATGATTAAAGTAAACCAGGTTGAACAGAGCATAAATGTGTTTTTTTGTGTCTTAATAAATATAGCAAATGCTTGATTACTATACACATCGCAAAAGAAAACACTGCAGCAGAAATAAAAGATATTTATTTTTAAAAATTCAAATTGTATGTAGAAGGATGCAGGAAAATAACTGAAAACTGCCTCTTATTCAAATTGACTATCTAATTTTGAAATTCATTATAGCTGAATACGATAATTACTGAACTGGTAGTGGCAAACCATGATCTAAATAGCTGATGCGCCAAAAAACACTAAAATCAGCTGAGGCAATTGCTTTATTTGTTTAAAGATTTTAAATAGATATGCTGCAAATCACAAAATCAAAGAGATTTTTTTCCCCCTTGAAGCTCAAGGTGTTGACAAGCAAACACGAAATCTCTAATAAATATAAACTATCTTTAGTAGTGACTATCTACTACTTATTATCTACTATCGACCTACTTTAGTACCTTAAAATGTTTTCTCTCCTGGAGAGGAGGCGGGGAAAACCTCGGATTGTACTCAACTTCCACTGAGTGTATTAACAACAACCCTGATCCACGCTATACGATAAAAAGATACCAAATGAAATGCACTAATCTGAATGTCTTTAAACAATAATTTAGTTCTACCAGAGCAATGGCTATCCTAGTATTCCTAAATCAATCTTCAGAGGGCACGCTCTGTTATAGAAAATCTCGAGGCACAAAACACAGACTGATATGCAGTACCCAGCTATCAAGAGGTAAAGGGCACTTTGTATATCATGCAACGACACATCTGTATTTTGACTGTCAGTCCGGTTCATCTTTTGAAGTTGTTTTCTCTTGGCTGTTTCAAAAATGTCGCGCTTCCACTTCTGGATTAGTCCACCTTCAATTGCTTTGCGAGTTCTAAAAAAAGAGAAAAAGAAGAAAGACTATTCATATGCTGCAAAAAAGTCAAGCTGCTTAACATTAACATTCTATCTGACAATGTCTGCATTCAGCACGTACGTCAAAGAGTGGCAATAACATTTCTTTACCTAACAAAAGAAGTAGATTAAGTTTTCATACTGATATCCAGGAGCGTCAAGAAAAGCTGGTCAGCGCAGCTGACCATCCTTCGATTGACATCGTATAATTATTGTATATCGTCGTATCTTCATATCTGACTCTGAGCACGTTACGCTTTCATGAACCAATTGTCACCGTTAAAAACTGGTACTGCCCAAACTGTGATAGAACAATGGCAGACTGAAAACGGGCCATCTGGCAGGATGAATCCAGGCTTACACTATTTTGTGCAGCTGGCAGGGGGAGGCGACATTTTCATGATGTGATCGATCCGATATGCACTCTTCCGGTATAAGGTTAATGTTTACATTTATTGAGATAAGTGATCCTTAGTGATCGGAAAATCTGTCATGACCTGTGCTCTATCCAGATCTACAGTACACGGGCTTTTGTGGAATGGTACAGAAAGCCTCATAAAGGCGCGTTGACCAATAACTGCCACCGTAGAAGGAAAGAGAAGCGTTAGAAGATCGGAGTTATATCGCACTAGATACAATCTAATTAAATCTATGTCAAGATTAATTCTAGCTGTTAGCAAAAAAGAGCTGATGCTCCTACCTTATATAAACCAACAATGGCGACCCTTTTTCGCCCTGCATAACAAAATTAAGCTGAAACAAGAATATAACAAGTACATAACAACCACAAAGAAAAAAAAAAAAAAAAAAAAAGGTTTAACTGGAAGTGTTCGATGTGGGAACTCAACGTTTTGTGATAGTTTACTATTTCCTCTTAGGTTTTTAATAAAAATTGAAATGCGACATATATTTCACGTATCTTCTGTCATTCAATAAAATAAACAAAAAAGCACAATACGTATTTCGGATAGTAGCATGCAGTCAATATTTCGTAATGTACTTCAGATATAACATGTATTTCATGTTTCTGCCAACAGTAATAATTCAAGATTTATATATTTAGCAAACTGATAACAAAAAAAAACTATGTTCTCAAAAAGCAACGACTCTTATGCGCGAACTGAGAAATGAAAACATTTACTTTCTGCGCATCTGCCATATTACCCATTCAATCCTCCAATCAGTGCACAACAAACGTATCCAGTATATGAAGCCTATGGAATATTTTTTGGGAAAAAAAAAGGATGAAATTGCTAGATTTATATTTGTCCGATATTTGTTATTTATACCGCACGCAGACTGGAAGATCGCCAAGAGAACAAGGCTTTTGCGCATTATGTGAATGCGTCTAAAAATTGATTAAAATTAGTCTTTATTGTTATTACGAAAAAAAGCAATAATACTTGAGAGTTTCCAATGTGAATTTTTTCTTCTGCACACTATTACCTTACGGTTTTAGCAGCCAGATGTGGCTGATAGACAGTAAAACAACTTTTTCCCTTTAAAAAGAAAGAAGTATATTTAATAATATACTTCTTTCTTTTTTAATAAAAGAAAGACGTATATTATTACTTTTGGGTTGCTATGTGTCTGTGTATTCTTGTACGGTGCCGTTCGTGGAACGCGTATCACCCCTGCTATATATCAATATCAAACCCAAGAAATGTATTTATTTATTTACTGACAGATAATTTTATATGCGTTTTACGCTCTTCTGATTCATCCCGCATTTCAGAAATAATAATAATACCCGGATATAATAATAATAATAATACGGATTGCAACAGGAGTAATTAGTCGGCCGAAACTACCAGCCGAGGACTGGAAAAGAGATCGAAGCCATGACAGGGGAAGCACAAATACCTGGGGATGATGCAGGCTCAGCAGTTAGAGCACAAGATCAAGGCCTTCCTGACAGAAAAATAATATCAGAGACTCAGAAGGCTGCTGAACTGCAACAGACCGGATATAACGCTCATCGACAAGAAGGAAAAGGCTACCTATGTGATGGACATAGCGGTGGCCAACACGGACAACCTCCAGAAAACCCATGAGGAAAAGTTCAAGATTTAAGTACACAGATCTAAGACAGGAGATCAAAGAGATGTGGCATACGCAACAAGCAACGACCATCGGGTCAACCACCAGTATGGTGCCAAAGACCTTACATAACAGCAGCAATAAGGCTCCCAGAGAAAACCTACAAAGGAACTCCAGAAAATCGCAATCCTGAACACCTGTAGGACAGTCAGAGCAACAGTAATAACAGTCTCAACCAATGGCAATAACAGCGCGACATAACAACCACCCTGTGCACTTGGTACCAAAACAGGTCACAGGGTGAAAATCTCCCTCACCATCAGGGAAGAAATAATAATAAAAATCTTATGTAGTGGTTGTTTATACCAAATACCATTTTGGCTGAGCCACACGAATAACAAACCATATGTACAGAGTAATCCAGCTTGTAATAAAAAAAGTTTAAAAATTTCCAAAGAAAACAATAAAACTGCAACTATTTATTTAAATTAAATGGAATAGGTGTAATCGATAGTTAATAGCCATAAATCATTTATTAATTTTTTAAATAAATTGAATATCGAGGAGATAATTGTTTATCAGTCTCGCTTCTAAATAGGAAACTTATCGGTCAATCATTGGAGTATTGTGCTACGGCACTGTGTATATATGAATAAAATGTTATTTCTACAATGGACACATCAGCATGGCGATTATGATTGAAGTGATCTATTTTGAAAGTCTGTGGATTAAATGGAATCCAATAGCCAAATAACATTAAGGAAAAATTAATGAATAAAGTAGCAATCCAATGCTACGTTTATTCATTAATTTTTCTTTAACTTGAGCAATCAAAAAAATCAAGTGAAGGCTTCACTATCCATGCATATTTTTTTTTTTAAAAAAAGTGCACGCCCATCATAACTTAACGTACAGTAAGCAGTATCAACGAGATTGTCAGATTGGCAAATTTTACCATCGTATAAAACTGAATCATAGCTTGTCGACCAAAGCCGTGTGTGTGTGTGTGTGTGTGTGTGTGTGTGTGTGTGTGTGTGTGTGTGTGTGTGTGTGTGTGTGTGTGTGTGACGTTAAAACAATTAAGGCTATGAGACCTCAGTAGATTGTATCGGTAACTGTGTGTATTCTGTGGTCGGTTTGCTTGTTTGCTGGATGAAAAACCAGCCCTCGCCTGTTAGACTAATTCAGTCATGTTGTGAAAAAAGATCGGGTAAAAATTCTTCCCGCCCTTGACAGGATTCGAACTCAGGTCTTTTCCATCCGGTGTGGAAAAATGGTGATTATATCCACTGTACTATCCGCGAGGGCAACGCTGGGCCATCATCTTCATTAACTTCCTTATGTTCAAAATGTTAGCTTGTCCAATCGGATGCTCTCCACATACCAACGAGAAAGACATTTCGGTCGTTTTCAATTAGCGCCAGAGCAATCCAGATCATGCAGTTGTCAATTCCGTGCATGTAACCTGCATGTATTCTAAGCCGATTTGTCTTTCTGGAAAGAAAAATCCTGCAGCACCTTACACTTCTGTCCGGTCTCAGACAGAAGTGTAGAGTTTCTCTTTTCCAGATGAAATCGACTAACTGGGCCCAACTGAAGGGTTGTCACTCTCGGGTGAAAAGTGACAGCTAGCTATTATTCTGCCAAGAAAGCCAAAGGAAGGAAGAAACTAACCTGTAAATAACGAATGGTTCAATATAGCTTATTTAAAATACCTATATACATAAAGATCACAAAGATGAGAAAGGAATTAAGAAAATTAGGAGCTATCCAGTTCGGCAGAAATGCTCGTAATATACTTACATCCAACTTATCCCCGGCTTAAGTTGGCTTTGTGGTGGAACTCCGTTGCTAATAACAACGTGGAAGAAGGCCTCTTTCGGGAAATGATAATTCGTCCAACCATGACTCACTGCTTCAACTCTGGACGGAAAGAGGTTCGACACATAGCAGGTCCGGTCGTATGCTACACGCAAAAATCCCAGTGAGACGTCATGCAATAAATGTCCCGCGAGTATCTGCTTTGCTATGAGACGTTGATCCTGATTTCCTGCGTCCTAAACGAAATGGAAAAGAGAATGAAGTAAATTACAGGACCTTTATATTAACATTCTTCATTCATTACTGTGTGGTGTCACCGACTCACATATAAAGAAACTGACAATATATGCTATGATTGATTGATAAGGAAACATTATTATTATATTATTTCTCCCTGACTGGGGGATTCCACCCCGTGATGGGTATTGCTACTAAGTACACAGGGCAGTTGATGTTATGTCTGTTGTTACATTTGGTCGAAGAACTCTCTGACTATCCTACAGGTGTTCAGGATTGCGACTTTCTGGAGTTCCTTGTAGGTGTTCGCTGGGAGACCTATTGCTGTTAGGCTGTTATGTAGGGTCTTTGGCACCATACCTGTGGTTGACACGATGATCGGGATGGTCGTTAGTTGTAGCATATGTCACATCTCTTTGATCTCCTTTCTTAGGTTCGTGTAATTCCTGATTTTTTCCTCACGGGTTTTCTGGAGGTTACCACTGTTGGGCACCGTTATGTCAATCAGGTATGTGGCCTTTTCCTTCTTGTCCACAAGGGTTATGTTCGGTCTGTTGTGCGGGATTGTCTTATCCGTTATTATGGCGCGGTCCCAGTACAGTTTGTAGATTGGGGTCTCTAGTACTGCCTGGGGTTCGTACTTGTAATACGGTACACTTTCTTTAATCAACTGGTATTTCTTTGCTACCTGGTCGTGTGCCATCTTTCAGTCTGGGTGATCATCTTGCATCCCGCAGTGATGTGGTGACACTCCGGGCTCTTTGGCGATGTATTTTCTATAGTTTGTGGTTTTGATTATTATTAATTATTCAATCCATTTATTATTGTAACAAATGTTTGGTTTCACCCCTTTTACGCAGCCGACTGGCTAGAAGGGTGTACAAAAATGCAACAAGAGCAATTATTCACATATATATGATTTATAAAAATGCAATTCTTCATAATATTAAAAGGGGGAATTGTTTGCAGTATCTTACTAAAGTGAATGTTCAACAGTGATTTTATCTGCACTTTCATTTGTTACAGGATTATTACTTCTTAATTATAGTATTGCAACTCGCTCCATCTTTATTTTGTAGTTTCATAAGAGGTGCTCCTGTTCTATAGTTGAAGTAAGCTGTGC
Organism: Mastigoproctus giganteus; assembly: GCF_048544385.1. Lineage (NCBI taxonomy): Eukaryota > Metazoa > Arthropoda > Arachnida > Uropygi > Thelyphonidae > Mastigoproctus > Mastigoproctus giganteus. The sequence continues at coordinate 134,843,453 of NC_143578.1, read as the reverse complement.
GCTTCAGAGAGACTCTTCACTGTGTTCTGCTTGCTTTTCAAAGTATTTCACAGGGTCTATTGCCAATGAATCAAAAAGGTTGACTGCGTTATTTGGAAAGAAATTCTTTAGACAGGAGAGGTTGAACAATATAGAATGTAGTGCTAGGTAGGGATTGCCATTACTGCGTCCAGCACGCGGGGTACAGATAAATCCTTGAAGACTGGGAGCGTCAATAACTCCAGTAAGCATCTGAGAGAGAAGAAGAATGTTCCTGGATGCTATGTGAACTTTCCAAGGAGTGATACTTAGGTTTGTACACAAAACAGCCCTGGAGATGGTGAATGTGTTGTCCTGATCCTATTCATCCATCGCATTGCCTAGTGCTCGACTGCCAGCAATCTGTTTACATATGACGTTGGAGAAGAAGATCAGATTGGCGATGCATATAATGCAATTGGTTGTAGGCACCGCTGGACGTATCTTACGATTACATCAGCGATGTTGAGTAACCCCATCAGTTCTTGTCGAATTGCCCACGTCGCCCAGCAAGTCTTCGTTTTCATTGTTGAAAACTGGTTCTGAAAAGTGAGGCCCTCACCCCAAGTCAAGCCGAGGTCGGTATGAGACTTCACTTTCTTTACCTGCAAACGTCCTCATTTAAAGGAGTTTAAATGGGTGCAGACACGGAAGAGTTTAGAAGGCTGTTTGTAATCATTTGCTACAAAACTGACAACTAAAAATATATTTTTAACGACTTGCTGTTAAAGTATCACAATGGAATTCTCATTTTGAATTTTTATTGTCAGGGATAATAAAGCCTCTCTTCAACACTGATTACGAAAATCGTCGCCAGGTTCTCATTTAAAGGAGTTCTCCAGTTTTATCTTATTTGAAAGTTTGTGGTAGTTTAGAATCGCGTATCTCGAAATCTATTTATTGCGATGTTAAATTAGCTTACGTTAATATATTATGCTTCAATAGGCTAAACGCTGCATTTGCAGGTCAAGGATATGAAACAAATTTCAAGAAATAATATTCACCTCTAAATCGATCATTACATCCCGATAAGCTGCGAAAGTTTCGCACACAATGTCTCTCGACTCTACTTTTCTAGCCAGTTGATGAACGGTGTTTATCGGGATTTCCATTTCAGGAAGGGTCATAAAGGACACCAAAGTACCGGAATAGCTTCCTGACAGAATAACTACGGCTAAAACCCAGGCGGATATGGCCAGACGTGCTGACAGATTGGTTGGGAGTGGGAAAGAGGCACCTGGAAAAAGAATTCAAGGTATTTACACTGTTATTGGCAGCCTATGAGATAAAATACAAGAATACAGAAGTGAATAAACAAAAGCCAAAACTAAAGCGATTTAGGCATTTAAATATTTTAACTGAATATCGAAGATTATGATTCCTACCTAATTACACAGACTGAATACTTTTCGAAGAGGAAATGTTTGATACGAGGACTGCTTGAAGAATGAGATAACAGTCGTATTTTGGGGGAAGGAAACAAGCCATGCCCTCTCCAATATTGTGCCCTTAGTGTTTTTTCTTGTTGTTACAGCAGGATGCTATACACCTTTCTTGACATTGACGTACGCGTATTTTTCCAATTTTTTTTCGTTAGAAACGTGAGTTGCGCACAATCCAATAGTCATTTCCGAGAATGAAGTCCGTTTATAGCGAAAATCAGTTAAAACAAGGTCAAACAAATCTTGCAGATGAACTACGCACATGAAAGAGTGCCACCACAGAGTTCCAATCTGAGGTTCCTCTGTCCGGACCGATCTGGTGATGACAAAGTCCAATTATACGTTTAAAACTGATTGGCTGGGAATGTCCCCGAAGTTTATAACACAATGTGATTATATTTGTCACTCGGTGGTACAAATACCTGAATGCGATGGGTGACTCTTTCAAAAAAAGAAAGCAATGTGCTTCAATTTATGCGTAGGGGTTGAAATGCAAATTTTACGAAAAGAGCTAGTTAATAAAATATCTTTTTTCTAATAATCAAGTATGCGTTGATTATTATCGATGATATTACTGATGCTTGTGAAGAACCAGAACGGTGTAGCGCAGTGGTTCCCAAACTACTGAGATCTACGGACCCTTTCAAATATCAAAAAAATTTTGCGGACCCCTATATATAACATATGCATGCATGTATATATACATATACATGGTCGACAACCGTTTCGCGAACCCCTGGAACTGGTCTATGGACCCCAGTTTGGGAAACGCTGGTGTAGCGGTATCCTGGGGTTCATTCCAAGCACTGTTAATGGATCGCTTTATTGTTCTGAAATTAAATATATTTTCACAAAAGCATATTTTACTTTACTTCACTTTCAAACAAACTTTTTATTAATGCTGACATCGATATTAACACAGTAAAGCTTCAATTTAACGGACAATATGGGGGGAGGGGTTGTCCTTTAACCGATAGGAATACAATATGGTCGCCGAAGTTGCTAGAACGTTATGAAAATTCTTCTGTATCGTAAAAATAGAACAGAAACGGTTCATACAATATTTCGACCTTTTCTGATAAGCTGATATTGTATTTATATATGAAAGCAAGGCCAGTCTCCTCATTAGCTGTGAGCTTAAGTTGCTTTCTTGTTAACTTAAAGTTAGTTCACTGGATCCCTTACATAGGAAAATCTTGGCTCAGTGGACGGTGTCCGTTATTTCGAAAGTCCCTTAAATCGAAGATTCACAGTATTGCAAAAAAAGGAATTTTTTTTTTGTCTACAACTCGATGACAAAACTACGACCTATCAAAGTTATCACCTGAATAAAAGTTTGGAAATTTCGCACCCTAAATGAATTAACAATTCGCCAGATGGTACAAAGAGTTCAGAGCTCTAAAGAATGAATTCTGTCGTTTCTTCGATAAGATAAAGTGGAAGGAAATGGTTCACCTCAGCCAAGGATGGCCAACCAATGGCACGACTGCAACAAGCGCATAAGAAAATATACGTGGCCACCCATAAATGGTTTTACTGGTGGCCAAGAAGAACAGCATTTTTTTTAAGGAGGGAATCGCTTTAAATTGCAATTATAAACCACCTATGCCAGTGTCCAGCGTTCCAAAATCAAAGGTGCGGGATTCCTCGACAGCACCAGTTTGGAAACCATTGCTTCATACGATTACAGATTATTTCTTTAGAAAAGGAATCAAATTGTGCATAAGAACCTAATTTTATTATACAAGGATTCATCTCTGAAGCAATGGAAGAGTCGTGGAGTCCACAAAACTTCAAATTCAGGTAATTGTATGTATACCTTTCAGTTTGTTTGTTAGCAAGGCACTGCTTGTGGATATAGGTTTCTCTGTATCAACATCAATAATCTACTGCTATAATGAACATCCCACGGGTTAATGGGAGCGTTTCCTTTATTCACTAGATCTTTAATTCGGCTTTAAAATATGCCAGATTTTACGTCTACTAGTTGTACATCCAGATACTGGTGAACCAATTTTAATTTAGAATTTTTCTGTTTCAAATAAACTCGTTTAGCTCTACCCAAAGAGTGTGAGAGTGGAAGAGTCTATTTCACCTGGTGAATGAATTTCATTAAGACATATTGCGTATTACATCCCTATACGGTTTATATCCTGTGGACTGCTTGCCCAGTTTTGGGGATGAAAACCGGACGTGAAAAAAGAAAAAGAGTATATACCCAAGATCCCGTAATTATCAGTAAAAATTATGACGAAAATATCCTTTTGAAATTCTTGTTATCATAAAGAGGAATATCTCAATCCCGGCTCGAGCCAGAAATCGAACATAAGCCTTTCAAAATAGGAAGGCAAATTGCATAACCCTAATTATACTGCACGAAGGCTACTTATTGTAGATCGTCATCTCTTTGTTTCCTCTCTTCCTTACAATACAAAGTAAAACTCGTTTTAGGGTAGAAGATTTATCGTGCCATAATATACAGTTTTGGTGTAATAATGATTAATACGTTTCTTTGAAAGAATTTTTGAAGTACGACATCTTTACCTTTTCCAGTAAGGGTTCCAAATAAAAACCAAAGGATGTTTCGCATCTGTTGTTTCCGCTTTTTGTTGTGTACGACCCAAATAAATCGCTCAGCACACAACATTGCCCCAGTGCATCCGTATGCAAATATGAACAGCATCCAAGTCTAAAAGAAGGGGGAAAAAAGTAATAAATAAGAAAACTGATGATAGAAAAACTTTAAAATACAACTTAACGATTTATCACTGTTAAAATACAGGATCGCTCAGCAAAGAAAGGAAGCGAAAAAGTTTCTTTTACATAATATGGAAAATTGTGAAAATGTATATTACAAATATGCACTATTTTTCACCAAATAACGAATTAAATAGTAAAAATTTTCTTCAAGAAATATTCGAAATTGCATTGCTGCACTGGGTATGCAAGTCACAGAAACAGACACAGCAAAATCTTTAAGCAATCCCCAAATTTGTGCACCCCTTCTGCACTTCATGGCAAGAATGGAGAGTCGAGTCTGTTAGTTAGTGGTGCAGCTAGAATAGATATTAACTAAGTTAAGATAAAGGCCACAACGTAGGACAAAATGAATTTTATCATTTACGTTTCAAGAATTACTACAAAGCCTCATCATCAGAATGGTTAGTTCATCATAAAGATTCCTTAATCCTCTACACTATGGTTGTTCATGAGGGAACCAAAATGTATGTTAAGGCAGCGATTTTCATCTTGCATTCCGCAGAATCCTGGGATTCAGCAAGGTTCTCAGGTATTTAAAATTCATCGCATATTCCACGCATATAGCTAGATGCCTAACCTAGAATCATGGATATTATTCTGCCCGAAAACAACCATCATTACAAACCACGCCAGGGAACAAACAACGAACATACATACTGGAAGAGGCCGGACACCGAAGAAACAAAAAGTCAGAATGCATCAGTTATAGCAATTTATACTTAGTTACATAAATCATAATAAATATAATGCTCATAAATACCTGGAGCTGGAATGGTCTGAACAAAAGGAAGGTGTTAGGAATTGCTCGGGGTGCAGCTGTGATGAAAATTAGCGGATCAATAAAATACGGAGTAGGGAAGTCAATGGCTTCAGCTCTGTCATCAGTCATGAATACATTGAGGGCTACGTCCACTTCCTGAAATGGCAATTAAATGTCTATTTAGTGATAAGAAAAATAGAGCAAGACTTTGGCATGGCTATGCTTCAATGCAATGCTTCGGAAGCAACGATTACAACAGAAGATGCACCAAAAAATGATCTTCTCCAGATGAAGAATTCGCTATGCAAAGGCTATGTTTTTCCTGAGTTGTTGAGATTTTCTGCATAACCGTGTGGCACCGAGGAAGTGAGGAATCAATATTTGTAAACAGCATGTATGCTACAATCGTCATGATTGTTTTAGGGAAATAAAAATCGAAACCATTTAACTTGGCTATCGCTTAAAATATTATTCAGGATGCCTCGCTATCACTGGAACGCACAACTTTCGAAATGAGAGATAGTTGAGGGACTCCCTGTCAGGGAGAGCGTTCATAAGTGTAATAGGTTTAAATCTTTCCTCCTTTAATGGGGTTGTAAATAAATGGTACTTCTCCGCTGTTTATGGCTGTGTTTATCAAACTAAGTTCATCCGAAATAGACAGCAGCCACAATCCCACGGCTTTCCACAGAGATACATATCTCGGTGCGCTTTTAGGAGCTTCTACAGCAGCAGAGAGGTCTGCAGCACTTTTCAAGTGTTCAAAAACGTTCTAGACGTAATTAAGGCAGAAAATATAAGATGAGATAGCGAGGTGCTGGACATCTAGAGCTGGACATATCGAGTCTAACCGCCACCAAATGACGGAAAAATTACTCCTGCAGTTAACTGGGCTGAATACTAGTCGGCAATATCGCCGTCTGCCACTCGTTTGGAAAGATCTGTGTTCAATTCCCGTCCACAACTGTCTAAGGATTGAGAATCCCACCAAGGCGGTAGTGGGTTTTCAAAGTTCCTTTACTTGAGGCTATAGTTAGCCCATCTAAGACGGAGGGCGTAGGATTTTATGTGTTTTAGTAGGAAATTATGCGTTTTCTATGGTCGGTCTGCCTGTTCTCGAAGAGTGAAAAATCCAGGTTTCCGGAAGCAGGAACATTAAGTCGTAGCCCAAGACAAACTAACTAGGCAAGGAAATGGGGGAAAGTAGGGTTAATTGAGGTTAAAGTCCTTCCCACTGAGATGGGATTCGAACCCAAGCTTTATCACAACATAGTGGAAGGAGAGCGATCTCCTCGGCCTATATCACAAGTTCCACCTCTGTGGAACTTGTGATATAAGCCGCGAACCTTTCAGGACTATGATCTAGCTGTTTAGCCCATTGTCCGAATGATTTTGATGATATATTTCTATCAAAATAATACCGGAAAAGCTTCCCAGAGTCGAGATCTGTGACGTTGGTAGTGAGGTTAGTCCCCATCTCAATTAGAATTAGTGCCCGTAGCCCCTTGCGCTTATTCCTAGGCAAAACGAGGCTCATGGGCCTTGTTTTTTTGTTTTTTTTTTCCCTCTCAAGACTTCAATTTTTTTTTATACAGAATATTCAGTCAATACATACCTGTGGGAATGTTTTATACAGAATATATTCAAATGCAATCGCTTACCGAATTTTTACATAACGATGATTATGCCATTAACTGTAACCTGTCCTCAAACCGAAGCTACAAGCAAGCCGGAGGTAAATTCGCAATACACCGATTCTTAAGATTAAATACTTCTCATCTGTAAATTTTTTAAACGCTATAACTGAAGGGCAGTGGGATGAAGATGTTTTATCGAGACCAGGACTGAGAGAGGAGAAAATCTTTATACTGCGTTGTGTACATGGTATCCACATATGGTCATATACGGATACAATATGCACAGATACAATATGCGCCCGCCACAGCCAGGGGCTTGACAAAGGTAAAGGGAAACATCTTCACGAAATATTCACAAAACACGTGTGCTCGTGAGTCAGCACATTTCATTGAACTCACGTGTCTCGGATATACAGTAAGTTGGTCTGTACGCAGTTTCACATGTTCATGCGCAAGCGTTCTGCGCCTCAGATGGCAAGTGGGGGGCATCATTAGGAGAGTAGACATCAGGGGCCGTACAACAACGGAACCAGTTCGGGAAGCAAGTAATTGGATCTAATGCAGACTTCTGGAGGTCAATTCCGATCGTTTTCAGGGCTTGTATTATAGGAATTGGTCGCAGATCTTGAGCCTGTTCTTCTTCTTCTTCTTCTGAAGTTGAAGAAGAGGAGTGGCTCTAAGAATAAGTGGTGGCACATGCCACTGGCATATGTCCCAGAAGGCAAGGGAGTTAATTTTGCTAACCAGCATTTTGACGGTAGTCGCAGTTCCCCTTATGCAGATTATTTGAGGCAGTCGTGAGATTTGAAGTTGATCGGCCATGCTGGTGGTCCTTTGTTGGGAGGGAAGGCGATGTTCGTGGGTTGCCCATTTCAGTATCCACCATTCACTGGCGAGGATGGGTTCCATAAGAGACGGTGCAGCAGAGGCCCCTATTTCGATGGCATACAGAACAGTAGAGTACACAACTTTTGCATCCGTTATATGAAGAAGATGTTGACGGGAAATCCAGCGCATTCGGCTTATCTTGCGCAGAACAGATTCGATGTGACTGTTGAAGCTTTGGGTCAAAAGTTACACCAAGATTTTTGAGTTATTTAAATAAATAAAAAAATATAAAAATATTTTATTTAAATAAAAATCATCGTTATACTTAACTTTATGTGATTACTCTACACTTTTTTTTATATTTTAATCTGAACTAAACTTTTATTTTTGATGTATTTTATTTCGTTTTTTGTATTCTTGCGATCAAGCTGTATCTCAGAAATGGAAATAAATAAAAAAGTACTTCTTGACATACCAAAAGTAATTTTACACTTACTTGCTCAATAACCATTTTCATTATACCCGTCCAGCTCCCATTGTCCAATTTGGTACCAAAATCCATGTTATTAGGTATGACGTACTTAATCCTGAAATAAAACAAAGTTTATCTGCAGAAATCCTTCATTTTAAGACAATTTTCTTAAGCAATTTGAAGTTAGCAGCAACAGAAAGGATTTTTGTGTGATTTATATTAAAAAGGTAGTTAAAACAAATATATCAACAATCTTGACAAATTTCAGTGGGAACTTAAGAAGTATCCCAAAGAATAAGTTCTCAAATATATGTAGAATTTTATAAAATGCTGTATAAATATTATAATATACAGACATTAGAGCAGTTCACTTTTTTAAATGTATTTATTATATTAGACGTTCCCTGTCAAACACTGGTATCTCGGCCCACATCCTACGTCTACTCTGCTAGTAAATATTAATCTGTTCTGATGCACAGCGTGTGAGACCCCCACAGACACACACTGACGCCTCATAGCCTTGTAACGCTTAACACACATCTAGCCATTATACTTTCAGGAGATGAAACATTCCCTAGAATGAACTAACCATAATTTATAAAATTGTCACATTATTGGACAACCTCCGATCACCGTGTCATCACGCTGAAAATCTCTAGGACACTAACCATAACTCCGATCCCAAGACAACTGGACAACCGATATGCAATAAACAAGGCAGACTGGAATCAGCTGAGAAGCTCCTCACAACAGTAAATGCTGGACAGCAGGACCTGGTGCTGGAAGAGGATCCGGACCACCTTCAACGAAATATTACGGAACTCATCACCAAAGTCACCAAGATAGCAATTAAGAAGAAAATTCCATCCCCAGGGGCAGTGCCCTGGTGGACTCGGGATCTGCAGTCACTGCGGAACAAGGTCATCATGCGCAGGAAAGAAGTTCAAAGAGCCCGGCGCTCTTGGCCGGAAACTGAAGTAGAAGTCATGAGACAGCGTTACAAGGCTGCCAGAAACCTGTATACGGACTCGATCAGAAGAAGCAAACGAAACTCCTGGGAGCAACTCGTCTCCAACATGGGAAACACAGACCCCTGGGGGGTGGTATATAAAGTTACCACCAGCAAACTCCCCAGGGGGGAAGTTCTTACTACTACCAGAACACCGCAGCGACTGCTTACAGCATCGTGGGAGCAGTCGATTGAAAACATCCTCAACTCCATCTTCAAGGAACAGGTTTACCCACAGTCCCAAGCACACAGCGCAGGCTTTGTAAAGAAAACGATGACTACGCCACTGACAACCAGGAACAGCCGTTCACTCAGGAAGAGCTTCAGAGCGCTGCTGCGCAGATAAAAACTAGGAAATGCCCGGCAAGGATATGTTGTTGTTGTTGTTGTTTGTTATTTGGTTTTTAGGAGCATTAGCAACTAAGGCCATATTGCTCCGTGGGCAAGGATATGCTTGAACCGGAAATCATAAAGGGTATTGTGGATTTAACACCAGGACTCCTACTTTGACTCTATAACTGCTGTCTGAAACAGGGGTACTTCCCCAAGGACTGGAAAATTGCCAGTACTAAATTAATCCTAAAAAATCCTAACAGGAACCCAACTCTTCAGACCTCCTATCGGCCCATTGCTTTGCTGTCGTTCTTCAGTAAACTCTATGAAAGACTTTTATACAAGCGGATTCAACACTACTACTCCACAGCAAACCTCGAAGCAGAAAACCAATATGGCTTCAGGCCGGGACTGTCAAGAATCGAAGACATCAGGAACCTTATAAATACTGCCAATGCATGCCAAAGTAAATAATTTCTGGTGATCGCTGTGGATTTTTCTGGGGCGTTCGTCTCCCTCTGGTGGCCGAGCGTCCTTGGCAGACTCCGCAAAGCGCATGCTCCCATAAAACTTTACAATACTATCAAAGCATACCTGTCCCAAAGAAGAATTGAAGTCATAGCGCCCATCCAAAGAATAACAAGAAATATCCATAGACGATGCCCGCAGGGGTCCGTTCTTGGCCCCCTGCTTTGGAATATAATCTTTGAAGACTTCCTTGACACAAACTTTGGGGAAATAAAGTGTCAAGCCTTCGCAGATGACCTTGCACTGATGGCGGCGGCAGACTCCAGGGCCCAACTGGAGATATAGGCAAACCATGCCTTAGAGATCCTACAACAATGGGCGGAAGAAAACTTCCTACAAATTGAACCGACAAAAACAACGTCGATACTTCTCAAAGGATCATTAAATATCAGAAGACCTCCGCAAATTAAAATAAAAGGAAAAATGATAAAGCTTACCACTCAAATGAAATATCTAGGTGTCATCCTTGACAACAATCTCTCCTTCCAACCTCACCTCAAGCAACTAAGAATAAAAATTAGAAACTACTCTGCACTGGTCGCCCGTGTTACAAGGCGTGACTGGGGCCTGAAAAAGCGAACACTCTCTCTCTCTCTCTACTATAAGGCTACATTTATACCAGCAATTTCATATGCTGCTCCCCTCTGATTCCACAAGACAGCCATGGCCGTAAATGAAAGAATTCTTGATTCAATCCTTTTAACAATAACCCGCGCATGCAGGACTGTCAGTACGCATGCGCTCCAGGTGCTGGCGGGGGTTCTCCCGCTGGACCTGGAGATTGTCAGGTGTGGCCTGTCATACTACCTATCTAAAGGGATGCCCGTCACATTCATGGGGTACACCATCGAACCTACAAATGACAGAAAGACCGAAAAGACCCGATTATTGGGGCATGCGAAGCAAGAATGGCAAACCCGCTGGACAAACAGCACCAAAGGAGAAGTGACAAGGAAATTTCTTCCGGACATACACAAAGTTTACCCTAAATCACCGCCTTGGCTCCACCCAGGTCTGCACGTCACTTACCTCCTGACGGGTCACGGACCTTTCAATGAAAAACTTGCAACCTTTCGGTTCGTGGAGGACCCACATTGTCCATGTGGGGAACGCGAGAGCTGGCAACATTTGATGCACCAATGCCCGCTGTACGACGACCTACGTGGAATCCTAATCACCAGACTAACTTACTTACCTCAGGACCAGGAACACCATCTCCTGGACAGCTTAGATGAATATAGTGCGCTCACAAAATTTGCACAAGACTTATTTGCAAGAAGGAGAACACAAATTGCAATCAATGATGCACGCTGTTAGCCCAGGGCTCCCTGTACATGAGCATCCAAACTGAACCAGGCTATGACCGTTATGGTGGGACCTCACTCTCTCTCTCTCCAGGATTGGACATCCATCGCAAAGGATAGACGATCCGTCACTATCTATGCGGATTCTACTAGACAATGATCTCTCTGGACGGGACTCTTTCTCCCATGTGCGACGCAACGACTGGACATGACCACAGCAGCTCTGCTGCAGCACGCCGCCTGGCGTTCTGAACTGGACACCCTTGCCCAGTTCACTTTTAAAACCCCATCCCAGGGAGGGGGAAGAGATGCGCCTCTGTCTCATCCCCTTCCCTGCCCCCTTCTTCTCCTAGTGGGGCTTGCTCCACTGACATTCCTGGGATCGCCTTCTCTTTGTTCACATACTTCTACCTGTTCCCCCAATCTTCAGTCTCCCCCCCCCCCTAATCTACCTTTACCGACCGTGAATGTCCCAACTGCAAGCTGCTAAACTTTAATGTGAAAAATTAACCTAACCTTCATTTAAAGCCCATCTCGGCCTTATCTAAACCTGTAGCGTCTACCCCATTTAATTTTTTTTTTTTAACATAGACCCTAGCCACTGAAATCTCAGGAAATTAGGTGACAGGACCTGCCAGAATAAATAACTGTAATGCTGGTGTACCTGGTCTGTCTCCACGGGGCCAAGTGTGGGCAACTTTGGGCCTCAGTAGGGGTCCAGCGGCTAAATGACCAGATGAACAACGGTACACGACAGTACACATGTACAAAATCTATACACTTTTAAATCTCTGGCCTCAACAGTGTTCTGTTTCACATGACAATGTATACTACGCGGAGATGGGGGAAGCCCTGGTGCCGTTTGACACGAATACACTTTACTATTGGACGACTGAAATAGTAATTAAATTTTGACAACTTTATCGATTACATTCTACATTAGATTACATGCATTTAATTATATTCTCGTTCTTTTTATGGGCGTTCGCATATATGCGCCTATTGTCTTTGTCATGTCAGTCCGCATGTAACACAAGGACTCCCAGTGGACAGATTTTCAAAATATGGTCGTTTTTAAAAATATTTGGGGAGCTATTTCAAATTTCATTAAAATCAGACAAATAAAAATCCGGCAATTATTTATTTTATGGAAAAAAGAAATTCATAGATTAAATGTGGTTTTAATGTAGTATTGCTAGCTTTATAATCCGTGCAAGTTTTGCGTGTGCTGTTATGAAAGACTTGTGAAAGTGGTGCCGCTTGGGAAGGGTTCAATATAGAGAAAAAGGAAAGAAAAAAAAAGTATACGGAAGAAAAGCAATAAATATTACACAATTAAAATTAAACTGAACGTCTAAGTTTAGAGAACGTAAAACTACAACGTTTCGTTTATAAGTATAAATAACTACATTTATTTTTCCCTTCTATTAATCACCGAAAATGAGAGAAAAAAAATCATACAAATTAAGGGGGCGGGGGAAACGAATGGCCCTACAATGTTATGCACTGCGTACTTTTCTACAATAACTTTTTTTTTAATTACACTATGTATACATATGCGTATTATCCAATATGTTCTGTGTACACAAAAAAAAAAAAAAAATTCACATCACGCAAAACAAGCACAGTCGAATACTGGCGTTGTCACCTACCACCACTGTTGATGATCAAAAGTAAACATGCAGACGTAAGAATTTCTAATTGCGATGTTTCGATTTGGAGTAGAGCATTGTGCAAGCACAAATGTGAGAACAGAATCAGAAGAAAAAAAAAAAAAAAAAAAAAGGAACAGATCGAGAACTGAAAGCCCGACCTATAAAATATCGAGGAACCGGAGAACTTTTTAGGATTATTATCAAACTTGAAAGTTGTCACAAAGCAAACTATCAGAAGCTTCAATCGGTAAATTGGAGTGAATTTTAGAAATAATTTTAATTTTTAATCGTTCAGTTGTGAACTGCGAGAGAAAGAATTCGTATCATATCTCGAAAGAAAAGGGAAGGTTGATGATCTTCAGAAAGCCAGCCATGGTATTCAAAAACCATGGCTGGTTTTTCATCCGGAAAATAAGAAAACACCATAAATTATCTTCATTTCACAGATGACAATATAGTAATGTTCCATGGCCTTAGTTCAAGGCCGACCAAACAGACAGGTCACGAAGCGACAAAATCGAGCTTAGGTTACGTGATAGATTCAGTCTGAGAAAAAGGTAATATTCTTTATAAAGTTCTAGTTACAATTCTTGAATTGTAATATTATACCGTTATATATTAATCATTATTACAGATCATACACATTTTACTTCAGTTGAAATCACAAAAATAGTTCCAGCTGTATTATTTTTATTATAGTTATAGCAAGAAATAAGATCAATTGATTTTTTTAAACATCAGGATTAATTTTTTTTATCGTCCTATCATACTTTTGAAGCAACATATAAATTTTATATTTTATAAAAAATATTCAGTGAAACCAAGTCGTGACAATTTTTATGACAATCGCGCATATCAAAAAAAGACAAGGTTAGGCGACTTTCTGAAGAGATGCAAGCATCCTTGGCACCCAGCGAGAACTAAACTTTGACATAACCTTGGTTCGTCCATTGCTGATGGGGAATGGTCAACACCGTTCCTTCCAAAATATTACATTCTCTGGTAATCGCAAACATTTTAATAAGTATATCCTACATAACTGGATCTTCATTTTTCGCACATCTCTGTTGGTTTGCCGGGTCATCTATGGATTCTCAACCCCATTTAAACTGCTTAGACCAAACTTTTATTCAGAAAAGGCAGCATCACCAACGTAGCTTTCATGAATAAGTTTTTGATAATTTAAGTAATTCTCTTATCAAAAATTTGATGACGTCCAATGCTCCAATTTGGTGACATCGTGTTTTCCTTTGGGTTGATACTTTAAATTCCTTCTGGTCACAGAAGCATTATACGCAAATGGGATACAGACATTTATGTGAGTATGATAAAGCTACATAGCAGGCATATTTATAGTAGAGTCAAGGTAGATAAATTACTAACGCCTCTCGTATCTGGGCACACGAAATGTTATGCAATACTACGAATCCCTTCTCAGATTTCCAAAAGTAATCTTCACGACTGGTAAGAGAGGCGGTATCTATTGATTCTGGAAGGATCTTATTGCATATTTCCATCCTCAACTCTTTCTCTGCTAATAGCCAGTAATACGTTATTACTGGTAGTACAAAGTATATCATTAGGAACATACTTAACAGAAAATTCAACTTATAGATTGTAATAAAAATCAACATTTAAGTGTTCTGGCATAAGTTCTTCAGCATGGATCTAAAGATTTTAAAGGAATACCTGGCATTATTAATGAAAAATTTTGATTAATTTTTAAACCTTTGGTTTTGTTCACTTAACAAGAGGTTGAATTAATCTACTGAACAGTAATGGATAATTTAAAAATGGTGTAATTTATCTCATTGATTACCTGACACTAAGAAATTCTCCCACAAGTTCCACGAGTCTCGTGGTTAGGCTTTCTTTTCCTACTATGATTCCTTTCTCGTTTGGTCCTGCGTTGGTATACGGATAAACCTGAAATTAAAAGGCCATTTCACTTATACACGCTATTCATAAGCAAAAACTAAGTTTGGAGTATTATTTGTTACGCATGTGAATTAGAAGGTGTAGAACACAGTTTTTGTATTATATTTAAAATTCTGTGGAAATTAATATTACTCCCGACAATACAATCCTTGAAAAGTAAAAACGCAGGCCATTCTTAAATCCTTTGTTCAAACTTAAGGAAATGTCTTTTCTTTTCTATTTCAACTTATTTTAGATAAAAGGATTTTAAACGAATTAGAAAATCCCACGCTCGTCCGTGCAGTCAGAACCTTGTACAGTAGTAGTTTTTTTTTTTATAAATACACTCACAGGTCGGCATTTAATTGCACCAATTCCAGTATATAGGAAAATACGAGTAGATGCAAAAGTTGATTCTTTTGCATCTTAGATTATTTCAGATTATTCCTCTGAAATAATTATTTCAACCAGTGCGGAACGCCTGTTTTATTACGGTTACAGTTCCTTTCCTTCTTTTCTATAATTATGCTGAACAAGTTACTATTTGGCCCCTGCAAGCGAATGTTTCTTCATAAGATGAAGACTACACAACAATCTTCGTCATGCCTTGCTGCTTGCCCAATTTTCTGTAAGCAGAATCGCCTGGCAGTTTGATCATTTCATTGTGAATGGAGAATGAATAGTTCCAGCAGTCCTTTCGATTTCAACCCGCAAATGTTCTTTTCTGTCTTCGGAGTTATCTGACAAAGAACACCGGGCGAAGCGCTTCGAATATTTCTCGAACAACGTCAGTACATTTCTGGTCAGTGGCATGGTGCATTTTCCTCATAGAAATGGGCTCACCAATTGAAAAACAAAATGAATATTGAAATGTTCATTTTGTTCTTAAACATGTCCAAGGCTTTGGGAACATATCCAACAACGCGTCCAACAGGTTTCGGTTCGAGTCTCGTTATAGACTGAAGGAATTTCTAAATCCTCTTCAATCACGACTGTGGTTTGCCGATTTCAAGCGAAAGGAGCAGGGTTATCCGATAAATTATTTCGGGTTTTTCAGCCTATACAACAAGCAAATCGGTTCCTTAAACAATTACTTGTACAGACATAATGTGACTTAGCCTAAGTTGCTGTGAGCTTAAACCAACAAAAGCATCACCACATAGGAACAACGTTTGCGTAAACCACAGCCATCAGGCGTTGCTGCACAGGAATCAAGGTTCACAGGAATTAACAATAACCTCGCTGCTAGTATATCGCATGGCCACCAACGGCTAGTGTTGAATGCAATTCCATTACATAGGAGAAAACAACAGGAGGATGCGAATCACTTTTCGCAGCATCATTCAAAAGATTCAGATAAAGCAGCCGATTCTTCAGTCGTTCGTCGTGGTGCACATTCACGATGTTTGTTTGGGGGGGGCGCCCTTTTAAACTCCAGTCAATTGAGGGTTTCACCATTGGTGAGGCTGAGGAGTTGTGAATTAATCCCTGTCACTCTCCGGTTAACCAGAACAGGTAGTATCTCACTGATGGAGTGACCTCTCACTGTTACCCACTTCACACTACGACCATATCTGAATGCTAAACTACAGCAACGATATGCACAGCGGTTTCTTAACAGCATCAGCAGAAAATATGCTGATATTATTAAGAAAGTATTCGTATTCAAGTGATGGGTATCCGTGCAAATAAAATGCATTTGTAGATGTTATACTATTTAATTACTTAAAATTACATTTCTACGCAAATCAAGGAAAAGTACAGAAATTCCACTCTAAAAAGCAAATGTACAGCAAATGAAAACATTAAACGAAGATTGCTGTATTTTCAGTTAAAAATTTAATTGTACACTTACTGCTATTACCCCCACTTTCATTTCCTTTCCTACGAACTGTTTCATTGGTTGAAAAAGAATAAAATTCTTCGTAAATTCCTTGTGGTATTCACTCCAGCTGGTTATTATACCAATGCCATTGGATCTTCGTCCATATATGTGGTAACTGTCATTAGCAGGATACTGCTGTAACAGAAATACCAATTAATCACCAAATATACTTTCACTTTATAGAGAATGCTGATTGCGAAAAATCTATTGAGTATACTCAAAAGATTCTTCCCAACAGAAATTCATTAACAGAGTTAGTATGAATTGAAATAGATATTTGTTGTGCGCGTGTTTTTTTAAGTCAATAAAGCAGTCAAAATAGCCAGTAAAAAGATTTCTATTTTCATTTTGTGGCTGGGTTAGCTGGTCTTTGGACAGAGTTTTTCCTGCAGAAAACTCAAGTTTTCGTCCTACAAGGTTAAAAACACACAAATAAATAAATAATGAATAAAAATAAATAATATTTTGCAAGTTGTACAATGGATCTAATAGTGACTAGGGTTTATGTATCCCTTATGGAATCCTCCAAAGGAATGGGCAAGTTTACAAGTAAAGTGCCTTTCAGAGATGTTCTGATTTGGTCTCCAGATGGATACATGACTTTGTTTATTTACCAATGTGTAACATGCGGCACAATCATTAGCTTCTTAACCAGCTATATAAAGCGCTGAATCTTCACTTGAATTGTGTATTTTTGTTAAAACGAAGTCTCTCCTGAATCCCGTATTTTGCAGTGGTGTGAATTCACAAGAGCAAATGCACCAAATTCTGTTCCTTTACACTACCATGAACTGTAAGTTAGCCTAATAGGTAGAGGGATGGCAAGTGTCGCTAAGCTCTACAGAAGGCTCTTATTAAAATGGTAAATAAGTGGACACCATTAATTTAATATGTGGAATGTCAGAACATTTAGAAATAAAGGTGAAGAATAAAGGAAAAGTTTTGAAGAAGAATACAGTAAAGGGGGAATCTGTCTGCAGAAAATAAAATGGAAAGGGGGAGAGAGTCCCGTTGGATATTTGGAGATATTTTTAAAGGTCCCTTCAATCGGGGTTGAAGTTAGCCGATCTCAGGCAGAGAAAGTAGGGTTCTGCCCGCGAGTTATTTTAGTTTTTCAGCCCTCTCAATATGCAAATCGGCCAGTAGAGATATATGATGCAGTGGCACAATATGGTCTAGGTTGTTGTTCAACCGTAAGGGAGTGGAAGAAATTATTTTATTTATGAAGTGCAAAATAATAATAAAAACAAAAATAACAAATACTGCAAAATTTCGTACAATTTATGAAAATTGTGCAAATAAGGTAAAAAATTTATAAATAAAAAAATAAACACAATGCAATCGATTATTTTTTTAGTATTAAGTCATGTCTTCTTAAATGATGCCGATGTATCAAAAATGCCAATCTATAATAAAATCATAGACCAGAGAAATGTGTCATAGTCCTCCACCCCATTGTTTTATTGAGAAAAAAACTTAGTAAATTAGTGTTGAGGTTAGTGGATCAGCCTGAGAGAACGAAAGAATGAAACGAAAGAGAATGAAAGAAAAGGTCGTGTAGGCTGACCGTCATTAAGGTCAAGAAAGGATTGAAGAAAGAGTTAGCGAAAATTTCGCAACAGATGAGAATGTCTTACAGCACAGTAAATATTTATCGAAGTGATTTGTCTGCATATGCTTACCAAACTCAGCTCAGCCAGCCACTAACACCAAATGAGAAAGAGTGGTGTGTTCAGTTTGCCACGGAATTCAGTGAGGCTTAGGGTGAGTGAGAGACATCGATCCTACGTTATGAACAAATGTTTGGTTTTCTGACGAAGCGCACTTTCATTCATTTATTCATTTTTCCCTGAACCGCAGTCAACTGAAATGTGTCTGCTACCACACTCGCGCGTTGCCCAGTCGGCTACGTCATGCCGAAGACACACCCAAACACGACAAAACAGGTACGCAGTCGTCAAATTTCTTCGACCATTGTACGCGTGTCTGCATCAAAGTCGGAAAGTACATGAGAAATCAGATGCATCGACCTTACTGACCCAGTGAAGTGGAAGTGAATGCGTACAAGTGTACACATAAATTAATAGAGGTGGTTGGCAGCGATGCAGCCCGATTTATCAGTGCAAAAGTTTCATTTGAAAACCGTGAAATTTCCACAAAAAAAATGTGCTCTCACTTATGAAGGCAGTGAGAATAAATTATTCGCAAAGGCATGTAAAATTAAAGGGTTATGCAAATACTTTATATGCATTACAAAATCGGGGGAAATGTAATTAGGGAATACAATCTGAATAACAAACGAAACATATTTATGCATCGCAAAATGAGAAAAACGATTTATAACTTCATTAATCAGAAAATAAAAAAATACACAATATTTACATGAGACAATATAATAGCGTAGCTTAATTTAATTTATTAAATTAAGCTACGCTATTAGATTTACCATATTTACATTTAATGGGCAAAAAAAGTCAGAAATAAACTAACATTTCTCTATTACCCGAAGCGAAGTTATTCGGTAACAGTAAAATATAACAACGTACAGATGTGGCGCCCTCTCAAAGAAAAAATAGATATGAAACATACAGAATGAGGAAAAGCGACTGAATGATAATTCCAACTTTGCTTGATAATCAGTACAATTGGGGCTTAGAGGGGAACAGGTATCCTGTGTGTTATCAGACACTCAGCCTAAAACACTGATGGATCCAATATCTCTCTATTACAGAAGATTTAGGAGAAGTCCGGTTGGCCTGCCTCCCTAAAATCCACTCATGCACACCTTCTCGATGGTAAGCCCTGTTACGTCACTTAGCTGGCAACGAACGTGTAGAGTGGTTCTCTTCAAGACGCCTGGTCAGCGTGAAGAGGAAAAGACCAAACCCTCCAGCAATGAGAGCACAACAATACAAATGGCCCTCAGTCCCCAGCAGCTTTCACTCTCCCTCTTACGGCAGCGAGAGGATCAGAGTGGAAGCAGAGGGTGCTAAGAATCTCTGGGTACGACCAGGCTGCCATGCACGGAAATTGAACTTGGCCTGTTATAACGTACGATCACTCATCGGTGAAGAGAGGATATTAGAGCTGGAAAAGGAATTAGAAAATGTGAATTGGAATATCATCGGTTTGGCTGAAACAAGAAGAAGAAATGAATCACTTATAAGTTTATCAAGTGGAAATCTGCTGTACACCAATGGAAACAGTGAAAGGAGTGAAGGTGGAGTTGGGTTTCTGGTCCATAAAGATTTTAAAAACAACATTTTGGAATTCAAAAGTACATCACCAAGGGTGTCAAGACTAATACTCAAGATTTCTAAGAGGTACAAGCTAAAGATTGTAATGATTTATGCACCAACATCGAGCCATGATGATGAAGAGGTTGAAGAAATGTACACTGAAATTGAGAGTCTTCTAGATGAGCAGAAAACCCACTACACTGTTATTATGGGGACTTCAATGCTAAGGTTGGAAAAAGACAAAACAGCGCAGAAAGGGGAACTATAGGAAATTTTGGAATTGGTGAAAGAAATAAAAGAGGTGACAGACTTGTGGAATTTGCAGAATCTCAAGGAATGTCAGTAATGAACACTTTTTTCAAGAAAAGGGTGAACAGAAAGTGGACATGGAAGAGTCCAAATGGATTAACAACTAATGAAATCGACTTCATCCTCACTAACAGAAGATATATTGTGAATGATGTTACCGTCCTGAATAAGGTAAATGTTGGAAGTGATCATAGAATGGTAATATGTACACTTGATATAGATGTAGGAAAGGAAAGGAAAAAACTGACTCGAGTAAATAATACAAAGGTCTTTGAGATAACAGAGGAGGAGAAAAAGCAGTATGTACTGGAACTTAAGAACAAGTTTGAGCTTCTGCAGACTGCTCAGGACCAAGATATCGACGAGGAATATTACAACTTTCTGAAAGTGATAAAGCCCAAGAAACCTATAGGGAAACAGAAATCCAAAGAAGAAAAAATTAGTCAAGAAACACTTGTCATGATGAACCAAAGACGACAAATGAAGAGCAAGAAAAACACTGACAGGGAGAAAATTGAGTATACTGAGTTATGCAAAGCCATTAGAAAGAGACTCAGAGAGGACATAAGAAGATTTAACACAAGAAAAGTAGAACAAGCATTAAGGGAAAACAAAGGATTGAAATCAGCAGCCATGAGCAGTAATACAGAAAGACAAATGATACTGAAACTGAAGAATAGCGATGGTGTACTTATAAACAGCAGAGAAGGCATAATTCAAATAGCAGAAGACTACTATAGAGAATTATACAAGGAGCGAGGGAATGATACCAGCAGTGGGGAAGATGGATTGCAAAGTAGCAACACATACGACATACCCGATATTCTTCCTGATGAGGTAGAACATGCATTGAAGAAAATGAAGAATCGGAAAGCCCCGGGGGAAGATGAAGTTACTGTAGAGTTGCTAAAATTGGGAGGAAGAGACATAACACAAAAACTGGCAAGGCTCTTCACAAAGTGCATTAGAAAAGGTGTGATGCCTAAGCAGTGGAATAATGCAATCATAGTTTTGCTGCATAAGAAAGGAGATAAATCAGAAATTGGAAATTATAGACCAATTAGCTTGTTATCCCATATCTACAAGTTGTTCACAAGGGTCATTACTAACAGATTAGAAAGAATACTTGATGAGAATCAACCGAAAGAGCAAGCTGGCTTTAGGACAGGATTCTCAACTATGGATCACCTTCACGTAATATCACAGCTAATGGAGAAAGCAAATGAATATAAAACACCATTATGCCTGGCATTTGTGGATTATGAAAAGGCATTTGACTCCATACAGCATAAGGCAATGTTTGGGGCACTGGAAAGACAAGGCATAGATACTCCATATATTATGATTTTGAAGAAAATATATGAGAGTGCTACATCCTTTATTAGACTAGACAAAGACAGTAGGAAATTTAAAATCGAGAAAGGAGTTCGACAAGGAGACACAATATCTCCGAAGCTGTTTACTGCTGCCCTTGAGGAAGCTTTCAGAAGATTAGACTGGTCGCAGAAAGGAGTCAATGTGAACGTTGACATTGTGGTCATAAGCCACGATCCCAAAGAATTAGAGGAAAATCTTAATCAGTTATGCACAGTTAGTAAGGATTTTGGACTAAAGATGAATATGGCTAAAACAAAAGTAATGATGAACAAGTATGCCACGGAAAGGGAAATAATGATTGAAGGAGCAGTAATTGAAAAGGTGGAGTCATATACTTATCTGGGACAAGTTATTAGCTGTAATAATGATAAATGGCTGGAAGTCAAGAGAAGAATAAATTTTGGATGGATAGCATTCAGGAAATATAGTCACATACTGAAGAGCAATATCCCAGTTTGTCTGAAACGTAAAATAATGAATCAATGTATACTCCCCACCATGACTTATGGAAGTGAAACTTGGGCACTCACCAAAAGAATGGAAGAGAAGCTAAGAACTACACAGCGAAGAATGGAACGAATTATATTGGGAATCAGACTGTTAGATAAGAAGAGAAACACATGGATTAGGCAGCAAACTCAAGTAAAGGACATTCTTATCAAAACTAAAGAACTAAAATGGTCTTGGGCAGGACACATAGCTAGAAGACATGATGACAGATGGACTAAGAAAATAACAGAATGGTACCCAAGAGGAGCTAGAAGAAAACCTGGAAGACAAAGACGGAGATGGATAGATGAAATTCATGAGTTTTTGAGTAGTAAATGGATGGCCAGTGCTCAAAACAGAAGGAACTGGAAAGTTGCTGGAGAGGCCTTCATCCTGCAGTGGATTGAAAATGGCTGATGATGATGATGATGATGATGACAGATGTGGCGCCCTCTCAAAGAAAAAATAGATATGAAACATACAGAATGAGGAAAAGCGACTGAATGATAATTCCAACTTTGCTTGATAATCAGTACAATTGGGCCATTCCATAAATATGGAATATCATTAATTTATCGAAAACAAACTAATTTGAAGAGATGACATAATTACGTAATCAATATTGACAAGCAAATTAAATACATAATATTTATTTACGCAAATATGCTCCCATTAAAATGTAGAGAAATGTTTGTCTAAATTGATTAAGGCCGCACATGGATTTAAGTACAGTACATGGCCATATGGCAGTCTCATAAGGAAATGGTGGTCATCAAGCGCATGCCCAACGGGTATGCTATCGGGAATTAAGGGTGAAGTTAATAACAGCTAAAAGAGTTTAAATTTAATTCGGAAAAGTTTAAATCAGCAGTCGAATTGCTTTAATAAGAATACAGAAGAAGGTTTACGCTGAAATATCAATCAATTCTTTTCTTTCTCTCCCTCTCGAAAAAGAGAAAAGAAAAGGAAATGAAATAAGAATAATAATGATTAGGCTGATTTTAGCCGCAATTGTTTGTTTTCTTGTGAAATCAAATACTTTTTACTTATTCGATTTATTATTTTTTATTATCCAACTTACCTGCCTCGAAGAGCATTTAATGATGATAACTTGGGGATGTACAAAATTTGGAACGTCCATAAACGGCAGTTCGTTTCCGTTAAACTTTACGGAAGTAAAGATTAACCATCGAAGAACTCCTCGAAAGTTTGCAAACTTGAACTTAAAAAAGAGAGAACACTAAGTGAAGGCAAGTTACGTACGCAGAGAATTACATTTTAAGCGTGTTCGATTTTTTCTTAAATTAATGATTTTTAATTTTCTGTGATTAATAGAAATTAAAAGTAAATATAGGTATCTCCTTATCAATTAATTACTAAGATTATAATTTTATAGAACACTTAAAACTGTCGAAATTTAAGTTATACGGGTAGCAGTAATCTGAGATTACTGTTACCCGTGTAAATTACCTTGCGTTTGTCAATGTTAATCTTCAACTGATACTTAGCCCATCTGCGTAATATATCTAGATATTGTTGTAGTAGCGTACCCTGATTACTGTCATTAACCACCCTTCTGACCGCTGTCTCATCTGGAAACTTGGACATTAGGCCTGCTATGCCTTCATAAATATCCTTAATAAATAAAGAAAACAACACTGAACCCGGGACTAGACCCTTGGAGACTCAACTAATAACATTTGTCCATGAAGTGCAGTGTTCATTAATAATAACTCTGTCTTCTCCCACTTAACCAACCTATCGTTGGGAGCATTTGGGTTTAGCAAAGTCGCTGTCGGTAACTGTTGCATGACATCGATACACCACAAGAATATACGTTGTGTAAATTAACCTTTCATTGCTGAACTCTATAATAAAACTTGTTGGAATTTTTGAAGCTGAAATACTTCTACAGCGAACATAGTAAAGTTACCATATATCTTTCAGTCATTAGCAGTATGCTGCATCAATATAATATACAACATATACTGTGTTATTCAGATGAAACCTGTTTCAGCAGACAAAACATCACTTCATGGCTTCTGAGTACATCAAGGACATGATCTGACTTGCCTAAACATCGACATCTGTTGAAGGCTTATTTATCATCCTGCCTTCTTGATGTACCTACATTACAACCATTTTGTGTTGTACAATAGCTTATTAGAATCTATAATCTGAGCATTCGATGGAATCTTTCATTGCAGTCGTAGTTGATCTATTATCATTCCACTGTGAATAGCAGTCACATTTTCTGATAATCTGTCCTGCAGTCTATGGCCAGTTTCGCCGAGGCAATTAGAGATGCTGACGTTGGATCTTGCCTTACCGGAAACAAAGCGGAAGCTTCTCAATGGCTATGAACCCATAGAAAGCAGTTGACCAGTGCAACTTTTACGTGTAAGCACCCTTAGCATTGGAATCATGACTGCTAGTTTCTTTCTCATGGGAAAAGTGATGCGACAATTACCTTTCAAAATTCATAGATGGTCGGACAGCCATAAGAAAACCATTGAATAAATTCCAATAGGACCGGGGATTTACCGCATCATAGAGTTTCTGCTGTCACTTAACTACATTGATTTGAATTTATTTATGTAACTGTTAGCTGGTTTAAATACTACATTTGAAATTTCGCTTAGGTCCACCGTGTACATTCAGAACTGTGCGCTCAAGATAAATGTTATTATGTTAAATTTAATATTTAGATATTAAATAGATATTTAGATATAAAATTAAATCACTACTTTAGATATTAAATCTAAAATAATGTTAGATTTAGTATGCAAAGGTTACTCCAAGCGATTCATTGAAGCATATGTTTGGTTTAATTTATATATTGAGTGTTTTATACATATATTTGAATAATGTTTTAAATAGTTGAAAACGGAATCTTTAAAATTATAAAGCAAACATCAGAGGCAACAGAAAGCATATTCCTCTACATGATGCTTGAAATATAAAAAGAAATTAGAATAAAAATTAAATAAAAATCACGCCAGCAGCATGGCAAAATAGTAGAGCGAAAAATAGCTAAAATTAAACATAATAATTAAACCAACCGGGAGGGAAGAGGAGGGTAACAAGAGTAAAAATATTGTAGCAGAAACTCTCCAAGATTTAGAAAATCTAAATGAAAAATAATAATCAATTAAATTTTGGATGCCAATTAGATAGAGATTTAACGGCGCCCCCTTTGATGGACACTAAGTCTAAATTGTGTGAAATATCACCAACAGAGATGTACACCAACTACAGGATGTTTCATAAAGGACGCAACCGTCCTTTATTAGGAATTTTAACAAATCACACAAAGGGAAATAAATTACACATATTTTTATCTTTACAACGGAAAGAAATTACACAACCTTTACAAAAAGTGATGGAAATGGTTTCAACTAGCCTGGATGCAGGTTCGTACCCTTTTCATGACATTTGCAGCCACCTTACATAATGTTTGCAATCTCTTTTTCAATGTTAGCCTTCAATTCGTCAAGAGTATGAGGATTGTTGTGAAACACTTCACCTTTTAATTTTCCCCAAAGAAAAAAATCTGGAAGAGTAAGATGTTGAGATCTTAGGATAACTTCCTTCGGATGAGAAGATAACTTCCTAATCCGCTCACCAAGATTTTCTTGGTGAGCGAATTAAACGGTTATTCAGATCATCCAGAACGTTCGCAGTTAACAGTGATGGCAGGTCGCACCATCTTGTCGAGACCAACATTCTCGTTCATTCACCCCCAGCAATGCAATAAACTATTGGATTATGTCACGATAACCTTCTCCATCCACAGTTTTGTCAAAAAATATAGTCCCTATAACACGACGGCGCGAGATGGCACACCAAACCCCAATTTTCAGGGTATGTAATCGTCGTGATACGCATGTAGGTTTTCACTGGTCCATATTATGCTGTTCTGACTATTCACATAACCATCCAAGTGGAACCAAGCCTCGTCACTAAAATAAACACAATCCAACACCTCAATTCCATTTTCATCCATAAAAGAACGAAACCAACGATAATACCGTACACGTTTTTCATGGTTAGGTCCCCTCAGTTCCTGAACGACACCAATACGGTAGGCATGCAATTTTAATTTGTTTGTAGCCCTGAAAACAGTAGTTGGTGACAGTGCGGTTTGAGAAGATAACTTCCTAAGCGATTTTCTTGGTGAGCGGGTTAAACGTTCATGCAGATCATCCAGAACGTTCGCAGTTAACGGTGATGGCCGGCCTGGGCTTTTTTTGTCCTCCACACTCGCAGTCTCACGAAATTTCGCAGTTATACGCGATATTGTTGACGTGTTGGGGACAAACGACCGACGAAATTTCATCTGAAACTCGTCTTGCCCACGTTTATAAGATTTATACGCGAAGACTCCACAATAAACACACGCTCATTCTTGGAAAACGACATGGCCGACACAACACAACGGACTGGATACCTGACAGGGACTAATGCATGTTACGGTCATTCAACTGCTTACCTCGGCTAAGCTTGG
Source organism: Mastigoproctus giganteus (assembly GCF_048544385.1). Classification (NCBI taxonomy): domain Eukaryota; kingdom Metazoa; phylum Arthropoda; class Arachnida; order Uropygi; family Thelyphonidae; genus Mastigoproctus; species Mastigoproctus giganteus. The sequence continues at coordinate 134,816,984 of NC_143578.1, read as the reverse complement.
GTGCAATGCTACCACCGACACTTCAAACTTGACATAACATTTGCCTATCCGTAAATTGTACCTTCTTCATTTTTGGGTTGCGTCCTTTATGAAACACCCTGTACAATAAAATAAAACAAAAATAGACTGACCATTATGCCCCATCTCAACAGAGGACTACAAGGTCAATAATGGTCAGGGAATCACTGCATTTCAATGTTTTATATATATATATATAAACACTCAAAATTGTTTCTTGCATAACAGTACTGTTATGCAAGACTCGTGAACGTGATGTCGATTGTGAAGGGATATCAGTGGGGATTTAAAACGTTTTTAGACCAATATAGATCGCAAAGGTGTGCATGAACGACATTATTGCCAATATGTGCTTTGACTCTTCTTGTATGTTCACAGAAAATTTTTCATGTTTGTAACAATATTCTTCTCCTTTACAGAGGGCGCTGAAGTGTGGAAAGTGAATGAAGATGGCCGCTTTTGAGAGAATCAAGCACCATGCAGTCTTCGTTTAAAGGGAATGTCGTCGAATGAAATTCATAAAGACATGCAGCAAACATTAGGGGAATCTTGGCCTTTAAACGCCACGGTCAAAAACTGGGTTGCAGAATTTAAGCGTGGACGAGAGAGTGTTGGAGATGCACTGCGCAGTGGGAGGCCTGTTACCGTGTCGAGACCTGCAAATGCGGATGCCATTCACGACCTGATCATATGAGACTGAAGAATAACATCGAAGTACATTGAGACAATAATCAATATCTCTCATATGCGACTCACAATATTGTGATGAATGTTTTAGGAATGAAGGTTTCTTCGAGGTGGGTCCCTAATGCACTGACTGCATATTATTCATGGGAAAGAGCGAGGTGTTGTAAGGAGATTGGGTAGCATTTTGAAGCTAAAGAAGCTCATTTTGGGGGCGGTATGTCACTATGGACGAAACACGAGTGCATTATTTCGACCTGAAACAAAAGAACAATCGAAACACTGGAAGCATCCCTCTTCTCGCCCTCCTAAAAAGTTCCTGGTGTAAAAGTCGGGTGGGAAAGTTCATGGTATGTCTTCTAATTTGCTATTGTTGTTGTAGGATTTTATGAGCATCAGCGACATGAGGTCGATTTTCTGTTTGCTGGACGAAAAACTCGAGTTTCCGGGAGCAAAAACCATGCTACTCTCGCCTGAGACCGACTAACTCAGCCACGTTGTGAAAGAGATCCATAAAAATTCCTCCCATCATCGATGGAACTCGAACTCAGGTGTTTTTCTACCTGGTGTGGGGAGGATGGCGATTCTACCAACTCTACTACCCACGAGGGCCCTCTTCTGAGATGCAGAGGGAGTGATCATGGTTGATATCTAAAAAGGAGGTGGCACTATCAATGCCGAGTATTATTATAACTTACTGAGACATTTCCACTTGCAGTCTGCCAAACCCCATGTACTTTTTCTGAGAGAATCTCAGTTGTCGGTTGATTCAACTACTGCTCATCTCAGATGCCCAAATTATTCGTTGTATGATTCCTTTCGCCTCAAAGGTGGTACTTGTGCATATGTCTGTTCTGATATTCCCTGTCAGAGACTTGACAATTTGGAATCTCCTCTCTTCGATCTTCTCTGGCTTAAAATCTCTCTACCTCATTGTGCCAAATTCATCTGTTGTCTCTACCGTTCTCCCAACTCCACTAATCACTTGGAGCTCTTTGACTTAGATATGGTGCAGATCAAATTTCTGTTATCTACGCAGGACTATAACTGTATAGCTTCAAAGAAGGATGAATAGTATAACTTAACTTTAACACCTTTAACAAGTTTAGAATTAATTAAAAAATAACTTTTACCTTGTCCATAGTTGAGGTAATCGTTGACAGATTGCTTCGAAAATGCATGACGTAAACGACACCAATGTTCTCCAGATACGACCTCATCTCAAAGGAATTAAGTGACTGAACTTTCTTTTCGTCCATGATCATTGACTTAATGGCATTTTCCGAAAGAAGTCTCGCTACATTGCATAATCTCAAATTATCTGTATAAAAAGAGACACTTGAAGTTAATTAAAATAAGAAATGTTTCTTTTGTGTTCTGTCCCAGAACACAATGACAAAACTTTAAAATCCAAATAAAATAAATGTTAATTTTAATAAAAATGAAACGAATATAGAAATTTATTTTTTGCATTGCTTTTGTATTTGAGTACTGTTATTCGAATGGTATAATTAGATCTTACTGAAAGCATACACTAAATCATAACTTCATTCATGTGCTCTTTCACAATATATGGAAAAAAACTTCGGTTCAATTCCCGTTGCTTGCTGAGGTTGACGAATACTTCCCATTGAGACCAAGGAACTTTTAGGGCAGAGTCAGTCCACCTCGGCGAGGAATCACCAGAACTCCGACTTTTCAACCCTCACAACAAGCAAACGAATCAAAGAATACACGCAATGTACAGACATGATATACTGATGCTTCATTCACTATGTGACTTCAGCGCATATTCTATATATAAAAAAAAACACCTAATCCCTTTACGACTTAAGCTCGCCCTAATTTTTTTTTAATAAATGATATTATTTAATAGTAAAAGTTATATTATTAAAACTGAGTAATTAAAACAAGGTAATGTTGTGAAGCACGATAGTTGTGTGACTTCAAATTGTACAGGGGCATTTATTCGCAAGTCGAAGAATTTGTAAAACTTTTTAACCACGCTCATATATGTAAGCAAAAGTATTGAGACAATAACAGAAAAAGGAACGGTTTAAGATCAGATTTTAATAGTATCGAGACCCTGTTTTAGTGGGGAGAACACGGAATCTTTGGTGGAACACTTTTCGCAATTTATAACGAATGTCGAAGTATTTCTCCAGCAGAGAAGACTTTTTAATAAAGCAAGTGATGCTGGCTTCCATGGACGAGTTTTCGCACGCATTTCTATTACAATCCATAATGGTACTACGGAGTACAAATCATAACCGTGGGCGGGTCAGTCCAATGTCACGTTATTATCCCCAAACCAGTCACACCGAGCTATGTGACAGAGTAAACTATCCTATTGGAAAACCAAAGTTCCTGCGCCATTGATATCGACATATAGATAACATCTGCACGTAAAATCAATTTTAGAGGGGGACTAGACACGTGACTTTTTAGAAGGACATCCTAATATAGTTTGCATAATACCCGATCTAAAATTATAATAAAATACTGCAATATTCTGCGCTTATAGTTTTAATAATATATACGGCACAGGCATTTACTCGTATTAACCAATTATTGAATTTTAATGTCGGTCAGTGCGAGTAGAATACTTAATGACTTTAAGAAATGCATAATCATTTGAGACACAATGGTCGACCTACAGTCACCTTGTCGCTTTTGCTATAGCTTGCACGCAGCTTCGGGGGGGGGGGGGGGGGGGATTTCGCTTAATATCTGAAATTTATTCGCGTGCGGAAATAATTGAAAGTTTACACTAGATAAGTCAGTTAGTGTTCTACTGTTTCAGAGATAGCGGTACTCGCTTTCTTTAGCATTAGTTGGTTTTGTAGGGCTTTAGACGCATCAGCAACTTAGCCATATTGCTTCGTACATAAAATGTCTGTAAATTGCGTGCATTCTGTGGTTGATTTGCTATTTTTCTGGATGAAAAATATGTTATAGCACGCCTGAGACCAACTAATAATTCAGCCACATTGTAAAAAATACCCTTAAAATTCCTCGTTTCATTCACTGGATTGGAACACAGGCCTTTTCCCCCCGGCGTGTGGAAGATGGCGTGATCATACCAACTGTTCTACGCACAAGGGCTTAGTTTTAGTATTATTCGTAGTAAATGATACATGAAGCAAGCTTATAAAGCATCAGCAAAAAAAAAAAAAAACATTCCAACATCACATATCAATCCCCTCCAATAATTTGTCTAGTTCTTCCTTCAATTTATTCAAACTACCCACTTCCACACTAACAGATGCAAGTTAGTTTCGACAATGAACTACCTGCTGGCTAAAGGTGAATAAATGTGCTACTTTGGCACATTTATTCTGCAACCATCCTAACTCAATTTGAATGTGTAGTCTGAGAAGGAAGAAGAATGCTATCACCATCGAGCTCGCTCAACCCATTCAACACCCTAATCAGATCTCCTTGCAGGTGCCTAGTCTCCAGACACTGCAATTTCGGACCGAAGCCTTTTTTTTTTTATAAAACCACACTTTTGTTCCCGTCAACAATGTCCGTTGCCCTTCCCTGCACTCGTTCCAGGAGATCAACGTCCTTCCTAAAACGAGGCCTCCAGACTTGTATGCGGTACTTAAGGTGCGGCCTAACCATTGTCATGTACAATGAAATAATTACATCCTTATCCCTGATAGCTAAGTTCCCGTATATCATCGACAAAACCCCATAAGCTGTGCTGCAAGTCTCTCCGCACTGCTCACAGAACTTCATATCTGAATGCGCAATTACCCCCAGGTTTTTAATTTTCCACTGCCATACAGTTGGTACGTTAATCAGAGTATGGTGCCACATGGTGTATTAATCGGGGATTGCTTCTACCCATATGCAGTACCTTTCATTTGTCAATGTTAAATTTCAACTGCCATTTCTCAGCCCATCAAACTAATTTTTCTAGATCTTATTGTAGTAGCTTGCCTTGATTACTGACATTAAGCACTCTGCCAACCTTTGTATCATCTGCAAACTTAGTTATTAAGCCTGATATACCTTTATCGATATCATTAATAAATATAGAAAAGAACAATGGGCCCTGAACAGACCCCCCAGAAGTCTGTTCTTGCCCATGGTCTTCTTAATTTATTTATTACTCTGAAGTACATTTGTCAATTGTACATTTTGTATATTGACAAACTGTACATTTGTCAATATCTGAAGTACATTTGTCAAACTTCAACTGCCATTTCTAAGCACATCGGCCTAATTTGTCTAGATCAGAACACACATTAACCATTCTGCCAACCTTTGTATCATTTGCAAACTTAGATATTCAATCTGATATACCCTCATCAATATCATTGATAAATATAGAAAACACCAATGGGTACAGGGTAGACCTCTGGGGAACTCCACTAATAACATTAGCCCATGAAGAGCAGTGTCCATTAGTAACCACTCTCTGTATTCTCCCATTTAACCATTCGTTTATCCATAACGGTAACTTGTCTTTAATGCCACATTGCTCCAGTTTGTACAGCAGTCTTATACGTGCAACAGTATAAAAAGTTTTTCTAAAATCCAAGTATATGATATCAAAATTATTTTGGCATCCAGTTCCTTTGTTATTTCATCATACTATCCAATCTGGTTGATCTGAAAAGATCGCCCTTTAACAAATCCATTCTGTGATTGCAATATAATCCATTCCTATCTAGATGGTCCGGCATTTCTTCTCTAACCAGTGACTCCATTATTTTAGCTAGAACAAATTTAAACTAACAGGTCATTAATTACTCGTGTCACCTTATGATCATCCTTGGTGAATTGGAAATACATCTGAAATGATAAGAGTAGAGAAAGTCGCCTTGTACCAATACTGATCTAGTGAAGCGGGGTTTAATTTTTACAATTATACTTATTGATTTCGTTTGTTTCATCTTACATGTTCGATAATATTAGTAATGGTGCTCCTTCAGTATAAGAAGGGAGAAAAAAAATTAAAAATACATATCGGTATGCACTACATATGAGCTCAGGAAATAACAGTAACACATTCGTTGTAAGAGCAGGATGAATGCAAAGTATAAAGATATACTCACCAATATTTTCTGAGTGAATCACTATAACCACTTGTGCTTCCATTAAATACCTCACGAAAGATGACAGGAAGTTATCTGAAGGGACATGATTCTCTGGCGAGTAATAATCCGACACATGGTGATTTCCTGTAAAGGACAATTGCATGTTTTCAATAGTGATGGCAGTAATCGAATGATCAATAATCGATTATATGCAAATTAGTTGAAACTGAAGATATAAAAAACAAAAAAGAAGTAACAGTCGGGGGATGCGATCCAGTGTTATCAAAACTAAAAGATAAAGTGCTTTGTCCAATACGTTGGTGGCAAAAGAAATTACAGTACTGTGGTTAAAAATTGCGTTACACTTCAAGGTTCATTCAGAGCAACAAGAAGCAGAAATTGCAATGTAGCTGCAAAACAGTACGTGTACTAGAAGCGCGAGTTCTGAATTAAGTTTGATCTATTTTCAAATTTTAGAGTGACTTTCAATCGAATTACAGAACATGCACGTATTACTAAAGGTTATTCTGATTTTCTTGATATTACAAATTTCAGCAAACCACATCGAAAATCCTGGAGCAACTTTGTGGGTACCCTGTATATTCTTAAAGCCTGTCTTCATATTGAAAAATTTCATCTATTCCCTCTCCATGAAGTGCTTCCTTAATTCTTCTTCTAAAATCAGTGTCTAGAGTCCTCTGTCTCTTATGTTGGAGCCGTTCTGGTGTATCTAGCTTAAAGACCAGAAGTTTTTCCTTCCAGAAGCTGCATCTTTGTCGATATCAATTGAAATTACTCTTTTATATTATTGAATGACCTGGCAATGAAACTCATTGGTGCATGTTTCTCATTCGTTACTCCTAAACAGGACTGACGGTTTATCAGTCAAATTGTACGTCGTACAGACGTATAAACCAACCCATTAAGTTTCTAGAATGTGATGACCACGCGTGAACCTAGTTAAATGGAAAAAATCAAAATAAGGTTAGCTTAAACGTCTATGAGATGTGCAGTTTTATTGACATTAACTTTCAGTCCTGATTAAGAGAAACCAATGACACACATGTATCATTTCTTTATCAACAAACCCTCCAATAAAATCGTAGTGTAGTTTTGATTGATATCGGAAAACACAGGTTTCGAGAAATGAAAAGTTGGGGTCGATAAGTTGCATATGAAGAAGTTCTTAAGACCTAGAGAATCAAATATGGACATAAAATGTTCGATATTTTACAGTTTCACGCATGCACTGCTGTTTATGGAATGTCCAGCTAGTAAACTGTAAAAGTATGAAGAAACACAAACTGCACTACCGTAGCAGAGTGGCCAGGCGCGAGGGGAGATAAATACATGTGCTTTGAGTGACTGTGGTTCGAGCTCGCGTGATTCTAACAAAGGTGCCGAATGTTGTATTCTCGCTAGCTTGTGAACTCCTGTGAGCGTGTGGTCGTCCTGGAGTATAAAGAGAAATTTTATTTAAATTGATTGGGCAATAACTGTTATCCCTGACTTGTTGGAAATAATGATACCTTGTTATCGTCACAGTGATGGAGGAGAATGAGGGTTACAACCTGACGTATATCCAAGATCATGTTAACATGAAAGTTTGCAAGCAAATGCACCCACGCACCAGCTCTCAGCAATGCTGGATTTAGAAAATGTGGAGCCTGGCACATATATTTTTAGAGGCTGTTAAAAATAAGGTTTCAGGGTTCCTCTCGGTCGCAATATTTGCATTGGTCTGGACCCGACGCCACATGGGCTCAGGAGCAATTGCACCAGAGCCCAGATGAGGCTCTGGTAAAATTGCTGAGATTCATTCACTTCTCTGGTTTTTAACCAACAGCATTTCGTTCTTGGCTCTCAGGGGCGTGGTTAAAAAATTAACGCTGCGACTTTTCCACAATCGGCGAAAACAACAAACAATTTTGTTTTTTTCACTCAGGTGCTTAAAAGTTTCATACGTCTGTTCTTAAATCGGTTGGCATTTTGAGGACAGACATACCTGCCCCCGCTCCCTAGGGCAGGTATGTCTGTCCTCAAAATGCCAACCGATTTAAAGAACCAGGAAGTACTGACAACTCTTATTCACGATAAAAATGACGATGAAAAAAAAGGCTCAAATTTTCTTCCCTTCTACAAACGGAATTAGAAGAAAGTAATCTTCTAATTCCTCTAAATCACTGTTCTTCCACACCCTTTTCACAGGGTGCGAAAGAACAGTGGTCGTAACCACTGCACCTCCGTCGTCGAATGTTGTAATCTCAGTAATCGGAATGAGATCGCGACTCGACGTGAAAAACAAATGACACGAAAGACCAAAAATCCAATTTTTAAGCTGTCCAAACATGAACTGCGCGTGTTCTTGGCAGCACGAAATCAAATCATAATGAGGAGTGATGAAAACCAGGAAACGAGTAACACGAAACTTCGGATGAATCTGCTTTTCATCCCCACGCACACTTCTATTAGCTTTCGTGCGACTCTCAACGCACGTAAAATACTTTGTTTATCCACTTAGATTGGATTCTTGGCTTTGTATCACGCATTTTTCGATTGGAGTTGTGATGTCACTGATTCCAGAGAGAGAGAGAGAGAGACCTTCATTTTTTTTTATAAATTTCACAACTTAATACATTACACTTGAAATTACAGAGTGAAATAAATAACTATAGGCATTACCTATGCTGTATAGAGTTACTTGAGTCAGGATGAAGCAAAATAATATCGCCCAATATCTTTTGCAATGCAACATCCCGTCCTTGTGCTTTTCCACCCAAGTTATCGAGGTCAGAGGAAGGCTGTATGGATACGTTGGATTCTCAGTCGTTTATTTACAAGTTCCATGAAATAAGCACGAAATGAACTATTGGCATGGAAGTTTCAGGTGCAATGCTTGAATCCGCCCTCAGCCTTAAAATTTACACTAGTTTGACAAATACACGTATTCACATACAAAATTATTATTATTATTATTATTATTAGCCATATGGTGCAAGGAAGCCTGAGGCTTATGCTGCACCGGCCAAAAAAAAAAAAAAAAAATTCCCTATTACCCTGAGAGAGAGAGAGAGAGAGAGAGAGAGAGAGAGAAGTAGAAAGAAATCACCAAGAAAGAGAAGAATGATGATATCCAGCTCAGGACCCTGGGTGTGCCAAGCCCATACTCACCAGATGTGAGCCCCTGGTACGCGTGTAATATAAACCATAACTAAAAAGCAACTGAACAGCTAGTAGTAGGTAGATTTAAACTGGTGACGGTTGCGAAGGATGGGTTTAAAGGTTATGCGCAAGACAGGTGACGAAACTGTTGCCATGCGATGGTAGCTCTGAAAAACTTGATAACTATTGATAGCTACGTGAAGCCGAATCTGTCCAAGTACTTTGATATCCTTTCCACCTGCGTCCACAGGTGGAAACATTTCCGACTGGACGGTGTTATAAGAAGGCTCAATTCAAGTAGACGCTACGCGAGTTAGTCAACGGGTTGTATTCCATTAATCCCACTTAGTCTTTAATTGAAGTTAAGATGTAAATGAGAGCAAATTTTAATTAATTGGTATATAGCCATACAAAAGAAATATTTTTGGCTTAAGCTCCCTGAATCAGATGAGCTATTTAACTTTGATGTATAAGTATAAAACGTAGAAATTGTTGTTTTAGCTCCATGATAGTGCTGGCCTTCCAGTGTGGTTCGTATCTGGTTGGAAAGATATTTATTTGGATTTGGTCTGGTCTGGTCCGGCCTCTGTTTTGTTGTGACAGTGATTAGTTTGTCTTTTAGTTTAAGGCAGTGTGAGTGTTTTGCTCATGATTACTGTATATATAAGATATATTTTAGGGTGATTTCCGGAGTAGTGATCGTGCCCAAATAATGATGTAAATAGTGTACGAGTTGTGGCGAAAGGACGGTTGTCTACTAGTCCCTCTGATTTTTTTTTCTCTAAATTTTTCGGGGAATATCTTCTTCCCCCACTGTCTGTCCTCTTTCCTCCCCCCATCCCTTGCCCATATTTCTCCTTCTATTTCCCTTTCTCCATTCATTCAATCTCTTATTGAGATTTCAAGAGAACTTGAAATCTCAATAAGAGATTCCATCTGGTTGTAGAACCTGGCTGCCTCCACGTGGCTTGGGATGGGAATCTGGGGACAGGGAACCAGGTGTTTCTGCCCCCTAACTGCGAAATGCCAGGCACCGGCACACAACACCCAACACACAACACACACAGTTGCCGGCCTTGGCCCAGTGTCTTCAGAAGCTACAGCGGCGTATAGGGGGAACCCTGGAGGCCGCAACAAAGTACAATAAATAAATATATAAATAAAATAAAATAATCCCATTAACCCCGCGGCACATAGAGGAAACCCTGGAGACCTCATCAAAAACAAGAATACCTTAAATACCTTTTTATCCCATTAACCTCAAACCACCGCAGAGCGCATCAAATCTGGTGCCATGAACATGTGACTTGGAACCTCACGAAGCAATGGACCTTGTTGCCTTGTTAAGAAAATCCAAACATCTGGAGGTAGTATAATGGTATGGGGAATGTTTTGTTGGCATGGACCGGGTCCATTGATACCGGTAGAATGTCGAATGTCATTCAGGGAGTACCTGAATTTTATATCAGATCTTCTGCACTCCGCAATGTCAGACTTTTTATTCCGAAGGCGAAAGCCACTTTATGGATGAAAATGCAACAGCACAACGTGGCAGAATCGTTCCGAAAACGTTGTTGTTATTGAGTTGTAGGAGCATCGGCGACTAAGGCCATATTGCTATGTGTATATGACTGTCTGTCAATTGCGTGTGTTCGATTTTCTGTTTGTTGGACGAAAAACCCGAGTTTCCGGGAACAAAACCATGCTGTCCTCGCCTGAGACCGACTAACTCATCCACATTGTGAAAAAGACCTATAAAAATTCCTTCCGTCATCGACGGATTCGAACTCAGGTCTTTTCCACCCGGCGATCCAACCATGGTACCCACGAGGGCTTGGAGAACGTGATACGGATTTCCATCATCTTCACTGGCTCCCACATTAATCTGATCTCAATCGTATTGAAAATGTGCGCGATATGCTGGAGAGCGAGAGATATTCGGCAACGAATTCCTCTTTCTTCCACTTTGTCGCTGCTACGCGATATTTTGCTGGTAGAATGGCTACAATTAGACCGAAAAGCACTAAAACACCTTACAGAAACCATGCTGGGCTGCACAAAAGCAGTGTTTATTGTTCTGGTTTTTCACCGCTTTTATAAAAAACTTTCGGAGACTAAAAACTTCAATAATCTCATTTTTCCATAATATTTCGTTAATAAAAAAAATGTGATTAAATGTTTATTTATTTTTTTTTAAATTCAGATAAAGTAAAAGTTACATTCACCCCCAGACAGTAATCAAATGCTAGGAGGGTAAACAAAACCATAACATCGCAATACAAAATCTATATTGGGTAATATAAAATATACGAAGATAAAGATAAAAGGCGAAGACAGATTATGTTCCACATAAATGCTCAATATATACATTCAGCCTACAACATCCTTCCGGGGATGCCGTAAGGATGTTGTAGGCTGAATGGAACAGGAGAAGGAGCGCAGATCATCCTCAATTACAGAAGCCACGTAGGATGATGGTGAAATGAAGGTCTAAAATTGCAAGATAGCGTAGGTATCTGCAAAAACCCTTGTTCTGTAGGCCTTGTCAACGCAAATTGCTTCAGGGTTGATGTTTAAGTCGTTGAGAAGTCCAATCGTGTTTACTTGGAACATATGACTGAGCGAGCTGATTTGGTTGAGGGCAGGTCGGATCACAGATGTTTGCCGATTACTTATTCTTCTGTTATTCTTGGGCAGGATGATGAGGCTATCGATGCTGGTAGTGTCTAGTTTACCGGAAATGAGCTTAGAGAGGGTAATTATGTTGCAAGTGGTGATGATTTGCTTCCAAGGGTCATTCTATGCAGCAAATCCCCTAGACACAGTAAGGGGATGTCTTGAAGTCCTATTGAGGGATCGCAGAAGCCAATACTAAATCCCCAAGAACTGCCGTAGATTGAAGGGGCAGAGGACCAGATTTCAGATGCGTAGAAAGCCATCGGTACTATACAAGGTCGGATATACTTAGTTGTCAGCATTCTATTGCAGTAACATTAGCATTATTAGAGGCATATGATGCAAGAAAGCAAGCTTATGGAGCATCGGCCAAAAAAAAACCGCTCCCATTTCACCCCTCCGTTCGTTACAAATACCTGTCCAGCTCAGCCTTAAATTTATTTAGGCTATCAACTTTTACAACAAAGGATGGAAGTCTGTTCCACCAACCAACTACTCGCTGGCTAAAGACAAATTTCCGCACATCTATCCTACATCTGTCTTTCCTCAATTTGAATTTATGCCCTCTCAGCTGATTATTCTGAGCAAGAGGAAGAATCCCATCAGCATTGAGCATGTTCAAACCATTCAAGGCTTTATATACCTCAATCAGATCACCTCGCAGGTGCCTAGTCTCCAGACACTGTAATTTGCAAAATTTAAGCCTTTCTTCGTAAGAGCAACCGTTTGTTCCATTCACTAATCTTGTTGCCCTTCTCTGTACTCGTTTCAACAGCTCTATATCCTTCTTAAAATGAGGCCTCCAGACCTGTATAGAATACTCAAGGTGTGGCCTGACCATTGCCTTATACAAGGGGATAATTACCTCCTTACCCTGCTAGAAAAATTCTGCATATCCTTAACAAAACACTATAAGCTACTCTTGCAGACCGTCTGCACTGCTCAGAAAACTTCATATCTGCCTGCACAATTACCCCCAGGTCAGTGTAGTACCACAGAGTTGATACATCACTCTGGGGTTACTGCTTCCCATATGTAGTACTTTACATTTGTTAATGTTAAACTTCATTTGCCACCTCTCAGCCCATCTGTTCAACTTTTCTAGATCCTGTTGCAGCAGCTTACTGTCATTAGTGTCCTTAACAACCCTGCCAGCCTTCGTATCGTCTGCAAACTTGGACATTAAGCTTGATATACCATCATCAATGTCATTTATAAATACAGAAAACAACAATGGGCACAACCTGAACTCTGAGGGACCCCACTAATTACATTAGTCCACGATGAGCAGTGTCCATTAATTACCACTCTCTGTCTTCTCCCACTCAAACATCCCTTTATCCATAGCAGCAATTTGCCTCCAATGCCACACTGCTCCAATTTGTTTGGCAGTCTTCCATGTGCAACAGTATCCAAAGCCTTTCTAAGATCCAAATATATAATATCAAAGTTATTCCCTGCATCCAGTTCCTTTGTGAACACATCATAGTATCCAATCAAAATGATCAGCAAGACTTTCCCTTAACAAAACCATGCTGTGTCCGAGCTATAACTGAAGTCTTGTCTAGGTGATCCTGCAGTGCTTCTTTAACCAGTGCCTCCGTTAATTTTCCTAGAACAGAAGATAAACTCACAGGTCTATAATTACTTGTGTCGCACTTTGATCCTCCTTTGTGAATTGGGGTCACATTTGCACATCTCCAGTCCATGAGTACCTCCCTTGAGTTCAAAGAAGCTCTCATAATTATGGCTAGGGGTTTGCTTACTTCCTTTGCTGTCTCCTTTAATATAACTGAATAGATCCCGTCCACTCCGGGTGCCTTTTTTATGTTTATCTTCAACAATTTCTCCTCCACTTTCCTCTCAGTTATTACAAAATCATCTAGCTCACTGCCAGAGTTTAACTCACCTCTGGCATTCCCCTCCCTGAATAACTCCTCATGGGTGAATGTAGATGCAAAATAGTTTGCATCTACATTCAATAAATGATTTAATAACAAACTAAATGATTTCGTTTGTTACCCACCTGAGCAGGATCATCAACAGTTGAACCATCAATATCTAGTGGACCAATCTGATTCATCCTCTTCCTTCTAGAGTTTACATACGTAAAGAACTCTTTGTTGTTTTTCTTTGCATCCTTTGCCAAGGATTTCTCATAATCTGCCTTCGCCTGCCTAATCTCCTTTTTGAATTGGTTACAGACCAGTTTATATCTACCATCGGCTTTTGTGTCACGTGTTAATTTATATGTATCCCATGCATTTTTTTTCTCTGCCACATGTCTCATTAGTTCATCTGACATCCATTTAGGCCTAAACCTTGAACAATATTTCTTAGTTGGTATGTAAAGCCTAGTAGCTTCCAAGATAAGTTCTTTGAATGCTTCCCATTTTGCATTTGCTGTTGGTAACATCATCAGTTGGTCCCACTGTATAGAATTTAAATACTGTCTCAGTCCATCGTAGTCGCCTTTACGAAAGCAATAACCCTTCCATTTACCCCTAATGGTAGTTACCTCTTTGAGTAACTCCCACTTCAGCACACTGTGATCACTGCTACCTAGTGGTTCCTCAATCTGCAGATTCTTGATGCATGAAGAATCACTACTGATAATCAAATCAAGAGTATTACTCCCTCTAGTTTCCTCCCGAACATGCTGATGTAGAAAACAATCATCCAATAAATCCACAAAAGCCTTGCTACTGTGTGAGTGACCAGCCCCCAAATTCCAGTCAATATCTGGGAAATTAAAATCCCCCATTATAAGACTCTCTGATGTACTGACCCACTCTATTTCCCTGTACAGTTTCTTATTATACTCATCTGAGTCATTAGGCCTATAGCACACTCCTACTCTCAATTTTGATCTCCCAATGCTTATGTCACACCAAACTGACTCGACACTGCACTGTCCAGCGATGTCGACTGGCTTCACTTCCTTGGATTTTATGTGTTTCTTAACTAATAGCATAACCCCTCCTCCCTTCCTATCCTGTATATCCTTCCTGAACACATTGTACTCCCCAAATTCCAGTTCTGCATTCCTTATATCTGTGTGACACCACGTCTCTGATATCCCAACAATGTCTGCCTTTGATGTTTTTAGCAATACCTCAAATTCATCAAATTTATTTATTTACCAAACTCCTACCAGTTCCTATCGAGCTGACCAAAGGGCTGATAAGAATTTGTTTCTAGCTTCCTTGAAGTGCTCCTTAAAAGACAAGTTCGAATCCCAGACCAAGCCTAGGTCCTTGTGAGAGTTGACAAGTTGAATTGATGTCCATTTATAGAGATGTGCATTGGGATTATTCTTCACCTTTTTCTAAACGTCATCCGGGCACCTTTTTCGGCATTTAGATCAAGACCAATATATTGAAGAAAGGTGCTTATCTCAGAGATTTGTTTTGTTGCAGCTCTTTGGATAGACAGCACTTGCTCCAGCTGATCCGAAAGAATGAAAAGCTTCAGATCTCAGAGATTTGTTGACCAACTGATGGGACCAACTGATGATGTTACCAACAGCAAATGCAAAATGGGAAGCATTCAAAGAACTTATCTTGGAAGCTACTAGGCTTTACATACCAACTAAGAAATATTGTTCAAGGTTTAGGCCTAAATGGATGTCAGATGAACTAATGAGACATGTGGCAGAGAAAAAAAATGCATGGGATACATATAAATTAACACGTGACACAAAAGATACGATGTCATGTTTTGGAAATTTGCTAGCAGATGTTCCAAAGCTGCTGCGAATAGCGCTGCTGACAAAACGCCACTCTCTGGACCTCCTCCGAAGACAGTAAAGGATCGTCAGAGACCATTGTGCTCAACAAGAAGTCGTCGTTCCTGCAAATTATTTTTGAGTACAGAGAGGAGGTTGTCGGAGATCTTGAGATAATTCTTCAGGCTGTTAAGTAAAGATGTGATGGAAATCCTATGATATGCAGATTTAACGTTAAGATAAATTATGTCAAGCTACGTTCGAGAATTCAAAGCTTCCTGTATGTGAAACAATGTTTGAAGGAGATTGGTAAAAGTAGATCTCCAGGGATAACGCTGTGAAGGTGGCAAGGTCTGTGATGAAAACACTGACCGATTAATTATTATTGTAAGGCTTCCTAGCGCAAATTAAATCGATTACAACAAAATTATAAAAAATTTTATCATTTATTTTCAAAGTTATGCTGGAAAGGTATTCATATGATCACTTTATAGATCTTCCGGACATACACAAAATTTACCCTAAATCACCGCCTTGGCTCCACCCAGGACTGCACTCCACTTACCTTCTGACGGGTCACGGACCTCTCAAGAAAAACTTGCAGCCTTTGGGCTCCTGGAGGACCCACACTGTCCATGCGGGGAACGTGAGAGCTGGCAACATTTGATGCACCAATGCTCGCTGTACGACGACCTACATGGAGTCCTAATCACCAGACTAACTTACTTACCTCAGGACCGGGAACATCATCTCCTGGACAGCTTCAATGAGTATAGTGCGCCCACCAAATTTGCACAAGACTTATTTGAAAGAAGGAGAACACAAATTGCAATCAGTGATACACGCCGTTAGCCCAGGGCTCCCTGTCTAAGGGAACACCCACTACCATCTATGGACTCACCCTAGAACCAAACAACAACCGCAAAGCAGAAAAGCATAGAATCGTGGCTCACCTGCTACAGCTGTGGCAGGACAAATGGACAGCATCAAACAAAGGCGAAGTGACGAAGAAATTCATACCACTGGTTGCCAAGACGTATCCAAAAGCCTCCCCCCCCCCGTGGTTTAACCCGGGGTTAAATGCAACGTACTTACTAACGGGCCATGGCCCATTCAAGGCAAAATTGAACATGCTGGGTATAACGGAGGAGCAAACTTGCACCTGTGGTGAGCCTGAAACATGGCATCATATAATGCACGACTGTGAGTGCTATGAGGAACACAGAAGCCTGCTAATAACTAAAATACAGTACATACCAAAAAATAAAGAACACCATCTCTTGGACACAGAAGACGACTACGCGGCTTTCAGCCAATTTGCACGAGAAGTCTTCGACCGAAGAAGAACGGAAATTGCCATCCACAATGAATGAAAGTAAATTACATGCTCGAAGAAAATCGACCACCCCACAAGACTGCAAAGAGTAAGAGGAAATCAAAATGAGCGTGGAAGACAACCCCGACCAAAGTGAGGCCATAAATGGATCAAAGTACCCAACAGGACCCTACATAGATCAAGAAAATATCAAAGTGACAAGGAACCTGGTCAGACACTGCCATAGGAACTAACCGACGAAGATGATTACATGCAAACAAACCAAGTGACAAAAAGCCCGGACTGGACATAAATGCAGGAACTACTTGCATTACGCCATATGGCGGTCTGAATAGGACTCCCTAGTCCTATTCACCTTTAATTCCCAATCCCCAGGCAGGGGGGAGACGATTTCCTGTTTCCCCCCTGTCACTCCCCACTTCTCTACCTCTGGTGGGGCATGGGCCTGCCCCATTGCTTTTGGGGGACACCTACTCTATTGTCCCCATACTTCTGGCTTTTCCCCCCAGTCTTTAGTCTCCCTCCCCTACTCTGTCTATACACCAGCGAACGTCCCACACAATGTTAAAAATTAAAATATGTCCAAATTCAAACCGCGCACGCAAAACCCTTTCGGCTTAAACCTTTTTCAGCGATTATTTTATTTTATTTTATTTATTTATTAATTTTTTTTTAAGGCCCTAGCCACTGAAATCTCAGGAAACTAGGTGGCAGGGCCTGCCAGAGTAAAATATCAATTACTGGGTACCTGGTCAGCCTCCACGAGGCTAAGTGTGGACAACGTTGGGCCCCAGCAGGGGTCTAGCGGCTAAATGGCCAGAAGAACAACGAAACACAACACTACACTTACAAAATCCATACACTTTTAAATCTCTGGCCTTTACAGTGAACTGTTACACCTACAATGAAAGCAACGCGGAGTTGGGGAAAACCCCCGGTGCCGCTAGACACGAATACACTTTACACATGAGCATTCAAACTGAACCAGACTATGACCGTAATGGTGGGACCTCACTCTCTCTCCCTCCCAGGATTGAACCTCCATCGCAAATTATAGACGATCCGTTACCATCTATGCGGACTCTACTAGATAATGATCTCTCTTGACGGGACTCTTTCTCTTATGTGCGACGCAACATCACTTTTAAAACCCCATCCCTAGGCAGGGAGGGGGAAGAGATGAGCCTCTATCTCATCCTCTCTCCTTCCCCCCACCTTCCCTTGTGGGGCATGCTCCACTGACACTCCTGGGATCGCCTTCTCTTTCGTTCCCATACTTCTACCTATTCCCCCCAATCTTCAGTCACCCCCACTTTACCGACTGTGAATGTCCCAACTGCAAGCTGCTAAACTCCAATGTGAAATTAACATAACCTTCATTTAAAACCTATCTCGGCCTTATCCAAACCTCTAGCGTCTACCCCATTTAATTTTTTTTTTTTTAACATAGGCCCTAGCCACTGAAATCTCAAGAAATTAGGTGGCAGGGCCTGCCAGAGTAAATAACTGCAATACTGGTGTACGTGGTCTGCCTCCATGCGGCCAAGTGTGGGCAACGTTGGGCCTCAGTAGGGGGTCCAGCGGCTAAATGACCAGATGAACAACAGTACACATGTACAATAACCATACACTTTTAAATCTCTGGCTTCAACAGTGTTCTGTTTCACATGACAATCTATACTACGCAGAAATGGGGAAAACCTCTGGTGCCATTTGACACGAATACACTTCACTTTACAGATCTTTAATATTAACATCTTCGTTGCTAAACGAAACTCTCTCGTGGCTAGTTTAGTGGCTAAAAATCGATATCCTTACACCACCGCGTGGAAAAAGATGTTCGAATCCCCTCTTGATGGTGAGGAAGTTTATTGGCTTTCTTTGACATCGTAGCTGAATTAGTTGGTCTCCTGCAAAGGTTATGATTTTTTCCCCTTCCAAGAAATAGCTTTCCATTCCCCAAAACAGGTAAACAAACATATTCTGAGTGGCCACTTACCTATTACCGAGTAGGTCCCCCTCCTCCTTATCCCTTAGACTAACCTGGGTTCATCGTGGCACAAGCTTAACGAGATATCGAAAGCGTACATAAGAGTGCTTGTCCAGCTGACTCACTTGCTTCACGCAGTTGGTGCACGTTGGATGCTTGCGGATCAATACTCCGTAGATCTCGTCCTATCTCATCCGACAAGTACTCAACTGGATTGAAACCTGGTGACTGTAGAAGCCACCGCAGTCAGCTGAATTCGCTCTGATGTTCCTGGAACCAGTTCTCTATAATTAACCTCATGACATGGCTCATTATCCTATTGAAGGAAGCATCCAAATGCTGCTCCATTGGTATCAAGGGGTTCAATGTGCACAATGAAAACACTTCCCGCGCCATTACATCGCCACCCCCAGGCAGCACTGTTAACCTTTGCAGGGTGGATCGACGGACCCATTCTGTATTTGCCATATTCTGGTCCTCGTATCAGAGTGAAACTAGGATTCACCAGACCAAGAAACGTTTTTCCAATCCTCTACTGTAAAGTATTGGCCTTTCTGAACCCACTGTAATCGCACCTTGTTTTTTTGCTGACAGGAATGAAATTCGGTTCCGTCGCCGGCTGGGATACCCCATTCAGGGTACGACGAGATGTGCGTTCTGAAATGTCCCTTTGATAACACCGTTGTACTAAGTTGTTATTTGGCTGATTGTTTTGTTACCTTGCAAGTCTTATCGGCCTCCATTGGCCTCTCGCATCGATGAGCTCTGAATTTTCGCCAATCGCAAATATTCAAAATAACCCACAGAACCGCTAAACTAACCTTCATCGCTACTTTCAGGCCAGGAGTTTTATCAAGGGTAAAAACAAAGCAGGGTTAGTAGTGAAATAATACAAAGACGGTTGCAAAAAAAAAAAAAAAAAAAAGAAAGAAAGAATTATCGTCACTCGCAAGACAAATAAATTATGCATCAAAGTTAGTGTTATATTTAACTCTATACTAGATACAAGATAAGATCAAAGAACGGTTTTTGTCCTGTATAAAGGAGTGTTACAGTGAAAGGTTCAAATAACAGATAAACATACGAGGGTGGAGGAAAACTAATGCCTCTTACTGCATAACTTTTGAATAAACAAAAATAAACCTTGGGGAACTGCACTAGTAACACTAGTCCACGAAAAGCAGTGCCCATTGATAACCACTCTCTGTCTTCTCCCACTCCACCATCCCTTCATCCATCGCAGTAACTTGTCCTTAATGCACACTTAATCGCATGTTGCTTCAGTTTGTACCGCAGTCTTTTATATGAAACGGTATCAAAAGCCTTCGCGAAATCCAAGTATATGATGTCAAAATTATTTTTTGCATCCAGTTCTTTGGTGGATCATAGTATCACAATCAGATTAGCCAGACAAGACCGCCCCTTGACAAATCCATGCTGTGAATGCAGTATAATAGCATTCCTGTCTAAATGATTCTGCATCTAAGTTTCTTTAACCACTAATCCAATTATTTTCCCGGGAACAGACGTTAAGCTGTCAGGTCTGTAATTACTCGTGTCACCTTTTGATCCCCCTTTGTGAATCTGGGATACATTCGCACATTTCTAGTTCATAGGAACCTTCCCTGAATCCAAGGATACTCTCATAATTATGGCTAAGATAGATTACATCCACACCGGGCACCTTTTCTGTGTTCAGCTTCAACAACTTCTCTTCCACTTTCAGTTATCGCAAAATTATTTATCTCCCCATTAGAGTTTGATAAACTTCTAGCATCCCCTTCCCGAAAGAATTCCTCATGTAAGCATGTAGATGAAAATACCTATTCAGTTTTTCAGCAACCTGAGTAAGGTCAACAGTTAAGTTATTGATATCAAGTGGTCCCAATGTGATTCAACCCCTTCCTTCTACTGTTAATATAAGTATGAAGATTTTTGCTGCTGTCATTTGCATTCTTTGCCAGAGACTCTTCATAATGTGCCTTAGCTTGCCTAACCTTCTTTGTGACTTGATTAAAGCTTAATTTATATCTACTATAGGCTTCTGTATCACCTGATAATTTATATGAATGTCATGCATTTTTCTTCTTTGCTACAAGTCCAATCAGTTCATCTGAAATATCATCAGTTAGTCCCACTGCACACAATTTAAAAACTGTCTGAGACCCCTGTAGTCACCCTTACGAAAGCAAAAAGCCTTTCCCTTTACCCTTGACAGTAGTTTATGTCTCTAATTAATGATTTTTAAAGAAAAAAAAAAGGTTGAGCTACAGCGGCAATCGTTCATGTGTACGAGTAATCGATCACAAAGAAAAGAGGAAAGAAAACTGGAACAAATATCTAGGCATTAAGGATGGTTTACAGAAAATCCGTATAATTAATTCTCTCCCTAAAATTATTTCATCGTTCTAGTTTTTTAACTTGTTCTAACATTCAACGTTCTATGCTTTTCAACCTATAAATGTCTTCTAATTAAAATATTTTCGGTCATTGTTTCATTCAATGATTACATTTTTTTTTCAGTATGAGAACTGTTTACAAAAATATACAAAAATTAAGCCGAAGCCGGGAGGGGGACCCTTAAACCAGTGGGTGGTACATCGAGAAATTTTATTTAAAGGGAGAGGCTTTGTTGTTCCACAGTGGTCGCTTTTGCATGCA
The DNA here is from genome assembly GCF_048544385.1 of Mastigoproctus giganteus. Taxonomy (NCBI): domain Eukaryota; kingdom Metazoa; phylum Arthropoda; class Arachnida; order Uropygi; family Thelyphonidae; genus Mastigoproctus; species Mastigoproctus giganteus. The sequence goes on along the minus strand of NC_143578.1, from coordinate 134,795,679 downwards.
TAAAAATGTGACTGGACAATTATAAAATAAATGTTCTTGGGATTAAGTTGTTGAGAGATAGACTATTTATTTATTTTTGCATGCAACTGAATCGTTAACCTCAAAGGATTCTGACCTTGTGGCAATTTCTCATTTTTCCATTTGTCTCTAATGAATAATGTTTTGTGTGTATGAAGCAAACACACGAGTGCAAAAATGGGGCATCGAACTTACGTTCCTCTAAACATATTCGTCGAGGTGGAAGCATCGATTATTATTACCAATTTATCATTCAGTTTTGTTATGATTCTTGAAATTGTTTTGATCAATCTTCTACAGCCCATTCTATATAAACTAAGCGGCCAGTTTATTATACACATCTCGCCCTGGTGGGTAGCACAATTGGTATAGTCACTGTCCTCCCCACACTGGCCGGAAAAGACCCGAGTTTAAATCCCGTTAATGACGGGAGGAATTTTTTGTGGGTCTTTTTCGCAACCTAGCTGAGTTAGTCGGTCTCAGAGGAGGAGGGCATGGCTTTCTCTCCCGAAAACTCCAATTTATCGTCCGTCTCGTAAACAGCAAATCGACCACAGAACACAAGCAATATGGCCTAAGTCGCTGACCCGCTTAAAGCCCTACAACAACCAGACACCTTTCCATCATCTAAAGAATCGACAGCTCCATCAGATACAGAGTCTGTTGAAATTCAACAATATTGTTATACAAGCACTTCATTGACAGAAGGTTAGAGTCTAAAAAGAAAAAAAAAGTACTGGGGACTGTGGTGTAGGGACACGTGCACAACTCAACGTGAGAATGGGCCAACAGTGCGACTTAAGTGACTTTTCAGCGAGATATGATAGTCGGCTCCAAACGTGCCGCTGCGTGTATTACGGAATTGCCGCCTTGTTAAGGGTGTTCATGCACAATTTCACCTAGAATACAGCGAGAATGGTCCAACAACGAAAACATCCAGTCACCCGTAGTCTTCTGGCCAGAAACAGCTTCTGTTTTTTTTAAAATGGAGGTCGATGGAGGATCAAAGGAATCGTGTAATCAAAGAGAGTGGACACGATTTGTCATAACTGCACAGTAGAACAGTGTGTGCAAAGGGGTAAAATATTTTTATTTTATTTTTTTAATCAAAACTCATTTTTATGGAGTATAGCAAACCCCTCACCCCTGCTGTAGTCTCTCGAGTTTACTATAGCATCGTCTGAAAGGGTTTGGAGATAATTTCCAGCTGGTACCCTTCAAGCATCCATGTTTCTGTAATTCAAAAAAGATCGAGCTCAACCGGGTGAAGGAGCCTGTAAAGTATTAAGTTTGTTAACAAGGCTTCTGACATTTTGCGTAAATATTCTGACTGATATATACCGCCAGCAGCTGTGCTGACCTGCTCCACTCATTGCTATGTGGATAGGCTGCTCAAACATCTGTTAGTACAAGACTGATGATTCCTCTTAAAATAAGTCTTTACCACAGTCCTCGGGAGCCACAGCTCGAGATCTAGCATAATACGTTGTTTGCCAGAGGCACACGAAATTATGAAAGAGGAATAAGTTGAGTGTCTCGTCTTCCAAGCTCTCACTTCGACCTGTATCCCATATTCTAAATCAAACAGGGACTTGATATCCTACTCCTATGTTGATGGATTGAGTGTGGACAAGAACACTTTACTCTGCTTGAACAGCGGAAATGTTGTTGGCCAGAGTGGTATGTTGGGCCTCGGCTGAAGGGGCGCTGCACTCACTGTTAATTTTAGAACAAGTCGATGCTCTCTCTCTCTCTCTCTCTCTCTCTCTCAGGATGGATGCATCTATCATGTTCAATTCTGCTTGCCAATCTTGTTTCTAGCACTTGTATAGATTTAACTATTTCATTACTTGGTGGCATCTGACTGGGCGCATTTTCCACTGCGCCCCTCAACTGCATGTCCGCTACCTGCACATACTCGTGGATTTATGCTTGGGGTGCAAGGGAGAGTACCCACTGTTTGTTAATTGATTCGCCATCGCAATGCTGATTTTGTTGTAAGCAAATCAACGGGTGCCCCTGCGTAATCGCTAATTATACAATAAAATTACTGTTGTAAAAACCTCGGGATAAGAAAGTCAGAAAAATGAAGTAATGGCGGCTCAATAGTGAAGGAGTTTCAGCAATCTGAAATATAAGGAAAAGTGCATAAATAGTGGAAGACACCGCAGAGAAAAAAGAAAAGTGCTGTGTGGACCACAACCCGTTGATAAGTCTAAACGGATGCAAATAGTATAATGAACATTAATTAATTGAACAGAAAATCTAAACTACAAATTACTTCTTTTTAGCTCACTGAATAAAGTATACTAATATAACACATTACGCAATTTAAGCTCAAACCTGGCTTGAGCTTATATTGTGAGATTTTAATGGATCTAATAAATTTGACAATTTAAGCCAAAACCTTAAAAATAATTCAAAACAATTGAAATTTGAAAGTACAAGCCTTGCTTTTCCAATGGGCATTCCATTTCACATTCTTTTCTTCCCGAAAATATAGTGGTTTGGCCACTTTTCACTCATTTTGGAGAAATCTGGGTTCAAGTCCTCTGTAGGAGATTGGAGGATTACAAAAGGCCACTTCAATCGTCTGTTGAAGTTGACGCTTTGCTCATACAGTTAGTCCAAGTTTTTAAGCCTGTGCAACGTGAAAATTGGCCCATGAACCCAATTGTACAGACATAATAAGCGATTAAAAGATCACGGATAACAGTGAAGTATTGGCACAACATGACCAAAGCAGTCGAGCTCCAAGGAATCCCCTCAAAACAATCTTCATTTTCGGCTAAAGAAAACTACTGAAACATTACACTGGGGATTCTAAAAAAAAAAAAAAATATTAATAACAATAAGCACAGGTACGTTATGTAAAACAAACAAGAAAAATCGATTCTTCTCGGAATTCTAGTATCTTTGGTAGTGTACGCGTAATTAACGATCAGCGTGCTGCTCCCTAGAATGTGCTACTCCCTTGGCACATTCTGGTAAGCAGGCTTAGAGCAATAAGCTATAACTTAGATATAAGACAGTCCACTAAATAAGACTTTTAAATTCACTGTATAAAGCAATTCGCCACTTCCACAACAATTTTAGTAAGGATGCTGGAGGGCCCAATGGAAAAATAAGACAGCTGTGTTTAAGAAAGTGAAACATTAAGGTATATTAAGCCATCACTGGAAACTTAAAATCAAAGAAAAGTTGAAGTAGTTCTGACTTTTTTTTTTATATCAACAGGAACTATTATAGACTGATATTAAATTTAAATTAGGCTCTACCCTACGTACAATGAAGTTGTTACTCACCTTCTTGACTCGTGACAGAAATCAGACAGACTAACAGCGCTGTTCGAAAGGCAGTTACTCGGGGCAACATCGAGAAGCAGTCACCTAAGAAGGCGTGATGTCGCGAAGGAAGTTTGATTTGTCCGATCCCGAAATGTAGAAAACCCCTTAATTACTATAGACGAAGGAATTATGAAGAATGGATCATCGACATTCTCTTCTTTGCATCGCTTTGCTCGTCTACTGGCGACGATGCATCGCTGTGCGTGGGAACGAACGCTACAGTATTGACTACACTTCCAACTATGGAAATTAATAATGGAATAGGCTGAGGATGTTCGCGTTCTAACTTTCAGAATAACTATCTTTTTCCCTTTTTTTTCTACTTTGAATACAAACAAGTTCTCTATTGATTTTCCTTATGAAGAAAGAAAATGCAAATAAACTTTGCAGTGATGTTTGAAACTGATTAACATTTTATGTTTCCTTTAAACCATCCTTTTGAAGATCGGTGGGGGGGGGGAGGAATAACAGTTATTGCAAGCTATAGCTGAGTTGCATGTCTCTTCATCGGTAGTCAGTAGTAGAGCAATTCGATTGCTTCTATCAGTACAGTATCTGTTGCAAACGTATTTTAAAACACCAAATAAAAAAACTGTGATATTCAATACGGGTATGAAGTGCTGTTTAGATAATGAATGATGATTCGCAGGATTGATAGTCATCATTAATGTAAGAATAAAATAAAGATTAATGGTGCTGAGCACACAATTCACAAGCATACTTCGCTAGCCATAGAACATGAATCCTGAAAAGATTGTTAAGAGAAATACGCGACATCAAATGTAAACAGACGTGGACTCAGCATAAACCGTTTGATTTATTGTTACTCTTCTAACGCTTTTTCAAGCAGTGGAGTGGAGAAACTCGAAAATGATTTTGAAGATTGAAGAAATCTTCAAAATCATCTGTTACAAATTGACAGTATTTTGAACAAAAAATCTTCGTAATCCTCTTCTTGAACATTGTAACTATTCACAGGACACTCTTTTCCGTTCAACTGTGACATCACATTATCAATCCATGAAATTTATTAGAATGTGTGGCCATTAAAAATAATTCTATTTTTTTGCGCTTCGACTACTTTGGCCACAGTACGCCGGTTTATATATTATGTATGCACAAGTATGCCTTCACCCGTCGATTTGCACGTTGTACAGGCTGAGAAATACCACATGGAGGGAATCCTACTCCCTTCTCCTGAGATTGGATTCGAATTAAAATCTTTCCAAACGGAAGACAACTTGTTTACACCCAAGACCATTTAGGGTTCTCTATTATCTGATAATTGCTCATATTCTAATGTCAATTTGTCATTGCTTCTCTGATGGATAAAAATCCCTGGCTTTCTGGAATTTCAAAGAAAAAAAAAGAAGTTCTGTCCGTCTCAACAACTAGGTTAAACTTTTTTTCAAATATTTCATTTTAAATAACGTAATCACTTCTTTGCAGATAGCGTAAATACTTTCTTGAAGTTACTTTCTTTGTAATTTTTTCATTATCATTCTTCATTCAGTTGTACAAGGTGGGCTATATGTCACTTTACCGAGAAATAATTTGCGTAATTTAAATCTTGATGTTCGTTTCATGCATATATTATTAATATTATAATTACGCGATGTTATTTATAACAATAAAATCAATATCCACTTTCTCTTTTCGTTAATTTACTTCTCGGTAAACTGACACAATTCCAAAGGCGTAAAACATAACATCTGTAGCACCTGTTCAATGTCACCAGTAACCAGAGTCCTAAAGTTGAAATGTGATTTTGTAGTGTTCACTCCTTCCCTCTGATGGGGCATGGGCGGGCCCATGCTCCACCAGAGGGAATTCCGATACTTTACTCCCCATTGTTGATACGCGAATATGCAAGCACGAGGTAATTTTTACCCTTGACGAAGTGTTTTTAGTAAATGAAATGTTTACAATTAATATTATGAATATTTATATGCTGATGCTTCTACTACAATAACAACAACAAGTAGGTATCCCATTGATTGATGACTCATCAAGCGAGAAAACCTTGATAAAACCAGTTTCATAGAATTTATAGAAACTTAATTTAAACCACATTCAGATATGGCGAAAATTTTAGTAATTTTTTGCTATTTTTAATTAACGGTTATGGATTCACCTAGAAAAGTTGGCCATCCATAATATGCCAAACGATGTCGATGGTGCAACTAAATTGTGCTGCAACATGTATTGTCGATTTTTACTAACTTGCTGAATAGTATTAATAAGGGTTTTTGCTAATGCCACTGAGGAAGCATTAAGCATTCGGGGAACTCTAGTTTTGGTGGATTAGAGAAGTCAGCAACTGAGGTTGATGGCATGGGAGAAAACTACACTCGCACCCTTAAGGTCTGAGATCCTTGTGTGCAACCATACCGCATACTTCGATTGTAGATATAAGTAAAAGACACCAATAATCTAAGGGCAAATTATTATTAAAAAAATTATTATATTAGGGTCACCCGTAATTGATTAACTTTTTTTTTTTTATCAAAAGATTCTTCACTATTTGTCTACTGCATTTAAAATATCTATTCAATACCTTTCTTTAGAAATCCATTTTTACTGCATTTTGGAAATCTCCTGTGTTTAAAATAATTCCAAAGGCAAATATAAGTCACTCAATAATCCTATCCTATACTATTGACTTACTTTCTCACATTGATAAAACTCTTGAAACACTGGTTGCTTCTAAATTAAAGCTTCTCTTTTTAAATTCTGAACTAAACTCTACATGGCTATTTTGCCTGAAACTAGGATACACTTGTGAGGACGCACTTTTCAAAATGCAGAAAATAATTTAACACACAAATACACGTTGGCTCCGTTTACAGACTTATAAGTGATATTTGACACCCTTTAGTGGCCAAGTGTCCTCCAACAACTTAGACCCTCTGTATGCCAAAAACATCTCATTTTTGACAAAGGTCTATTTTACCAACACATAAGTAGTTAAACAAACAAAATTTCAATATGTACATAGATCTGCCTTTCGATGCTGTCCACAAATCTAAATTTGAGAACCAGCTGTCTTGAAGTTAGTTCTTGGCAACTGATTAACAAGTATGACTGACATAATCAATTTACAAATAATTAACAAATAATTAACGTTGTATTATATTATACAAATAATAGCTGATGCTGATGATCTTGTCATCTTTGTTCACGCTAATTTCAGATCTCGAATTGCACAGCAGGCAAATTCTGCACTGTCTCTAATAAATCCAAAATGACGATTTTTGGTGTCACACAGAACTACAGTGGGGGACAAAAAAAACTGCATCACCTTAAAAAAAGTAACATTTGTAGTGAAACGTATAAGATATTGTTTGATTACAGTCATTTTGCGTCAGTTATCATACTGCATCAGATAACGCTTCTATTGCATCAGACAGTAATTGCAGGGTATTGCATCAGCCGTTTCTATAAATACGGCGTTGGAAGGAAATACACGCTCATTAGTATCCTGTTTTGCGGAGGTGTAAGCATGGCTCCATATGTTCAGTTGACACCAAGAAAAAAAAAGTGTAGCTGTTGCTCTGTCCCAGGAAGGGCTTTCTACGCGTGCTATTGCTGATAAAATAAGCTGCCACCAGTCAACAGTACCCCGGGTCCTGAAATTAAAGACCTGGATCAGGCCGTAAGAGAGTGACTACGCCTTGTCAAGATCGATATTTGAAACGGCTATGCCTTCGTAATCGCCACGCTAGTGCTCCTGATCTAAAACTGGACTTTGAGATGGCCTCTGGTGTCGAAACAAGTGCAAGAACTGTCCAAAGATGGCTTTCGGAATGTTGTCTGCATGCCTATCGGCCCAAGAAGAAGTTGGGTCAACAAAGGCCCAAGGCCTTTGTTGACCCAACAAATGAGGAAGAAACGACTTGCTTGGGCTAAAACGCATGTTTCATGGACAAAAGAGCAATGGGACACCGTCATCTTTTCTGACGAATCGAAATTCAACCTGCCTGGCTCGGATGGGAAGCGATATGTCAGAAGACGAAAATCAGAGGCATACCATCCTGACTGCATAACACCGACTGTAAAGTTCCCCGCCGGCGCCGGTCAGATGGTCTGGGGATGCATAACAAGCAATGGGGTGGGGCGAATTAAGTTTATTAACGGAACGGTGAATGCAGAAACCTACACTGCTATCTTGGAGGAGTGCCTGAAACTCGTTATTAGGGATCACCACACAGATTTACAAAACTGCATTTTTCAACAGGACTCAGCACACAGCAGAATTGGTAAGTTTTATGATATTTAGATTTAATGATGAGTTTGTCTTCTTGTCTCACAAGGCTTAAAACATACACCAATGTTTTCCCTCGTTTTTCTCCCTTAAGGTGCAGTCATACCTCAGAAATGCTGGCATTACAGTGTTGGACAGTCCAGCTTTGAAGGCGCCTCCGTAGCCAGGTGGGAAGGAACAGTAGTGCATAGCACACGGTTCTTAATTAGACCGGGGTTCGAGCCCGTCACCACCAAATACGGAGGATGCGGAAAGGTCAGGGAAGACCACCGCATATCCCGGAGCAATATGGCCTTAGTTGCTAATGCTCCTAAAAAAAAAAAAAAAAAAAAAAAACCAAAAACCAATCCAGCTTTGAACCCTATTGAAAATTGCTGGTACATAATGTCGTCTAAAATTGCTCAGAGGAGGCCAACAAGTAAGATTGAGCTGCAGGAGAGCATTGTAAGGATGTGGTACCACGAAATTGGACAACCGTATATCCAGAAGTTGATAAAATGCATGCCAGATCGTTGCAAGGCTCGAGGAGGAACAACAAAATATTGAGGACTTATTTTGCTGATTTACAGTACATAACACTATTACGTTAACTTGTCATTTCGTTTGTATACGTAAATTCAATAAAATTTATGTTTGGTTGTCATGATTGCCATTTGCATGATTTCTCATATTTCTATTAATTACGCATTTTACCCTTTTGGAAGATATTTATGCCAATTAGGTATATGAGGTGGAGTCGTTTTATTGGATTTCATTCACAGAGTTATGTATTCCATCTAAGAAATGCATTTCGAACATTTCTGCAACACACAATGCAGCGCAAAACACACATTATTTGCAAAATTCACAAGTGATGCAGTTTTTTTGTCCGCCACTGTATAAAAGACCCTCGGTATCATTAAATTTGAATTCAGACCTATTGCTTTGGTATCTAATAATAAATAACTAGAAGTGTTTTACACTGCCCCACCATAAATCGCCGAACACCCCCTCCGTTCACAGTTGGTCAGTTGATAACAAGCACTATGTGTCAGACAACTATAAGTTTACTCGTAAGCCTTCGGAGAGAGAGAGTAGTAGGATTGTGAATGCAACATGCCGCGATTGACTTCCGTGATTGATTTAATAGACTTCCAACGAGAAATGATAATAGGATGCTACATAAGCAATCGGTCTCTATGTGACATTTCAATTGCATTGAAGATCCCTAGGTCAACGATTGTTTATGTGATCTGAAAATGGAAGCGAACTGGTGCTGAAACCAAAAAGAAGCGATCCGGAAAAACCCCTTTAGCTGATAACGGAACGCGATAAGACAGGACTGTAAAGAATTGGCTGTCCCCTCGGAACGCAGATCGACATCGTCACAGCATACATAGGCTCTCAGTGAGACACATATCAGCACCATTACAGTGAGCAGGATGCTGCATGTTATCGGTTACCACGGTCGTTCAACCATCCACAACCATTAATTACTAAACTAATGCCAAACTTATCTAATTTATCTAAACTAATGCCAAACTTATCTAATTTATCTAAACTAATGCCAAACGCCATCTAGCTGGGTACAAGGCCTGCTATTCTGGACCGTACGCCAATGGAAAGCCGTCTTTGGCGTCTTTGGTCTGGAGCCGTTTTTCACGGTTTGGCCAGGGACCACTGATTGTTTTGGACAAACCGTGAATGCTGAAATCTATCTAGACATTCTGGGCAATAATGCATTACCTACGTAGCAGCAACACATCGAGGAAGGCTATTACTTGTATTAGCTGGACAACGCTCCATGTGATAATGCTCGCGTTCTGACAAACTGGTCTGAGGACGAGAGCAGCTAAATGTTGGACTGGCCAACCCAAAGCTCTGATTTCAATCCTACAGAGAACTTCTGGGATAAATTGGATCGTTGGGTGCGTATGACGAGAGACCGCCCAAAAACAGAGCTAAACTGGTCGCCGCTTTGAAGGCGGAATTGCGGAAAATATTGGAGGACGTTTATAAAAGTTTTTAGCACACGTATTGGTTTTCCTCTAAATAAAAGTTATTCGTAGATATGCAAATGTCCTAATATAAATTTTAGGGCAATGTGGATGATAAGTTAGGTAATGTATGCAGTGCGTTACATTTCAGGCACGTTCAATTTTATCTTAAATTAATTTAATTTTTTTTCTTTTTTCGTGATTAATAGACGTGAAAAATAAATACAGTTATCTTCTTAGCAATCAATTACTAAGATTACAGCTTATAACAAAATCTGGCTCTTTAAACAACACACTTTTCCAGTTCAGTTTATCTAATACAGATGCCGTCCTTGGCGTTACCGAAGACTGGTAATCTCCTTCTGTCCTCTTTATCAAGACCATAGGCAAACTCTCTCTATACAGATGGACAGCTCTCTCTCTCTCCATGCAAATAAAATCTGGTCTCGAATAAAAATACCTTTGCGGCTTTTCTGGAATTTGCGATAAAATTATTCAACAGACGTCAGACGAAATTATTCAACAAACGTTTCTCTTACAAGTTCATCTGCATTTGATCATACCTCCGTAGCCGAGTGGGCATGTGGACATGTGGACATGTGTTTTTGTAAGGGGAGGCTCCTAGAACGTTAGTTCAACTCCGCCTCGTATCTCTGTGAAGATCAGTATCTCTACAAATGGGCCAGATATGTGTGTGACGTCGGTTTGTGTGTATTATGTGTGTTCTGTTGTTCTGTTCTGGCCACTTGGCTACCCAGAAGCATCAGTCACCTGGACAGATGATTCTGGGTACTCGTCCACACCACGAGAAGGTGGGCCAGTCCCAGCTAAACACGTACCGTCTCAATACGAGACTCTGATCCACCTGATGTTGCCAAAAGGTGGGCCAGATTCCTCTAAGGGCCCACTCCAGAGGAGAGAGAGAGAAAAAAATAAATAAATAAATAAAAATAAATAAATAAAAAATAATATATATATTTAGATTTTCCCGTGGTGCAAAAGGAAAAAAACAGTCACTGTAAAACGCGAAACAACAACAACAAAAAAAAAAAAAAAAGTGACAGCAACCCTGAAGATCGCAAAAAAAAAAACAAAAAAAAACAACCATATGACTGATTGTAGAACGCGAAGAAAAAAAAATAAATAAAAATAAATAAATAAAATAATAATAATAAAAAAAATAATAATAATAATAATAAATAATAATAAATAAATAAATAAATAAATAATAAAAATAAAAAATAAAAATAAAAAAATAAAAAAAAAGAATAAAATAAAAAGAATAAATAAAATAAAATAAATAAAAAATAAAGGGGGGGGGGGAAGAGAGAGAGAGAGAGAGAGAGAGATGGTGTTTTCCTTCCTGAACACAGGCCGCAGAAACAAGCTCCACAGCCCATGTAGCAGGATGGAGGGGGGGGAATACATGGTTGGTTTCAGTTCACTGCTGGGTCCTCGATGTTTGCCACTGGGGGCCTGTTAATCCTTCGTCTGCACTTAAAGACTTCAGCTGAGTAGGTTTGCAGTGCAGGGAGGTTGTTAGGGTTCTGTAGGAAGAGCTCTAGATGCTCGCCAGAGATCTGTGTACAGCTGACAAGGTTGTGTCTCAGATCAGCATACGTAATGCACTCGAACAGTACATGCCACCAGTTCTCTTTGGCTCCACAATGGCAGAGATCTGTTGGGTGCAGACCCAGATGGTGTAATTTTTCATTCATGGATCCGTGTCCGGTAATTAGGTATGATGTTTCTAGTGAAGGGGTGAACCAAGACTGTACAGATTTAGTAGCAGTGTAGGTTACATCAGGTAGGAATCTTTTTGTGACAATGCCCAGTGTTGAATTATGCCATCAAGTTTGCCAAATGTTGGAGAGCTTGTTGTAGCACCGCGTCATCTCAGCCTTGGGGTCAGCATCCAGATTAACCTCAATGTCGAGGATCCTTGTTGGGATATTTCTCGTAATTCGGAAGCACAACCCTCGGAAAATGACATGTAGATCGAGCGGAAGTGCTCCCGCAATGACCTGAATGGCAGGAGTGGAGACCGTTCTACACACTCGGCAGATTTCCATTAACATTGACCTCTGGATGGTTCCAAGCTTGTCTCGTATCTTTACAAGAGTTACCCGATGGAACCAGGCTCCAGCTGCATAGGTCACAATTGGTAAAAATACTGCATTGTAATACAACCGTAGGGACCTTTTGGAGAGTCCCCAATCATTCTTAGAGATGCGTATGATGGTTCCTGAGAATCTCTTAACTTTGTTTCGTAGATTAACAAGATGTGGGAGAAAGCTGAGTTTGTGGTCAATAATCACTCCAAGTACCTTGGTTTCAGTGACAACTGGCAGTTGAGCGTTACATATCTTTACCTGCGGTGGGCGCCTGAGATCCAGTCTATTCTTAAATAGCATCATTTTAGTTTTCGTTGGGTTGATATGCAGCTTATTAAGTGCGGCCCAAGTTGAGAGATCTTCGAGGACCTGGTTTGCATTTTCTTCAATGGCCTTCCGTGAATGCCCTGACACCACAACTGTGAGATCATCAGCAAAGGCCACAATTTTTGCATTCCTGAAGGTGCGGGAGAGCCAGTCTTGGAGGACTATATTCCAAATGAGGGGTTCCAGGACTGACCCTTGGGGACAACCTCGATTTACTGATCTGGTGACTTGCTGGAATTTTGACTTGAGAATAACTGCTCGGTCAGAAAAATAATTCTGGAAGAGGCTGTATAATTGCTGGGGGCAAGCGGCAGTTCGAAGGCGTGCCAAGGCACTATCCCACCAGACGGTGTCGAAGGCTCCCTCGAAGTCTATGAAGATGGCCAATTCGAATTTTTCTTCAGAACTTTCAATATGTAAAACCAAATCGAAAAGAGCTTCTTCACACGACCTTCCACGGGTGAAGCCATACCGGCATGGTGAGACCAATTCATGCATTTGTAGCATGGAGACAACCCTCAGAGCCATGAGTCGCTCCAGGACCTTACCAAGGTTAGCCAGCAGGGCAATAGGCCGGAAGCTGCGGGGGTCTGTTGGTGGTTTGTGAGGTTTCTTGATGAGGCGAATGAGGGCAAACTTCCATTCTTTTCGAAAGCATCCTTCTTCCAAGCATTTATTGAAGAGAAGGAGTAGATGGTGCGGCCGCAGTGTGTGAAAGTGGATGATGAAGATATATTCTATTAGGTCAAGGCCTGGACACTTTTTGGCATTAATGTTTTTAAGGACTGCTCCCAGTTCTTCTAGTGTGAATGGGTCGGCTTGCTCTTTTGCTATATAATTGCTGTTGGCAGCTCTAATTGCTGAATGTTCTGGGTGATCCTCAGAGATGTCATCAGGTGGAAACAGTTTGTCTAGAATAAGGTTGGCAGAATCCTGCCAACACTTAGTTTCCTGAGCGTCTACTGAAACAGTGTTGAATATTTCTGGGGAGAAGGTTTTCTCTTTCAAGATCTTATATGCCAGGCCCCATGGATTTGTACGGTTGGTTTCTTTTACGAAATTTGTCCAAGTTTCTCTCTTTCTGGTTGCAATTGCCTTGGTATACTCATTCTTTTTGGCGATATAATCCCTATGAAGGCGTTCGACATCAGGAGCTGGCCAATCACGGTGTCGCTGGTAGTTCCTGCGCGCAGAGTGGACTGACTTACGAAGGATGGTAAGTTCCCGGGTCCACCATGGGCAGATTGCTGGGCGGAACACCTTCTTCCTTGAGGACCTGTATGAGGCTCTGAGTATGGAGTGCTGGATAAAGGTGGTCAAATCCTCTGCATTTAGCGAGTCCATCTGTGATGGGTCTGGATTTGGAAAGTCCAGTTCTATGGAGCTGTCATATGCTTCCCAATTGACGTTTCTCGAAGAGAATCTAATGAAGTCAGTTGGCCTTGCTCTGTTGTTGTTGTTTCTCGGTGGAACCAAGTCAAGATGGAACAGTATGGCTCTATGGTCGCTAACAGTCAGATCCGGAGATACCTCCCAGCAACTAACTGACTGACGTAGGTCCTTTGTAGAGAAGGTTAAGTCAATATTAGATTCACCGGTGGAGCTAGAGTACGTAGTGAACTGGCTAGGCTGGTTATGGATAATAAGATTTTGGCTGAGGACAAAGTCCTCAAGAAGCTGGCCACGGCCATCAGCAACCGCACTGTGCCAGAAGGGGGATTTTGCATTCAAGTCAGATGCAACCAGGAGTTGTTTGGAGCCAATAAAATTCAGGGCGAATTCCAAAACGTTTAGTGCTTCATTGATGTTACCTGAGGGAGGGCTGTACAGTGACATCAGGTAGAATGATTGATCTGTAGATGTAATTTGGATACAGGTGGAGAACTGATTGCAGAGGCCCTGGACAACCACGACATCGAGATCCCTATTTATGACTGCTATACATGTTTTAGGGTCCACTGGGACAGGTTGAATGACTCGAGTGTGTATGGAAAAGCCAGTAATTTTAGAGGTTGGATGGGGTTGTATTCTTGCAGCATACGGCTCTTGAATCAGAACAACATCAATTGAATGCTCCTCAGTGGCCTGGCGTATTTCATCCGCAACTGTGCAGGACCTTTGCCCATTTATTTGCATCATTCTCAAGTATTTAGTCTGAGATACGGGGGCTACTCTTAGGCTTCCAGAAAGAGTGGGCAGGACTGGAGCGGGGACACAACTGGTATTTCTTGTTGGTTTAGGCATCAGCGGTCCTTAGTCTTACGAGTTCCAGAGCCCTTTGGTATTCTGGGCATAAAATATCCCGGAGAGAATGGTTATGTGCTCGCCCGTTCCTTTTACAATTCACACAAGAGGGCTCTTCATCACGGTAGGGACATTCTGCTTGGACATGCCCACTCCTGGCACAATGCCCGCAGGATGGAGATTTGTGGGAGCAGCGTTGGGAGGTATGCCCATATCCCAGACATAGGAAACACCTTGTGACAATTGTAAACGGACGAAATCGGTGTGCACTGAAACCAAGGAATAATCTATCTGTAGAGAGGACAGTTCTATAAATCCGTGGGGAGAAGCCGAGTGGGCAGGAGCGGGAGTGCAGTAGCACACGCTCTTTGAGTAGACCGGGGTTCAAGCCCCTGACTGCTGAATACGGTCGATCTGCCAACCCGCACTGGACCAGCGTGGCAGATTATGGTCCATTTCCCTCAGCATGAATTGTTGAGGAGGCTTCCATCCTGCAGTGGGTTGATAATGGCTGCACTTTACTTTTTTTTACCAAAAGATACTTGTTCATACATCTCTATGTGGAATTTCTGGCACCGAACCTTTGTTCGGTTAGGGACTTATATCTTTTATGTATTTTAAATAAATAAATCTTTATTGAATATAGCATAGCCTTAAGTACTGTCCGAAATGTGACTGTGCGTGGCAAAATCCCAACAAGATTCCATTTCAGTATAGGTAGTGCCACAATACGACTCAGATGAGCAGTTGGTAAGTTTCGTTATCGGTGAAAAAATGGAAAAATACTTCATCGATATTTAAGAATGAAAGAGTTTACGCAGTCAAGGTAAAAAAAAAAAACATTATTTTTAATGTCATTAATTATTTTGATAAGGAAGCACTAAAGGGAGTTCCCAGCTTGCCAATTAAACAAGAAACAAAGTGGGCGAGTGTCGGTACGGAATTTTCGAAAAATAAATAAAAATTTAGGAGGTAGGGGAACTCCAGTTTTAAATTTCCGAAAAAGCGAACTAAAAATCCGTGGTATACTTTCTGTGGGCAAATTCGATCAAGTTATAAGGAGAATTGTCCAAGACTACATAAATGAGAGAAGAGCTCCAAACATGCCTAAATTAATTTCAGTTCTGAATGAGAAAATAAATTTTACTTTTAAAACAGAATCTTTTCGAAAATTCTTCATGAAAGCAAATTTTTTTGGAAGAAATCTCAAAACAAAAGAAAGCTTTCAATGGAAAAGAGGAAAATTATACTTAAAAGTACCAGATATTTGCGACAAATAATGCGACTTAGGAGAGAAAGTACGCCTATCGTTCATATTGATGAAACTTGGATTGATAGCAATTTGACATTTAGTAAATGCTGGCAAACTCAAAAGGTTTGCGGCGTCTATCAATCTACAAATGATGCAAAACGACTTATATTTTTATGTGCATGTGGAGAAATAGGATTTATTGATAATCAAAATTTAGTGTACAAAGCAAACACAACAATGGGGGTTTATCACGGTCAGATGAATTCGGCAATTTTTGAAAAATGGGCATTTTGTAAACTGTTACCCAATTTACCTGAAAAGGTTCTCGATTACAGACACGCACCCTGTAATTCTATACAGTTAAATAAATCTCCTGACTCATCCATCATTCAGAAAACAGAAAATAATAGATTGGCTTTCCCGGAATAATTGATTTCAGTGAAGGACTTTCGAAAAGTTGAACTTTTAGATTTGTCAAAACACTATTCTCAAAATAAAATATATAAATTTGATGCCATGCTTGAAACAAAAAGGATTGCTAGTATTAAGACTACAGCCATAGATGCTAATGTGATGTTGAATACGTATGGGTAGATTTACTTAACCATTCGTGGACTAACTTCGATTGGCGAAGAAACTTGGAAAAAATATTGTGCTCATGTATCAAATTTGGAAGAAGAATATTGGAGAAAAGATGCAGTGATGGAAGAGTTGTGAGACCAGTTAATAATACCAATTGACGTCAGTGATGAAGATACAAGTTATAGTTTACACGAAACAACGATTCGCTTAACCCAAAGGTCGTTGGTTCGAAACCCGCCTTGGGCTTGGATCAGAGTAGAAAATGCAAAAACTTTAGGAGGTGCAATATGACCGCAGAAGCCGATGTGCCAACAACTAACACAAAAAAAAAATAAATAAAAATAGTTGTGCGGAGGATGAACAGAAATATGGAAGTCAATTTATTGACGCCTTGAAGGTACCGTTATTATTTATATTTATGAGGAATTCAATGTTGTAAACCTGAGAACAGACCGAAGTTTTGTTAAATAAGTAATAAAATGTCGACTTTATACTGAATCAGTAATATATTTATTCATATATAAGTAAAGTTTTGAACAGCGTTTAAAGAATATTCGCACGTTTAATCTCTGTAATCTGATCCTCAGCCCCACAAGCACAGCTCAGCAAATACTATGGTGGATCATGAGGTGGGACAACAGTTTACAATCTGTAGATCGATTCTCCTCTCCAACCCCCAGTTTAACCCTGTGGCAAATACAGATTTCAGCAGCAAATCTCTACCTGCTAACAAGGACCATACACGCACCCCCCAATTGCAAGTATTATTAGATGCAGAACCCTGCCAGACCGAGAACCAGGACGCATGGCACTTCCACTCCAAACTATCGTCAACAGTTTAGTGTGCCTCAAAAGCATGTTCCGATTCAACACGATTGGTCTCTACAATGCGCTCGCCATAGATCCCTACAAATTTCGAAAAGAGAACAGGTAAAGGAAAGATGTGCTCAAGAACACTTAGCAAATCATTGAGATTTATGACAGCAACCACTACCGAATTTCAACAAGACTGAAGTAACGGTGATTGACCAGTTTATCACAAGAAAGTGGTATCCTCCTGCCAAACTTCCACTAGGCATGCTGCAGTACGTCTTGTGTCTTCAAAAGAAATGATTGTTATTAGAGTATACACCGACGAGCCAAAACATTATGACCAGCGAGTCGTCATGCAAATCGAAGCAACTACAGGTGAACTACGGCGCGTGCGTGGGTCGGGACACGATATAAAAAACATCTGATACTGAGCTCCGTTAAAAAAAAAAATTATTTTTTTATTTATTTTTATTTTTTATTTTTTTAAGGTCCTAGCTACTGAAATCTCAGGAATCCAAGCCACTGAAATCTCTTGTTTTTCAGATGGGAAAAGCAGCGGACTTAAGCGAGTTTGACAAAGGCCAAATTGTAATGGCCAGACGACTGGGTCAGAGGATATCAAAAAAAAAAAAAAAACTATTATTTTTAGGATACTCGAATAATTAAATTCATATGCTGTTCTGTGTGTCTTATGCCCGTGTTCTATGGTCGATTTGTCTGTTTTTCTGGACAAAAAAACCTCAGTTTCTTTGCGGAAAAACATTGCTATGTACGCTTGAGACCGACTAACGCAGCCACGGAGTGAAAAAAAGCCCATTAAAGTTCCTCGCGTCATCGACGGGATTCAAACCCGGGCCTTTTCCACGTGCTACACGCGCAGACTGAGGACATCCGAAACAGCACGGATGGTGGAATGCTCACGGTCAGCCGTGGTTAGTACCTACAGAAGGTGGTCCGAGGAGGGGGAACCCACGAACCGCCGACGAGGTGTTGGACGACCACGGATCATCGATGCTCGAGGTGTTGGACGACCGCGGATCATCGATGCTCGAGGTGTGCGAAGGCTCTCCCGGATAGTACATGGCAACAGAAGGACGACTGTGACGCAACTAGCCGGTAATTGGAATGCTGGTGACGGGAGTAAAGTGTCACAACGCAGTACATCGAACCTTGCTGAAAATGGGGCTGCGCAGCCTTAGGCTGCTCCGAGTGCCCATGCTAACTACGGTTCACCGGCGACAGCGTCTACAATGGGCACGCTAGCATCGAAACTGGACCTTGAAAGAAGGTTGTCTGGTCCAATGAATCACGTTTCCTGTTGCACCGTGTGGAGACGACCGGGTACGTGTGCGTCGTTTACCTGGGGAAGTGATGGCGCCTGGATGCACCGTGGGACGAAAACAAGCCGGTGGCGGCGGTGTCATGCTTTGGGCAATGTTCTGCTGGGATACCTGGGGTTCAGTCATCCATGTGCCGTGCACTCGGACGTCTACCATCTACCTAATTTTTTTTTTTTTTTTTTTTTTAGGTCCTAGCCACTGAAATCTCAGGAAACTAGGAGGCAGGACCTGCCAGAGTAAATTAAACCTATTGGATACCTGGTCTGCCTCCGCAGGGCGAAGTGTGGGCAACGTCGGGCCTCAGCAGGGGTCTGGCGACTAAATGGCCAAAGGAATAACGGTGCACAACATTATACACCTCAAGATCCATATACTTTTAAATCTCTGGCCTTTACAGCGAACTGTATCGCACTACAATGTAAACTACAAGGAGTTGGGGGAAACCCCTGGTGCCATTTGACCCTAAACACACTTTACTTTATCTAAACATCACTGCTGACCAGGTACACCCTTTCATGGCAACGGTATTCCCCTCTGGCGGTGCCATCTTTCAGTAGGATAATGCGCCATGCCAAACCACTCGGATTGTTCGAGACTGATTCGCGGAACATGAGGAAGAATTCCAGGTATTGCCTTGGCCTCGAAATTCCCCAGACATCAATCCCATCGAGCATCTGTGGTCTGTGTTGGAAGAGCAATTCCAATTTGCGGCGTCTCAACCACGGAGGACGCCTCCGTAGCCAGGTGGGAAGGAGCAGCAGTGCGTAGCACACGCTTCTTGATTAGACCGGGGTTCGAGCCCGTCACCACCAAATACGGAGGATGCGGAAAGGTCAGGGAATGACCACCGCATTTTCCGGAGCAATATGGCCTTAGTTGCTAATGCTCCTAAAAACCAAAAAACAAACATCAACCACCGACCTTACAGGAGTTAAAGGATCTGCTGGTTAGGTGTTGATACCAGATACCACAAGACACAGAAACCTTGTAGCGGTGACATGTACCAGCTGTTTTGACTGCACGTGGAGGACCAACATCATATTAGGTAGGTGGTCATAATGTTTTGACTCATCGGTGTATATTTTATTGTCATTCTATAAAACTGCATGCACTTCAGCCTGAATTTGTAAATAGGTTTATAATCAGTAAATAATTATTGACAGTATCCCAGCGTTAGTCATAACTACCTTTAAATAGTTATAATGCAAGTAAAGGAATTATACATGTTTTCATGTGAAAATTGTAACCTTTACCTGAATATGTAAGCATATCACCCTCTGTCAAAATAGAAATGTTACATCAAACGTTCTGTTATATCTCGTACCATGCCCACCTGGACTCCTGGCTGTGTAGGGGCAAAACCATTACGGTTTAATAAATAATCTAATTACCCTTTTTCAGAACATCGACCATGTCGACTTCAGCATGTACATATGAATTCAGGGTCAAATTTTGCGCTGTCGGACAGTAACATGGTACGTTACGTCCGTTCACCAGGAATGTCTTGTCTATTTGCTGTTCTTAAAAGTTCTCTAATATCTTCACTCTTCAATTTATTCTTTTCTAGCTTGAATGGATGTACGTGCATGGCTGATATCCTAGCAGAGGTAAAACGGTGATCAATAGCACAATACTGAAGTCTTGAAGCTGTGCCAATTTCCCCCCGCCCACAATACATCAACAAAATACAGAAATGATATTTTACTTGAACATACAACGATTCTGCAAGTAGCAACTGATTAGAAATAATAAAATTGCAGTATTATAATCTAAACAAAACAGGAAATATCGAAAAACACGAATAATGGTTATGAATAGGATTATAGTGTTTTTATCTTTTTTAATGTAAAATTTATTTTGATGTTCCTTTAAAATTCTTAGATGAAGAACATTTTAATCAGTTAACCGAGTGGTCAAGGAGCGGGAGTGCAGCAGCACACGCTCACTGAGTAGACTGGGGGCCGATCGGGCTAGCCAGGTGGGTAAAGTGCCTGCCTGGCAACACAAAGATCGCGGGTTCGAATCCCGCCTCGGGCTTGGATCAAAGTACTGCAAAAAACTTGGGAGGTGCGTTCTGGCCACAGAAGCCAATGCGCCAACAACTACAAAAAAAAAAAAAAAAAAAGAAAAAAAGTAGACCGGGGTTCAAGCCCCTGACTGTTAAATACGATCGATTTGCGCTGGATCTGCACTGGACCAGTGGCAAATTATGGTCCATTTCCCTCAACATAAATCGTTGAGGAGCCTTCCATCCTGCAGTGGGTTAATAATGGCTGCAGTTTACCTTTTAACTTTAAGTTAGTTGACAATTCTCTTGATCTAAAACTTAAAAAAAAAAATACCGATCTTTTGTGCAGTTATATGAAATAATAGTAGCGCTGCTAATATTAAGGTCTCCTAGAAAAGTCAGAGACAAGATTTACTTCGTATAAAAATCACCCTTGTTTTTACACGAAGGATTTCTCAAAAATAATGCACGTGCTCGTCATTCCACACACCTGTGTCACTGACATCTATCAGGATAATAAATTGAAGTTTAACCTCAACAGTAGTGTGCTTCAAACGAAGTTCCTGCATTGAATCTTCGTTTGCGTAAAGTCTTTTCAAAATGGATGATGACATTGCTTCAGGTCAGACTAATTTTTGAATTGTTGCAGGAACTGTGTGGCGAGTCAAGGGTAGATGGTGCACGAGTTCAAGTTAGTCTCAAAGGTTTCATAAAGGTCAGTGTGAAGACGAGCAAAGCTCAGTAGCCCGAGATGGACAAGAGTCCAGCTGAGTAAGTTGACCACCATTTTGGATGAAGACAGACGTATGAAGAAATGAGGGAAATACGACACAAAAGGAAGTGTTCAAAATACACATTTATTTCATTTATCATGTCCTTTTCATTGTGAAACATTTATGCACAAGCAAATTTCGAGTTACTTCGGTGAGAAATCTAAAATAAGCACACTCCAAAAGTCACGAACAGTTGTAATGGGCACATGTTGACAATAAAATAAATGTTCAAGGTCAGAGTTGTCAACCCATAGTTGATTTCTTTATGGCAAAGTACACAGTAGCGTGCCAGAAATGCGAAGTCCTGAGATAGGCATGGGTGAATATATTATTTATCGATAGTTTACATACTCTAAGCCTTTTTATCAATTATGGTCGATATCACTTTGGTAACAGTTAACCAGGAATGAACCGGCACTAAAACTGACCCGTGAAATATTTCTGACTGGCTGTATTGATTGGCGGCCCTCTTAGAATTTCAAAAAAAAAAAAAAAAAAAAATCCTTTAGAAATGGCATGCGGTTACACGGCCATCTGGGAATTCCTGAAACTGTCAGAAGGGCCCTACATGCAACAGGAAAGACAAACTAATATTAAAGTAGTGCTAGAAAATCTGAGAATTAGTAGGGAGTTCAGAGGCGGTGGAGACATGAAATTTCCTCAAACCCACTACCACAAGCAGTATCAAGAAATCCTGATAAATTTGAGATGTACAGTACTGTGCAAGATTTGTGCAAGCAGATATCCGGGAGACCGCACTAATCCATAGGTGAGTAAAGTTCTGATATGGTGTTGCAGCGATTTGTACCATCACCACGAAAGTATGTAAAGCAAGTTGCTCGTGAGAATGGAATCAGCGGAGTAAGTGTACAGTGCATTCTCAAAAGTTAAATGAAAATTTTGTGTCAAGACTGCTGCAGAGTGGAAATTTTATGCGTCAAGACTGCTACCCAATAAGTATGAAGATAATCTCATCAGCAAGTGTCATTTTTTTTTTTTTTTTCAATTGTTTAAAGCGAAAATGGACAAGGATGCAAGATTTGTGGACAAGACTGTTTGGTAGGTTAAGGCAGCAATCAAACTCGGTGGGATATTGAATCGATATAGTTGTGTGTACTGGTCCAAACATTCGTGTAGAGAAGGCAGTGCATTTCCTAGGAAATACAGGTCTGGTGTAGTGTCTCATGCAAGTGTCTACTTTATACTGAATCAATAATATATTCATTCATATATGTGTAAAGTTTTGAACAGCGTTTAAAGAATATCCGCACGTTTAACCTCTGTTATCTAATCTTGAGCCCCACAAATACAACTCAGCAGATACTATGCTGGGTCATGAGATGGGACAACCATTTACAATCTGTAGATTATATCAATTCTCCTCTCTAACCTTAGTCTAACCCTGTGACAAATACAGATTTCAGCAGCAAATCTCTACCTGCTCATCACAAGGACCATACAAGCACCCGCAATTGCAGGTATTGTTAGATGCAGAAGCCTCTCAGACCAAGAACCAGGACGCACGACACTTCCACTCCGGACTATCGTCAAAAATTTAGTGTGACTCAAAAGCATGTTCCCATCCAATGCAACTGGTCTCTACAATGCGCTCGCCATAGATCCTTACAAATTTCGAAAAGAGAACAGGTACAGGAAAAATGGACTCAAGAACACTTACCAAATCATTGAGATTTATCACAGCTTACTGCAGGCATGTACAATAGAAGCACAGCATATAAATACCCAAAATAACCAATAACCCACCATGGCAATAATGCCAGGGATTTACATAGTTTTTGTCTACAGAAAAAAGAATTAAAGAATGCAGTTAATCAATATGGGCATATAAGCACAATTCTACACACAAGTCCTACAATGAGGTAAATATACACTGAAAGTTCAGAATTTATGGGATACCTGGTGCCTAGGCAACGCGACACTGTCACTCCTCTCGTTAGTGGACAAACCCACCACTTTGCAGATATATAGGTACACTGTTTACACGTACATAGTAATTCGATGTCAGTATGGATAAACGTCGTGAGTTAACCGACTTTAAAAGAGGGACATATGGGTGCCCGATGCATGGATAACTTTATCGCGGAGGTGGTACAGAAATTGCACTGTCCCCGTTTGACAGTATCAAATGTATCAGGAATACGTCATTTCCAGAATAACATCTCATCGTGGACAGCGCTGTTGGTAGAGAAACGTGGTGGCTGAACATGGCCGTCGACGTGTCTCGCATTGTTTCAGCCAACTGGAGAGCGACAGTGTCACAAACCACCACCGGCTTCAACGAGGGAGGTGCTAGAAACATCTCCACATCAGGCGATCATTAGCCGCAATAGTTTATGGGAGCAGCCACCCACCAGGCCAATTGCTAACACCATGACACAGGACTCTATGCCTCAACTGGGCGAAAGAACATCGGCACTGGACATTGGATGACTGGAAATGGGTCTCCTGGTCCGATGAGTCCCATTTCCAGTTATTTCGAGCGAACAGAAGGGTGCGTATCTGGCATAAACCACATGAAGCTATACACCCAAGGTGGATACAAGGAACTGTTCAGGCAGGGGAATGGTCGGTAATGGTCTGGGGGCATGTTCAACTGGCACATGTTGGGACCGCTGGTACGTCTAGACCCAGGGTTCCCAAACATTTTAGACATGCAGCCTTAATTTTAAAAAATACATTAAAAATAGAAACAGTCGGTCACTAGCACCAGGTCAAGTTTATTTCAAGCTTTTAGAATAAAAATTTATTAAAAATATGAATATTTAAGTAAAAATTTTACTTCTACTTACTTGTTCAAAAATTTCTGCTTGCAAAATTTATATCAGCAAAAGTAGTGTACTAATTTATTTATTGGCAGCTTGGATGAGCTTGCTTTTGTTCACAAAGTAGTTCAATATTTGGAGTTATGGTTGGTACTTGCAAGCGCAATTCAATATTTAGCCTATTTCTAAATTTGGTCTTTGTAGCTGTATACAGCGAAAATGTTTGCTCACAAAGATATGTCGTTGGAAAACATATCAAAATTTTCAAAGCTGTTACTTATCTCAGGATATTCCATGGCCATTTGAATCCAAAACTGTGTAATTTCTTCTTACTGAAATTTTGTTTTTAGGGTGTAATCAGTTGAAATTTCTATAAGCTGTTTTTTCTCTTTCAAAGGCAAATCGTTGGTATTTGTAGTCAACAAAGGAATTTTGAATCCACAGTAATTTTTCTAAATGAGGAAGGAAGTTCTCCCCAATAGTTGTACACAAATCAGATAATGTGCTGCAAGACTAAAACTTTTGCATTTTCACTTAAAGAAATTTCATTCATAAGTAAAAAAACCACTGAGATTTTCGAAGCTATCAAGTTCTTCACTAAGTATACATTCAGCCCAAAGTTTTAGCTTACATTGAAGCACTTCCATTTCACCCTAAGCTTTGAAGTGCCCTGAATTGTAGCATTCACTTCATTTAGATAGGCAAATACGTCCGAAAGGTAAGCCACTTTCTGTATCCAACATTTATTCCTTAATTTGTATGCAAGTTCAAAATGGCATTCAGATAAAAAGAAACCCATCTCCTCACGCAGTTCGTAAAACCGAGCAAGGACTTCTATCCTAGAAAGCTATCGGACTTTTTATGCAAACTTCCCAGATCCTCACAGAGTAAACTGAAGATCCTTGCATTGCGTGGTCGTGATTTTATAAAATTAACTATTTTCACGACATCACCCATTACCTCTTTTAAGTCTTCGGGCATTCGTTTCATTGCAAGTGCATGACGATGAAGACAGCATTGGATACTCTCGATTTCCCAGTTTTTCTTTTTTATGAGTGCCGCTGTACCTGAAATTTTCCAATCATAGCTGCAGCTCCATCAATGCAAATACTCGAGCAAAGCTGCCATTGGACCTCATGTTCTTCCATAAATTGATCAGTTTAAATATTTCTGTTGTTTGAGTAGGCAAAGGTTTGCAAATTAGCATGTCTCCTTCAAAACTAGCTTTCTGATTACAGCAAACAAACTCAAGCAACATCGCATAAGATGCGACATATGTTGATTCATCCATCTGAAACGAAAAAGTTGGACTCACTTTTACTCGCATATTTTATTTCTCCAATTTTATTGAAATTAGATTTTTATTTTTATTTTTTAAGCCACATTTAAAATTAGAAGTCGGTTGTGACGTGCGAAAAGCAGAGAACAAAATAAATTTCCTTTATTGCGAATATGCTTAAAAACCTTATTCTTTAATTAGTGAATACGATTTATTGTTCAAAATTCCATCACCCAAAATTTTTCAGAATTCTCAGACAGCTCGGGTTCCGAGAATTCACAATTTGTTGCTCGCTCGGCAATGTAAAAGCACTCTAAAATACTTGGTGCTAGCTTGCTGTTGCACGCTTGGTAACGTATAGGCACCCTAACAGAACAATTGTGGGCGCACTTGAAAGTGCATGCCCAGCCTCAAGAAAGAGCACATTGCATCTTTAGCGACAACAAAATAAAAATATCCTCTGCGAACACTGTCACGAAAAGCAGTATGTTTCACCCAAATTTCTGTTTCTGGACTGAAACTGCCAGTACGCGCGCGCTGAGTCTACTAGTGGGTGAGGTTATAAATAATTTGGAGTCTTAAATTCAGTGCTGAAAATAGACCGGTAAAGAGCACCGGGAAAACCTTATGTACATTGTACGGCGCAGAAGTAAAAATATTTCAGATTATGTTTCCAATAAAACGGTTAGCTCAACGTAAAACTTTAAAGAATATTTTTAAAATGTATTTTTTATTATTACCATTATTATGGAACCCTAGGTTGTTTTATTCATATTGCGAACAAAAAACAAACTACTAAAACTTTCCAGTAATTATGGCATTATTTAAGGCTATATTGAAAAAATTGGGAGTATACTGCTAAGAACAAAGTTTACTGTCGATACTGCCTAAACTACATATATAACAAACATTTCCTTCTGATGCAACATGAGTCATAGAACAATCATATTGAAGTGCTGCAGGTGTAGCAGTTGCGGGTTACAAACATGTCACAATTGGTCAAATCTTGTACAAATCAGTTCCTGGTATTTCATACCACTGGTTTGTTCCAGACGGAATTAACTCACTTTACAAATTCCATACAATTTGAGACTTGATGCCATGCTTGGAAATATTGCCATGGTAGTTCATTCCTACCTCTGTATATATGAGAACTACTTCTTCAATGCAACTAAGGGAAAAGGAAGGCTTTATTAATACGCTAGTTTGTTTCTGTTATGATTTCATGGCAAAGACAGTTAAACTTGATTACGTTTCATTACGAAAACAATTCCCCATTTCAACACGTTTTATTTAGCTCAATTTTAGTCTGCTTATACTAATACGGAACTTCTGCTTTCTCTGGTACCAAACGGATATTCTTAGTCCACGCGTTTTGTCCTCAATTGCCAAACAAACACTGCCAAAAATAAATTTTATTTGGAATATAAAAGTAATTGGGGCAGCATGAAATTCTTAGGTATTATAAAATTTAAACCAAATATTACCTAACATACCCGAACTCGAATGTTACCTGTGCTACTCAGTCCGACACCAGCCCCTTATGATTTGTGCAACAAGGCTCAGGTAGGCCTCTATTAGAAGCCAGACCTGACATGTTCGGTTGACCTGTTATTTTACTCCTGCTTTTACAGTACCATAAATTATTGGCTAAATTATGGATACAGGCCCAAAGAACTCTATTGTAGGTAACTTTTGTATATTTTTAATATTATAAAATTTGATTTGGCAACTTTTTATGGGAAAACAGACTTTTAACTGTATTGGTGACGTATCAGCACCAAGAATTGGCAATGCTGATTTCTGAATTACTTGTGTTGTCTGATCTTGCATTAGGGAATGTTGAAATTGAGCAAGTTTTTTTTTTTTTTTTAATGAAAACCCAAACACGAAAGTTATCAAAACCTATAGTACTTAGTATCATGCATGGGTTGAAGGAGATAGAGGGAAGAAAAAATTTTGCTCTGGATACTAAACATGGGTTTTAACCACTTCAATAAGCAAAGTAACCGTATTGCATTGGTTAATGAGAGTCAACTACCACCTAATGAGAACATTAGTACTAGTTACACATATGGGTTGCAGGAAATGGGGAAAGACAACAACACGAAATGCAATAGTCATCAACTCAAGGTGCTAGTCATCACAAAAATGAACACGATTGTCTTCAGACAATGGATTCAAAGTCTATGTAGGTCATCATCAATCTTTTTATTCAATTGTTTGAAAAGATTTTTCCAACTTGGCAGGATCTTTCTGTATAGGTTTGTACACAGCTGCTTTAAGTAGGTTCTTGAGCATGCAGTCTTCTGTATTCATAATAATTGTCACATTGCCCTTGTCTGTTTTAGAAATATGGATCACCTTGTCATTTCTGATAGCCTACTTTTTCAGCTTGGTGATTCATCATCAGCCACCATTTTCAATCCACTGCAAGATGAAGACCTTGCCAACTTTCCAGTTTCTTTTGTGCAATGGCCATCCATTTACTGCCCACTAACTCTTGAATTTCATCTGTCTATCTCCGTTGTTGTCTCTTGGTTTTCTTTTAGCTCCTCTTGGGTACCATTCTTATTTTCTTAGTTCATCTGTCGTAATGACTTTGAGCTGTGTCTTGCCGAAGTCCATTTTTGATAAGAATGTCCTTTACTTGAGTTTGCTGCCTAATCCATGTTTCCTTCTTATTCAACAGTCTGATTCCTAATATAATTCGTTCCATTCTTCGCTGTGTGGTTTCCAGCTTCTCTTCCATTCTTTTGGCGAGTGCCCAAGCTTCACTTCCCTAAGTCATGGTGGGGAGTATAAATTGGTTTATTATTTTTTGTTTCAGACAAATTGGGATATTACTCCTTTAGTGGCACTATATTTCCTGAATGCTATCCACCCGAAATTTATTCTTTGTTTGATTTCCAGCCATATATCATTATTGCCGCTAATGACTCGTCCAAGATAAGTATATGAATCCACCTTTTGAATTTCTCCTCCTTTTGAATTTCTCCTCCTTCTATCCCTTCCTGTAGCATATGTTCATTGTTACATGTTTTAACCAAATTAACCTTTAATCCAAAACCTTTACTACCTCTGCATAATTGATCGATTTTCCTCTAATTCTTTGGGATCATGGTTTATGTTCACAATGTCATCTGCAAATCGTATGGCTTAGGTATTCTCCATTCACATTGATTTCTTTCTGCAACTAGTCCAATCTTCTGAAAGCTTCTTCAAGGGCAGCAGTAAACAACTTCGGAGATAGTCTCCTTGTCAAACTCCTTTCTCAATTTTAAATTTGCTACTGTCTTTGTCTAGTCTAATAAAGGAATTGGTATTCTCATACATTTTCTTAAAAATTCTAATGTATGGGATGTCTATGCCTTGTCTTTCCAGTGCCCAAAACACTGGCTTATGCTCTATGGAGTCAAATGCCAGGCATAATGGCATTTTATATTCATTTGCTTTCTCCAATAGCTGTGAATCCATCGTTGAGAATCTTGTCTTAAAGCCAGCTTGCACTTTTGGTTGATTCTAATGAAGTATTCTTTCTGATCTGTTAGTAATGACCCTTGTGAATAACAAGCTAATTGGTCTATAATTTCCAATTTATCTTTCTTATGCAGCAAAATTATGATTGCATTATTTCTTGCCAATTTCTGTGTCATGTCTCTTCCTCCTAATTTTAACAACTCTATAATAATTTCATCTTTATTATGGGGCTTCTTGATTGTTCATTTTCTTCAATGTATGTTCTACATCTTCAGGAAGGATATGTTGCTTCTGTTACTAATTTGTGATCCATCTTTCCCACTGCTGGCATCACTATTTTTCAGATTTAATATCATTTGTCTTTGTGTATTACTGCTCACAACTGCTGATTTGTCCCGTTTTCCCATTCAGCATAAAAAATACACAAATGCTAAACGATCTACAAGTGAAAATGGACTGCATTTTCGGAACAACTCGGCAAACGGAAAAGGACAATGATTTTGGGATGCTGGAATAGTCAAGGTCTTTCAATTCAAAGAAACTTTCTTCCGGATGAACTGCAAAAATTCAATTTAGACATCGTTATCACAGAGACAAAGAAAAAGGGATGTGGAGAGGAAATAATGGGAGAATACCACCATTTTTGGAGTGGAGTCGATAAGAGTGAAAGAGCAAGTATAGGAGTTTCTATTACATCAAAACCTGGCAATTTATTAATGAAAGAATGATCTCATTAGAATTGACAATGTTTGGGAAAGAAATATGTATTTTGGGAATAAAAGCCCGGGCTAATACTTCAAAGGATGAATTTTGGGAGGATCTGAGAGAACTAATATAAAAAATTCCTAATAACAAAGAGATATTTTTAATGGGAGATTTCAATGCAAGGAACTGAACAAAATAGCAAAGTTATTGGAAGATTTGGAGAGAAAGACTATTCAATCTTTGTGAACAGTTCGACTTGAGAATAAACAGCATTTTTCCAACACAAGGATATCCATAAATTTACTTAGTCACAGCAAACAAGACAAATAAGATCAGCTATAGATTACATTATTTCAAAACATTCAGGGACATATGTATTGAAAGATGTCAGTTTATAGAGGAGCCGAATGTGGATCTGATCATTTTCTTTTTAAATAACACTGAGGTGGAACTGGATTAAGAAAATAAGTGTGGACAACCAACAATGCAGGAAGGAGAAATGCTATAATTGGATCAATTTAACGTTGAACTACTTCAGGACGACAGCATTAGAAACTTCACTCAGAGATTGTATGTGCAATTAACATAGAGATAAAATGTAATACTGAAGAAATCTACGAATATTTAAAAACTATTGTAAAAAAAAAATAGTTCATGAAATCCTAGGCAAAAAGAAGAGCCAAGGACCAAAAAAGACCTGGATTACAGAGAAAGAGCTGCTGTAGAGGAAAAGAAACTTGCATATCAGAAATGGCTGGGTGATAGGAATGATGCATATAGGAACATTTATGTTGAAAAGAAGAAAATAGCTAATCAGTTGGTAGCAGAAGCGAAAAATGAAGAATGGGAAAGGTAATGCTCGACTATTAAAAGCAAACTGGGCGATCAGCGGAATCGTGGAAGGAAAATCGAAAGGAAAAGAAATCTTTATGATTTTCATTGACCTTGAAAAGGCATATGACAGTGTTCCAAGAAAACTCTTATGGGCAGCACTGAAAGAAGCAAATATTGATGAACTGATTTAAGGCAATTTACAGGAATAATAGATGCAGAATTAAAATGGGATCAATTTTGTCACCTGAATTCCACACTTCAAAAGGCTTATTACAAGGCTGTTGCATGTCACCAACACTTTTCAAAATTTATATCGACATCTGCCTAAGATCCTGGTAAAAAAAAATGCAATAAAATGGGATTGCTGGTTAACAAGATCACCTATATTCACCATTTACTTTTTGTAGATGATCAGGTGGTGATAGTACAAGACTTAGAAGACTATGCATGTCGTCAATTGTTTGAGGAATATAAACGATGGGGTGTAAAAATCAATTTTAGCAAGACTGAACATGTTTTCAGGATCAGGACACATTCTAAATATTGCAGGTTTTAAAATCAAACAAGTCCATAAATTCAAATTTTTGGGAACAATCTTATAAAGTGATGGATCATCCCAAGCAGAGATGAATAACAGAATTGCAGATAGGCTATCAGCATGTTAAATTCTATTCTGTGGAGCAAAAATATCCTAAATAAAACAAAGAAATTTATATTTCGAATGATTGTACAAAGTCACCTATTGTATGGAGTGGAAACCCGGACGAGTTTAAAAGCAAACTGGGCGATCAGCGGAATCGTGGAAGGTCCTTATGCCAATCGAAAGGAAAATAAATCTTTATGATTTCTTTTCCTCTACAGCAGCTCTTTCTCTGTAATCCAGGTCTTTTTTGGTCTTTGGCTGCCTAGAATTTCGTGAACTATTTTTTTTTTACAACAGTTTTTAAATATTCGTAGATTTCTTCAGTATTACATTTTATCTCTATGTTAATTGCACATCCAATCTCTGAGTGAAGTTTCTAATGCTGTCGTCCTGAAGTAGTTCAACGTTAAATTGATCCAATTGTAGCATTTCTCCTTCCTGCATTGTTGGTTGTCCACGCCAATAAAATAGGCAAGTAGAAAACAAATTGCTCTCCACAGAAATGGATTTTCGGAGACACTTAGCAAGAACTTCTAGAAGACAGAAAACGGAATGAAGACATGAAAGTGAAAGAATAGCGTTTAACATGTAAAACATATGCAAGAAACCAGATATCCAAAGGCTATCCTGGAAGACCTAGGAGGACATGAAGTACGGGAGTGCACAATAGCTGGAGGCTTTGCCGACCAAGACACCTTGAACTGCACTTTATGGCAGGAAAAAATTCCTACCAAAAAAATAACTTGAAGGCTGAGGAAACCCATCTTGAAGAAGTTTTCTCTTAATGCTTGTTCTACTTTTCTTGTGTTAAATCTGAGCCCCTTTCTAATGGCTTTGCATAACTCAATATACTCAATTTTGTCCTTGTCGGTGTTTATCTTGCTCTTCATTTGTCATCTTTGGTTCATCATGACAAGTGTTGCTTGGCTAATTTATTTCTGGAAATTACCTGGAGATTACTAAGTCCAAAAAATTCAACAGCCTAGAAAGTTTGGCTTTTCAATTGTCCTGATTTTTATGAATTTTCTTATAATCGAAATTCTTGTAAATGTGATTCCTCACAACTGGTGATACATTTGGCACGTTAGTCCTGAATTTTGACTAAAGTGGTATGTAAATAGGCCAGGAAGTTGCGCAACAGAATGTGTCAATGCAGGTTTGGAATTTAGGCACTTCTTTAGAAAGTTGTATTCTGTTTCCGTAAGCCATCTATCGCTGAGAGATATGCATAGACATACAAATTCTTAAAAAAAATTGTTTAATTTTGATTGGCATTTGTACATCCTTTTCTTCAATTTCCTGTCTTCTCTTGTCCAAAGACTGTAATATCCATATTTGTTTTGACTTGATAAACTAAAAGTAGATTAAAAATAATTCTTGTTTCTAAATAAGCAATTAATCTAGCATACTGAACTTTCTGGATATAGGATTATTATTCCACAGTACAGTTCAACAAACTTAAAAAAAAGAAAACCCATTTCCACTTCTCTGCTTTAAAAAAATTGGAAATAAAGTGTCTTAATTAATTTTAAATATGTGTCTATTAGCAACAGTCTCTGATGCATATGATCCGAGACTGTTGTGTTTTGTGTTCATGTTGGCCGCAACACGTTAGTCGAATTAAGGTATAAAAATAAAACCTCAAAGGGGTACACTAAAAAATTCTGAAATCAAATTTATATTCCTAATCTTTCATTATTCACAGTGTCCACATGAATTGTAAATAACAATTCCCTGATATTCTATGACAATTTTGCATTATTTCCCGACACATGCAAAAATTAAGATAGTTTTACAAAGTAATTCTTCTCCTTGCCACAATAAAGCATTTCAGCTCCTTTATATGCTATATTAAAGGGTGATTCAAAATTCATGAAACCTAAATAAATTAACAGTAAGTGTTAATTTAACAAAAAAAAAAAAAAAAGATGTAATTTGATTTTCACTTCTACAGCAGTAGCACTGATCATCCAGTTAAAGGTGTTATGTTGGCTTTCAGTCACTAACCAATTGTATTTTGCATACAAGAAAGCAGCACTCAATTTTCTCAGACAGCACACGTTCATAATTGAGCATCCACGATCCCCAGATTTTTTTTTCTTTTGGACTGCATAAAAGG
The DNA here is from genome assembly GCF_048544385.1 of Mastigoproctus giganteus. Classification (NCBI taxonomy): domain Eukaryota; kingdom Metazoa; phylum Arthropoda; class Arachnida; order Uropygi; family Thelyphonidae; genus Mastigoproctus; species Mastigoproctus giganteus. The sequence continues at coordinate 134,762,778 of NC_143578.1, read as the reverse complement.
AGTGATATACACTTACAACATTCACATACTGGAAGGTTAAAAGTCAATATCAAATTGGAAACTTCAATGACAATTGTTCAAACATTAGGTGAGGTCTCATCAAACACGGTTAAGAGTTTATGCTTATATTTGAGAATGATATTTCCACATTTATTGCAATCTCTATCATAATTATGTTTATAATAATAATCAAAATAAAACTGAACAGGACACAGGGTTATGCTCTTAATTAAGTGCACAAAATCTAAGGCAGTACTGGATTCACTGCCTTAGGTTTAACTGTCTGAACAATGCACTAGCCATGGGTAGCCAGTGCATTGTTCAGAGTTGATGTGATATAAGTACTGGAAAACAAAAATGAGAGTAGGCACATGCTATAGGCTGAATGACTATGATGAGTACAATGAACTGTACAGAGGAATACAGCGAGCCAGTAAATCAAATTGTCATAACGGAGGATTGTAATTTTCCAGATACTGACTGGAACTTGTGGGTTAGTCACTCACATATTAGCAAGACTTTTATGGATTTATTGGATGACTTTTCTATATGTTAGAGAGACTTCATCTGGTTATGAGTGGTAATTCTTTGTGCATTAAGAATCTGCAAATAAAAGAACCATTAGGTGGGAGTGACCAAAGTGTACTGATGTGGGATTTACTTAAAGATGTAACTATTATCATCAAGGATAAAGAGAACGGTTTTTCATTTTGTAAAGGGGACTACAGTGCTCTCAAACAGTTTTTAAATTCTGTTCATAACTGATAGTTTATAATATAGTAGGACCAACTAATGATGTTACCAACAACAACAAATTCTAAATGGGAAGCATTCATGGAAATTTGCCTTATTGGTATATCATGAACTTCTCTCACAATTACAGAAAAAGTTATGGTTACAGCAGTGGTTCGAGTTCCAAGATGGCCGATTTTTGTAATTGATTCACATCCATCGTTACACACAAACCACCTTGTTTAACATTTCACATGCTATAGCTGATGTTTTCTTGAGAAGGAAACAAAATCTCAGAGCAGCATACTGTTCCTCGTGGGTCATGTCCTTTGTTATGTAGGTGGACAGAACAGGCATAAACTTTACTGAATGCCAAGGTCACACCATACTCATGAGTAAACTGCATAGTTGCTATGTCTTGACTTTAAATTCCTCAGCTTAGCTAGAAACAGTAAGCAGTGTGGTTGTTTGTGAAAAATTATTTTTTATTTAACAGCCCTCATTTAAATAAAATACAGTAAACTAAATTTTCCATTTATAGAACATAAAAATAATAAAAATGACAATAGAAAAGAAAAAAGATAAAGCAAGGCAGTGGAACAAGATATATATACAGGCAACTCCCGTAAAACACGGTACTTCTACAACATGGTTTCGCTCTAACACAGTTTGAGAATTGCCGGAAATCTTGCATACAGTATTTTTGGGCTTGTGCTGAGAAAACCATGCCATTATGTTAGATGTAATTTTCAACGTTTCCATTCCTCTTTGTGAATCCCTGCTGTTGACTCACTAGTTGTTATCGCCTTCGTGATATTTTTCTAAAGCACATTTCTGGAGGTCACTACCATAAAACAATAAAGACAATTTGTGGTTTCCGGTTTATTGGTCTTTTCTGTTAGTGTAATCAATTATAAACGGGTAGTAAACTTGATCTTCTTCCATTTGCTATAGTACTGACAGCTCGAATTCTGTGGGTTTTCACGTTATGGTGAAATGTGTTTCCCCTTCCATTCAATCATATAAAAAACATAAATAAATTTTCAGAAACTCATTACTCCGTATCGTGTTTGTTGCAACTTGTGTGTGCCGTGTTCTTTGTTATTAATTGCCTATCACTTTTACTGTTTAAAATTTTAAAACAAAAAAAAAAAAAAAAGTCAGTGAACAGAAATGTCAATTAGTATGTACACATTACAGTACGTATTAATTAAGCTTGTATGTAAGCGCATATTTATTTTGCTAACTGGAAAATATTCTTCCAATTTTCACATATCATTTAGAGCAGGGATCTACTGTATATTTTTGGGAGATCCCTGGGTTAGGATTGTGCTATTGAACTTATGCTTGTTTGAAACCATAAAAATTAGTGACTTTGAAGAGTGCAGTTCGTGAGTTACTACTATTATAAAAATAAAGTTAAAATATTAAGTTATTACTACTATAAAAATTAAGTTTCTGATAGTTATGAAAAAAAAAAAGCATATTTTTGTTAGTTTTTGGAACATAACCTCCCTTTTTGCACTGGTTCTTAGTTCTGTATAACACTGTTTCACATTATACAAGATTTTGTAGGAACCAAACTACCGTATTATACAAGGGTTACCTGTATACAGAAGCAAAATACTGACTATCCTCCTAGGTTATACTTTCATTTGATATTGCGAAATGGTAATTTTCAAAGCATTCTGAAAACTAGTCCAATATACATTGGGAAAAGCCTATATATTATTCAAAAATGCAAAAATCTACATAAAGGCAGAAACACATACAACCACAACACTGAGTGGGTAGACTCCAATGCAATGCCGAATTTACATAAAAGCTAAACAAGCTACAGTTTAGGGCCTCACTCCATCTTAAAAAATCTTTTTAATATTGTCACAGGTGAATAGTTTAGGGCCACAAGTTTAAATCTCGCCCTGCTACAATGGTTCCTAAACCATGTATCCAGGCACTATCATATGCTGCAAGCTTCTTCAAGTATGTTATAAGATTATTAAAAACCCATTAAGTTTGGCTGCAATCATTCATTAGGTGTGCCACAAAGATATCTCTTAACTCCAAGTGTTACTCAAGTGGCAAAAGTGTGAACCACTGGGATAGAATGTAAACAAATTCCTCCCTGTCACTACCCACTAAGGTCTCCTCCGATGATTTGTGGGAAGTAGGAGTTATAATTGTCATTGTTTAATAAGACTGGATCGAAGTAAATATACATAAAAAAACACAAGTTGATTACACAAATTTGAAACTTCATTTTATCAAATTCACAGCTGGCAACCAGTAGTTGAGGAAGGATTACTGAATGAGGTGTGATCAAAAAGTTTGGGGACTAATTTCATATACTGAAGTTGCAACTTGTTTGGTTACTCATCTAGACATAATAAAATGCATTAGCATTGAATTAGCATGGGCTGAATAGAAGGTATTTTATGTTTCATTTGAATTTTAAAATGAGCAGCAAATTTGCATCATATTTAGATTCAAGTTAGGAAAAGTGCAACAGAAATCAGCAAAATGTTAAAAAGCTTTTGGAGAAGATGCAGTGTGTGTTTCAAAGACTTTGCCTCACAAAGTTTAAAGCCGCCACTCGTCCATTTAAGATGATCCTTCAACTTTGGAAACCAATAACTCATTCTGTTTGCAATCTTATCACGTGTGATTAATGTTTGCCTATCCAAAAGGTTGCTATTTCTTATGGGATACATCAATCAATTTTAAAACACAATATGGGAATGCACAGCACCTGCCAAGTGTCTTGTATTCTCACTTATTTTCAACAGAGTGGCAAGTTTTCATGTTAGAATCTTCATCAAGCTGCTGTTTCACACTGTTTCTTTTATCATTACTGGTAATGAATCGTGCATGCACAGCTACGATTCAAAAAGAACGGGCAAGCCTCATTGGAATGCTGTGTCTTCTCCAAGGCCCAAATAATTATGCAATATTCAGCAGCCAGCATCATGAAAATGCATCTGCACACTTGGCACTTTCTATTCAACAAATTCTTGTGAAGTACTCTACCCCATGGTCTCCCATCCTCTATACTCCTTAGTTTTAGTTCCATGTGATTTTTCCCCCTCAAGCTTAAAAGTCCCACCGAAGGGTTGCAGATGTGTAACAACTGAGGATATTATTCCAAATGCAATATAGGAACTAGTAATTCCAAAAGGAGGTCTATCAGGAATGCTTCCAGAAGTTGCAAAGTGTAGGAACCTTTGAATACTGTGTCAAGGAGACTATTTCATAGATCCATCTAAATAGCTGATAATCACCTCCCAAATATTATTCCAGTTCCTGAACTTTGTGATCACACCTTGTATATACTTGAAAGAAAGCAGTTATTCCTTAGCTGAAGTTCCCGATGGTGATATATGTGCATATATAGACAGTAATGTGATCCCCACATTTTTCTCATCTTTTAGCAATTGAAAGGATGAGTAATTGAAATTATTGAAATTACGCCTTTATTTCATTTAAATATGGCAACTATAATTTAGGATAAACACTTCCACATTTGTTCAATAGGCACAGAAGTTACACTTTTTTTCCCCCTTTTTTTTAAAATTACAAGCACAAACATGGCCAGTTGAAACATGAATACACTGACGTTAAATTTATGGCAGGAATGAATGGACGGATGGAATATCGTATCACAGTATTTAACATCCCCACTGTGGTTAAATTTCTGAACATCACTGAGTAAGCACTTTTCTATATATGTCAGAAGTTTCTGTATATAACTACAATTACAGAAGTTTAATAAACATTTCATATCTAGACAAAGTTTAAGAAAAGATGTATAGCAGAAGAGGTGATACACTATCATCTGTCTTAACACATGAATGTACACAAATCTGGGAATTTTTCACCATTTATGTTTTGTACAAATTCAATTAAACAGCGTTATTTTTTCAAATTACTATATACACAATACCATTTTACAGAAGTCATACTCAACAATGGTGTACAGAATTTTTTAAGTATCCTATATTTAAAATACTCACGTGTTTAATTATATTAGTTACCAAAAAAGTAGATAATGGAAAAGTTAATATATCTAAAAACACACTAAGTCACTCTGCTCAGTCACTTCGAATAAAATGTAGCTTACAAGAAATAAACTGTATTTATAACTAACATAAGTCATGAACTGTTTCAAACATTTTTGCAATCACAAAGAAATACATCAGTTTTAATTCTTCCCCATTACATGAATATTCAAAAACAATGTCTACTAATAAATAAATGATGAACAGTATTGGATAACTACCATTCAGTGTTTAACTGTATAGCAAATACAAACCAAAATATGAATTTAAAAATGAATAATTTCCAGTATATCTTACAGTACTTTGAGAATTAAAGCACTCCAGGAATTTCCTACCTGCAAACAACATTTTAAAAGGGTAATATCACCTTAATATTTAATATGATTAAGGCAAAATATTATTCAGTTTTTATCACAATAAACATTGTTCATTCCACTTAATTCAGTTAACTAGCTGTAGTTTCATCTGTTTAAGAAAACAGAAAATGAAATTAGTCATTCTGTATAATATGTAATGTCTGAGAATTATTTAACTTAAGAGAAATGTGGTTAAAGAAATATATAAATAACTGTGATATACAAATAATTAAAGATAACTATCACTAAAACTAAATTAATGCAGCAGTGGTGATGGCACCCAACTTTAATTTTTTTAGAAAATGTTTTGGGTAATTTTTCTTTGAATTCTGATTAGTGTATGCCAATGTTTCAACTTTTTTTAATGGATGGCAGTACTTATTGTATGCACATTTTAAGTTTTAATAAAGAATTAAAAAGTTTAAAAATTTTGAAAAAAAAAAAAAAAAAAAGGTTTTAGACAAAATAGAAACAATCACTTAAGAGAAACTTCAAACATGAGCATATATTTCTGCTTATTATGCATGAGTATTATTTAAAAATTTTAAAATATTATATATATTTGATGCTACTAATTACTTCCATTTGTAGATTTATTTCAAATTTGGCATGCTTCATAGCATGCAAAATTATAAAATACAATTCTTGCTTCCTGCAGTGTAGTGGCCACCTGGAGAGAATATTAGGTTTTGTGTTATCATCTTTACTCTGTAAAAACAATGATAAATCTTTTGCAAATAAATATGTACGCTTATTGAACCAGTGGGAGAAGAAAAACAAGTAACCTGAAACAAACACAGCATTGGCACTTCTCTGGTATCATGCTACTCTTCAAGCAAAAAGCCAAATAATTGCAAAAGACAGTGGTGGGTCACCTAACAGGTTCTTGTGTGCAATTTCTGTAGGAAAACTATACAAAAAACACTTCAGAAACTATCAGTAAAAGTTTGACTATATTTAGAGAGGCAGAAAAAAACTTTTATTAATTAGATTTTTAATTACTGATTAATGAATCACATGGGGATGTTCTTTTCAAGGGTCATCATGTCAGGTTATCCACCATTACCACTGGGTTAAGGAAATGCCCATTAATTAATACAATGTTTTCATTTGGGAAACTACAGGTGCTCATTATTCTGCTGCAGTGGCGATTCCCTGTATTGCACATACCTAAGTTGTGGAACGAGAAATGTAGTCCAGAAGAATTAAACGCCATAAATTCAAATTACAGGGGAAGAAATTTAGACTGGATTATAAGAAGTTTTGAGCCAACTAACTCTTAATTACAAGAATAAGTTTGCTTCAAATAGGCAGCTGACGCTGACATCTTGGGGAAATTCAAAGATTGCTGGATAAGTATCTACATAAGAAGAGAAACACATAGGTATCTTATTTTATTTATTTATTTATTTTTGGCTGGTGAAGCATAGGTCAGGGACTTTCTTGCACCATACAGCTAATACTAATATTAAGAGAGAAAAAAAGATACCTTTAAAAATTTTTTACCTAAAAGAGTTACTGAGTTAGAAGCTGGGTGCTATTTAGAATGTCAATTAGGCTGTGCAGGAAGAAGGGTGATTAGGCATGTAATACTTTTATCCACCTCCAAAACACCTGTTGCAACTCTTACTTGCTGCTGTTGAGATATTAGCAGTATTCGACTTTTTGTTTCATATCTACAGTAATATGCTTTTTAGCGACAAAATTAGGCAACAAGCTGAGAAAAATTCATGTGCCCCTTACCCATTTTAGTTTGTGTTATACTCCACTATCTGTGTGTCTTCATAATTGCAAGGATGTGAATTTGAAGGTTGTGTGATGATTTTTAACCCTTTGAAGTGCATGTAAATTTCTTTCTAACCAACAGACACACCCTGGGATAAGGTAATACAGTAGACTTTCGAAATAACGGCATCTTCGGGGATTCAAGATGCCATTATCTAGAAAGTTTTATTTATAATGTATTTAATGCTGAAATAATGGGTCCAAATAAGAACAAAATTTCATTAATTGCACATAAAAAAAAAAAAAAAAAACCACGTTGACGATACAATGTTATATTCTGCCATTAATACACTTCTGCTTATGCCCCGTTCTATTTTCTTTATATCAAGTTTAGTCTGCACGGGTAGCACAGTGGTATCATCACCGTCTTCCCCACACTGGGTGGAAAAGGCCTGGGTTCGAATCCCATCGATGACGAGTGGAACTTTTATAGGCTTTTTTCACTCCATGGCTGAGTTAGGGTCTCAGGCGTAGATAGTAAGATTCCTATCCCAGAAACTGGGGTTTTTCGTCCAGCAAAACAGGCAAATCGACTAGAGAACGCACGCAATTTACAGACACAATACACATGGGTATATGAATTAACATTCTGGGTGACGCCAATGTAATAGTTTGGATTATATCGAGTTTGTCACTGTTTGTTGTTTGGTTTTTAGGAGCATTAGCAACTAAGGCCATATTGCTCTGGGATATGCGGTGGTCATTCCCTGACCTTTCCGCATCCTCCATATTTGGTGGTGACGGGTTCGAACCCCGGTCTAATCAAGAAGCGTGTGCTACGCACTGCTGCTCCTTCCCACCTGGCTACGGAGGCAGCCACAAAGTTTGTCACTGAGCTTTAATGTTCTTTTCTTCTCTGTATGAGGTTTATTAACTTTAGGAGCCACAGTGAGGGGTTTTCAATTTAAAATAAATGTAAAACAGCGGTAGTACAGAATTCATTTTGAAAACGGCGAATGTAAACAAATATGGTAATCACACGACTAGCCGTTTTCTTTTTTTGCCAATGCAAGACATCTGCACTGTATGTATAGATCCGATCTCAAATGTGCCGTTATTTCGACAGTCTACTGTGTCATTTCATGACCTTAAAATCAGCATGAAAAAATTTAACACCTTCACTTTTTTTGATGCCATCCTTTTTTTTTTAAGTGCATTATGAACATGATTGTGAATAATTCATTTTTTAAAATAAAATACCCTCTGCCATGCTTGAGACTTTTTTTTTCACATGTTAAAAATTTACCACATTTGGGTGTTATTTTTATTATTGGGAAGCAAAATTTGAAAGAAATTAAAATCAGATAAACTGAAAACTGCAGTGAATGGTCACGCAAAGAGACAACATCTGAAGCAAGCAGCCATTCTTCTGTGGGATGCATGGATGAAACAACGGTAGCATGCTTCAGTATTTGGATAGGAAATATGATGCTATTTTTAAAATCAGGATGGGTGGGGAGATGCTCTTAGATAAGAAGCATATTAAGAAAGAAATTAAAATCAGATAAACTGAAAACTGCAGTGAATGGTCACGCAAAGAGACAACATCTGAAGCAAGCAGCCATTCTTCTGTGGGATGCATGGATGAAACAACGGTAGCATGCTTCAGTATTTGGATAGGAAATATGATGCTATTTTTAAAATCAGGATGGGTGGGGAGATGCTCTTAGATAAGAAGCATATTAAATCTAAGGCAGTGCATCCAGTTGATATGAATGGCCAGTACAATGCTGAGTCAGTTTGGTATGTTATAAGCACTGGGAAAACAAAAATGAGAGTAGGAGTGTGTTATAGGCCTAATGATTGTGATGAGTATAACAAGTACAGAAAAAAATGGAGTGGGCCAGTTAATCAGAACATCTTCTAATGGGGATTTTAACTTTCCAGATATTGATTGAAACTTGTGGGTTGGTCACTCACACATTAGTAAGAATTTTGTGGATTTACTGGATCAGAATATTAGAGAGGAAACAAGAGAAAGCAATACTCTTGATCTGATTATCGGCATTGATTTTTCAAGTAAAAGGTCCTCTGGGTGACAGTGATCAAGTGTGATAATTTACTTAGACATACCTACTGTCATGGGTAAAAGGAAGGGCTCTTGCTTTCATAAGAGTGACTTTAGTGATCTCAGATAGTTTTTAATTTCTATACAGTGGGACAATCTGATGATGTTACCAACAACATTTTGTAAATGGAAAGCAATCAGGTAATTAGAGAAGCTACTAGGCTTTTCATACCAAATAAGAAATACTGTCCCAGGCTTAGACTTAAATGAATGTCAGATGAATTATCGAGACTTGTGGCTGAGAAGAAAAATGCATGGAATGCATATAAATTATCAGGTGATACAGAAGACTATGGTAAATATAAAGTAGTCTGTAATCAAGTTACAAAGGAGATTGGGCAAGCTAAAGCAGATTACAAGAAATCTCTGGCAAAGAAAAGCAGCAAAGATTTCTTTACATATATTAACAGTAGAAAGGGTGGAATCACATTGGTCCATTTGATATCGATGGTTTAACTGTTCATGATCCTGCTCAGGTTGCTAAAAAACTGAATAGGTATTTTGCATCTACATTCAAGCATGAGGAGTAATTTATAGAGAGGAATTCCAGAAGTTCATCAAAATCTAACAGGGAGTGAAATGACTGAAACTCAACATAAAAAGATGCCTAGTGTGGATGTAATCTATCCAATTATATTATATTAAGGGAGGCAACAAAGAAAGTAAACAAACCCTTAACCATAATTACTACAGCACAGGGGAAGTCCCTATGGACTGCAGATTTGCCTGGTGTGGATGGGATCTATCCAATTATATTAATGGAGGCAGCAAAGGAAATATGCAAACCCTTAGCCATAATTATGAGAGAATCCTTGGATTCAGGGAACATCCCCACGGACTGGAGATGTGCAAATGTATATCCCCAATTCACAAAGGGGATCAAAGGGTGACACAAGTAATTATAGACCTGTTAGTTTAACTTCTGCTCCAGGGAAAATAATGGAGTCACTGTTTAAAGAAGTAATTCAGGATCATCTAGACAAGACTGCAGTTATGGTTCAGACACAGCATGGGTTTGTTAAGGGGAGGTCGTGTCTGACCAATTTAATTGGATACTACAATGTGGTCACAAAGGAACTGGATGCAAAAAATAATTTTGATACCATATACTTCGATTTCAGGAAACCTTTTGATACTATTGTACATAAGACTTCTGTATAAACTGGAGTAGTGTGGCATTAAGGGCAAGTTTCTACTATGGATAAAGGGATGGTTCGAGTGGGAGAAGACAGAGAATGGTAATCAATGGACTAATATTATTAGTGGAGTCCCCCATGGTTTAGTGTTTGACCCATTGTTGTTTTCTATATTTATCAATGGCACCCTTGAAAGTATATCATGATTAATGTCCAGGTTTGCAGATTATATAAAGGTTGGCAGGTTTTTTAATGACAGTATGCTACTGCAACAGGATCTAGAAAATTTAGGCAGATGGGCTGAGAAGTAGCAACTGAAGTTTAATATTGACAAATGCAAAGTACTGTATATGGGTAGATGTAACCCAGAGTAATGTACCAACTGTGTGGTACTATGCTCAGGGTAGTGAAGAATGAATAAGATTTGGTGGTAATTATGCAGCCAGATATAAAGTTTTCTGAGCAGGGAACACAAGCTGCAAGGACAGCTCATGGGGTTTTGTGGATGATATACAGAAATTTTGCTAGCAGGGATAAGGAGGTAATTATCCCTTTGTTTAAGGCAATGGTCCGGTCATACCTTCAGTACTGCATACAGGTCTGGAAGCCTCATTTTAGGAAATGACGTATAGCTGCTGGAACGAGTACAGAGAAGTGCAACGGTGAGGGGAACAAAGGGGTGTTCTTACCAAGAAAGGCTTCAGTTCTGCAAATTGCAGCATCTAGAGACTAGGCACTTGTGAGATGATCACAATTAGGTGTTTAAGGCTTTGAATGGTTTGAGCAAGCTCAATGCTGATGGGATTCCTCCTCTTGCTCAAATTACTCACTTAAGGAGATATAAATTGAAATCAAGGAAAGACAGTTGCTGATTTCAGGAATAGATGTATGGAGAAAATTCAATTCCAATATTCAAAGCAGTTATTTGATGATTCAATAGATATTGCACAGATCACCTGAGTTACTGTGTTTTTTGGATACTGCTGTAAAGTTAATTAAATTTTTTTGCAAATCACTTTTATAAAGAACTGCTGTCAAGTGTGCAATTAATAATTTCATACCTAAGAATATTTTCTAGATCAAAATAGTTTGTAGAATCTGGAACTATGGCAGGAAACAAATAAGATTCTCAGTTTAAGTGTAAGAAACTATGTGATGAAGACTTTACTCATTGCATCATGCACTGAGAAACAACATCAGCATGGAAACTTGAACTATACGTACTACAAAGTGAGAAGACAGTACAAGTTGTGAAATATAAAAGCTTGCCCTCTGAATCCATGATTAATTAAAGGAAATTAAAACACTCATACCTATCAATTTGATTAATCTCAAAAGTAATAAAGAATTTGTGGGTCTAAATTTCTGAGGATGTCCACCCACATCCATTTGCAGCTGAACTGTAGAATGTACATTTATTAAAGATGAAAAGATGATAGAAATCTTATACACCTTTCATAAAGTGAAGACTAAACCCCAGTCTGAAGCTTCTACCACAGTTTTGGTATATCTATATCAAAATGCAATGACACCAATAAGATGAGTGCTGTAATCATCTTTGAGGTGAAAATAATCTAACGTTTGCTATTTCAATAATTTAAGAATGCAGCCTCCACCTTCTAACCAAGCAAGTAGTAACTGCAGCAATTTGACATAGTTTATGGTTTTGTATTTGTTCCATGTTTAACACTTTCATTTGATATATATACATTGGCTCAGGGGAATTGTTCAAATGTAATGCTCGCATTAAGCAAAAAGTTTGAAAACTACTGTATGTGTATATTTCATATCATGACTCATCTAAGTATAAGAAGCAAAGGAAGTATATGCCAACTTAAAAAAATAAATTGGATAATCTGACAGCTGGTCAGTTCTCAAAAATATAGCTTCATGACCAACAAGAACAAGCCATCCTTTAAAATGAAAAACTAGCACTTTTTCTGAAGTTAATAAATTTCAAGGCCATCTCCATTTCCTCTGTCTAAAACATTTAAAATTACAATTAAAGTTTAATAAAAATATAAAACAGAGAAATATCTAAAATGTACAACAATAATTCAAGATTTCTTCATGATTAGCTCCCACTGGCATCTTATAAATAACAGCTGCTTTTGTTAGTATTCCCATTAACGAAAATAAAGTATTACTAAAAGCTCAACTGTTTATATCAAAATAATGAATTCAACAATTGACTCATGTGGACAGATTGTTAATCTGATATACATTAAATGATACTTATCTTGTGTTCTAAAAAATCAGAAGCACAAAAACCTATTTGGATAATATAATCTGACATGGAAAAAATAAAGGATATTTTAATAATGACTCTATCTATTATCTCACAGTAACTTCAAATGAAATCTTGAGAGCATTTATGACTAGACTAAGCAGAATTATTCCTTTCCCTTTCAACTTAACAGAATTTTTAGGAATGCAAAGATCACATTTTGTGCTCTCTTCAAGATAATGTGCATCGTTTGACCCTTTTGAAGATCCATATAAAAATTTTTAATTCATGATATTTTCCAAGAAAGATCCATTAAAAGTAGGCATACAGTGAGCAGAAAATATTTTAAGTACAAAAAGAAAATATTATGCATTTAGCATTTTAAACCTCATTCAGCTATACAGTTTCCATGATCCTGAAGTTCATACCATTTTTTTTTTTTTTTTTTTTTTTTTTTTTTTTTTTTTTTAGTATAAGAGGGCATTTAGAAATTTAACATAGTTTGAAATAAAGGAGAACTTTAACAAAACGAAAACAGAAGTATTCATCAGTGACACATTTTAAAAACCATTATGTACTTTTTACGAAAACTTATGGCTAGTAGTGAACAGATCATTACTGATATCATTGTGGAAAGTGATACTTAAGTTCTTATGAGGAGAAATATTTTAAACTTAATAAATTTCTGCACTGTAACAAAATCTAAACATTTCATCTATCAATTAAATTTCACATTTATTTTTTATACAGTACATATCAAAAGTATATGGAACAAAAATTATCCATTCTTAATTAAGACAAAAGACTGTTAATTTTTCTTAAATTACTATATATAGTTATACACTATATAAAGTACTATTTCCTAAAATGAAGAAAGTTCATAATCCCGTTTTATTAAAAGCTACTTTCAAGCAATTAAAAAAAAATAATAAATAAATAAAAACAAAACAGGAATGTAAGTAGTATGTTGAATAGTGGAAAAAATAGCTTTCATCACATGAAAGACATTAAATACTGGATACACCAAGTTATCTTAAGATGTGGAAAATCCCGTTTGAAATCAGCATAAAATTTGTTTGACTTATTTGTTGTACTTGTAACAGCTAATATAAAATACAGCTAATATAAAAAAAGTTTTATCTTAAAATTCTAAAATTCATTAATTACTAAACTGTTTTTAATTTAATAATTCTTATTATAGAAGGGGTATTCAGAAACAAAAGTTTGGAAAAATGAGAGAGAGCACATACAGCCGTTGTTAGTTTTTACTGCATAGACCAACCAAGAGGCAAAGAAGAAAGGAAGACAGAAAAAGGTCGAAAGTTTTAGAAGACAGTTAAAATAAACAAGAAAAAAAAAATTGTTTCATTTAAACGGTAGCTACTGTGATAGTATTCTGAAATAAATCTAAGATGTTTAAAAGTGAACAAGTAACTACGGGTCAGTTCTCATGCATATGTAAGTAAGAGAATCTGCCTTTTCCAAAATATTGAATCTTCGGATACTTTATAATTTGCTTTGAGAGAAAAAAAAATAGCTATATGGGTCAAAATTCCCTCCTCTATGGTAGAAAGAAATAATTAAAGACATCTGGTTAAAAGTGACCATGCTATTAACAAGAAGTTGTTTGTTCCCGAACAACTCAAACAGAATAAATAAATCTGACAAATCAAGTTCAACAGTTAATTAAAATCAATGTTTAATAAATAACTTCACTGCCTTAATGAACAGCAAAAATTTATCCTTAATACTATACTTAACAGAAAAAGGAACAGAACAGAACACAGAACTCCTTGACTAGATGTATAAAAATTATATAAACAGCTGTAATATATAATATTTGTGCTACACTGCACTAATAATGACCAAATAAAATTAGACAAACTCGTGCATAAAAAAGTTACATTCATATTATCCAGTGATACAATTACCACTAATGCAAACTGACAAGATGAAAAGATATACCTGATAATGGTGTACAACAGAACTTTCAAAAGCATTTTTTTACTTGATACATTTATGCGTAACACAGAACATCTTATAAAAACAGACAAAACAGACATGGCAACAAATCTTTCTCTCTCTCTCTCTCTCTGCATGAAATACAATAATCATCCCCCAACACTCATTTTTATTTGCATCTTAATTTTAAAAACTGTAATTCAAAATACAACATTTCCAAACAGAAAAAAATCATTTGCCATCTGTCTTCACAGTTCATCATGCTACTGTTATGTTAATTTTGTTCTACTGGTGTTCTATAGTCATACATCAAAAATATAATACAACCAGTGCCATGTATGACAAAAAATATTACACCAAGTTTCTTTACTGTTAAAAAAATTCAAGTATGCCTACAACATATACACAGACAGTCTCTTATATTAGTTAATGACAAACATTTAAACAACAATCTTGTATTATGCTTAGATTATTTTACCAAGTAGCTAAGCAGTTATCTGTAGTCTCAATCATTCAGATTTTAATTGACTGTGTGTGCATATACATTGTTACCACGGTAAGTGGCTGGCTATGAAACTAAAAGCCACACAAGACAGACCTATATCCACATCCACCACCATACTGTTAATATTATTACTGTACAAGTAAAGGACACTAAATATGAATATTTATATCCATTATCATATTGAACGGCAGCGTTATCAGCCTACATATGTACTTAACCACGATGCATTTAATATGCATGAAAATAGGAGTAACAAAAGAATAAGCTACATTTCTTTCTGAAACAAGGAAATATACGTGATAAACTTAGATCTTAATTTTTTTTTTACATGGGACACATTTTAGCATGAAGTAAACAGAACTTAATATGCTTTACAGCAGTGTTTCAACATTTTTATAATCAGATTCACCTAAACTGTAAAACAGCACTAGCTACCTATCTGCAACCCATCATTTTAGAAGTTTTGTTTACAGAAATAGAAGTACAGTAAACCCTCGATTTAACGGACCGGACAAATAATAATACAGTAATGTACATATTAATCTCGACCACATTTTTTTTTTTAGGTTATACAAAACTTCAGTGTTATTATTAATTAAAAATTAATAATTTTTAATTAACAATAACACTGTTTCCATTTATTTACCTATTTCCATTATTGTTTTGATAATTAACTACTTTTATTTTTATAATCAAATTCAGGAAATTGTTTTTTTATTCTTTCTGAAAACGTGTTCAAATAGCCGTTTTCCCAGATTACAGATAATAGATAAGGGCAAGCAGTGACTTGCGAGCTGAATGTGACTCGGGACACTAAACTGCAGGTCTACCAACTCGCTTTGTTTCAGTCTCAGTTTGCCTTATGTTTTCGTGCGGTCAGGTTGTATACAGTGTGTTTCTGAATTGTGACTTTATTTATTAAATAATTTTGCAATCCTTACAATTTAAAATGGCATCAAATGATAGAGGAGTAAAAGAAAGCGTGTGAACTTAAATGTGGCACAGAAATTAGAGCTAATTGAGAAATTAGAACAAGGCATCTCAGTAGCAAGTGTTTGTGAAATTTATGGCATATAAAAACAAACTTTCTGATATCCACAAATCAAAGACCAAATTGCAACATTTTATACAGTACAGTACAGTACTGTATATTGTATTAAAGCTTTTTTATTTTTACATTAAAAACAATAAAAAATGCCCCCCCACCAGGTTACATTCAATTTAACTGACTTTCAGCATTAACAGACACCCCTTCTGCCTTGTTAGTCTGTTAAATTGAGGGTTTACTGTATTTATCATTTTGGCTTCTTAATTTTTCAAAATCCAACACAAAAAACCCATTGGTTGAGAAACACTGCTTTACAGGATTAAATTTATCTTTAACCTAAGCAATAACTGACTAGTTGAACAGCTTTCATAACAGCTCAAAGAGAAAGGCCCATAAAATTAAAGTATGTGAATCTGAAACCGTTTAGGTACTCTCATTACACTTTCCATCTAAATTAATACTGAATGATTTTCACAATTAGTGCTAATCATACTTATTAGTTTTTTTTAATAGCAAAATAGATATTATAAATCTATTTTGCTATTAAACTGAACAGACTATCAGGAATTAAGTGCAGAATGGATGAGTTTAATGGGCCGTTAAGCATAAAATCAATTATCCTTTTAACTAAGGTATATTAACACTAAGGAATTTCAAAGTTTAGCTGTAAGAATCTGAGTAAGGCAATCCATATCATAAATGCTGTTGAGAAGTGATTAGAGATCAAACAGCAAGAAAACATATGGAATAACAAGAGTAATACTAGACTATGAATTCTAAACAACTAAATATGTGAATATTTCCTGTTTTTATATATCTAAATATTACTAACTAGCTAATACATATTTCTGTAAAACTATATTTTTGCATAATGCTCATTACAGATAAGATGCAGGGGAAAAAAAAAATCATCAAATTGCCTTTCTCTATTATTATATTTATGATGATCAGTATACACACACTTAACCATTACTCCTCTCCATTTATATGGCTAAGCAGAAATGCAACTGTTTCACATTACTGGACATATTCACTTGCACTTGCTAGTAGCAAACTGCTGATAATGCAAAAAGGCAACTGTGCAGGTTGTTGAGCTAAGAGAAAAACATCAGAGAAGTTGGAGAAAGCAGCAGAAGTGTTAGGCTTACATACTAATGACCTCTCTGAAGAAATGAATGTTATTGCAGTATTAAGAGAAGATGTGAGGCTGCTGAGTTTGAACTGGGATAGTCTGCAGAAATAAAAACATCAATCAGATAGTGACACCATATAAATGGAGTCAATGATTTTAAATAGGGGGATGTGGTTACAGAAAAATATGAATAATAAACAAAAAAGGTGGATCAAAGGAGTGCATGAAATGCAAAAAGAAGAACAAAGGAGGCACTAAAAAAAAAAAAAAAAAAAAAAGGGATGTAGTCTTTTTTATTGATGATGTGAGTGTTGGTATCACAAAATCCAGAAATTAGTTAATCACTCAGCAGACAGACTGGGTTAAGCTCCATTGTCAGAATACCAAGACAGGCAATGTTCAATCATGAATTTATGGGTTCTGTTAAAAACTGTTTGGGGTTATTTGTTACTAGATTTTACTTCCAATGGATCATTTTTATTGTCACCCAGAAAATTATTCCTCCTTTGCCATTCATCATTTGAGCCCAAAAGATATGAGTATAATTTTGTCATAAGGTTAAGTGAAATTATTAGGTGTCAGAGAGAGAGATCATTATATTTAACTAAAGTTAATGAGCCCATGAAATATAATTAAAATTTCTATATTTTTGTTTTGTTTTATATTATTATACAGTTCTATCGAATGTTATTCATATTAATTTTTATAATTAATACACCGTTTATTAAAATATTGGTTTGAGTGATAACATTATTGTTAGCATACCCAGAGGCCACACACTGTTCTGTACGTGGTCATTTAGTGGTGATAAATCATTCCTACAGTATAACTGTTTACAGTGTGTGCACATTTATGAATATTTTTCTTTGGATTTTTTCCTTCTGCACAACATATCTGTATACTAAGGGGAGAATCAAGGACAATTAAACTGATATTAAACTAAGTAGATTAAAAACACAATTTCACATATCCAAGCTGAATGAAATTGTTTTTAAATAAACTACGATTATTAGTATCAGTATATATTAGCAATATACTGCTAATATATATTGATATTATATATTCTTGTGCAACATATTTGCTACCAGCAAATGTATTAAATGAGTGGCTATAATATGCCCCATCCCTCTACTATAAAGATGGCAAATGCAAATTAGTGTTAATGATAGGGTATCTTTGAAAGGAAGTAGCTTATAGTCATTGGAACAAATCATGTTGAAAAATGTTATGGCCTATTTCATTAGAGAAAATGTGAAAAACAGACTTCTATTGTGGTTGTTTATAAAAGGGCAATTCAACAGTTGTCAAGAATTCAGATGGATGGAAAGTGAGTTTCTAGTAATCACAATGCCAATGTTATTTTACCTGAACACATGAGAGAGAGAGAGAGAGAGAGAGAGAGAGAGAGAGAGAGAGAGAGAGAGAGAGAGAGAGAGAGAATCTGTAAGTAACCTACTCTATCACTACATTGTGTCGTAAAAGTTCTTGTATCTCTATGGCAAAAAGATTGTGATGGTTGCAAAGTTTCAACTGAACATATAGTACACACCTGTGGCCAGGTGAAAATATCTCTAATTAACAAAACAATCATCAGTCAAAAAATTATTTATCCAGTTATTCATGTATAAGAAACGTGGATATTTACACATCTGAAGCAAAGAAACAGATGGAAACAAGTCTGGTAGCTCTCATTAGTTGCCAGCAAGGATTCAATGCAATGCTCAACAGTGGCAACAGAGTAAAAATCCAGTTGAAACTAATATACCAACTCTAACTCTAGAAATGGAAACATATGTAAAAAGAATCACAATATAAAAAACTGCACACAACAGCATTTTCTCTATGGAGAAAATGCTGTAGTGTGCTGCTCTATGGAGAAAGAGCATTTTTTCTAAGTGAATATAAATGGATCAGTTTTTAAGTAACATATTTCTTGCGGCATAAATTTCAATCATTTTAATATATGCAGAGTACATTTTATTTTTGTTATTGTCCTTCTAATAGACAAAATTGAGCCTTTTTTGGGGATTTGCCAGTAATTTTTTATTATTTTTATTTTTTAATAGCCTGACTTCAAATCACAAGGTAAATTCTCTAATTTTTTACCTATCCAATATGGACTTTAAGTAAATATTTTTAGAGATACCACCAGGTCCCAACCCACCCAACGACAGGTAACGTGTGAAGGTATCTACAATGAGATGTAACAATAACAATGCCGTTTCACCAACTTCAGTGATTTACATACAGAACTGATGCATTGCCCTAACTTGTATATCTAGTAAATTGTGGTTTGAGTCTTTAGCCCTAAATTTTATTTCAGTAAAGATTTCTAATAATGCTGTTATATTTTTTCCTCCCTCATTGGTGGATATGGGACTGTTCTGCAACCAAATATTTATTACACCTGGTACTACAACTAGTATGAGCCTAATCCTAATATATGCATTAACGACAACTGTGGAATTCAACAATTTTATAAATCTTTGCAAAATTATTTCCAGAGTTTAACATATAAAAGATGCTGACCCTTATTTAAACCTTATCTATATCTGTTTAAATAATTATCCACTCACTCTGTAGTATTAAACACAATGGTAAAAAAAAAATAATTACTTTCTACTGTTATTTTACTAACTTTTTAAAAATTATTTCTGTTTAATTACTATTTTTTCCCAAACCATTCTTTCATTTGTCCTATTTCATACAAATTTTGTTTTCAGATATAAAAGTGCAAAAACATTCAGAGCTGACTTTATCTAAACCAAATCCAAACATATCTCTTAAATTGCAATTACATTAAGGTTCAGTTTCAGGGAATCTAGTTTATCTGTATTCAAACATTAAGACAAAGCATTACTGAAATTTTAAAAATACATATACAATAAAAGTTATCAAAAGCTACTGTTTTATATTAGTGTTTATTTAAAAACAAAACCATATGAACAGGTTGCCAATGTCTGCTATGTAATATTAGTTTTATGCTTCCCCCCTTCTTATGAGAGTGAGAGAGAGAGAGAGAGAGAGAGAGAGAGAGAGAGAGAGAGAGAGAGAGAGAGAGAGAGAGAGAGAGAGAGAGAGAAAAGGGGGGGGGGACCAAAACCCCATCTTACACTATTTGGTGAAGAAGGAATTGGATTAACAGGTAAGTGCTTTATTTCTTAATTACTACTTTGTCAAAAAATCAAAGACTATATATATATAAGGTGTACACTTTTTCTATCAATTTTTCTCAAAGATCAATATTTTAATATTGGTTTTTACAAATATGGGATTGTCCGATCTATTAGTGCAAGATGAAAAGATTGCTGTGAAATTCCTTTACACATGAAGTGTGAAGCACATTAAAATAAGCAAATATTTTCCAAGCTGCAATGGCAACACTAACTATATATACTAAAAAGAAACATTTTTTTTTAAAATTATTTGTTGTTCTACAAAGCTATATTGAAATTTAAGAACAAATATTTCCAGGAGTTAGATATCTATAATAATA
This sequence comes from Mastigoproctus giganteus, assembly GCF_048544385.1. Lineage (NCBI taxonomy): Eukaryota > Metazoa > Arthropoda > Arachnida > Uropygi > Thelyphonidae > Mastigoproctus > Mastigoproctus giganteus. The sequence goes on along the minus strand of NC_143578.1, from coordinate 134,742,276 downwards.
ATAATAATAATAATAATAATAAAAAAAAATATGTATAGCGGTATACAGTAATTACAAATCTTGAAATATTTAAAATCCAAATGAAAAACTACATGTAGATATCAGTAATTCTGTTAGATTAGAGATAACATTAATATCAAACAGCCTGAATTTATTGGCTAAACACCTCTAATCTAATGGTAAAACTTATTCTCACAGTGAACATTTAATCACACCATCATAATATATATATTTACATCAAAGTCAAAAGCAATTGTTATTAAGTTTTAATGATTTTTCTTTTCTTTCTTTTTTTTTTTTTGAGAAAGATGTACAAGAAAAAAAAATAATCCATTTATTCTATTTGTTATTATCTCTCACAATAATTTCATAAAAATTCTTAGATATTTTGGTAGCACCAGCAAGACATTTTGTTGCTATTAAGTGCTATTCAATGTTGTATCTTATAATGAAACACCTTGATCAACAGTTTTCCTTTTTTTTGTCATCTAAATTTTTAACAAATATTCTATGATATATATATGGTAAAATCAGCCCTTAAAAGTGACTTATTTCTATAATTCAAAAGTTGGAAGGGGAAGAAAGGTAGGATGTGCATCGTTTTACACACACACACACACACACACACACACACACACACACACACACACACACACACACACACACACACACACACCTCTCGATAATAATTTACATATATTACAATATGTTCCCAATACACTATTTCAAAAACCATGCTTATTTGCAACAAATCTTGAGGACAAATGATCTTCCAAGAATGATAAAATGATTCCAGTTACTAATTTCAAAAGATGCATAAGTATAACTTACATGTATGAATATCTGAGTATATCCAAGGAAATGTTGCAGAATGATGTTTTATGTAGCAACTTCTTTGAAGTTTTAAGTTACTACAGGTGAAACATTTCAAACCAAAGGACATTTTTTGCAGGAATCTCAAACATAGTTCACAACAATTCAACTATCACTGCTGACATTTTCATCAGTCTTGAAAAATTAGTAACAATAACACCTTCAATGTACAAAACGTTCTACGTTCCACCAACAGTTACTCAGGTCCCTTCTAAATCACAGTTTAACAGTATGAGGATAAGAGTCTGAAATTCACTTGTTCAAGTTCATTTCTGCATTTATGTGGACAATTGATTCCTATGGTACACTAAATACTATAACTTAGTTTGCATTTCTTCAACTATTCCACCCCATCTTAGCCTGTATAATCCTTTCCGCCAACGAATTCTTGGCTCACACAGTGCTCTTAGGAACAAGTATAATGCAGAACACTCTCGGAAGGTCCAAGCGAATACAAAGTCTGTTTTGGTGAATGGGACTGAACCATTCTGAAAAGAAAAACATTTATTTCACCAAGATACTAGTTAGTAAGTATATTTAAAAATCACTAAAATTTACTCAAGTGTGCACTTTCCAAAACAGTACCCTACTAAATGTAATGAGTAAACTAAAAAAAAGAGTAAAAATCAGTAAAACTAAAAGAAAACTCCTCTAATTGCAAGAAGGTGAATTTCATGCAGAAGTATGCAACGCAGTTGCACTAATAAGGTGATAATCATCACCTTGATGAAGTGATGATTACTCTGTGGCAGAGTTTTAGAAGAATCAATCTAAACCTATAGCAAAGAAATAACCAAGTAAGCTCAAAATACATAAGGGGTTAATAGGTTTTGCGAAAACCAAATCCATTGGTCCCTACTGATATCATGCCATTTACCACTGATTATCAAATTCGATGTACTGTATCAATTTACATGGTGCAGGAGACAGTAAAGCTGAGCTACTGATTTTACTGGAAAGCAGTATTGTGGAATAATGTGTTTGATGGGTATGGAGAATGCAAGGAGAATGGGTATGGAGAATGTATGGAGAGCAAGTGAATCCAGCCAGAATGTGTTGTCCCAACCGTGAAGCATGCAAATAGGCAGTGTTATGGTTTGGGAGGGGATTAGGAGGTACAGCTTGTGCCTACTAGTCATAGTAAATAGAAATGTGAATGCTGAGTTCTATTTTCATGCTGAATAATGTTGCACCCTGAGCTCACAATGAAAATATTATGGAAACAATTCCAACAACATTAATAGTCCATATATTAAACATGCCTCGGAGACTCACACTTTGTAGATTAGGTCCCCGGTTTAATGCAGTAGACATCACAGAGTCCTGATCACAACACAACTGAATACCCATGGGATGCATTAGAACTAAATTCAGGCATGTACAAGTAGGCATCTGCACTCATAGAACTCACTGGTGTGTTGAATAAGAATAGTGTCACATGTAAAAGCTTTTATTAGAAATTTGTGGAAAACCTATCAAAAGTTTTTTACCAATTTCCTTAACAGTCAATGGACAAAACATATTAATATGAATTGGTAAACAAAATAAATAAATGTTACATTCTGAACCACACCTCACTACTTTTGAAGGTGTGTGTGTGTGTGTGTTTTTGTTGTTGTTATGGGAGTTTAATGGCGCATAAGCTATTATGGCTATAATGCGCCTATTCATTTTTTATATAGGGAAATCAAATTTTTATAAAATCAGAAAAGATTAAAAAGTCCAATCTGCTTCAGAAAGTTGAAAAATTCGAAAATATTTGCCTTGTCACCAATGAGATTCTCTAAAGTTATTGGTTTATTAAGATTTACAAGTGATAGCAGGGTTGATGTTCTGTCTTGTCTATAGTAGGGGCAGTCAATGAATATGTGTTTAACAGTCAGATTTATATAACAATGTGGACACTGTGGTGGATCATCTCCTCTAAGTAAATAAAGATGGGTTAGATGGGTATGACCTATTCTTGCCCTTGATAGGACTACTTCTCAACTTGATGTACGGATACTGGAGCGCCAAATTTTCGGATCGTGTTTAAATTGAAAGAGTTTATTACTTGTTTGAGAGTGCCAGATTGTTGTCCATTCTGACAAGCATGCAGCTTGAATAGTTAATGCAAAGTCTGATGGCGGAACAGGGATATTAGTTAAGTCTAAGCTAGTTGAATTTTTTGCAGCTTTATCAGCCAGTTCGTTGCCCAAAATGTCAGAATGTGCTGGAATCCAACAGAAGATGACCTGTTGATGGCATTCTTCAATTTTTAGTAGTATGCTTTGTATTTCGTCTATAACAGGGTGAACTTTATCTGAGAAATTACATAAAGCCATGATTGAACTAAGCAAATCGGTGTAAATAACTGATTTTAAAGATCGATCAGCACAGATTTTGTAAGGCCAGTTTAATTGCATATATTTCAGCTGAAAAGATACTGAATTCAGATGGAAGGGATACTAAAATAACGGTATTCGGAAACACTGCAGCTACTCCAACGTTTGAATTAGATTTAGAGCCATCTGTATAAATTGGGGAAAAATCACTATATCTTTGAGTGTGAACTGCATGAAGTTGTATGACATTACATGCTTGTAAAACACCCTTTCCCCATTGGCAGAGATGTGTCACAAGTCACCAGAGGAAGAGAAGCCCATGGTGGTTGACAGCAGGTTGCTACCTGTTGTACGGAATGAACGGAAAGATTCCAAACTTCCATCAGTTCAAGGAGGCGAAGACCAGCTGGCTTTACTATGCTAGGTTTATTTCTGAAGAGGTTTTCTAATGGTGGATTGAACAAGTATGACTGAATGGGATGCAAGGCACAACTTTGTATCTTAACAGCATACTTCAGTAACAGTGTTTTTCTATGTAACAATAGTGGGGGCTCGTGAGCATCAATATAGAGACTATGTGTGGGCGACGTTCCAAAAGCACCAAGTGCAATCCTCAAAGCACTGTGTTGAATGGGATCAAGCCAGCGTAATGCGCTCATTCTGGCAGAATCATAGATGGGCGCTCCATAATCAAGGCGGGATCTGATTAATGACCTGTATAGCTGAAGCAGAGAAGTACGATCTGCACCCCATGTTTGGGCGGATAAAGCTTTGAGTATGTTTTAACTTCTTTAGAGAGGAAGTACGTACATTTTTAATATGGTCTATAAAATTTAACTTGTTGTTAAGGATTAATCCTAGAAATTTGATATTATTAGTGACTGGGTTGGAGACATTAGAAATTTGAAGTTCGGGATCCGGATGAAGTTTGCGCTGCCTACAAAAATGGATAGCAACTGTTTTCTGCTGCGAGAGCCGATAGCCATTGAGGATAGACCACTGTTGTATTTTATTAGGTGATATCTGAAGCTGCCGTTCAATAGACCTCATATTTTGGGAATGGCAGGAGATGGAAAGGTCATCTGCATAAAGATAAGTCTCGACTGTATTTGGAAGCTGTCTTGTAATAGAATCTATTCTAAGAGCAAATAGAGTAGCACTCAGTACTGATCCTAGTGGAACACCTTCCTGCATGAACGTTGTAGAGAGGGCATGTTGGTACTGAACTTGAAACGATCTAGTATGTAGGAAGTTTTGAACAAATATAGGAAGGCTGCCCCGCAGACCAAGGGCGTATAGGTCACCAAGTATGCCATGCTGCCAGGTGGTGTCAAAAGCCTTCTCTATGTCTATTGAAACCATTACAAGATGTTCACATTTAACGAAGGCATTTTGAATGGCGAATTCAGCCTTGACCATAAGATCTAAGCACGACCTATTTTTACGAAAGCCATATTTGACAATGGCTCATTAGATGTTCTGATTCAATGATCCAGACGAATCTTCTGTGGACAATCTTTTCTAGGATTTTGCTGAGGCAGCTTGAGAGAGATATCGGTCTATAGCTATGGGGGTTGGTTGGATCTTTCCCAGGCTTTAGAAATGCCAAAACAGTAGAGTGATGCCAGGAAGTTGAAAAAAAATTTCTGAAAATATACGATTGTAAAAAACCAGCAGCAAGCGCAAAGCTTTGTCATCAAGATGTTGTAGCATGACATAATAAATCCCATCTGGCCCTGCAGCATCATTGTGGGCTGTTCTAATAGAATGCAAAAGTTCAGAGTATTGCAGAGGTTTGTTATATGTAAGAAGGCGGGCAGTTTGAAAGTTAATAGCATGTTTTTGTTTGGTGTTTTTAATTCGTTTGAATGATGTAGAATAGGCAGATGCTGCTGAAATTTCAGCAAACGTACTGCCCAAAGCATTAGCAATATCTAAGGGACTGGATAGGTCTTGCCCTTTCCAGGAGAGGATTGGAGAAGGTATAGTAGGAAACTTACCAGATAACTTCTAATTTTTTTCCATATAGTTTTCGGATCAGTGTTTCTGTTGAAGGTCAATGCAAAACGGGTCCAGGGTTCTTTCTTGGCTTGCCTTTGTACAAATCGTGCTTTTGCTCTTAGCTTCTTATAATTAATGAGATTGGTTGTGGTTGGACATCGCCGAAATAAATTCCAGGCTTTAATTTTTGCTTTCTCTGCTTTTGTGCATTCCACCAGTAATTATAATGCTTGCGAACAGGGGGATTTGATAATGGTATTGTGTCCTTGGCCACTTTTAGAAGATGTGACGTGATGTAATCTGTTACATTATCAATATTCTGGAGCTGGATTTTTTTCTCATCAAGAGAGATCGATGATCGAAATTTTGCCCAGTCTGCCCGAACAAATTTCCATTTCCTGCGGGGGTTTGTTTGAAGGAGTCTTTGATATTAAAAAATTGCATATGATTGGAAAGTGATCACTGCCCATAGGATCATTTGAAACATGCCACTCTATGCTTGGGACCAGCACTGGAGAACAAATTGAGAGATCTATTGCTGAGGTGTGTCCAGTTGGGAGTTGTATGTGAGTGTGTGCACCAGTATTGAGTATGGTAAGGTTTTGCGACTTTAGAAAGCTTTCAATTAGTCGACCCCGTCTGTCTAGTTTAGGATCGCCCCATAAGGGGTGGTGCCCATTAAAATCCCCTAATATGCAGAGGGGTGGAGGTATCTGTATGAAGAGATCTTCAAGATTTTTTAAAGAGTAAGTATGGTTTGGTGGTAGGTAAATTGAGACGATTGTCATTGAAATACAGAGAGTTATATGAACAATGACAGCTTCTATTTCAATTTGAAGTGGAATATGTTTAGTTTTGGGATATTTGAATTTATTAGGATTGCTACACCACCACAGGCAGCATTTGTTCTATTACAATCTCTTCAATAAAGGCAATAATTCTTTATTGAAGGAGAAATTTGCGAGGTTAGGTAAGTTTCCTGAAGACAAAGAGCAATTGGAGAATACCGGTTAATTAAATCATGGATATCATCTCTGTTGCAACAAAAGCCTCTGCAGTTCCATTGAAAAGCACAGGCCATTATTTGTGTTTAATTGATGGAGTTGTATCTGACTGCTTTTTGAAGGTGACAGGCTTATTACGTTCCAATTTTGATTTGTCTTTTTTGAAAACTGGTCGACCAGTATCCATTTCTTCTTCAGCGTAGATTTCTAAAATTGGTTCTTCATGTATAGTTATGCCATCTGTATCCATGATTATGTCCTGGGTATTTTTCTTTGATTTTGGGTTTGTAATATTGGATGCATTAGCACATATATGAGGAGATGCAGCTGGTATTGTCAAAGGAGTGTTATTTGCCTGGTCTGAGAGTTTGGGTTGTTATTTATGCACACTTGGTTGTTGTTCAGAGAGGACAGTTCTAGCCCAATCAGAAATTGACTTGGTAATGGGAACTGTGACATCTGTTTGAGTGGAGACTGTTTGGTATTTTTTTTATTACATTAGCATAGGTACTATTTTTGTTTATAGTAGGTGAAACTAGTTTTCTTGCTTCTTGGTAGCTGACTTTATTCTCGACCTTGTATTTTACTATATTTTTTTTCAGTTTTCCATTTTTCACAAATTTTGGAATATGCCGGGTGGTCACCTTCGCAGTTCGCGCACGTCATTTTTGCAGCAGAACAGTCACTCTGATTGTGATCTGAGGACCCGCAATTTGGGCAGACAGGAACTCCCCTGCATACAGTTTGCGAATGGCCAAATTTTTGGCACTTAAAGCACCAGACTGGGTTCGGGATATAAGGTCTTACTTGACACCTAAGGTTGTTGTTTGTTTGGTTTTTAGAAGCATTAGCAACTAAGGCCATATTGCTCCGGGATATGCGGTGACCTTTCCGTATCCTCTGTATTTGGTGGTGGACACCTAAGGTAACCAGCTTTTATGGTGGTAGGCAGGTTCGGTGTTTTAAATGTGAGTATCACTGTCCAAGTAGGGACAGGCTCTCCATCTTTTTTGATGACGATTCTTTTTGCGTGTACCACATTTTGATCTTGTAGTTCCTGGACAAGTTCATCCTCCGATACGTTTAAAAGATCCCACTCTGATATTACCCCTTTAGAGGAGTTTAAGGTGGCATGTGGGGTAACCTTCGTGGGAATTCCACCAAAGGTAGATACTTTTAACAGTCTCTCAGTGTGTCTATGCTCGGTCATTTCAATTAATAAGTCTCCGGATCTCAATCGCCTAACCATTTTTGAAGGGCCGGCCACATTTTCAAGACATTTTTGTATCAAAAACGGGGAAAGCTTACTCAATGGTTGGTCTGTGGAGGAGTGTAGAATTAAAAAGAGAGGTACGGTATTATCCATTCCTTCTTTTTTTTTTTGTCGTTTAGCATGGGATGTTGTGTCATCATGATCTCGATCATGTTTATCTAAGTCTGGATCAAAAGATCCATAAGTGGACTGTTTAATTTTGTCCATCTTTGCTCCTTTTTGCCCTGGGAGGGTGGCTTTCTTCTCCCAGATTTCCAGCCCCACCACGTGGAGGCAGGAGCGGTGCCACCAGTGACCAAGCGAAAAAGGAAGATTAGTAGTTAGTGCGTTAATAAATAGTCCTATGTACAAGAAGAAAGGTGTCTTTCCCTTCTGTTAGGTATGCTACATTCTTTACTTTAGAACAGCAAAATTAAATAACTGTGAAAAATGAAGGATACTACTATAATTATCAGCCACTCTTTGAGAAAATCGCTTTAATATCACTTAGAAATCGCTATAGTCACTCGCAGCCTCTGTGTGTGTGTGTGTGTGTGTGTGTGTGTGTGTGTGTGTGTGTGTGTGTGTGTGTGTGTGTGTGTGTGTGTGTACAATAGTATGTAAGATAAGACAAATTAATATGCATACAGAGTGAGCTTTTGGACCAAAAAGGAAGATAAGATTTTAGAATATACATTATAAAATGTATACCTGGTGAGCCATATGGCCAAAAGATTTAAGATAGCCTGAGTTAGTTTATTTAGTTATACCCTATAAATAAACAAATAATTAATAATTAAATAAATGCAAGTAAAGTAAAATAAAATGATGATAATGAGCAAATTATTGATCATATAATACACTGTTTATGAGGGCTAGCACCATTAAATACATTCAATCAATAATTGGTGAAGGCTATCTGTTTGTTTGTTATCTGCTAGTTTAGCTAGGTCCAAATGATCCAAAATTATCCAAATGTTAAAATTTAGCAGCAAACTGGCAAAATAACAGCTAGACCGACAGATAGCTTAGAAGCAAATAATACAGAAAATGAGAGCCAACTAGCGGTGAGCTATAGTGGGCTCGCGAGAGCCCATTGTTATTTTTTTTTTGAAAATTTGCATGCCCATTGTTGAAATGATCATTTATTTTACAAATGAAATCCTGAATGCAATTATCGAGTATCCAGAGCTGAAACTACAGTGGCACGAGTGGTGGCCCCATCCCCAGCATTTTAACAGTGCAGTCGATCAGTTACGTATTTTAAAATTGCTTCATTTTTGATTTAACTGCAGTCGGACCTCTATTTAACCAACTTCTTTATAGCAAATTTTTTTGAATTCCTCTTGGTAATTACATTTAAAACGGTTTCTGTTGAATGAAGAAAATTTCCATGTAATGAACAGGTTAGGAGAGACAACTTTGTATGCATTCTTCTCACCTCTGGCCTTTAGGCAATTAGAAAGTGCGAATTAAGGGTGAAAGGGATTACCGTTTCACAATGTTAGTGGTGTCCGTAAAACCTATGCAGTCACATACCAAGAAGTCGTGCTAGTCAATATGCTTTCCATTGCCAGTCAGAGGATTAAGAAGATTCCCGACACGGATAATAGCTCCTGGTCAACCTGTGTTGTGGTTCCCCTTTACTCCGACAAACGGGTATATGTTTTTCGGAGAAGTGAACGATTCATGCCTTCCAGTAAATTTCTCCAGCTATGTTTACGTGGTCACATTAGCTGAATATCCGAGTGATTCCAAGGCAACTAAGACATTATATAAACTTTACGAAGATGAAATGTTGGCAGATTTTGAAACTTTGTCGAGGCTTTCACTGTGTAGGAAATGTTCTAAATTTTAATGGCATACAGGTAATAATTTAAAAAAAAAAAAACAAAAAACTGTATGCATTATATCAGCAATCTCCAAAAAAACAGGCATGTATTAAGGATGATTGCGAAAGAACTTGATGTGGAAACACAAATTCTTGGTTGAAATATTCACAAATGAAGAAAATAAAAAATAAAGAAGTAAAGGATAGTCTGCATTAGGTAAAACTGGATTATGATAAAGAAACAACATAATCCAGTTTTACCTAATGCAGACTATCCTTTACTTCTTACTGTAATACCAGGATCACTTACTAAAGGGTCGGGAAGTTACGTTCCTGGTATATCCGAAGTACCTTTATTAGAAGCTATTTTCTTTGCTTTCTAACTCTAAATTTTATACCTATCTATTAGAGTAATTCAAGGGAAACTGAGGTGCTATTGCTTTCCTTACTCTTACAACCTTTCCCCTTATATCAGCAGTCTTTTTTTTTTTTTTTCCACAGGTATATATCAAATACATCACAACTCACAAGAAATTTATGGTTGGCTCTCATTATAAAATATACATTTTATAATGCATATTCTAAAATCTTATCTTCCTTTTTGGCCCAAAAGGCTAACTTTGTAAGCATATTAATTTGGCCTTAGGGCTATATGGTACAGCTTTTGTTGAACAATATTGTACTTTAAGCACTATTCAAATCCTTTATCTTACATACTATTGTAATTATTTTACAGAGTGATGTAATGTTTAATCAATAATTTTATGGCATTAATCTGATCTGGGACTCTTTCCCTACTATTCCTTTCAAACATTTCCACTCTCACCTTTTATGAAGCACACACACACGCTTGACATGGTTAATACAATTTTATCATTAAGAATCAACTGACTTGTATATATCGTTTTAACTTATATTGTACAGCAAAGATAAAGCATCATATTTGAATATATTACTTTGCTTCTTCAACCTGTTAAGTTTCATTGCCAATTCACTAGTAGTGGATTGTATCTAGTAATTTTCTGAATGAAGGTGAAAGGATAAAAATAAGCACCCCTTCAATCAAATCAGTCTGGGGTACTGAAATTAACTGATAAAATTAAGTAGAATGAAGTTTATAGACACTTTCCTGGATTGTATCTTCCCATCCATGCTAGTGGTGGCCCTGAAAACTGTGGGCACTTTAGTTAAAAGAAAATAGTTGGATAAAGAAGGGAACCAGGGTCAGAAACACATTAATGCTAAGATATGCAAAAGTAACAGAAGTTATGATAGAATATAAATAAATAAATATTATGTTTATATTCCTGGATGGCTGCTTCGGAGTGGGGAGGAGTTTACAAAATAGAACACAGGAGTTTAAGATAGAATACAAGAATAGCACCCTATTTAGCAGTGGTGTGGACTGTTAAATAGGGTGCTGTTTGAGGTTGTAGTTAGCCAATCTCAGGTGGAATGAATAGGGTTTACCCCCCTTTGAGTTATTCTAGATGTTTCAGCCAACACAACATGAAAATCAGCCAATGAACACACTTGCACAGACATAATATACTAAAGCACCTTCAATAAAAAAAAAATAAAAAAAAAGAAATTTTTCCTTTTGACCTTTTATATCATACATTGTTCATCCGACACCAAACTTTTGATGAAGTTGAGACACATTCTCAACACATATCGTAGCTTCATTAAAAGCTCCACTTTTTTTTTTTTTTTGCTAGATAGCGAGCAAATTTCTTTTACCTCTGGCTGCATTACCACTTGATTCTGCTTCGAGACTTTCCAGATGCATCCTCTGATCTTTTCACTACGTGGGGTTGATTAGGCCTAATGTAGCTGAAGAATGATCAATGCAGGTGTGTAGTAATACACATCTGAGTTAATCGTGATCTGAGCTTATGTGATTACTAAATATGGCTGATGACATTCTTTATCAAAATATCATAAATTCTTCAGAATTCCAGTCATGTTAAGTGACACTGCACCCCCCAAAACAATATAATATAACTGAAGCAACATTCTGAATGATTACACTCATATATACATGGTTAAGAATCTAAACAGAGCAGTGCTGGCTAGTAATGGCTTTCTGAACTAAAACTCATATGAGCCATCAGTTATTTTGATTTCTGCAATTTCGGATGAACAATCTTGTACATGGGAAATTATCTCAATAAGAGATGTCATTTCCCATATAAATACCAGTATAATTATAAAATAATTAACCTTAACCTGCATGGATGGACTGTAATGCTAACATAACTCCCAAATTTAAAACTGTATACCATTTCTTTTCCTAAGCATAACATGCTAATACTTAACATTCTCAACACCTCTAACTAAATAAAAATTGAAAGCAGGAGTGTTTGTAATCTATTTTAGCTCCTCTATTATTTTTGTCTTTCGTTGGCAATAAGCTTGATAACCCAACTCTTTTCTTACAGAACCATTTCTTAACAAATATGCGTGCAGTTTCCAGGGCTATCACTAGTGTGGATAGGAAGTTGGTGTTTATACACAAGCTTTCTGGGCTCCCAGAAAGCCTAGGAGGATATTTTACAAGAACTAAGAGTAAGGGTGTCCAATTTCTGCGCTAAATTCTTTACTATTTTTGCCTTTATTCACCAGAATTGCTAAACAAAAACTACTAGTGAAACTAAAATTGAACTAAAATAATATACATACATATATTTTTCGAGAAAGGTGATTGAACACTAATGGGCAAGTAACAGTGCCTTATAATGCAACCAAAACAATTCCATTCAATTTTTTTTTACAAATATATAAATACATAATTTTCTGTTTATATACATAAATAGACAGAAACAGGATGAATGCTAAATCATACTAACAAAAATTAAGGGCCAGTTCTACATAACCAAACAAGTAAACAATTTTCGTACAAACATATCCTTTTCTAGTTATAGCCCTGGGTTTGAAAAGTGATGAGAAAAAATTTGTTTTAAATGTGGGAGATAGGTTTTCCTCATGTTCTATAACAGATAATAAGTAGTATAATAAGCTCTCTTTGATGCAGATTTCGGGTGCTGTTTCAAACTAGGCAGCACAGTCAGTATCGAACTGACATCAATTGGCACACACATTCAAAAACTCCAAACAAGTTCTGAAATGAATTACAAGCATCGTGAATGTGGGAGACAGGTTTTCCTCATGTTCTATAAACTGTCTGTACAGCAGAGTGTTAAGGTGTCCCTATTAAAAGAAATTTTGTGGATTCTGATTTTTTTTTTGATTTGGTAGTTGTTGGCGCATCGGCTTATGTGGCCATATTGCACCTCCCAAGGTTTTTGCAGTACTTTGATCCAAGCCCGAGGCGGGAATCGAACCCGCGACCTTTGGGTTGCCGGGCAGGTACTTTACCCACTCGGCTAGCCCGGTCGGCTTGTGGATTCAAATCAGGGGACTACATTGGACATGACAAAGTACCACCATTTCCAATATATTTCTCCTAGTATATTATATTGCAGCCAGATGATCAACTGCCAGAACACCGAAATAAGTGAGGATCCCATAATGCTGAAACCATGTGTTCCAACAGATACTTCCACTAATTCAGCAGGATCCAAATGTGATTCAAAGGGGATTCAAAAGGCGACACAAGTAACTATAGACATGTTAGTTTAATTTGTGTTCCAGAGAAAATAATGGAGTCACTGGTTAAAGAAACATTGCAAAATCATCTATACAAGACTGCAGTAACAGTTAAGACACAACATGGTTTGTTAAAGGGAGGTCTTGTCTGACCAATTTGATTGGATAGAAAGGTAATGAATGACAAAAGTACTTTTGATATCATATACTTGCATTTCAGGAAAACTTTTGATACTGTTGCACATGGAAGACAGCTGTACAAATTGGAGAGGTATGGCATTAAGGGTAAGTTGCTACATTCAATAAAGGAATGATTGAGTGGGAGACAACAGAGAGTGGTAATCAATGGACACTGCTCTTCATGTACAAATGTTATTAGTGGAATTCCCCGCGGTTAGGTGCTGGGCTCATTGTTGTTTTGTGTATTCATCAATGACATTGATGAAGGTAATGTCCAAGTTTGCAGATGATACAAAGGTTGGCAGGGTTGTTAACGACAGTAAAGACAGTATGCGACTCCAACTGGATCTAGACAAGTTGGGTAAATGGGCTGAGAAGTGGCAACTGAAGTTCAACATTGACAAATGCAAAGTACTGCATATGGGTAGCAATAACCCAAGAGAAACGTACCGACTGTGTGGTACTAAACTCAAGGAAGTGGAAAGTGAAAAAGACCTGGGGATAATTGTGCAGTCAAATATGAAGTTTGCTGAGCAGTGCAGATGGGCTGCCAGGGCAGGTCATGGAGTTTTGTCAATGATATATAGGAATTTTGCTAGCAGGGACAGGGAGTTGATTATCCTGTTGTACAAGGCAATGGTAAGGCCTCACCTTAGGAAGGATGTAGAGTTGCTAGAACGAGTACAAAGAAGGGCAACAAGATTGGTGAGGGGAACAAAGGGATGCTCTTACCAAGAAAGGCTTGAGTTCTGTAAATTGCAGCACCTGGAGAGTAGGCACCTGCAAGGTGATCTGATTGAGGTGTATAAGGCCTTGAATGGGTTGAGCAAGCTGAATGCTGGATACTTCCTCTTGCTCAGATTAAGAACCTGAGGGGGCATAGATTCAAATGGAGGAAAGATAGTTGTAGAATAGATGTGTGGAAATTTGCCTTTAGCCAGGGGGTAGTTGATTGGTGGAACAGGCTTCCATCTTTTGTTGTGGAAGTTGTAAATTTCAGGCTGAGCTGGCCAGGCATTTGGAATGAATGGAGGGGTGAAGTGGGAGGTTTTTTTTTTTTTTTTTTTTTTTGGCTGATGCTGCATAAGTTTGCTTTCTTGCATCATATGCCTCTACTAATGCTAATGTGATATTTTAGATTTTTGTAAAAGTATTCTATCACTTTTCAAACACATAAAAATGGGCTATAATTAAAAAAAAAAAAAAAAAAAAAAAAAATAGCATTTCTGGATATGATTATATGAACTTTTTTACTTGTTTTGGGACATATAACTATCCCTATAATTTTGCCAGTCAAATTTAGAAACATGCTGTTTATACTGTATGCATATACAGAGTGGTTATAATTAGAGTATATCAATTTTGCTGCTTGCTTCCAAGGAGCAAATCAAGAATCACCCATATATGAAATTGGTGGGGAGGGGGAGAGAAATGTGGCAAAACTATTTGGTGGTAGACGGAAGTTGGTAGGCAAAATAAATCTTATGACTTATATATCTTAAATATAAATCTTAAATCCAAAAAATACTTTTATGGATGGGACTGAAGAGCAATTTATATTTTAATTTTTACTTAACTCACTACATATTATATTAAAAAAGCCATTATTATTATTTAAAAAATTGTTTACTTAACCTACCATTCTCTAATAGTGTATTTTATTTCGTTACCTCCTCCTAGCTAGTTGCTTAGCACTAGTCAGAGTGTGGGTCTTACGCATTTTATGTATTCAACATACTTTCATAACCTTTCCTCCACATATTAGTGATACTTTTGTTTTCCCCTAGTAAAAATTTTGAAGAAAGCCCTCCTAGGCCTTTGCCTGCCTTACACCATGGTTCCTTACATTGGGCCAGGTGCACTGGTCTCTTACTGTACTGAAATCATAACTATTCACCCTTCCAAACCCAAAAATTGGAAAAATTTATATTACCAGAACAAAAACAGTAATTTCTATATATAGAAATTTGCCTAAAGATCTATGTTGAAACACAGATCTATAGGTGAACTGACAACTGCTAGCACACCAAATTGCTACACAGCGCAATTAGGCCTTAATGTCTAACACAAATATAAATTACACAATAAAGGCAAACCCAAAAATTCAATAAAATCATACCCTTACACACACACACAACCCAGGCAACCCCTGTATAACACCGTACTTCAACAACACGGTTTCGCTCTAACATGGTTTGAAAATTGCAGCAATCCTCACACAACACCGTACAGTCAGTCCTCGTATAACACGTGTTTACATTACACGAATTCGATCATACACGATTTATAAATAGGGGAACAGTATCTTATATAACACGAACCGAATTCGCTTATGCACGATTCGCCTTTGTGTTTAAAAGAAATGGCAGTCGAACGCGGAATCACCCCAACCGAACGCAACACGATAGGAATGAAGGGAAGATTCTGAAAATGTATTTATGTGTTTTATATCAGTGAAGGGGAAACACATTTCACCATAATAACGTAAAAACCAACACAATTCCAGCTATTGATATAATCGCAAATGCAATTAGATCGAGTTTACTACCAGTTTATAACAGATTCCACTAGCAGAAACGAAACTGGAAATTGTTTTTATTGTTTTATGGTAGTAACCCAGAAATGTGCTTTAGTAAAATGTGGGGTGTTAATAGTATCTCGGCCTTTACGGTGTTGTTTATTCAGTTGCTATACGAGCGCAGCTTTGTTTATGTGTATTAAGCGTGCCTCCTCGTTTTGTAATTGCGCTTCATTCCCTAAAAATTAGTAAAATATTCCCTAAAAATTAGTAAAAAATATTAGTAAAATATTACTTAAAAGGTGTGAAAAGGAAGCGTCCTGGCGAAGACACTGCAGATTCAGAGAGAGAGAGAGAGAGAAAAAAGCAATATCGATAAACAGAGGCGGACTGAGTCAAACATTCTTACCCTTGAAAATTTATAGTGGCCTCATACTACGGTTTATGGCCAAAATCACACCGGCCTTCGGCACACCGGGATTTCCCGGGCCAGTCCGCCTCTGTCGATAGAGAAAAAAATATGAAATTGTGAAACGCTTTGAGCGAAATGAAAGACCATGTGATATTGCAAGTGCTACAGACCTAAATGAGGCAACGCCGAGAATTACAAAGAATGCGGAGAAAATAAAAACAACTTTCATAGCGGGAACAATTCAAAGTGTAATTAAAATCCATTAGATTAAGACACAAGAATTGGAAGAGATGCAACGGCTGTCATCTGTTTGGATAGAAAATCAAACAAAAAACAAGTTTGCTTACGATAGAAGCAAAAGCATTAGCAATATTTTATTACGACTATTTTGTAAATATTTATGTATATAAAATACGTAAGTATTTTATTACGACTATTTTATTTAATATAATTTTTTTACGAATAAAATATGTATTTTATTCGTAAAAAATACTTTTTTAGTATTAAAAATACTAAAAATACTTTATTATAATATAATAAAAAATATATTATATTTTTTATTACGTATTTTAATAGTTATAAAATACTTACGTATTTTATAATGATTAAAATTACCCGATTATTTATTGTGTTTGGTAATGTTTTGGTTCCAAAGGTGTGTTCAATCTTGGGTGGTCGGCACCTAACCCCACTTTTCTCATAAGGCCTGTTGTTTATTTTTTTATTTATTTATTATTTTTTTTTGATTTGGTAGTTGTTGGCGCATCGGCTTCTGTGGCCATATTGCACCTCCCAAGGTTTTTGCAGTACTTTGATCCAAGCCCGAGGCGGGAATCGAACCCGCGACCTTTGGGTTGCCGGGCAGGTACTTTACCCACTCGGCTAGCCCGGTCGGCCCTGTTGTTTATATTGCTCGATTTTGCATTGCACGAGGGTTTCTAGGAACACAACTATCGTGCTGTACGAGGACAGACTGTACTTATATATTGTTAAATATAAGAGAAATTCTCATACCTCATTATAGGAATGCTCTTCAACCAACACTCATACTTATATAACACAGTTTCGCTCTAACACAGTTTGAGAATTGCAGGAAATCTTGCATAACAGTATTTTTGAGCTTTTGTGCTGGGAAAACCCTGCTATTATGTTATAGATGTAATTTTCAACGTTTCCATTCCTTTTTGTAAATCCCCGCTGTTGACTCGCTACTCGTTATCGTCTTCGTGATTTTTTCCAAAGCACATTTCTGGAGGTCACCACCATAAAACAAAAACAATTTGCAGTTTATGGTATATTGGTCTTTTCTGTTAGTGTAATCAATCATAAACGGATAGTAAACTCAATCTTCTTGCATTTGCTAGAGTACCGATATCTGGAATTCTGTGGGTTTTTACGTTATTATGGTGAAATGTGTTTCCCCTTCCATGAAATATTCAATCATATAAAAAACATAAACATAACAAAAACATAAATGTTCAGAAATTCATTACTCCTATCTCACTTGTATGTATCATGTTTTTTGCAACTTGTGCACGCCGTATTCTTTCTTATTAATTGCTTATCATTTTTACTGTTTTCAATTTTACAACAACAAAAAAAAAACAAGTAAGTGAACTGAAATATCAATTAGTTGGTATGTACACATTACAGTACGTATTAATTAAGCCATGTACATAATTGTAAATTTATTTTTATTTTCCTAACTAGAAAATATTCTTCCGATTTTCACATATCATTTAACTTTGTTAATTGGTAAGGTAATAAAGTTAAATTTGTGCTTCATATCTAAGCAGGGATCCACTTATTTTGTTGGGAGATCCCTAGGTAAGGTTCTGTGCTATTGAACTCGTGCTTGTTTGAGACCATAAAATAGAGTGACTTCAAAGGGTGCAGATTGTGACTTTTAAAGAGAGCAGAAGGTACATGAAATCTAGATGCTGGAGAAGAGATTGTACTTAGCAGCGATGAAGAGGAAGAAAATTAAATGAATGCACGTTACCTGACATATAAGCATCACAGTTTGTAAGGTAAGACATTTGTTCAGTTATTACTATTTAAGTTACCACTATTAAGACTCAAGCGTTTAGGGCATAAGCCTCAAGCTATGAAGGAGTCTAGACTATGTATAAATATAGTGCAAATGCATCAGGAATACATAGCTATATCTGAATAAATCAGATTATTAATAAAACGGCATCGTTTTAAGTTATATCTCATATTGTGAATACCTTCACAACGAGTTGCCATGATATTGCACTACTTCGAATAAGTAACGCTTCACCTAAGGAGAAGACTAATGTTACTTATTCTCAGATGGATACCACCACCCAAGGTAGTGGAGAATGGTATGGTATCCATCTTGGGTGGTGGTATCCATCTGAGAATAAGTAACATTAGTCTTCTCCTTAGGTGAAGCGTTACTTATTCGAAGTAGTGCAATATCATGGCAACTCGTTGTGAAGGTATTCACAATATGAGATATAACTTAAAACGATGCCGTTTTATTAATAATCTGATTTATTCAGATATAGCTATGTATTCCTGATGCATTTGCACTATATTTATACATAGTTACCACTATTATAAAAAATAAAGTTAAAATATTAAGTTATTACTACTATAAAAATTAAGTTTCTGATAGTTATATAAAAAAGATTGCATTTTTGTTAGCTTTTGGAATGTAACCCCCATTTTTGTACTGGTTCTTGTAACACGGTTTTGCATTACACGAGATTTTGTAGGAACCAAACTCCTGTGTTACATGAGAGTTACCTGTATATAGATAAGGAGGTAATGAATGTGGCAGGGGAGAGTAGGTAGTCTAATAAAACCAGAAGTCAATCAGATCACCTCACAGGTGCCTAGCCTCCAGCCGCTGCAATTTGAAGAACTTAAAAAAACAAATT
This sequence comes from Mastigoproctus giganteus, assembly GCF_048544385.1. Lineage (NCBI taxonomy): Eukaryota > Metazoa > Arthropoda > Arachnida > Uropygi > Thelyphonidae > Mastigoproctus > Mastigoproctus giganteus. Next base: position 134,723,363 of record NC_143578.1, on the reverse strand, counting down.
CTTTCTTTGAATTCATTTAAGCTATCAACTTCCACAACAACACACAGAAGTTTTGTTCCAGCAATCAACTGCCCACTGGCCAAAGGCAAATTTCCACACATATGTACTACAACTGTCTTCCCTCAATTTGAATTTATGTCCCCTCAGGTTTGTAATCTGAGTAACAGGAAGAATCCTGCCAGCATTAAGCCTGTTTCAACCATTCAGAGCCTTATACACCTCAGTCAGATCACCTCACAGGTATCTTCTCTCCAGACGCTGCAATTTGCAGAACTTAAGCCTTCCTTGGTAAGGGCACTCCTTTGTTCCCTTTCTCTGTACTCATACTAGCAACTCTACATCCTTCCTAATATGAGGCCTCCAGACCTGTATGCAGTACTCAAGGTGTTGCCTGACCACTGCCTTATACAAAGGGATAATCACCTCCTTATCCAAGCTAGCAAAATTCCTGTATATCATTGACAAGACCACATGACTTGCTCTGGCAGCCTGTTTGCACTGTGCAGTACACTTCATAGCTAACTGCACAATTAACCCCCAGGTCTTTTTCATTCTCCACTACCTTGAGCATAGTACCATACAGTTGGGACATTTCTCGGGGTTACTGCTACCCATATGCAGTACTTTGAATTTGTCAATATTAAACTTCTCCCACTCAACCATCCCTTTATCCATACTAAAAACTTGCTCTTAATGCCACACTGCTCAAATTCACACAGAAGTCTTTTATGTGCAACAGTAACAGCTTTCCTGAAATCCAAGTACAGTGGATTCCAGTTATTTGGGCCACCAGTTAATCGGGGCAGCTGTTTATTTGGAACAAATCTTAAAAAACAGAACCCAATTGAGAAAATAGCCAGGGTTTACTTCGCTTAATTGGGACAACATGCCATTTATCAGAGCAGGAGACTGCAGCACTGGAGATTACCCTACGATTGTGTCCGACTGTACCACGTGGTTCAGTCGGATTTCTGGAGGCCACAACCATAAAACAATAAAAACAATTAGCAGTCACCTGTTTATTTGGCTTTTCGGTTAGTGCAATCTATCGTAAACGGATAGCAAACTCGATTTTATTGAATTTGCGATAATACCGACAGCTGGAATTCTGTGGGTTATTATGGTGAAACATGTTTATACTTCCATGGAATCTCCATTCATATAAAAAAAATTAATTTTCAGAATCTTCTCTTCATTCCTATTTTTAAAGCTTTGTAACTTGTTACTCTGTTCTCACTTGCACATATCGTGTTACTTGCAATGTGTGTGTGCTTTGTTATTGTTAGTGTTCTTTGTTATTGATTGCTTATCTTTTTATTGTTTTAGGTTTTAACCCCACCCACAAATGTCAGCGAACAGAAATGTCAACTAGTTAGTATGTACATATTACAGTACATATTAATTATTCCGATTATCATGTATATTCTTCCAATTTTCACGTATCATTTAATTTTTAATTGGTAAGGTAATAAAGGGTAAATTTGTGTTTTAATATATCTTTACTTTTATAGCCCGTGGATAACATTCCTCCTATTTTTGCTAATTAGAATCGCTGTTTAAAAGAATTAAAATTTAATTCCGAAATGTGATCACAATGACCAACGCTTACTACACAATGTATAGTGAACTGTAGTTTACTATGGTGACTCCACCATAACGTGATTTTATTGTACAGTGAACCAACTGTAAAGTGGGGTTCCATTGTATTCTTACCTTTTTAAAGTGAAACTTCGGATAATTGGGGCAGCCGCTTAACCAGGCCAAAATGCACTAGTCCCGATGTGTCCCAAATAACTGGAATCGACTGTATATGATATCAAAATTATCTTTTGCATCCAGTTCCTTTGTGACCACGTCATAGTATCCAATCAAATTGGTCAGACAAGACTCCCCTTAACAAACCCATGCTGTGTCTCAATTATTACTGCAGTCTTGTCTAAATGATCCTGCACTGCTTCCTTAACCAGTGACTGCATTTTTTTTATTTCCCTGGAACAGAAGCTAAACTAACAGGTCAGTAATTACTTGTGTCATCCTTTGATCCCTCCCCACCTTGTGAATTTTGCATACATTTGCACATCTCCAGTCCATGGGGACCTCCCCCGAGTCCAAGAATACTCGCATAATTATGGGTGAGTTTGCTTACTTCCTTTGCCCCCTTAGATCCCATCCACACCAGGTGCCTTTCTTATGTTTAACTTCAACAATTTCTGCACCACTTTGCTCTCCATTATTACAAAATCATTTAGCTCCCTGTTAGAGTTTAATAAGCTTCTATCCTCCACTTCCCTAACGAATTCCTCATGTGTGAATGTAGATGCAAAATACTTATTCAGTTTGTCAGCTACCTGAGCAGATTCACTGACAGTCAAACCATTGATATCAAGAGGCCCAATCTGATTCATCCCCTTCCTTCTAGTTTATATAAGTAAGAAAGTTTTTGCTGTTTTTCTTTGCATCCTTTGCCAAAGATTTATCGTAATATCTCTTTGCTTACCTAACCTACTTTGTGACTTGATTACAGACTAGCTTATATCTACCACAGGCTTCTGTGTTGCCTGATAATTTATATGCATCCCATGCATTTTTCTTTTCTGCCACAAGTCTCATTAGTTCATCTGACTTCCATTTGGGTCTAAACCTTGGACAGTATTTCTTAGTTGGTATGAAAAGCCTAGTGGTTCCAAGACTAATTCCTTGAATGCTTCCCATTTAGAATTAGCTGTTGGTAATATCATCAGTTGGTCTTTGGTCTCACTGTATACAATTTAAAAACTGTCTAAAACCACTGTAGTCACCTTTACAAAATCAAAAACCCTTCCCTTTACCCCTGACGGTAGTTAAATCTTTACATAAATCCCACATTAATACACCGTGTTCACTGCCACCTATTGGTTCCTTTATCTGCAAATTCTTAATGCAAGAATAATCACCACTGATAACCAGATCAAGAGTATTACTCCCTCTTGTTGCCTCTCGAAAATGTTGCTGTAAAAATCCACAAAAGTCTTGCTAGTGTGCGAGTAACCAACTCACAAGCTCCGGTCAATATCTGGTAAGTTAAAATCCCCCATTAGAAGACATTCTGATTTATTGGTCCACTCTATTTCTCTCTACAATTATTCCTAGCACTCAGAGTCACCAGGCCTATAACACACTCCTACTCTCATTTTTGCTTTCCCAGTGCTTATGTCACACCAAAATGACTCAACATTGCAGTGTCCATCAGTGTTCACTGGAGGCTCTGCCTTAGATTTTATGTGTTTATTATCTAACAGCAATAACACTCCCTATCCTTTCTGTACACATTGTACTCCACAAATTCCAATTCTGCACTGCTTATATCTATGTGACATCACGTCTCTGATATCTGAACAATATCCACTTTTGATGTTTTGACCAGCATTTCAAATTCATCAAATTTATTTAATATATTCCTAGCATTGGTGTACATGCGAATATAGATGCACCTGTTCTTACTCTTAATTACCCTAACACAGCCCATGTATTTACTTGTTCCACGATGACTCTAAGCAGTCCTTGAAATCCCCTTGAAATCTTGAAACTTATGGTACCAGGAGAAAAAACAAAAACACCATGATTGATGCAATAAGGTTTATCACTTTGGAACTTAATGTGCAAGGTTTAACATCAAAGAGAGACAGGATAAGGGATAGTGTCAGTTGTTGAATAGTTGACAAGGATTGGTTGGAAATGTATGAAGATCAAAGTCAGAAGAGCATATAATCATCATTGATGGTAGAACATTAGTTAGAAATAGTTATTAGCAGGGAGATTTTTCCTTTGTGAAAAGTAGATTTAGAAAACTCCTGAAAACTGTGAAATGTTTCTTGACTAAGAATAATCAATTTTTCTGCACCAGGAGAAAAATTTGGAACAAGATTTATTCCTGCGGAACATGATCGCGTGCATGCATACAATCCAAAACATAACTAAGCATGGTATATCAAGGTCGCAGTGAAATATATAATTTTTGAAAAATATATTACAGCAATTTTTAAACTAATTTTTGTGCGGCATCATTATAAAATACTGAATTAGATGACAAATTCCACATAAAAAATTTCAATAAAAAGGAACTGTTGTTTATCAAAACTTCACCGAAATCATTTACTTTGAGAACTGATAAACTTTTAGGAAATGTTGCCAATGTTAACAACCAGTTAAATCCAATTCTGCTCTAGTCAAATCATTTCCTGTTAACTTAATAAACTACTGTAGTAGTGGTTCAATAAGTATATTGGATCTTTAAAAGGTATAAACTCTAAAAAATATTCTGGCATAAAGATACTTACTTGTATTATACATAATAAAATCCAGTCTAAGATGAACCAGACTAATATATGGACTAGATACACACCAAATACATCCCAGTGAAATAGAAAGTTAATTGAAAATGATGCACAAAGACCTAATAATAAACATTCTGATAACGGTTCCAAAATAATCGTATGAGGAACCATAGCAATTCGTAGTTTGGCCCACCTAAAATTTAAAAATAAATTCATTTAGCTTGTAATGAAATTCAATGGGACATTACACAATTTAAAAAAAAAATACACAAATATCAGATCTCTAATACAGATTACTGTAATATTGAGTACAAATTTCAATAGCAATATTCAGAACTAATGAGGCAATATTATCTTTCAAGTTTAATTTCTCCATATCAGAATTTACATGCAAAATACAAAAGATATCATTTTCTACTAGAGTTTAAGGGTGGGGCTATTAATAACATCTTCCCCCAAATTAAAAAAAAAAATAAAATAAACACTGATTTTTTTCTTAGGTAGCAGGATGTGAAACAATGAAATAATTAACTAAGAAATTGTTTTTAATTATACCAATATAAAATATTATGTATCCAACAGTATTATGAGATCAAAGAGCTGCTGAAATTTACATCTTTTTACTTAATTATCATACTAAATTATGTTTAATAATTTAATGTTAATTAATTGTCCTAATCAATTATGTTAACTTATTTTACTTATTAAGTATGTTAACTAATTTTTAGATTTAGCTAGGAATTTAATAAGTTACAACCTAATATTCATAGAGCCTTTGTTATCAGTAATTTTGATGCAAACATCATACCTTGTAACTAACGGTGTTATATATCACAGTAGTTAATTGCGGTGCTTTAAATTATAGTCAATAAATAGTTCAAAGTATTAATTACATAAGTTAGCTTATTTTTGTATTCAGCTAAGCATTTATAAGATCAATAGGATTATTTAAAAACGTAATGCCATCATGTAACCTGGGAATAGTGTAACACTCAGCAATACTTTTATTTCTGAATTCTTTGATAAACTAGTTATGCACATTATAACTAAATATCAAAAATTATCAGATGTCACTGAGTAACTATAAGACAAATTAGACTGGAAACAGTTAGCTAAATACCAATCTTTAAGGGAGGACTTTATTAATACATATAAAATGAAAACGAACTGTCGTGATGTTGTTTTAAATTATTCATTGAACAATGAATTCATGAATGAAAATTATAAAGATTAGTTTAAATATACTAGCAAAATTATGTATGAAATACAATAGTTTGAAATAAAATTATGACTATTAAACAGCATATTTTTAATACAATGCTACAAATACCTCATATTAAAACAAATAACTAATTTAAGAATAGACTTTGAATACAATGTAAATAAATTAAAATCTATTAAAAAACGACACCAGCATTCATCTCATAGCAGAAGTTTATGATGAGTCAAGCAATTTATTTCAAATTTATATGCCAGAAAAGTTTGGTCAGATTTTATCTAATATCAATAAAAAATTGACATTTAAAAGATGATTTAAAATTAATTTATTGTGGGTTATAAAACAGTGCTAAACATGTTATTTGATTTTGATTACAGAAAAAAGTTTTAAAAAATAGTATTCTTTCTCAGTCCTTATTTATTAAAAAGGAAGACTTTTAGTCATTTTTTGCTTAGACCTACGTTTTCCTAAAAAATATAAATAATTTTAATTTTTTGATTTTTGTAGATTATTTTAGAAAAATGAATGATTTTTAGAGAATGGGAGTGTTTTTAGGGAGAGGTGTTTTTGTTTTTTGCAAGTGTATGTTGTCCTATAACCTACATTTTCTGTACTACTATTGTACATGACAGCTATCAACTCAACAAATGCATATAATTAGGTTTAACTCATTTCCTGAATTTTCCTAACCATAAAATAAATAAAAGAGATGTAGCATTACTAGTGGCATATGATGCAAGAAAGTGAGTTTATGCAGCATCAGCCCAAAAAAAAAAAAAAAAACCACGATCCATTTTACCACTCCATTCGTTCCAAATGCCTGTCCAGCTCAGCCTTAAATTTATTTAGGCTATTAGCTTCCACAACAGAAGATGGAAGTCTGTTCCACCAATCAACTACCCGCTGGCTAAAGGCAAATTTCCGCACATCTATTCTACAACTATCTTTCCACAATTTGAAACTGTGACCCCTCAGTTTCTTAGTCAGAGCAAGAGGAAGAATCCCATCAGCATTCAGCTTGTTTAGCCCACTCAAGGCCTTAAACACGTCAATCAGATCACCTCACAGGTGCCTACTCTCCAGGCGCTGCAATTTGCAGTACTTGAGCCTTTCTTGGTAAGAGCATCCCTTTGTTCCCCTCACCAATCTTGTTGCCCTTCTTTGTACTCTTTCTAGCAACTCTACATCCTTCCTAAAATGATGCCTCCAGACCTGTACATGGTACTCTAGGTGTTGCCTGACCATTGCCTTGTATAATGGGATAATCACCTCCGTGTCCCTGCTAGCAAAATTACTATATATCATTGACAAGACTCCATGACCTGCTCTGGCAGCCTGTCTGCACTGCTCAGCGAACTTCATATTTGACTGCACTATTACCCCCAGGTCTTTTTCACTTTCCTGAATGTAGTACCACACAGCTGGTACGTTTCTCTTCGGTTATTGCTACCCATATGCAGTACTTTGCATTTATTAATGTTAAACTTCAGTTGCCATTTCTCAGCCCATTTCCCCAACTTATCTAGATACAATTGGAGTAGCATACTGTTGTTAACAACCCAGCCAACCTTTGTATCATCTGCAAACTTAGACATTAAAACTGATATACCTTCAATTTCATTGATAAATACACAAAACAACAATGTGCCCAACACCGAACACTGGGGAACTCCACTAATAACATTTGTCCACGAAGACCACTATCCATTGATTACCACTCTCTGTCATCTCCCACTCAACCATCCCTTTATCCATTGTAGCAACTTACCCTTAATGCCATACTGCTCCAATCAGTACAGCAGTCTTCCAGGTGCAACAGTATCAAAAGCTTTCCTGAAATCCGAGTATATGATATCAAAATTATTTTTGGCAATCAGTTCCTTTGTGACCACATCACAGTATCCAATCAAATTGGTCAGACAAGACTTCCCTTTAACAAACCCATGCTGTGTCTTAACTATGATTGCAGTCATGTCTAGATGATCCTGCAATGCTTCTTTAACCAGTGATTCCATTATTTTCCCTGGAACACAAGTTGTTACTAGTCCATGGGGACCTTCCCTGATTCCAAGGAAGCTCTCATAATTATGGCTAAGGGTTTGCTTACTTCCTTTGCTGCCTCCTTTAATATAACTGGACAGATCCCGTTCACCACAGGTGCCTTCCTTATGTTTGTTTGTTTGTTATTTGGTTTTTAGGAGCATTAGCAACTAAGGCCATATTGCTCGGGGATATGCGGTGGTCATTCCCTGACCTTTCCGCATCCTCCGTATTTGGTGATGACGGGCTCGAACCCCGGTCTAATCAAGAAGCGTGTGCTACGCACTACTGCTCCTTCCCACCTGGCTACGGAGGCGCCTTCCTTATGTTTAACTTCAACAATTTCTCCTCCACTTTGCTCTCAGTTATTAAAAAATTACTTAGCTTCCTGTTAGCATTTGATAAACTTCTGGCACTTCCCTCATTGAATAACTCCTCATGTGTGAATGTAGATGCAAAATACTCATTCAGTTTATCAGCTACCTGAGCATGATCATCAATAGTCAACCCATGTTAAGTGGCCCAATCTGATTCATTCCTTTCCTTCTAGAATTTACATAAGTAAAGAACTCTGCTGTTTTTCTTAGAATCCTTTGCCAAAGATTTCTCGTAATCTGCCTTCGCCTGCCTAACCTCCTTTGTGACTTGCTTACAGACTAGTTTATGCCTGCCATAGGCTTCTGTGTCACCTAATACTTTATATGCATCCCATACATTCTTCTTCACTGCCATGAGCTTCATTAATTCATCTGACATCCATTTAGGCCTAAACCCTGAACAGTATTTCTTAGTTGGAATGAAAAGCCTAGTAGCCTCCAAGATTAAGCTCCTGAAGGCTTCCCATTTAGAATTCAACGTTGGTAACATCATCAGTTGATTCCACTGTAAAGAATTTAATAACTGTCTGAGATGTCTGTAGTCACTTTTACGAAAGCAAAAGCTCTTCCCTTTAGTCTTGATGGTAGTTACATCTTTAAGTAATTCCCACATCAATACATTGTGATCACTGTCACCCGGTGGTTCCTTTATCTGCAAATTCTTAATGCATGAATAATCACTGCTGATAATCAGATCAACAGTATTACTCCCTCTAGTTGCCTCTCGAACATGTTGCTGTAGAAAACAGTCATCCAATAAATTCACAAAAGTCTTGCTAGTGTGCGAGTAACCAACCCACAAGTTCCAGTCAATATCTGGAAAGTTAAAATCCCCCATTATCAAACATTCTGATTTACTGTCCCACTCTATTTCTCTGCACAATTGCTCATTATACTCATCAGATTCATTAGGCCTATAACACACACCTACTCTCATTTTTCCCAGTGCTTATTTCACACGAAACAGACTCAACACTGCATTGTCCACCAAAATCAATTGGATGCACGTCCTTAGATTTTATGTGTTTCTTAACTAACAGCATAACCCCTCCTCCCTTCCTGTCCTGCTATCCTTTCTGTACACATTGTACTCCCCAAATTCCAATTCTGCACTGCTTATATCCCAACAATATCTGTCTTTGATGTCTTCACTAGCACTTCAAGCTCATCAAATTTATTAACTATACTCCTAGCATTGGTGTACATGCAAGTATACATGCACCTGTTCCTACTCTTAGTTACTCTAACAGAGCCCATGTATTTACTTGTTCCACTATGACTCCCAGCAGTCCTGGAAATCTCCATTACCTTGCTTTCCAGGCTGCTGCTCATTGTAATAGAAGCAGTGCAAGAATCATTTCTGCCTCTGCCTGCTGCCACTGTTAACCTTTTAGTCTGAGTATCCCCTCCAAGCTAGCAGTTTTCCAACCCACCTAACACTGCCTACAGAGCATCAGCAAATATTCTTGCACTCTTTCTATTTAAGTGTACCCCATCCCTGTAGAAGCTGTCTCTACTGTCAAAAAGCAATATTACTGAAATATTGTCTGTGATCCCAGTGACCCCATGAACACAGGTTGGGGTTAAGAATAGATCTGAGGATTTACTAAAAAAATAAGTTCAGGGAAATGGTTAGAAATAGTTGTAAATTAGAATGAAATCTGAAAGTGTCTGCAATTTTACATATATAAGATAGGAAAGAGTACATGACAAGAGCCTTGCTGCATTAGGGTTATAAAGAACAAAATCAGGCATATATACTTGATTGAACACTAATGTTAGGAAATAGTAAACAAAATTTATGGATCTGAAATGCTGGCTAAGTCATGTAAACCAAACACTGTAGGGATGTTGGAGCCATGGTTTCTTTGTTTGTTATTTGGCTTTTAGGAGCATTAGCAACTAAGGCCATATTGCTCCGGGAATATGCGGTGGTCATTCCCTGACCTTTCCGCATCCTCCGTATTTGGTGGTCACGGGCTCGAACCCTGGTCTAATCAAGAAGCGTGTGCTACGCACTGCTGCTCCTGCCCACCTGGCTATGGAGGCGCTGGAGACATGGTACAAGTTAGACATAAAGGATGTGCAATTCAAATATAGATGGTGCAATGGGTATAGTCTAGGTGAGAGGTTAGGTCTTAGTTAAAGAAGTGCACTCAGTTGAGAAGGTGGCCGATGTAATATTGAGTCAGTTTAGTGACATAAGCAATGGAAACACAAAAATGAGAAGTTTGTTATTTGCCAAATGACTGTGATGAATATAATGAACAAGTATACAAAAAGAGTGGGGCAGTAAATCAGAATGGCTTATAATGGGGGACTTTTAACTTTCCAGATATTGTTCTCTATATGTGCCATACTTCTGAGTAATTTAGAATGCATCTATTCCATGATGTTTGGACAAGTTTTATTTTTCAAAAAGATGTGCCATTTACATACTTTCGAAATTTTATATTAGCATTAGAATGCAAGTTCTTCAAACTGTCAGCCTTAACTAGCAATGGAAGTAACTTGTTCCAGTAATCAACAACCCACTGGCTAAAAGGAAAATTCCCACAGTCCAGTCTAAACCTCTTTCTCTTCCCTATAATTTAAATTCATGGCCCCTAGTTCTGAAATTCTTCATAAAAGTAAAAATTTCGCCTTCATTCATTTTACTATTCCATCTTGGAGACTTATAGACCTCAATCAGGTACGTTCTAAGGTTGGTAAGCCCACATAATCAAAGATTTTCCTTGGACAGTTGCCATTTTGCTGTTCTCATCACACAGGTTTCCCATATTTGGATCCTTTCAAGAAAGTTGATGTCTTTTTATTTAAAATGAGGCCTCCATATTGGATACATAGTATTCTGAGTGCAGTCTTACAATTGCCTTATAGAGTGGGATTAGGACCTACCTATCACTGCAGGCTACTATTCAATAAATCAATAGGACACCATGGGCTTTCCTGGACACCTGATTTTACTGCTCAGAGAACTTCATATCCACCCATACCATAACCCCCAGAACCCTTATTTCCTATACTGTTTTTAATTCAACTCCATCAAGTGTATAAATTATATTGGAGTTGCTGTTGCATTTCGCTGCATTAAAACATAACTACCCCTTTTCTGACCATCCTTGAAGCCCGTTCAAGTCATCCTGAAGGAGTGCTGCTTGACACTGATCATTAACAACTCTCCCAATTTTTACATCATCTGGAAGGGTAGACACCACTCTACAACCCTTCACTGACACTGTTTATAAAAATAAGAAAAAAGGTGGTCGAAGAACCAAACCTTGGGGGACCCCACTTCTGACATTATGCTAATCTGAAGAATATTCGTCAATAACAATGTTCTCTGCCTTCTACCTTGGAGCCACCCTGCAATCCATCTTAGGATCTTGCCATAAACTCTACATTTTCCAGCTTATACAGTAAGCTTTCACGAAAGATGAGCCAAATGCCTTGATAAAATCCAAAAAATCTATGTCGAAATTATGTCCTACATCTGAGTCACAAGTACCTGTATCAAAATAGGTAACCTGATTTGTTAAGCAGGATGTTCTTCCTTAACAGGGATGGGATACACTTAAATAGAAAGGGTGCAAGAATGTTTGCTGATGCTATCGAGGCAATGTTAGGTGGGTCGGAAAACTGCTAGATTGGGGGGATACAAGGACTAATAGATTAACAGTAGCCACTGGCAGAGGTGAAAGTGATTCTTGCACTGCTTCTATTGGAATGAGCCGCAGCCTGGAAAATAAGATGCAGGATATTTCAGAGACTGCTGGGAATCATTGGGGTACAAGTAAACACATGGGTTGTGTTAGGGTAGCTAAGAAAAAGAAGAGGTGCATGTATACTTGTGTGTACACCAATGCTAGGAGTTTAGTAAATAAATTTGATGAATTTGAGGTATTGCTCAAAACATCAAAGGCAGATATTGTGGGGATTTCAGAGACGTGGTGTCACACAGATATAAGAAATGCAGAACTGGAATTTGGGGAGTACAATGTCTACAGAAAGGATAGACAGGATAGGAAGGGAGGAGGGGTTATGCTATTAGTTAAAAAACACATAAAATCCAAGGAAGTGAAGCCAGTCGACATCGCGGGACAGTGCAGTGCCGAGTCAGTTTGGTGTGACATAAGCATTGGGAGATCAAAATTGAGAGTAGGAGTGTGCTATAGGCCTAATGACTCTGATGAGTATAATAAGAAACTGTTCAGAGAAATAGAGTGGGCCAGTAAATCAGAGAGTCTTATAATGGGGGATTTTAATTTCCCAGATATTGACTGGAATTTGGGGGCTGGTCACTCACACAGTAGCAAGGCTTTTGTGGATTTATTGGATGATTGTTTTCTACATCAGCATGTTCGGGAGGCAACTAGAGGGAGTAATACTCTTGATTTGATTATCAGTAGTGATTCTTCATGCATTAAGAATCTGCAGATAAATGAACCACTTGGTGGCAGTGATCACAGTGTGCTGAAGTGGGAGTTACTCAAAGAGGTAACTACCATTAGGGGTAAAGGGAAGGGGTATTGCTTTCGTAAAGGCGACTACAATGGACTGAGACAGTATTTAAATTCTATACAGTGGGATCAACTGATGATACTGCCAACAGCAAATTCAAAATGGGAAGCATTCAAAGAACTTATCGTGGAAGCTACTAGGCTTTACATACCAACTAAGAAATATTGTTCAAGGTTTAGGCCTAAATGGTTGTCAGATGAACTAATGAGGCATATGGCAGAGAAGAAAAATGCATGGGATACATACAAATTAACACGTGACACGGATGCCTATGATAGATACAAGTTGATCTGTAACCAAGTTACAAAGGAGGTTAGGCAGGCGAAGGCAGATTACGAGAGATCCTTGGCAAGGGATGCGAAGAAAAACAGCAAAGAGTTCTTTACTTATGTAAACTCTAGAAGGAAGGGGATGAATCAGATTGGTCCACTTGAGATCGATGGGTCAACTGTTGATGACCCTGCTCGGGTAGCTAACAAACTAAATGAATATTTTGCATCGACATTCACACATGAGGAGTTATTCAGCGAGGGGAATGCCAGAGGTGTATTCAACTCTAGCAGTAAGCTAGAGAATCTTGTAATAACTGAGAGCAAAGTGGAGGAGAAATTGTTGAAGATAAACACAAGAACGGCACCTGGGGTGGATGGGATCTATCCAGTTATATTAAAGGAGGCAGCAAAGGAGGTAAGCAAACCCTTAGCCATAATTATGAGAGCTTCCTTGGACTCAGGGGAGGTACCCATTGACTGGAGATGTGCAAATGTGACCCCAATTCACAAAGGGGGATCAAAGGCTGACACAAGTAATTATAGACCTGTGAGTTTAACTTCCGTTCCCGGAAAATTAATGGAGGCACTGGTGAAAGAAGCACTGCAGGATCATCTAGACAAGACTTCAGTTATAGCTAGGACACAGCATGGTTTTGTTAAGGGGAAGTCTTGCCTGACCAATTTGATTGGATACTATGATGCAGTCACAAAAGAACTGGATGCAGGGAATAACTTTGATATTATATACTTGGATCTTAGAAAGGCTTTTGATACTGTTGCACATGGAAGACTGCTGCACAAATTGGAGCAGTGTGGCATTGGAGGCAAGTTGCTGCTATGGATAAAGGGGTGGTTGAGGGGTAGAAGACAGAGAGTGGTAATCAATGGACACTGCTCATCGTGGACTAATGTTATTAGTGGAGTCCCTCAGGGTTCAGTATTGGGGCCTTTATTGTTTTCTGTATTTATAAATGATATTGATGATGGTATATCAGGCTTAATGTCCAAGTTTGCAGACGATACGAAGGTTGGCAGGGTTGTCAAGGACACTACTGACACTATGCTGCTGCAACAGGATTTGGAAAGGTTGAGCAGATGGGCGTCGAGGTGGCAAATGAAGTTTAACATTGACAAATGTAAAGTACTACATATGGGAAACAGCAACCCCAGAGCAACGTATCAACTCTGTGGTACTACACTGACAGTGGTAGAGAATGAAAGGGACCTGGGGGTGGTGGTGCAGGCAGATATGAAGTTCTCTGAGCAGTGCAGACGAGCTGCAAGAGTAGCTCATGGTGTATTGTCAATGATATATAGGAATTTTTCTAGCAGGGATAAGGAGGTGATTATTCCCTTGTATAAGGCAATGGTCAGGCCACACCTAGAGTACTGTATACAGGCCTGGAGGCCTCATTTCAGGAAGGATGTAGAGCTGCTGGAACGAGTACAGAGAAGGGCAACTAGATTGGTGAATGGGACAAAGGGGTTCTCTTACGAAGAAAGGCTTAAGTTTTGCAAATTACAGTGTCTGGAAACTAGGCACCAGCGGGGTGATCTGATAGAGGTGTACAAAGCCTTGAATGGTTTGAGCATGCTCAATGCTGATGGGATTCTTCCTCTAGCTCAGAAAAATCACCTGAGAGGGCATAAATTCAAATTGAGGAAAGACAGATGTAGGATAGATGTGCGGAAATTTGCCTTTAGCCAGCGGGTGGTTGGTGGGTGGAACAGACTTCCATCCCTTGTCGTGGAAGTTGATAGCCTAAATAAGTTTAAGGCTCAGCTGGACAGGTATTTCGAACGAACAGAGGGGTGAAGTGGAAGTGGTTATTTTTATTTATTTATGTTACTTTTTTTTTTTTTTTTTTTTTTTTTTTGGCTGATGCTGCATAAGCTTGCTTTCTTGCATCAAATGCCTCTACTAATGCTAATGCTAATGCTAATGCTAACCTGATTTGTTAAGCAGGATGTTCTTCCTTAACAAAACCATCTCATGTGTCCTTCAGAATGCCATTTCTATCTAAATCTCTGGAATGCACTCTTGATCACTACCTTCAAGATTTTTCCTAACAGCAAAGTCAGACTAACTGATCTGTAGTTATCAACTTCGTTCTTAGAACCACTTTTATGTACTGGCAATAGGTTGCTACTTTTCCAATCCAAATTAATGTCTCTCTGTCTCTCTCAAGTCCAAAAGTCTTGCAGAGTACCCCCTCAAGTCTTGTGCTGATTCACAAGGGTTTCAGCATATAAAATCTCTCCTATTGTATCTGGGCAGAATTGCAGATGCATATACATTCTGACCTAACCATAACATTTTTTCAGCATGGTCCTATTTATCCAACAAATCGTCAAGATTGTGCTTGTTTTATATCATTAGTCCCCATATGAATAATAATTAATGCTCTCTTTACCTCTCTTAAAATCTGATAATCTGTAGTTCAACTACTCGTCCCAGAAAGAAGACCCTGGTTTTTGTCCACATACCATTATTATAAAAATTGTTACCCATTTCTCTGACAATAGAACAGGATTGGGGCTGACCACTTGGCAGGTCACAGGATACAAGAGTCCCTAATACACTCTCATTTCTTCAGTGACTCAAATTCTTCTAGTAATGCACCAAGTCTTAATTTGAGACTGGTACACTCCTTACATTCGGAACAAAGAAAAAGTTCAGTTGAGCTTAGTTTGTCTACTTCCAATGTTAATCTAATGATTAACCATTTGAAGATTTTTACCTTACAAAATATGGTGAAACTTTTACTACAATTGTTTCTGAAGTGATTTTTTTTTTTTTTTTTTTAACAGAAACTGCATATGTAATAACCTGTCAGATGGCCTGCCACCGTCTTTGCAACTCTTTGGCTTTTTGCATGTACAGTGATAGGGTACAGACACTGTTTGTTTATAGTTTCAGGTTACTTGTTTTTCATCTATCACTAGTTCAATAAACATCTACAGTCTCACCCTAGTTGTTTGTTTGTTTGTTATTTGGTTTTTAGGAGCATTAGCAACTAAGGCCATATTGCTCCGGGATATGCGGTGGTCATTCCCTGACCTTTCCGCATCCTCCGTATTTGGTGGTGACAGGCTCGAACCCCGGTCTAATCAAGAAGCGTGTGCTATGCACTGCTGCTCCTTCCCACCTGGCTACGGAGGCAACCCCTAGTTGTTTTTCAAGAATATTTATTGTATTTATTTATTCTATAGTAAAAATGTGAAAATAAAACATGATATTTCTGAAGATCATTGCTACACTGCTGGAAGCAAGCCATGCAGTTTCAAAATTAACACACTGTGAAGTGCATGAAATCTGAAATAAACCAAAAAATGGATCTAACTAACAGTACTGAATATACAAGGGAGTATCAAAAGGTTTGTACCCTGACATAGAAAGAACATCAGTATGAAGATGCCGTTTTTAATAAGTTGTCTACATATTCAATAACTAACATGTGAAATTTCATTCCTGTAGGTTATCATACACCAGAGGTGAGCCCGGAATCTGAGGAAATTGACGAAGAAATGAAAGCTGCATATGGGCAGTATTGTCCATCCATCATCATCAGCCATTTTCAATCCACTTCAGGATGAAGGCCTCTCCAGCAACTTGCCAGTTCCTTCTGTTTTGTTCAATGGACAATCATTTACTACCCACGAATTCATGAAATTCATCTATCCATCTCCGTCTTTATATTCCAGGTTTTCTTCTAGCTCCTCTTGGGTACCATTCTGTTATTTTCTTAGTTCCATCTGTCATCATGTCTTCGAGCTATGTGTCCTGCCCAAGACCATTTTAGATGTCCTTTACTTGAGTTTGCTGCCTAATCCATATGTTTCTCTTCTTATCTAACAGTTTGATTCCCAATATGATTGTTCCATTCTTCACTGTGTAGTTCTCAACTTCTCTTCCATTCTTTTGGTGAGTGCCCAAGTTTCACTTCCATAAGTCGTGGTGGGGAGTATGCATTGGTTCATTATTTTACGTTTCAGACAAACTGGGATATTGCTCCTCAGTATGTGACTATATTTCCTGAATGCTATCCATCCAAAATTTATTCTTCTCTTGACTTCCAGCCATTTATCATTATTACAGCTAATAACTTGTCCCAGATAAGTATATGACTCCACCTTTTCAATTACTGCTCCTTCAATCATTATTTCCCTTTCCATAGCATACTTGTTCATCATTACTTTTGTTTTAGCCATATTCATCTTTAGTCCGAAATCCTTACTAACTGTGTATAACTGAATAAGATTTTCCTCTAATTCTTTGGGATCATGCTTATGATCACAATGTCATCTGCAAATCATAAATGCTTTAGTTATTCTCCATTCACATTGACTCCTTTCTTTGACCAGTCTAATTTTCTGAAAACTTCTGTAAGGATAGCAGTAAATAACTTCAGAGATAGTGTCTCCTTGTCCAACTCCTTTCTCAATTTTAATTTGCTACTGTCTTTGTCTAGTCTAATAGAGGAGGTAGCATTCTCATATATTTTCTTCAAAATCATAATACATGGGGTATCGATGCCTTGTCTTTCCAGTGCCTGAAACATTGCCTAAATGTTTCACCATTAGCTGTGATATTAAGTGAAGGTGATCCACAGTTGGGAATCCTATCCTAAAGCCACTTTGCTCTCTCGGTTGATTCTCAAGTATTCTTTCTAATCTGTTAGTAATGACCCTTGTGAACAATTGTAGATGTAGGATAACAAGCTAACTGGTCTATAATTTCCAATTTATCAAATTTCTTATGCAGCAAAAATATGATTGCATTATTCCACTCCTTAGGTGTCACACCTTTTCTAATGCATTTTGTGAAGAGTCTTGCCAGTTTCTGTATCATGTCTCTTCCTTCCAATTTTAACAACTCTACAGTAATTTCATCTTTCCCCAGGGCTTTCTGATTCTTCATTTTCTTCAACGCATGTTCTACCTCATCAGGAAGGATATTGGGTATGCCGTATGTGTTACTAATTTGTGATCCATCTTTCCCACTGCTGGCATCATTTCCTCGCTCCTTGTATTAGTCTTCTATATAAGACTACTCTATAGTAGTCTTCTGCTATTTGAATTATGCCTTCTCTGCTATTTATAAGTACACCATCTCTATTCTTCAGTTTCAGTATCATTCAGTATCATTTGTCTTTCTGTATTACTGCTCATAGCTGTTGATTTAAGTCTTTTGTTTTCCCTTAATGCTTGTTCTACTTTTCTTGTGTTAAATCTTCTTATGTCCTCTCAGATTCCCATTTATAATAGCTTTGATTAACTCAGTATACTCAATTTTGTCCTTGTCAGTGTTTATCTTGCTCTTCATTTGTCATCTTCGGTTCATCATGACAAGTGTTTCTTGACTTAATCTTTTTTCCTTTGGATTTCTTTTTACCTATAGGTTTCTTGGGCTTTATCACTTTCAGAAAGGTGCAGAAATCCTTGTCGATATCTTCGTCCTGAACATCTGCAGAAGCTCAAACTTGTTCTTAAGTTCCAGTACATGCTACTTTTTCTCATCTTCAGTTATCTCAAAGACCTTCGTATTATTTACTAGTCAGATTTTTCCTTTCTTTTCTTACATCTATATCAAGTATGCATCTTATAATTCTGTGATCATCTCCAACATCTGCCTTGTTCAAGACGGTAACATCATTCATGATATATCTTCTGTCAGTGAGGATGAAGTCGATTTCATTAGTTGTTAATCCATTTGGGCTCTTCCATTTCCACTCTCTGTTCACCCTTTTCTTTAAAAAAGTGTTCATTATTGGCATTCCTCAAGATTCTGCAAATTTGTCCATCCTATGACACTGTAAAAAAGTGGAAACAGGAGTTCCAGTATGGCCATACAAGTGCCTTTGACAAGCCAAGAGAAGGAAGGCTATCAACATCTGCAGACAGTGAGACCACTGCAAAGGTTGAGTAGCTGGTGCTGAGTGACAGACACATGAAAATTCATTTCATTGCAAATGCTGTGTGAATTAGTTATGGGTCTGCCCACAACATTTTACATGACCATCTGCACATTTCTAAGGTCTCTGCACGATGGATTGGTTCCAAGACTGCTGACAGCTTTGCAGAAGCAATGTTCTGTCAGAGTTCCACTACTGTCAGAGTTAAAGGGTCTTCCCATCACTGGAAATAACACTGTAGTTGTGGGGGACTAAATTATTGTGGATGTCTGATTCTCTCTCTCTCTCTCTCTGTGTGTGTGTGTGTGTGTGTGTGTGTGTGTGTGTGTGTGTGTGTGTGTGTGTGTGTGTGTGTGTGTTAGCTGGGCTTACTAGTCTATTAAGGGCCAGTGATCTGGTCCATTATTGAGTTGGTCTGCCCTTTCTTAACACTAACATGCACGTATTACTTGCTGGCTTTCATTCCTTTTAATAAAAAGACACAAAACATGACATCACACATACTTATACTGGGCAAATGTATACTTCTAACAATGTAAGTATATAACTACCTCACCTTGTAATTCTTTCTTGGAATGCAGGAATACCAATGATTCCGGAATTTTGCCATGCTGGCTGTGAACTGATTCTCAGTTTCCAACCTCTAAACAAAATGGGGAAGGGAAAAAAAAAAAACAAAAAGCCTATTTACTTCTATAAATTTTGAAAACATTAGTTAAACTGATACTTTTTGAGTTCAACTTTGCTACATACCTTTAAACATAGCCTTCTCAAACAAATCTCTCAAAAATAGTAAATTCAATTTGCTTTGCTTGTATCTGAGTTATTAGAAAACCACACAGAACCCATGGTTATAATTTGATAATGAAAAAATATTTTGGCATACAGAAAAAAAAATGACTTTGACAATTAAACTGTGCAACCATTGTATATAACAAATCATTGGGCAACACTACATCGGTCAATATGCAATTGACCAATTATGCTTAAGTTATGTGTTATCAAAAATTATAAACTAATAATGCTGCTTTCAAAACATGTATTAGGCAGTATTAAAAATATGGGCTTCTTGTTCAAAAAAATTTCATTCTAGCTGTACATACTAGTAACAGTGGGTGAGTGGTGACTCAGTGACTCAACTTGTCTAGATGAATAACTCAAGTCATCAGTAATCTAATGACTTCAGTCACAGAACAAGGATGTAGCCATCTACTCAGAATTAATTATAACCATTGTGCTACCCATGCAGAATTAGCCATCTACTATCTTTGTACTGATATAAGTGCTCCAGCTACAACAAAATGACCATATCCAACTTTTTACAACATCCCAACTTCAAAATCTATGAAGAAATCAACTCACAATTCCACAGGAACTACTGTGTCATATCTTGTTCAAACAGGAATCCCAGTGCATCTGGCATTATTAAAGTAGCAGCAAAAAAGATGAGATGTGTAAAGATAAACAGGAATCTAATGAAATCGATACTGCCATCAATGATTTGGTAAAGTGAAAATCAACCCAAAAAAGTTGCACTCATTTCTGAATTTATAAATTTTTAAAATAATTATTTCACTAAAAAACAGTGTTTTGAGTATTTTTAGGAAGCTACTTAATTTTATGGTAATACTATAATTAGCATTGCCATAAAATCATAGTCTACTAATGTGAAAGCTTTTCACACTTGTAGACTGCTATTGCCACATTTTTTTTCAAGAATAAGAGTTAAACCTTTAAAAAAATTAAAGGTTTAACTCTTATTCTTGAAAAAAATAAAGGTATCAATGTGATGATAACGTATTATAAATATCGGTTTCCTATGTGGTACGCATGTTAAGAACTTTATTACGTCTTCATCAAATATTAACTGACAGACATGCTTTGTACCAACATATTATTGATCATGTGAGAATCATTTGAACTTCCTTTTTGCAATTTTTTTACACCATGCCACTCAAGTGATAAAAGGGGAAAAAAAGAAGCCTTTGCTTACACTAACAGTACAAAAGAAAGGGATGAATCACACTGGTTCATGGATATGAGCACAACTATTTATGATCCTGTTCAGATTGCTAACAAACTCAATAAATATTTTGTGGCAACATTGGAGTAACAGTGCGTAGCACACGCTTCTTGATTAGACCGGAGTTCGAGCCCGTGACCACCAAATACGGAGGATATGGAAAGGTCAGGGAATGACCACTGCATATCCCCGGAGCAATATGGCCTTAGTTGCTAATGCTCCTAAAAACCAAATAACAACAACTTTCTGATATAGCTGGAACGATGCATTGGTGGAAATTTTCAGATGCGTGGCACGTGGAATGTTTCATACGATTATCCTCAACCAATTAGCATCTTTGATATTGTTCAATGCAACATTCCCCATGTTACAGTACATGGAACAATTTCTTTATCTTCCATTTGATGTGCTTGTTCAGTGTGTGTATTATGGTATTTTTGTTAATTATACAAAGCTGGCCTCTTCTGGAAGCGAATGCCCAGGAGAACGTTTATCACCAAGGATGAGGCTTATGTTTACCTGGACATAAGCCTATGGAAGATAGGCTGACTCTCCTGTTGGGTGCCAATATCTCTGGAGATTTTAAGCTGAAGCCTTTGCTAGTGTTTCACTCTAACATTTCCAGAGTATTTAAACAACAAAATGTCAACAAAGGCATGCTGGGAGCATTTTAGTGCACAATAAGGTCTGGGTTACACTTCAATGAATGGGCACTTGAAGTTTTCTGTCCTTCAGTGAAGAGTTATCTTGAGAAAAATAAGCTTCCTGCATGCAAAGGCACTGCTTCTGTGGGCTAATGTGCCAGGAAACGAACCAGGCCCTGTCCAATTTCTCGAGGCACAATTTGACTTTGTGCAAGTCAAATTTTTGCCACCCAACACCACTCCTCTTCTTCAACCAATGGACCAGCAAGTGACTGCAAACTTCAAGAAAATTTATACCAAGACAATGTTCGCAAGTTGCATTGTAGCGATCTCTGTTGAAATTGCTCTCGCTCTCAAAGATTATTGGAGGTCGAAGTGCAACATCCTGGACTGTGTGAGGCTAATCGTAAGTTCTTGGAATGATGCTTCCACCAGATGCTTAAATCCAGCCTGGAAAAACATCTGGCTTTGATTCATCCATAACTTTGACTGATTTGCTTTTGGTAAATTAATGGGTCTGGAGGTTGATGAAGAGGATGTGGAGGACCTTATTGATGCTCATGGGCATGAGCTAATGACAGAGGAGCTACAAGAGTTGGAGAAAATTATGAAGAGTGACACTGGAGAGGAAAAGGACACCCAAAAAGTGTAAGCTGAAGAATTGAAGACTGTCATTTATTGTTGGGAGAGTTTAAGAGAAGTGGTAAAAAACACCCCATCACTGAACTCATGATGTGCAAAATGGAAGACAAAAACATTTCTTACTTCAGAAATTACAAAAAAAGTCATCAGAAACAGTCTACTCTGGACAGTTTCTTTGCCGGTAGCAGCAAAAGACTGAAAAGATACCTGATGTTTGATCTAATCCCACCACCGCAACATCACTACTAATTTCATCAGCCCTGCACTTCAAGTATAAGGTAAATGCTAATTTATTCTCTCTCTCTCTCTCTCTCTTTTTTTTTTTTTTTAAATTTAAGCTGTTTTATAACTATTTATTAAATAATCTTTATAAACCACTCATTTTTAATGTAATGTGATTTCCTGTAATTCATTCTAAACTCTTGGCAGGAGACCTATTTTATGCGTTGTTGGGGTGTCCTGCCAAGAGTTTAGAACAAATTACAGGAAATCAATGTATTATTGGTTTCAACTTACAATATTTTCAACATACAATGGGTTTTGTAGAACAAATTACCATCGGATGTTGGGGCCCCCCACTGTATTTACCCAAATATATTAAAAGAAGCAGCAAAAGAGGTGAACAGACTGTTAGCCACTATTATGAGAGCACCCTTTGATTCTGGAGAGGTCCTACAGCCTGGAGATGTGAAAATGCCTTTCCTCTCCACAAAAGGGGATCAAAGGGCAAAGTGAGTAATTACAGAAGGTAAGCTTGAACTGTGTGCCAGAAAATGCCAAAATAATAGATAAGTAACAGTGGATAATCTTGACAGGAACACAGATATATGGAAATCAGAATATAGATTTATTAAGGTGATATCTCACTAGGTCAATCTGATTATCTACTATTACCCAGTAACAAAGACATTGGATGCTGTTGTTGTTGTTATTTGGTTTTTAGGAGCATTAGCAACTAAGGCCATATCGCACCGGGGATATGCGGTGGTCATGGGCTCGATATGGGGTCCATGGGGTCCATTTGGCACTGTGGAAGTGGACAGTTTGAATAAATTTGAAGGACTGGACAGATGATTAGAAAAGGTGGGCAAATGAAGTGTTTTTTTTTTTTTTTTTTTTTTTTTTATGGCTCATGCAGTGTAAGCTTTTTTCCTCGCATCCTTCAACCAGTACTAGAATAATTCTATCCAAGTTCATTTTTTGTAACAGTTTCTCTATTAAAATTTCAAATCTTCACTGAATGTGGTCCAAATGCACAACAAAGTTAACAATATCTTGTATATAACATCACATAACTGACAACAGATTAAGGTATAGCTGCCAAACAATAAGGAAAAAGTGGTCCATATGTGTGCGTATATATATATATACATTGGCCTTTTTTTTTTTTTTTTTATAATATGAGGACTTAAAAACAATAGGTTTTGGAATCTACAAGACACTAGTAACATAAGTAGGTTGCATGATAAGAAGGGTGAGAATACTTTCTGATGGTGGACTTGAATTTCAAACAGACAGTAATTTTCAGAAAATATATATAAGGGAAGATTGTTTCAAAAAACAGAAGTAGAAAGGATAAACGAAAAACACAAAAAAATTGCTTGGCAAGTCTGGGGAATGCGAGAGGGAAATAGGTTTTTATCAGCCTGCCAAAACAGCAGATTTTTTGTAAAAGGCAGGAGTTCTTTTAAAATATGTACACCACAAGAAATTTTATATTATTTTAAAATATTTTAATGTAATATAAAATATTTTATGTTTTATATTATGTCTGTGCTTGTTGACAGGAGAGACTGCTTCTACAGGGATGGAGTACACTTAAATAGAAAGGGTGCAAGAATATTTGCTTTTGCTATCAAGGCAGTGTTAGGTGTGTCAGAAAACTGTTAGCTTGGGGTAATACACAGACTAAAAGGTTAACAGTGACTGCAGGCAGAGGCAAAAGTGATTCTTGCACTGCTTCTATCAGAATGGGCAGCAGCATGGAAAGCAAGGGAATGGAGATTTCCAGGACTGTTGGGAGTCATAGTGGAACAAATACAGTAAACCCCTGCTATTCGCAGGGGTTACGTTCCTGAGAAATTCCGCGAATACCGAAAACGCGAATACTGAGTTATAGCTCCCATAGTAATAAAGGGGTTCCGTTCCAAAGTATGAAATATATAAGAAAAACTAGTCTAAAATTTTGTCTATGTATGTATTATAGGTACCTTCATAATATGAATATGTACATAGACAGTACATAGTTAAATGCAAGCATATGGCATCGAAATGAAAATAAGAAACAATTTAATATTAAATGTAATATTTATTAGAAATTTCAAACAAATCTTTCAAACCAGCGCCTTTGCTAGCAAAAAAACTTATCCCGCCAGTGCTATCACCAGTTTCGCTAAAGTGTTGATAAAGGAGTTTTGCCTTTTCACGAATAATGAGTGAACTTAACGGAATTTTATTTTGAGTTGGGTCTTCTATCCACAGATTTAAAACTTTTCCATTTTTTCTAATTTAACATCACGAGTTACAGAACAAATTTTTGAAGCAATTAGCGCGTTTTCACGGACACTATGGCGGATTTTTTCTTCCGATTTCTTGATTGATTTTGCTCATTGATTTTATGTTTTGCCACTGAGAAGACACTTTCACTATTAGAAATTTTGTCTAATAACTCAATTTTATTCGCCAATGTCATCACCTTCTTTGATAATTTCACATTCCCCTTGTTATTCGTAGCCATATTTTTGTACGGGTTAGAAGGAACTTGTCCAAATAAAGTCACTTTCTTCCGTTAACACATTCAAAAAAAGTCTATTTTGCACTGCAAAACGGTAGATTTATCAATTTTGTAAGCATATCAATTTATAAATTGATAAATTTATTCAATTTTAAAAGCATATAAATTAAAAACAAACGACGAAACCTTCCATAGCAAGCGCATAACACATAGTGAACAAGGATTAGCAAGAAACAACCATGCTCACGATTTTGTCACCCCTCTAACCCACCCACTGAGTGCTGTTTTGACCGGGAAAGATAATTTTAGCCACGCCCATGTTCTTTTATGGCGGAAAATGTTCACGGTGCTTTAAAATTCACATTTTTTTAGGTTTCATTTTATGTTAAATCAACGACCGCGAAATGTGGGTGTTTACTGTAAATACATGGGCTGTGTTAGGGTAACAAAGAGTAGAAACAGGTGCATGTACCAATGCCAGTCAAGACACCAAAGGCAGATATTGTTGGGATATCAGAGACGTGGTGTCACACACATATAAGCAAATTGGAATTTGGGGAGTAAAATGTGTACAGAAAGGATAGACAGGACGGGCAGAGGGGTTATGCTGTTATTTAAGAAACATAAAATCTAAGGAAGTGCATCCAATTGATGTTGGTGGACAATGCAATGTTGAGTCTGTTTGGTGAGACATAAGCACTGGGAAAGGAAAAATGAGAGAAGGTGTGTGTGTTATAAGCTTAATGAATCTGATGAGTATAATGAGCAATTGTGCAGAGAAATAGAGTGGGCCAGTAAATCAGAATGTCTTATAATGGGGGATTTTAACTTTCCAGATATTGACTGGAACTTGTGGGTTCATCACTTGCACACTAGCAAGACTTTTGTGGATTTATTGGATGACTGTTTTCTACAGCAGCATGTTCAAGAGGCAACCAGAGGGGGTAATACTCTTGATCTGATTATCAGCAGTGATTATTCATACATTAAGAATTTGCAGATAAAGGAATCACTGGGTGACAATGATCACAATGTACTGATATTGGAATTACTTAAAGGTGTAACTACCATCAAGGCTAAAGGGAAGGGCTTTTGCTTTCGTTAATGTGACTACAGGGGTCTCAGACAGTTTTTAAATTCTGTACAGTCGGTTCACAACTGATGATGTTACCAACGTTGAATTCTAAACGGGAAGCCTTCGGGGACATAATCTTGGAGGCTACTAGGCTTTTCATTCCAACTAAGAAATACTGTTGAAGGTTCAGGCTTAAATGGATGTCAAATAAATTAATGAGGATGGTGGCAAAGAAGAAAAATGTATGGGATTCATATAAATTATCAGGTGACACAGAAGTTTATGTCAGATATAAGCTTGTCAGTAATCAAGTCACAAATGAGGTTAGGCAGGTGAAGGCAGATTACGAGAAATCTTTGGCAAAGGATGCAAAGAAACACAGCAGAGTTCTTTACTTATGTAAATTCTAGAAGGAAAGGGATGAATCAGATTGGACCACTTAACATAGATGGGTTGACAACTGATGATCATGCTTAGGTAGCTGACCATAATCTCTGAAACCAAATAAGTATTTTGCATCTACATTCACACATGAGGAGTTATTCAATCAGGGGAATGGCAGAAGTTTATCAAACTCTAACATGGAGCTAAGTGATTTTTAATAACTGAGAGCAAATTGGAGAAGAAATTGTTGAAGTTAAACATAAAGAAGGCACCTGGGGTGGATGCGATCTATCCAGTTATAATAAAGGAGGCAGCAAAGGAAGTAAGCAAACACTTAGCAATAATTATGACAGCTTCCTTGGACTCAGGGGAGGTCCCCATGGACTGGAGGTGTGCAAATGTATCACCAATTCACAAAGTGGGATCAAAAGGTGACACAAGTAACTATAGACCTGTCAGTTTAACTTGTGTCTGGGGAAAATAATGGAGTCACTGATTAAAGAAGCATTGCAGGATCATCTAGACAAGACTGCAGTAATAGTTAAGACACAGCATGGGTTTGTTAGAGGGAGATCTTGTCTGACCAATTTGATTGGATACTATGATGTGGTCACAAAGGAACTGAATGCCAAAAATAATTTTGATATCATATACTTGGATTTCAGGAAAGCTTTTGATACTGTTACACATGGAAGACTGCTATACAAACTGGAGAGGTATGACATCAAGGGTAAGTTGCTACAATGGATAAAGGGATGGTTGAGTGGGATATGACAGAGAGTGGTAATCAATGGACACTGCTCTTTGTTGACAGATGTTATTAGTTTAGTTCCCCAGTGTTTGGTGTTGGGCCCATTGTTGTTTTGTGTATTCATCAATGATATTGATGAAGGTATATCAGGATTAATGTCCAAGTTTGAAGATGATACAAAGGTTGGCAGGGTTGTTAATGACAGTAAAGACAGTATGCTACTCCAACTGGATATAGATAAGTTGAGCAAATGGGCTGAGAAGTGGAAACTGAAGTTTAACATTGACAAATGCAAAGTACTGTATATGGGTAGCAATAACCAAAGAGAAACGTACCAACTGTGAGGTACTACACTCAGGGAAGTGGAAAAGACCTGGGGGTAATAGTGCAGTCAAATATGAAGTTCGCTGAGCAGTGCAGATGGGTTGCCAGGGCAGGTCATGGAGTCTTGTCAATGATATGTTGGAATTTTGCTAGAAGGGACAGGGAGATGATTATCCCATTGTACAAGGCAATGGTTAGGCCACACCTAGATACTGTGTACAAGTCTGGAGACCTCATTTTAGGAAGGATATAGTGTTGCTAGAATTAGTACAAAGAAGGGAAATAAGATTGGTGAGGGGGACAAAGGTGAGGTGCTCTTACCAAGAAAGGCTTAAGTTCTGTAAATTGTAGCATCAGGAGACTAGGCACCTGTGAGGTGATATGATCGAGGCCTTGAATGGGTTGAGCAAGCTGAATGCTGATGGGATTCTTCCTCTTGTTCAGATTAAGAACATGAGGGGCATAGATTCAAACTGAGGAAAGACAGTTGTAGAAAAGATGTGTGGAAATTTGCCTTTAGCCAGGGGGGTAGTTGATTGGTGGAACAGGCTTCCATCTTTTGTTATGGAAGTTGAGAGACTAAATAAATTTAAGGCTGAGCTGGACAGGCATTTGGAACGAATGGAGGGGTGAAATGGGATGTTTTTTTTTTTGGCTGATGCTGCATCAGCTTGCTTTCTTGCATCGTATGCAAGTTAATGCTAATGTTAAAATACTGCCATAGGATTGTTTACCAATACAGTATGCTCGTAAACATCAGCTTACCTAACAGTTTTCTGTCAATGGATTTCTGTTTGGATATTCTATTAGACATCAATTAATTTAATTGCTTCAAGGAAGATTAATGTTACAGACCTTTCCCTTCATAGAAATGCTGAGTCCAAGTTTTGTTCAATAACAATGGGCCCATTGTCTTGCCTGCTAGGAGCATTTCCAAAGCATCACCAGAAAGAGAAGATCTGAACTCTGTTTTTGTTTTTCTAACTTGGCTGAATATAGAGTTAAGCAAACCCCTGGCCATAATTATGAGAGCATCCTTGGATTAATGGGAGGTTCTATTGATTGGAGGTGTAAATGCCTCCTATTCACAAAGAGGAACAGAGGGCAATGTGAGCAATTATAGAGCTGTAAGCTTGACTTTTATGTTCCAGGGAAACTATAAAATATTTAAGGGCAAAGGCCTCATGCTATGTTGTTGTTTGTTATTTGGTTTTTAGGAGCATTAGCAACTAAGGCCATATTGCTCCGGGATATGCGGTGGTCATTCCCTGACCTTTCCGCATCCTCCGTATTTGGTGGTGACGGGCTCGAACCCCGGTCTAATCAAGAAGCGTGTGCTACGCACTGCTGCTCCTTCCCACCTGGCTACGGAGGCGCCGCCTCATGCTATGAGGTAGATTGACTAACATGTAGGTTAGTGCAAAAGCATCATTTTAACATAGCCATCTACCAAAGTAGTTAAATTAATTAAATTGGCATTGTTTTGGTTATATCTCATATTGTGAATGCCTTCACAATGAGTTGCCATGGTATTGTGCTACCTTGAATAAATAACACTTCACCAGTGGAGAAGACTACTGTTATTTATTCTCAGCAGATACCACCACCCAGACAGCACTGTTTCAAAACTTGTTGGCTTCTCTTCGGTGAGTGGGCAGGTACCCTGGCGTTGCAATAGTGATAACCTACACACACCATCAGGAATCTCTCATATTGTGAAGTTATACTTCATAACTGGGTTGTGAAGTATGTGGGTATAATGCGTTCGCATTGGCTCATGTGCGATTTCATCTGTGAATAACATCAGGTGAATGCAACACCTGATGTTATTCACAGCGACCTGTGCAGCAATATGTACAAGTTTACGAAACTTAAAAAATGTCAAATGTGTGAGGGCTGTACAGTAAACCCCCGCTATTCGCGGTTTCGCGATTGCTGATTTTATATAAAATGAAACCTAAAAAAATGTGAATTTTAAAGAGCCGTGAATATTTTTCGCCATAAAAAAAACATAGGCGTGGCTAAAATTATCTTTCCCAGTCAAAAGAGCATTCAGTGGGTGGGGGAGAGGGGTGACAAAATCGCGAGCGTGGATGTTTCTGGCTAATCCTTGTTCAGTATGTGTTATGCGCTTGTCATGGAAGGTTTGGTCGTTCGCTTTTAATTTATATGCTTATAAATTGAATAAATTTATCAATTTATAAATTGATATGCTTACAAAAGTGATAAATTTACTGTTTTGCAGTGTAAAACAGACTTTTTCAAGTGTGTTAACGGAAGAAAGTGCCTTTATTGTGGACAAGTTCTTTTTTACCCATACAAAAACATGGCTACGAATAACAAGAGAAATGTGAAAATATGAAAGAAGGTGATGACATTAGCGAATAAAATTGAGTTATTAGACAAAATTTCTAATGGTGAAAGTGTCTCTTCAGTGGCAAAACATTATAAAATCAATGAGTCAACAGTACGATCAAACAAAAAATCGGAAGAAAAAATCCGCCGTAGTGTCCGTGAAAACGCGCTAATTGCTTCAAAATTTTGCTCTGTAACTCGTGATGTTAAATTAGAAAAAAATGGAAAGGCTTTAAATCTGTGGATAGAAGATCGTACTCAAAATAAAATTCCGTTTAAGTTCACTCATGATTCGCGAAAAGGCAAAACTCCTTTATCAACACTTTAGCGAAACTGGTGATAGCACTGGCGGGATAAGTTTTTAGCTAGCAAAAGTGCTGGTTTGAAAGATTTGTTTGAAATTTCTAATAAATATTACATTTAATATTAAATTGTTTCTTATTTTCATTTCGATGCCATATGCTTGCATTTCACTATGTACAGTCATATTATGAAGGTAGATATAATACATACATACACAAAATTTTAGACTAGTTTTTCTTATATATTTCATACTTTGGAACGGAAGCCCTTTATTACTATGGGAGCAATAACTCAGTATTCGCGTTCTCAGTATTCGCGACATTTCTCAGGAACGTAACCCCCGCGAATAGCGGGGGTTTACTGTAGTTGTATTGGCCAGAGACACAATGTTGTCATTTGCTGTATTCACAAGATATTGTAGTCCAACTCATGCTTTCAGGAGCTCACATTTTTCAGTTCAAACAGAAATTTTGTGAGGTATTTTGTGAGAAATTTTGTGATAGCACGAGCAGAGGAGTACATTTCAGGAGGTCACTACCATAAAACAAAAACAATTTGCAGTTCCCAGTTCGAGTTTTTCTGTTAGTGCAATCTAATTATAAACGGATAGCAAACTTGATCTTATTGCATTTGCAATAATACTGAAAGCTAGAATTCTGTGGGTTTTTACTTTATTATGGTGAAATGTGTTTCCCCTTTCATGAAATCTTCAATATAAAAAACATAAATAAATTTTCAGACTTCTGTTCATTCCAATTTTTTTAAATTCCTATTTTTAACATGTGAAATTGTTACTGCATATCTCACTTGTGCAATTTGTGTGTGTTGTACTTGTCATCATTGATTGCTTATCTTTTTTACTGTTTTAAATTTTACAATCTTAAAATAAAAAATAAAAAAAAAGTCCGTGAACAGAAATATTAATACTAGTTGAACAGAAATATTAGTCAGTACTGTATTTTCTGTAATATTTATTTATTAGAAATTTAAGATGTTTAAACCTGTGTTAGCAATTATATTGGATTTCTAACTTTTTTTTGAGTTTTACTTACCACACTGAACATGTTTTTTTTTTTTAAGTGCTCTTTTTTTACCCATAAGCCCTGTTGTTTTTAATGCACGAAATTCCATAACGTGGAGATTTTTAGGAACATGCACTGTGTTATACTGTAAAGGACCTAGCACTGACTGTATGGCATTAGTGGCAAGTTACTGCTATGGATAAATGGATTGTTGAGTGGTAGAAGACAAAGGGTGGTTATGTATAGGTACTGCACTTCTTGGACTATTAGCATATATTTATTTATTAGCAGAGTTCCTAAGGGTTCAGTGCTAGGTCCCTTACTGTTTACAGTATTTATTAATGATACTGATGAACATATATGATGCTTATTGACTAAGTTTTCAGATGATGAGTCTGCAAAGGTTGGCAGGGCAGTTAATGATAGAATCAAGGCATACTAGAGCAGTGAAACCTAGATAAATTAGGCAGATGCGTTAATAAGTAGCAATTAAAGTTTAACATCGGAAAATGCAAGGTGCTACATATGGACTGAGAACTAGAGATCTAGGGGGTAATTGTACAGTCCAACCAAGTTCTCTGAGCAGTGCAGATGAGCTCTAGAACAGCTCATGGGGTTCTGTCAATGATATACACGAACTTTACCAACAGGGACAAGGAGGTGACTATCACAATGTATAAGGCATTGATTAGGCCATATCTTGAGTTCTAAATACAGGTCCGGAAGCCTCATTTAAAAAAAAAATGCGGATCTCTTGGAATGGGTGCAGAGAAGAGTAACCAGATTAGTCAAGACCGTTGTATTCTTAACACAAAACAAACTGTAGCACTTAGAAACTAGGCATTTTCAAGGAGACCTGATTGAAGTGTTTAATAGATTGAGTAAACTTAATGGTGATGGTATTCTAACTCTCAGAGACAATGTACACAAGAGGACAAACTTAAATCGGAAAAGGATTACTGCAGGATAGATGTGTGATAATTTGCTTTCAGCCAGGGAGGAACTGACTGTCGGGATAGCACGAGCTACCCTATGGTGTTGTGGAAGTGGGTAGCTTGAATAAATATAAGGGAGAAGTGGACATATTGTGAGAAGGGATGGAAAAATGAGGTGGGTAGATTTTTTTTTCTTGTTTTGGCTGATAAGCTTGCTTGCTTCCTTGCACCATTTGCCACTACTACTTCTACTAATATTAATAAAAAATATTCTCTCACACTCCACCCTCATTCAGCACTAGTAGAAAGCAGTTCCTTGCTGCTGTTGGGGGAAAAAAAAAAAAAAAAAAAAAAGGTGCATATTAAGCCACATGCCAGGATTTGAAGATTCTGTTTTTTTACTGTGGCTTGGCTTTAATTTATGATTTGGTGTGGCTTGCCATTGTCATATTAATTGATGATGCTGTGCACTTCAAAATGGGCTGACAATTATTTATAACCTAGACTTTGAACTGTTTTCTATATGTATCTATTTTCGTGTTACTTTAATGTGTCATTTTAGAGGGGCTTCCTACTCTGTAATCAGCCAAATAAAGTGGAGGGAGTACATTACATTTATGTAAATTATCTGCATATTAAACAGCAGTATTGCTACTGCTGTTTAATATGCAGTATCAATACTAATACAAATAATACTGATACTACCTAATACAAAAAATAAAAAAAAACTCAGCACTGCTATGAGGAATTGTTAACATGTCAAGTACAACTTGGGATATTTTGTTATAAATAAAGTTTGATTATTTCAGGCTTCCTTATGCACTTGTCAGTTTCCAATCAACAAACCACTGTACGTCAATTCTTTCATAATAGCATCTGGTAGTTATTCATACCGAAACTGACAGAACTAATGCAGCAAAACCTCTATATCTTCATCTATTTCTTTATCCTTAATATCCTTAATTGTGTCTATTCATAGTTTAATCGCATGACCATAAAGGAGTCAGTGCCAGTCACTGATAATACAGAAATAGATCGCAAAAATTACTATACAGGCAGTTGCCGACTGAGTTAATTCGTTCCTAACACGTGCTCGTAAAGCGGGAATTTATATCCCATAGACGTAATGTTAAAAATAGGGGTTATATTCTCAACAATTAAATTTGACTATAGATCAACAAAACAATAGTTTATACTTAAAC
Organism: Mastigoproctus giganteus; assembly: GCF_048544385.1. Lineage (NCBI taxonomy): Eukaryota > Metazoa > Arthropoda > Arachnida > Uropygi > Thelyphonidae > Mastigoproctus > Mastigoproctus giganteus. Next base: position 134,690,312 of record NC_143578.1, on the reverse strand, counting down.
AATGATTTATTTATCCAAAGAAACAAAAACATATCCTTTAAGATCAAGCAAATTATAATAATAAAGAAATTATTTATTTCATAGAAATGTTAAAGAATGTTTATTCTTCATCATTCATTGTTGGCTCGGCACTCTTTGTAGGTTTATTGGAAGCACAAGGAGTTGCCGTCTTCGGAAATGCTTCAAGAGTCGTTTGTTTCCAAGAGACTTCTCTTTTATTTTTAAATCTGTAGCAGCTTTTCTAGTGCACTCAAAATTTGAATCTTGTGATTTGAAAATATCAATTGCTTTTTCTATGTGTTGAAAAGCTTCATCAAGCCCCTTGAGAGCGAAGAAACAGGAGTTGCAGCTGTTAAATCTTCTTCTTCAGCATCTTCACATTTTGCCACTTCATTTGCTCATAAATGAAGTCTTCATTTATGAGCTCTCCATTGTATGCTTGAAGCAGATCAGTGATGTGAGTTGTAGAAACCTCAAGCAGCAATTAGTTAGCAATATTAACGACCACTTCTGTTTCATTTTGTGCCATTTCTGCTAGTTCTTAAAATCCTTCAAAATTATCAATAAAACTGAAGACAGTTTATTCCAAACACCCTTCATGTTCTTCTCAGTAATTTTGTCCTAGGCTCATTTTATTGCACCTAAAATATGGAATTCTTTCTAAATTCTTTAAGAGTTGGACCTACCCTCCTTATCTCTGCCCGAACAAACAAAACGCATGCACAGTAGTGTCCCAATAATACACACAATAGTATTGTATGCATATATGCGAGGTTTGAAATGCCGTATTTATGAATGTTTAGCAGCATTTATTTATTGCAATTAATATTCATATTTTTGATTTTGTTGATACTTGAAAAAAAGAATTCGTAAAGCGGGAACTGCCCGTACTAAATTAATGAATAACATCAGTAATGATATTTGCAAAGAACACCTGAAGCAGTAAAACAATCCAAATTCAAAAAATTATATTTCATCATTTGAAAAATCATCCAAACTATCAGAACTATCATCATTTGAACTGATAATAATTCATTCTAATAACCTGTATCTCCTCTATTAGGATATCTTTGTATGGCAAACACATTTTTCCAATTACCAACTGTTATACATTGTGCATGCAGAGTGGTCTCCAGTAAATTGTGCACATATCTTATCTTGAAAGTATTGCTTTTTTTCTGCAACCCCACTCCTCATTTGAGCCAAGGTAATTTCTGTTGGACTGTACTGAGTGATGAGGAGAAATCCATATCACCTCATGTCCAAATTCCATTGCAGAAAAGTTTATGTTTTATGTTTCTCTGTTGCCTGACTAGAGTGAGCAAGTCTGCAATAGTGTGCATAGGATCTTGTTAAATACTCTTATTTTGCAGCCATACCACAATTTCATTGTGAAATGATAACATGCATTATCCATGAAAATAACACAGCCATCTTCTAAATTGCTGAGAAGGTCCACAAACGATTACAGTTTATCCCACTTGTAATAATCATCAATACACTTTGATTGCAATGTAATTTTGCACTTTCAATAAATCCATGCTGTGCTGAACCTGCAAAGATAGATAATCAAATGCAATTCTTTATTCAATATCTAGTAGGGTCAGCTTTTGCCCGAATTATGGCCCATACACATCGTGGCATAGAATCCAAGTGACTGAGGGAATCCAGCTCCAGAATCCGGATTTGACCATTCTTCATTCAGGATATTTTTCAGTTGCTGTACTGCAGCTGGTAGAGAATTGAAAAGCTGAACTGCCTTTTCCAATATATCCCAGACATTCCCAATTGGATTCAGATCTAGAGAATTAAGTGGCCAGAGTCAATATTAGAAATGTTTCTCGAACCATTCAGATACAATAGTTGCATTGTTCTGCATCTATTGCAATCCAGGTAACAATAAAAGACTGCAGGGTAAAGCTGGTTGGATATACCAGATAATCACTGGAAGTAACACAATCTTCGAATGGTATGAGTGGATATTCTATAACGATAGAAAACGGATGTTTTTTGAAATTATTACCATTCTTCTGATTACTTAACATATTAAATTGTGTTTTACAAATAGATTAAATAGGCTTAGTAGCATTCATTAACTTATTTTTTTAAATTTAGCTAGTGAAGTTACAACTCGCCACTCATCCACTATCGTATCAGTGCTTTGGCATGAATATTTAGCACGTAATCAGTGGTGCAGAAGAATAGGCTTTTAACTGTAATAAATAAGAAGATTGAAGGTCTGAATCACTTTTTGGGCATATAGTTTTTGTATTTAGCTAAGAATTTAACTAATTTAACATTGTGATCGTTAGAGTATAGCATAATTTGATAGCATAATACATATCACTGCATTAGCTTAGTGTAGTATTGTCAATTAATCAATTAAATTTATTAACCATATTAATATTCATTTTTAATTAATTTGGTTGTATTTAAAGGCAATCATGCCTCAGACTAGAGCAGTCAAACAACATGCACAATACAGCGAGAGAACTGAAGAGGTTGATTCTCAAAGGCATCAACAGCCTAAAAAAAAAATGTACAACTTGTGAAATGTTTGTGGACTTCTGGAACAGGACATGATCTAACCAAAGAGGATGTCTTTGTGAGTGCTAGATGCAGGGAGTATCAAGAAATTAGGTGCCAGCTTAGTGTTCTGGTGTCCGTGAGAGTTTGAAGGGTAGGGTAGAATTAAAACGGGGGCCCATCAAACTCCCAGCTGCCCAACAATGCCAGGGCTCACTTGTGCATCAGGCAACACAGCAGCAATCTTCAAGGCAGAATGCGCTGGTGCCACAGGAGCTAGTTATTCCTGGTGACTCTGTCAGAAAAACTGGAAATATACTGTGCAAAAAGGATAGGTGGAATAGGACAAGGGTATGTCTGCCAGGGGGGAAAAGTTGGTGACATGAGGAGCAGATATCATCTTTTAAGGGCACAAAATGTGATATTGTTGTACACATTGGCCCTAATAACATTAAGAGTAGACCTGCAGATTTACTTAACGAGTACAGTTCAATGTTTAAAAAAATTCACGTGTTACGACTGAATAAGAAAGTGTCTGCAATTCTGATCAGACAAGTTAAGAGGGAGTATATGATGAGAGCCTTGCCAAACAATTCTGCCATAGAGAGTTTGTGCAAGGCTCATGGGGGTGTAATTTTTCACAGCATGGTCTGTGCTTGTTAACAGGAGAGAATGCTTCTACAGAGATGGGATACACTTAAACAGAAAGGGTGCAAGAATATTTGCTGAAGTTATTGAGGCGGTGTTAGGTAAGTTGGAAAACTGATAGCTTGGGGGGGGGATTCACAGTAGGTGCAGGCAGAGACTGAAAGTGATTCTTGCACTGCTTCTATTGGAATGAGCAGCAGCCTGAAAAGGTAGGTTCTTGGGATTTCAAGGACTGCTGGAAGTCATCATGGAATAAGTAAATACATGGGCTGTGTTAGGGTAACCAACAGTAAGAACAGCTGCATGTACATCAATGATAGAAGTATAGTAAATAAATTTGATCAATTTGAGATGCTAGTCAAGACATCAAAGACAGATGTTGTTGGGATATCAGAGACATGGTGTCACACAGATATAAGCAATGAAGAATTGGAATTTGGAGAGTACAATGTTACAGAAAGGATAGAAAGAGAGAAAGGGTTATGCCATTAGTTAAACATATAAAATTTAAGGAAGTGCACCCAGTTGACATGGGTGGTGCAATGTTGAGTCAGTTTGGTGTGACATAAGCACTGGGGAAACAAGATTGAGAGTAGGAGTGTGTTATAGGTCAAATGACTCGGATGAGTCCAACGAACAATTACTTTAGAAAAGTAGACGTCATTGCAATGGGACGATAATTGGATGGAAGAGATTTGTCACCATTTTTAGGAACCGGCTGGATATGAGCAAATTTCCAAGCAGAAGGAAAAACACCTTTGGAATAAGAAAGTGAAAAATGGCAGCAAAGAATAGGAGTAAGTTCAGGAGCACAGTTTTGAGAACAAGTGGAGAAATACCATCAGGACCCGGAGCTTTCTTAGCATCAAGATTCGTCAAAATCCTTCCGACATCCTTTTGACGGAAGACCACAGGAGGCATTGAATGGAGCGTGTTGGGAATGGTGGGAGGTGTTTTACCAAAATCATTAATACATGAGTTGGAAGAAAAATGGGATGCTAGCAGGTCAGCTTTATCCTTGGCTAAAGTAACAACAGAACCATCTGGTTTTGACAGAGGTGGGCAAAAGTTGCGGCCAATAGCTTTGACAAGAGACCAGAATGCTCAGCTACCATTAGGGCAAGAAGCAAGTTTTCTACTGTTGGTCTTTTCAAAATCTAGTTTGGACTGATTAATAACTGTTTTACTATTGTTGCGAGCTTTAGTGTAGGCAGAAAATGAAACTGAAGAATTGGAAACAAGCCAATTATGATATGCAACATTCTTCTGTTGAACAGCCTTAGAACATTTATTGGAAAATCAAGGTTTAGATAAAGGACGAGATTTTAAAGTGGAGTGTGGGATAAAGGATTCCATTCCTAAGAATAATTTCACTGACACAATCTGAGCAAACGATGAGAAAATCAGCAAATGAGCAAACGATTAAAAATCAGAAGTTTTGAAACAGTAATCCCACCGAAGAAAATAAATCTTGCAGGTCATCCCATTTTGCATACTTTTAATGTCAAACAACATGAGTTTGGGAATAGCTATGAGATAAAGGCTCCATTGGAGAAGAGACAATCACCAAGTTGTGATCTGAAGTGCCTAAAGGACCTTTCACTTCGACCATGTACTTAGAAGGGTTGTTTGTGAGAAAAAGATCAAGCGTGTTGGCTGTATGATTAGGATTGTCCGGTATTCTTGTAAGTAAATGAACAATCTGTGCAAGGTCATTAGTAATTGCAAAAGCCTCAGCATCTCGACCACCCGGGTCGGCGTGACTAGAAAACGGAAGCCAGCTGGAGTTGTGAACATTAAAATCACCAAGGAAAATTACACCACTGTTAGGAAATTTGGACTGGAGAAAGTCAAGTTGCAAAGAGAGGAAGTCAAAGAGCTCCAAGTGATTAGTGGAGTTGGGAGAACAGTAGAGACAACAGATGAATTTGATAGAATGAGGTAGAGAGATTTTAAGCCAGAGAAGATCAAAAAGAGGAGATTACAAATTACCAAGTTGAGGTAAAGTGCACAGGATGATAACTGGGAGAAAGAATGGATGGATGAAATTCAGTTTTAATGGTGTAAAAACAACAGAGGCTGTAATTAGAGAGAGGGATCGTCATCTTTTCTCAGAAACTGATAGGACATGAGCAAATTTCCACATGGAAGGAAAAACACTAGTAGAATAAAAGAGTATTGTGGGAAAAGGGGAGGATGCTTACTACAGTATCTTTCGAGAATGCACACACCAAGTTTCAACTTGGTATACACCAGTCTAGTGGAAGCTGCTTTGAGTGAGTTTTTTTTCCCTTTTTTTGTCACATGTACTGGAAATGATGAAATCTGAACAATGAGTGTACATTAAATTTGGTTGCAAACAGAAGAAATCATATCACATAGTGAGTAATTGGGACAAATGAGATTAGTGAAATTTGAGGAAAAACATAAAGGAGATTCTGTTAGAATAAGTATGTGGGACTTGGGAATGTAGACAGAAATGGGCAAGACTGAGATCACATATATTCATGAAAAGAAGTAGAAAGTTTTTGGGAGGCTTTGTTCATCTTGCAAGTAAAGTTTATTACATTAGTTTAAATAGTCATCATGTTTGTTGTAGATCAGATAAAAGGTGAGAGCTACACGTATGTAATAGTGAATTTCGTTTTTTACATATGGCGTACCCACAGTGAGATACACAGTTTCTGAACATAATGTGACATTGGCAGTACCAATTGCAATATTATAAGACAAGCTGACCTCAATACTTCCTAAAACATTATCAAGGTTTGATCCAATGAGCTACCTACTAGCAAGTCAGCAAAAGATGTTTAAAGCTATACACTAGAAATATAAGGAATACTGATTCTAACCATAATATGCTCATAACCTCAAAAATAAAAACCAATGCTAGGAGTTTGGTAAATAAATTTGATGAATTTGAGGTATTGCTCAAAACATCAAAGGCAGATATTGTTGGGATATCAGAGACGTGGTGTCACACAGATATAAGTAATGCGGAACTGGAATTTGGGGAATACAATGTGTATAGAAAGGATAGACAGGAGAGGAGGGGAGGAGGGGTTATGCTATTAATTAAGAAACACATAAGGTCCAAGGAAGTGAAGCCAGTCGACATCGATGGACAGGGCAGTGTCGAGTCAGTTTGGTATGACATAAGCATAGGGAAATCAAAATTGAGAGTACGAGTGTGCTATAGGCCTAATGACTCTGATGAGTATAATAAGATATTGTACAGGGAAATAGAGTGGGCCAGTAAATCAGAGAGTCTTATAATGGGGGATTTTAATTTCCCAGATATTGACTGGAATTTGTGGGTTGGTCACTCACACACTAGCAAGGCTTTTGTGGATTTATTGGATGATTGTTTTCTACATCAGCATGTTCGTGAGGCAACAAGAGGGAGCAATACTCTTGATCTGATTATCAGTAGTGATTCTTCATGCATTAAGAATCTGCAGATAAATGAACCACTAGGTGGCAGTGATCACAGTGTGTTGAAGTGGGATTTACTCAAGGAGGTAACTACCATCAGAGGTAAAGGGAAGGGTTTTTGTTTTCGTAAAGGCGACTATGATGGTCTGAGACAGTATTTAAATTCTATACAGTGGGACCAACTGATGATGTTACCAACAGCGAACTCAAAATGGGAAGCATTCAAGGAATTAATCTTGGAGGCTACCAGGCTTTACATACCAACTAAGAAATATTGTTCAAGGTTTAGGCCTAAATGGTTGTCAGATGAACTAATGAGGCATGTGGCAGAGAAGAAAAATGCATGGGATACATACAAATTAATGGGTGACATGGAAGCCTATGATAGATATAAGTTGGTCTGTAACCAAGTCACAAAGGAGATTAGGCAGGCAAAGGCAGACTACGAAAAATCCTTGGCAAAGGATGCAAAGAAAAACAGAAAAGAGTTCTTTACATATTTAAACTCTAGAAGGAAAGGGATGAATCAGATTGGTCCACTGGATATTGATGGTTCAATAGTTGAGGATCCTGCTCAGGTGGTTAACAATGTAAACGAGTATTTTGCATCTACATTCACGCATGAGGAGTTATTCAGGAAGGAGAATGATGTAGGTAAAGTAAACATTGGCAGTGAGCTGGATGATTTTGTAATAACTGAGAGGAAAGTGGAGGAGAGATTGTTGAGGATAAACATAAAAAAGGCACCTGAGGTGGATGGGATCTATCCAGTTATATTAAAGGAGGCAGCAAAGGAAGTAAGCAAACCCCTAGCCATAATTATGAGAGTTTCTTTGGACTCAGGGGAGGTACCCATAGACTGGAGATGTGCAAATGTAACCCCAATTCACAAAGGAGGATCAAAGGCTGACACAAGTAATTATAGACCTGTTAGTTTAACTTCTGTTCCAGGTAAGTTAATGGAGGCACTGGTTAAAGAAGCACTGCAGGATCATCTAGACAAGAATTCAGTTATAGCTCAGACGCAGCATGGTTTTGTTAAGGGCAGGTCTTGCCTGACCAATTTGATTGGATACTATGATGTAGTCACAAAAGAACTGGATGCAGGGAATAACTTTGATATTATATATTTGGATCTTAGAAAAGCTTTTGATACTGTTGCATATGGAAGACTGCTGCACAAATTGGAGGAGTGTGGCATTGGAGGCAAATTGCTGCTATGGATAAGGGGATGGTTGAGTGGCAGAAGACAGAGAGTGGTAATCAATGGACACTGCTCAACGTGGACTAATGTTATTAGTGGAGTTCCTCAGAGTTCAGTGTTGGGTCCGTTGTTGTTTTCGGTGTTTATGAATGATATTGATGATGGGATATCAAGTTTAATGTCCAAGTTTGCAGATGATACAAAGGTTGGCAGGGTTGTTAAGGACACTACTGACGCTATGCTGCTGCAACAGGATCTGGAAAGGTTGAACAGATGGGCTGAGAGGTGGCAAATGAAGTTTAACATTGACAAATGTAAAGTACTACATATGGGAAACAGTAACGCCAGAGCAACGTATCAACTCTGCGGTACTACACTGACAGTGGTGGAGAATGAAAAGGACCTGGGGGTAATTGTGCAGGCAGATATGAAGTTCTCTGAGCAGTGCAGACGAGCTGCAAGAGTAGCTCATGGTGTCTTGTCAATGATATACAGGAATTTTTCTAGCAGGGATAAGGAGGTGATTATTCCCTTGTATAAGGCAATGGTTAGGCCACATCTTGAGTACTGTATACAGGTCTGTAGGCCTCATTTCAAGAAGGATGTAGAGCTGCTGGAATGAGTACAGAGAAGGGCAACAAGATTAGTGAATGGAACAAAGGGTTGCTCTTACGAAGAAAGGCTTAAGTTTTGCAAATTACAGAGTCTGGAGACTAGGCACCGGCGAGGTGATCTGATAGAGGTGTATAAGGCTTTGAATGATTTGAGCATGCTCAATGCCAATGGGATTCTTCATCTTGCTCAGAATAATCACCTCAGAGGGCATAAATTCAAATTGAGGAAGGACGGATGTCGGATAGATGTGCGGAAATTTGCCTTTGGCCAGCGGGTGGTTGGTTGGTGGAACCGACTTCCATCACTTGTTGTTGAAGTTGATAGCCTAAACAAATTTAAGGCTCAACTGGACAGGTATTTCGAACGAACGGAGGGGTGAAATGGGAGTGGGTTTTTTTTTTTTTTTTTGTCTGATGCTGAATAAGCTTGCTTTCTTGCATCATATGCCTCTACTAATGCTAATGCTAATGCTAATATACGGTATACTACAAGATAGATGAGATGGGAAGATGCCAGAGCTTCCTCTGGAAACCAATTGCATTTTCTCCACTTCAAGCCTCAATTAAGTGGTGGTGGTGATATTAAAATGGTAATGAAAGTCACTTATTATTGCTCAGTTTCACAGAGACATGAAACTGTTAATAACCTTTGGATTTCACCTATGTTTACTAACAGTCCAATAAACATGAAGGTGCAAGAAAGGGATTTAACTGTCTTACATAGCTGCCAACTTTCAACTTTTGAAAAGATGGAGATTAGGCAACTGTAATCAGGGAAGTCTCAGAAAAAAACAGGAGGAAATCAGTTTTTTTTTAATATAATGACTTGAAATTGAATTTAACTGAGATACATGTTTTATATTAAAATGCAGACACATCATCCCTTGTAGAGGAGTATGCTTTCAAATATTAGCTTAACTATGATTTTGCTGACTGTATATTTCTGTTTGGATCATCTGTTAGACATCAACTGATTATGACTGCTTCAAGAAAGATCCTGTTGAAGACTCTGCCCTCTTCAAAAATGCCGAGTCAAATTTTCATTGTTAAGTTAAAATTTAACTTAACAATGAAAATTTGGAAATGCTAGGAATGTTAAGTTAAAATTTAACTTAACATTCCTAGAAACCCAACTGGCAATATGCTATCTATTAATCTGTTTGGAGACAGCAGACATAGTAAATTTATTTATAAAGTCTGATATGACTGCTACGAGTATATTAACTATCTGAAGTTGTAACATCTCACAGGATTGTATCAGTACACAAATCACCTAGATGGCATAACACTGGTAGAACTGCACCCCCCCCTTTTTTTTTAAAACATATTTATAGAGAACTTTAAAGTTTTGTATAAATGTTGTTGCATGCTATAGATCCATCACTCCATTTTGACATTCATGATGTACAGTCTATGTACTTGTCTCTCGCTGATCTTTAATAAGGCTACCTTCTTGTGATTGATAAGGAAGACAGACTTTACTAATTTATTGATGGGGAGGGAATGCTTTGGCTTATATTTCTAGACTTCTATTGGTAATGTCAGAAGGGTTGCAATCTCACACTTATTTTCTTTAAAAAAAAATAAATAACTAAATCTTTATTGATATTAGTTTTTAACAAACAAAGTTTTTTAGTACTGAAAAATTAACTTTTCTCACGCATTTATCAGAGCCATACCCATTGCTTTTGCCTTTTTAATTAAGCACTGTGAGTATTCTTTACATGTTGGGTAACTTGTAATGCCAAGAAATTATAACCTGCATTCTCAATAAAATGTACCATGATGTGTTTTTCCTTCTCTGGAGTAGCTGTTATTTTGCTTTGATTCTAGGGCAAATGGAAAATTTTCCAATATGGCAGCCAGGCAAACCACTTTCCCCGTGTTATATCAAGAGTAATAGGTAAGTGTACTGTGTGAATCACAAAAGAATCTAAATGCCCTTACTGTACTTGTACTAGGTAGTAGATGACTCATCAACCAGTGCAATAGTAGATGACTCATCAACCAGTGCATTACTGGAAGTTTGAAGTGATGAAACAAGTCTCCAGAGCAAAGTTCTGGCAATCCCCATCTGTCCATCATGCAATATGATCGATGCCATCTAAGGTTATGATGACTATCGTAATGAGATACAATCTTTCTTGCATTTCAAAAGGTACAGCTTTAAAATAGTTTGTGCAGGCTGGCCACTAGACAGCTCACCAGACCAAGCTTGTTGGTAACTCTCTAGGAAACATCCATATCACTGAGTGTACACCAATGAACCAAAACATTATGTTTGTTGTTTGGTTTTTAGGAGCATTAGCAACTAAGGCCATATTGTTCAGGGAATATGCGGTGGTCATTCCCTGACCTTTCCGCATCCTCCGTATTTGGTGGTGATGGGCTCGAACCCCGGTCTAATCAAGAAGCGTGTGCTACGCACTGTTGCTCCTTCCCACCTGGCTACGGAGGCACCTCCAAAACATTATGACCACCTACCTAATATGATGTTGGTCCTCCACATGCAGCCAAAACAGCTCGTACCCAGCAAGGCACGGATACTACAAGATTTCTAAATGTGTCTTGTGGTACCTGGTACCAACATGTAACCAGAAGATCCTTTAACTCCTGTAAGGTCCATGGTTGAGATGCCGCAGATTGGAGTTGCTGTTCCAACACAAACCACAGATGCTCGATGGGAGTGATATCTGGGGAATTTGGAGGCCAAGGCAATACCTGGAAGTCTTCCTCATGTTCCGCGAACCAGTCTCGAACAATTCGGGCGGTGTGGCACGGCACATTATCCTGCTGAAAGATGGCACCGCTAGAGGGAGAAACCGTTGCCATGAAAGGGTGTACCTGGTCAGCAATGATGTTTAGGTAAGTGGTAGATATCAGAGTGCCCGGCACATGGATGACTGGACCCAGGGTATCCCAGCAGAACATTGCCCAAAGCACAACGCCACCGGCTTGTTTCCATCCCACGGTGCACCCAGGTGCCATCACTTCCCCAGGTACATGATGCACACATACCCAGCAGTCCACATGGTGCAATAGGAAACGTTATTCATTGGACAAGATGACCTTCTTCCAAGGTCCAGTTTTGATGCTCGTGTGCCTATTGTAAGCACTGTTGCTGGTGACATGTGGTTAGCATGGACACTCGGAGTGGCATGTGGCTATGCAGCCCCATTTTCAGTAGGGTTCGATGTACTGTGTGTTGTGACACATTACTCCCGCCACCAGCATTCCAATTACTGGCGAGTTGCGCCACAGCCACCCTTCTGTTGCCACATACCATCCGGTAGAGCTTTCGCTCACCTCGAGAATTGATGAGCCACGGTCGTCCAACACCTTGTTGACAGTTTGTGGGTTCCCCCTCCGCGGACAACTTTTGGTAGGTACTAATCACGACTGACTACAAGCACCCCACCAGCCGTGCCGTTTTGGATATGCTCTGACCCAGTTGTCTGGCCATTACAATTTGGCCTTTGTCAAACTCGCTTAAGTCCACTGCCTTTCCCATCTGAAGAACAAGAGTAAAACTGATTAACGGAGCTCAGTATTAGGTGTTTTTTATACCATGTCCCGACCTGTGCAAGTGCCATAATTCACCTGCAGTTGCTTCGATTTGTATAACGACTCACTGGTCATAATGTTTTGGCTTATCGGTGTATAATCTCACTGCCTCTACTCTGCCAATTAACTTGTGGGAATCCAAGTAGTGTGTATGTGGGGACATACACACTACAGCAATAATTCAGACACAGCATGGGTTTGTTAAGGGAAAGTCTTGTCTGACAAATTTGATAGGATATTATGATGTGGTTACAAAGGAACTGGATGCAAAAAATAATTTTGATATCATATATTTGGATTTCAAGAAAGCTTTTGACAGTGTTGCGCATGGAAGACTATTGTACAAATTGGAGCAGAATGGTATTAAGGGTAAGTTGCTACAATGGATAAAAGGATGGTTAAGTGAGAGAAGACAGAGGGTAGTAATCAATGGGTGCTGCTCTTCTTGGACTAATGTTATTAGTGGAGTCCCACAGGGTTCGGTGTTGGGTCCACTGTTGTTTTGTATATTTATCAATGATATTGATGAAGGAATATCAGGCTTAGTGTTGAAGTTTGCAGATGATACAAAGGTTGGCAGGGTTGTTAATGACAGTAATGGCAGTGTGCTACTGCAACAGGATCTAGATAATTTGGGCAGATGGGCTAAGAAGTGGCAACTGAAGTTTAACCTTGACAAATGCAAAGTACTGCATATGGGTAGAAGTAACACCAGAGAAACGTACCAACTGTGTGGTACAGAGAAGGGCAACAAGAAGTTTTCAGATGATACAAAGGTTGGCAGGGTTGCTAATGACAGTAATGGCAGTGTGCTACTGCAACAGGATCTAGATAATTTGGGCAGATGGGCTAAGAAATGGCAACTGAAGTTTAACCTTGACAAATGCAAAGTACTGCATATGGGTAGAAGTAACCCCAGAGAAACGTACCAACTGTGTGGTACTACACTTAAGGTGGTAGAAAATGAAAAAGACCTGGGAGTAATTGTGCAGGCAGATATGAAGTTTTCTGAGCAATGCAGACAGGCTGCCAGGGCAGGTCATGGGGTTTTGTCAATGATATATAGGAATTTTGCTAGCAGGGAAAAGGAAGTGATTATCCCTCTGTATAAGGCAATGGTCAGGCCACGCCTTGAGTACTGCGTACAGGTCTGGAGGCCTCATTTTAGGAAGGATGTAGATTTACTTGAGCGTGTACAGAGAAGGGCAACAAGATTAGTGAGGGGAATGAAGGGATCCTCTTATCAAGGCAGGCTTAAGTTCTGCAAATTGCAGTGGCTGGAGACTAGGCACCTGCGCGGTGATCTGATTGAGGTGTATAAGGCCTTGAATGGGTTCAGCACGCTGAATTCTGATGGGATCCTTCCACTTGTTCCGATTATGAACCTAAGAGGGCATAAATTCAAATTAAGAAAAGACAGATGTAGACTGGATGTGCGGAAATTTGCCTTTAGCCAGCGGGTGGTTAATTGCTGGAACAAACTTCCATCTGTCGTTGTGGAAGTTGATAGGTTGAATAAATTTAAGGAGGAACTAGACAGGCATTTGGAGGGAATGGTGTGATTTTTTTTTTTTGGCTGATGCTGCATAAGCTCATACATTTGCTTTCTTGCATCACATAGCACTACTACTACTACTACTACTGTGTATGATTTTTCTTATTTTTTTTTTTACTACTACATTGTCAGGGCCATGTTTTGTCAGGAGCTGGGTATATTCTTGCTGTGTCAACACCACATCAAAAAAATTTGTTACTTCATGAAACACATTCCCTCCATCTTCTTTTGCTTAATCTATTAGCATTAGCATTAGTAGAGGCATATGATACAAGAAAGCAAGCTTATTCAGCATCAGCCGAAAAAAAAAAAAAAAAAAAGCACAACCACTACTCCCATTTCACCCCTCCGTTTGTTCGAAATACCTGTCCAACTGAGCCTTAAATTTGTTTAGGCTATCAACTTCAACAACAAGTGATGGAAGTCTATTCCACAAACCAACTGCCTGCTGGCTAAAGGCAAATTTCCGCACATCTATCCGACATCCGTCCTTCCTCAATTTGAATTTATGCCCTCTCAGGTGATTATTCTGAGCAAGAGGAAGAATCCCATCGGCATTGAGCATGCTCAAGCCATTCAAAGTCTTATACACCTCTATCAGATCACCTCGCCGATGCCTAGTCTCCAGACTCTGTAATTTGCAAAACTTAAGCCTTTCTTTGTAAGAGCAACCCTTTGTTCCATTCACTAATCTTGTTGCCCTCCTCTGTACTCGTTCCAGCAGCTCTACATCCTTCTTGAAATGAGGTCTCCAAACTTGTATACAGTACTCAAGGTGTGGCCTGACCAATGCCTTATACAAGGGAATAATCACATCCCTATTCCTGCTAGAAAAATTCCTGTATATCATTGACAAGACACCATGAGCTACTCTTGCAGCTCGTCTGCACTGCTCAGAGAACTTCATATCTGCCTGCACAATTACCCCCAGGTCCTTTTCATTCTCTACCACTGTCAGCGTAGTACCACAGAGTTGATACATTGATCTGGGGTTACTTTTTCCCATATGTAGTACTTTACATTTGTCAATGTTAAACTTCATTTGCCACCTCTCAGCCCATCTGCTCAACCTTTCCAGATGCTGTTGCAGCAGCAGCATAGCATCAGTAGTGTCCTTAACAACTCTGCCAACCTTTGTATCGTCTGCAAACTTGGATATTAAGCTTGATATACCATCATCTATATCATTAATAAATACAGAAAACAACAATGGATCCAACACTGAACCCCGAGGAACTCCACTAATAACAGTAGTCCACGTTGAGCAGTGTCCATTGATTACCACTCTCTGTCTTCTGCCACTCAACCATCCCTTTATCCATAGCAGCAATTTGCCTCCAATGCCACACTGCTCCAATTTGTGCATCAGTCTTCCATGTGCAACAGTATCAAAAGCCTTTATAAGATCCAAATATATAATATCAAAGTTATTCCCTGCATCCAGTTCTTTTGTGACTACATCATAGTATCCAATCAAATTGCTCAGACAAGACCTGCCCTTGACAAAACCATGCAGTGTCTGAGCTATGAATGAAGTCTTGTCCAGATGATCCTGCAGTGCTTCTTTAACCAGTGCCTCCATTAATTTTCCTGGAACTGAAGTTAAACTAACAGGTCTATAATTACTTGTGTCAGCCTTTGATCCTCCTTTGTGAACTGGTGTTACATTTGCACATCTCCAGTCTATGGGTACCTCCCCTGAGTCCAAAGAAGCTCCCATAATTATGGCTAGGGATTTGCTTACTTCCTTTCCTGCCTCCTTTAATATAACTGGATAGATCCCATCCACCCCGGGTGCCTTTTATATGTTTATCCTCAACAATTTCTCCTCCACTTACCTCTCAGTTAGAAAATCATCTGGCTCACTGCCAATGTTTACTTCACCTACGACATTCCCCTTCCTGAATAACTCCTCATGTGTGAATGTAGATGCAAAATACTCGTTTAGATTGTTAGCCACCTGAGCAGGATCCTCAACTATTGAACCATCAACATCCAGTGGACCAATCTGATTCATCCCTTTCCTTCTTGAGTTTAAATAGGTAAAGAACTCTTTTCTGTTTTTCTTTGCATCCTTTGCCAAGGATTTCTCATAATCTGTCTTTGCCTCCCTAATCTCCTTTGTGACTTGGTTACAGACCAACTTATATCTATCATAGGCTTCCATGTCACCCATTAATTTGTATGTATCCCATGCATTTTTCTTCTCTGCCATATGTCTCATAAGTTCATCTGACAACCATTTAGGCCTGAAACTTGAACAATATTTCTTGATTGGTATGTAAAGCCTGGTAGCTTCCAAGATTAGTTCCTTGGATGCTTCCCATTTTGAATTTGCTGTTGGTAACATCATCAGATGGTCCCACTGTATAGAATTTAAATACTGTCTCAGGCCATCATAGTCACGTTTACGAAAGCAAAAACCCTTCCCTTTACCTCTGATGGTAGTTACCTCCTTGAGTAAATCCCACTTCAGCACACTGTGATCACTGCCACCTAGTGGTTCCTTTATCTGCAGATTCTTAATGCATGAAGAATCACTACTGATAATCAGATCAAGAGTATTACTCCCTCTAGTTGCCTCCCGAACATGCTGGTGTAGAAAACAATCATCCAATAAATCCACAAAAGCCTTGCTAGTGTGTGAGTGACCAACCCACAAATTCCAGTCAATATCTGGGAAATTAAAATCCCCCATTATAAGACTCTCTGATTTACTGGCCCATTCTATTTCCCTGTACAGTATCTTAGTATACTCATCAGAGTCATTAGGCCTATAGCACACTCCTACTCTCAATTTTGATTTACCCATGCTTACGTCACACCAAACTGACTTGACACTGCCCTGTCCATCGATGTTGACCGGCTTCACTTCCTTCGATTTATGTGTTTTTTAACTAATAGCATAACCCCTCCTCCCTTCCTATCCTGTCTATCCTTCCTGTAGACGTTGTACTCCCCAAATTCCAGTTCTGCATTCCTTATATCTGTGTGACACCATGTCTCTGATATCCCAACAATATCTGCCTTTGATGTTTTGAGCAAAACCTCAAATTCATCAAATTTATTTACTAAACTCCTAGCAGTGGTGTACATGCAAGTATACATGCACCTGTTTCTATTCTTAGCTACCCTAACACAACCCATGTGTTTACTTGTACCGCAATTACTTCCAGCAGTCTCTGAAATATCCTGCATATTGTTTTTCAGGCTTCTGCTCATTCCAATAGAAGCAGTGCAAGAATCTCTTTCACCTCTGCCAGTGGCTACTGTTAATCTATTTGTCTTTGTCTCCCCCCAAGCTAGCAGTTTTCCGACCCACCTAACACTGCCTCGATAGAATCAGCAAATATTCTTGCACCCTTTCTATTTAAGTGTATCCCATCCCTGTAGAAGCAATCTCTCCTGTTAACAAGTACAGTCCAGGCTGAAAAAAATTCTACCCCCTGAGCCTTGCACAATCTTTCCAGGGCCGAATTGATCGACAAGGCTCTCATCATATACTCCCTCCTATCGTGTCTGGGCAGAATTGCAGACACTTTCAAATTCAACCCAACAACTTTCAAATTCAATTTCACGGCTTTTTTTCAACAGTGACCTGTACTTGTTAAGTAATTCCGCTGGTCTCCTACTCTTAATATCATTAGTGCTCACGTGTACAACTATATCACCTTTTGTGCTCTTAAAAGATGATATCCACTCTACAACGTCATCAACCTTTGCACCTGGCAGACATACAATGGTCCTGTTCCACCTATCCTTTTTACAAAGCATGTTCCCCATTTCCCTGACAATAGAGTCACCAACAACTACTAGTAGTTGTTGGTGACATATTGAATGCATCATGAATAGTCAAACTAATAGAACAAACTTATCTGTGAAAAGATCTAAACCAGGGTTTCCCAAACTTTTTCATGTGTGGACCGGTGTTTGCAGATTTTTTTTTTTTTTCATGGCTTAACTATAGCTATAAATTTATGTATTTTATATAATTATACTCTAGGTACAGGAAATAATGACACTACAATTAGGACATTTAACATACCAGTAATAAGGCAATTAGACATTCATCAACACCAGTAAATACAAATAAAAGATAGGTAATTAATTTCTTTGTTTATTATCAAAAGTTTACATAAAATTGACATATTTTTGAGTCTGTTTTTGGACAAATAAATATTTATTTAATGAGTATTTTTAGTATAACTGGGTGTTTGGTATTTCATTACATTTTCATTTCTTCAGGAAATTTTCTTATAGTTTTATGTAGGTATATTTCAAATAAGTTGTTCGTGGACTGGTACTGGTCCGCGGACCACACTTTGGGAAACCCTGATCTAAACCACCTTAAAAATTTCTTCATTCATTTCATAAATATACATGGTCTTAATTCCAATCTCAATGATGCCCATTTCCACCTACAGGCCTGCCAAGCCCCACTTACTTTTTCTGACAGAATCCCAATTATTGGTTGCTTCAACCACTGCTCATCTAAGTTGTCCCAATTATTTCCTGTATGATTCCTTCTGCTTCAAAGGGGTACTCATGCATACGGCCACTCTGACATTCCCTGTCAAAGACCTAGTAACTTGGAATCTCCTCTTTTTGATCCTCTCTGGTTAAAATCTCTCTCTATGCTATTTTGTCAAATACATCTGTTGCCTCTATTTTCTCCTATTTCCACTAATCACTTGGAATCAAAATCAAATTAAGCAAAATAACTACAAAATGAAAAATTTTAGAAACAGAATGCACAAAATAAAATCAGTTCCGAAACAGTCCACCAGTTTTAGCAACTTTCCAAGCACCAGTTGCATGTTCATATAAATGTATGTTCATCATCCAAATGGCATGCTACAATGGCTACAAAAATGTGAACAGCTCACAAGGAAACTTCACACCCTCTATCTGAAGATTTTAAGAATTCTTGTGATCTCTAGTGGGATTTCAGTCCAAGCCCTTCAAAAAAAAAAAAAAAAATGAACTATATTGACATAGAGACCAGAACCAACTGATTCACAGAAATACAAGAGTTGTTCAATAAAGAATAACAAATTTTTCATGAACAACCATACTGGTTGCTATTTCTAGGTGAGTTGCAGAATTTAAGACCAAACTCTGAGTTATTGTAAGTTCTGGAGCCATTCACACAGAAAAGCTAGACAAGATAATGGACCTGCCCAATTCTCATTTTGGATTCGGCCAAATATGCTACTAATAAAAATAACCATGATTATACTCGTTTTACTTTGATTCTGGGGAGAGCACACATGCAAACGATGAGCAAGGGATTCTAACAAATTTGGTCTAGCACTGGACAAAAGAAGTGCAGTGGTGATAAATCAATAAGTATCACACCACATTCTGCAAAAAATATTCCCATGTACCACTGGGTGGTATGCATGCACAGGGTTGCTAATGCCTGCTTAATATGCAATAATCTTCCACTTATTAAAAAAGAGTGTAGTTCTTCGACAAATTCTGAAAGTAGATTACTTTTATTTAACCTGTACTATAAAATATTCAAATTTATTTTACCTGTCAGTAAATGATTTGGCAAAGAAGTAGTCTTCTGCTAAATAGTTTGCAAATGCCTTTATTCCCCCAGCTTCATCCAATAATTTTTTTCTCATAAGTGCTGACATACCAGTTGGACAGTTTACTCCAACAAGATCTGCTGCTAAGTATATGCGTGCATGTGATGTTCCAAAAAACACCTAGGAATTTAAGCACAAATGCACTGTTTTATTTGAAATTAGTGAAATACTAATTAAATCATTACAGTTAGCAACAAGAGAAATAATTCTGAAAACTAAATATTTAAGAAAGTTATCTTTTTTTACAAATAAAAAAGAGCAATATTTCTAATTAAATATTTATTTTTTTATTTTTAAGCATGATCAGACCAAAAATATTATATTAAAAAAGATTTCATAAAGAAAAAGTTAATAACTTTGACATCTTGAACCAGACAGTGACTGCTCATGTTACTTCTGATGGTGTTCGTGGCTCAAAGCACTCACATTTCAGCTGCAGGTCCCATTATGAATCCTAATTGAGGGACTCACCTTATTAAAGTCTACTATTTTGCAATGGAACAAGTACTTGATTAACTATTTCTTGTTAGGTTTTTTTTTTTTTTTTTTTTTTTTTGTTAAGTACTATTATGCCTATTCATTCCTGGCATACGATAACCAGGTATCACATGAATTCACTACTACTGATACTACTGAAATGTACACATTCTTTTAACTGATAAAATAACAAATACCTCAAAAGCTATTTGTTATTTTATTTTATTACTTTTATTCACTGATTCAGTTTTATCCTTATTATTAATCACTCAGTTTTATCCTAACCTTATTTGTATATGTTGCCATTTATTCTATTTAGTGTTTTATTCTTGTTCATGCAAATATATTTATTAAAATTTTGATTTTAATTCTTGTGCATTAGTCGTTATTACAAGAAATCTTCCATATCATGTTTCCTGATACCCAATACTTTTTTTCTCTAACTTTAGTAACATTGAAGTGATAAAACACCCTGGAGTTTTAATTATTAATCTTCTGAGACTTGATTAAATTCAAAATTCCAGAATAAGGAAATAACTTCATATGGATACTGGGTAATTGTGTAAGAAGGCTAGTTAATATTTGGTATGATGCTTCAATTAGTTCAGAACTAAACAGAAGGAAATTTTGTGAACTAAACTAAAATAAAGTTAACATTATGCTATAACAGCTGTTTACTTCCCCCCACCAAACACCACACTCACATCAGTTATATACAACAGATGAAATCAATAATGGTCTATAGCATTCCAACATCAATGTGATTAGAATAGATTATTTTTAACATTTCTAGAGCATAATTTAGAGCTGTATTGTCTATTTGGGGGAAAATCTTAAAAAACAGAACCCAATTGAGAAAATAGCCAGGGTTTACTTCACTTAATTGGGACAACATGCCGTTTAATCAGTGCAGAAGACCGCAGCACTGGAGATTACCCTACGATTGTCTCCGACCGTACCACGTGGTTCGTTTGGATTTCTGGAGGTCACAACCATAAAACAATTAGTAGTCACCTGTTTATTGGGCTTTTCTGTTACTGCAATCTATCATAAATGGATAGTAAACTCGATCTTATTGAATTTGCGATAAAATACCGACAGCTGGAATTCTGTGGGTTACTATGGTGAAATGTGTTTACACTTCCGTGAAATCTTCAATCATATAAAAAAATTAATTTTCAGAATCTTCTCTTCATTGCTATTTTTAAAGTCTTGCAACTTGTTACTAATTTCTCACTTGTGCGTATGTATCGTTTTACTTTTTTTTTTTATGAAAGCCCCAAACACGAGAGGTATTAGAACCAATAGTATTTAATACCGTGCTTGGGTTGGAGGTTGAGAAAACGAAAGAAGATATTTGTTGACATCAGACTTGAACTTCTGTAGACTGTAATTTGCAGGAAATATGTAAAGGAAGATTATTCGAGAAAACAGCGGTTGAATGAATAAACGAGGAAGATGAAAAGTTGGTTCTGTGAGTTTGAAGTTGGTCAGTAAATGGACAGTAAATGAAAGTATCCGTAGAAAAGACATGCAGTAGACACAGTATGCCTATGAGACAGCAAGTGGAGAGACTCTGTTACAGAGGAGTCATTAATTAATCTAACTGCACTCTTCTGAATGGAATCTAGAAGCCGCACCGCACCAGATGTGAGAACAATATTCCATGGTAGGGCGGATTTGCAATTTGTACAGAGTGAACAGCTGTTTGGAAGAAAAGTAACACCGAGAGTAAAAGAGAAAACCAATTTTTTTAGATGAACAGGAAGCAGTATTTGTAATATGCTTGTGCCAAGAGAGATTAGAAGTTAGAGTAATCCCCAAAACAAATATATCATTTTGCCTAGGAATCAGAGTGTCACCAAAGATACTTCTGCTCCTATCGTTATAGGAGCAGAAGAATCCTTTTTGCGAGATATAAGACAAGACTGAGTTTTAAAAGGATTGAAATGAACTAAGTTGTCTTTGCCCCACTGGAGATCAGCATTTAAGGAATTGGTAGCGGATATTCGAGAAGTTGAAGCTGATTGAGCAGGGCAAGATTTTTCAAAATGGAAAGTGGAATGCAATGTGCGATCATCGGCAAAACTATAGATAGGATTTCCAGTCAATGGAAGAAGGTCATTAATATACAAGAGGAAAAGAGTGGGGGGAAAGAACCGAACCTTGGGGACACCAGCATTTATTAGTGAAAAAGTCAGAAGACAGAGAGCCATCTACCATCACCCTCAGTAAGCGGTCAGAGAGAAAACTGGATAACCAATTACAAAAAACAGTTGGCAAACCATAAGATGGAAGCTTGTTTAGAAGACCTTTATGCCAAACACGATCAAAAGCCTTTGAGATGTCAAGAGCAACTACTTGTGTTTCACCGAACCTTTCCATTGAATTAGTCCATAAATGGGTAACATAAGCCAGAATATCACCAGTGGATCGACACTGACGGAATCCATACTGGCGATCGTTGATCAGACGGAAGGTTTCTAAGTAGTTTAAGAGTTGGCGGTTAACTGATTTCTCCATTACTTTAGAAAGAGTAGAAGTAATTGCAATGGGACGATAATTGGATGGGAGGGATTTGTGACCCTTTTTAGGAACTGGCTGGATATGAGCAAATTTCCAAGCAGAACAAAAAACACCTTTGGAATAAGAAAGTGAAAAAAGGTGGCAAACAGGAGTAAGTTCAGGAGCACAGGTTTTGAGAACAAGTGAAGAAATACCATCAGGACCTGGAGCTTTCTTAGCATCGAGATTCGTCAAAATCCTTCTGACATGCTTTTGATGGAAGACCACAGGAGGCATTGAATGGAGCGTGTTGGGAATAGTGGGAGGTGTGTATTACCAAGATCATTAATACATGAGTTGGAAGAAAAATGGGGTGCTAGCAGGTCAGCTTTATCCTTGGCTGAAGTGACAACAGAACCATCTGGTTTTGACAGAGGTGGGAGCAGAGATGGGCAAAAGTTGCGGCCAATAGCTTTGGCAAGAGACCAGAATGCTTGGCTACCATTAGGGCAAGAAGCAAGTTTTCTACTCTTAGCCTGTTCAAAATCTAGTTTGGACTGACGAATGACTGCTTTACAATTGTTGCGAGCTTTGGTGTAGGCAGAAAATGAAACTGAAGAATTGGAAACAAGCCAATTACGATATGCAACATTCTTCTATTGAACAGCCTTTAGCACATTCATTGAAAAACCAAGGGTAAGATAAAGAACGAAGTTTTAAAGTGGAGTGTGGAATAAAGGATTCCATTCCTACAAGAATAATTTCACTGACACGATGTGAGCAGTTGACATCAGAAGTTTTGAAACAGTTATCCAACAAAGGAAAAGAAGAAAAGAAATCTCGCAGGTCATCCCATTTTGCATTCTTGTAATGCCAAACATTACGAGGTTGGCTCACTTTGACCTTGTACTTAGAATGGTTGTTTATGAGAAAAAGATCAAACGTGCTGGCTGTATTGTCCGGTATCTTTGTAGGTAAATGAACAATCCGTGCAATGTCATTAGTAATTGCAAAAGCCTCAGTGCCTCGACCAGCTGGGTTGGTGTGACTAGAAAATGGAAGCTGGCTGGAGTTGTGAACATTGAAATCACCAAGGATAGTAACCTGACTGTTAGAAAAGTTGGACTGGAGAAAGTCAAGTTGCAAAGAGAGGAAATAAAAGAGAACCAAGTGATCAGTGGAGTTGGGAGAACGGTAGAGGAAACAGATGAATTTGACACAGTGAGGTAGAGAGATTTCAAATCAGAGAAAATCGAAGAGATTCCATTATACCAATTCTCTGACAGGGAATATCTGAACGGACATATGCACAAGTACCACCTTTGAGCCGAACGGAATCATACAGCAAATAATTTGGGCAACTGAGATGAGCAGTAGTTGCATCAACCAATAACTGAAATTCTGTCCGAAAAAGTATATGGGGTTTGGCAGATTGCAAGTGGAAATGGACATCGTTGAGATTAGAATTGAGACCACGTATATTTGTGAAAGAACTAGGAAGTGTTTGGGAGGTTTAGATCTTTTCACAGACAAGTTCACTCTATTAGTTTGACAATTCATAGTGTATTCAATAGTAAGAAAAATTGGAGGTGGGGGGAACATGCTGTATGAAGTAATGAAATTTTTGGATATGACATACACATGGTAAGAATATACACAGATCCATGACATAATGTGGCCTCTACAATGCCCCCCCCCCACATATACACTGCTCGGCCTCCCTCCAATCACTATCTGGCAGAGTAGAAGTAGCAAGATTATACACTAGCTGATCCAGAAGCCTCCTAAAGAGTTACCAATAGGTTTGGTCCAGTGTATATCTAGCGGCCGGCCTGTGAACACTATTTTAGAGCTGTACCCTCAAAATGTAAGGAAGATTGGATCTCGCCATCATAACCTCAAAAGTCATCAGTCATACTGCATGATGGAAGAGATGGGGAAGGGTTGACTGGAACTTGGCTCTGGAGACTAAACATGGGTTCCACCACTTCAAGCCTCCAATAAGCAAAGATGTGGTATTGCACCGGTTGATGAGAGTCATCTACACCTAGGAATTTGTGTGTGCTGTGTTCTTTGTTATTGATTGCTTTTCTTTTTACCGATTTAAATTTTAATCTCCACCCAGAAATGTCAGTGAACAGAAATGTCAACTAGTTAGTATGTACATATTACAGTACGTATTAATTATTCCCTTTATCATGTATATTCTTCCAATTTTCACATATCATTTAATTTTTTAATTGGTAAGGTAATAAAGGGTAAGTATATCTTTACTTTTATAGCCTGTGGATAATATTCCTCCTATTTTCGCTAATTAGAATTGCTGTTTAATAGAATTAAAATTTAATTCACAAACGTGATCACAATGACCGGCACTTACTATGCACCGTATAGTGAACCAATTGTAAAGCTGGGTCCATTGTATTTTTACCTTTTTTTTTTACGTGAAACCTTGGATAATTGGGCCATCCGCTTAATTGGGCTAAAATGCAATAGTCTAACACTTTGGATATGATTTTTACAAAATTTAAATAAATGTTTCTAAGGATTCTCCTGTAGACAAAATCCCAAAATTCACAAAAAACAAACAAGAACTAAGCTTGTCACCTTTTACCCCCCTTGAATGAACTTCAGATTCCAGAACAATTTTGGCTAGATGCCTAGAACTGTCCAGAAATACTATACATATCATTAATTCTAAGAGTGTCTTTTTTTGGAAAATAATAACAGCTACAAAGAAAATAAATAAAACTCATTATATTTATCAAATGTGATAATTTCTACAGAAATTCTGTGAAGCATTAGCATTAGTAGAGGCATTTGATGCAAGAAAGCAAGCTTATGCAGCATCAGCCAAAAAAAAAAAAAAAAAAAACCACTACTTCACCCCTCTGTTCGTTCAAAATACCTGTCCAGTTGAGCCTTAAACTTATTTAGGCTATCAACTTCCACGACAAGAGATGGAAGTCTGTTCCACCAACCACCCACCCGCTGGCTAAAGGCAAATTTCCGCACGTCTATCCTACATCTGTCTTCCCTCAATTTGAATTTATGCCCTCTCAGGTGATTATTCTGAGCGAGTGGAAGAATCCCATCAGCATTGAGCATGCTCAAACCGTTCAAGGCTTTATACACCTCTATCAGATCACCTCGCTGGTGCCTAGTCTCCAGACACTGTAATTTGCAAAACTTAAGCCTTTCTTCGTAAGGGCACTCCTTTGTTCCATTCACTAATCTTGTTGCCCTTCTCTGTACTCGTTCCAGCAGCTCTACATCCTTCTTGAAATGAGGCCTCCAGACTTGTATACAGTACTCTACGTGTGGCCTGACCATTGCCTTATACAAGGGAATAATCACCTCCTTATCCCTGCTAGAAAAATTCCTATATATCATTGACAATACACCATGAGCTACTCTTGCAGCCCATCTGCATTGCTCAGAGAACTTCATATCTGCCTGCACAACCACCCCCAGGTACCTTTCATTCTCTACCACTGTCAGTGTAGTACCACAGAGTTGATACGTTGCTCTGGGGTTGCTGTTTCCCATGTGTAGTACTTTACATTTGTCAATGTTGAACTTTATTTGACACCTCTCAGCCCATCTCCCCAACCTTTCCAGATCCTGTTGCAGCAGCATAGTGTCAGTAGTGTCCTTGACAACCCTGCCTACCTTTGTATCGTCTGCAAACTTGGACATTAAGCTTGATATACCATCATCAATATCATTTATGAATACAGAAAACAATAATGGACCCAACACTGAGCCCTGAGGGACTCCACTAATAACATTAGTCCACGACGAGCAGTGTCCATTGATTACCACTCTCTGTCTTCTCCCCCTCAACCATCCCCTTATCCATAGCAGCAATTTGCCTCCAATTCCACAATGCTCCAATTTGTGCAGCAGTCTTCCATGTGCAACAGTATCAAAAGCCTTTCTAAGATCCAAATATATAATATCAAAGTTATTCCCTGCATCCAGTTCTTTTGTGACTACATCATAGTATCCAATCAAATTGGTCAGGCAAGACCTGCCCTTAACAAAACCATGCTGCGTCTGAGCTATAACTGAATTCTTGTCCAGATGATCCTGCAGTGCTTCTTTAACCAGTGCCTCCATTAATTTACCTGGAACAGAAGTTAAACTAACAGGTCTATAATTACTTGTGTCGGCCTTTGATCCTCCTTTGTGAATTGGGGTCACATTTGCACATCTCCAGTCTGTGGGTACTTCCCGAGTCCAAGGAAGCTCTCATAATTATGGCTAAGGGTTTGCTTACTTCCTCTGCTGCCTCCTTTAATATAACTGGATAGATCCCATCCACCCCGGGTGCCTTTCTTGTGTTTATCTTCAACAATTTCTCCTCCACTTTACTCTCAGTTATTGCAAGATTCTCTAGCTTACTGCTAGAGTTGAATACACCTCTGGCTTTCCCCTCACTAAATAACTCCTCATGTGTGAATGTCGATGCAAAATATTCATTTAGTTTGTTAGCCACCTGAGCAGGATCATCAACAGTTGACCCATCGATATCAAGTGGACCAATCTGATTCATGCCCTTCCTTCTAGAGTTTACATAAGTAAAGAACTCTTTGCTGTTTTTCTTTGCATCCCTTGCCAAAGATTTCACGTAATCTGCCTTCGCCTGCCTAACCTCCTTCGTAACTTGGTTACAGATCAACTTGTATCTATCATAGGCTTCTGTGTCATGTGTTAATTTGTATGTATCCCATGCATGTTTCTTCTCTGCCATATGCCTCATCAGTTCATCTGACATCCATTTAGGCCTAAACCTTGAACAATATTTCTTAGTTGGTAAAGCCTAGTTGCTTCCAAGATAAGTTCTTTGAATGCTTCCCATTTTGCATTTGCTGTTGGTAACATCATCAGTTGGTCCCACTGTATAGAATTTAAATACTGTCTCAGTCCATCGTAGTCGCCTTTACGAAAACAATAATCCTTCCCTTTACCCCTAATGGTAGTTACCTCTTTGAGTAAATCCCACTTCAGCACACTGTGATCACTGCCACCTAGTGGTTCATTTATCTGCAGATTCTTAATGCATGAAGAATCACTACTGATAATCAAATCAAGAGTATTCCTCCCTCTAGTTGCCTCCTGAACATGCTGATGTAGAAAACAATCATCCAATAAATCCACAAAAGCCTTGCTAGTGTGTGAGTGACCAGGCCCCAAATTCCAGTCAATATCTGGGAAATTAAAATCTCCCATTATAAGACTCTCTGATTTATTGGCCCACTCTATTTCCCTGTACAGTTTCTTATTGTACTCATCAGAGTCATTAGGCCTATAGCACACTCCTACTCTCAATTTTGATCTCCGAATGCTTATGTCACACCAAACTGACTCGACACTGCACTGTCCAGCGATGTCCACTGGCTTCACTTCGTTCAATTTTATGTATTTCTTAACTAATAGCATAACCCCTCCTCCCTTCCTATCCAGTCTATCCTTTCTGTAGACGTACTCCCCAAATTCCAGTTCTGCATTCCTTATATCTGTGTGACACCACGTCTGATATCCCAACAATATCTGCCTTTGATGTTTTGAGCAAAACCTCAAATTCATCAAATTTATTTACTAAACTCCTAGCATTGGGGTACACGAAGTATACATGCACCTATTTCTATTCTTACCTACCCTAACACAACCCATGTGTTTACTTGTACCGCAATGATTTCCAGCAGTCTCTGAAATATCCTGCATATTGTTTTTCAGGCTTCTGCTCATTCCAATAGAAGCAGTGCAAGAATCTCTTTCACCTCTGCCAGTGGCTACTGTTAATCTATTTGTCTTTGTCTCCCCCCAAGCTAGCAGTTTTCCGACTCACCTAACACTGCCTCGATAGCATTAGCAAATATTCTTGCACACTTTCTATTTAAGTGTATCCCATCCCTGTAGAAGCAATCTCTCCTGTTAACAAGTATAGTCCAGGCTGAAAAAAATTCTACCCCTTGAGCCTTGCACAATCTTTCCAGGGCCGAATTGATCGACAAGGCTCTCATCATATACTCCCTCCTATCGTATCTGGGCAGAATTGCAGACACTTTCAAATTTAACCCTATTTCACGGTTTTTTTTCAACAGTGACCTGTACTTGTTAAGCAATTCTGCCGGTCTCCTACTCTTGATATCATTAGTGATATCATAAGCTTACAATTCTGTTTCCAAAGTAATATAAAGATAGATATCAATTTCTTGTGATAATTAAAATTATCATCACAATGGGCAGTGGGTTGAAAGGTTTTTCAATCCCAATTGTTAATCAAGAACATGATTTTAGAAAACGGTTAAAAAAAAAATTATATATAATACTACTACCGAGGGCCACTCTCAGGAATCTGTTTTGGGTACAGCCCGCTCTGGAATCTAGTACTTGCTAATACTAGTATGGTTGCATTTGATGTTCCATATTGCTAGAAATTCCAGAACACCAAAATGAAATAAAAAAACAACAAATGAAGCTTTAAAGGAAATTTAATATGTGGTGTATGACATATAAACTAACAGTTTCCCTTAATAAAACTAATACAACATATAATGAAAGTTAATCTAAGTCAGGTTACCTTTCATTAAAGTATCAAGAACACTGAATACCTAATGTTACAATTTTAAAGAACTTAGGAGTTATTTTAGATTATAAAGTTAAAGAATTTACAAGCATGATACATATATGAGGGCTGTTCCGAAAATACACGGACTGAGATCACTGCTCTGAGTCTGAGTTACTTGGGAGGTTGGTATGGATCTTCTTTTCAAAATAGTGTCCTTCACAATCTATACACCTTTTACAGCGGGTCACTAGCTTCTGAAACGTGTGCTGCAGCTCATTTTCCAAAAGGCATTGCAGGATAGCAGATGCAGCAGATTTAACTTCTGCATTTGTGTTAAATTTTTTTCCTCTCAACTCTTTTTTGAGGCTCAGGAAAGCCCAGAGAGCACATGATGTGAGGTCTGGTCTGTATGGAGGGTGGTCTAGTGGTTGACCACAAATTTTTGCTAAAGCTTGCATTGCTGGTTATGCGACATTTGGCCTATCATTATCCTGAAGAAGATAACCATTCTTGATTAAGAAGTTCGGGTCTTTTTTTTTGAAAATTGCTCCTTTGAGGTGAACTCACAACATGTTAGCATAATATTCTCCATTTACAGTTTGTTTCTCAGGAATCCAGTGCTGCAGTATTATTCCGCGGGCATAAAAAACAAAAATCAACATCAATTTCTTTTGATGAACCAAAAACTTGAAATTTTTTTGGAGGCGGTGAATCGTGGTGTTTCCGTATGCTTCACTGTTTGGACTCGGGATCAAAATGTTTAATCCAGGACTCATCACACGTAATTATTTTATTCAAAAAGGTGGGCTCTTCTTACACCTTGGCTTGACAAAGTTCAACGCGGCATTCTTTTTGTTCTGCAGTAAGATTGAGCGGTACCCATCTTGCACAAACACGTGACATGTTAAGGCGAGTCTTTACCATTTTGTGACATCTCGCTACACCAACATTCAACTGAACTACCAGTTCACGAATCGATAAATGTCTATTTTCTTCAATATTTTTTGGCTTCCTCAATATTTTCATCATTCGCTGAGGTTGACTGATGCCCACTTTGTCCATCTTGTACGTTTTCCCCCATATCCTTAAAATGCTCCCACCATTTAAATATGGCCATTCTGCCCAAGGCTTCTTCATCGTGTGCTTCTCGAATCACCTCAAACGTATTCTGACCACTTTTGTCTAACTTTACACAAAATTCAATTGTGATTTTTTGTCTAATAATTAGCGAAATATCTTTCTCATCCCACCATTGTCACAGACATTCTCTCAGATATGCCAGACAATCTGTTCTTGCTACCTGGAAGTCTAAAACGCTGATGGAACTGATATTCGGGTGACACTTAAGTCAAGTGGACCCAATTTCGGCGAAGTCCGGACGGTCTATGACAGCCAAATCCTCTGCTTGCACCTTCACGATGGTGGGACTGTTAGTAATCCTGGGTATAACCTCATTGCACAAGTACATGGTGGGTGACCACCCAGGTGGGAACCAACGTAAGCAGGGGTCGAGGTGTGGTGCCCACACCACATGGAGGAACGCCGCCCCTCTATGTTACTAGGCAGTACTAGGTGGTAGATGAATCTCATCAACAGGTGAAATACCACCAATTTGCTTATTGGAGGCTTGAAGTGGTGGAAGCCATGTTTAGTCTCTAGAGCTAAGTTCCGGCCAACCCTTCCCTATCTCTTCCACCATGCAGTATGATTGATGATTTTTGAGGTTACGATGAATGTCGTGGCGAGATCCAATATTCCTCACATTTCGAGGGTACAGCTCTAAAACGGTGTTCGCAGGCCGGTCACTAGATAGTACACTGGACCAAACCTATTGGTAACTCTCTAGGAGGCTTCCGGATCAGCTAGTGTATAATCTTGCTACCTCTACTCTGCCAGATAGTGACTGGAGGGAGTCCGAGTAGTGTGTATGTGGGGAGCATTGTCGAGGCCACGTTATGTCAAGGATCTGGGTATGTTCTTACCACATGTACACCATATCCAAAAATTTCATTACTTCATACAGCATGTCCCACCCACTTTTTCTTACTATTGAATACACCATGAATTGTCAAAATAATAGAGCAAGCTTATCTGTGAAAAGATCTAAACCTCCCAAGGACTTCCTAATTCATTTCACAAATATACGTGGTCTCAATTCCAATCTCAACGATGTCCATTTCCACTTGCAGTCTTCCAAACCCCATGTACTTTTTCTGACTGAATCTCAGTTATCAGTTGATTCAACTACTGCTCATTTCAGATGTCCAAATTATTTGCTGTATGATTCCTTTCGCCTCAAAGGTGGTACTTGTGCATACGTTCGTTCTGATATTCCCTGTCAGAGACTTGACAATTTGGAATCTCCTCTCTTTGATCTTCTCTGGCTTAAAATCTCTCTACCTCATTGTGTCAAATTCATCTGTTGTCTCTACCGTTCTCCCAACTCCACTAATCACTTGGAGCTCTTTGACTTCCTCTCTTTGCAAACTTGACTTTCTCCAGTCCAACTTTCCTAACAGTGAGGTAATTTTCCTTGGTGATTTTAACGTTCACAACTCCAGCTGGCTTCCATTTTCTAGTTACACCGACCCAGCAGGTCAAGATGCTGAGGCTCTTGCAATTACTAATGACCTAGCACAGATTGTTCATTTACCTACAAGAATACCGGACAATCCTAATCATACAGCCAATACGCTTGATTTTTTCTCACAAACAACCCTTCTAAATACAAGGTCGAAGTGAGAGGTCCTTTAGGCACTTCAGATCACAACTTGGTGATTGTCTCTTCTCCAATGGAACCTTTATCTCATGGCTATTCCCGACCTCGTATTGTATGGCATTACAAGAATGCAAAATGGGATGACCTGCGAGACTTCTTTTCTTCTTTTCCTTGGTCTGATTACTGTTTCAAAACTTCTGATGTCAATGTTTGCTCAGATCGTGTCAGTGAAATTATTCTTGCAGGAATGAATCCTTTATCCCACACTCCACTTTAAAATCTCGTCCTTTATCTAAACCTTGGTTCTCCAACAAATGTGCTAAGGCTGTCCAAGAGAAGAATGTTGCATATCGTAACTGGCTTGTTTCTAATTCTTCAGTTTCATTTTCTGCCTACACCAAAGCTCGCAACAATTGTAAAGCAGTTATTAATCAGTCCAAACTAGAGTTTGAACAGGCTAAGAGTAGAAAACTTGCTTCTTGCCCTAATGGTAGCTGAGCATTCTGGTCTCTTGCCAAAGCTATTGGCCGAAACTTTTGCCCATCTCTGCTCCCACCTCTGTCCAAACCAGATGGTTCTGTTGTCACTTCAGCCAAGGATAAAGCTGACCTGCTAGCATCCCATTTTTCTTCCAGCTCATGTATTAATTGTCTTGGTAAAACACCCCCCACCATTCCTAACACGCTCCATTCAATGACCCCTGTGGTCTTCCGTCAAAAGGATTTTGATGAATCTTGATGCTAAGAAAGCTCCAGGTCCTGATGGTATTTCTCCATTTGTTCTCAAAACCTGTGCTCCTGAACTTACTCCTATTCTTTGCCACCTTTTTTCACTTTCTTATTCCAAAGGTGTTTTTCCTTCTGCTTGGAAATTTGCTCATATCCAGCCAGTTCCTAAAAAAGGTGACAAATCCCTCCCATCCAATTATCGTCCCATTGCAATTACTTCTACTTTTTCTAAAGTAATGGAGAAATCAATTAACCGCCAACTCTTAAACTACCTAGAAACCCGTCTGATCAACGATCGCCAGTATGGATTCCGTCAGTGTCGATCCACTGGTGATATTCTGGCTTATGTTACCCATTTATGGACTAATTCAATGGAAAGGTTCGGTGAAACACAAGTAGTTGCTCTTGACATCTCAAAGGCTTTTGATCGTGTTTGGCATAAAGGTCTTCTAAACAAGCTTCCATCTTATGGTTTGCCAACTGTTTTTAGTAATTGGTTATCCAGTTTTCTCTCTGATCGCTCACTGAGGGTGTTGGTAGATGGCTCTCTGTCTTCTAACTTCTCCACTAATGCCGGTGTCCCCCACGGTTCAGTTCTTTCCCCCACTCTTTTCCTCATGTATATCAATGACCTTCTTCCATTGACTGGAAATCCTATCCATAGTTTTGCCGATGATAGCACATTGCATTCAACCTTCCATTTTGAGAAACCTTGTCCTGCTCAATCAGCTTCAACTTCTCGAAAATCTGCTGCCAATTCCTTAAATGCCGATCTTCAGGTAATTCTCCAGTGGGGCAAAGATAACTTAGTTGATTTCAACCCTTCTAAAACTCAGTCTTGTCTTATATCTCGCAAAAAGGATTCTTCTGCTCCTATGCTTATCTTTAGTGACACTCCGATTTCTAGGCAAAATGATATATCTCTTTTGGGGATTACCCTGACTTCTAATCTCTCTTGGCACAAGCACATTACAAATATTGCTTCCTCTGCATCTAAAAAACTTGGTTTTCTCTTTTGCTCTCGGCGTTACTTTTCTTCCAAACAGCTGCTCACTCTGTATAAATCGCAAATCCGCCCTGCCATGGAATATTGTTCCCACATCTGGGGTGGTGCCTCCAAAACCTCTCTCAGGCTTCTTGATTCCATTCAGAAGAGGGCAGTTAGGTTAATTAATGATTCATCTCTAACAGAGTCTCTCCACTCGCTTTCTCATAGACGTACTGTTTCTGCTGCATGCCTCTTCTACAGATACTTCCATGGGCACTGTTCTTCTGAATTGGCTTCTATAATTCCCGCTCCCTCTTTCAAAACAGTCCGAACACGTGCCGCCACCAGCCAACATCCATTTACTGTCCAGCTTCAAACCCACAGAACCAACTTTTCATCTTCCTCATTTATTCATTCAACTGCCGTTTTCTGGAACAACCTTCCTTCATACGTATTTCCTGATAATTACAATCTACAGAAGTTCAAGTCCAATGTCAACAAATATCTTCTTTCGTCTTTTCAACCTCCAACCCAAGCACGGTACTAAGTACTATAGGTTCTAATACCTCTCGTGTTTGGGGTTCTCATAAAAAAAAAAAAAAAAAAACACCATAAAACAGACTTCACAAAAACTGTTATAACAAACACAAAAATGAATACTACGTGATACGCCTGCACAAACTAACTAAGAAAAGGTCGGGGAAACATTCCTAGACCACAAACCGTTTCTGCAGCAATAAAGCAGTGTTGCCAGTCCGCATATTTTTGGAACAGCCCTTGTGTGTGTGTGTGTGTGTGTGTACATTGTGTATATATATATATATATATATATATATATATATATATTTTTTTTTTTTTTTTGTTTTAACAACTGTTTGTCGTCTCCACTGTCACATAGCATCGCTACAACCACTTCTACAAGAAAATACAAATCTGCTGGCTTATGCCGATAATTTAAAGTTGTTTATTATTTCCAAATTCTGTGATGACATTTCCAAGGTTAGCCATGATGCGAATTTACAGATGTGCGGAATTATCAAGTATCTGAAGAATCTCAATCTGACTATAAATACAAACAAATCTGCTCAAATAACTTATTCCTTTACAGAAACAACTAAACCACATAGAAATTAAAATTGCAAATGTTTCAATTCCCAACGTATATGCTCACAAAGACCTAGGAGTTGTTTTTGACAAAAACTTTCATTTAATTCTCACTATGTATATGTTGCTAAAAAAATTCAAAAATCAAAATGGCTGATCAAGCAAGAAACAGCGGTGATTCAAGATGAAAAAACAGTCATAAACCATGTTCAGAGATGCATTTTTCCCATTCTATCTTACGCCTTCAAAATCTGGTCTGGCACTCCTCAAGTTACTGTAAAAAAATTCCTTGCTTTAGAGTATTGGGTTCTTAGATGGCTGAACAATAAACTTTGTTTTCCCCGTACAATATCCGGGCAACAGCTTTATAAAAACTTAAAAACAAAGCCTCTGCTACAGATGATCAACGAGTCTGGAGTCATGCTTCTTGCAAAGTTAATTACTTCTGCAACCAATTCACCAAACCTAGCCAACATAATAGCTCCCACCAACAGAGGAAACTCAAGAAACCAACAACGATTCAAATCCAAACTCTCCAGACTAAAACAAATGGACAGGATGTTCCCCAATGCATCCCTTCACTTCATAAATTATCACAACATTGATTGTAAGACGTTGCTCAACTCTGAAGCCTATAGGAGTCTCATTTCCAAAAAAAATATGAGAAATACAAACAGCTGCCTGCCTGCAACCCAGTAACTACATCCGAGAGCCAAATGTGATGTTCTGCAATATATATTTTTGATCATTATAATTCATATTCGCTGTTAATGTATATATAGAATATGCTATGTATTTTTTTATATATATATTTGTCTCTTTTGTACTGAATGTATGCTCCTAGCCTAGTGCTGTGGTGGGCTTGCTGTAGTTGCAATAAATGAATATTTATTTATTTATATGCAACTAGTATCAGGTACCATGGAACTACCCAGGCAATGAATAAGGACAAGTTGGTGTTCACACAAAGGCAGTTGCTACTTATCATAAAGCATCCTGTCTCCATAACAGCACTTTAGGTGCTTCTGGCAAGCTTCCTTTGGATCACACTGTCATAGTTTTTGTAGTTTTGGTTTCCATTTCCATAGGCTAAGAGCTGCTCAGTTCTTGGCACTGAGTTGAACCTAGTCACCGATACCAGTAGGAAATGAATGCACTAATAAATATTTGGTAAATCTGATGGACCACTGAGAATAAATGTGCCATAACAGCGGCTCACATCTGGTGAGTGTGGGCTTGGCACACCCAGAGTCCTGAGCTGGATATCATCATTCTTCTCTTTCTTGGTGATTCCTTTCTACTTATTTCTTTCTCTCTCTCTCTCTCTCTCTCTCTCTCTCTCTCTCAGTAACTTTTATTGGCTAGTGCAGCGTACGCTTCAGGCTTCTTTGTGCCATATGGGTAATAATAATAATAACTAAAAAAGTTATTCCAAGTGTAACCTATATAAACCACAAAATCAGCAAGTGGTTTCAATCTGGTATTTATGTCACATTTCTGCTGGCAGGCCATGGTGCCTTCAAAGTGAAATTAGCTAGCCCAGGCATCAGTGACACACAAACCATCACTGTGGGGAACCTGAGACTTGGTTGATTTCATGTGGTACACTCATGTCCCCTATGTGCATCATACAGGCTACAACTAACAATCAAACTAGACAAATTTGCTACTTACTAGGAAGAAAAATTTATTGAAACCACTGACTTCGGATATATGTTCAACACAGCTACATATATGTACATATGTGTCCTTTCTGCATACATTATACTCGCCATATTCAAATTCTGCATCCTTTATGCATTTGATCACCAACTTTCTTGAAATTCATCAAAATTATTTATTGGATGCCAAGCATTAGTGTACAATCCATATATGTCTGCCTGTTTCTGCTCTCAGTACCTTAACACAGTCCACATATGTGCTTGTCCCATGAGGACCTCCAGCAGACCTTGTAATCCCCCACATCTTGTTTTCCCACACTGCTGATGTTCCAATAGAAGCAGCACAAGAATCGATTTTGCCTTCACTTGTAGCTGCTGTTTAACTATTAATCTATGTATAATCCCATGATAACAGTTTTCTGACCAACCTAACACTGTTCTCAACATCAGCAAATATCCTTTTACTACTTCCTTTTAAGTACATCCCATCCTTCTTAGCAAGCACAGACTATGGTAAGAAAAATTTTATTCCATGAGCCTTGCACAATCTCTTTCCAGGGACGGATGATTGACAATGTTCTCACCTTGTACTTCCTCCCATCATGCCTGGGCAAAATTCCAGACACTTTCATGAGGTTGTTTGTTGTTTGGTTTTTTAGGAGCATTAGCAACTAAGGCCATATTGCTCTAGGGATATGCGGTGGTCATTCCCTGACAGGCTCAAACCCCGGTCTAATCTAGAAGTGTGTGCTACGCACTGCTGCTCCTGCCCACCTGGCTACAGAGGCACCACTTTCATGAGGATCATGCCTATTATATTTTGGTTCACAGGGCACTGTTCATTATGAATTTGCTCCACATGGCTACATTGAACTATGAATACTAAAAACACAGTTCTACAGTGATTGCACAATGCTGTTCAGCAAATATGGCCAGAAAAGTGGGCTTCAGTGAATTGACATTTGCATCTTGACAATGTCCCTACAGAATTGGTGTTTTCCCCTCAAGAATTCCTTGGAAAGCATTCCATCATTGTGGTTGCACATTTGCCATACTCACTGAATTTAGATCAGATCCCCCCCCAGCTTAAAAGGTCACAGATTTGCAACACTTTTTTTAAATCACACCTAATACCATACCTATTAAAAAAAAAAATCATATATGGGCTTGCAAAGCTAGTTTCATTTTGCATCAAATAAACTACGATACTAACAAGTTACACCGCTTAAATAAAGTAACCTGAGATAAATTATTTTTGATATGGACAAATAAAATTCACGCAAATAAAAAAAATAATTGTCAATAGCTAACATCAATCTTTCACTTGTGCATCCTCAGTACACCTAAGTGTAATGGAATAGAACAAAATTAAAAAGGCTCTACTGACACGTGTTCTGTCAAATGTTTCCTGTCCCTGGGGTACACATTGGAGAATTGCCAAATGGAAGAAGAAATTAACTTGCACTGCATGTATTTTGCAACAATGGGAATTGAGCAAATTAAACTATCACTTGACAATTAGTGGCTGCACCATTTCTTACCTTGACAAAAATTTTATTAAAAATTCTGCTTTGTCTATATTATGAGAACATCCTAAACATATTTTTCAGCCAACTACAATTTTATTAATATTTTTTTCTAAACTTGAGGCACATTACAAAATAAATAAGTATTTACTAAATATATAAATAATAAATTATTACTTTTTTTATTCTCTTATTTATAGATGATTCATGAAATATACATCATGTTAACTTTCATTAAAATCTAATAAGGAGTATTTAAGATACTTCACAAAATATTATGTTGTACGGGTACAGCAAAAACAATTGGTTTTCTTTTATATATATATTAATTAATCAACGAAAAGTTAGTTATTTTTTTCAAAAATCAGCAGTGTTACATGTTTTTCAGTACCACCAGCAACACTATTTATTATAATCCAGTATGACTGCCTTGTGTGATTGGGCCACCCCAAACAAACAAGGTAAAAACATTTTCAATTCCATTCATAATTAAACTGCAGATAAGAAATGTAAGCAAAAAGGATTTACAATTTTGTGGGATTGAAATAAAGCAGCAATTCCATGACATTAAGAACTTGCAATTAAAAGACCCTCTAGGTGGCAGTGATCACAATGTGCTGATGTGGGACTTATTTAAAGATGTACTTACGTTAAGGGTAAATGGAAGTGCTTTTGCTTCTGTAAGGGTGACTGGTCTCTGATCATGTTGCCAGCAGAAAATGCTAAATGGGAAACATTCAGGGAAGTAATTGTAGCAGCTACTATGCTTTTCATACCAACTAAGAAATACAATTCAGGGCACAAACCTATACGGATGTCAGATGAACTGACGAGACTTGTGCTGAGAACAAAACTGCATCGGATGCATATAAATTACTGTTGATACAGAAACTTGACACTACTCTGTAGTCGAGTCAAAAAGTAGGTTAAGCAAGTTGAGGCAGTTTACAAGAAGTCTCTGGCAAAGAATGCTAAGAAATGAAGCAAAGACTTCTTTACTTATATTAACAGTAGAAGGAAGGGGTTGAATCACTTTGATACACCTGACTTCAATGGTTTAACTGTTGATGATTCTGCTCAGGTTGCCGACAAACTGAAGAGGTATTTTGCATTTATAATCATTCATGAGAAGCCTTTATTCAGGGGAATTCCAGAAGTTTATCAGAATCTAATAGGGAGCTAAATGATTTTGTAATAACTGGAAGGGGAATTGTTGAAGCTCAACATAAAAAAAAGGCACTTGAAGTGGTTGGTATATATCAAATTACATTAAGGGAGGCAGCAAAGGAAGTCAACAAATTCTTAGCCATAATTATCAGAGCATCTTTGGATTCAGAAGACGTTCCTATGGACTGGAGATGTGCAAATGTATTCCCAATTCACAAAGAGTATCAAAAAGTGACATGAGTAATTACAGATCTGTTTGCTTAATGTCTGTTACAGGGAAAATTACAGGAAAGCTTTTGATACTGTTGCACATGGAAGACTACTGTACAAATTGGAACAGTATGGCATTAAGGGTAAGTTGCTACAATGGATAAAAGAATGGTTGAGTGGGAAAAGACAAAGAGTGGTGGTCAATGGGCACTGATCTATGTGGACTAATGTTATTAGTGGTGTCCCTCACGGTTTGGTGTGGGCCCATTGTTGTTTTGTATATTTATCAATGATATTGATGAAGGTATATCAGGCTTAATGTCCAAGTCTGCAGATGATACAAAGGTTGGCAGGGTTGTTAATAACAGTAATGACAGTATGCTGCTGCAACAGGATCTATAAAGGTCGGGTAGATGGGCTGAGAAGTGGCAACTGAAGTTTAATATTGACAAATGCAAAGTACTGCAATCATCATCATCATCAGCCATTTTCAATCCACTGCAGGATGAAGGCCTCTCCAGCAACTTTCCAGTTGTGCAATAAGTACTGCAATAGGTAACAGTAACCCCGGAGAAATGTACCAACTATGTGGTGTTACACTCAAGGTCGTGGAGAATGAAAGAGACATTGGGGTAATTGTGTAGTCAGATATGAAGTTTTCTGAGCAGTGCAGACAGGCTGCCAGAGTAGGTCATGGAGTCTTGACAACGATATACAGGAATTTTGCAAGCAGGGACAAGAAGGTGATTATCCCCTTCTATAAGGCAATGGTCAGGCCACACCTTGAGTACTGCGTACAGAGAAAGGAAACAATACTGGTGAAGGGAACAAAGGGGTGCTCTTACGAAGAAAGGCTTAAGTTCGGCAAATTGCAGTTTCTGGAGACTAAGCACCTGCAAGGGGATCTGATTGAGGTGTATAAGGCCTTGAATGGATTGAGCAGGTTTAATGCTGAGGGGATTCCTCAGATTACAAACCTGAGGGAGCATGGATTTAAAAAGAGGAAAGACAGCTGTAGAATAGATGTGTGGAAGTTTACCTTTAGCCAACGGGTAGTTGATTGCTGGAGCAAACTTCCATTTGTTGTTGTGGAAGTTGATAGCTTAAATAAATTCAAGGCGGAACCAGATAAACATTTGGAATGAATGGATCAGTGAAATGGTTTTTTTTTCTGGCTGATGCTATATAAGCTTGCTTTCTTGCATCATGTGCCTCTACTTACGCTAATGCTAAAAAAAAAAAAAAAAATAAAAATAATGGAGTCTCTTGTTTTAAAGAAATAATGCAGGACCATCCTGACAGGAATGCATTTATACTGCAGTCACAGCATGGATTTGTTAAGGGGAGATCTTGTCTGACCAATCTGATTGGATATATACTTTGGGTTTCAATATACTTGGATTTCAGGTTTGTAATTTGAGGAAGAGGAGGAATCTCCTAAGCATTAAGCCTGCTCAATCTATTCAAGGCCTTATACATCTCAATTCAGGAAAGCTTTGATACTGTTGCACAAAAAGACTGTGTAGAAATTGGAGCAGTATGGCATTATGGGCAAGTTACTTCTCTGGACAAAGGGATGGTTGAATGGGAGAAGATAGTGGTTATTAATGGAGAATGCACTTCATGGCCTAATGTTATTAGCGGAGTCACCCAGAGTTCAGTGCTGGACCTACTGTCGTTTCCCATATTCATTAATGACATCGATGAAGGTATATCAGACTTAATGTCTGTTTGTAGATGATACAAAGCTTGGCAGGGTAGTAAATGACAGTAGTCAGGGTAAGCAGCTGCAAAAAGATCTAAAAAAATTAGTCTGATGGGCTGAGAAATGGCAATTCAGGTTTAACATTGATAAATGCAAGGTACTACATATAGGTAGCAATAATTCCATATTAACATAACAACTGTGTGATACTACACTCAGGGAAGTGGAAAATGAAAAGAGCTGGAGTAATTGTTCAGTCAGATATGAAGTTCTCTCAGAAATGCAGACAGGCTGCCAGGCAAGCTCATGGGGTTTTGTCTATGATACACAGGAATTTTGCTAGTAGGGTTAAGGAGGTGATTATCTCATTGTAGCCATTGGTTAGGCTGTATCGTGAGTACTACACACAGTTCTGGAGGCCTCATTTTAGGATGGATATAGATCTGAAGGACTGGGTTCGTAGAAGGGTAACAAAATTATTGAGGGGAACAAAGTGTAATATTACCAAGAAAGGGTTCAGTTCTGCAACTGCAGTGGCACAAGACTAGGCACTTTAAAGGTGATCTGACTGAGGTGTTTAAGGCTTGAATGGACTAAGCAAGCTCAATGCCGATGGCATTATCCTGTCGTTGTGGAAATGGGTAGTTTGAATAAATTCAAGAAAGATTTTCATTTAATTTGATTTTGGTTTTATTGGCGCAATTCAAGAAAGAACTAGACAAATTATTGGAGGGAGTGGACAAGCGATGTGGGAGTTTTTTTGAGTTTTTTTTGGCCGATGCTTTATAAACTTGCTTTCTTGCATCATATGCTATTAATAACAGTAATAATAATAAAAAGGAACCTAACAGACCTCATCAAGCAACAGAAAAAGATTGACAACCTGAAAGATTACTTCCAGAAACACACAGCAGCACTTCACCAAGCCATAAGGAAGATAAAGCAGTATACCCTACTCAACCTAAGCGAGGAGTCCCCTCCCACCCAGAAGGCACAAATGAAGCTAGAAAGATGGGCAAAGAAGACACTCCATGGCAGACACCACAATGACCTTCATCAAGGTCACATGGATAAAATTGCTTCCGCATAGCTGACGAGCGGGATGCTCTTCCGAGACTGGAGGATTCATGCTCACCATCCAAGACCAGGTAATCAACACCAGAAACTATAGAAAATACATCACCAAGGAACCTGGAGTGTCAGATGACACATGTCAATGATGCCACCTGACCTAAGAAACGATCCAACACATCACTGAGGAATCATCCAGACTGAGTACACTAGTAGACGTGACCAGGTAGCCAGGATAATACATCAGAAGCTAGCAAGGAAATACCAGTTGGTTAAAGAAA
Organism: Mastigoproctus giganteus; assembly: GCF_048544385.1. Taxonomy (NCBI): domain Eukaryota; kingdom Metazoa; phylum Arthropoda; class Arachnida; order Uropygi; family Thelyphonidae; genus Mastigoproctus; species Mastigoproctus giganteus. The sequence goes on along the minus strand of NC_143578.1, from coordinate 134,648,450 downwards.
ATGTACCGTACTACAAGTACGAACCCCAGGCAGTACTAGAGACCACAACCCACAAGCTGTACTGGGACAGCGCCATAATAATGGATAAGACAATCCAGCACAACAGACCAGACATTACCCTTGTGGACAAGAAGGAAAAGGCTACCTATCTGACTGACATAGCAGTACCCAACACTGGCAACTTCCAGAAAACCAGGAGGAAAAAATCAGGAAGTACACAAACTAAGAATGGAGATTAAAGAGATGTGGCTTATGCAACAAGTAACGACCATCTCGATTATTGTGTCAACCACCGGTATGGTGCCAAAGACCCTACATAGCAACCTAGCAGCAATAGGGCTCTCAGCGAACACCTACAAGGAACTCCAGAAAATAACAATCCTGAATACCTTGACTGTTGTTATTGCTACCAAGTACACAGGGTGGTTGTTGTTATGTCCGGACATAACAACCGCGGACATAACATTCGCGGCATTTCTCAGGAACGTAACCCCCGCTATTCGCGGGGGGTTACGTTCCTGAGAAATGCCGCGAATACCGAAAACGCGAATACTGAGTTACGGCTCCCATAGTAATAAAGGGGTTGCGTTCCAAAGTATGAAATTTATAAGAAAAACTAGTCTAAAATTTTGTCTATGTATGTATTATATGTACCTTTATAATATGACTATGTACATAGACAGTACATAGTGAAATGCAAGCATATGGCATTGAAATGAAAATAAGAAACAATTTAATATTAAATGTAATATTTATTAGAAATTTCAAACAAATCTTTCAAACCAGCGTCTTTGCTAGCTAAAAAACTTATCCCGCCAGTGCTATCACCAGTTTCGCTAAAGTGTTGATAAAGGAGTTTTGCCTTTTCGCGAATGATGAGTGAGCTTAACGGAATTTTATTTTGAGTTCGGTCTTCTATCCACAGATTTAAAGCCTTTTCCATTTTTTCTAATTTAACATCACGAGTTACAGAGCAAATTTTTGAAGCAATTAGCGCGTTTTCACGGACACTACGGCAGATTTTTTTCTTCCGATTTCTTGATTGATCGTACCGTTGACTCATTGATTTTATAATGTTTTGCCACTGAGGAGACACTTTCACCATTAGAAATTTTATCTAATAACTCAATTTTATTCGCTAACGTCATCACCTTCTTTGATATTTTCACATTTCTCTTGTTATTCGTAGTCATATTTTTGTAGGGGTTAGAAAGAACTTGTAACTTCCACAATAAAGTCACTTTCTTCCGTTAACACACTCGAAAAAGTCTGTTTTACACTGCAAAACGGCAGATTTATCACTTTTGTAAGCATATCAATTTATAAATTGATAAATGTATTCAATTTATAAGCATATAAATTAAAAGCAAACGACGAAACCTTCCATAACAAGCGCATAACACATAATGAACAAGGATTAGCGAGAAACATCCACACTCGCGATTTTGTCACCCCTCTCCCCCCACCCACTGAGTGCTGTTTTGACCGGGAAAGATAATTTTAGCCACCCCCATGTTTTTTTATGGTGGAAAATATTCACGGCGCTTTAAAATCCACATTTTTAAAGGTTTCATTTTATATTAAATCGGCGATCGTGAATACGCGAAACCGCGAATACAGATACTGCGAATAGCGGAGGTTTACTGTATTTGTGTTCGTGAGGCAACAAGAGGGAGCAATACTCTTGATCTGATTATCAGTAGTGATTCTTCATGCATTAAGATCTGCAGATAAATGAACCACTAGGTGGCAGTGATCACAGTGTGTTGAAGTGGGATTTACTCAAGGAGGTAACTACCATCAGAGGTAAAGGGAAGGGTTTTTGTTTTCGTAAAGGCGACTATGATGGTCTGAGACAGTATTTAAATTCTATACAGTGGGACCAACTGATGATGTTACCAACAGCAAACTCAAAATGAGAAACATTCAAGGAACTAATCTTGGAGGCTACCAGGCTTTATATACCAACTAAGAAATATTGTTCAAGGTTTAGGCCTAAATGGTTGTCAGATGAACTAATGAGACATGTGGCAGAGAAGAAAAATGCATGGGATACATACAAATTAATGGGTGACATGGAAGCCTATGATAGATATAAGTTGGTCTGTAACCAAGTCACAAAGGAGATTAGGCAGGCAAAGGCAGACTACGAAACATCCTTGGCAAAGGATGCAAAGAAAAACAGAAAAGAGTTCTTTACCTATTTAAACTCAAGAAGGAAAGGGATGAATCAGATTGGTCCACTGGATATTGATGGTTCAACAGTTGAGGATCCTGCTCAGGTGGCTAACAATCTAAACGAGTATTTTGCATCTACATTCACGCATGAGGAGTTATTCAGGAAGGAGAATGATGTAGGTAAAGTAAACATTGGCAGTGAGCTGGATGATTTTGTAATAACTGAGAGGAAAGTTGAGGAGAGATTGTTGAGGATAAACATAAAAAAGGCACCTGGGGTGGATGGGATCTATCCAGTTATATTAAAGGAGGCAGCAAAGGAAGTAAGCAAATCCCTAGCCATAATTATGAGAGCTTCTTTGGACTCAGGGGAGGTACCCCAATTCACAAAGGAGGATCAAAGGCCGACACAAGTAATTATAGACCTGTTAGTTTAACTTCTGTTCCAGGTAAATTAATGGAGGCACTGGTTAAAGAAGCACTGCAGGATCATCTGGACAAGAATTCAGTTATAGCTCAGACGCAGCATGGTTTTGTTAAGGGCAGGTCTTGCCTGACCAATTTGATTGGATACTATGATGTAGTCACAAAAGAACTGGATGCAGGGAATAACTTTGATATTATATATTTGGATCTTAGAAAGGCTTTTGATACTGTTGCACATGGAAGACTGCTGCACAAATTGGAGCATTGTGGAATTGGAGGCAAATTGCTGCTATGGATAAGGGGATGGTTGAGTGGCAGAAGACAGAGAGTGGTAATCAATGGACACTGCTCAACGTGGACTAATGTTATTAGTGGAGTTCCTCAGGGTTCAGTGTTGCGTCCGTTGTTGTTTTCGGTGTTTATGAATGATATGGATGATGGGATATCAAGTTTAATGTCCAAGTTTGCAGATGATACAAAGGCTGGCAGGGTTGTTAAGGACACCACTGATGCTATGCTGCTGCAACAGGATCTGGAAAGGTTGAACAGATGGGCTGAGAGGTGGCAAATGAAGTTTAACATTGACAAATGTAAAGTACTACATATGTGAAACAGTAACCCCAGAGCAACGTATCAACTCTGTGGTACTACACTGACAGTGGTGGAGAATGAAAAGGACCTGGGTGTAATTGTGCAGGCCGATATGAAGTTCTCTGAGCAGTGCAGACGAGCTGCAAGAGTAGCTCATGGTGTCTTGTCAATGATATACAGGAATTTTTCTAGCAGGGATAAGGAGGTGATTATTCCCTTGTATAAGGCAATGGTTAGGCCACATCTTGAGTACTGTACACAGGTCTGGAGGTCTCATTTCAAGAAGGATGTAGAGCTGCTGGAACGGGTACAGAGAAGGGCAACAAGACTAGTGAATGGAACAAAGGGTTGCTCTTACGAAGAAAGGCTTAAGTTTTGCAAATTACAGAGTCTGGAGACTAGGCACCGGCGAGGTGATCTGATAGAGGTGTATAAGGCTTTGAATGGTTTGAGCATGCTCAATGCCAATGGGATTCTTCATCTTGCTCAGAATAATCAGCTCAGAGGGCATAAATTCAAATTGAGGAAGGATGGATGTCGGATAGATGTGCGGAAATTTGCCTTTGGCCAGCGGGTGGTTGGTTGGTGGAACCGACTTCCATCACTTGTTGTTGAAGTTGATAGCCTAAACAAATTTAAGGCTCAACTGGACAGGTATTTCGAGCGAACGGAGGGGTGAAATGGGAGTGGTGTGTTTTTTTTGTTTTTTTTTTGGCTGATGCTGAATAAGCTTGCTTTCTTGCATCATATGCCTCTACTAATGCTAATGCTAATACTTTCTATGTCTTACCGCAGGGGCTTGACACACCCAAGGTCCTGAGCTGGATATCACCATCTCTCTCTCTCTCTCTCTCTCTCAGGGTAACTCAATTTTTTTTGACTGGTGCATCATAAGCCTTAGGCTTCCTTGCACCATATGGCTAATAATAATAATAATATTCAATAAAAAGTAAATATATATGTGATAAATATATATATTATCAAAAATTATATCAAATATAATTACTCACCAATTATACAGTAAAATTTTATTAATGTGACAGCTTAAAAAAAATATATATATATTTTTTTTTCAATTTCATAAACGTCACAAACTATTTTAATAACAATATTTAAAGAATGTCAGGCTAATATACATTAATTTGAAAAACATTTATACAATTAAAATATGGTCAGTTAAAGTTTTACAATGTAAATAATACTGAATGCCACATGTTAAATTCTGGTGCTCTTCCCCCCCCCCCCCCGCTCCAATACAGTATTCTTTTCTATCCTTCGAATGCAAAGATTTTGTTACTTTTAGAAATTTTCTTATACTACCAAAGAATTAATATTTAACATTGTCTTCAAATTTCACTGGTAAACTAACTGCCATATATAAGCACAAAATAGTGCTAAATTACAGAATAATCTAAAAAAAAAAAAAAAAAAAGAGAGAGAGAACTTGTGCTCATATAACTATCTGATAGAATGCTTAACTTACTTTTTCAACAGTAGATGGGAAATCCTTTTTGTCACAGGTAAATGGCATCTGATGGACTAGAGCTACATCATCTTTCATAGAACATACCATATCAAGCAAAGTATCTTCTTTCACTATACAATTAAAAGTATATAATCATAACTACTATACAAAGCATTAAAAATTAAAATAAATATTTGCTATTTGCCGTAGTAATGTTTGCTGTCTTTCACTTCTACTCTGCAATATTAACCACCTGACAAGCACACAGGTGGTAAATGTCCACTAAAAATGACTTACATTTAAAAATCTATTAAAGTGATCAATGTGCATTTAGCATTCCTTCTTTACTGATTTGAATTTTTGATCTCTTTGTTAAGCTTGGCTACAAAAAAATAAAATAACAAATTTTAACCCTAATTAATACAACTATTATAAAACAATAATTTAAAATCAGTAGAATCAATTGCAGACAATTATCGAAGTATACTGACTTTATTTTTTATATCAGCATGGGCTTTTTTGGTCATCTAGTGATCTCAGTGATCTAGCCATATTAACAGTGAGGATAATGCTGAAATGTGGGTGGTGATAAACAGCACAGAGCCCTCCAAAGAGAAGTTTTATTTAAAAAGTTAAAGTAAACATGGCATAAAAAAAAATTATATCCTGCCAATTTTTATGGTTGTAAAATGGGTTACTGTTTTCTGAGCGCATAAGTGATTGTGGGAGGAGGGGGACCCAGCTGTTCAGTTTAATTACAACTGTATAATATTTATTACTCCTCTCCATATACTTTTTTCCAGACTGTTCTCTTCCCCCCCCTCACACACCTCTTCACAAGCAGCATCACATTCATAGGTCTTACATAACAATACATACAAAGTATGCATGGTCTATCTATAGCTAACAATATCGAATTTTTTTCGATACAAATTTTATGGGAAAAAAAGAAATATCTGCATTTTTCTGAATTTAACAAAATTTGGGATGGTTCGATAAATCTGAACCAAATATAAAATTTCAAAAACAATCGTCTGGAAGTTGAGTTGTTAAAAGCAGATGGATAGACATGGTGAGTAGAAGAGGTGCTTGTGGATAAATTGTAATGTGCCTAAAATCATGGACAGTTTACAAAGTTGGTGGTGCCTCTGTTAATTCTGGAACAATCCAAATGTACCAATCTAAGGGGTGTTTCACACTAGGAACCACTGCATTAGAGGAAAGATGGGTTTAGTCAAGTTAACGTGAAATCTCTAATAGGAAATACAATAGCATGAAGGCAAATAATTAACAGAAGGCCGATAGGCCAGAAGAACTGATTTTTATGTACTATCAATAAGGCATAATAGATTTGGACAATAATGATTAAGCATAGCATTATTATAATTTCCATATTAATTTTAATCATCAGTATGGAAATTACAACACAGACAAGTGTTAAAGAAATGTCAAGGGAAGGTAAGTCTGAATATAATATAATATTATATTCAGACTTACTAGACCTGACTATAATATTAGCATTAGCAAAGGCACATGATGCAAGAAAGCAAGCTTATATAGCATCAGCAAAAAAAAAAAAAAAAAAAAAACCCTTATTTCACCCATCCAGTCGCTCCAAATGTTTGACATTTCTGCCTTGAATCTATTTAAGCTATCAACTTCTACAATGACAGATGGAAGTTTGTTCCACCAATCAACCACCCGCTGGCTAAAGGCAAACTTCCGCACATCTATCCTACAACCATCTTTCCTCAATTTGAATTTATGCCCTCTCAGGAGATTATTCTGAGCAAGAGGAAGAATCCCATCCGCATTGAGCATGCTCAAACCATTCAAGGCTTTATACACCTCAATCAGATCACCTCACAGGTGCCTAGTATCCAGATACTGCAATTTGCAAAACTTAAGCCTTTCTTCGTAAGAGCATCCTTCGTTCCATTCACTAATCTTGTTGCCCTTTTCTGTACTCGTTCCAACAGCTCTACATCCTTCTTAAAATGAGGCCTCCAGACCTGTATGCAGTACTCAAGGTGTGGCCTGACCAATGCGCTATATAAAAGAGGATAATCACCTCCTCATCCCTGCTAGAAAAATTCCTATATATCATTGGCAAGACTCCATGACCTGCTCTTGCAGCCCGTCTGCACCGCTCAGAAAACCTCATATCTGACTGCACAATTAACCCAGGTCTTTTTCATTCTCCACTTCCCTGAGTGTAGTACCATACAATTGGTACGTTTCTCTTGGGTTACTGCTACTCATATGTAGTACTTCGCATTTGTCAAGGTTAAACTTCAGTTGCCCCTTCTCAGCCCATCTGAATAACTTTTCTAGATCCTGTTGCAGTAGCATACTGTCATTAAAAACCCTGCCAACCTTTGTATCGATCTGCAAACTTGAACATTAGGCCTGATATGCCTTCATCGAAATCATTCATAAATACAGAAAACAACAATGTGGCATTTTTTTTTTTCATACATATCATATAGGCTCATCATATCATTCATAGCATATACCATAAATTATAACTGAGGCACTGGATATTATGTTTTCTGCTGTGCACAGAGCAGAGGAATGATTGGGCAATATGGTAGTTGTACAGAAATGAAATTTTATTAGTTCACGCATAATCATTGGTTTTGCTAATTTTTTGTTATCTGTTTACTAAATACATAAATATCAAATATAAAATAATAAATTTTCTGTTTATACTCCAGCATGACAACCAAGTCAGTAGAGTTTACAATAAATCGTCAATACAAATATTTATTGTATTTAGTAGTCACGGGCTTGAACCCCGGTCCATTCAAGGAACACGTGCTATGCACTCTCGCTCCTGACCACTGTGCTACGTCAGGCCTAATATATATATATATATATATATATATATTTGTTGTTATATTTCAATTGCTATTTAAAATCGAAGAAAAAATATGTAAACTCTCTCACTGTGGTTTTCTAATGAGGATTCTTCATAACTGGTACTGGCCACAGTTCAGATTTCATACCATTTGGTGGGGTATAACTGACACCATAAACTTTCTACTACCCTGGAAACTGTTTATAAATGATTACACAGAGTGTGAGCTGTCAACTCTGGCAGCACACTCCACTCACCTTAGAGAGCTCTGGGACTCTATGGATAGCTTCACATATACTTTTACTGTTCCCCTTCTTATTATGAAAGTATTGACAGTATATTATGATTGTTTAATTTATCAAGTCACAGAGCCTGAAATATGTGATGCATATCATGGGCATATCATTTATTATAAAATATTACATAATGTGAAAATTACATCGGGAGATGCATGCAGTGATGTATACAAAGTTACTTTTATATATTATTAGTTAATTATCAATGCCCGAAATAAAGACATATTATTATAACTAATGTATTAAAGTTCATTACAGTATATTAAATGATATATTAATGCAAAGAAAGATATTCAGTCAAATGCTCGAATTTATAGGATGGCAGTTTCCAACCAGTACGTCTCAGCATATTGGTGAGTTGCAAGATTAGGAAACACTGCATTGAATTCAATGGCAACCACTATTTAGGTGTCCTGTGAATATGTGCCTTTTAACTTCAAGTGTGAATTTAGTGCCAAAAGACCAGAAAACATTTCTCAGGAATGTTAAGGGGTGACATTGCTGTAAAATAAGTGACATAATGATTTCACAACAGTTTTTTTTAAAAAAGCTAATGAAGTTAAAGGATGGCAAAGCTCTTGAGGAGGATGATATATATTCAGTTATAATTAAAAAGGCTGCATATACATTTACCAAACCTTTGGGGATGTTTATGGGAGTACCATTAGACTACAGGAAGTTCACTCTGGACTGCATAAGTGTTAATGTCTGCTCAAGTCACAAAGATCATGGAGTCTGTGGTTAAAGATGTTATTCAGAACCATCCAACATGAATGGTATCATGAATAGATCCCTCAGCATATGTTTGTTAAGGGAAATTTTTGACATTACCTACCTAGGATGTTATAAAAAAATCTTTAATCTCTCTCTCTCTCTCTCTCTCTCTCTCTCTCTCTCTCTCTCTCTCTCTCTTTCTCTCTCATGGAAGGCTGCTATACAAACAGTATAGCAGCCTACAGTAGAAGTGTAGATACTGTTCCAGGGGCTCACATCTGGTGAGTATGGGCTTGGAAAACCCAGGGTCCTGAGCTGGATATCATCATTCTTCTGTTTCTTAGTGATTCCTTTCTACTTTCTCTCTCTCTCTCTCTCTCTCTCTCTCTCTCTCTCTCTCTCTCTCTCTCTCTCTTTCTCTCAGGGTGACTCGGGAATTTTTTTTTGGCTGGTGCAGCATAAGCCTTAGGCTTCCTTGTACCATATGGCTAATAATAATAATAATAAATAATACTGCTAAATTCCTATGCTGGATCACAGGCTGGTTAAAAGACAAAAGATTGTCTCCTACCTTTTTAGTCATTGTTTAGCCAGGTAGGATTGTTATAAATGGTCCGTCTTCAGGGTAAACAGCGTAACAACTGAGTTGCCTCATGGCTTGGTGTTGGCCTCACCTTCTAATTTTCGAACAATGGAATTGCCAAACAGTAGAATAAGTTGCCTCTCAACATGGCAAAAGGAGCAAGTCTGGCAAAATTTAAAGCAGAACTGAATGGTTCTCAGATCAAAATAACATGGTTTAATAATCTTTGATGTAGACAACATGTTTACCAATATCCCTCTCAATGAAACAAAAACCTTACTACAACAACAAATCAGCCAAGTTATTCGCATAGCTTCCTCTTCAATTCCCTTGGATACAAAAGATACCCTGGACCTGATTGACCTTTTAGTTGATGAAGGCTACTTCAGAACACCATGTACGAACAAAACGTCAGGCTATTTTCCCCCAAACCCACATATTGGGTAGGATCACCATAAGTTTGCTGACCTAATACGGGACGTGGTGTCCTTGGGCGAGGGGGGGGGGGGTAGTTGGTTGAAACGAAAGACAAGATTCTTGCTTCACAGTATCTTTAATGACACAAAAGAAAGCACATCAATACTTCACTTAGCACAGCTTCAAACAGCACAGGTTTCACTATAACAAGGTTTTCAATTAAGTTTAGTCGAAAATTTACTGTACATATTAAAACTCATTGAATAGCCTAGACAGGTACTATACATATATGCTGCAGTGCCAATTCTATTGTATATCATGCACATGTGACAATAGCTCCCTTCAGGCAGTCAGCTGCAACGTGCAACAGTGTTCAGTATTCTTAATTCCATCCTGACGAGACATGATAGTTTTTCAAACTTTTCATTTCAAAATTTATTTTACCCTTTTAAATACGGTCGAAAATATATCTGCATCTTAGCTAGAAATCATTGCCAACAACATGCTTTCTGTTTGGCAGCATGTTCTGCCCCATTTGGTAAATGATTTCACTGGTTTTGAATTGCAAGTTCAGATAATTTCCGAAGACATTGTGAAGGTCGGAAAAGACTTGGTATTTGAAACTTTGGACACTGCCAATGTATGTGACTGCACTGACATGGAGTCTGACTTAGATGATGACTTAGATGATGCATGTGATTTAGATGATGCAATTCTCCTTGAAATTAACAAGCAAACTGCATATGCAGAAGAGGAAAACAATTCTGAAGTGGATAACACTGAAGTGTCACCAAAACACTTTTCAACAGAAGAACTGGAGAAAGTTTTGGGGGGGGGGGCGGTTGACATGACCTGCGAAGCAATTATGAATGGAGATCCGAATGTTGAACGTAGCATCAAGATACGGCAAATTTTACAAGATGGGATTCGATGCTACAAAGACTTGTACACCGAGAAAAAGAAGAGACGGCTTCACCAGACTTCATTATTGAAATACAGTGGATTCCGGTTATTTGGGCCACCGGTTAATCAGGGCAGTCGTTTATTTGGGGCAAATCTTAAAAAACAGAACCCAATCGAGAAAATAGCCAGGGTTTACTTTGCTTAATTGGGACGGCATGCCGTTTAATCAGGGCAGGAGACTGCAGCACTGGAGATTACCCTATGATTGTCTCCGACAGTACCACGTGGTTCGGTTGAAATTCTGGAGGTCACAACCATAAAATAATAAAAACAATTGGCGGTCATCTGTAACGAGCAAACTGCATATGCAGAAGAGGAAAACAATTATTGGGCTTTTGTGTTAGTGAAATCTATCATAAACGGACAGTAAACTCGATCTTACTGACGTTGCGATAATACCGACAGCTGGAATTCTGTGGGTTATTATGGTGAAATGTGTTTACACTTCCATGAAATCTTCAATCATATAAAAAAATTAATTTTCAGATCTTCTCTTCATTCCTATTTTTAAAGCTTTGTAACTCGTTACTCCGTTGTCACTTGCACGCATTGCGTTACTTGCAATTTGTGTGTGCTGGGTTCTTTGTTATTGATTGCTTATCTTTTTACTGTTTTTAATTTTAACCCCCACCCACAAATGTCAGTGAACAGAAATGTCAACTAGTTAGTATGTACATATTACAGCGGCACCTCCGTAGCCAGGAGCAGCAGTGCATAGCACACGCTTCTTGATTAGACCGGGGTTCGAGCCCGTCACCACCAAATATGGAGGATGCGGAAAGGTCAGGGAATGACCACCGCATATCCCGGAGCAATATGGCCTTAGTTGCTAATGATCCCAAAAACCAAATAACAAACAAATAAACATATTACAGTACGTATTAATTATTCCGATTATCACGTATATTCTTCTGATTTTCACGTATCATTTAATTTTTTAATTGGTAAGGTAATAAAGAGTAAATTTGTGCTTAATATTTCTTTACTTTTATAGCCTGTGGATAATATTCCTCCTATTTTCGTTAATTAGAATCACTGTTTAATAGAATTAAAATTCAATTCACAAACCTGATCACAATGACCGGCGCTTACTACACATTGTATAGTGAATGGTACTTTACTATGGTGAGTTCGTCGTAATGTGATTTGATTGTACAGTGAACCAATTGTAAAGGGGGGGGTACTCTGTATTTTTAACTATTTACGTGAAACTTCGGATAATTGGGGCAGCCGCTTAATCGGGCCAAAATGCACTAGTCCCGATGTGTCCCAAATAACCAGAATGGACTGTACCTAAATAAACAACCGCTTTTTTAAAGCTTTCTTCTCATCTCTCATGATGTTCATTAATAAATTTTTGCAATTTTTTTTAAATTTCAAATCCTTTTAATTGGCTATCAAGTGCAAATTGTTTATAGATTTATTATAATTTGTTTATAGACTGTTTCTCTGGTATGCATTCAATTAAAACCCATTATAATTATACCTCAATCAGCACAGTTTCATATAACACGGAATAGTTTCGGTACCAATTATCAGTACCGAAACTATCGTAAAATTGTAACAAGAAAATAAATTCTAAACCAATTAAAGTATCAGTTTTATTTTATTTTTTGTCATACCAGCCATACTTCTCTGGGCATTTCACATTTTTGAAGAGGGCTTTCTCATTTTTTAGCAAACTTGTAAAATTCTGCGCAGTTTAAGTTAAAATTACAAAAAACCTGAAGAATAGCTTCAACAGTATTTAAGCCATGCAAATGAACATTCACACGTTCAATTATTTTTACGCTAATTATCTTATATTTGATCGCCTTTTTAATAAATATGGGACAATTTGCATGGCATACGGGACCATGGGACACAAGACCTCAATAGGGTGACATTCCCATATAAATGGGACATATGGCAACTCCACTATTGAGGAAGATATGTGAAAGACAAATTAATGGATTAGAAGAATTATGCAGCTACCATAATTATTTAAACACCATACATCCTCACATGAAATTTAAAACAGAAGAGAAAAATAACAGCATACCATTCCTAGATCTCTGGCTAACAAAATACAATAACTCTCTTGATAGAAATATACAGAAAACCCACAGACACCGGAGCTATCCTAAAATACTAGTCCAATCACCACATGAATACAAAAATAGGCATCCTTAAAAAGCTTCATTCTTGGGGAATTCTGGTTAATGCAAAGACCAGGCACTCAAGGAACAAACTGATAGAATTTCCAAAATATTTACAAATAAGTTACAAAAAAAAGTAAAAAAAAAACTATTAAGCAGCAAAATAAAAATGTCCTTATGTTTTCCATATCAGTGAACAGATTAAGAGCAGAGCTAAAAAATATAGATTATACACCATTCACTAAAACTAATACCATAAAAAAAAATATTAAAACCCCTTTCCCCAAAACACCCAGCATACAATTTAAAATGCAGAGATTACCAAAAATATTATATTGGACAAACCAATATAATATTATAATATTCTTTTAAATAACCAGTAGGTTATTTAAAAAAATAAAAGAACACAAGTTGGACACAGCTCATGGCCAAATAGGAAAACTAATCCAGTCTTCTGCAATTGGAGTGAGAATCACCAGTTGGATTTTAAAAACACCTCTGTTTTAGCAACTAATTGGTACCACAAATGCAGACTTTATAAAGAAGCCATCATTAATGGCATAACCAACAATATTAATCAAAATAAAGGCATGCTGACAGACAACAACCATAATCATATTCTCAAAAGTAGAGTATTAGAAGATAAAACACAAATATAATAATAACACTTCCTAGTTCATTTCACAATTATACGTGGTCTCAATTCTAATCTCAACGATGTCCATTTCCACTTACAGTCTGCCAAACCTCATGTACTTTTTCCTGACAGAATCTCAGTTATTGGTTAATTCAACTACTGCTCATCTCAGTTGCCCAAATTATTCACTGTATGATTCCTTTCGCCTCAAAGGTGGTACTCGTGCATATGTCCATTCCGATATTCCCTGTGAGAGAATTGATAATTTGGAATCTCTTCTCTTCGATCTTCTCTGGCTTTCTCTCTACCCCACTGTGTCAAATTCAGATATTGTCTCTACCATTCTCCCATCTCCACTAATCACTTGGAGCTCTGACTTCCTCTCTTTGCAACTTGACTTTCTCCAGTCCAACTTTCGTAACAGTGAGGCAATTTTCCTTGGTGATTTTAATGTTCACAACTCCAGCTGGCTTCTGTTTTCTAGTCACACTGACCCAGCTGGTCGAGATGCTGAGGCTTTTGCAATTTCTAATGACCTTGCACAGATTGTTCATTTACCTACAAGAATACCAGACAATCCTAACCATACAGCCAACACGCTTGATCTTTTTCTCACAAACAACCCTTCTAAGTACACGGTCGTAGTGAATGGTTCTTTAGGCACCTCAGATCACAACTTGGTGATTGTCTCTTCTCCAATGGAGCCTTTACCTGATGGCTATTCCCAACCTCATATTGTTTGGCATTACAAGACTGCAAAATGGGATGACCTGTGAGATTTCTTTTCTTCTTTTAATTCAACACAATTAAAAATTAAGTAAAAAATTAATTTAACAAAACAATTGCAAAGTGATTTTCCTTCCTGAAGCTGACAACACTTTGACCATATGTCGCGATCACAGGAATGAAAATTACCGAATAGGGGTGAGCATGAAACTTAAATAGGGATTATTTGTCTTCGTACATGCGCATGAAAATCAGAGATTAGATATGGCCGGCAAACATTAACAGAATTCTCATGTAATTTCATTTCGACAGTTTATGCAATTAATAGTCTCGTATAATTACGTTGGACACTAAGTCATTTGGCCTAGTTAAATAAAAAAGTATGTTTTTCATTAACGGCATGAAAGGCTAATTCTGATGCTGCTGAACGAGAAGCATGAACTGAGGCTGCATGTTGATTAACACGAAAATTCAGAGGAAAATGCGTAGAACCTTGATAAGACGAGTCGCAATCATCACAAGAAATGTATACCAGGTCATTTATTTGTGTTGGGAATAAGGAAAGGACTGAGTGATTGTTCAGTTTAGTGTGTAATTTCCGTTCACAACTTTGTTCACCAATTTAAAATTGTAGGCCTGCCTACAATTTTAAATTCGGTATCTTTAAAGGATCTGTTAAGTTGTTTGTGCCACTGTTCAACATATGGGACAGAAGTATTTTTTGATATTACTATTGTTGGTTGGTGTAGTTTTTTGTATCCCATCCTTAGCTTGTACCCTAATTCGGTTTATTGTAGCAAGAGGGTAACAAGAGTTTAAGAATATGCTGGTGAATATTTAAATGCATTGAGAAACTGATTAAAGATATTCAATCTTTTGTGGGTGAATGGGTGATAGCTGTTATAATGCAGAAGCATACTGGTGTTTGTAGGTTTACGATAGATGTTAAATTGGATTTTATTCGAATCTTGAGTAAGTGCGAAATTTAGAAAATTCAGTGACTTTGTATCCATATTCTCCCTTTCCAATGTAAATTTGAGTCTAGAATGAATATTATTAAACAAATGAAAAATAATGTCTTGTACATTGCTACTATCAATAAAAACCAGAACATCATTTAAATACCTCCCATAGTATGTGATACGGGGTAGAAAAGGTGTCAAATGTATATGCTCAATCATTGAGAGATAGATCTCCGATATTAGGCTGCTCAGGCTTAATCCCACTGGCAAACCAAAAATTTGTTTGTATACTTTGTCTCTAAAGGTGATATAGTTGACTTCAACTAAGAGTTTAATTAAGTGAAAAATTTCCTTTGTATAATTAATCGGTATCGAGTTATTATTTAACATATTCCAAAGAATATCTAATGTGTATTCAACGTTTACATTTGTATATAACGAAGTAGCATCTAGTGAGAATAAATTATCGTTAAGTCTACAGTCCTTAAGGTTATTAAATAATGTATCGTAGTTCTTAATCCCAAATTGTATCGCCTGTCTACAGGGTTTTATAATGCTATATACATGTGTGGCCAAGGATGAAAATGCCGAGTTTCTGTTGAAAACAATAGCCGAATAGGAAATCTGGCCTTATGTAATTTTACCTGACCGAAAAATGCAGGAATATTGTATGTTCTGGCCTTCAATTCCTTTAACTGAGCCATAGTAATGTAGTCATTTTTTCGATATGTGGTTAACGTTTTATTGTATTGATTGACCAAATTGGTAAATAGTGCCGGGTCTACTTCAAAATAAGTGGAGGTATCTGATACAACTGACTCTAACTTATTAATATAATCAGGTTTATTGAGTATTACCACTGTATCTCCTTTATCAGCTGTCTGAATAATAATGTCTTTATTTTCCCAAAGCTCACATAAAGTTTGACTGTTATGTGTATTCAAATTTAGGAAGTTGCATTTCTTTTATGTTATTCACCACTTGGTTAACTTGTTGAATAAATAAATCTTTTTGTGGAACATTACGAAGTCCAAATTCAATATCAATTATGCACTGTTCTTTAGGGAGTTTTTGAGGTGGTAAATTATAATTTAATCCTTTGGATAAAAGTGAAATCTGGTCCTGCGATAGCATATACAAGGAAAGAAAATATACTATTTTATTCTTTTATCCCTTGGGCTGTTGGTCAAAATTTGTAAATGCACCATCAAGTTACTGAAGCAATCATTCACAAATTTGCATCAATAATAATCCATTAAAAAATTAAAACAACAAAGACAAAAAATAAATAAACAGAAACAAAGCACCGCATGTTAATTTTTTTTAATACTAACGGCTGAAGACGATACAACCTGCATATAGGAATAAAAGTAAAAACTTTTAAATCCTTCCCCCAATCAACACAGAACACTTTTTTTTGGGATGAAAAAGGGAAAGCATTTCAATCATTAACACCTTCAACTGCTCTAAAATAAATGGGGGAGGGGGGGGAAATAACACCATAGAGGAAAACACATTATTGATAGAATATTTTAATTTGAAATTACTGATACATTTTATTCAGAATGTTCAGCCTGAATCACAATCTTTTGATATAACAATTTAACATGAAAGTATAAAATATGAGGCTAAGTGTTTTTTTCCCCTCTGTGTGCCAGTGCAGCAAAAGCCTGTTGCTTCCTTGCACTATATGGCAAATACTATTACTAAGTCAGTTCTCCTAAAATATATATATATACAATACTGTACTGTATTACTGGCTGACTACACTCTTGAATGTCAGTGGTGAAAATCAGGATCAAAATTTGCCACAGCTGTGTTCAGGTACCTTTCATTTTTTAATTTAGTGATTAATCAGGTAAATCCGTGGTTCTCAACTGGTGGTACCTCGGGCATCACATCCAAAATGGCAGATTTTCATTTGGCTGGTTTTTAATGAAATATTTATTGGCTAACTGCAAAATTTTACTGATTTTACCATGTATTTATTTCTGATGCCCTAGAATTTATCATGTTTTGAGAAGTGAAGTCGCACAATTTCTCCATAAATCACTTCATGTATATTTTTTGTCTAGTTTAGCCCTTAGCACTTTTTGCTATTCTACATGTAACTTCTAGTCGATGAAAGGAGGTCATGCACCTCCTTTCATTTGTAAGTTTACAAAACTTACTTTGTAACTAATGTACCGCACTTGATGAACAGTAGCAGTATTCTCCTCCAAAAGTATATGCTGATCTCTCAATTTGTAATTAAGTGTTCCACTAAAATACTCTTATTGCATCTCCAGCTGAGGGGAGAAACTGTGCATTTACAGTAATTATTCACTAATGAGTACTGTTGTTTAGAAAAATTACTAAGCAACTGAATACTGAATATATTGAAGTGAATATACAGCCAATTTTTAGCTATTTTCCCCTCTTAGAAATACAGATGTACAGTAGATACAAGCAGTGGTGTAAGAATGCCTTGGCATTGGGGCAGGTGCCAAGGGAACCGATAGGAGAAGAGTGCCACTGACAGGCCACATCAGTACAGTGCCAAGCTGTTTCGACACCCAAGGGTTGCTGACGAAATGGTGCCCCTCGATAATGTCGAATCAAGATGACAGCACAGGGAGAGTGAAAATTAATTTTCACACGACGATTCAAGCCTGCATCCATCCTTACATCTGAGTACATACTGCATAGCAACAGATCAGAATGTAACTTTGAAGGGACTAATCAGGCGATTGCTTCATCAGTGCATGCTCGAATGCATAGTAGTTCGCAATTCACGCATTGTGTACAAACTGAATAAGTTATAAGTTAGTGTTTTTGTGATTGCTATATAAACAGGTAATTGTGAATATTGTGATTTATAATTTAAATAAAAAAATAAAGCCCAATTTTAGACATGCCACCAAAGGAAAAAAGTGGACATCAGTACAGCGTAGAAAGATTGCATAAAGAGGAAATTAGAAAAAAACATTCCACTAGTTTACAAAATTGGATTACAATAAGCCAGTTACAAAGTGACAAAGAAAACGAACATGATTCGAATGAAGATGAAATAAATGATGATGCCACTAAAATGGAAGTCCAAGAAAAAGCTCAAACAGTTGAAGTTCTTTTAAAAGAATTAGAAAGTGTGGACAATAACCAACAACAGTTGGCAGAAGAAAATGATGGCAGCAATAATATTAACACATGGAACATATGTCTGAATTTTAATGATCCGACCACATGGAACTTTAATGCCCACAAAAACAGATCTTTTATGGTGCAACACAGTCCCGAACACAAACAACTGTAGTGTTAAATACGTATCCTGTCACTAATGGTGGATGTTTCAATAATTCATGGAAATACAAAAATGAAGGTATTGAAAAAAAGAGAGAGGAAATGGTTATTTTATTGCAAAAACAAAGATGCAATATATTGTTTTCCGTGCCTCTTATTTGTATCTGGCACAAATAATGTTCCATTTTGCAGCTCAGATATGGATTTAAGGATTGGAAACATCTAAATCCAAATGTTCTTTTTCATGAGAATTCATTACAACACAAACAATTTCACAAAATGGAAATTATTAGAAAAGGATCGACTAATTGACCACGCTGCATAAGCAGCACTAAGAAGTGAAATTTCGAAATGGCATCATATATTTAAATGTATATTGTTCTGTGTTGAAAATAATTTAGCATTTCGTGGACATGTTAGCAATATCGGATACCGAAGAAAAAAATTGTGGGGTATTTTTAAACTTGATAAATTTTGTCAAGTTTAATGCTCTAGAATTGCATATTAAACATGACACTAATTATTTATCTCCAGAAATTCAGAATGAATTTATTAATTTTTTAGCAACAAAAGTACAAAGTGAAATAATTTAAAATAACTAAATGCAACAAGGCAATATATTGCATGTTAAGAGTAAGAGTTTTATATTTATATAATATTGGTGTGGATATACCATAGATAACTCATAAGAAAAAACTACGATAGTAGTGTGGGAGCATCATTTCCTCTATCTCATATTGTGCTCGATGATAGGCCAATAGCTTCGAAACGGTGCCATTTCACTTCCACGAAACAACAGATGACCACTTGTCGGGATAAAGGAAAACCACTCTTCTAAATCTCCAACAAGGTGTTTACAATAGAAGGTTAACCAGAGCCTAATGTCAAAATGTTTATTACAAATTTGGTCTGCCCACTGGTTATGAATACACAAAGTAGTTGACCAGCTCGACTTCTCAGTATGTGGGACAGGTAGTGAGATAGGTTTTACGGGTCCCACTGAGTTGCAGATGGTAATCTCTTTATCTTTTAATTTGGACGTAACAACAGCACTATTGCTTGCTTGAAGGCCATGGGAGCGAACGATGTGTACCTAGTTAAGTCTCGTAATGCAATCGTTATACAGAAAATTCCATAAAACGAAGAAATAAAAAAATTCTAAAAATATTCGGTAAAGAATAAAATTCTATTAAGTGAATTCTAAAAAAATTCAGTAAAAATAAAACATTTATCTCTAAATAGAAAAATTTGCTATAAAGAAATTTGTTAAATCGAGGTCAGACTACTTATTATTTATTATGATTTTACCAATTATCAAAAAAATGCGCATAGCCACGAATTTGCCAAGGGCACCGAAAACCTAGCTACAACTCTAGATACAAGTCCCAGAAACATTTTGTGTTACGAGTTTGTGCTAGAGATAGAGACTTGGCAGTTTTCTGCATAACTATTTTTATTTCACACCATCCAATCGTGGATAAATTTTTAGTAAGAAGAACAAAGAGAAAGTTATATTCTACAGAGAGAACAGAAAATCTTGAGAAAAGATGCAAAGATGAGTTGAGCACACCTCAATATGACACACCAAGTGATGAGCGTAATCATGACCATTCACCAAGCCTGCTAACAAGAAAATCAGCTCCAGATAAAAAACAAACAAAAAAAAAAAAAAAAAAAAAGATGAAATTATCAAAATGAAATAATTCTGTTACTGTGGCGACGGCGGAATCAAATCAATCTGCATTTAATATGTGAAATAGAAACTTGGCAAATAACTGTATGAAACTCTTTGTTGATTATCCATTTTGAAAAAAAAAAAAAAAAAAAATTACTGAGATTTGAACCGTAAGTCCACTGCTGATTTTGAAAAGAAAAAGAAGTATTACATAAAAACAACTTATAAGAAGCTTCAAAGAAAACTATTTCATTGTTTGTCAAGCATTAGTATTGGTGTGGATGTTTTTGGGCACAAGGGCAACTGTGGCCAAAATGTGCCTATTCTTATATTATAATTTTGTGTATTTAATCGGTCCAATTTTCGCATCATAGGAATTCATATATTCGTATTTGCTTGAGAAAGCTAAATAGCTCATTTAGATTCGCATTATTTCCAATGATATGGACAAGTGATATAGGTTCTTGTAATCTTGGAATATAAGTCTGACTGTGAGCGGTAATGAACAGTGCATGCATAGCTTGTCAAGGAGAGGCCAACACTATTGGTGAAGATTTAATAATGCTATGTGCCATTGACCTCTGCAAGACAATATTCGGACCCAACAAATCAGCAAAAAAAAAAAAAAAAAAAAACCAATCTCTCTTTTTAATGACACTGTAAAAAGAAGAATTTTACTTTGCTCAGCTGGTCTTCTCAATGAATGCCCTTGTAGACATAAGTGTCACCTTATTTTATCTTGCAACTAGATTTGAGCACTGATGTTAGTAGCCTAGCAGTATTTGTTTTATACCTGTATTAATGGGGAGCTGTGCAAAGACATTCATATCTATGACGATTTGAAAACCACTACAACAGGATCTGATATTTTTGAAAAAATTTACAACTTTTATTGTGCTCATGCCTGCCTGTACTCATGGTGTCTAAGGCTATGCAGGATCCCATTTCAGGTATTGTTAAGAGAATCAAGAAAGTAGCACACCCTTCTGTTCAAATAGTTACTGTGCACTCCACAGGGAAAATTTAGCTGTTAAAAACATTCCTGCAAAGCTGAAAGATATTTTTAAGACACTAATAGAAATCGTCAATTAGGTGAAACCTAGTGGCTTAAATACAAAATGGGAAGTGACTACAACTGCTTACTTTTTTACAACAAAGCAGGTTGGCTGAGAAGAATGATAAGATTCTCTGAATTACGCTCTGAAATTGTGATGTTTCTTACTAATCATAAAGCTGAAGCCACAATAAAAACGACTCAAAATAAATGGTATAGATTTATCAACTTTATGTCTAGTGATTATAATTGTCAAGAGCTTGCCAATATATTTGACAAACTGAACATGCTGAATCTATCACTTCAAGGTAAAAACACAACAATTTCATGGCTAATGATAAAATATCTGCATTCAATGATAAAATTATTCTTTGAAGAAAGAGAGCTGAAGCAGGACAATATGATACGTTCAATACTTTTACTACATGTTGTATTGAAAAATATATCTCCACAGAATCAGACTTACAGAAAGCAATACTTGACCAACTCAAACAGCTGTCGACTTCTTTTGATGAACACACACACACACTGAGAATTACTGGTGGATAACTAATCCTTTCTTGAAAAATCAAAACTCCTCTGTCCTATGTGCAAAAAAAAGAACTGATTGATATCTCGTGATATCACTACAAGAAAAGTTTTTTAGTGTATCACTGTCTTTGTTCCGGGCTAGTTTGATGGACCCTTTCCCTAATACAGCACGCAAAGCAATTCATAAACTTTACCATTTGTGACAACTTATTTATGTGAATGTGGGTTTGCCAGATGTTGTGACACAAAATCAAAAAAGACTTGTCGCTTTAGCAGACATTTGTTGTCAACCATCAACTTTGACACCTAATTTCAGCAAAATTGCTGAAAATCTGTTGCACCCACCTTCATTAGATTCACTGAGTAAGTCCATTTTTTATTCTTTAATTTGGAGTGTTAACGATACTTACTTTTTTTTTTTAGTTTAAAATTTTAAGAGTATCAATTATTTTTGTTGGTTCACCACAATACAGTACACGCATACAAAAAAAAACCGAAAAACACCCCTTTCTTGGCATTCTATAC
The DNA here is from genome assembly GCF_048544385.1 of Mastigoproctus giganteus. Taxonomy (NCBI): domain Eukaryota; kingdom Metazoa; phylum Arthropoda; class Arachnida; order Uropygi; family Thelyphonidae; genus Mastigoproctus; species Mastigoproctus giganteus. The sequence continues at coordinate 134,626,430 of NC_143578.1, read as the reverse complement.
CTATGATAATCTTGGGGGGGGGGGGGATACCTGAGGATGTTGCCAAACTTCCAGAGGGTACTTCAGCCAAAAAAGTTGAGCCACTGCACTAAGTAAAACATCTATACAATACATAATTTAAAAAAGCAGTAGTAACAATCATTCAAAAAGTTTGCAGCAATCATTCTGGTAGACATCATGCAAATTTTTTTCTCCAAGTTTATTTTCTAAAATTGCATATACAGTCCTGAAATATGCAAATACAGTCCTCCCTCATATTAGAGAATACAGTTTTACTAATATAATGAATGGCAAATCGTGTAGCTTACACTGCTGACAGTTGTAAATTCAGCAAGCACCAAAACATCACTAACCCCATCAATAAATCATTAATGATTACCTTCTCTGTCAGCAACATTTTATTAAAGACAAACAAGAGATGAGTACAGGGACACATCATGAACACAACAGAAATGATTGTATCATAACAATTAGAGGCAAACTTGAACTGTGTTTATACATTACAAAGTTATGGCCACGTTCATATGAAATTAAAAAATAAAATAATAAACTACAGCTTGGTCTGCCAAAGAACAAAGTTGGTAGTTAATGGAGAAATCTCACTCGCTGTAACCCCCTTCAGACTTATAAATTAAATAAATTTTCTGTTTATACTCCAGGACAACCCACACAGTCAGGAGTTCACAAGATAGACAGAATACAAGAAACAGCACTACATTTAGCAGTCACAGGCTTGAACCCTGGTCACTCAAAGCATGAGTATATATGTACTATCATGCCTGAACACTTGGCTATGGCAGCCTACATCAAGAATCAGTAACTGATTAGCAGGGAGGGAGTACCATCGTCAAGGCCTACCTGTTTAGGCTTTTGCAAAAGCTGATAACTGGCTTCTTATCACGTCTTGCTTTTCTTAATAAATAAATTTTTGTTTATACTCTAGATCAGTGGTTGGCAACCAGTGGTTCGCGGACCACCGGTGGTCTGCAGAGTAATCTGAATATATTTGCAATTTTCGTGTTTATTAAAATGTTTCATTATATTCTGATTCTACTTTTTTGCAATTTTCGCCTTACTACATAACATGTTTATAAATGGCCCAGTGCAATATTCGGCATTGGCCTTGCTTTTATTGTAAAAAATATAGAAAGCTATTTGTATTTCTTATCGATGGCCTAGCCTGGGCACGGCGCAGTTCACAGTTCTTAGGTAAGTGACCAGTGATATTTTTATTTTAACTGTGCACAGTGTGATATTTAATGGCATCAAAGAGCTTGAGTTTGATACCTATCTTATTTCTTGTTTGGTTTTAGATTCAAATAAAATAACCCAAATGAGTGAGAAAAAGCAAGCATTTTGCATTTCATAGGTAATACATCGCATTGTCATGAGTTGATCAATGAATCAGAGCCTCTGCAGCCACCACAAGGCATCATCGGGAAGGACGTTAGAACTGGAGGCGGAGAGAAGAAAAAGTTCAAAGTTTCAAGAAAACATGATGCAGACTACTTGAAGTTTGGATTTATTCAAGAACCTGGAAGAGAACTGGATCCACAGCCGCTCTGTATTATGTGTTCTGAGAGTTTATCCAATGATGCCATGAAACTTTCGAAACTCGGCAGGCACTTGCAGTCAAAACATCCAGATTTAGCTAAAAAGCCAGCTGAATACTTCCAAAGGATGCGTGAAAATTTGCAAAAGCAAAAAAGTTCATTAGCAACAATGACTGTTGAAGATAAGTCCTTAGTAAAATCTTCTTATTTGATAGCACTTCAAATCGCGAGATGTAAAAAGCTGTATACGATTGGAGAAGAATTAATTAAGCCTTGCTTGTTACAAGCTTGTGAAGAGGTTTAGGGGAAACAGGCTGTCCAGAAACTGAAAGGAATTCGTATGTCCGCTAACACTGTTAAGCGCAGAATTGAAGGCATGGCCGAAGATATTGAAAATCAAGTGATTGCACTTGTGAAAAATTCTACGTTTTATTCAATTCAACTTGACGAATCAACAGACATAACTAACAAGGCAGTTCTTCTTTGTTTTGTGAGGTTTGATTGCCAAGGAGAATTAAAGGAAGAACTCCTCTGTTCGCTAATCTTGTCGGGCTCTGAAATTTTCAATGCACTTAATGGTTATTTCCTGAAACACAGTATTGAATGGAAGAAATGTGTTGGGATATGCACAGACGGTGCCACAAGCATGACTGGACATCGTTCAGGAGTTGCTGCAAAAGTGAAAGACGTTGGACACCCAGACATCTTGTTTACTCATTGTATTATACATCGTGAGAAACTTGTGGCGGAAAGATTATCTCCAGAACTGCACGAAGTACTCTCTGATGTAATTAAAATTGTAAACGAAATTCGCCACAAAGCACTCAATTCTCGAATATTTGAGGAAAGAAATGGGCTCTCAGCATACTCATGTTCTTCTTCACGCTGAGGGGAGATGGCTGTCGAGGGGCAAAGTACTAACCTGATTGTTCGACCTGCACCAAGAAGTCAAGTTATTCTTCCAGCAGCAAAATAATTCGAGGTTCCATGATCTCTTGTCTGACAATGATTGGCCAGCCAAGCTTGCATACCTGGCAGATATTTTTTCTCTGTTAAACGAGCTGAACACGTCCTTGCAAGGACAGCTTACGGACGTGTTCACACTGCGAGGCAAAATGGATGCATTTCAAAGGAAGACATTGCTGTGGCAAATGTGGTTGGCTGAAGTTCTGCAAATGTTCCCAAATTTTGATGATTATATGAAACAGGAGGATGTCAACCGACAGGTAATAACTCTTGTTTGATTGCACTTACAGTCGCTCATTGACTCTTTTGGTCGTTATTACCCAAAGGAAGAGGACCCCAGACACGGAAATACGTGGATAATAGATCCTTTTTTCGGCGAAAATCGAGGATAGTAATTTGAACATGAAAGAAAAAGAAAGCCTAATCAATCTATCATCCGACGACAGTCTCAAAGGAAAATTCCACTCGTCCCTAACAAGATCTCATTTTTGGCTTTCCGTAAAAAGTGAGTACCGAGTGCTGAGTGAAAAGGCCATCAAAATTTTAATTCCATTCGCAACTACGTATATGTGTGAAAAGACATTTTCATCAGTTACGGCGATTAAAAACAAGTACCGCTGTCGGCTAGAAATACAAACTGCTCTCCGTGTTGCAGTAACGTCATTGGAGACAAGAATCCAACAGCTTATTTCAAACAAGAAGCAACAAATGTCACACTGATTATTTTGCTATAATTAATCCTTTATACACCTCTATGTCAAGGTGCACTCAATATTTGATAATTGTTAATATTAATTGTTTCTGTTAATTCTTTTTTTAATAAAATGAAATTTAAAATATTTTTTTGCATTTTTTATAATGAATATATCTGTGTTTATTTATTATACTTTTTTTATCATTATAAGGCCATTATATTAACATTAATGATATCCATTTCTTTGCAAATAACTTGGAGTGCAAAAACAAGTGTAAGTACCATTTCATATTTAGAATGTTACTTTTATGGAAAAAAATCATGGTAGTGGTCCGCGGGATTCAAAATTTTGAGTTTAGTGGTCCGTGAGATCCAAAAGGTTGGCGACCACGGCTCTAGATCACTGAAGCCAGAAGAGTATATGTGATTCTCTTTTAGTGCAGTCAATTTACCAGCACTACAGCTAACAATGGGTGCTATACTTTTAGCTTTCAGGTGTGTGTGGATGACATCTTAGTCTTAAATACAGACTTGGCATTCTATACCTGAGGTACCTGAGGACGTTGCCAAACTTCCAGAGGGTACTTCAGCCAAAAAAGGTTAAGAGCCACTGTGCTAAGTAAAACACCTATACAGTACATAATTTAAAAAAGCAGTAGTAACAATCATTCAAAAAGTTTGCAGCAATCGTTCTGGTAGACATCATGCAAATTTTGTCCTGCAAGTTTATTTTCTAAAAATGCATATACAGTCTTGGCTGTCAGCACAAAGCAAATAATACAGCCCAGGACTGATTTCCTCCTTCATATTAGAGAATACAATTTTACTAATATAATGATTAATAAAAAAATATCAATAAAGATTAACAAAATAAATGTTAATCAAAATAACAAAATTTCTTCTAATTTTAATTTTGCTGAACTTAAACTTAATAAAGAAAATGCTGATAATGCACAGTCAACTTTCTTGATCTGAATATTACACTTAGCAAATGATGCAGTTCCTCATCTAATAAACATATATGATAAAAGAAATTATTTTAATTTTGAGGTCATTTACCTCACAAATTTGTAATCGAATATTTCTAATAAAATACACTGAAATACTATTTGTATTCAAGCAAGCAGATTAGCCAACACATACAGTAATCATATCCTTTTCAGCAAAGCAATACAAGTTTTTTATAACAAGCGTTTAAATAAAAATATACCCCCCTTTTTCATCAAATACTGTTTCACTATATAATTTCTTTTACAATTAAAAAGAAATTCAATTTTGATTTACTCAGCATGTGTCCGTGTACAGTTGTATATTATTTGGTGGGATTTCCACTACTTAGTAAGTAATCACTGTTCATGATTTCCATTTAAGTTTGTTTTTCGGAATGAGATCCATGCTGCTTTACTTACTAAGTTTTTTCACCTGTTTAGTTTGAATTCTTCTTTTCAACCTTATGGAATTTTGTACAATTTACTCTTTTGCCTTATACTTTTTCATGTGTTTGGTATTGGCCTTTTGTTCCTGGATTTATTAAGTTAAGTTTCTTCTCTTAAAAAACCATTCGGTTTGTCACTTTGTTACTCTGACACCTGTCTCAGATCTACTGTTCATCTGGTAGCCATTTTTATGAATGGTTTTTTTCTTTACAAAACCCTGCTTCATTTAACCTGGGCTTTTATGTTGTGAAATAAATAGGCTAAAATTCATCACCTTTGGAGTTTTTTGCCATTGAGTAGCTATTGGACTCTGGCTGTTCTTGATTCCCTGAATTTTCCAAGTTTTTATTTTCCTTGCTGGATGCACTGTTAATCTCTTCAATGGATTCACTCAAACTTTGATGAAGCCAAAAAGTGCATTCTTCAATCTACAACTGCAAGTTAATTTGGAAATTTGAGCCATGATTAATTAGAACCTGTTCTCTGATCATCTAAAATTTCACTGGATAGTCATCTCCTGTAGATCTGAATTATACTTGTTTTTGTTTGACTTGTTTCTTCACAAATATTTATTCTTTCAGCCTTATGCTATATGCTAAGTCTATCCTACAGATGTAGGGTAGATGTGCGGAAATTTGCCTTTAGCCAGCGAGTGGTTGGTTGGTGGAACAGACTTCCATCCCTTGTCGTGGAAGTTGATAGCCTAAATAAGTTTAAGGCTCAGCTGGACAGGTATTTTGAACGAACAGAGGGGTAAAGTGGAAGTGGTTTTTTTTTTTTTTTTTTGGCTGATGCTGCATAAGCTTGCTTTCTTGCATCAAATGCCTCTACTAATGCTAATGCTAATATACTTTTTTTTTTTTGTATCCAGTTTCGACGATATAGGTCATCCCTATTTGCACTTTTACAGCTATATAACATGGTGACCTGTTATTGTTTCCCTTTTGCATCTAGGTTGTGTGGGTCTCTCCTCCACTTGGCTTAATGACTCCATGTAAAGCTTTCTTCTAATTTTAATTTTGCTTTCGGTTTGCCTTTCTTCTCTACAAGCCTATGGTATTAACACCCATTTTTACTAACGCTTACAAATAGCAGAACCCTTTCTTTAAGGTTGGGCCTTACACACCCAGTAAGTTCAGTAATTTTATTGCCCTCTTCACTTTCTTTTTCTCTATCTTTTTCCCATTCGTAAAACTATTAGTGTAATACGAAGGTCATACAAACACTCCGACTATCCTTCTTCCTATCACTACTTGCACCTTCGTTTAACTACTTTTTCTCCCCTTCCCCATCCTCAAGAATTTTTACCCTGCCTTATACCATTTGCTTGGTTACACTTTTTTAATCAAATTACTGTTTTTTCCCTTACCACATGGTACACACCTTTGTATATTTGTATTATATTTAACTTTATTAACTTAATTTTTTAAACTACGTATCACCGCATGGTACACACCTTTGTATATTTGTATTATTTTACTTTCTTTTACTTTATTTACTTAATTAGTTACACTGTGTAGGGACTACCTTGCCTGATAGTATTAAGATATGGGGCCGAATATTTGCTTTTTCCCTTTTCTTGTACTATAGATAAGTTTGGAAATGCAGTGCCTGATACATGGTCAGGAGTAGTCTCCTGATGAAATGGCTGGCCATGTATAATTTTTTCTTTTACTGTACTCAGATTGTGTATATTTGCCATCCCTATATTCAACCTTCTTTCCAAAAATTGAATACAGTGATAGCTCTTTATTTATTTGGTAATTTGTAATTTTTCGTATATTGTTTTCTTCCATAGTCCCATTTCATTATTGCACTAGGTTTTTAAATTTCTTTCACTTTTTTCACTACTACTTTACTTCCTTTTTCTACTTTCCTTTAAACCTCTTTTAGTTCAGGCACTTTGTGTACTTCTCTTTTCCATCTTTTCAGACTCTATACTTATGCTACAAACTACACTTTTTATATATATATATATAAAGGTAAAGTGCAGCCATTATCAACCCACTGCAGGATGGAAGCCTCCTCAACAATTCATGCTGAGGGAAATGGACCTTAATCTGCCATGCTGGTCCAGTGCAGGTTGGCAGATCGACCGTATTCAGCAGTCAGGGGCTTGAACCCCGGTCTACTCAAGGAGCGTATGCTACTACACCCCCGCTCCTGACCACTCGGCTACGAAGGCATATTTTTTTTTCTTCTTCTTTTCTTTCACTCACTCATTCATCTTTTTCCCACACACTGGGGGGGGACGGATGCAATGGTGTATAATGTAATTCTAAATACTAATGCACAATAGTTAAGCTAAATAAGCAAGAATATAAAAGATTAAAACTAGGGTTAGCGTGTACTTAACTGTAAAATTTATGGTTTGTGTTCTTTTTCTCACACACTTACACTCTCATTCATTCTTCTGGCTTTCAATTCATTTATTTGACACATGCTTTCTGCAATGCACTCTCTGGGCACCTCAACTTACTGTTATTCTTTAGCTGTGGTGCATGCCTAGCCGCAAGTTTTTTTTTTTTTGCAGGCCAGGGGAGAATGCAGTGATAGTGTTCGTGTCGTTAGTAAATGTTTGTTAGTACAGTAATACCCCGAAGTTACGCGATAGGTGGGTCCGACGAAAATCGCGTAAGTCGGGGTACAACTTTGCATATAAATACATATAAATTTTACTTAATTGGGACCAAGGACTAACAAAAACACTAGTTTAGAAGAAAAATATTAATAAAATTGCAGTTCTTTATACATATTAATACAAAATATGTATTAAAAAAACAAATGACTTACGTTAAAAAGTTATTTCGATGTCGATGGCTTCATAAAATCTAACAAATTCGTCTGACAACACAGCGCCTTCTTTTTTTCACGCAGAATTTCTTCGTAGCAAGCTAATAATTTTTTTATTCCTTGCTTTGTAGCTATAACGCGTTCTTTGTTGGAGTCTATGTTTTCTAAAATTTTTAAGCCCTTTACAATTGAGCCCTTTTCAATTTTCAACCTGTCAAGTTTGCAATTGTCATGTGCTTTTCACCGTTGCTTCATTTAGGCCTGTAGCACGTGCAATATCACATGGTCTTTCATTTCGCTCAAAGCGTTTCACAATTTCATATTTTTTCTCTATCGACAGAGGCGGACTGGCCATAAGCCTTACCGGGGAAACCCCGGTGGGCCGGTGTGATTTTGGCCATAAACCATAGTATGAGGCCACTATAAATTTTCCCAGGTAAGAATTTTTGACCCAGTCCGCCTCTGTTTATCGATAATTGCTTTTCTTTTTCTCTCTGAATCTGCAGTGTCTTCACCAGGACGCTTCCTTTTCACACCTTTTAATTAAGTATTTTACTCATTTTTAGGGAATAAAGCACAATTACAAAACGAGGAGGCACGCTTGATACGCATAAACAAAGCTGCGCGCATGTAGCAACTGAATAAACAACACCATAAAGGCACTATTAACATACACTATTAACACCTCACATTTCTAGGGGTTACTACCATAAAACAATAAAAATCCAGTTGCGTTTCTGCTAGTGAAATCTGTTATAAACTAGTAGTAAACTCGATCTAATTGCATTTGCGATTATACCGATAGCTGGAATTGTGTTGGTTTTTATGTTATTATGGTGAAATGTGTTTCCCCTTCACTGATATAAAAAACATAAAAGCAGCAAAGTTGAATTTTGTTCATCTTTCGCTCTCATTCTCCGCCGTCGCACCGTATATCGATAACATATGAAAAACGACCTTGAAGATAGTGGGCGGCAGCGTTGCCAAACGAAAAAATCAAGAACCGCGTAACTCCGAGTTCGCGTAAGTCGGGGTATTACTGTATATATAAAGTAATGTAAGTTATTATTAACTTTGAATTCTTTCGGCCAATTATATTTGCTCTTCCACTCATTCCCATTCACCATAACACTTAGTCACTCTCTCATTCCTTCATGCTATGCTGGGTCACTCTTTCTTTCACCAAAACTGACATTTATTTCCTTTTACCATAATTCCTATTTCACTAGTGGCCAGTCTATTCATTCTGTCTTTCATTCTCATTCATTCTACACTGCATCCTCTTGCTAATAGCTTACAGATATTTTTCGGTTTATTTGCTTCTCTGGCTGCCTGTACATTCCCCCCTCCCCCACACATCGTTACTTATTTGGTGTGGTGCCCCAGGTTCCCACACATGGCAGGGTAGTCCTAGGGGATACCCAGGTCAATCTGGTTTTGTCATGTCAGGATGCAGAATACTGCTATCCTGACAGTTTTAAGTTGTTGTCTAGGCGTGGTGGGAAACGTGGACAATTTTAACTATTATTGTTTAATTGCTAGGGAGCTGAATTGCCATCCTTTGGATAGTTCTGCCCATTTTGAATACTTGTTGTGTGAAGGTTGTAAAGGCTTCATAATTATCCTCTTCTTTGATGAACAGATGTTCTTCTCCCCTGGAAAGGGAGCCAATCTGTGGTATTAGCTGTGTTCTGGGGATGTCATAAATTATATAGTCATATAGAATGTGTGCCCAGTCTTCACTCTTGCCACAGGTGCAGTTTAGGTCATCAGTCAGCCCTAAGGAGGTTAGTCAATATACAAGTCCAGGGGCATACCACTTAGGTGGCTTTGGGCTAATCATTGCCACCCATTGCAGAAACCTTTTGGTAACCAGACCTCTACTTTTCTGCTCCCACTTTGTTTGCCATAGCTCATGGAGCTTTGTGGCTATTCTTTTTCTTTCAGCATTGAAGGTGTTGGCTGTATCCAGAAATTCTGAGGGTATGCCCTTTTTAGGTCTATAATATAAGCCTCTTTTGGCTACTTCCAGGTAAAGTGGGAGAGCTCCGGCCAGCAACTGTAGTGCAGGTGTCATGGACTGTGGGACACTAGAAAGACTTATTATAATGAATGCACGAGATATAAACGGCTTTATTCCAAACTCTATGCTTACATATAAAGCCAAAAGCACAACTGGTGACTACCACAGTCAAATGAATCAACATAATTGTGAAACCTGGCTAAAGCCACAAATACTGCCAAATATTCAAGCAGGTTCTGTTAGAGTTTTTAATAATGCATCATATCATAGCATTCAACAAGACAAGCCTCCAAAACACTTCGTCACAGAAGCAAGACTTTATAGAGTAATTGATGAGGCACAATATATCGTTTCAACATAGTATGTGTAAAGGTGAATTATTAGAAATTATTAGCCCTTTAAACATTCAAAAAACACACACAGTGGATAGAATACTCCATGAGCACAGACACACTGCCTTAAGATTACTATCATACCATTGTGATTTAAACCCTACTGAATTAATATGGGCTCAAAATTTTTTTATTCAAAATGGAATACACAAAACAAGGAATAACAAGCATAAATCAAGAAAGGTGGAAAAAGTTTCTGTAAACACATTTTCTAGATAAAGCAGAAGTATTGGAAAACTGACTGTATTAATGAAGAATTTACTGAGTCTTTAGTGTTTGCTAACACATGACAGTGATATAGTTATGGAAGAATGTTATGCGGTTGTTTTTCATGAAGATTAATTACTATATTACTATATTAATTTCACATGGTATAAGAGTGGTTACTAAATATAGTAATTAATCTTCATGAAAGTGACAGCAAACCTGAAGCATTAATGGAAACAGGTCTCAAGAGGATGGTTGTTATTAATATTTATTAAATATTAAAATGTTAACATTTCTGAATACTATGATTGTATTTTTCAGTAATCCAGTGTTACAATATAGCTATAAAAAGAAATAATTACTAAACATGTTATTCAATTGACAGCTTCATGCTCTCTTTACTTCCTGACCTCTATTTCTGAGAACACAAGTACCTACTTAGCTACACACTCAAATTTGCACAAAATCTGAAATTATATATTCTGCTTCCTGCAGAGCAGGATCTATCTTGAGAAAAATGTTTCTCAACTTTACTATATGAAAACCTTTCAAAAACAACTAGGATATGATTTTAGATATTTACAGAACTACTGGAAGAAGAAAAACAAGTAACTTTTAATTATAAAAAAGCAGTGGTGACTGTCCAGTACTAGATCATTTCAAATAATTAATACTGGCATACTCTGCTTAGCACTTTTAAATGGAGCTGTAAAAACAGGTGTTAAGTAAGGGAGAGAGATTTATCCGTAGGAAATAATGACAATAATTTTCAATGGTTGGTGTGACCAGTATTTCTAGTTGACTTTAAGGGACCATTTTTCTATATAACAATTTTAAATATAGCAAAAACATTTAAATCTTTAAATATAAAGTATGCAACAAAACATACCTTAAAATTACAGAACCTTATATGTATACTGTGATTACATTATTTACAATAATAGCTTGCAATACTGTTATTTTTCAGATTTCTCAAAACCACTAAATATAGCAATCTTCCAAATTCAGTAATTTTAGAACATCCAATTTAGTTTCAAAGACAATTCTTTCAGATAGCTTTTCATCTTCTTCACATTATTAGCACTAGTTGACTCATTAATGATCTTGAGACCATTTTGAAAAAAAAAAAAAAAAAAAACAGAAGTTGAAACTACCTATACGGTAAACTAAAATCACTCTCTCGTGGACACTAAAATGCACATGAACAATATGAAAACCAGAACTATCTGGAAATCAAAACTAAACTGAAAATAGCAATGCTGTGCAGCTTAAAGCAACTCCCTCTATAGGCAAGCTCCCTGTCAGGAAATTAGTTTCCTAAAGAAAAGCATCCTTAGTTTTTTATATAAAGTTCATTTTTCATTTTTATAAACAACACTTCAATAAATCTCAGTAAACTAAAACTCCAAAAGAAACTTTCTTTTCCATATCACTGCCGGGTGGGAGGATGTATAAAGAGTATAATTTTGTAATATGCAAAAAATGGTGTGCATGACTACAGCATTTCACAGCAGTGGACAGAGGAAACTTGTGCCGATACAAACAGCCACAGAAAGTCACAAAAATGTAACTTACTCACGGGCACAAAAAATAACTTTTGGGACAATAAACAGGCAACTTTCAAAGGTGCTCCTTGTTATAAATTGGAAATTCTTTGCAGATTTGCAGTTGGCTGGTAATTCATCCATTTTCTCATTAATTACATATAAGTTAAAAGCTGATTTTTAAGAGTGAAATCAAAGGACAAACCTTTCAAGGCATGCACTGTGAATTACAGTTGACTGGAAAATGAGAGTAAAGAGCATTAAAAGTTTTTTTGATGGTGCTTATCAGGCATCCAAACACCTACCAATGTTAACTCCTCCCACAGGATCTAGAGTGAACAATGTATGTTATTCTGGGCAGAAGAGAAAGAACAACCCTGGTGGAAGGAATCAAAATATACAGTGCTTTAGCAAACAAGCACCAAGCAAATCATGCTATAGTGGTGGACGATTATACATCATTTTTTCGCACCTGGGTAAAAAAGGAAATGCTAAAATAGGGGAGTTAAATCAGTATTTTTAATTCCAGTTTGCTACTGAAGTTTATCTTTCTGCCACTACCATAATATGATAATCTCTGTTACCTCTGATTTTCTAATCTTGGCTACAACTTTTAAATGTAATAAGAATGAAACTTAAATTGGGCAATCTGTGATGCCCACTTACACAAATACCGGTATTCCGTGCAATAATTAGCATTAGCAGAGGCATTTGATGCAAGAAAGCAAGCTTATGCAGCATCAGCCAAAAAAAAAAAAAAAAGCCCACTTCCACTTCACCCCTCTGTTTGTTCAAAATACCTGTCCAGCTGAGCCTTAAACTTATTTAGGCTATCAACCTCCACCACAAGGGATGGAAGTCTGTTCCACCAACCAACCACCCGCTGGCTAAAGACAAATTTCCGCACGTCTATCCTACATCTGTCTTTCCTCAATTTGAATTTATGCCCTCTCAGGTGATTATTCTGAGCTAGAGGAAGAATCCCATCAGCATTGAGCATGCTTAAACCATTCAAGGCTTTATACACCTCTATCAGATCACCTCGCTGGTGCCTAGTCTCCAGACACTGTAATTTGCAAAACTTAAGCCTTTCTTTGTAAGAGCACCCCTTTGTTCCATTCACTAATCTTGTTGCCCTTCTCTGTACTCGTTCCAGCAGCTCTACATCCTTCTTGAAATGAGGCCTCCAGACCTGTATACAGTACTCTAGGTGTGGCCTGACCATCGCCTTATACAATGGAATAATCACCTCCTTATCCCTGCTGGAAAAATTCCTGTATATCATTGACAATACTCCATGAGCTACTCTTGCAGCCCGTCTGCACTGCTCACAGAACTTCATATCTGCCTGAACAACCACCCCCAAGTCCCTTTCATTCTCTACCACTGTCAGCGTTGTACCACAGAGTTGATACGTTGCTCTGGGGTTGCTGTTTCCCATGTGTAGTACTTTACATTTGTCAATGTTAAACTTCATTTGCCACCTCTCAGCCCATCTGCTCAACCTTTCCAGATCCTGTTGCAGCAGCATAGTGTCAGTAGTGTCCTTGACAACCCTGCCAACCTTTGTATCGTCTGCAAACTTGGACATTAATCCCGATATACCATCATCAATATCATTAATAAATACAGAAAACAATAATGGACCCAACACTGAGCCCTGAGGGACTCCACTAATAACATCAGTCCACGATGAGCAGTGTCCATTGATTACCACTCTCTGTCTTCTCCCCCTCAACCACCCCTTTATCCATAGCAGCAATTTGCCTCCAATGTCACACTGCTCCAATTTGTGTAGCAGTCTTCCATGTGCAACAGTATCAAAAGCCTTTCTAAGATCCAAGTATATAGTATCAAAGTTATTCCCTGCATCCAGTTCTTTTGTGACTGCATCATAGTATCCAATCAAGTTGGTCAGGCAAGACTTCCCCTTAACAAAACCATGCTGTGTCTGAGCTATAACTGAAGTCTTGTCTAAATGATCCTGCAGTGCGTCTTTAACCAGTGCCTCCATTAATTTTCCTGGAACAGAAGTTAAGCTCACAGGTCTATAATTACTTGTGTCAGCCTTTGATCCTCCTTTGTGAATTGGGGTCACATTTGCACATTTCCAGTCTATGGGTACCTCCCCTGAGTCCAAGGAAGCTCTCATAATTATGGCTAAGGGTTTGCTTACTTCCTTTGCTGCCTCCTTTAATATAACTGGATAGATCCCATCCACCCCGGGTGCCTTTCTTGTGTTTATCTTCAACAGTTTCTCCTCCACTTTACTCCCAGTTATTTCAAGATTCTGTAACTTACTGCTAGAGTTGAATACACCTCTGGCATTCCCCTCGCTGAATAACTCCTCATGTGTGAATGTCGATGCAAAATATTCATTTAGTTTGTTAGCCACCTGAGCAGGATCATCAACACTTGACCCATCAATATCAAGTGGACCAATCTGATTCATCCCTTTCCTTCTAGAGTTTACATAAGTAAAGAACTCTTTGCTGTTTTTCTTTGCATCCCTTGCCAAGGATTTCTCGTAATCTGCCTTGGCCTGCCTAACCTCCTTTGTAACTTGGTTGCATATCAACTTGTATCTATCATAGGCTTCTGTGTCATGTGTTAATTTGTAAGTATCCCATGCATTTTTCTTCTCTGCCATATGCCTCATTAGTTCATCTGACATCCATTTTGGCCTAAACCTTGAACAATATTTCTTAGTTGGTATGTAAAGCCTAGTAGCTTCCAAGATAAGTTCTTTGAATGCTTCCCATTTTGAATTTGCTGTTGGTAACATCATCAGTTGGTCCCACTGTATAGAATTTAAATACTGTCTCAGTCCATCGTAGTCGCCTTTACGGAAGCAATAACCCTCCCCTTTACCCCTAATGGTAGTTACCTCTTTGAGTAAATCCCACTTCAGCACACTGTGATCACTGCCACCTAGTGGTTCATTTATCTGCAGATTCTTAATGCATGAAGAATCACTGCTGATAATCAAATCAAGAGTATTACTCCCTCTAGTTGCCTCCCGAACATGCTGATGTAGAAAACAATCATCCAATAAATCCACAAAAGCCCTGCTAGTGTGTGAGTATCCAGCCCCCAAATTCCAGTCAATATCTGGGAAATTAAAATCTCCCATTATAAGACACTCTGATTTACTGGCCCACTCTATTTCCCTGTACAGTTCCTTATTATACTCATCAGAGTCATTAGGCCTATAGCACACTCCTACTCTCAATTTTGATCTCCCAATGTTTATGTCACACCAAACTGACTCAACACTGCACTGTCCAGCGATGTCGACTGGCTTCACTTCCTTGGTTTTTATGTGTTTCTTAACTAATAGCATAACACCTCCCCCCTTCCTATCCTGTCTATCCTTTCTGTAGACGTTGTACTCCCCAAATTGCAGTTCCGCATCCCTTATATCTGTGTGACACCACGTCTCTGATATCCCAACAATATCTGCCTTCGATGTTTTGAGCAATACCTCAAATTCATCAAATTTATTTACTAAACTCCTAGCATTGGTGTACACGCAAGTATACCTGCACCTGTTTCTATTCTTAGCTACCCTAACACAACCCATGTGTTTACTTGTACCACAATGGCTCCCAGCAGTCTCTGAAATACCATGCATCTTGTTTTTCAGGCTTCTGCTCATTCTAATAGAAGCAGTGCAAGAATCTCTTTCACCTCTGCCAGTGGCTACTGTCAATCTATTGGTCTTTGTCTCCCCCCAAGCTAGCAGTTTTCCGACCCACCTAACACTGCCTCGATAGCATCAGCAAATATTCTTGCACCCTTTCTATTTAAGTGTATCCCATCCCTGTAGAAGCAATCTCTCCTGTTAACAAGTACAGTCCAGGCTGAAAAAAATTCTACCCCTTGAGCCTTGCACAATCTTTCCAGGGCCGAAAATAATGATGCATTAAGTAACACTCAAATTTGCTGTGAAGTTACACACAACTGACAGAAGAGTGGAGACTAAGGTCGCAACATTCTGCATGTTACAAGCAGAAATAATATAGCAATGCATATCACATTACCACATACACAATGCTTTGTGTAAATACATTCTATTTTTGAACATATTGTTATGAATATGCAATCAACACCTTTATTTTATAGTTACCTAAAATACAACAACATACACTTCATTGATTTTGGCTAACCATGATAGTATATTCAGTTTGTGAAGTCTTGAAATGAATACTAGACCAATTAAAGAAGAATATTTACTTACTTCTGATTCCACTATCAGAGACTAGAATAAGTTCGTACTTGGCTGCTTCGTAGCCTGGTTGCATATTATTGATCTTTGGATTGACACCCACTTTTTTTCCTCCTACATTACATACATTTTATCTTTATTATTAAGCAAAAAATACAAAGGACTGCTGACTGCAGATGCATGCACACATATATATAATGCATTAATATCAACATTATCATAACCTAATTACGATTAAAAATTCTATAATGACACAGGAGTAAATGAGCAGTCCTGATAAAATAGGGGGAAAAAAATAGTGGTCATACTAATAAAACCATATAGCATGTGAAATACGAATATTACAAAGTAAGTTTAGGGAGTTCAAAGGTAGCACAGAGAAAAAGGTAACTTAAGTAATATCATAAAAAGTTCTCTGATGACGATTCTTCCAACATTCTAACTGTAGTATCCTTTTGGAACAATAGCTTTATAACTACTCCTGTGTGGAACAGTGGGCAGATGATTTATACTTTATTTCAATCATTTGAGTTTATGACATCAGATTTTTCAAAATTTCATAACATTAGATACCGTTAGCTAAAAAGGAGAAGAGAATGTCTCAGTAAACCTTGCGTACTTTCACAAGTTCAATCCAAATATTCATTCTGATTTAAATGCAGTGTAATGTAAAATATACAATCACAGAAGCCTTTTCTGTTGTCCACATCACCAGTAGAGACTGCACCACAACACAATGGTGTAATTCATCCCAACACAATGCAACTGACTGTGATATCAATGCTATGATGAGTGCAGGTTGTCACTGGTACACAAGAGTTGAGCAATCTTGCATTGGAGCAGCAAAGTTCCTAATAATCTGACCAATACAGTATATGCATCATATTTGGAAAATTCCCGAGCACCTGCTGCATAAATAAGGTAATGCAGGTAAATTTGGCAAAGAGGCTGTTCTTTGGCAGATGTTTGTTAAATTTGTTGTAAATTCAGGACACTATTTTTGTGATAATTTGGAGATTTTCTGCTCAACAGGTTTGCTGCCATCTATATTTGAGCAAATGTATCCAATGAGAAGTAAGTTTCGGAAAGATAAATAACAGCTGAGTAACTCCTCAGCTGTTATTCATCTTGTTTTTAGCTGTTACTTCTCAGCTGTTATTTATTTTCAGGCAGGTATTAAACCTGCCTAAAAATAAATTACAGCTGAAAAGTAAAATTCTGGAATTTATAGAACACTTATTTTTAGGCTGAGCTCTAAATCAAAACAAACTTCAATTTTACCAAAATTTTATTCCAAGGCTACTGTGTGGGGGAGACTTTAAAACTTGCTAAACAGACATTTTATTTTTCTTGAAGTTTTTTTTTTTTCTTTAAAATCAATAGTTGAATTATTACTTGCATTTATCTGATAAAGTAAGTTAAACTGTTTCTTATTTGGCCTGGGTAATTGCTTAAAAATGAGAGTTGAAGCATGAAAAATTCTGATGCTTTTCATCAGTATTTATTGCATTGATTTAAAAAAACTAATTACCACACTAAACTAATGTATGTAAGCACAATAATAATACTATGCTAATACCTGGTTGTGTAGTAGTAGTATCATTAATAATAATACTACTAGTATTAATAGTAGTAGTATTAATAATAGTAGAAGTATTTTTATTAAGTCCATAAACTATTAATTCATAACAATATGAATGTGATTTCATAACATAACTGTATAACAAAATTTTACAAAATTTTAAAGCATAGTATATACTGCTGTCACACAACCAGGGATTAGCATAGTATTATTATTGTGCTTACATACATTAGTTTAGTGTGGTATTTTTATTTAAATTTAAAATCATGGTTCAGGTTAGAGCAGCAAAGCAAAGAACTCAAAGCATTTGCATCTTTAAGCATCTTTATCCTCGGAGGTGCTGCAGTGGGATCACACCCTGTCTATTAGAGCCTTGACCACACTGGTTTTGGGAAGGAGGGAGGATCAGGTACTTAATGTACTTAATAGTTGCTCCCCCTTTATCAAATTTACTTCGGAGGTGGAAGCAGAGGGAACCTTGCCATTCCTTGACATGCTGGTTATTAGGGAAGATGGCAGGCTTAAGTCCAAGGTATTTAGAAAGCCGATGTGCCGGGGTCAATATACCCATCATACCTCGGCACAGGCCAGCCAACACAAAAACAGTGTGGTCAAGGCTATAATAGACAGGGTATGGTCCCACTGCAGCACATCCGAGGATAAAGATAATGAAATTGTTCGGGTCACAGCAGACCTCAAGAAGTGCGGCTACCCCAGAGGGTGTTGGACAGAGCCATTAGAGGAGTACAGTCCACCCATAATGAGCAGTTTGCCCCTGTGAGCACTACATTCCCTACTATCCGGGCCTTTCAGACCAAATTGCACGTATAATTTGGGGGTGTCAGATATGCTGTGTGCAACCCCCAGGTTGGAGGTTGCAGACAGCGATATCTCGAGTTAAAGACCCCATATCCAAAGAAGCCAGCAGTGGGGTGGTGTGCGAAATTAAATGCCTGGATTGTGGGTTGTGTTATGTGGGTGAGACGGGGCGGCGATTGAAAGACCGGCTGGGGAAGCATGTAAACGCAATAAAGTCCGCAAATTATGGGAAGTCTGCTGTGGCAGAACATTTCTGGGAGAAACAACATCAAATTTTCCCGGAGGATGCTGTCATCACAGATTATGCACAAGGGTTCTGGGAGCATAAATAGCTTGAGAGCTTACGTATTGGGGCAGCTAGCAATACTATTAATAGGGATAGGGGTGTACGTCTACACCCCCTCCTGGAAACCGTCATTCTTAGACGTGATGAATGGTTTCAGCTAGCGCACTCCCGAGCCATTTCTGATCCCGTTGCGCAAATAGAAAAAAAAAAAAAAAATTCCACCCGTGGAACCATGTGACGTGTGCCGTGGATCTGCTATTTAAGGATGTGCCGCACAGTAGACATATGCTGCTGAGGAAGGAGACTGCTGCCTCTGAAAGCTACAGCAAATTTTATCGCTTTTAATCTCTATTTTTAATATATTTTATCAGTGTTATTTATATTTATTGTAAATATATATTTATTTCATACTTATTTTAAATAAAGTGTTTTTAGTTACAGTATTCAATTTATTTATCTTCTGGCTGGTGTTAAGCTTAATCATCAACAGCCCTACTACTTGTCTAGCATTAGCAGAGGCATTTGATGCAAGAAAGCAAGCTTATGCAGCATCAGCCAAAAAAAAAAAAAAAAAAAAGCCCACTTCCACTTCACCCCTCTGTTCGTTCCAAATACCTGTCCAGCTGAGCCTTAAACTTATTTAGGCTATCGACCTCCACCACAAGGAATGGAAGTCTGTTCCACCAACCAACCACCAGCTGGCTAAAGGCAAATTTCCTCACGTCTATCCTACATCTGTCTTTCCTCAATTTGAATTTATGCCCTCTCAGGTGATTTTTCTGAGCTAGAGGAAGAATCCCATCAGCATTGAGCATGCTTAAACCATTCAAGGCTTTATACACCTCTATCAGATCACCTCGCTGGTGCCTAGTATCCAGACACTGTAATTTGCAAAACTTAAGCCTTTCTTCGTAAGAGCTCCCCTTTGTTCCATTCACTAATCTTGCTGCCCTTCTCTGTACTCGTTCCAGCAGCTCTACATCCTTCTTGAAATGAGGCCTCCAGACCTGTATACAGTACTCTAGGTGTGGCCTGACCATTGCCTTATACAATGGAATAATCACCTCCTTATCCCTGCTGGAAAAATTCCTGTATATCATTGACAATACTCCATGAGCTACTCTTGCAGCCCGTCTGCACTGCTCAGAGAACTTCATATCTGCCTGCACAACCACCCCCAAGTCCCTTTCATTCTCTACTACTGTCAGTGTAGTACCACAGAGTTGATACGTTGCTCTGGGGTTGCTGTTTCCCATGTGTAGTACTTTACATTTGTCAATGTTAAACTTCATTTGCCACCTCTCAGCCCATCTGCTCAACCTTTCCAGATCCTGTTGCAGCAGCATAGTGTCAGTAGTGTCCTTGACAACCCTGCCAACCTTTGTATCGTCTGCAAACTTGGACATTAAGCTTGATATACCATCATCAATATCATTTATAAATACAGAAAACAATAATGGACCCAACACTGAGCCCTGAGGGACTCCACTAATAACATTAGTCCACGATGAGCAGTGTCCATTGATTACCACTCTCTGTCTTCTCCCCCTCAACCACCCCTTTATCCATAGCAGCAATTTGCCTCCAATGTCACACTGCTCCAATTTGTGTAGCAGTCTTCCATGTGCAACAGTATCAAAAGCCTTTCTAAGATCCAAGTATATAATATCAAAGCTATTCCCTGCATCCAGTTCTTTTGTGACTGCGTCATAGTATCCAATCAAATTGGTCAGGCAAGACTTCCCCTTAACAAAGCCATGCTGTGTCCGAGCTATAACTGAAGTCTTGTCTAAATGATCCTGCAGTGCTTCTTTAACCAGTGCCTCCATTAATTTTCCTGGAACAGAAGTTAAGCTCACAGGTCTATAATTACTTGTGTCAGCCTTTGATCCTACTTTGTGAATTGGGGTCACATTTGCACATTTCCAGTCTATGGGTACCTCCCCTGAGTCCAAGGAAGCTCTCATAATTATGGCTAAGGGTTTGCTTACTTC
This sequence comes from Mastigoproctus giganteus, assembly GCF_048544385.1. Classification (NCBI taxonomy): domain Eukaryota; kingdom Metazoa; phylum Arthropoda; class Arachnida; order Uropygi; family Thelyphonidae; genus Mastigoproctus; species Mastigoproctus giganteus. The sequence goes on along the minus strand of NC_143578.1, from coordinate 134,605,913 downwards.
CTTTGCTGCCTCCTTTAATATAACTGGATAGATCCCATCCACCCCGGGTGCCTTTCTTGTGTTTATCTTCAACAGTTTCTCCTCCACTTTACTCCCAGTTATTTCAAGATTCTGTAGCTTACTGCTAGAGATGAATACACCTCTGGCATTCCCCTCGCTGAATAACTCCTCATGTGTGAATGTCGATGCAAAATATTCATTTAGTTTGTTAGCTACCTGAGCAGGATCATCAACAGTTGACCCATCAATATCAAGTGGACCAATCTGATTCATCCCCTTCCTTCTAGAGTTTACATAAGTAAAGAACTCTTTGCTGTTTTTCTTTGCATCCCTTGCCAAGGATTTCTCGTAATCTGCCTTCACCTGCCTAACCTTCTTAGTAACTTGGTTGCATATCAACTTGTATCTGTCATAGGCTTCTGTGTCATGTGTTAATTTGTAAGTATCCCATGCATTTTTCTTCTCTGCCATATGCCTCATTAGTTCATCTGACATCCATTTAGGCCTAAACTTTGAACAATATTTCTTAGTTGGTATGTAAAGCCTGGTACCTTCCAAGATAAGTTCTTTGAATGCTTCCCATTTTGAATTTGCTGTTGGTAACATCATCAGTTGGTCCCACTGTATAGAATTTAAATACTGTCTCAGTCCATCGTAGTCGCCTTTACGGAAGCAATAACACTTCCCTTTACCCCTAATGGTAGTTACCTCTTTGAGTAAATCCCACTTCAGCACACTGTGATCACTGCCACCTAGTGGTTCATTTATCTGCAGATTCTTAATGCATGAAGAATCACTGCTGATAATCAAATCAAGAATATTACTCCCTCTATTTGGCTCCTGAACATGCTGATGTAGAAAACAATCATCCAATAAGTCCACAAAAGCCCTGCTAGTGTGTGAGTGACCAGCCCCCAAATTCCAGTCAATATCTGGGAAATTAAAATCTCCCATTATAAGACACTCTGATTTACTGGTCCACTCTATTTCCCTGTACAGTGTCTTATTATACCCATCAGAGTCATTAGGCCTATAGCACACTCCTACTCTCAATTTTGATCTCCCAATGCTTATGTCACACCAAACTGACTCAACACTGCACTGTCCAGCGATGTCAACCGGCTTCACTTTCTTGGTTTTTATGTGTTTCTTAACTAATAGCATAACCCCCCCTTCCTATCCTGTCTATCCTTTCTGTAGACGTTGTACTCCCCAAATTCCAGTTCTGCATCCCTTATATCTGTGTGACACCAGGTCTCTGATATCCCAACAATATCTGCCTTTGATGTTTTGAGCAATACCTCAAATTCATCAAATTTATTTACTAAACTCCTAGCATTGGTGTACACGCAAGTATACCTGCACCTGTTTCTATTCTTAGCTACCCTAACACAACCCATGTGTTTACTTGTACCTCTATTTATGCCTTCAATAATAATAGAGGCATTATCAACACTAAACGTCAAAAATCAGACAAATAAAAATTTGGAAATTATTTCTTTTTCCATACATATTGGATGGAAAACAAAGAAATAATAATTTCTAGATTTCTATTTGTCTGATTTTAATTAACTTTGGAATAGTCTGACATTTTTTTTAAAAGGTCCAAATATAAAATTTCATGAAAATTAATCTAGGTGGGAATCCCTCTGGTACATGGAGACATGGTGAAGACAACAGGTACATATTCGCACATATATATATATATACAAAGGGTACTAGGAAAGTTTTGCAATATGACGCAGCAATGAATTACAGGAAGCTGCTTGTTGCTGCATGTTGAGACATGTTCATATGTGCATAGTAGCCGCCGCGCCAAGTCGATGGGCTCAGTTATTCATTAGTAGTGACAGTAAAGTGCTTGTGATGGCATCGTGGTCACGAAACGAGATAAGGACAGTTTTGCGGTATAATTTCCTGCGTGGTTTAACCATAGACCAGTGCTTAGAAGAAATGACTCTTGCACTAGATGATGATTGTCCACATCGTACAACGATATTCAGGTGGTATAGAGAATTCCAAAGGGGAAATTTCACTCTGGAGGATTCTGAGAGGCCGGGAAGGCCACGAACGTCAGTTACGGAGGAAAACTTTACTGCTGTGAGGAAAATGCTTGACGAAAACAGCCGAGTGACCTACCAACAGATAGAGGATACTTTGGACCTAAATGCACCAGCAATTCGTTCGATTCTGCAAGATCATTTGCACGTGAAGAAACTTTGTTCTCTCTGGGTGCCGCATCAACTGACCGAAGAGCAGATGACACGACGTGTGACTTGGTGACGGGAGATGTTAAAAAAGTTTGATAAGGGACAATCTCGGTATGTGAACAACATCGTGACAGGTGACGAGACTTGGCTGTACTATTACGATCTGCCGACCAAGGCTCAAAACAAAGTTTGGGTCTTTGATGATGATGACACACCCGTAATTGTCAGAAAATCCCGATCTGTAAAGAAGAAAATGATAGCTGTATTTTTCAAATTGAGTGGAATTGTGGAACGTGTCGTTTTGGACACGCAGAAGACAGTCACAGCTAAGTGGTATACTGAACAATGCCTGCCTAAAGTCATTGGATCTATGAAGAACCTGCGGCCAAATTCAAGAATGGACACCTGGTACCTCCATCACGATAATGCTAAAGCTCACCGCGCCAAAGCCTGCACCGAATATTTGACCACGACAGGACTGAAACTTCTCGAGCACCCTCCTACAGTCCAGACCTTGCTCCCTGCGACTTTGCACTGTTCCCGCATGTGAAAATGAAGCTAAAAGGGAGGCGGTTTTCCAGTGATGAGGACCTTCTACGGGCTTGGGACAAGGAGTGTGCTTTACTCCCTAGTGAAACTTGGCAGAACTGGTTTAAAGATTGGTTTCGGAGGATGGAGAGGTGTATTGAATGTAGAGGAAATTACTTTGAAAAAATTAAATAAACAAAGCTGTATTGCAAAACTTTCCTAGTACCCTTTGTATATATATATTTACAGGGTACCTCAAAAATATTCGTACAAACGTTTAGGGGAGGTAGGTAACATCTAAAGGAATGTGAATCGCATAAGAACCCATAACCGGAAACGTCACGGGAAAGTAGTAGCAGAGGCACAAGAAGCAGAAATGACACAAGACAGTAATTAGTGGCCAACATTTATTTGACATAATATTAACAATGGAGTATGAGATGGATGCATTTCATGATGTTACAACAGATGCTCGAAAGTTCCACCATGAGACACGATGCATGCGTGACACCGACGCAGCATGGATTGGCGGACACGATCGAACACACCTGGAGTTTCTCTGACAGCAGCAGCAGTGCAGACGAGTCTCACCACGAGATCCATTTCCGTCTCCACAGGCGATTCATACACGATAGATTTGAGGGCCCTCCACAGAAAGTCTCTATAAATCAGTGTGAGCGTGGGGGCCAGGCAACAAGTCCACCACAGCCAATCCATCGACGCCCAAAACGCCTGTTCAAATGGTCACGAACACACCTTCCATAATGGGCAGGCGCCCTGTCATGTTGAAACCAAATGTTGCGTCTCATCGGAAAGATCATCGCTAAATATCGGAAAGATCCGATATTTAGCGGAGTTCATGCAGGTATGGGCCAACTAAGCAGTCACCAACCATACCTGCCCACACATTTATTGCGAAGCGATGTTGTGCCGCATGGGGGTGCACGCCATGTGGGCCCTCTGCTAATCTGTACACTAGGTGCATGTCTGCCGGCTCACAGTTTGTATATCGATGCATGCTCTTCATGTAGCGACTACTGCTTGATTGAGTAAACCAGAAATTTTCCCTCTTGCGAACTGATGAACAGCGCCGTGTACCAACTTACAGTGATGTTTCCGGTTATGGGTTCCTATGCGATTCACATTCCTTTAGATGTTGCCTACCTCCCCTAAACGTTTGTACCAATATTTTTGAGACACCCTGTGTATATATACACACAGTGGATTCCGGTTATTTGGCCACCGGTTAATCGGGGCAGCTGTTTATTTGGGACAAATCTTAAAGAACAGACCCTAATTGAGAAAATATCCAGGGCTTTCTTCACTTGACTGGGACGACGTGCTGTTTAATCGGGGCAGGAGACTGCAGCACTCGAGATTACCCTATGATTGTCTCTGACCAAATCACGTGATTCGGTGAATTTCTTGAGGTCACAACCATAAAACAATAAAAACAACTTGCAGTTTCCGGGCTTTTCTGTTAGTGCAATCTATCATAAATGGTAGTCAACTCAATCTTATTGCATTTATGATAATACCAATAGCTGAAATTCTGTGGGTTTTTACGTTAATATGGTGAAATGCGTTTCCCCTTCCATGAAATCTTCAATCACAAAAAAACGAATAAATTTTCAGAATCTTCCCTCATTCATATTTTTTAAGCGTCATAAACTTGTAACTCAGTATCTCACTTGCACATATCCTGTTAGTTGCAATTTGTACATGCCATGTTCTTTGTTATTGATTGCTTATCTTTTTTACTGTTTTAAATGATATGACAAAAAAAAAAAAAAAAAAAAAGTCAGTGAACAGAAATATTAATTAAGCTATATACGTAAGCGTAAATTTATTTATATATTTATTGCTAACCTGTGGAAAATATTCTTCCGATTTTCACATCATTTAATTTTGTTAATTGGTAAGGTAATAAAGTGTAATACTAATAAAATAAATGCAGAAGGCTTATATAATAAGTTACAGATTGGTAATACACTATAAAGATGGCAGTGAAATATCACCATATATTTATCCATAATAGAAGAAACTACGAAAGTAGTATAAATGGCATTGATTTAATTAAGGTTATTCCTTCATGAATTATCATGTATTGCACTACCTCAAATAAGTAACACTTCACCAATAGAAAAGACTAAACATGTGGTGATATTTCGCTGCTATATAGTGATATTTCACTTTATAGTGTATTACCAATTCATAACTTATTACACCTTGTGTGTTTATTTTATTAGTATTACTACTGTGCACACCAACTGGCATCACTATTAGTGTGGAATTATACTTCACAACTGGGTTGGCATGATTGTAACACTGGGGTACCTACCTGCCCACCTATGATAGGCCAAAAAGCCTTGAAACAGTGCCATCTGGGTGGTGGTATCGCCCGAGAATAAGTAAATAAATTTTCTGTTTATACTCCTGCACGACAACCAAGTCAGTAGAGTTTACAATAAATCGCCAATACAAATATTTATCGTATTTAGTAGTCACGGGTTTGAAGCCCAGTCCACTCAAGGAGCGCGTGCTATGCACTCTCGCTCCTGACTACTGGGCTACGTCAGGCCTACAGTCTTTTCCATTGGTGAAGTGTTACTTATTCGAGGTAGCGCAATACATGGTAACTTGTGAAGGAGTAGTCAAAATATGAGATACAATTAAATCAATTTCATTTATACTACTTTCGTAGTTTCTTCTATTATGGATAAATATATGGTGATATTTCACTGCTATCTTTATAGGGTAATAAAGTGTAAATTTGAACTTAATATATCTTTGCTTTTATAGCCTGTGGATAATATTCTTCCTATTTTTGCTTATTAGAATTTCTGTTTAATAAAATTAAAATTCAATTCACAAACGTGATCACAACGACCGGCACTTACTATATATTGTAAGTGAACATTATTTTATTATGAAGAGTCCATCATAACGTGATTTGATCATACAGGGAACCAATCGTAAAGCAGGAGTCCACTGTATTTTTAACTATTTACGTGAAACTTTGCATAATTGGGGCAGCCACTTAATCGGGCCAAAGTGCACTAGTCCCAATGTGTCCCAAATAACCGGAATCCACTGTATATATTAAAAATTGTTAAACAAAGTTAATTCCAATTACTATATTAATAATTTTAATTACTGTATTTTAATTACTGTATGATTAATTACTGTATTTTAATTACTGTTTTTTAATTTTAATTACTGTATGATTAGTCCAGTATATGACAGTATTGTTATTAATGATACAGTAGATACAAATCTGGCTATATAGTAATTAGGCACTGCTAAATTAAACATCTAAATTAAATGGAACATCTAATGCGTAATATTAGATAAGGAGAACAAAAATGTATATGCACCATATATATTTTATTCATTTTTTTTTAATATTGATTGATTCAATGCCCCTGATGAGCGTGGACAAATGTTAATGTCAATGAATAAAGGTATACTATTTGCTCATTTAATATTGCAGTATTCAGTATTTTTATTTTTTAGTTATCTTATTTTAATAATGTGCATAGGCTAAGCACAGAATCTAAATAGGTTGACAGCCGACTTATGTTGGTATGCAAACAGAAAACATAATTTTATATATATATATATGGGGTAAAAGAATTAAATCTGTTGAAAACTGTGAAGATGGAGGGGTAAATTGCACAAAATGCCAAAACTAATAGGAGAAGGATAGTTGAAATTGGAGATACTGAAAGCAAAAGAAAGAGAGAAAGGATGTGAACATCCTAAATGATATAATGAATTATAGGCTGAATTGGATAGCCAATTAGAGAGAAGGGAACTGTAAAGCAAAAATGATTAGATTAATATATGGAGTAATAGCAAGCATCAGATGAGGGTGGGATACTTTGGTTATAAGTCCAAGAAATGGGGAGAAAAATTATAAAATTAAAATCTGATGTTAGCTAAAAATAAATATTGATACATAAGCAGGTATTTCTTCAGGGGACTACACCTAATCATGTATCAAAAACTGCATTTCTATATTTGTCCATACCTGTGGAAGAAAAGGAAATTTAAGAATAAAAATAAGTGAGAGCAAATAGGAGGGTAAAGCAGTAAAACTTCCACAAAAAAAATATGGATAAGGTAGTCCCATTGCAGTGTATGTTGTAGAACAGTGGTGTCCAACCTTTTCCCGTACGGGAGCCATATTCAAAGTTAGATTTATTTTGCGGGCCGCACTGAGTGATTCAAGAAAAAAATGTTACATTTTCCATATTTTGTTACACGTAAAAGGAAGCTTCTATTTTCATGTTACAGTTTTTCATTTTCAGGCTATATATAAAAAATGTTAATTCCCAACACTTTTAATTGCAATAAATCTATGTCAGTCATTTATTTTTTATATTTTATTAAATATTATAAAAATATTACTTACTTTTGTTTTTTAAAAAAATACATGTTTTGTTTTTTAGAAAAATAATACCTTACTTTTGCTTTTTAAAATATTTTACTTTTGCTTTTAAATGGTCACTTTAGAAAATTTACAACCTGAAAAGGATCACTGCTTTTCAATATTAAGGTGAATAAATAAATATATATAACACCTAAAATAGAAAATATTCGAAAATTTTATTAAGTACAATACACAACATTTACTGAACAAAACTTAACATTTAATGAGATGACTGAAGGTGGATATCTTTAGATAATTCTTAAAATTTGATTGTAAATTTGTGACCTCAATTCTCAATACGGAATGAAGATGCTCACTGTTATTGTTTTTTTTTTAAATATTTATTTGAAGTCGTGTGAAAAAAATTGCTCGCAAACATATGTTAATCCGAAAAAAGTAGCCATTTTCACGGCAGTTACTTTTATTAGCAGAAAATTTTCAGATGGGAGAGCCTTGTAGAATTAAAGTAGTTTATTTTCACAGTCCATATACAGTCAGTCCTCGTATAGCAGATAGTTGCGTTCCTAGAAACCCTTGTGCAATGCAAAATCGTGCAATATAAACAACAGGCCCTATGGGAAAAATGGGGATAGGTGCAGATCACCCAAGATTGAACACACATTTGTAACCAAAACATTACCAAACACAATAAATAATCATAATAAAATACTTACGCATTTTATTACGACTAATTAAAGCATTAGCAATAATAAAATATTGCTAATGCTTTTACTTCTATCGTAAGCAAACTTGTTTTTTGTTTGATTTTCTATCCAAACAGATGATAGGCGTTCCATCTCTTCCAATTCTTTGTGTCTTAATCTAATGGATTTTAATTACACTTTGAGTTGTTCCTGCTTTGAAAGTTGTTTTTATTTTCTCTGCATTCTTTGTAATTGTCGGCGTTGCCTCATTTAGGTCTGTAGCATGTACAATATCACATGGTCTTTCATTTCGCTCAAAGCGTTTCACAATTTCATATTTTTTCTCTATCGACAGAGGCAGACTGGCCATAAGCCTTACCGGGGAAACCCCAGTGGGCCGGTGTGATTTTGGCCATAAACGCTAGTATGAGGCCACTATAAATTTTCCCGGGTATGAATTTTTTGACCTAGTCCGCCTCTGTTTATTGATATTGCTTTTCTTTTTCTCTCTGAATCTGCAGTATCTTCACCAGGACGCTTCCTTTTCACACCTTTTAAGTATTTTACTCATTTTTATGGAATAAAGCACAATTACAAAACTAGGAGGCACGCTTGATACACATAAAGTGTGTAGCAACTGAATAAACAACACCGTAAAGGCAGAGATACACTATTAACACCTCACATTTTACTAAAGCACATTTCTAGGGGTTACTACCATAAAACAATAAAAACAATTTCCAGTTGCGTTTCTGCTAGTGGAATCTGTTATAACCTGGTAGTAAACTCAATCTAATTGCATTTGCGATAATACCGATAGCTGGAATTGTGTGGGTTTTTACGTTATGGTGAAATGTGTTTCCCCTTCACTGATATAAAAAACAAATACATTTTCAGAATCTTCTCTTCATTCGTATCGTGTTGCGTTCCATTGGGGTGATTCTGCGTTCGACTGCCATTTCTTGTAAACACAAAGGCGAATCGTGCATAAGCAAATTCGGTTCGTGTTACATAAGATATCGTTCCCCTATTTATAAATCGTGTATGATCGAATTCGAGTAGCGTAAACACGTGTTATACAAGGACTGACTGTACTTATTTTTGAACCATGTTTTGGCTGGAAGATTAATAATTTCAAGTTGCAAGCTGGGATTGCAGTTTTCAGCCATAGAAGTAAATGGATTCTCAGACAAGCTTATGTCTTTTTCATGGGATCTAATATCAACAAATTGACTTTCAAACTAATCAAAAAGTAATTGTAATAATGAGAGGCAGCAATTCTTTGGAAATATGTTTCCCTTTCAGCTCAGTACAACATTCAAAGTGAACTAAATTGCCTTACTCAATTTAGGATTTAAATAACAACTCATTCTGAAATGATTTGATGTCACCATACAAATCAGACCAATTTTCGTTTCCCTTGTAGTTTTAAATTAAGAGCATTTAAATGACTAGAAAAATATCTGTAAGAATTGCAAGATCAAACAGCCACTCACTCCATATTTGATAGCTATTTTGTTGGTTTTCCTTTTTCTGTCATAAAACTATCAATTTCATGACGTAGTTTTAAAAAAACGATATAACACTTTGCAACGACTAAGCCATCTCACTGCACTATGTAAAATTACTTCTTCATATTCAGTTTCAATTTTTGAAAGAAACTGCTGAAACATATGGCAATTAAGGTCATGTGATCTTATAAAATTTACAGTTGAAATAACCACATTCATAACATGTTGGAGATCCAATATTTCCCCACAGAGAGCTTCTTGATGCACATGCAATGAATTCAAATTGGAGGTTCAGCTCTGATATGTATCATTTTTGTGGTTATTCTACCCATAAGCCCAATGTTTTAACAATCATTTTTTTTGCACAGTCACTTGTGACTTTTACTAGGTTTTTAACATTTAATCCTAACTTTCCAATAGATTGGCAAAATTTTTCAAAAAGATTTATCTGTAATTGTTCCATGCATACTCTGTAATCTGCTAAATCTTTAACTGGTACAAAATTATCATCAATTCCACGTAAAGAAGATAAGGAGTTGTGCTGTGTCATTTTCATCAGTACTATCATTCAGTGCCACTAAGTTTTTTTTCGAATTTTCTCCCACTTTGCACAGTACCACACTTTTTGTTTTTACATGGAAACAACGCCTCCAAGTTTGACCATTATTGCATTGTCCAATTCCATTGGAGAATAAAGTGGCATGGGTGATTTCACATGCTTTCGAAATGTGAAGCCACCGTTATTTCATTATAGTGGAGCTCACTCAGCAAAAACAAGGAAGTTTTGTTTGTATCTTCGAAAGTACATAAGAAGTGGAGTTACTGTATTTCGTTAATTTTTATCCCTTATTGCACATTAAAATGACAAAAAGATTGCACTACGAAGCCACATGAAATGAAAAGTTATTGTGTATGCAAAAGAACATGGAAATAGAGCTGCAGGTCGACATTTTGACTTCAGTGAAGTAAATGTTCGTCGTTGGAGAAATTATCGCAATTCCATATTTTCATGCAAAGCAACAACCAAGTGCTTTACAGGGCCTAAGAAAGGAAGATTTCCATAAGTCGATGAAGCAGTGATACGTTTTGTAACGGAGACACGTGCAAAAGGATTACCCATTACTCGACAAGACATGCAGTTGAAAGCCGGAGAAATTACCACGTCCCTCGGAATAGAGAAAATTATTTTTAAAGGTAGTCACGGCTGGTGTGACAGACTCATGTGTCGTAGTGGATTATCGTTAAGGTGCCGAACATCTTTCAAAAAATTTCTGCAGACTTTCAACAGAAGCTGATTAACTTTCAGTGACAGGTGATGAATTTAAGGAAAAAAAGAAACTATGAGTTTAGTCAAATTGGAAATGCTGATGAAACCCCGGTCTTCTTCGATATGCCTCAAAATTACACCGTCGGTGCTAAAGAAATCAAGATTATAAGCACGGACTACAAAAAGCACCATATTACTGCTGATGGTCAAAAGTTGCCACCATATTTAATTTTAAATCGAAAAACCGTGCTGAAGAATGAAATTTTCCCCAAAGATGTTATTGTGCATGCACAAAAAATGGATGGATGGATGTCAGCAGAGCTTATGGAAGACTGGCTAAATGTTGTGTGGAATAGACATCCTGGAAGTCTTCGTAACCCACCTAGCATGCTAGTACTTGATGCATTTCGTGGACATTTGTCCGAATGAGTCAAAAATAAAATCGTGCAAAAACGTGGTGACTTGGTTGTGATTCCTGGTGGCATGACTAGCCAACTGCAGCCACTCGATGTTTCAGTCAACAAACAATTTAAGGATTACTTGAGAAAGGAATATAAATCCTGGCTGTTGACCGACAACCTTCCGCTAACACCTTCCAGAAAAATTAAGAAACCGCTGGCATCAAAATTGGCAGAATGGGTATCAACAGCTTGGAAGCTGAACCCAGAAAGAGTAGTCAAGCACTCATTTAAAAATGTTGCATCACCAACCCACTCAATGGCTCCGAAGAATCTGACCCCCAATGTGAAGTACACTCTGATATTGATTCAGATGCAGATATCAACGGCTCAGAAGATTCAGAAGGAAGTGATGAATAACATACCTACTGATAAATACCGGTACTATTGTTGTTAGTAAATTGAATTCTATTATAATAAAAATATTTGTTAGATTTATTTTAGTGTTTTATTTTATTTATTTTTTTTTTCTTAGAATCAAAGCTTTTTTTCTGAAATTAAGGTACTGGAATTAAGGTGCGTCTTACAATCAAAGAAATATGGTATATGCTGGCAATCTCTATTGACTTTGCCGGGGCATTTGACTCACTGTGGTGGCCTAGTGTCCTTTGGAGACTCCGCCAAGCAAATGCCCCACAAAACCTTTATAAGGTAATAAACAGCTACCTGTTTACAGAAATGTCTCAGTATGCACAAGGTTCCAGGAATAGACATGCCCTGTGAATAAAGGCTGCCCGCAGGATTCAATCCTTGGCCCTTTCTTCTGGAATATTGTTCTGGACGAATTTCTGGCCTTGGATCTGGGATCTGTGGAAAGCCTGGCTTTGGTGCAGATGACATGATTTTCCTTGTAAAATGAAACACAAGAGTGGTTGTAAAGCAAAGATCAAATGCCTTTGGCAGTTGCAGGAGTGGGCACAAATGCACATGCTCAAAATATCGCCAGAAAAAAACAAACAAATACTTCTAAAAGGCAATTTGGACATTAGAAGATGTCAACAAATCAAAATTGCACAACTACTATAAAATTAACACAATTACTACCTTGGCGAAGAAAGTGAGAAATTATGCAGGGAGGATTGCCAGGATCTGAGGGCTCAAAAGAAAGACCCTGGCAATCATATACCACACAATGTTCCTACCTGTTATCACCTATGGAGTAAGTGTGTTGTTCACCCACTTGCCCATAGTAAGAAATAGGAATAAATTAGAATCAATACAAAGGACAATACTTCTCACTATTACCAGAGCGTGTCACACAGTAAGCACATCTGTGCTACAGTTGCTGGCCAGAGCTCTTCCACTTTACCTGGAGGTAGCCAAAAGAGGGTTATATTATAGACTTAAAAAAGGGCATATCCACAGAATTAGCATTAGCATAGGCATGTGATGCAAGAAAGCAAGCTTATTCAGCATCAGCCAAAAAAAAAAAGGAAAAAAAAAAAAAAAAAAACGAAAAAAAGAAAACACGCTCCCATTTCACCCCTCCGTTTGTTCCAAATACCTGTCCAGCTCAGCCTTAAATTTATTTAGGCTATCAACTTCCACAACACAGGATGGAAGTCTGTTCCACCAACCAACTACCCGCTGGCTAAAGGCAAATTTCTGCACATCTATCCTACATCTGTCTTTCCTCAATTTGAATTTATGCCTTCTAAGGTGATTATTCTGAGCAAGAGGAAGAATCCCATCAGCATTGAGCATGCTCAAACCATTCAAGGCTTTATACACCTCTATCAGATTGCCTCACAGGTGCCTAGTCTCCAGACACTGTAATTTGCAAAATTTAAACCTTTCTTCGTAAGAGCAACCCTTTGTTCCATTCACTAATCTTGTTGCCCTTCTTTGTATTCGTTCCAACAGCACTACATCCTTCTTAAAATTAGGCCTTCAGGCCAGTATACAGTACTCAAGGTGTGGCCTGACCATTGCCTTATACAAGGGGATAATCACCTCCTTACTCCTGCTATAAAAATTCCTGTATATCATTGACAAGACACTATGAGCTACTCTTGCAGACCATCGGCACAGCTCAGAAATCTTCATATCTGCCTGCACAATTACCCTCAGGTCTTTTACCACAGAGTTGATATGTCACTCTGGGGTTACTGCTTCTCATATGTAGTACAGTCAGTCCTCGTATAGCACGATAGTTGTGTTCCTAGAAACCCTCGTGCAATGCAAAATCGTGCAATATAAACAACAGGCCCTATGGGAAAAACAGGGTTAGGTGCCGACCACCCAAGACTGAACCACACATTGGTAACCAAAACATTACCAAACACAATAAATAAAATACTTACGTATTTTATAACGAATAAAATACGTAATAAAAAATAATATTATAATTTTTATAATATTTTTTATTATTATATTATATTTTATTATAATATAATAAATAATAAAATAATAAAAAATACGTATTTTTTACGAATAAAATACTTACGACTATTACGTAATAAAATATTGCTAATGCTTTTGCTTCTATCGTAAGCAAACTTGTTTTTTGTTTGATTTTCTATCCAAACAGATGACAGCCGTTCCATCTCTTCCAATTCTTTGTGTCTTAATCTAATGGATTTTAATTAATTACACTTTTGAGTTGTTCCTGCTATGAAAGTTGTTTTTATTTTCTCTGCATTCTTTGTAATTGTCGGCATTGCCTCATTTAGGTCTGTAGCACATGCAATATCACGTGGTCTTTCATTTCACTCAAAGCGTTTCACAATTTCATATTTTTTCTCTTTCGACAGAGGCGGACTGACCATAAGCCTTACCGGGGAAACCCGGGTGGGTCGGAGGCTGGTGTGATTTTGGCCATAAACTAGGCCACTATAAATTTTCCCGGGGAAGAATTTTTGACCCAGTCCGCCACTGTTTATCAATATTGCTTTTCTTTTTCTCTCTGAATCTGCAGTGTCTTCACCAGGACGCTTCCTTTTTGGACCTTTTTAAGTATTTTATTCATTTTTAGGGAATAAAGCACAATTACAAAACTAGGAGGCACGCTTGATACACATAAACAAAGCTGCGCACGTGTAGCAACTGAATAAACAACACCGTAAATGCAGAGATACACTATTAACACCTCACATTTTACTAAAGCACATTTCTAGGGGTTACTACCATAAAACAATAAAAACAATTTCCAGTTGCATTTCTGCTAGTGGAATCTGTTATAAACTGGTAGTAAACTCGATCTAATTGCATTTGCAATTATACTGATAGCTGGAATTGTATTGGTTTTTACGTTATTATGGTGAAATCTGTTTCCCCTTCAATATAAAAAAACATAAATACTGTACATTTTCAGAATCTTCTCTTCATTCGTATCGTGTTGCGTTCGGTTGGGGTGATTCCGCGTTCGACTGCCATTTCTTGTAAACACAAAGGCGAATCATGCATAAGCGAATTCGGTTCGTGTTATATAAGATATCGTTTCCCTATTTATAAATCATGTATGATCGAATTCGTGTAGTGTAAACACGTGTTATACGAGGACTGACTGTACTTTACATTTGTGAATGTTTTACTTCATTTGCCACCCCTTAGCCCATCTGCTCAACTTTTCTAGATCCTGTTGCAACAGCATACTGTCATTAGTGTCCTTAACAACCCTGCCAACCTTTGTATCATCTGCAAACTTGGACATTAAGCTTGATATACAATCATCAATATCATTTATAAATACAGAAAACAACAATGGACCCAACACTGAACCCTGAGGGACTCCGCTAATAATATTAGTCCACGATGAGCAGTATCAATTGATTACCACTCTCTGTCTTCTCCCACTCAACCATCCCTTTATCCATAGCAAAAATTTGCCTCCAATGCAACACTGCTCCAATTTGTGCAGCAGTCTTCCATGTGCAACAGTATCAAAAGCTTTTTATGATCCAAATATATGATATCAAAATTATTCCCTGCATCCAGTTCCTTTATCACCACATCATAGTATCCAATCAAATTGGTCGGGCAAGACTTTCCCTTAACAAAACCATGCTATGTCCGAGCTATAACTGAAGTCTTGTCTAAATGATCCTGCAGTGCTTCTTTAACCAGTGCCTCCATTAATTTTCCTGGAACAGAAGTTAAGCTCACAGGTCTATAATTACTTGTGTCAGCCTTTGATCCTCCTTTGTGAATTGGGGTCACATTTGCACATCTCCAGTCCATGGGTACCTCCCATGAGTCCAAAGAACCTCTCATAATTATGGCTAAGTGTTTGCTTACTTCCTTTGCCACCTTCTTTAATATAACTGGATAGATTCCACCCACCCCGGGTACCTTTCTTGTGTTTATCTTCAACAATTTCTCCTCCACTTTCCTCTCAGTTATTACAAAATCATCTAGCTCACAGCCAGAGTTTAACTCACCTCTGGTATTCCCCTCCCTGAATGGGTGAATGTAGATGCAACTTACTCATTTAGTTTGTTAGCCACCTGAGCAGGACCATCAACAGTTGAACCATCAATATCCAGTGGACCAATCTGATTCTTCCCTTTCCTTCTAGAGTTTACATAAGTAAAGAACTCTTTGCTGTTTTTCTTCGAATCCTTTGCCAAGGATTTCTCATAATCTGCCTTGCCTGCCTAATCTGCTTTGTTTGTTTGTTATTTGGTTTTTAGGAGCATTAGCAACTAAGGCCATATTGCTCCAGGATATGCGGTGGTCATTCCCTGACCTTTCCGCATCCTCCATATTTGGTGGTGACGGGCTCGAACACCGGTCTAATCAAGAAGCGTGTGCTACGCACTGCTGCTCCTTCCCACCTGGCTACGGAGGGGCCTAATCTGCTTTGTAACTTGGTTACAGACCAGCTTATATCCATCATAGGCTTCC
Organism: Mastigoproctus giganteus; assembly: GCF_048544385.1. Classification (NCBI taxonomy): domain Eukaryota; kingdom Metazoa; phylum Arthropoda; class Arachnida; order Uropygi; family Thelyphonidae; genus Mastigoproctus; species Mastigoproctus giganteus. The sequence continues at coordinate 134,590,015 of NC_143578.1, read as the reverse complement.
ATGTTGCCCATTAATTTATATGTATCCCATGCATTTTTCCTCTCTACCATATGTCTCATTAGTTCATTTGACATTCATTTAGGCCTAAACCTTGAACAATATTTTTTAGTTGGTATGTAAAGCCCAGTAGATTCCAAGATAAATTCTTTGAATGCTTCCCATTTTGAATTTTCTGTTGGTAACATCATCACACGTGCCTTGAGTGACCGGGGTTCAAGCCCGTGACTACTGAATACGGTGTTGTTTCTTGTAATCTGTCTGTCTTGTGAACTCCTCTGACGTTTGGTCGTCCCGGAGTATAAACAGAAAATTTATTTATCATTTCGTCCCACCGTATAGAATTTAAATACTGTTTCAGACCACCGTACTCGCCTTTACAAAAGCAAAAACCCTTCCTTTACCCCTGATGGTAGTTACCTCTGAGTAAATCCCACTTCAGCACAATGTGATCACTGCCACCCAGTGGTTCCTTTATCTGCAGATTCTTAATGCATGAAGAATCATTACTTTTAATCAGATCAAGGGTATTACTCCCTTTAGTTGCCTCCCGAACATGCAGATGTAGAAAACAATCATCAAATAAATCTGCAAAAGCCTTGACAGTGTGTGTGAGTGACCAACCTACAAATTCCAGTCAATATCTGGGAAATTAAAATCCCCCACTATAAGATGCTGTGATTTATTGGCCCACTCTATTTCCCTGTACAGTTTCTTATTATACTCATCAGAGTCATTAGGCTTATAACACACTCCTACTCTCAATTTTGATCTCCCAATGCTTATATCATACCAAACTGACTCGAAACTGCACTCTCCAGCGATTTCGACTGGCTTCACTTCCTTGGATTTCATGTGTTTCTTAACTAATAGCATAACCTCTCCTCCCTTCCTATCCTGTCTATCCTTCCTGTACACATTGTTCATAAGCTGACTATCTCCACCAACAAAACAAAGATGCTCCTCATCAAGGGGGTCATATGTAGACCTCCAGTTATTCGCATTCAAGGTGCATCCCTCAAATCCGGCATTATAATATAATATCTTGGAGTCATATTGGACCATAAGTGGACATTTTTCCCACACCTAGATTATATCAACGCTAAAATAAAGACGTACGTGGTATGATAATAAAGATGTATGCTTGGTACTTACTCACAAGGACTAGGGACTAAAATGAAGGTCCCTCAGTCTCATGTATGCTGCTGTTTTCATCCGGATAACAACTTATGATGATCCAGTCTGGTTTCGCAGGGTAGACAGAATTACGTTTGCAAACAAAGTCAACCAATACCAACAGCTCTTCTTATTATGTATGATCAGGGCTTGCAGAACCACATCCACTCCAGCTCTCCAGGTGATCTCTGGAAACCTGCCTCCAGTGGCCTCCTCAATGCAGCCAGGTCTAACATTCAAACTAACTTTCTCAGTATATCCACCCTTGCAGAGGACAATCACTTTTTGGATAAGAAGAGTTTGTGGTCAAAATTTACCAATTTATGGCAGACCTGCTGGTTCTCTGAATGCAAAGGCCCAAGCCATGAGAAAATTCATTCCTGATATTAGCTACTTAAACAAACATACCATGGACTGGTTTACTCCAACACTTTTCTCTCATCACTTTTTTCCCCTTTGACGTTTGGAATAAACTTTTGGAAACAAAAGTTTATTCCAAGCAACAAATAATAAAACATTTATGAACAGTTGATACTACAAACCTGACAATTTAAAGAGAACAGAATGGTTTATTAACATAGAATAGCAATATATAGTTTAATAAAATAATTACAAAATCTTTTATATTAAATATAAGTATATTAAAACAGTATTAAAATTGGTAAATACCAATAAACATTCTGGCATCCACAGCAGGATATTTTTCCATGAGACGGAGAACCGGTAACATGGAAGGATCATTTTCACTGTCAATGCAAAACAGTATCTCATACTAGGGAAATAAAAAAAATAATAAATAAATAAATACCCATAGAAGAATAATTTCTAAAACTTGTATAACTCAATATAAGTATTTAAATTAGTTACCATTCAGAAATGACAGAAAATCCATATTCACAGTGAATAGAATAAATTTTATATTTTCATACAAAAGTCACATATCAGTATAAGTCATAGTAAAAGCAATACAAGGAAGTAACAGTTATGTGGTATCAGCCTTGAGGGAGGAAAATCTAATTGCATATAAATATTTATCCAATCCCTCTAAATGTTCATTAAGTTTCAATCATTAAATTACAACCTAAAGAAATTCAAGCACATGTTAACATCTCTTCTGGTTTCTGAATCCAGTCACAATGCCATAGTTTGCCTTCAGCAATCCATAGCATTTTTGATTTCAATGTCATATCTGCATCAACTAAGAAGCAGGCAGGGTACCCTCTCCACCAAGTGGTTAGTTTACCTAACCCTTTTAAAACATTAAATACCACAACCAAATCACAAAACAGATGAGGTGAGATGCAGTCCTGTCTTTGAAATTAAAAAACTGAAATCCCTCTCTCACACTATAAAGAATATTAGTTTACACCCATATACTCACTTGCATTTCTTCTTTATGTTTTCCATCAGGTCTGTCCACTTCCAAAAATATGGCCTCCAACAACATAAAATACCCAAGATGATATTTTATCATTCTTTTATGTGGATCTGTTAGAACGCGTGCAGAAAAGGGAAATGAGATTGGTGAGGGGAACAAATAGGTACTCTTACCAACAAAAAAATTCAGTTCTACAAATTGCATCATCTGGAAACCAGGCATATGCGAGGAGGTCTGATTTAGGTGTTTAAAGCTTTGAACGGATTGAGTAAGCTAAATGTTGATGGCATCCTTACTCTTGCTTAGACAGCACACATAAGGGTGTTTAAATTTAAATTGAGGAAGGATGGTTACTGGACAGATGCAGAGAAATTTGCTTTCAACCAGAGGGAAGTTGACTGTTGAAACCAACTTCCATCCAATGTTGTGGAAGTGGGCAGTTTCAATAAATTTAAGGAGGAATTAAAGGCGCAGACCAGGGTTTGCCCTCCACTAGTCTTTCCTACTGAACCCGGTTGCCTCCCCGAGGCAGTGGGCAAAACGTGGGGTTCCACTAGAAGCCAGCAGCTGAATGCCAGAGGAACAACGGACCAACATAATCCAATGCTACACTATGCAAACTTACACTGAGATCCACACTATCTGTGGCATTTTACAGTCTGTATTCCAACACAGAGTATACTTTGCATATTGCAGGGGGAACTCCCAGTGCCACTGGATAATAAACACTATGCCGACAGTTCTCGCTTTATGAGTTCTCGGGTTTACGAGTTTTTTTTTTTTTCGAAGTATCAAGTATCAACAAAATCAAAAATATGAACATTAATTGCAAAAAATGAATGTTAAACATTCATAAATACCACATTTCAAACCACGCGTGTAGCAATACAATACAGTATCCCAGCTTTGCAATAATTATCCGTTCCAGTGACACCATCGTATCGTGAAAATATCATAATGTGAACCCAATAACGCATTATTTTTTGGTAATTCATTCCACAACCTCAGAAGTTGAAATTTTCGCTATATAAAATTCTCTAAAAGGTCATTTTTATAGTGTAAATTGTATTAGTTACCAAATCAAATCACTGAAATGCACTACCTTTCATTGTTATCATATGCTATGTTATAAGAACCACTTTTGAACGACTTTGTGACATTTTTCTGAAGCACATTTCTGGAAGTCACAACCATAAAAAAATTTGAATTTTTTGGTTTATTGGGCTTTTCTGTTACTGCAAGCAATTATAACCGGGTAGTAAACTCAATGTTATTGCATTTGCAAAAATGCCGATAGCTGGAATTGTATGTTTTTTTTTTTTGCATTATTATGGTGAAACGTGTTTCCCCTTTACTGAAATCTTCAATCGCATAAAAAACATAAATAAATTTTCAGAATCTTCTCTTCATTCTTTTTTTTTTCAAAGCTTCGTAAACTTGTTACTCCAGGCAAATCGTGTTAGTTGCAATTTCATGAAATTAAAACGCCACTTGAAACAAACGCCTCTTGAAGCATTTCTGAAGAAGACGGCTCCATGTGCAACAACCAACGAGTGCCGAGCCAATAATGAGTGATCAACGAGTGTGCATTTAGTCGATGATGAAGAAAAACCATTCTTTAAAATTTATAAGTCATAAATAATTTCTTTATTATTATAATTTGCTTGATTTTACAGGCTATGTTTTACTTTCTTTGGATAAATCAATCATTGTTTAAACAAACTAATTAGCTAACTAATTTCATTGTTGAGAAAGTAACCCCTATTTTTAACATTACGTCTATGAAATATAATTCCTGCTTTACGAGCACACACGAGGAACAAATTAACTCGTAGAGGCGAGAACTACCCTAAAACACTATGTACGACATTGAGTTTCTGAGTGCTCTTAAATTCATAGATAAATTTTGATCAACAAATTTATTGTTCTGGATTTATCGATAGCCATGTACAGCACAAGAAACATTATTCAGATATTTAGTAATAATAAAAATAAAAACATTTTTATATAAATAAAACATTTCTAATTAAAGTCAGCTTTTTCATAATGATTGCATTTCATAAATTTACTATGATATGCAAAACTCTAGAAGTGGAAATGACATCACTAATCTGTTTAACGTTAACTCAAAACCTGTTGCTCCTACTTCAAACTGAGTTAATGAACCATTCTTTCAATAAATATCAATGTTGATTTCAGGGACACCTGGTAGATATATAAATTTATTTTTCCCTTAAAAATATATATTTGAATAAAATATATCTTCAGATTAAAGACTGAAGAAAGTACTAAAGAAGAAATTTTTTAAATTATATATTTATTAAAATTAGTGGAAAATCTGACACTACAAATCACTAGTTACTTTATCTCTGAGTGGTATAAACAATCTGCTGAACAGCTCATGGAGGGGTCTCTCAATGACTACAGGAACTTTGCCAGCAGGGACAAAGAGGTGATCATTCCACTGTATACAGCAATGTTTAGCCCACATCAGGAATACCGCATAAAAGATTTGGAAACCTCACTTTAGGAAAGACATTCTGGTGGAAATGTTGCAGAGAAGAGCAACAATATTAGTTGGAAGCGAAAAAAGGATATTCTTAGGCTGGGGTTCTGTAAACTGCAGTCTCTGGAAAAAAAAAACCAGGTATCTACACAGTAATTTAATTAAAGTGTATAAGGCTTTAAAGCAGTTAAGTAAACTAAATGCATCTTTACTCTTTCTTAGACGACCCACACATGGGAGCATAAATTTATATATAAAAAAAAAAAAAAAGTATTAAGAATTAATTATGAAAAAGGATGGATGCAAAACAGATGTAAGGGAATTTGCATTCAACCAGAGTAATTAATTATTAGAATAAGCTTTCACCTGGTGTTGTAGAAGTGGGTAAGCCTGAATAAATTTAAAGGAGAATTGGACAAATATGAAGGAATGGGTAATGCAGTGGGTAGTTGGATTTATTTTATTTTTTTTGTTGATGCTGTGTAAGCTTTATTCCTTTCATCGTGTTGCAATAATAACAGTAACCTGGTTCATAATTAACAACACCTAAATGCAGACAATCATGAAGATTATTATCAGTCCCGATATTCAGGTTATAAAAAATTCATGATTTGCATGAATTCTATACAGATAAACTGTCCTTTAAAAGATGATACCTATGTGGGCTTAATCTCCATTCACTGGAATTCTGTCAGTGGGTTCGTTGATAGGTACCCAAAGTGTATGGACAAACAACTCCATTGTGATTTATTCTCACAATATAAGAAATGCATATAAAAGCACCTATATGGAGACTGTTACCTGAGAAATAGAGCAATATGGGATGGGTGTTGGTAAATTCAGAATAAGCAACAACATTCTTACAATATAGATATTGTAAGAATGCCTTTCTTTTTTTCTATTGGTTTAATATAGTTAAGAACTGTAAACATAAATTATAATATTTGTAACATCAAGAAAGAAGAAATGAGGTATTTTTTAATGATTCCTAATCATCTCAAAAAATAGATTAGCAGTAGGGGATTGTAAGCAGTAAAGGTTAGACAAGTAAAGTTTGTAAACTCTAATTTAATGAACTGATTGACATCTCAAAGACACTGAAAGGCAAACTTCTCTCTTCTTAGGGCACTGCATATGCAGAATTTAAGACTGAATAGTACCAGAGGTTTACTCAAAGCAAACTAAAACATTGATGTTGCATTTTTATTTTACTTAATAAATTAGACATCTGTGTATCTATCTAATAACAGCCATTTTAAAGTTGAAACGACCACATCCAGATGTCAGTTCTCAGGGGCAGCAAAACAAATTTGCTGTTTATACTCCAGGACAAACACACAATGTCAGCAGTTCACCAAGGAGAATACAAGACTGTATTTAGTCACATAAACTTGAACAATGATTAATCAAACATGTATACTTCTGCAACCTTGAGCCTGAATCACTCAGCTATGGTAGCAGTGAGACCCTTTTGTATAGTGGTGCAATGGCTAAAATTCAGTATTAATGAAACTTTTTGATGTTAGGAGGGTAACATTTTCTTTTTTGGCTCCAGGTGCTTAAAATTCTTGGCAGAGCCTTGGATAAGTGTCAACCTCATGTTTTACAAATTGTGACAATTTTGAAATTTGAAAATTGTGTAATGTAATATGAGAGGTTTGTTGTATAATATTTATCAAATATGTAAGTGCAAAACTTCATTAAATGATAACTGTTATGTTACAGAAATAATCTCTGCCTGAGATTGGCTAACTGCAGCCTCGAATGAAGAGGACTAGAAATTCCTCCAGTTGTCGATGGGAACAAAACCAAGAACTCTCCAAATGAGTGGTGGTAGATGGCGATGTATTGTGCTGTCCAGGCTACCATGAAGGGCTTCCAGAAACGTACAACAAATATAAACTCTGTTATAAAATTTAAATTAATAAAAAAATTATATAACTCTGAATGATTATTCAAACATCAGTTATCTGTAGTTTGAAATGTTGAAATTCCCAACAAATTCAAACTGCCTTACTGAATTGTATGGCTCACTCAGCTGACCAAAACAAACAAGATAAATATCAAACGTCTCTGTTCTCAATTTTGTGCATCATTTTTAACTATAATCCTTCCACACTTAGAACTGTACTTTCAACTCGCTGTACAATGAAAATAAAAAAGACATGTCCAAGTTTGCAAATGATATGAAGGTTGGCCAAGTTGTTAATGACAGTACGTTACTGCAACACGATCTATAAAAGTTGAGCAGATGGGCCGAGAAGTGACAATTAAAGTCTCTTACCAAGAAATATTTCAGTTCTGTAAATTGCAGAGTCTGGAGTAGGCACCTGTATGGTGATCTGATTGAGGCTCTGAATGGTTTGAGCAAGCTCAATGCTAATGGGGTTTTTCCTCTTGCTCAGATTATGCACTTGAGGGGGCATAAATTCAAAATGAGGAAAGACAGTTGTAGAACAGATATGTGGAAATTTGCCTTTAGCCAGTGGATAGGTAATTGCTGGAACAAACTTCCATATCTGTTGTGGAAGTTGATAGCTTAAATAAATTCAGGGAATGACTAGACAAACTATTGAAGGAAATGGATAAGTGAAATGTGTTTTTTTTTTTTTTTTTTCGGCTGATGATCTTGCTTTCTTGGATCGTATGCCTCTACTAATGCTGCTAATAATAATAATAATTATCTGCAGGTATAGTAAAAAAACAATTATTAATTATTAGAAAGAATGTTCCTGAAAGAACCATTCTTTTTGCCCATTCCTTCTAATAACTGGTCCACTTCTGCTTTAACCTTTACTGGTCATATCAGTTTATTATAAATTTTTTAAGAGTTAAAAATAAAAAGTTAAAATTAAATTACGACTTTCTGTAATGTAAGTTAATCTTATTCATGAATGTGGTTCTATCTGGTTTGACACCATACACAATTAAAATTTTCCCCACTACTGCACAACATATTTTAACACTTTTTATCACTGATTTCATCTAAAGATAATAAGAACACTGTCATCATTTTTTAATATTTATACTCTGGCTTACTTCATTCCAACTTGTAGCACAGTAAATAGAAGTGCATGTAAAAATATATGCTCAGGTGTTTACTAGATATACCAACAGATTAACGCCAGCCACTAGTAAAAGTGAAAGTGATTTTCACACTGCTTTTGGGACAAAGCAGCCTCAAAAGCAAGGAGTCGCACAATACAAGGCCTAATCTTCATGAAACAAGCAAATGCATAGTCTCTGTTAGGGTTACTAAACGCAAAAACAAGTGCAAGTACATAAAAACACTGGCCAAAAAAACATGAACTTCTATTCAGTATCGAATCGGGCCACCTTTGTTTCGAATAACAAGTGTACAGCGGCAAGGATTCTATAAGATGTTTTAATGCATTTTGGTCTAACTGTAATCATTCTTCTAGCAAAATATTGTGTAGCTGTGACAAAGTTGGCTTCACAGGTGGATAGCTCACTCCAAGTATATCCCACACATTATCAATAGGACTGAGAACAGGTGAATTTGGGGGTGGCAAGGAAGATTATATCTTTGTCATATTCTCCAAATCATTTTTGCATGATTCAGGTATGATGCACTGTTATAGGCGTGAGAAAGAGAGAAATAATGTGAATAGCCTATGTGATATAATGAATTAAACAAAATCATATAGGCTGAATTACAAAGCCAATTAGATAGCAGGGAACTGGAGAAAAAATGATGAAATTAATATAAGGAGTAGTAGCCAACATCAAGATACGGGTGGGTAATTTTGGTTATAGATCCAAAAAAGGGGTAAAGAAATTAAAATCTGATGTTAGCTATAAGTAAATATTAATATATAATCGGGTAATTCATCAGGGGATTACAACTGATCATGTATCTAAGACTGCATTTATATACTTGTCCAAGAAAGAAAAGTACCTGTGAAAGAAAAGTGAATTAGCATTAGTTGAAGAATATGATGCAAGAAAGCAATCTTATATACAGCATCAGCCAAAAATAAAAAACATTCCCATTTCACCAATCTAGGTCACTCCAAAGGTTTGTCTATGTGAGCCTTTAATTTATTTAAGCTGTCAACTTACACAACAACAGATGGAAGTCTGTTCCAGCAATCAACTACCCGCTGGCTAAATACAAACTTCCGCACATCTATTCTACAACTGTCCTTCCTCAATTTGAATCTATGCCCCCTCAGGTTCTTAATCTCAACAAGTGGAAGTATCCCATCAGTATTGAGCCTGCTCAAACCATTCAAGGCCTTGTACACCTCAATCAGATAAACTCGCAGGTGCCTAGTCTCCAGATGCTGCAACTTACAGAATTTAAGCCTCTCCTGGTAAGAGAACCCCTTTGTTCCTCTCACCAACCTTGTTGCCCTTCTCTGTATTCATTCTAGCAATGCTACATCCTTACCAAAATGAGACCTCCAGACCTGTATGCAGCACTCAAGGTGTGGCCTGACCATTGCCTTATACAAAAGTATAATCACTTTGTCTCTGCTAGCAAAATTCCTATACAGGGTGTTTGAAAGTGGTCAATAATTTAAAGGTGAACTGTACAGACTACAACATGCAGAAAAAGACTAGTAAACATGGGTCCTTAAGTGAATTGTTTTCGAGATATTGCACATTTGTAGTTGGGATACACCACTGACAAGGTGAACTGTACGGAGCTGGGATCCACCACTGACTTGTTTGTTTAGGTTAGGTTACGCTCATTCTCTCCCTTTCCCCTTTCTCTCAATGCTCTGAGATGTAGCAGGCATACTAGTAGTTGTCAAAGGATAGTCAACATGGAAAGATGTTACAGCAAAGAGGAGTATGCAGACATGCACTTCATGTATGGTAAAGCCAATGGCAGTGCACTCGAGGCTGCATGTTTGTACCAAGAAGCATTTCCCAGCCGAAGGTAGCCCAACAGGTGCACATTCATCAGGGTACATTAACGCCTCCTTACAGAACATGGGTGCTTTGCACATAGAATATGAGTAGGTAGGCCCAGAAGCATAACACCTGATGTTGAGGAAAGGGTGTTAGAAAGAATAGAACAAAATCCAGGAATTTCGACAAGGAGGGCTGCTCTGCAAGAGCGTGTACCGAGTCATAGCAGCTTGTGGTTAATTTTACATCACTAATTACTGTACCCCTACCATATCCAGTGTGTACAAGGTCTCAGCAATACAGACTACCCTCCTAGAGTGAACTTCTGCCAGTGGATCAACAACACGGTGTCCTGAACCCCCAATTTTTAAATAACATTTTGTTCACTGACGAAACTGGGTTTACTCGTGATGGTATTTTTAATTTTCATAATTGTCACATTTGGTCTGACGAAAATCCTAATGCAATTCACGAGTCACGACATCAGCAAAGTTTCTCATTGAATGTCTGGGCAGGTTTACTAGTAGACTGTCTAATTGGACCACACTTTCAGCCAAACAGGCTAACAGGAGAGCTGTACCTTTAGTACCTGCAGAATGTTCTTCCAGACCTCCTTGGTGATGATAATGTTCAACTTTAGCAATGCCAGAACATGTGATTTATGCATGATGATGCACTGGCCCATTTTGCTCGAGTTGTGACTCAATACCTAACTAGAAGGTATAATCAACAGTATAATCAAGAAGTGGGATTGTATTGTGGTCTCCCAGATCACCAGACTTAAATCCTATGGATTTTTGTATCTGGGGTCATGTAAAAACTTGGTGTACACTTCTGACATTAACACAGTTTAAGAATTGCAACGTCGGGTTGAAGGAGCCTTTCAGCAAATCAGAAATGATTCAGGAATGCCTGAGAGGATTCGCAACTCAATGCAGAGAAGACTACAAAGCTGTGTATGGATGTAAGGACAGCATTTTGAACACCTTTTGTAACATCCTGTAAAATGTAACATCTGTAACATCCTGTGGTGTTGAAACCAAAAATTAAAAATGTATTATCTTATGTTTAATAAAACCACCTTTAGCAAAGGATTCACAGCTTTTTGCTAAACCAGTGCTCCCATAGTCAGTGGTGGATCTCAACAGAAAATGTGCATTAGCTCGAAAACAGTTCATTTGTGGCCCGATGTTCACTGGGACATTTTTGCTTATTTTAGTTTGTACTTTTCACCTTTAAATTATTGACCATCATTTTTGAAACACCCTGTATATCATTGACAAAACCCTATGATCTGCTCTGGCAGCCCATCTGCACTGCTCAGAGAACTTCATATCTGCCTGCACAATTACCCCAGTTCTTTTTCATTCTCTATCTCCCTGAGTGTAGTGCCACAGTTGGTACATCTCTCTTGGGTTACTGCTACCTGTATGCTGTACTTTGCATTTGTCAACAGGCGCGTAGCCAGGTGGGAAGGAGCAGCAGTGAGTAGCACACGCTTCTTGATTGACCGGGGTTCGAGCCCGTCACCACCAAATACGCAGGATGCGGAAAGGTCAGTGAATGACCACCGCATATCCCAGAGCAATATGGCCTTAGTTGCTAATGCTCCTAAAAACCAGATAACTAACAAGCATTTGTCAATATTAAACTTCAGTTGCCACTTCTCAGCCCATCTCCTAACTTTTCTAGATCCTGTTGCAGTAGCTATCTTTACTATCAATAACAACCCTGCCAACCTTTGTATGATCTGCAAACTTGGATATTAACTCTGATATCATTAAAATTTACACAAAACAATAATGGGCCCAGAAACAAACCCTGGCCGACTCCACGAATAAGATTAGTCTACGTAGAGCAGTGTCCATTTATTACCACTCTCTGCCGTCTCCCACTCAAACATCTCTTTATCCATTGCAGCAATTTGCCCTTAATGCCATACCGCTCCAATTTGTACAGCAGTCTTCCATGTGCAACAATATCAAAAGCTTTCCTGAAATTCAAGTATTTGATATCAAAATTATTTTTTGCATTTGGTTACTTTGTGACCACGTCGTAGTAACCAATCAACTTGGTCAGACAAGACTTCCCCTTAACAAACTCATGCTGTGTCTGAACTATTACTGCAGTCTTGTCAAGGTGATCCTGCATCACTTCTTTAACCAGTGGCTCCATTATTTTCCCCAGAACAGAAGTTAAACTAAGGTCTATAATTATTTGTGTCACCCTTTGAAACCCTTTTGTGATACTTTGCACATCTCCTATCCATGGAAACCTCCCCTGAATCTAAGGATGCTCTCATAATTATGGCTAAGGGTTTGCTTACTTCCCTCGCTGTCTCAGTCAATATAACTGGAGAGATTCCATTCAACCAGGGATCTTTTTTATGTTTAACTACAATAATTTCTCCTCCACTTTGCTCTCTGTTATTACAAAATCATTTAGCTCCCTGTCAGAGTTTAGTAAAGAAAACTATCATCCAGTAAATCCACAAAAGCCTTGCTAGTGTATGAGTGACCAGCCCACAAATTCCAGTCAATATCTGAGAAATTAAAATCCCCCATTATAAGACATTCTGATTTTCTGGCCCACTCTATTTCATTGTACTCATCAGAGACATTAGGCCTATAATGCACTCCTACTCTCATTTTGCTTTCCAAGTGCTTATTTTGGACCAAATTAACTCAACATTGCACTGTCCACCAATGTCAACTGGATGCACTGCCTTAGATTTGATTTGTTTCTGAATTAACAGTATAACCCTCCTCCCTTCCTATCTGAACACACTACTCCTCAAATTCCAATTCTGCATTCCTATCTATCAGTGTGACACCACGTCTCTGATATTCCGACAATATCTGCCTTTGATGTCTTGACCAGCACTTCAAATTCATCAAATTTATTTACTATACTCCTAGCATTGATGTACAAGCAAGTATACATGCACCTGGTTTTACTCTTAGTTACCCCAACACAGCCCATGTATTTACTTGTATCATGAGGACTCCCAGCGGTTCTGGTTCTTTAAATCCTTAGCAAATCGCCTTACAGGCTGCTGCTCATTCTAATAGAAGCAGTGAAAGAATCACTTCCACATCTGCACTTATTCAACTTTAATAGTAAATTTCAGATTACGATGGCACCAACAAAGAAAACGCTTGCTTACACAGCTGCCTAAAAATTACAAGTCATTGTAATTTGTAGCCGGCAAAGGAACACAGAAACAGAGCTGCAGAAAGATATTTTGGGCACCACCAATAGAGAAGATGATTCTGACCGGTGGAAACAAGAGGATAAACTCAATATGGCAATCAAAAACAAGTATAACCTTTGTCAACCAACAGCAAAATGAGTGGAACTTGAGAAAGAACTGAATAGCTCAGTAACAGAGCAGAGAAATTATGGTATAACTGTGTCAACAAAAACAATAACTTTTGAGGCAAAATCAGAGCAGCAACAAAAGGACTTGATGGATGATTTTGGTGGCACAACAGGTTAGTGCTAGATTTATGAAGCAAAACAGCTGAGCTATGAGGATGCAAATAAAGAAAGCCCACAATGCCAGAACAATATGAAAACCAAATCCTGCAATTTCACAGATTTATAATTAATGCTACGAAGTACACAAACCACAAGCTTGACCAAATTGATAATATCGATGAAATACCTTTAATATTTAATGTATTCCCAAATAGAAGTGTTGATGCTAAAGGTACAAAATCAGTAACTACCTACATTCGCACATGAGTAGTTATTTAATGAGGGGAATGCAAGACGTTTATCAAACTCTAACAGGGAGCTAAGCGATTTTCTAATAACAAAAGCAAGATGGAGGAGAAATTATTGAAGTTAAAAGTAAGGAAGGCACCTGGGTGGATGGGATCTATCCAGTTATATTAAAGGAGGCAGCAAAAGAAGTAAGCAAACCCTTAGCCTTAATTATGAGAGCTTCCTTGGACTCAGGGGAGGAGTTCCCCGTGGACTGGAGGTGTGCAAATGTATCACCAATTCACACAGGGGGTTCAAAAGGTGACACAAGTAAACTATAGACCTGTTAGTTTAACTTGTGTTCCAGGGAAAATAATAGAGTCACTGGTTAAAGAAGCATTGCAGGATCATCTAAACAAGACTGCAGTAATAGTCAAGACACAGCATGGGTTTGTTCAAGGGAGATCTTATCTGACCAATATGATTGGATACTATGATGTGGTCACAAAGGAACTGAATGTCAAAAATAATTTTGATATCATATACTTGGATTTCAGGAAAGCTTTTGATACTGTTGCACATGGAAGACTGTTGTACAAATTGGAGAGGTATGGCATTAAGGGTAAGTTGCTACAATGGAATAAATAAATTTCCTATGTATACGCTGGCACAACAACCAAGTCAGTAGAGTTTACAATAAATCGTCAATACAAATATTTATCGTATTTAGTAGTCATGGGCTTGAACCCCGGTTCACTCAAGGAACGCGTGCTATACACTCTCGCTCCTGACCACAGGGCTACGTCAGGCCCCGGCTACAATGGATAAAGGGATGGTTGAGTGGGATACGACAGAGTGGTAATCAATGGACACTGCTCTTCGTGGACAAATTTTATTAGTGGAATTCCCCAGGGTTCGGGATTTACATACGGTGCTGGGCCCATTGTTTTGTGTATTCATCAATGATATTGATGAAGGTATATCAGGATTAATGTCCAAGTTTGTAGATGATACAAAGGTTAGCAGGAGTTAATGACAGTATGCTCCTCCAACTGGATCTAGATAAGTTGGGCAAATGGGCTGAGAAGTGACAACTGAAATTTAACATTGACAAATGCAAAGTCTAACACTGCCTATGGGTAGCAATAACCCAAGAGAAATGTACCAACTGTACTACACTCAGGGAAGTGGAAAGTGAAAAAAACCTGGGGGTAATTGTGCAGTCAAATATGAAGTTTGCTGAGCAGTGCAGATGGGTGCCAGGGCAGGTCATGGAGTCTTGTCAATGATACAGGTAGTTCTCGACTTTACGAGTTAATTCGTTCCTAGCGCGTGCTCGTAACAGCAAAAACTTGTAAAGCGGAAATTATATTCCATAGACAATGTTAAAAACAGGGGTTATGTTCTCAACAATGAAATTAGTTAGCTAATTAGTTTATGTTTAAACAATAATTGATTTATCCAAAGAAATTAAAATGTAGCCTGTAAAATCAAGCAAATCATAATAATACAGAAATTATTAATGACTTACAAATTTTAAAGAATGGTTATTCTTCATCATCATCGACTAAATGCACACTTGTTGATCACTTATTATTGGCTTGGCACTCGTTGGTTGTTGCACATGGAGCCGTCTCCTTCAGAAATGCTTCAAGAGGCGTTTGTTTCCAAAATAATCTTCTATTTTCTTTATAAATTTCAATAGCATGCATAAGCATTTTTTAACGGAACGCACAAATTGCAACTAACACGATTTGTGTGGAGTAACAAGTTTACGAAGCTTTGAAAAAAAAAAGAATGAAGAGAAGATTCTGAAAATTTATTTATGTTTTTTATGCGATTGAAGATTTCAGTAAAGGGGAAACACGTTTCACCATAATAATGCAAAAAAAAAAACATACAATTCCAGCTATCGGCATTTTTGCAAATGCAATAACATTGAGTTTACTACCCGGTTATAATTGCTTGCAGTAACAGAAAAGCCCAATAAACCAAAAAATTCAAATTATTTTTATTTTTTTATGGTTGTGCCTTCCAGAAATGTGCTTTAGAAAAATGTCACAAAGGTATTCAAAAGTGGTTCTTATAACATAGAATATGATAACGATGAAAGGTAGTGCATTTCAGTGATTTGATTTGGTAACTAATACAATTTATACTGTAAAAACAACCTTTTAGAGAATTATTTAGCGAAAATTTCAACTTCCGAGGTCGTGGAACGAATTACCAAAAACAATGTGTTATTGGGTTCACATTACGATATTTTCACAATATGATGGTGTCTCTGGAACGGATTAATACCGTAACACTGTATTGTATAGCTATGCGCGTAGTTTGAAATGCGGCAGTTATGAATGTCTAACGTTCATTTTTTGCAATTAATGTTCATATTTTCGATTTTGTCGATACGTGATACTTTGAAAAAAAAAAAAAAACTCGTAAACCCGGGAACTCTTAAAGCAAGAACTACCTGTATATAGGAATTTTGCAAGCAGGGACAGAGAGATGATTATCCCATTGTACAAGGCAATGGAAAAGCAGAGATAGGGGAAACCCCTTGTGAAGTCAGACAACTAACACACTTTACACTGTACAAGGCAATGGCCATGCCATATCTAGAGTACTGTTTACAGTACTCAAGATGTGGCATGACCATCGCCTTGATATGGGGGAAACCCCTGGTGCCATCAGACAACTAACACACTTTACACTGTACAAGGCAATGGTCATGAAGAGGCAATTACACTGTACAAGGTAATTGTCACACCAACAGTACTGTGTACAGGTCTGGAAGTCTCATTTTGCTAGAACAAGTACAAAGGAGGGCAACAAGGTTGGTGAGGGGAACAAAGCGGTGCTCTTACCAAGAAAGGTTTAAGTTCTGCAAATTGCAGCACCTGGAGAGTAGGCACCTGTGAAGTGATCTGACTGAGGTGTATAAGGCCTTGAATGAGTTGAGCAAGCTGAATGCTGATGAGATTCTTCCTCTTGTTCAGATTAAGAACATGAGGGGGCATAGATTCAAATTGAGAATGGATATGCAGAAGTTTGCCTTTAGCCAGGGCTGCTTGATTGGTGGAACAGACTTCCATCTTTTGTTGTGGAAGCTGATAGTCTAAAACAGTGGTTCTTAACCTTTTTCTACCTACGTACCCCTTGTCAAATTTAACATCAATTGCGTACCCTCATTATAAAATATCTTTATTTACTTATTTGTACAATATTTTAGTAATCTTAAATATTTAACAAGCATAAATAATGTATACAAATAAAATAAATAAAACCAGAAGTTTAATGTGAGCATTGTTGCTGTTTGTTCATTGTTAAAATGGTGACCTGGGGAACTGTTTTCGATAAAGAAACACACATATCATGTTCCACAAGAAGCCTATTTCGTTTCTTTGTTTTTAATGAAACGAGTGTCGAAAATCTTGCTTCGCACATATAAGTTGTCACAAATGGAATTAAAAGCTTCATGGCTCTTCTTACTAATGCAGGATAGACTTCTTTTAAGGAAGACCAAAACTCTTCTAAACATGTAGAATTAAATTTTTGTTTTAGCAATTCTTTTGATCTTAAATCAATAACGTCATCTTTAATTGATTCCTCATCCTTAATATCATCAATGTTAATAATAAAAGGATTAAAGATCCAAGTTGCAATTGTTAATTCATCGGAACAAAAATAATTATCAAAAGAACTTTGAAGCTAGAATTATCAAAACAGCTTTGAAGCTTTTATTACAAGAAATATTGTATTTTACATATGTTTACATATCAAGACCTCTGCCCCTCTGAAAGACTTTCACGTACCCCTAGGTGGTACCTATACCCCAGGTTAAGAACCGCTGGCCTAAATAAATTTAAGGCTGAGCTGGACAGGCATTTGGAACAAATGGAGGGGTGAAATTGGTGGGTTTTTTTTTTTTGGCTGATGCTGCATAAGCTTGCTTTCTTGCATCATATGCCTCTACTAATGCTAATGAGGACATCATGCCACAAAAAGAAACTATAGTACTATTCTGGTTTGTGCTAATGGAACAGAAGTTCCACCTCTCCTTGTAGTCGTCATCATCACTATCCTAACACCTACCTGTACCTGCGCTTCCTGAGCAATAAGCTCATCTGTGCTTTATTCCTCTATCCTATCAATTTTAATCTTTTGATCCTTAATCATATCCTCCGTATGATAAATCAAACATTGAGGATATGTTACCGCCCCTGCCCTGAAGAGGCGGACATCCACTATCTAGAGCTCAAACTTTAAAGGCAAACTTCTATAAATTGTGATTCCTGTTCCAGCCAAATTAAAACTCTAAACATTTAAAATTCATCAATATATTTTTATATTTTATACTTTTTTTCAACATTTCCTTTTTATACAACTATAAACTATAAGATCAATAAACTCCGATTTCAACTAAATCTCAACTCCATAAAAACACTATTTACATATATACATATTTTTACAACTGTCTAATCCTGTTTACTTCTCTACCGAACTCAGCAAAAGCTTCATTCCATTCTCAAACAAGTCACTCCAGGTGTATGAGTCAGAGCCAACCTGCCTAATTAACATATTCCTTGGTATATCATATCTTACACACTGCCATAAAATATGCTCTGTATCATCTACTGTCCCACAAATACACATTGGATTTTCTTCTACACCAAGCTCTACCAATCTTTTCTTTAACCCATGTCCAGTTATTAACATTGTTTGGAACATTCCTAGACCAGACCAAGATGAAATCTCTTTCATAGTTTTCACCACAGGCAGAAATGCAAAGGTAACACACCCTTAGTAAAATCGCTCCATCTTTCCTGCCATATACAGTCTATATCATGCCGTAACCTTTTCTTTTCTACTTTCAAATCATGTCTTCCATAATCTCTTCCCTCTTCTCTATAAGATTTTATTCCCATAAGTTCTATTCTCTTATTATTCTTAATCACATATTCCATTGTCCTTTTAAGTATAATCAGATTCATTGGTTCCTTTCCTGCAATAACTTGCAGAGCATAATTTGAAACGGTTCTGCAGGACCGCATCACTGCCAAGTGGGCAAATCTCTGTGCTGAAATAAGACTTCTTTTAACGTGGCTATTAGTCACTCTATGACCCCAAGCCCCACATGCATATGTCACAACTGGTAGAAATATAGATTTATAGAGGAGGTCTAAGGACTTGCCTTTCACTCCCCATTCTACCCTTGTGACTTTCCTAATTTTTAAATAAATCATCCTCACTTTATCTCTTAATTTCTGCACGTGAGGCAAAAAGGACATCCTTTCATCCACATAAACTCCTAGGTACTTGACCAAGGGGCATATGCCATCAAAGTACCAAATATTTTTGCAGTCAGCCTTCTTTCAGAGCTTCCCTTTGAGCAGAATCATGTAAGTTTTTTTCATTGACCTCAGCCCATTTCTCCACTTGTCCAATAGCCCTCCTAATTCTCTCCTCAAATTCTTTTCTAGGCTTTCCCACCACCACCATTATTAATAAATCATCAGCATATGCTACCGGTTCACATCCTACCTACTCCTGAACCAGTAGCTAATCCAATACAATATTCCAACTATAGGGACCTATGATTGAACCTTGTGGAGCACCTCTTGTTACTTCCTGAGTAACTTTCCCATATTTCATTACAATTGTAACCTTCCTATATTTAAAATAATCTTTTAAAACTCCATAGAACTGCCCAGTACACTTCATTTTTCTCATTCTTGCTAGAAAGCTCGGCTATCACATACGATCAAATGCCCCCTTAAAGTTTAAAGTCAAGAAATATACCCAGAACATAATTTTCTGAAGTCTCTTGTACATATGACACAATTTTAACCACAGCAACTTCAGTAGATCTGCCCCCTCCGAAAGCCAAACTGCCTAGGGCTGCTCATTCCACTACTCTCATAATATCCCTCCAATCTATTCATCAACACTCTTTCAAAAAACTTTGTGATAACCGCAATAATGCCACTGGTCTATATGATCCAGGATCCATCCTCTCTTTTTCTCTATTCTTTAATAATATTTTAACGTATGCCTCCTTCCAACAACTAGGAAAGATTTTCTCATTTAAGTACACATTATATAACTACCAATTCCTTTCCAAATTTCAAACCAAACTTCTTTATCACTTCAGGTAGCAATCCATCTCTGCCTGGTGTGCTTTCTTTATCTTAACTTTCTCCAATGCTATCTTCAATTCTTCCTCCGTAATTAACCTTTCAATTTCCTGCTCCCCCACATATTCATTTAATTTCCTGATCTGTCTTTGTTCTCTACTATCCAAACTTTTGATTTATAGGAAACAATGAGGAGAGCAAACCAAGCATGGAGGACTCCCAGTCCCTCGTAGTCTGTTTACTATTTTAATAGTACTATAAACTTGATCAACTTTCATTCTATCAAATAATAATTTTGTATGGTAATCCCCATATGTTCTTATTCAATTCCTCTTTTACATAGTTTCATCATGCTTCTCCCTTCTCTTTTTGAATTCTACTAACATATTCCCATCTTATTTGTTGGTATTGCCTCTTTAAATCCTCCATTTGTTCACTTATTCCTTTTCTCCGTACCCTCTGGAAATTCCTCCTAGCCCTGTTCACCTTCCTCCCCATTTCCGCTAATATCCCATTCCACCAAGGAACAACCCTTTTTAAGTTCATGCTCCTCCTCATAGACCTGCAGCAACTTTCATATATAATACTAACTATTTTCTCAGCCCTTTCTCCAGCCAGGCTGCTATCTATTACTTGTCTATTATCTCTAAGTCTTTTTGTAATCTCTTCTTCAAAACACTGCCAGTTCGCAGAACTCCCTGCAAACCTCTTTTCAAACCCTGTATTACGTTCTGTCCTCTCATCTCTATTCTTGAAACTGATACATCTATGATCGCTGGTAGTCCAGTCCTCTCTAACCCTCCAACACCATATCTTATTCCACAAGGCTTCTGTAGTTAATGTTAAATCTATATTAGATTCTCCTTGTATAGCATTGAAGGCTGGCCCAGCTCATTTACAATAGTAAAGTCTCTGACTTACCAACATTTCCTCTAGTATCAGTCTCCCACTTCCCCAAGTTGTTGAACTTGCATTTGAATCAATACCAATTACAATTTTCTTTCCTTGTAATACATCTACCACTTTTTCAATATAGTTTAAATAAGGCTGCAATTCATCACAGAACTGGCAGTATACACTTACCATATATACACTACCAATCTCACTCAAGGTCTCAGCACAGATTCCATGAGTAACACACAAATCATCAATTTTTGTTACCACAGTCTGCATTTCTCACTATGACAGCAGCCTAACTGTTTTCTCTGGACTGCACAATTTTATCAGTTATTTTATAACCTTTAACAAGGTTTGCAACCACATATGGCTCCTGAAGAAGGAGGACATCATAGTCTTTTTTGTCCATCCGATGACTCAACTGCAATGCAACATTATAGGATCTTTGCCCATTCACTTGCAGTACCTTTAGCCTTTTCATTTCTATTTCTCTCCTATCTATAATCTAACCCTATATTGTTCATAATACTTCTTATACTCACTGCATTCCTTGCTTCTAACTGAATGGCAAAAATCCCTATTTTTTCACTTACAATTAATACATATAGCACATTCATTTTTCTCTTTATAATCTTTAAAAACATGTCCCTCTTCTCCACAATGTCCACACGTGGTCTTCCCCTTACACTGATAAGCCATAAGATAAACATTTAAAACATTTTGGAATGAGGACAATGTCCTTCGCCTGAAACGACGTCCACTGGCAATAGACTCTTCCTTTATTCATTAATATATCTCTCAACTCCTTGGGCACTTCCAAAATCCAATTACTTCCTTTCTTATCTTGAAGAAATAATTTCCAAACTAATAATAATTTTTAATAATTTCCAAACTATATCCACGATCAAACAAATTTCTATTCCAAAGTCCTTGCATAACCTGTTCCTTCTGTATATCCTTAATCACATCATATACTATTATCTTTAAACCAGGTGTCTTTGGAACTTCGACTTTAAGACCAGGCTCTTCCAACCTCTTATTATTCTGCAATTCATATAGATCACTCATAGAATCAACTTCAACCAATATTCCTCCATCTCTAATCTTTCTTGTTCTCTTTACTTTAACTAAAGGTCTTATATCCTCATTCACCACTGCTTCAACTTGTTCACTCATAGTATATTTATCTGTATTCGCCTTAATAAAGGCCACTATAGTTTCACTTCCCTTTTTAACTTCCTTCACCTTTTCTCTTCCCTTCTCTAATACAGAAGCATAACTTTCAAATTGTTGTTCTTGATCCTGAATTAACTGTCTACAGTCTTTTACTCTAGACACCATTACTCTCCTTGTAGTCAATAAGAAAAACTCTGCTTAAAGAAAAAATCCTATCAGGTATTTTTGTCTGTGTTCATCCTAAGGAGTGGATGGATAAAGATGGAAGCCAACTCCAGAAAAAGTGTGATCGTGGCAACCTGGTGGCCTCAAGAAACTTGCCCTACTGGTATGGGACCAATTTCTTGCACATAAAACAGAGGCCATAAAACAGCTTTCATGAAAGAAGAATTGACTCAATGGATGAAGGCACAACAACACAACTTAACACATACTGGTCATACAAAGAGACCAACCATTTCTCGGGTGTACCAATGGGTAAAAAAATCTTGGGGTGCAGTAAAGACTGAGACAGTTGTGAAGTCAATTAAGAAGTGTAGCGGTAGTAATGCCTTGGATGGCATTACACAGAAGATGATATTCTATTTGATGAGAATTCTGAAAATTAATAAAAACTGTTTTTTTCTTCTTTTTTTTATTTTCCCCATTTTCTTATTGTTCTATTTAAAGGTGAATTAGAATAACAATTTTGTATATGAATTTTGAGATGATTAAAATATTTTGGGTTCAATATTTTTAAAATACCTTAGTATGTAAGGTATTTTAAAAATAGTCATAAATGTAATGAAATGCTTCTAAAATAATTAGAAGTAATGTGACATGTACAATAAAATAAACAGATAACTAAAAAATGGTATTTTTTTCCCTAAATAATCTTGGCTAAATTATGGGTGTATCTTATATGGTGGAAATATGGTATTACACACACACACAAAAAGTAATATAGGTAGGCTACTTACAACTGGATAATTAAGTGTAAAATATGTTTCCAGATTGGAAGCTAAATTTGAATCTTCACCAACAAGTGGCTTTAAGATGGAAACACCAGGTAAGGGTGTTTCTGTTGACGGTGGAAGGAGGACCTTTTTATGAAGTCTAAGTTTCCTGCAATTTTGAAAATTTTTTATGTTTTAAATATTCATAAAACAGTTTTATATAAATTTCAAATACACAAATTCTTATTAGTCTACAGAAATGATACACCCAGCCACTTTATTAGAGCCACTGAAGTTTGGGCTCTGTTCAACGATCTATGTAAAAATAAGTTAAAAAAAAAAAAAAAAAAGCCACATATTATGCAACTTACTTTACCAACTTTATATTGCAGGAAAAACCAGACAGATCAGTTTCATTTATCCAAATCCTCATTTCATGTATTCATGTCAATTAATTCAAAGTTTAAAGCAATATCAAAGTTCAACTACTAGTGATTACATTTTAAAGCAACTGGACTGTTTTACATTGAGGCAAGTTTCCTAAACTTATAAAGCATAGACACACTTGAAATAATACACTAATCAAGTAAGTTATTATAATTCAAAGGGGGACATCTAAAGTGCATTTCCACAAGTATTTCTGAAAGTCATATCTAGAATTAAATGCATAATTCGCATTTGATCAGTCCTAATGTCACTTTAAGCTTTGGCTTTTAAAAAAGATTGCTGTGGAACTCTCAGTCAATACTTGTAAAGCTGAAAATTTAACTTCTGACTGCATCGGTATCTGTATGGTTGATAGGAATCAGTGTCAATATTTAGGGTATATTTTTCAGCATGGGAATTTAATTTCTGGAATGACTGCAAGTATGAGGATATGGCAGAAGTTTAAGCAAAAGACTCTCCAACAGTTCTGGCTATGTTATGAGGTATAAAACGTTGTTTGTTATTTGGTTTTTAGGGGCATTAGCAACTAAGGCCATATTGCTCTGGGGATATGTGGTGGTCATTCCCTGACCTTTCCGCATCCTCCGTATTTGGTGGTGACTGGCTCAAACCCCGGTCTAATCAAGAAGCGTGTGCTACGCATTGCTGCTCCTTCCCACCTGGCTATGGAGGCGCCAAGGTATAAAATGTCACTCCCATTCACATTCAGTATGTGACAGACATGAAGGAGGATATTTATTATACATTTCACCAATATTTTTCCAAATAGTTTGAGTGGACTCATTAAAGTGAAACCTTTCCATGACTCTCTTTTGCTTGCTCAATGAATACATTTGGCATTGGCTCTGGCTTTCTTAAACTACACTAGATTTGCAGTGGTAGGGTTCTTGCGAAAGTTATTCCAGGCTTTCATTTGGCTTGGTTGCATTCCTTGTTCCACCAGGGTTTTGGCCGTGTTTGATGACTTGTGAGCAGTCTTGATACTGTTATCTCGATGGCCTGCTATATTCAATTTGTTATATATTTTACGGTACCATTAACTGATACATGATACAACTGATTTGTCAATGATTGTTAGTTGCCTGTATCTTTCTTAATCAGCTTTTTGCAAAGTTCCATTTGACCATATGATTAAGGCAGTGTTGTAAATTTGCCCCTATATGACAGACTATTGGATAGTGGTCACTACCCAGAAGATTATCATGAAGAGACCAATCAAACATTGAAAAAAAAAAAGAGCTGGTGAGCATGTGGTGAGGTTGGCTGCTGAACTTGACCCAGAACGCAGGTGAAAATAGCACCCAAATACAATCCAGTATTCAGTAGTGTCAGATTTAGCTTATCATGTATCTTTTCAAAAAATCTGTTCCCATTTCTCATGTATCTTTTCATCCCATAAAGGACAATATGCATTAAAATCCCCCATAATGCAGAAGGGAGGAAGGAGCCGAGATGCAAGACTTTAAAAGTCAATGTAAGAGATGTCTTGGTTAACAGGAAAATATAAGGAGACAATGGCAGGGGAAAATGGAAGGATATTCGAACGACCATAGCTTCTAGATTTGTTTGCAGCATTAACGGTCAGGAAGGAATACTGGAGCTGATTACAACTGCAATGCCTCCATGAGCTGAATTGGTTACACGAGAGACCCAACTTTTTCTGTAGATTGACAATGTTTAAGTGAGGTGACTACAGATGGTGTCAGGTAGTTTCTTGAAGACAAAAGGCAACTGGATTGTACTGAATAAGATAAATTTTCTGTTTATAATGTATTAGTTGTCTGACGGCACCAGGGATTTCACCCATCTCCACTATTATACTGTAAAGTGTGTTAATTGTCTGACAGCACAAGGGGTTTCTCCACCTAAATCCGCATTCTGTACTCTGTTTTTATGACAAAAAAATCTGTGGAGCCCAGAGATATTAAAAAGAGTGTAGGGAGTGGAATGTCATGTAGTGTTGTGTATGTTCTGTTGTTTCTCTGACCATTTAGCTGTTGGGCAAAACGGTCAGAGAAACAACAATGGGTCCCACCCTTGTTTCTCTGACAAGGCCTATTTAAAAAAAAAAAAAAAAAAGGGGGGGGGGGGAAGATTTGAACACTATAATTTGAAAAGGCCAAAAGAGATTTTCGAGACAGTAGCTGAATTTAAACGTTGATTAAAATTTGGCGGCATTGTTAATGGGGCATACTCAATCGGCTTAGTTACAGTGGGGGGGGACTGAAGATTTTGGGTAAAACAGGTAGAAAGATGGAGTATAGAGTAGATACCACCAAAGAGGTCATTGGGGACAAGCCCTACTAGGCAAAGTACGGGGGAGGCAGGAGAAGGACACAGAGACCAACCCCCCACCCACCCGCCTGGGGATGGGGTTTTAAAGGGAACTGAGTTGGAGTACCCAGTTCAGATGGCTAAATGGCAGTTGTGTCAAGCTGAGTCAGTGAACATATCCTAACCCCTGAGCAGGATGGTCAAAACTACCCATCCTGCTCTGGGGGTTGGATATGTTTGCTGACAGTGGGGAGTGGGAGAGACAGACATTTACTTCATTCATAATCTGCATTCTCACTCTACTTGCATTCTATTTTTCTACTTTTTTTCTTTTATTTTATAATATATACAGTGAAACTTCTCCTAACAGACACCTCTCGTTAACCGACATTTCTCTACAACGGACATTTTCAAATTCCCCAACTCACCTGTATTGGTTCTAACGTGTTTGCAGCTTCTGTCTAGTGGACATTCTCTGTAACGGACGCGGACAGGCAATCTGCACTGTTTCGTTTAGATTAGCACTTAATTTGATCTCCCCATAACGGACTGCAGGAGAGCTCACGGCCCTTTTTCTAGGAACTTTTCTTCCAGGTATTGCCTCAATCGTGTGTTTATTTTCTATTTCTGATTCTCTAAATTTTATCAAGGTTTACGTCGCGGTTCTAAACCCTTTTTCAAAAATTTTAAGGCACGTCTAAAACTTCTGATGAATTCAGTGTGTGCAGGCGAGGGGGGGGGGGAATTTTGTCAGCCTTTCGTCTTTTGAGTTTCAGTTTTCAGTTTTGTTCAGTGTCGTGTTAAGTGCATAATGTCTTCTCGTATACATTTAACTTTAAAAGATAAAGTCGAACTCATTAATGCGTATGATCGGCAAAAAAATAGTGTTCGCAATCTCGCTGCAAAATTCAAAATCGGGAAGACGCAGGTAAGTGACATCCTAAAGAAAAAAAATGAACTGCTCAAATAATTTTGGCAACACGGAAATGATCAGGTTCAAAAATCATTCCCGAAAACTGTTGGACTTCAAATTGACAATGTTACGTATGAGTGGTTTTGTCGCGAACATGCTAAAAAAATTCCCATTAATGGGCCTATTATTAGGGAAAAGGCTTTGAAGGTTGCAAAATCTATGGGAGTAAATGAGTTCAAAGCTTCTGTGGGATGGCTAGACAAAACTCGGCATAAAATTTCTTGGAAAACCGTAAGTGGTGAAGGTGGATCTGTTGAAACTGGGGTTGTAACAGAGTGGACCGTCCAATTGAAAGATTTATGTTGTGATTTTGAAGCTAAGGATATTTACAACTGTGACAAAACAGGGTTGTTTTTTAAAGCTCTTTCTGAAAAAACAATGAGTCTAAAAAACGAAAAGTGCCAGGGCGGAAAAATTTCTAAGGAGCGCTTGACTGTATTATTGTGTACAAATATGCTGGGAGGCTTTGAACAAACCTCTTGTTATAGGAAAACCACAAAATCCTCATTGTTTCAAGGACATAAAGTTGAATCTTTTGAATGTTGACTGGAAGTCTAATAATAAAGCGTGGATGACACGAGATATCATGAACGAATGGATAAGTCACTTTAACCAAAACATGATTCGTCAAAACAGAAAAATTCTTTTCATGGATAATGCTGCATCTCACCCGCACATTGAATTGTCCAACATTCAAATCGTTTTTCTGCCACCAAACACATCTGCAGAGTGTCAGCCCTTGGATCAAGGGATAATAAAAAATTTTAAACTTCACTACAGAAAACGTGTTTTAAGACATCTCATTGCAAACACGAACAATGTAACATGTGCGAGTGACCTTGAAAATAAAATCAGCATCCTAGATGCGATTCAATGGATTTTCAGTAAACGCAATTAGAAAACAAACTGTCGTGAACTGTTTTGTAAAGTCTGGCTTCTCAAACGCAAAAATTGAAGTTGTGAACAGCAATGTGGAGCACCAAGAAGAACAAGAACTTCAACATCTATTGATAATGTACGACACTTCAGCTACAAGTGACCCTGACTACAAAGATATAGACTCGAACCTCACTACAGAAGATGGTGCTCTAGATATCAACGACATTATCATCGATATTTTTCAAGAAGTTCCTCACGAGGATGAAGAAATGGAAGGAGGTCATTCTGTCGAAGAACATATTAACGACGAACCACCGATGAAAATAGAAGAAGCGCTCATACAAATCAATCGTTTAAAAATGTTTTTCGCCGCTGAAGAAGATACTGAAGGACTTTCGATGGTTTCTTCACTCCAAACAAATGTTGAAAACAAAATGTTGAAAACATTTCTTCAGCATGGTCCTATATTTGTCTAACAAATCATCAGATAGTGTATGCTTAATGTCATTAGTTGCCAAATGAATAATAATATTCTCTTTACCCCCTTAAAATCTGACAGCCTGTTGGTGACATCATTCATACCCTGGTTCTAGTCCACCTATTCTTATTACAAAAAAATATTTCCCATTTCCCTAACAATGGAGTCTCCTAATAAAACTAAGTCCTTTTGAAACAGAGTAGTTTGCACTTGGTTATTCTGTTCTGGAGCCCAAATCGGGAGTGCATCACTTGATGGGTTACTAGAGTCTTG
Source organism: Mastigoproctus giganteus (assembly GCF_048544385.1). Classification (NCBI taxonomy): domain Eukaryota; kingdom Metazoa; phylum Arthropoda; class Arachnida; order Uropygi; family Thelyphonidae; genus Mastigoproctus; species Mastigoproctus giganteus. The sequence goes on along the minus strand of NC_143578.1, from coordinate 134,561,903 downwards.
AGTCCCTAACAAGCTCCCAGATACAATATAATAGCATAGCTTAATTTAATTTATTATGATACTCACCTTTTTATAATCTGCATTGATGTTGGAATAAACTGGATGATAATTTTAAATTTAAGTTAGCATGAATAAGTTAGGATTTAAAAACAGAATCAAAATGTGTGCAAGGAAGTAGAAGTACACGTCTTCGTCCTTGGCTGTCAATGTTGAAATTTGAACGATTTTAGTTATACGGTTGGAAACAGAAGGCCAATAGTCATAACAAGTGGCTTTGATTTTACACGTCTTCAGTTGGCAATGGTAGAAATTGCCAACTGAAGACGTGTAAAACGAAAGCCACTTGTTTTACACATCTTCGTTTTACACGTCTTCAGTTGGCAATGGTAAAAAAAAAAAAAAGTAAAGTGCAGCCATTATCAACCCACTGCAGGATGGACGCCTCCTCAACAATTCATGTTGAGGGAAATGGACCATAATCTACCACGCTGGTCCAGTGCGGGTTGGCAGATCGACCGTATTCAGCAGTTAGGGGCTTGAACTCTCAAAGAGCGTGTGCTACGTCTACTCAAAGAGCGTGTGCTACTGCACTCCCGCTCCTGCCCACTCGGCTACGGAGGAGACAATGGTAGAAATTGCCAACTGAAGATGTGTAAAACGAAAGCCACTTGTTATGGCTATTGGCCTTCTGTTTCCAACCGTATAACTAAAATTGTTCAAATTTCAACATTGACAACCAAGGACAAAGACGTGCACTTCTTTAAAATTATCATCCAATTTATTCCAACATCAATGCAGATTATAAAAAGGTGAGTATCATAATAAATTAAATTAAGCTACGCTATTATATTGTGTCAGTTATAAATGGTACTTTAAGAGATCTACAATTTTCGAATTGCTCCCAGATACATTATTATCGAGGGCAAGCACCCATTTTTTCAGTGACTCAAATTGTTCTAGAAATGCACCAAATTTTAACTTAAGATCGGTACACTCCTTACAACGGTGACAAAGGAAAGAATCTCCAAGTGAGCTAGAATTATCCACTAGGTCAACCTTGGAATACATGCCACAGGTTCTGCAAAGGATAAAATCATGACTCACCTGGGAATCGCAGTTGGCTATTTCCATATGAGTCATGGTAGCCTTTGACAAAGTGTTCAAGGCGGATATAGTAATAACCATTTTAAAATTTAGTAATTATGAATAAAAGAAACTTTAAAAAAAAATTATATTTATAATATTAAAAAAAATCAAACTATCAGAGGGAAAAAAATTATGAAAATAAACTTTACAATATACTAAATAACCTTTGAAACCTACTCTACTTCACTAATCCCCCTCTTATCTATACTTCTTTGCTGTCACTACGAAGAGCTGCAATAGGTGCTAGGCACATCTGCTTGCCACAAATGCCAATGTGCTTTACATGCACAATTCCTTGGTCTTGTAATTCATTTTTCAACTTTTCTTCTGAGGTTTATGGGATCCCACTCAGCAATCATGACTTCAAGAGACATGACAGCAATCATGCAATTTTTTGGGGCGTTCTGATTGTCATTCATTTAACACTTCAACGAATAAGTTGCCAGATCTCAGCTGTTCGGATGTTTTTGGATATCCTGAGGTTTTTTAGTTATTTCTGAATTTTGAAATGTAAGAGAGTACCTAGATACTGTTCTTGAGTAGAGTGCAATAGAGCTCTTGTTTTAACAGAGTACATTTTTTGCCATTTAGCACCACGACTTGAGTCTTCCACTTCATGAGTGGCTGTATTAGGATCCTTGGATCCTGCAAGTTTTGAGAAGATTATTTTTCTCCTTGCCCTGAAAAGGTGACTTGTCTTCTCAGGTTTCCTGCCTTGCCATGGGGAAGCAGGAGCACTTCCACAAGGGTAATCGCAAGCAGCTGAGTTAGAAGTATTAACAAGAAACAGAAAAGTGAATTTCCGTTCTATATTTAAAATCAAAAATATTCTACTCACTTTGCACACACTATAGAGATAACTTTGAATCACTTGGCACCCAGATTAGAGCCATAGTTTCTTGAAAAACGTTTTTGGGTTTGTTCGTTTTTTTTTTTTTTGCATTTTCTTCTTGGAATATATCAGTATCAGACCTCTCACTAATGAACTGCAATACTAAGGGTTTTTTTTTTTTTTTTTTTTAATGAGAAAGTTTAATATTTAAATGTTTCATTTCACACATATTTTCGAAGAAACAAAACTTAATTCTGGTGGGAAAAAAAATAACCATTATGGGCTAGAAATGATTAGTCCTCCATTTTCCACTTAGTATAACTGTTAAGCATGGGAAATTTCAAAGATATATTCATATGTAACTCATCTTTTAAGGGCATTGTTCATATTGTTGTACACATTGGCACTAATGACCTTAAGAGTAAGAGATCTGCAAATTTATTTAACAAGTACAGGTCGATGCTGAAGAAAAGTCGCGAGTTAGGGTTAAATTTGAAAGTGTCTGCAATTCTCCCCAGACACGATAGAAGGGAGTATATGATGACAGCCTTATCAATCAATTCAGCCCTGGAGAGACTCATGAAAAATTCTATTCCATGAGCCTTTCAGGCTCATGGAATAGAATTTTTTTCAGCGTGGTCTTATGCTTCCTAACAGGAGAGACTGCTTCTACAGGGATGGGATACACTTAAATAGAAAGGATGCAAGAATATTTGCTGATGCTATCGAGGCAGTGTTAGATGGGTCGGAAAACTGCTAGATTGGGGGGGGATACATAGACTAATAGATTAACAGTAGCCACAGGCAGAGGCCAAAGTGATTCTTGCACTATTTCTATTGTAATGAGCAGCAGCCTGGAGAGCAAGTTGTTGGGGGCTTCAAGAGCTGTCGGGAGTCATCATGGAACAAGTAAATACATGGGCTGTGTTAGAGTAACTAAGAGTAAGAACAAGTGCATGTATACTTGCATGTACACTAATGCTAGAAGTATAGTAAATAAAATTGATGAACTTGAAGTGCTGATCAAGACATCAAAGGCAGATATTGTTGGGATATCAGAGACATGGTGTCACACATATATAAGCAGTGCAGAATTAGAATTTGGGGAGTATGTGTACAGAAGGGACAGACAGGGTAGGAAGGGAGGACAGGTTATGCTGTTAGTTAAGAAACGTAAAATCTAAGGAAGTGCATCCAGTTGACAAGGGTGGACAGTGCAATGTTGAGTCTGTTTGGTGTGATATAAACAATGGGAAAGGGAAAATGAGAGTAAGAGTATGTTATAGGCCTAATGACTCTGATGAGTAAAATGAACAGTTGTGCAGAGAAATAGAATGGGCCAGTACATCAGAATGTCTTGTGATGGGGGATTTTAACTTCCCAGATATTGACTGGAACTTGTGGTTTGGTCACTCGCACACTAGCCAGACTTTTGTGGATTTATTCAATGATTGTTTTCTGCAGCAGCATGTTCGAGATGCAACCAGAGAGGATAATAATACTCTTGTTCTGGTTATCAGCAGTGATCATTCGTGTGCAGATAAAGTAACCACTAGGTGACAGTGATCACAGTGTACTCATGTGGGATTTACTTAAAGATGTAATTACCATCAAGGGTAAAGGGAAGAGTTTTTGTTTTCGTAGAGGTGACTACAGTGGTCTCAGGGAGTTTTTAAATTCTATACAGTGGAATCAACTGATGATGTTACCAATGGTGAATTCTAAATGGGAAGCATTCAGGGACATAATCTTGGAGGCTACTAGGTTTTTCATACCAACTAAGAAATACTGTTCAAGGTTCAGGCCTAAATGGATGTCAGATGAATTAATGAGGTTCGTGGCAGAAAAGCATGGGATGCATATAAATTATCAGGTGACATAGAAGCCTATGGCAGATATAAGCTAGTCTGTAATCAAGTCACAGAGGAGGTTAGGCAGGCAAAGGCAGATTACGAGAAATTTTTGTCAAAGGATGCAAAGAAAAACAGGTTTTTTACTTATGTAAACTCTAGAAGAAAGGGGATGAATCAGATTGGTCCACTTAACATAGATGATTCGACTAGTGATGATCCTGCTCAAGTAGCTGATAAACTGAGAGCAAAGTGGGGGGAGAAATTGTTGAAGTTAAACATAAAAAAGGCACCTGGGGCGGATGGAATCTATTAGGTTTTAATGAAGGAGGCAGCAAGGGAAGTAAGCAAACCCTTAGCCATAATTATCAGAGCATCATTAGAGTCCAGGGGAGATCCCCATGGCCTGGATTTGTGCAAATGTATCCCTAATTCACAAAGGGGGTTCTCAAAGGGTGACACAAATAATTATAGACCTGCTAGTTTAACTTCTATTCCAAAGAAACATAATGGAGTCACTGGTTAAGGGAGGTGATACAGAATCACCTAGACAAGACAGCAGTAATATTTCAGACACAGCATGGGTTTGTATAGGGCAAGTCTTCTCTGACCAATTTGATTGGATACTACGATGTGGTCACAAAGGAAATGTATGCAAAAAATTATTTGATATCATATACTTGGATTTAAGAAAAGCTTTTGATACTGTTGCACATGAAACACTGCTATATTAAACTGGAGTGGTAATGGCAATAAGGGCAGGTTACTGCAATGGATAAAGGGATGGTTGGGTGGGAGATGGCAGAGAGTGGTAATAAATGGACACTGCTCTATGTGGATTAATGTTATTAGTGGAGTCTCTCAGGGTTCAGTGCTAGGGCACGTTGTTTGTGTATTTATCAATTGCTATCGATGAAGGTATATCAGGCTTAATGTCGAAGTTTGCAGATGTTACAAAGGTTGGCAGGGTTGTTAATGCCAATAAAGACAGTGTGCTACTGCAACAGGATCTAGATAATTTGGGCAGATGGGCTGATGGAATAATTTTGATGTCATATACTTGGATTTCAGGAAAGGTTTTTTTTTTTTTTTTTTTTAGGGAAACCCCAAACACGAGATATTAGAACCTATGGTGCTTAGTACCGTATGTGGGTTGGAGGTTGAGAAGATGAAAGAAGATATTTTTTGACATTAGTCATGAACTTTTGTACACTATAATCATCAGGAATACGTATCAAGGAATTTTGTTCCAGAAAACCTTCCAGGTTGAATTAATAAATGAGGAAGAAAAAAGTTGTTTCTGAGAGTTTGAAGTTGCAGTAAAAGAATACTGAGTGGTAACCGCATGAGTTCGAACTGCTTTGAAAGGGAGAGAGAAATTACAGAAGCCAATTCAGACAAACAGTGCCCATGGAAGTATATATATAAAAGGCATGCAGCAGAAATAGAACATCGATGAGACAGAGAATGAAGAGAATCTGTTAATTAACCTAACTGCCCTCTTCTGAATGGAATCTAGAAGCCTGAGAGACATTTTTGGAGCACCGCCCAAGATGTGGGAACAATACTCCAAAGTAGGGCAGATTTGCAATTTGTACAGAATGAACAGCTGCTTGGAAGAAAAGTAACACATGCGGTTACCACTCTCAGTGAAAGAGAAACCCCAGTTTTTTAAATGCAGAGGAACCAATATTTGCAATGTGCTTATGCCAAGAGAGATTAGAAGTCAGGGTAATCCCCAATAGAGATATATCATCTTGACTAGAAATCGAAGTGTCATCGAAGATGTGGTGCAAGAATATTTGCTGATGCTATCGAGGCAGAGTTAGGTAGGTTGGAAAACTGATAGCTTGGGGGGATACAGACACTAACAGATTGACAGTAGCTACTGGCAGAGGTGAAAGTGATTCTTGCACTGCTTCTATTGAAATGCAATTGAGCAGCAAGCCTGGAAAGCAAGGCAATGGGGATTTCCAGGGAGTCATGGTGGAACAAGTAAATACATGGACTGTGTTAGGGTAACTAAGAGTAGAAACAGGTTCATGTATACTTGCATGAACATCAATGCTAGGAGTATAGTTAATAAATTTGATGAGCTTGAAATGCTAGTCAAGACATCAAAGGAAGATACTGTGGGAGATCAAAGATGTGGTGTCACACAGACATAAGCAGTGCAGAATGGGAATCTGGTGAGTACAATGTGTACAGAAAGGATAGCAGGACAGGATGGGAGGAGAGGTTATGCTGTTAGTTAAGAAACACAAAATCTAAGCAAATGCATCCAATTGATGTTGGTGGACAAAGCAATGTTGAGTCTGTTTGGTGTGATATAAACACTGGAAAGGGAAAAACGAGAGTAGGTGTGTGTTATAGGCCTAATGAGCAATTGTGCAGAGAAATAGAGTGGGCCAGTAAATCAGAGTGTCTTATAACGGGGAATTTTATTTTCCCAGATGTTGACTGAAATTTGTGGGTTGGTCACTCCCATACTGGCAAGGCTTTTGTGGATTTATTGGATGATTGTTTTCTATGGCAGCATGTTCGGGAGACAACTAGAGGGAGTAATAGTCTTGATCTGATTTCCAGTAGTGATTCTTCGTGCATTAAGAATCCACAGATAAAGGAACCACTAGGTGGCAGTGATCACAGTGTGCTGAAGTGGGATTTACTCAAAGAGGTAACTACCATCAGGGGTAAAGGGAAGGGTTTTTGCTTTCGTACAGGCGACTATACAGTGGTCTGAGACAGTATTTAAATTCTATACGGTGGGACCAACTGATGTTACCAACAGCAAATTCAAAATGGGAAGCATTCAATGAATTAATCTTGGAAGCAACTAGGCTTTTCATACCAACTAAGAAATATTGTTCATGATTTAGGAATAAATGGATGTCAGATGAACTGATTAGATATGTGGCAGAGAAGAAAAATGCATGAAATTCATATAAATGAATAGGTGACACAGAAGTCTATGATAGATATAAGCTGGTCTGTCACCAAGTCACAAAGGAGATTAGGCAAGCAAAGGCAAATTACATGAAATCTTAGGCAAAGGATGCAAAGAAAAACAGCAAAGAGTTCTTTACTTATTTAAACTCTAGAAGGATGGGGATGAATCAGATTGATCCACTTGATAATCGATTGTTCAACTGCTGATGATCCTGCTCAGGTAGCTAACAAACTAAATGAATATTTTGCATCTACATTCACACATGAGGAGTTATTCAGGGAGGGGAATGCCAGAGGTTTATTAAACTCTGGCAGTAAGCTAAATAATCTTGTAATAAAGGCATGGTTGATTGGGAGAAGACAGAGTGGTAATAAATGGACACTGCTCTTCGTGGACTAATGTTATTAGTGAGTCTCCCAGAGTTCAGTGTTAGGTCCACTGTTATTTTCTGTATTCATTAAAGATATTGGTGATGGTATATCAGGGTTAATGTTCAAGTTAGCAGATGATACGAAGGTCGGCAGGGTTGTTAATGACACTAATGACAGTACACTGCTGCAACAGGATCTAGAAAAGTTGAGCAGATGGGGTGAGAGGTGGCAACTGAAGTTTAACATTAACAACTGTAAAGTGCTGCCTATGGGAAGCAGTAACCCCAGAGTAACATTGTTGTCTTGTTATTTGGTGAAACATTGTTGTTGTTGTTATTTGGTTTTTAGGAGCATTAGCAACTAAGGCCATATTGCTCCGGGGATATGTAGCGGTCATTCCCTGACCTTTCCGCATCTTCCGTATTTGATGGTCAGGGGCTCGAACCCCGGTCTAATCAAGTAGAAGTAATTGCAATCAGACCATAATTCGATGGAAGTGATTTGTCATCCTTTTTAGGAACTGGCTGGATATGAGCAAATTTACAAGCAGAAGGAAAAACACTTTTGGAATAAGAAAGTAAAAAAATGTGGCAAAGAACAGGAGTAAGTTCAGGAACACATGTTCTGAGAACAAGTGGAGAAATACAACCAGGACCTGGAGCTTTCTTAGCATCCAGATTGTTCAAAATCCTTCTGACATCCTTTTGACGGAAGACCACAAGAAGCATTTAATGGAGCATACTGGGAATGGTGGGAGGTGGTTTAAGATTATTAATACACGAGTTGGAATTAAAATATGATGCTAGCAGGTCAGCTTTACCCTTGGCTGAAGTGGCAATAGAATCATCTGGTTTTGACATAGGTGGAAACAGAGTTGGGCAAAAGGTTAAGCCAGTAGCTTCGGCAAGAGACCTGAATGCTCGCCTACCATTTGGACAAGAAGCAAGTTTTCTACTCTTAGCCTGTTCAAAATCTAGTTTGGACTGATTAATAACTACCTTACAATTGTTGCGAGCTTTGGTGTAAGCAGAAAATGAGATTGAAGAATTGGAAACATGCCAATTAAAATATGCAACATTCTTCTCTTGAATAGCCTTATTGCATTTATTGGAAAACCAAGATTTAGATAAATAAGATTTTAAAGTGGAGTGTGGAATAAAGGATTCCATTTCTACAAGAATAATTTCACTAACATGATCTGAGCAAACGATGACATCAGAAGTTTCAAAACAGTAATCCTACAAAGGAAAATAAATTTCACAGATTATCACTTTGTGCATTCTTGTAATGCAAAACAACGTATGGTTGGAAATGGCTGTGAGAGAAAGGCTCGATTCTCCAATGGAGCCTTTTCTCATACCCTCGAAATGTTATGAAGATTGAATCTCACCATGATGTTCATCATAACCTCAAAAGTCATCAGCCATATCGCATGATGGAGGAGATGGGGAAGGGTTGACTGGAACTTAGCTCTGGAGACTCAACATGAGCTCCACCACTTCAAGCCTCCAATAAGCAAAGTGGTGGTATTGCACCAGTTGATGAGAGTCATCTACCACCTAGTATTGCCTCGTAACACAGAGGGGCGGCATTCCCCCATGTGGTGTGGGCACCACACCTTGACCCCTGCTTACGTTGGTTCATACCTGAGTGGTCACCTACAGTGTGCTTGTGCATGGGGATTATACCCAGGATTATTAACGGTCCCACCATCATGAAGATGCAAGCAGAGGATTTGGCTGTCACAGACCATCCGGACTTCGCCGAAATTGGGTCCACTTAACTTGAATGTCACCCAAATATCATTTCCATCAGCGTTTTAGACTCCCAGGTAGCAAGTACAGCTTGTCTAGCACATCTGAGAATTTTGTGATTATTTATTAGTGGAAGACTGGCACGAAATTTCGTTGTTGTATGACAATAAATAATATGGGTTTGGCACACCCAGGGTCCTGAGCTGGATATCATCTTTCTTCTCTTTCTTGGTGATTCCCTTCCACCTCTCTCTCTCTCTCTCTCTCTCTCTCTCTCTCTCTCTCTCTCTCTCTCTCTCTCTCTCTCTCTCTCTCTCTCTAGTTGTGGGGAGGGGGAGAAAATTATTGTGGATGTCTGATTCTCTCTCTCTCACACAGAGTAATTCAGAATTTTTTTTTTTTCTAGTGCAGCATAAGCCTCAGGCTTCCTTGCACCATATGGCTAATAAAAATATATGATATATATATATATATCAAAATTATTTCTTGCATCCCTTTCCTTTGTTACTGCATCATAGTAGCCCATAAAATTGGTCACACGAGATCAGCCTTTGACAAACCATGCTGTGACCGAAATATAACTGCACTCTTGTATAAATGGTCCTGGATTATTTCTATAACCAGTGACTTCATTATTTTCTCCGAAACGTAAGTTAACCTAACAGGTTTGTAATTACCCATGTCACTATTTTACCTCACCTTTATGAATTAGGGATACATTTGGACATTCTGGTCTATGGGGATTTCCTCTGAATCCAAGAATACTTTCATAATTATGGCTAAGGGTCTGGGTCTGCTCACCTCATTTGCCACCACCCTTAATATAATTGGATAGAACACATCCACCAGAGGTGCCTTTCGTACATTTAACTTCAATGATTTCTCTCTTCCACTTTCTTCTCAATTATTACAAGATCCTTTAACTCCCTAGCAGAGTTTGATAAACTTATGGCATCCACTCCACTAAAGAATTCCTCATGGGTGAATGTAGTGCAAAATACTTATTCAGGTTTTCAGCAACCTGAGCAGGATCACCAATATGAACCATCAATATCAAGTGAATCTCCGTGATTCATCCCCTCCTAGAGTTTATTTAAAAAACAGAAGTCTGAGCAATTTTTCTTCATATCCTTTGGCAGATCCCTCATAATGTGCCTTAGATTGCCTAATATCCTTTGTAACTTGATTACACACTATTTTATATTTATCATAGACTTCTGTACACATGATAATTTATATGCATCCCATGGATTTTTCTTCTCTACTCCCATTAGTTCATCTGACTTCCATTCAGGTCTAATCCTTTAAAAGTATTTTAGTTGGTATGAAAAGCCCAGTACTATCTATGATTATTTCCATGAATGTTTCAGTTAGAATTTGCCAATGGTAAAATTACCATGTGATCCTGCTGTATAGAATTTAAAAACTGTCTGAGACCACTTTGCATACCTGCCTATATAAAAACAAAACCCTACCCTTTATCCTTGATGATAGTTACACGTTTTAAGTAAATCTCACATCATATACTGTGATCACTGCCACCTAGTGGTTCTTTTATTTTGCAGATTCTAAATGCATGAATAATCACTACTGATAATCAGACCAAGTGTATTACTCTCTTTTGTTACCTCTCTAACATTCTGCTGTGGAAAATAGTCATCCAATAAATCCACATTTTGTTAGTGTGCACGACCAACCAAGTTCCAGTAAATATCTGGAGAGTTAAAATCCCCCATTATAAGACTTTCTGATTTACTGGCTCACTATTTCTCTACATAGTTTTTTGTTCTTTTTATCAGCCATGAGACCTATAACACACTCCTTCTCTCATTTCTGCTTCCCCAGTGCTTGTCTGCAATTTAGCAGAGACAGGCTAGGAGAGAGTACATGATGGAGGGGCCGGTCAAACTCTCAGCTGCCCAACTCAATGCCGGAGCTCACTCTTGTGCATCAGGCAATACAGCAGCAATCTCCAAGGCAGAATGTGCTGATCCCACAGGAGTTAGTTATTGTTAGTGACTCTATTGTCAGGGAGACAGATAATATATTGTGTGAAAAGGAAAGATGGAATAGGACCAGGGTATATCTGCCAGGGTCAAAATTGATGCTGTAGAGCAGATATCTTTTAAGTGAACAATTAGCATTTAGCATTAGTAGAGGCATATGATGCAAGAAAGCAAGCTTATGCAGCATCAGCCAAAAAAAAAAAACAAAAAAAACTTCCACTTTACCCCTCTGTTCGTTCGAAATACCTGTCCAGATGAGCCTTAAATTTATTTAGGCTATCAACCTCCACAACAAGGGATGGAAGTCTGTTCCACCAACCAACTACCCGCTGGCTAAAGGCAAATTTCCGCACATCTATCCTACATCCGTCTTTCCTCAATTTGAATTTATGCCCTCTCAGGTGATTATTCTGAGCAGGAGGAAAAATCCCATCAGCATTGAGTATGCTCATACCATTCAAGGCGTTATACACCTCTCTCAGATCACCTTGCCGGTGCCTAGTCTCCAGACACTGTAATTTGCAAAACTTAAGCCTTTCTTCGTAAGAGCAACCCTTTGTTCCATTCACTAATCTTGATGCCCTTCTCTGTACTCGTTCCAGCAGCTCTACATCCTTTTTGAAATGAGGGCCCCAGACCTGTATACAGTATTCAAGGTGTGGCCTGACCATTGCTTATACAAGGTAATAATAATAACATCCTTATCCCTGCTGGAAAAATTCCTATATATCATTAACAAGACACCAGGAGCTACTCTTGCAGCCCGTCTGCACTGCTCAGAGAACTTCATATCTGCCTGCACAATTATCACCAGGTTCTTTTCATTCTCTACCACTGTCAGTGTAGTACCACAGAGCTGATACGTTGCTCTGGGGTTGCCGTTTCCCATATGTAGTACTTTACATTTGTCAATGTTAAACTTCATTTGCCACCTCTCAGCCCATCTGCTCAACCTTTCCAGATCCTGTTGCAGCAGCACAGCATCAGTAGTGTCCTTAACAACCCTGCCAACCTTTGTATCGTCTGCAAACTTGGACATTAAGCTTGATATAGAAATTACACAGAAAACAATAATGGACCCAACACTGAACCCTGAGGGACTCCACTAATAACATTAGTCCACGATGAGCAGTGTGCATTGATTACCACTCTCTGTCTTCTCCCCCTCAACCACCCCTTTATCCATAGCAGCAATTTACCTCCAATGCCACACTGCTCCAATTTGTGCAGCAGTCTTCCATGTGCAACAGTATCAAAATCCTTTCTAAGATCCAAGTATATAATATCAAAGTTATTCCCTGCATCCAACTCTTTTGTGACTGCATCATCGAATCCAATCAAATTGGTCAGGCAAGACTTCCCCTTAACAAAACCATGCTGTGTCTGAGCTATAACTGAAGTCTTGTCTAGATGATCCTGCAGTGCTTCTTTAACCAGTGCCTCCATTAATTTTCCTGGAACAGAAGTTAAACTCACAGGTCTATAATTACTTGTGTCAGGCTTTGATCCTCCTTTGTGAATTGGGGTCACATTTGCACATCTCCAGTCTGTGGGTACCTCCCCTGAGTCCAAGGAAGCTCTCATAATTATGGCTATGGGTTTGCTCACTTCCTTTGCTGCCTCCTTTAATATAACTGGATATATCCCATCCACCCCAGGTACCTTTCTTGTGTTTATGTTCAACAATTTCTCCTCCACTTTACTCTCAGTTATTACAAGATTATCTAGTTTACTGCCTGAGTTGAATACACCTCTAGCATTCCCCTCGCTGAATAACTCCTCGTGTGTGAATGTCGATGCAAAATATTCATTTAGTTTGTTAGCTACCTGAGCAGGATCATCAACAGTTGAACCATCGATATCAAATGGACCAATCTGATTCATCCCCTTCCTTCTAGAGTTTACATAAATAAAGAACTCTTTGCTGTTTTTCTTTGCATCCTTTGCCAAGGATTTCTCATGATCTGCCTTTGCCTGCCTAACCTTCTTTGTGACTTGGTTACAGACCAGCTTATATCTATCATAGGCTTCTGTGTCACGTGTTAATTTATATGTATCCCATGCATTTTTTTTCTCTGCCATGTGTCTCATTAGTTCATCTGATATCCATTTAGGCCTAAACCATGAACAATATTTCTTAGTTGGTATGTAAAGCCTAGTAACTTCCAAGATAAGTTCTTTGAATGCTTCCCATTTTGAATTTGCTGTTGGTAACATCAACAATTGGTCCCACTGTATAGAATTTAAATATTGTCTCAGACCATCGTAGTTGCCTTTACGAAAGCAATAACACCTGATGGTAGTTACCCTTTACCCCTGATGGTTGTTACCTCTTTGAGTAAATCCCACTTCAGCACACTGTGATCACTACCACCTAGTGGTTCCTTTATCTGCAGGATCTGATAATCAGATCAAGAGTATTACTCCCTCTAGTTGCCTCCCAAACATGCTGACGTAGAAAACAATCATCCAATAAGTCCACAAATTCCTTGCTAATACGTGAGTGACCAACCCACAAGTAACAGTCAATATCTGGGAAGTTAAAATCCACCATTATAATACAATTTGATTTACTGGCCCACTATTTTTCTACACAGTTGTTCACTGTACTCATCAGAGTCATTAGGCCTATAACATATTCCTACTTTCAAATTTGCTTTCCCAGTGCTTATGTCACACCAAATTGACTCAACATTGCACTGTCCACCATTGTCAGTTGGATGCATTTCCTTCGATTCTATGTTTCTTAACTAACAGCAAAGCCCCCTCCCTCCCTTCCTGTCCTGTCTATCCTTTCTGTACACATTGTACTCCCCAAATTCAAATTCGGCATTACTTATATCTGTGACACCAGGCCTCTGATATCCCAACAATATCTGCCTTTCATGTCTTAACCAGCACTTCAAATTCATTAAATTTATTTACTAAACTCTTAGCATTGGTGCACATGCAAGTATACATGCACCTGTTCTTACCCTTAGTTATCCTAACACATTCCATGTATTTACTTGTTCCACCTCTGCTGCAGCTACTGTTAATCTATTAGTCTGTGAATCCCACCCAAACTAGCATATTTCTGACCCACCTAACACTGCCTTGATAGCATCAGTAAATATTCTTGCACCCTTTTTATTTAAGGGTATTCCATCGTTGTTAAAAGGCAGTCTCTCCTGTTGACTTTAGCAGTCTTGTACAGTTTGCTACCCTGATATAACCCTTTAAGTCATTTAGGTTTGTTTCCTTAACCGAGTTCAGAAACTAGCAATAAGAAATCCTTTCTCCTCTTTGATGTTAATAGAAATCTAACCAGTTCAGGTACTTCAGTTTACAGAAAACCAACTGACACCCTGTCAATTTTAAATCCCAGTCTGACCCCCACCCTAAATCAATGAAGACTAATATTATAAAAAGGGTTATGACCCTCACAGCCTTTAGAATATGCTATTACAACAGTCCAAAAGAAGAACTAAATATAGTAAGGACAATTCTCAAGAATAACCTACATCCAGTCATAAATGACACAGTTGATAACTTCTATAACCCAACTCTCCAGGACAACAACTAAGACTGCCCACTATTCGTCTACCACATCTGAGTATAAGGCACAGTTAAGAGGAGTATCAAGTGGAACAACAACGGGGTCCATTTTACCAGCTAAAAGAAACTAAATTAACTTCTCCACTCAGCTGCCATTCCCCAGCCAGAAAATAAGAATGTGGCTTACCACCTTGAATGTAAGCACAGAAAGTACTATTTAGATTAGAGACACTAAAACTGATGAATACAACCACCAAACCAGTACAGGTAATATGTATCAAACGGACATAGCCCACAATAAATCCAATGAAAACAATAAATGTATGCCCAAAGTTCTTCATGTAATGCACCACCAAAAAAGACAAGATTTCATGGAAGCATTCCAAAATAACATAAACAGAAGTAGTAAACGGTAAGCCATCCCCCAGCATGGCTTACCATGCTGAGGGATGTCTACCCTGTTTCAGAGATAATACTCAAGCCACAAGCTACTGGCAATAATACAAACCCAGCCCGGCTTGAATACAAAGCAGAAATAATCAAGAAAACTTGCATAGCATAGAACATCACCTGGCCCTGGCAGTAGGAGCAAAAGACAACCAAAAGCCAACGTGGTATAAACAGAGCAGAATTCCAAAACCTTCCTCCCTTGCCCAGACAGTTGTCACAACTGGAGAGCTTTCAGCAAATGAACTACTAAATACTCCTCTCCTATAATGACTAAGGCTCACAGAATTCAATGTGGTTCATATTGGTTTAGTTCATGATGTTCCTTGTATCAGAACAGGATGAATATGAAGTGGCTTTAAAATACAATATGTAAGCTACAATACATATATAAAAATCTCCAGTGTTTAGTTTTATTTATCGGGAAAGAGATTTTTTTTTTTTTTTTTTTTTTTTTTGTAGTTGTTGGCGCATCGGCTTCTGTGGCCATAATGCACCTCCCAAGGTTTTTGCAGTACTTTGATCCAAGCCCGAGGCGGGATTCGAACCCGCGACCTTTGGGTTGCCAGGAAGGCACTTTACCCACCCGGCTAGCCCGGTCGGCGGGAAAGAGATGGGTGACACAAATTCAGTTACCATTTAGGAAGAGGGGACACAGTATGGTAAAGTTTGAGAACTGCTATTTTAACTAACAAGTAGCATAAAGCAATTTAACTGTCAACTGTAACAGTGCATGCAGTTGCTGTGGTTTCCACAAAAAAACTACAGTATGTATGTAAACATGTCATTTGGTAGTTGGCAAGTATTCGAGAATAGGATGCATGTCTTAAAAGACACATGGGTTATACTCCAGATTATGGATACACCTCCGTGCTTTGGCAAGAAAAAGAGGAAGAAGGCAGTCCTGGCCCGGTTTTTTGCTTGAATCCCTCCCGAAGTAGTGTAAAAACCTAATCTTTTTTTCACTAAACAAAAATTACTACTTGAATACAACAAAAACTCACCTCAACCACACAATCACAGAACTCAGGTGGACAATCACTCCATTCTTTGGCCACGCATGCAAAGCAGTGACAAGGTGTACCCATAAAATGGAGTATACCCGACATGTACACTTGGAATTAGTTTATCTTGAAGGAATAGAAAAATATATATATATCACAAACACTTATTCATTGAATTTGTTTATTTTATATTAACTTGGATAGCCAGGAAATTAACATCCCAAGGAGAACACCAACTCACCTTCAGATGTTCATTTGGAAAACAGGATATGTAGGAGTAGTAGTAGTAGTGGCATGTGATGCAAGAAAGCAAGTGTATGAGCTTATGCAGCATCAACCAAAAAAAAAAAAAAAAACACACCATTCCCTCCAAATGCCTGTCCAGTTCCTCCTTATATTTATTCAACCTATCAACTTCCACAACGACAGATGGAAGTTTGTTCCAGCAATTAACCACCCGCTGGCTAAAGGCAAATTTCCACACATCTATTCTACATCTGTCTTTTCTTAATTTGAATTTATGCCCCCTTAGGTTCGTAATCTGAACAAGTGGAAGGATCCCATCAGAATTGAGCGTGCTCAACCCATTCAAGGCCTTATACACCTCAATCAGATCACCGCGCTGGTGCCTAGTCCCCAGCCACTGCAATTTGCAGACCTTAAGCCTCTCTTGGTAAGAGGATCCCTTCATTCCCCTCACCAATCTTGTTGCCCTTCTCTGTACACGCTCAAGTAAATCTACATCCTTCCTAAAATGAGGCCTCCAGACCTGTACGCAGTACTCAAGGCATGGCCTGACCATTGCCTTATCCAGAGTGACAATCACCTCCTTCTCCCTGCTAGCAAAATTCCTATATATCACTGACAAAACCCCATGACCTGCCCTGGCAGCCTCACTGCATTGCTCAGAAAACTTCATATCTGACTGCACAATTACTCCCAGGTCTTCTTCATTTTCTACCACCTTAAGTGTAGTACCACACAGTTGGTACATTTCTCTGGGGTTACTTCTACCCATATGCAGTACTTTGCATTTGTCAAGGTTAAACTTCAATTGCCACTTCTTAGCCCATCTGCCCAAATTATCTAGATCCTGTTGCAGTAGCACACTGCCATTACTGTCATTAACAACCCTGCCAACTTTGTATCATCTGCAAACTTCGACATTAAGCCTGATATACCTTCATCAATATCATTGATAAATATACAAAACAACAGTGGACCTAACACCAAACCCTGTGGGACACCACTAATAACATTAGTCCACGAAGAGCAGCACCCATTGATTACCACCCTCTGTCTTCTCCCACTTAACCATGTGGCAGCTCTAATGCAAACATCAGGGAATAATACATTAATTTCTTCTTATACTTGGTGCACACTTCTATGAAGAATTTATGCTTTAAATGTAGCTGCGTAAGACAACAATTATACAAGTTCCACAGTTAGCAATCTTCCATTTTGTGATAGTGTATGATTTATTCAGTGATCACATACACCAGGGGCATTTCTAAGGTAAGTGGCGCCTGGGTGCCAATTGAAATCTGGCACTTTAAAATTTTCTTCATATGTGTATGTAAGTTTCGGGTTTTCAGATGCCCCTTGAATGTTGATGCCCAGGTAGTAGTAGTAGTAGTGGCACATGATGCAAGAAAGCAAGTGTAGGAGCTTATGCAGCATCAGCCAAAAAAAAAAATCACACCATTCTCTCCAAATGCCTGTCCAGTTCCTCATTAAATTTATTTAACCTATCAACTTCCACAACGACAGATGGAAGTTTGTTCCAGCAATTAACCACCCGCTGGCTAAAGGCAAATTTCCGCACATCTATTCTACATCTATCCTTTCTTAATTTGAACTTATGTCGCCGAAGGTTCGTAATCTGAACAAGTGGAAGGATCCCATCAGAATTGAGCGTGCTCAACCCATTCAAGGCCTTATAGACCTCAATCAGATCACCGCGCAGGTGCCTAGTCTCCAGCCACTGCAATTTGCAGAACTTAAGCCTCTCTTCGTAAAAGAATCCCTTCATTCCCCTCACCAATCGTGTTGCTCTTCTCTGTACACGCTCAAGCAAATCTACATCCTTCCTAAAATGAGGCCTCCAGACCTGTACGCAGTACTCAAGGCGTGGCCTGACCATTGCCTTATACAGAGGGACAATCACCAATCACCTCCTTTTCCCTGCTAGCAAAATTCCTATATATCATTGACAAAACCCCATGACTTGCCCTAGCAGCCTGTCTGCATTGCTCAGAAAACTTCATATCTGACTGCACAATTACTCCCAGGTCTTTTTCATTTTCTACCACCTTAAGTGTGGTACCACACAGTTGGTACGTTTCTCTGGGGTTACTTCTACCCATATGCAGTACTTTGCATTTGTCAAGGTTGAACTTCAGTTGCCACTTCTTAGCCCATCTGCCCAAATTATCTAGATCCTGTTGCAGTAGCACACTGCCATTACTGTCATTAACAACCCTGCCAACCTTTGTGTCATCTGCAAACTTCGACATTAAGCCTGATATACCTTCATCAATATCATTGATAAATACACAAAACAACAGTGGACCCAACACCGAACCCTGTGGGACTCCACTAATAACATTAGTCCACGAAGAGCAGCACCCATTGATTACCACCCTCTGTCTTCTCCCACTTAACCATCCTTTTATCCATTGTAGCAACTTACCCTTAATACCATACTGCTCCAATTTGTACAGTAGTCTTCCATGCGCAACAGTGTCAAAAGCTTTCCTGAAATCCAAGTATATGATATCAAAATTATTTTTTGCATCCAGTTCCTTTGTGACCACATCATAATAACCAATCAAATTTGTCAGACAAGACTTTCCCTTAACAAACCCATGCTGTGTTTGAATTATTGCTGCAGTCTTGTCTAGATGATCCTGCAGTGCACCCCTTGCACACTCGAGATGGCCTGCCCCTGCATACACCATTCAAAGTCCAGTAAAACACCATAAATCAGTCCAGAGCAGTGGACTGCTCTGGACTCATTTATGGTGTTTTACTACATGCAGATTACTTTTACCTATTGGCTGCCTAGATTCCAAAGTCCTACCCCACATTAACACTGTCCCACTTCGCTTTTCCTCAAATCCATTTAAATCTAAATATCCTCTATGGTTGGCTTCTTTTACAGGTATCACATAAACAAAACGGTTAACGATTCACCAAAAAAGTACCTAATTGTATACTAACTTTATCTAGTCAGCACCAACTTATGTACTAATTAAAGTTGGCGCCCCTTAGATAAGTACAGATTGCGAACGCAAATGCAAGCCGAAATTTCCCGTACAATTTCACAACTACAACAGGCCAAAAGGAGGTAAAAAGTGTCGTGGGGCAGGAAGTGATGTTTATTGCACCTTGGGTGGAATTGTCAATGTTCATATTACATCAATAATAAAAGGAACATTAAACAGAATTACTGCATTTTTAGTGCTTGTGAACACCGGCAAAAACGTGCTCCCGTCTGATCCTATTATGTGCTCCTATTATGAAAGGCTTATGAACATATCATTTCATAATAGGAAATGTCGAACCTTAGTTAACTTTTACTGAATAAAAGGGTAATAGGGTGCATGCTGGTTTGTTGTCCTTAATTATTTATGCTTTTTTTTTTTTCATTATTATTTTTCTAAAATGAAATTTTAGGAACATAATAAGCAAGTCTTGTCAAGGTTTATGCCGATGAAAGAATAAAATGTACTTCTACGTTTACAAATAATTACATTATAAGAACTTACCCATTTAAAATGGCCATCATATGTAGAAGCCATACAAAACACCACCCTGCCACAAAAAATATAGCTAATACATATAGCGTATAAAACAGTACAGCCATTTTGGAAAACTCAACTTCTTGACGTCACAGTTCAAACCACCAACAGAGTAGCAAGATATCTTACTAGTACTATCACAAACACTATCTCACACTCACTGTTTTTCCTATTGCAGTTTTATGGTAACGAGGATACGATGATCTTCTACTCACCATTGGATTTTTGCGTAATCGAGAACCATTTCTAAAGCAATGATAAATACATGTTGTCTTATACTATAGGTGGAAAATGTTTAAATTCAGAGAACGCATATGGGCTTACACACGTGCAATGTACAACAAACTGTTGTGATTCGCAACGGAAATTTAGCATCCGCCCCTGCTGTTAGATTAGGAACACTTGTGAAACAGCGTTCTGAAGCAACACCATCCAATATCACAACAGGAAGACAATCAACATTATTATTATTATTATGATTATTATTATTGTTGTTGTTGTTGTTGTTGTTGTTAGCCATATGGTGTAAGAAAGCCTGAGGCTTATGCTGCACAAGCCAAAAAAAAAAAAATAATAATAAATAAATAAATATATATATATATCCCGAGTTACCCTGTGAGAGAGAGAGAGAGAAGTAGAAAGGAATCACCAAGAAAGAGAAGAATGATGATATCCAGCTCATCATTCTCTTTCTTGGTGATTCCTTTCTACTTCACTAGGAAATTCTAAAATAAGGGTTATAAACATTGGGTATGATAATACTAGTGGCCACGATCGAGGATAAAATATTAGCAAATAGTAATTATAATTATTATTATTACTGCCTCCTATCCAGTTATATTAAAGCAGGCGAAAAAGGAAGTAAGCAAACCGTTAGCCTTAATTATGAGAGCTTCCTTGGACTCAAGGGAGGTACCCACGGACTGGAAATGTGAAAATGTGACCCCAATCCTCAAAGGAGAATCCCAGGGGATCACATCCGGTGAGTATGAGCTAGGCACAAGCAGGGTCCTGAGCTGGATATCATCATTCTCATTCTTGGTGATTCCTCTCTCTCAGGGTAACTCGGAAATATTTTTTGGCTGGTGCAGCATAAGCCTCAGGTTTCCTTGCACCATATGGCTAATAATAATAATAATAATAACAACAATAATAATAATAATAAAAGGGAAACACAGGTAATTACAGACCTGTTAGTTTAACTTCTGTTCCAGGGAAATTTATGGAGACACTGGTTAAAGAAGCATTGCAAAATCATCTAGACAAGACTTCAGTTATAGCTCGGACACAGCACAGGTTTGTTAAGGGGAAGTCTTGTTTGACCAGTTTGATTGGATACTATGATGTAGTCACAAAGGAACTGGATGCAAAGAATGATTTTGATATAATTTATATTTGGATCTTAGAAAGGCTTTTGATACCGCTGCACATGGAACACTACTGCACAAATTGGAGCAGTGTGGCACTGGAGGCAAATTGCTGCTCTGGATAAAGGGATGGTTGTGTAGGAGAAGCCAGAGAGTGGTAATCAATGGACACTGCTCTTCATGGACTAATGTTATTAGTGGAGACCCCCAGGGTTCAGTGTTGGGTGCATTGTTGTTTTCTATATTTATTAGTGATATTGATGATTGTATATAAGGCTCAATGTCCAAGTTTGCAGACGATACTAATGTTTTCAGGTTGTTAAGGACACTAATGACAGTATGCTACTGCAACAGGATCTAGAAAAGTTGAGTAGCTTGGCTGAGAGGTGGCAACTGAAGTTTAAAATTGACAAATGTAAAGTACTCCATATGGGAAGCAGTAACTCCGGAGTAACATATCAACTGTGTGGTACTTAGAGGGTTCCCCTCTAAGGGGCTTAGAGGGGAACAGGTATCCTGTGTGTTATCAGACACTCAGCCTAAAACACTGATGGATCCAATATCTCTCTATTACAGAAGATTTAGGAGAAGTCCGGTTGGCCTGCCTCCCTAAAATCCACACTCATGCACACCTTCTCGATGGTAAACCCTGTTACGTCACTTAGGTGGCAACGAACGTGTAGAGTGGTTCTCTTCAAGACGCCTGGTCAGCGTGAAGAGGAAAAGACCAAACCTTCCAGCAATGAGAGCACAACAATACAAATGGCCCTCAGTCCCCAGCAGCTTTCACTCTCCCTCTTACGGCAGCGAGAGGATCAGAGTGGAAGCAGAGGGTGCTAAGAATCTCTGGGTACGACCAGGCTGCCATGCACGGAAATTGAACCTGGCATGTTATAACGTACGATCACTCATCGGTGAAGACAGGATATTAGAGCTGGAAAAGGAATTAGAAAATGTGAATTGGAATATCATTGGTTTGGCTGAAACAAGAAGAAGAAATGAATCACTTATAAGTTTATCAAGTGGAAATCTCCTGTACACTAATGGAAACAGTGAAAGGAGTGAAGGTGGAGTTGGGTTTCTGGTCCATAAAGATTTTAAAAACAACATTTTGGAATTCAAAAGTACATCACCAAGGGTGTCAAGACTAATACTCAAGATTTCTAAGAGGTACAAGCTAAAGATTATAATGATTTATGCACCAACATCGAGCCATGATGATGAAGAGGTTGAAGAAATGTACACCGAAATTGAGAGTCTTCTAGATGAGCGGAAAACCCACTACACTATTATTATGGGGGACTTCAATGCTAAGGTTGGAAAAAGGCAAAACAGCGCAGAAAGAGGAACTATAGGAAATTTTGGAATTGGTGAAAGAAATAAAAGAGGTGAAAGACTTGTGGAATTTGCAGAATCTCAAGGAATGTCAGTAATGAACACTTTTTTCAAGAAAAGGGTGAACAGAAAGTGGACATGGAAGAGTCCAAATGGATTAACAACTAATGAAATCGACTTCATCCTCACTAACAGAAGATATATTGTGAATGATGTTACCGTCCTGAATAAGGTAAATGTTGGAAGTGATCACAGAATGGTAAGATGTACACTTGATATAGATGTAGGAAAGGAAAGGAAAAAACTGATTCGAGTAAATAATACAAAGGTCTTTGAAATAACAGAGGAGGAGAAAAAGCAGTATGTACTGGAACTTAAGAACAAGTTTGAGCTTCTGCAGACTGCTCAGGACCAAGATATCGACGAGGAATATTACAACTTTCTGAAAGTGATAAAGCCCAAGAAACCTATAGGGAAACAGAAATCCAAAGAAGAAAAAATTAGTCAAGAAACACTTGTCATGATGAACCAAAGACGACAAATGAAGAGCAAGAAAAACACTGACAGGGAGAAAATTGAGTATACTGAGTTATGCAAAGCCATTAGAAAGAGACTCAGAGAGGACATAAGAAGATTTAACACAAGAAAAGTAGAACAAGCATTAAGGGAAAACAAAGGATTTAAATCAGCAGCCATGAGCAGTAATACAGAAAGACAAATGATACTGAAACTGAAGAATAGCGATGGTGTACTTATAAACAGCAGAGAAGGCATAATTCAAATAGCAGAAGACTACTGTAGAGAATTATACAAGGAGCGAGGGAATGATACCAGCAGTGAGGAAGATGGATTGCAAAGTAGCAACACATACGACATACCCGATATTCTTCCTGATGAGGTAGAACATGCATTGAAGAAAATGAAGAATCGGAAAGCCCCGGGGGAAGATGAAGTTACTGTAGAGTTGTTAAAATTGGGAGGAAGAGATATAACACAAAAACTGGCAAGGCTCTTCACAAAGTGCATTAGAAAAGGTGTGATGCCTAAGCAGTGGAATAATGCAATCATAGTTTTGCTGCATAAGAAAGGAGATAAATCAGAAATTGGAAATTATAGACCAATTAGCTTGTTATCCCATATCTACAAGTTGTTCACAAGGGTCATTACTAACAGATTAGAAAGAATACTTGATGAGAATCAACCGAAAGAGCAAGCTGGCTTTAGGACAGGATTCTCAACTATGGATCACCTTCACGTAATATCACAGCTAATGGAGAAAGTAAATGAATATAAAACACCATTATGCCTGGCATTTTTGGATTATGAAAAGGCGTTTGACTCCATACAGCATAAGGCAATGTTTCAGGCACTGGAAAGACAAGGCATAGATACTCCATATATTATGATTTTGAAGAAAATATATGAGAGTGCTACATCATTTATTAGACTAGACAAAGACAGTAACAAATTTAAAATCGAGAAAGGAGTTCGACAAGGAGACACAATATCTCCGAAGCTGTTTACTGCTGCCCTTGAGGAAGCTTTCAGAAGATTAGACTGGTCGCAGAAAGGAGTCAATGTGAACGGAGAGTACCTAAACCATTTACGATTTGCAGATGACATTGTGATTATAAGCCACGATCCCAAAGAATTAGAGGAAAATCTTAATCAGTTATGCACAGTTAGTAAGGATTTTGGACTAAAGATGAATATGGCTAAAACAAAAGTAATGATGAACAAGTATGCCACGGAAAGGGAAATAATGATTGAAGGAGCAGTAATTGAAAAGGTGGAGTCATATACTTATCTGGGACAAGTTATTAGCTGGAATAATGATAAATGGCTGGAAGTCAAGAGAAGAATAAATTTTAGATGGATAGCATTCAGGAAATATAGTCACATACTGAAGAGCAATATCCCAGTTTGTCTGAAACGTAAAATAATGAATCAATGTATACTCCCCACCATGACTTATGGAAGTGAAACTTGGGCACTCACCAAAAGAATGGAAGAGAAGCTACGAACTACACAGCGAAGAATGGAACGAATTATATTGGGAATCAGACTGTTAGATAAGAAGAGAAACACATGGATTAGGCAGCAAACTCAAGTAAAGGACATTCTTATCAAAACTAAAGAACTAAAATGGTCTTGGGCAGGACACATAGCTCGAAGACATGATGACAGATGGACTAAGAAAATAACAGAATGGTACCCAAGAGGAGCTAGAAGAAAACCTGGAAGACAAAGGCGGAGATGGACAGATGAAATTCATGAGTTTTTGAGTAGTAAATGGATGGCCAGTGCTCAAAACAGAAAGAACTGGAAAGTTGCTGGAGAGGCCTTCATCCTGCAGTGGATTGAAAATGGCTGATGATGATGATGTGTGGTACTACACTGGCAGTGGTAGAGAATGAAGAGGACCTGGGGAAATGTGCATGCAGATATACACTTTTCTAGCAGTGCAGACGGTCTGCAAGAGAAGCCCATGGTGTCTTGTCAATGATATACAGGAATTTTTCTAGCAGGGATAAAGAGGTGATTATCCTCTTTTATATAGGGCATTGGTCAGGCCACACCTTGAGTACTGCATACAGGTCCGGAGGCCTAATTTTAAGAAGGATGTAGAGCTGTTGGAACAAGTACAGAGAAGGGCAACAAGATTAGTGAATGGAACAAATTGTTGCTATTACGAAGAAAGGCTTAAGTTTTGTAAATTACAGTGTCTGGAGACTAGGCACCTGCAAAGTGACCTGATTGAAGTGAATAAAGTCTTGAATGGTTTGAGCATGCTCAATGCTGATGGGATTCTTTCTCTTGCTCAGAATAAACGCCTGAGAGGGCATAAATTCATATTGAGGAAAGACAGTTGTAGTATAGATGTGCGGAAATTTGCCTATAGCCAGCGAGTGGTTGATTGCTGGAACAAACTTCCATCTGTCGTTGTAGAAGTTGATAGCTTAAACAGATTCAAGGCAGAATTAGACAAATATTTAGAGCGGGTGGATGAGGGAAATGAAAAGAGGTGTGTTTTTTTTTTTTTTTTTTTTTGGCTGATGCTACATAACCTTGCTTTCTTGCATCATGTACCCTTGCGAATGCTAATGCTAATTATTATAATTAGCCATATGGTTCAAGGAAGCCTGAGGCTTTTGCTGCACCAGCCAAAAAATATTTTTTGAGTTACCATGAGAGACAGAGAGAGAGAGAAAAAACAAGAGTCAGAAGTAAAAGGGAATCACCAACAAACAGAAGAACGATGATATCCAGCTCAGGAGCTTGGGAGTGCAAAGGCCATACTCACTAGCTGTATAAATAAATATTAATAAATACAGGGTGTCTCAAAAATATTGGTACGAACGTTTAGGGGAAGTAGGTATCATCTAAAGGAATGTGAATCGCATAGGAACCCATAATCGGAAACGTCACGGGAAAGTAGTAGTAGAGCCACAAAAAGCAAAAATGACACAAGACAGTAATTAGAGGCAAACATTTATTTGACATAATATTAACAATGGAGTATGAGATGGATGCATTTATGATGTTACAACAGATGCTCGAAGGTTCCACCATGAGATGCGATGCATGCGTGACACCGACGCAGCATGGATTGGCGGACACAGTCGAACACACCTGGAGTTTCTTTGACAGTAGCAGCAGCGCAAACGAGTCTCGCCACGAGATCCATTTCCGTCTCCACAGGTGATTCATACACGATAGATTTAAGGGCCCCCACAGAAAGAAATCAAGGCTCGATAAATCAGGTGAGCGTGTGGGACAAGCAACGGTTCCACCACAGCCAATCGACGCCAAAAACGCCTGTTCAAATGGTAATGAACACACCTTCCATAATGGACAGACGCCCCGTCATGTTGAAATCAAATGTTGCATCTCACATTTGCTGGAACATCGTCAAGTAACTCTGGTAGAACTTGTTCAAGAACGATCCGATGTTTAGCAGAGTCCATGCGGGATGGTAACAGGTATGGGCTGACTAAGCAGTCACCGACCATACCTGCCCACACATTTATTGCGAAGCGATGTTGTGCCGCATGGGGCGCACACCATGTGGGTTGTCGTGAGCCCACACAAGAGCATTGTGCTGATTGAATAAGCCTGCCCATGTGAAATAAACTTCATTCGTGAACAAAACTAGGCTGGAAAATTCAAGTCTTGAACACTTTCTTGGAGAAACCACTGCGCAAAAGCCACACGTGCAGGATGATCTTGGGGGAGCAGTAACTGAACCCTTTTTAGATGAAAGGGGTGTAAAGAATTGTTGTCCCAGACACGCTGTACATTGCAATGAGACACTCCTAAGGCAGAGGCAAAGGCACGTGTGCTTGTAGTAAGATTATTCTGGACGGCATTCAACACACTTTCTTCCATGGTGGGAGTTTGCGTCGAACGTGATCTGCCTGCACTACTCCTGTTATCTCTAAATGACCCATAATCACACAAACGGTGGTTCAGTACATGTCTGTCTGGGAAGCGTTCTCCATAAATTCGTTGAACGGCTCGTCCATTGCCCTCTGCTAATCCATACACTAGGTGCATATCTGCCAGCTCACAGTTCATATATCGATGCATGCTCTTCGTGCGACGACTGCTGCTTGAATGAGTAAACCGGAAATTTTCCCTCTCACTAACTGATGAACAGCGCCGTCTACCGACTTACGGTGACGTTTCCGGTTATGGGTTCCTACGCGATTCACATTCCTTTAGATGTTACCTACCTCCCCTAAACGTTTGTACCAATATTTTTGAGACATCCTATAAATACAACAACGAGCCAAAACATTATGACCACGTACCTAATATGATATTGGTCCTCGACATGTAGCAAAAGCAGCTCGTACCTGGTGAGGCATGGACGCCTCAAGATTTCTAAATGTGTCTTGTGGTATCTGGTACCAACATGTAATCAGCAGATCCTTTAACTCCTGTAAGGTCCATGGTTGAGATACCGATCGGAGTTGCTATTCCAACACAAACCACAGATGCTCGATGGGATTGATGTCTGGGGAATTTGGAGGCCAGTGCAATACCTGGAAGTCTTCCTCATGTTCCACGAACCAATCTCGAACAATCCGGGTGGTATAGCATGGCGCATTATCCTGCAGAAAGACGGCACCCACCGCTAGATGGGAAGACAATTGCTATGAAAGAGTGTACCTGGTCAGCAATTATGTTTAGGTAGGTTGCAGACGTCAGATTGACCAGCACATAGTTTACTGGACTCAAGGTATCCCAGCAGGACATCGCCAAAAGCATGACACTGCTGCCGTCGGCTTGTTTTTGCTCCATGGTGCATCCAGGCGCCATCACTTCCACAGGTAAACGAAGCACATGTACCCGGCCGTCCACACGGTGCAACAGGAAACGTGATTAATCGGACCAGACGACCTTCTTCCAATCACTCAAGGTCCAGTTTCAATGCTTGCGTGCTCATTGTAGGTGCTGTCGCCGGTGAACCATGGTCAGTATGGGCACGCGGAGCAGCCTGCGGCTACACAGCCCCATTTTCAGCAGTGTTCGATATTCTGTGTGCTGTGATACATTACTTCAATCAGCAGCATTCCAGTTACCAGCTAGTTGGGCCACAGTCGCCCTTCTGATGTCATGTACCATCCGGGAGAACCTTCGCTCACCTCAAGCATCGAGTTACCAGTTACCAACTAGTTGGGCCACAGTCGCCCTTCTGATGTCATGTACCATCCGGGAGAACCTGCGCTCACCTCAAGCATCGATGAGCCGTGGTCGTCCAACACCTTGTCGGTGGTTCGTGGGTTTCCCCTCCTCGGGCCACCTTCGGTAGGTATTAACCACAGCTGACTGCTAGCATCCCACTAGCCATGCTGTTTTGGATATCCTCTGTCTGCGCGAGTAGCACAGTG
This sequence comes from Mastigoproctus giganteus, assembly GCF_048544385.1. Lineage (NCBI taxonomy): Eukaryota > Metazoa > Arthropoda > Arachnida > Uropygi > Thelyphonidae > Mastigoproctus > Mastigoproctus giganteus. The sequence continues at coordinate 134,533,604 of NC_143578.1, read as the reverse complement.
GTATCGTCACCATAATCCCCACAACGGGTGGAAAAGACCCGGGTTCGAATCCCGTTGATAATGCAAGGAACTTTAATGGGCTTTTTTCACTCCGTGGCTGAGTTAGTCGGTCTCAGGCATAGATAGCATGGTTTTTCCCCAAGAAACTAGTGTTTTTCGTCCAGCAAAACAGACAGATCGCCCAAAGAACACACGCAATTAACAGACATATGACACACAGCTCCGCAATTGAATTTAATTATTCGGGTGGCCTAAAAATAAGGTTTTTTTTTTTTTTTTTTTTGATATCCTCTGATCCGGTCATCTGGTAATTACAATTCGGACCCAGTTAAACTCCTTTAAGTCCGCTGCCTTTCCCATCTGAAGAACAAGAGTAATGTTCCACATTTTAAGAATGATATCCATGTGCTGGATATCATTCTTCAAATGGAGATTAAGGCAATCAACTCTTACTATTATTCATCATTCAATGTATACAATAAGGTTTCCAGCAAGTTCATTCATTAATATTGATGTTCCAGAAAACGCCTGTGTTTTATATGATCGACTAGTGGTTTATATATTAGGACAACAATTTTGTGTTCTCAAGATCTATTCTGAAACGTGGAGAATAGACTCACAACATCAAAATCGGAGTTGTGTTTATTCACTCTGAAATCCTCCCAGAAGTCAGACCTCAGAGTGCCGCAGAACTATGGCTCTTTTACTATAAGACTCGTGCTGTGGGTAACGTGTAAGCAAGAGAATGGCTAAGAGACAAGGATGATTAAACAAAACATGGTTTATTAACTCTAGCATACAAACAGGCGTAAAATAAAATGGTTATATACTTTTATATAATTATATCACAGCTCTATCTCTTATCAATAGGATAAAACGATATAAGGCTAATGATACATGTGTACAAACTTGTATGTGTTCTTCCTGTAATCTTCAGTTGGCACTGCTGTCCATACTCTCTGAAGCCAACACTCATCCTGCAGTTCGAGTATCTGGGTGTATGTTTAAGTGTAACAGTCATAACTGATGGTATTCTATTAATACAAATGAATCTTGCTAATCTTAAACTCCAATTTCTAAGTGTTGTAAATTAGATGCTACCTTAGTGAGTGTTCCTATGAGGAGGGTTGTTTGTCAGTGAACTCTATTAAATAAAGAGTTATGTATTAACGTCCCACACTTTCATTCTATTAACTATCATGTTGCAAATATAGGGTGTAACTTACCAGAATAAACTTTGCAATGTTCAGAAACAGACGTCTAGGAACAGGAGCCAGCAGCAAAAGTTTGTCAAGCCGTTTTTACGAAATAGCCTCAAGAAAAAGAAGTGCTTCGTTCAGGACAAGACGCTCTTCGTCTCTTTGTCTCTTTCTGGGTTTCTCACTGTATCTTTCTCCCTTCTCTCTCTCTGTCTTCCTGATCTTTACTTTTTGTGCATCCTGTGTCCTCCGTTCGTCCTGTGTGTTCCTTCGTTCCTCCTGTCCGTTCTTCACGTTCCTCTTGTGTGTGTTCCTCCGTTCCTCCTGTCCGTTCTTCACGTTCCTCTTGTGTATGTCCCCCCTCTTTGTCTCCGATCTGCATATATGTATGTCCCCCCCCCCTTTTTAGAGTTTCCAATGCTTCTACTGGTCAAAAGGCTAATTTTCATGGGAAAAGAAAATCCCAGGGACTGTCATTTTGTAGACCTGACACAGTAAAAATGGAATTAATGAGGAGAAAGAGAAACTTCACATCTGCATGGGGTGGAATTTCCAGACTGCCCAACGGTAGTCACTAGATCTAAAGTCCGTTCTTTCCTAAACAAGGAATTTCCAGACAACAATCACCCCGTAGGTACTAACCACACCCTGAAGTATGCTCCTAAATTAACATTACTCTCTTTTCTCCTACGAAAGTCATATACTTTCTCACCGTTTTATAAATATTATAAAATATTTATAAAACAGTGCACGAATTGGCAGAGATTTACTGCAGAAATCGAGGTTGCAACTGCTGAAAAGATTGGTGAATGGTACAGCTGCCTGGCACATGACACATTAAGATTGCTTACAGAATGCAACTAGAGAGCAAGTGAAGTTTCTATGAGAAGGGGTCAGAAGGCTAATAACGTAGTTCCTTGTTTGAGTCACGGCCTTACGGAAGCAAGGATGTGGACAATTTAAAATATCACGCCCCAAACTAGAGCAGCAAAGCAACGGGCACAAAGTGGCAGGAGTGCTGTGACTTGGGGGAGAACTGAGGGGGGCGATTCTCCAACACATCATAGCCTAAAAAAATGAGCAACTTGTGATAGGTGTGCCGAACTCTCTGGAATGGAACATGATATTGCCATGGGAGATGTCTTTGTGTGTGCGCGATGTAAGGAGTGTAGGGAAAGCAGGCGACAACTCAGCGTTGTTATGGGCCTATATGAGAGCTTGAAGGACAGGGTGGATGCCCTCGAAGGATCTAAATTGAGGGGCCCATCAACACCAGAGCTTGCACTTGGTCATCGCGCAACACAGTGGCAACCCCCAAGGCAGAATTCGCTGGTCCCACAGGAACTAGTAGTTGTTGGTGATTGTCAGGGAAACGGGGAAATTGCTTTGTAAAAAGGATAGGTGGAACAGGACCAGGTATGTCTGCCAGGGGCAAAGGTTGATGACGTTGTAGAGCGGTTACCATCTTATAAGGGCACAAAAGGTGATATAGTTGTACACGTTCGCACTACGTTTTTAAGGGTAGGAGACCGGCAGAATTACTTAACAAGTACAAGTCGCTGTTGAACAAAAGACGGGAATTAGGGTTGAATTTGAAAATGTCTGCAATTCTGCCCAGACACGATAGAAGGGAGTATATGATGAGAGCCTTGTCGATCAATTCGGCCCTGGAAAGATTGTGCAAGGCTCAAGGGATAGAATTTTTTTCAGCCTGGTCTTTACTTGTTAACAGGAGAGACTGCTTCTACAGGGATGGGATACACTTAAATAGAAAGGGTGCAAGAATATTTGCTAATGCTATAGAGGCAGTGTTAGGTGGGTCGGAAGACTGATAGCTTGGGGGCATAGAAGGACTAATAGTTTAACAGTAGCCGCAGGCAGAGGTGAAGGTGATTCTTGCACAACTTCTAGTAGTTTAAGCAGCGACCTGTAGCTAGGGGTGTTGGGGGTTTCAGTGACGGATGGCAGTCATCATTAAATAGGTGGGTATATATGGGATGTGTTAGGGTAACTAGGAATAGGAATTGGAGAATGAATGCTTGCATGTATAACAATGCTAGAAGTATAGTAAATAAATTTGATGAATTTGAAGTGTTGGTCAAGACATCAAAGGCGGATATTGTTGGGATAGCGGAGACGTGGTGTTACACAGAAATAAGGAATGCAGAACTGGAATTTGGGGAGGACAATGTGTACAGAAAGGACAGATAGGATAGAAAGGGAGGAGGTGTTATGCTGTTAATTAAGAAAAACATAAAATCAAAAGAAGTGCACCCAGTTGATATAGATGAACAGTGCACTGTTGAGTCAGTTTGGTGTGACATAAGTACTGCAAAAGCAAAAATAAGAGTAGGAGTGTGTTATAGGCCTAATGACTCGAATGGGTACAATCAACAATTGTATAGAGAAATAGAGTGAGCTAGTAAATCGGAATGTCTTATAATGGGGAATTTTAACTTCCCAGATATTGACTGGAACTTGTGGGTTGGTCACTCACACACTAGTCAGACTTTTGTGGATTTATTGGATGACTGTTTTCTGCAGTAGCATGTTCGAGAGGCAACCAGAGAAAGTAATACTCTTGATGTGGTTATCAGCAGTGATCATTCGTGTATTAACTATTTGCAGATATAGGAACCACTAGGTGGCAGTGATCACAGTGTACTGATGTGTGATTTACTTAAAGATTTAATTACCATCAGGGGTAAAGGAAAGGGTTTTTGCTTCCGTAAAGGTGAGTACAGTGGTCTCAAAAAGTTTTTAAATTCTGTACAGTGGGATCAATTAACGATGTTACCAACAGTAAATTCTAAGTTGGAAGCATTCAAGGAATTAATTTTGGATGTAACTAAAAGTTTCATACCTATTAAGAAATATTGTTCAAGGTTTAGGCCTAAATGGTTTTTAAATGAACTAATGAGACTCGTAACAGAGAAGAAAAATGCATGGGATGCATATAAATTATCAAGCGACTCAGAAGCCTATGGCAGATATAAGCTAGTCTGTAATCAGGTCACAAAGGAGGTTAGGCAGGCGAAGACAGATTACGAAAAATCCTTGGCAAAAGATGCTAAGAAAAACAGCAAGGATTTCTTTACTTATAGAAACTCCAAAAGGAAGGGGCTGAATCTGATTGGTCCACTTAACATCGATGGTTCGACTGTTGATGATCCCGCTCAGATAGCAAACAAACTGAATGAGTATTTTGCATCTGCATTCACACATGAGGAATTATTAAGGTTTGAAAATGGCAGAAGGTTATCAAATTGTAGCAGGATACTTAATGATTTTGTAATAACTGACAGCAAAGTGGAGGAGAAATTGTTTAAGTTAAACATAAGAAAAGTACCTGGGGTGGATGGGATCTATCCAGTTATATTAAAGGAGGCAGCAAAGCAACTAAGCAAACCCATAGCCATAATTATGAGAGCATCCTTGGACTGAGGGAAAGTTCCCACGGACGGGAGATGTGCAAATGTATCTCCAATTTACAAAGGGGGATCGAAGGGTGACACGAGTACTTACAGACCAGTTAGTTTAACTTCTGTCCGGGTAAAATAATGGAGTCACTGGTTAAAGATGCATTGCAGGATTATCTAGACAAGACTGCAGCAATAATTCAGACACAGCACGGGTTTGTTAAGGGAAAGTTTTGTCTGACAAATTTGATAGGATATTATGATGTGGTTACAAAGGAACTGGACTAACAAAATAATTTTGATATCATATATTTGGATTTCAGGAAAGCTTTTGACACTGTTGCGCATGGAAGACTACTGTACAAATTGGAGCAGAATGGTATTAAGGGTAAGTTGCTACAATGGATAAAAGGATGGTTAAGTGGGAGAAAACAGAGGGTGGTAACCAATGGGTGCTGCTCTCCGTGGACTAATGTTATTAGTGGAGTCCCACAGGGTTCGGTGTTGGGTCCACTGTTGGTTTGTATATTTATCGATGATATTGATGAAGGTATATCAGGCTTAATGTGGAAGTTTGCAGATGATACAAAGGTTGGCGGGGTTGTTAATGACAGCAATGGCAGTGTGCTACTGCAACAGGATCTAGATAATTTGGGCAGATGGGCTAAGAAGTGGCAAATGAAGTTTAACCTTGACAAATGCAAAGTACTGCATATGGGTAGAAGTAACCCAAGAGAAACGTACCAATTGTGTGGTACCACACTTAAGGTGGTAGAAAATGAAAAAGACCTCGGAGTAATTGTGCAGTCAGATATGAAGTTTTCTGAGCAATGCAGAGAGGCTGCCAGGGCAGATCATCGGGTTTTGCCAATGATATATAGGAATTTTGCTAGCAGGGAGGTGATTGTCTCTCTGTGTAAGGGAATGGTCAGGCCACGCCTTGAATATTGCGTACAGGTCTGGAGGCCTCATTTTAGGAAGGATGTAGATTTGCTCGAGCGTGTACAGAGAATGGCAACAAGATTGGTGAGGGGAATGAAGGGATCCTCTTACCAAGAGAGGCTTAAGGTCTGCAAATTGCAGTGGCTGGAGACTAGGCACCTGCGCGGTGATCTGATTGAGGTCTATAAGGCCTTGAATGGGTTGAGCACGCTGAATTCTGATGGGATCCTTCCACTTGTTTAGATTACGAACCTAAGGGGACATAAATTCAAATTAAACAAGGACAGATGTAGAATGGATGTGCGGAAATTTGCCTTTAGCCAGCGGGTGGTTAATTGGTGGAACAAACTTCCATCTGTCGTTGTGGAAGTTGATAGGTTGAATAAATTTAAGAAGGAACTGGACAGGCATTTGGAGGGAATGGTGTGATATATATATTTTTTTTTTTTGGTTGATGCTGCATAAGCTCATACACTTGCTTTCTTGCATCACATGCCACTACTACTACTACTACAATCAGGGCCAGAAGGTCGTTTCAACGCACAAGTAGGTATCGATCCCCAAGTGAAGTACAGCCATTGAAGGAAGTTTATCTAAGAAGGCAGAAAGAGTATGTTAATTTAAATCAGAATGAAAAATGGAGGTCGTGGTAAATGTTTGTTATTGAACAAGAAAATAGAAACCATTGTAGAATAATATATAAAATAATGTTTCAAAATTAAAAAAATTTAACATGGTATATATTATTGTTAGGAGAAGAGACTGTGTGGTTCGACTCTCCGAACAATGTGCTAGCCTTCTTGTTCCCAAAGACTGGATAACGACCTCCAAAGGCAAATAAGAGGAGTTAATGCTGAATATGTGGCTGTTCAAGATGAACCTGACTTCATTCAACTTGAGTTGAGAAATGCTCTGTCAAATGGGAAAAATGATAAGACACTTGGGTTAAACAGAACGGAAGTAAGAGCGTGTAAAAAGTTGTTTGAAAACTGAAAGGTAATAAGGTTTTAAATATGTGTAATAACACTAGCCGACAAAAAATATTTTTAGTCATACCTCTGCAATAAAAATATGTGATACTGGGAAAAAATAAACGCGCTGATTCCGAAAATCACCATAAAAAGTCTCTATCACGTCTACATCAAAAGATATACCAACGTTTAGTGTTAAAATAAAGGGATATATACATCACTGATGAGCAAAAACATTATGACCAGCTAGTCGTTATTCAAATCGAAGCTGTTTGTTTGTTATTTGGTTTTTAGGAGCATTAGCAACTAAGGCTATATTGCTCCGGGATATGCGGTGGTCATTCCCTGACCTTTCCGCATCCTCCGTATTTGGTGGTGACGGGGTCGAACCCCGGTCTAAACAAAAAGCGTGTGCTACGCACTGCTGCTCCTTTTCACCTGACTACGGAGGCGGCTCAAATCGAAGCAACTGCAGGTGAACTACAGAGCGCGCGCAGGTCGGGACACGGTATAAAAAGCACCTGATACTGAGCTCCGTTAATCAATGTTACTGTAAAAATATCTTCATTTTTACTTTTCATTTGCCTTTGAGGGCTGTTACTTCACCAACTCACCTTACACTTTTTGCCACTACTGTACTTGTAGTGTGATATTCACTCCGTGTAGAAAGCTGTTTATTTTTTTTAGCGTACGCTCATTGACGTTGCGCTAGGGAAAACAGCAGTTGAAACACTATTCCATCTTTATGAGTCCGACTGATTCACAGCAAGAAATCGTTACTCGATCGGACGAATCGGCAGCAGTCATGCGCCCTCCAATCCTGTATCCTTAATATCAACGATTGGGTCAGCACTGTCAAGTCTATACTAGACTCCTCATTTGTTGAGGAAAACATAGACAGCTGTCCTACCTCATTAATTACTTGTAATCTATTACTTATAAGGACATCAGAGTAATCACTTTCCCAAGTTCTTGAATTTGCATTTGAACCCATGGTAATAATGATATGCTCCCTTTTAATGCATTGCACACCCTATCAATATAATTCAAACAAGGCTAAAACTCACCACAAAACTGATAATAAAGACTCACCACAAAGATATTTCTAAATTTTCCTATCAACTGAACACATACCGCATGGGAATAACACAACGTTACCACAGTATCTCTATTTCTTACTATAACAGCTGCCTGGCTGTCTCTCCCGTGCTGCACCATCTTATTCAGAACAGGGAACACCTCACTTCAGCACCGACGACATATGGCTCCTGTAAGAGAAATACATTACATTCAATTTCCTTCATTTTCTTATTCGATTGCAAAGCAACATTTTGACCATGCACTTGTACAATTTTCAAGCTGTCCCAATCTTGAAAATTTTCAGCCATTATTATACCTCACTTTATAATTTCATACTGCTTTTTATATTCTAAACAGTCTTTACTTTTATTTGTATGACCAAAGTCACAACATTTCCTCAAAAAGAAGTGATCATCCTCTCCACAGTGACTACTTTCCCTCTTATTTTTACACTCATATGCGAAATGACCAAACGCCATTTTGCATATGAATGTAAAAATAAGCAACAGTGCAGATACACTCTTCCTATCTCGAGTAACAAATCTATGCCTTTAGTTACCTCTAATATCCAATTACACAACTTCTTATTTCTAACTTTATTGACAGAGCAAGCCACAACTTTTTCTTTCATACTGTCCAAATCATAATCTTCCTCACTTAATTTTTTTTCTTGGCTTATGGGAATTTCCACTTTAAGAAGTACATTATTTACTTCACGTTTATTATGTAATAACTGAACATATTACATTGAAAGGACAGAATTCATGGCACACCTGGTTCTTGGGCTAAGCAAGCAACACTGTCACCCCCTCTCGCTAGTGGACCAACCCACTGCTTGGCAGATATATAGGTACACTGCATCACTTCATAGACGATAATTCGATGTCAGTATGGATAAATGCATGAGTTAACTGAATTTGAAAGAGGGATGATAGTGGGTGTCCAACGCATGGGTTACTCTATCGCAGAGGTGGTACAGAAATTGCACTGTCCCCGTTCGACGGTATCAAGAATGTATCGGGAATTCGCCATTTCTGGAATAACATCTCATCGTGTACAGCGCTGTGGGCGGAGAAAGGTGGTGGATGAACGTCGCCGTCGACGTCTGTCTCGCATTGTTTCAGTCAAACGGAGAGTGACAGTGGCATAAATCACTGCCGACTTCAACGAGGGAGGTGCCAGAAATGTCTCCACCAAGACCATCAGGGAACCATAGCCGCAATAGGTTATGGGAGCTGCCGACCCACCAGAGTCTCATTGATAACATCACGACACAGGACTCTACGCCTCAACTTAGACCTTGGATGATTGGAGACTGATCTCCTGGTCCAATGATCACGTTTACAGTTATTTCGAGCGGACGGGAGGGTGTGTATCTGGCGGAAACTGCACGAAGCTATGGACCCGTCATGTCAATAAGGAACTGTTCAGGCAGGAGGACTGTCGGTAATGGTCAGGGTCATGTTCAACTGGCACACATTGGGACCTCTAGTACATCTAGACGCATCTCTGAACGGTCCAAGTTGCGTGTCCATCCTTGCAGACTATCTGCATCCCTATGTGGTCATCGTGCACCCACAGAGCAATGGACTCTTCCAGCAAGACAATGCCGTGGTTTCGTGGGAGGTGCAGAACTTTGCAAAGTTCTGAAAATTGCAGCGCCTGGAGAGTAGACACCCTTGAGATGATCTGATTGAGTTGTATAAGGCTTTGAATGGATTGAGCAAGCTGAATGCTGATGGGATTCTTCCTCTTGCTCAGATTAAGGGGGCACCTGAGGGGGCACAGATTCAAATTGAGGAAAGACAGTTGTAGAATAGATGTGCGGAAATTTGCATTTAGTCAGTGGGTAGTTGATTGATGGAACAGATATCTATCTTTTGTTGTGGAAGTTGATAGCTTCAATAGAATTTAAGGCTGAGCTGGACAGGCATTTGGAACGAATGGAAGGGCGAAATGGAAAGGGTTTTTTTTTTTTACTGATGCTGAATAAGCTTGCTTTCTTGCATCGTATGCCTCTGCTAATGCTAATGTTAATGGCCACGAGAGAAAGGTTCCATTGGAGAAGAGACCACCAATTTGTGATCTGAGGTCCTAGAGGACCACTCACTTCGGCCATGTACTTGAAAGGGTTTTTTTGTGAGTAAAAGATCAAGAGTGGCTAGAATGTTGGCTGAAGAGTGATTAGAATTGTCTGGTATTTTAGTAGGTAAAATGAACAATCTGTGTTCATTTTACTTACTGTGTCCATTAGTAATTGCAAAAGCCACAGCATCTCCACCTGTTGGATCCATGTAACTAGAAAACTGGAGCCAGTTGGAGTTGTGTACATTAAAATCGCCAAGGAAAATTAACTCACATTAGGAAATTTGTGGAGAAATCCAAATGGGACAGAGAGATTTTAAGCGAGAGAGATGGAAAAGAGGAAATTCCAAATTGCTGATTCTTTGACAGGGAACATCAGAGCCGACATATGAGAAAGTACTACTACCTTCGAAGAGAAAGAAATCGTACAGCGAATACAGGACAACTGAGATGAGTAGTTTTCAATCTACTCATGTGGTTCTATCAGGAAAAAAAAAAAATAATAATAATAATAATAATAAGTGGGGCTTGGTACAGAAATAAAGAATAAAGAAAAAAAGAATTAAAAGAAACTGAATGTGAAAATCAGTTAATATAAGAAAAATGAAAAAGTATTAAATTTTGTATAAATAAAGTTGTATATGAAACATTAGAAGAACGAAATATAAAAAAGAATTGAAAAAATTGATACCATGGTATACAGAGAAGAAGTAGACTTGGCTAAGATCAAAGCAAAAGCATTTCAGAAGCATTTATTAAACAAAACATGCACAGATATATCATGAATATAAGGAGGTTTGAAATAGATTCACTGAGGAGATAAGAAATATAAAACAAGAATATTGGGGTAGGTTTTCAAAAGAATTAGAACATGATTTTTATCGAGCACAAAGAAAATTTTTGGCAAATAATAGAAAATCAAAGCAAAGAATTAAATCAATAAGTTGAAATAATAATTATCAACTCGACCGCTGGGGTAAATTTATGTTAAAAAATTATATAAGGCCTTCTTCCTCAGCGAAGGGAAAAATTTATATTAGAAAACAAAGAAAATAAGTTCAGTGAGGAGGATCAGTATTTCCTTCAAAAGCATACGATTAAAAATAGACTCGAATGTAGCTGTTATCTACTTTAGTGCCTTGATATCTTTGTGATGTTTACCAGAGTTCTATACACGTTTCGAAATCTGAAAATCTGGTCACCTAACAACTGCTTTATATGTGGTGTGTTAGATAGTAAGAACATGTGGCGAGTTTACAGCTTTGGCAATGCTAAGAACATCTGGCGAGTTTAACGTAAGAACAGCTTTGGCAATACTCTTCCATTCACTATATTCAGTGCTGGATTCAAACTATTTGTCTGTGGTGGGGGGAGCCATATAATGATGATAATATATATGAAAATTAAACTCGCATTTAGCCTGAATCTGATCTCAAAGTTGGAATTTGATCTCAGATTTTTAACCAGCCTTTATTTAAACACATACAATACAAATATTTACTATACAACTAAATATCCTAAATATCATAAAACATACAGTATTTGTTTCAGGTTTACTCAGGCTTCTGGGAGAGGCGATCGCCAATAATGGATGCGGCACTGGCTCTATGTTACGAATATTGCATTCTAGAAACTTTTAATTATAGATAATGGTCTGTGTTTTATCTTATAATAGATAAAATAAATAAATAAATTTTCTGTTTATACTCCGGAACGGTCACATAAGGTTGAGAAGCTCATTGCATGATTTTTCTATCGCCGAAATTCCCACACAAAGTAAAGGAGACTTGTACCGTACTATACGATTTATAAAATAAAATAAATAAAAGTAAGGAAATAACAATCAGTGTTGCCAACTCTTAATAATACTTCCCGCTAGCCGCATGCTCAAAATCCGCTATTTTTAACACTTAACCCGCCAACTTTTTAAATTTTCATTTCGGTTAAATCCTATTATGGGCGCCATAAAAAAAATTTAAGACCCTACATTATGTCCAGACAAAAACCTCCAAATTGCATATTAAATGAAATTTATTCTGAGGAAGAAGTCAAAAATAACAACTACCGTTTAATGGAGTTGATGAATTTATGCAGTGGCAATATTAATCACTTGATTTCTTGGTTGGCGAAAGATCGCATTTTGCAAAGTACTGTACAGCTTTTGGTGAAGTTCGCAAACTTGAAATGCGGCTAACAAAAAGTAAATGTAAAACTGATATGTTTAGATGGGGGTTGTAAGAAACCTTGCCGTAAAACAAAGAGTATTAGACATAAATCATTTTTTGATGATAGTACATTAAAGTTATCTCAAAATTTATTATTTCTATACTTCTGGTCCTAAGATTGATCTCAAGGTCGCATTGCTCTTCATTTAAATATCAATAAAAAAAAAAAAAAAAACACTGTTATTGGAAAATGCAAAGATCTGAAGGAGATCTGCATGATATCAATAATTGATTAAGATAGTTAACTAGGGGGATTTCAGAAAATGGAATACCTATCGAAATTGAAATTGATGAATCAGCATTTTTCAAAAGAAAATATATAATAACCCCAGGGACACACATCTGGTGAGCATGGGTTGCGATACCCAGGGTCCTGTGCTGGATATCATCATCGTTCTTCTCTTTCTTGGTGATTCCCTTCTCTCTCTCTCTCTCTCTCTCTCTCTCTCTCTCTCTCTCTCTCAATAATTCAGAATTTTTTTTTTTTCGGCTGGTGCAGCATAAGCCCCAGACTTCCTTGCACCGTATGGCTAATAATAAAATAATAGAGGACGACTAATAGGGACACAATGGGTTTTTGGTGCATTCGAAAGAATTACCAAACGATGTTTTTTAGTTCCGGTATAAAATAGAGATAAAACAACTCTATTATCAATTATAAGAAAGAGAATATTGTCAGGTACAAGAATCATCAGTGATGGATGGCCTGCATATAAAGATCTCTACCGAGACATTAATTATACCCATGATGAAGTTATTCATCGCTATAATTTTGTTTCTCCAGATGATTCAATTACGACGAAGAAAAATAATCCAATGGCATGCCTTCGCGGTTTCAAAAAAGGTGGGGCTAATCCATTGGAATTTTTTCTACATTTTTAGATTTGATTCAACACTTTAAAGCTATGAACCAACGGTCATATCGTTTGACCGCGAGTGTAACTACGTATTGAAATTGTTGTGGTTCCCCTCAGGGGATCCCTGAATAATATAAAACCGATTCTTCACTTTATAAAAAAAAACTATTAAATAAGATATCCCTACTATGTTTACGATGTATAGAAATAAAACATTTCAATTATGAAATATTTAATTGTTAAATAAATATTTCTTAATTTAAATGTTACATTGCCAAAATATATAAAATGCTAAACATATTTTAAATTTTTACATTTAAACTCATTCCGCTAAAACAACCGCTATCGCTAATACATATTTTAATCCGCCAAACCTGAAGCAATTTCGCTAAATCTAGCGGGTAAACCGCTAAATTGGCAACACTGATAACAATTATGACCACGAGGTGCGCAACTCTTCCCACGATTCCGATGCGATTACTACGGTACCTCTGTCTTCCGGCGATTGTAAATTACCCTAATGGGGTAAGGAGAAGTTTTTTCTCCTAGTAGTAATAAATTCTCCTAATACATAAGAATGTGACCTTACGCTGTTGTAAATTCTCTTCATTTCAAATTTCAGAACCATTTGACGTTATCTAGAGGAAACCACAAAAAAGGCGATTCTGGCTATCACACTAAATATTTTTTTCTTTACATTTTACCTTTTGCCTATGTATATAAAGTGCTTAGCATCATAATACACAGCCATTTCTGAATAAACAGAAAATTTTTAAGGTGGCATCGTTTTAGGTTATATCTCATATTGTGAATGCCTTCACAACGAGTTGCCATGATATTGCACTACTTCGAATAAGTAACGCTTCACCTAAGGAGAAGACTAGTGTTACTTATTCTCAGATAGGTACCACCACCCAGACAGCACTGTTTCAGGGCTGTTTGGCCCTTCGTCTGTGAGTGGGTAGGTACCCAAGTGATGCAATGATGGCAAAAACAGTTATGAAGTATAACTCCTTAAAAATTTTCTGTTTATTCAGAAATGGCTGTGTATTATGATGCTAAGCACTTTATATACATAGTCTAAATTTGTTCGCAGCTTGAGGCTCTAGCCCTAAATGCGCCTTAGTCTATTTTACCTTTTATAATTGTTATATATTTTATTTTGTTTAGTTATTTATTTTATTTTTCTTTATTTCCTCCTCTTTCCTTCATCTATCTTTATTTTTAGCTTTTATTCCTTCATTGTAATAAAGTGATATGAAGTGTTGTGAAATTAACGCCGTAGTCAAGGCGTTAATTTCGCCAAATACGCATTATTTATTTATTATTATTATAATTTTTTTATTTTTTTGGATTGGAGATTTTTTAATATTTTTTGGTTTTTGAATAATGTTTCATTTGACACAAATTTCTCCTTGTGTCTTTTTAAAATATGTATGAAATTGTGGTGAAAGACTGGGATGGCATTGGTTCAGTAGCGTAGCTAAAAAGGAACGCATTAAACTGTACTCAGAGGGGTCTCAAGGTATTGTGGTAGTCTTAGCCAACTATGTTTGGTGCCTGTGCCCCCATCCCATTTCTAACACGCCTGAAATGTAACGCACCTGATAAATCTAAATCACCCCACAAAAACAAGCTCTATCCTGCCGAAGGGTACTCTAAATGTCCGATGGCCGCCACAAATAAAAATTAAGGTAAAACAGTTAAGCTAACAACGCAGCTTTATCCTCGATCCAAAACTGTCATTTCAACCACGTTATTATTATTATTATTATATCTCTTTGATCTCCTGTCTTAGGTTCATGTACTTTCTGATTTTATCCCCATGGGTTTTCTGCAGGTTGCCAGTGTTGGGTACAGCTATGTCAATCAGATAGGCATTGTATTGTATTATTATTATTATTATTTCTTCCTGATTGGGGTTCCACCATGTGACGATTATTGCTACCAAGTACACAGGGTGATTGTTGTTGTCTGATGTTATTGTTGGTCGAGGAACTCTCTGACTATCATACAGGTGTTCAGGATTGCGACTTTCTGGAGTTCCTTGTAGGTGTTCGCTGGGAGACCTATTGCTGCTACGCTGTTATGTAGTCTTTGGCACCATACCTGTGGTTGACACGATGATCGGGATGGTCGTTACTTGTTGCATATGCCACATCTCTTTGATCTCCTGTCTTAGGTTCGTGTACTTTCTGATTTTTTACCCATGGGTTTTCTGCAGGTTGCCAGTGTTGGGTACAGCTATGTCAATCAGATAGGTAGCCTTTTCCTTCTTGTCCACAAGGGTTATGTCCGATCTGTTGTGCCAGACATAACCCTTGTGGTGCGGTCCCAGTACAGTTTGTAGGTTGGAGTGTCTAGTACTGCCTGGGATTCGTAATTGTAGTACGGTACACTTTCTTCGATCAACTGGTATTTCCTTGCTAGCTTATGACGAGTGTACTCAGGCTGGGTGATCACAATTGTACCCTGAGGTGATGTGTTGGATCGTATCTGAGGCCAATGGTCATTGGATATTCCGGGCTCCTTGGCGATGTATTTTCTACAGTTTTTGGTGTTGATTCCCTGGTCTTGGATGGCCAGCATGAATCCTTCAGTCTCGGGGAAGAGCGACCCGCTCGTGAGCCATGCATTGGAAGCAATTTTATATATGTGCTCTTGATGGAGATCATTGTAGTGTCTGCCATGGAGTGTCTTCTCTGCCCATCTATCTAGTTTCGTTTGTGTCTCCTGGCTGGGGGGGAGGACTCCTCGCTTATGATGAGTGGGGTATACCCAGTAGGGTAGCTGCCCTTTTTCGGGCCTGGAGGCAAAGATCATGCTCAGGCCCCTACTTAATTAATGAAAATTGCAAAAATAGGTGACAGCCAAAGACGCCGGGCCCCTAAATACCCTGGGCCAGGAAGAAATTGCCTTGCCTGCCTACACGGTGGCTACGCCACTGGGTATACAGCTTGTCTATCTTCCTTTGAGTGCTGCTGTGTATTTCGGAAAGTAACCCTTCATCTTTCTTTCCGGGAATTGTCAGTCTCTCAAGGACAGATTTCGGATGGTGTTGGCGGCTCTTGGTCATCATTGTCCTTGTCTATCTCATGATATCCTCCAGCTCGGTGTTAGTCCAATCTATGACCCCGAAGGAGTATGTTAGCACTGGGACTGCATAAGTGTTTATGGCTCCAACTGTGTTCTCTCCGTTCAGCTTTGCTTTCAGCAGGCTTTAGCGTCTCAGATGATATTTTTCGGTCAGGCACTTCTTTATTTCCTTGTGTTCTAACTGCTCAGCCTGCATCGTCCCTAGGTATTTGTAGGTCTCTCCTGTCATAGCTCCGATCTCTTTACCAGTCAGCAGATGGTAGTTTCGACCAACTAATTTTCCCTGGTGCAGTCCATGGGTCTTGAATTTGTCTAGACTAAATTCCATCCTAAAATCATTGCTGAATTCTTCGGTGATCTGGAGTAGTTGCTGGAGGTTCTTCTCAGTTCCCACGTAGAGCTTGATGTCATCCCTGTACATCAGGTGGGTGAGGGAGTACATGTTCTTCCTTCCTTCTTTGAGGTTATATTCGTAATTGCCAAAGTTCAGACATGGTGGACAGCGGGTTAAATGCTAGACAGAACCACAATGGGCCAAGGGCATCTCCCTGGAAGACTGATTCCTCTCGATGTTTTCGACCTTAATGGTGGTACTCCATTTCGCCATCGTTTCTCCTATAAAGTTTGTCACTATCGGGTTGACTTTATAGATGTTCAGCGCCTTTATTAGCCAGCGGTGAAGCATTGATCAAAGGACTTGGGGTAATCGATGTAGGCTGTGTACATGTTGCGGTGCTTCTTGTAGGCATAACTGCGGCATCTATGGTTAATTGCTTTTTGCATCCTTTGCTCAGCCACTTGTATCCTTTCGGCCATTATGTTCTGGCTCTCCAAGTGGTCTGATATCTTCCTGGTTATGCAGCTGGTCAGGATTTTGTATATTGTTGGGAGGCAGGTGGTTGGCCTATATTTCGCCGGGTTTCTTGTATGTTTGGGCTTCAGATATATCGTCTTTAGGCTTCAGATATGTGATTCCTTCAGTGAGAAACTTCGGGATTGTCTCTGGGTATCTTATCATTCGGGTGAAGTGCTCTGCTAGGTGCTTGTATGTGCAGGTGAGCTTCTTGTACCAGTCATTGTGGATGTTTCTAATTCCTGGGGTTCGCCAGTTGTGGATGTTCCTGGTGCTGTTTCTTGTATTCAATCTATCATGCGAACTCCTCTGAGCGTTTATTCGTCCCGGAGTATAAACAGAAAATTTATTTATTTATGATCCATCTATGGATGGTGGACTTGTTTAGCTTCCGCTTCGGTCCATTGGTTTGTTTAGTTCTCTCTATTGACACGAGATGGCGCCACTGTCTGACTCAGACAGTCACTCAGACCTTGGGGAAGGTAAGTCCAATGGGGTAATTTTCGCGATGTTTTTTTTTCTATCATTTTAATATTATTATTTCGGTCTTCCAGCGTAATAGAACCGCGTTCCACCAAGGCGATAATTCGAACGCGGGTCCATCAAGGTGCTACTCCAGTGTCTTAACCACTGGGCCATTGCACCCCTTTGATGATTATTAATATTATTATTATTTATCGTTTATTGTAAACATATAAATAAATAAATTGTATTGTATTGTATTATTATTATTATTGTTGTTGTTGTTGTGCAAGTAATCCTGAGGCTTTTGCTGCACCAGCCAAAAAAAAAAAAAAAGAAATTTCTTTTTTTTGTTACATCTTAAATATGAGGAGGTGATCGTCCCCTTGTATCAGCTTCTTGTACCAGTCATTGTGGATGTTTCTAATTCCTGGGGTTCGCCAGTTGTGGATGTTCCTGGTGCTGTTTCTTGTATTCAATCTATCATGCGAACTCCTCTGAGCGTTTATTCGTCCCGGAGTATAAACAGAAAATTTATTTATTTATGATCCATCTATGGATGGTGGACTTGTTTAGCTTCCGCTTCGGTCCATTGGTTTGTTTAGTTCTCTCTATTGACACGAGATGGCGCCACTGTCTGACTCAGACAGTCACTCAGACCTTGGGGAAGGTAAGTCCAATGGGGTAATTTTCGCGATGTTTTTTTTTCTATCATTTTAATATTATTATTTCGGTCTTCCAGCGTAATAGAACCGCGTTCCACCAAGGCGATAATTCGAACGCGGGTCCATCAAGGTGCTACTCCAGTGTCTTAACCACTGGGCCATTGCACCCCTTTGATGATTATTAATATTATTATTATTTATCGTTTATTGTAAACATATAAATAAATAAATTGTATTGTATTGTATTATTATTATTATTGTTGTTGTTGTTGTGCAAGTAATCCTGAGGCTTTTGCTGCACCAGCCAAAAAAAAAAAAAAAGAAATTTCTTTTTTTTGTTACATCTTAAATATGAGGAGGTGATCGTCCCCTTGTATCAGCTTCTTGTACCAGTCATTGTGGATGTTTCTAATTCCTGGGGTTCGCCAGTTGTGGATGTTCCTGGTGCTGTTTCTTGTATTCAATCTATCATGCGAACTCCTCTGAGCGTTTATTCGTCCCGGAGTATAAACAGAAAATTTATTTATTTATGATCCATCTATGGATGGTGGACTTGTTTAGCTTCCGCTTCGGTCCATTGGTTTGTTTAGTTCTCTCTATTGACACGAGATGGCGCCACTGTCTGACTCAGACAGTCACTCAGACCTTGGGGAAGGTAAGTCCAATGGGGTAATTTTCGCGATGTTTTTTTTTCTATCATTTTAATATTATTATTTCGGTCTTCCAGCGTAATAGAACCGCGTTCCACCAAGGCGATAATTCGAACGCGGGTCCATCAAGGTGCTACTCCAGTGTCTTAACCACTGGGCCATTGCACCCCTTTGATGATTATTAATATTATTATTATTTATCGTTTATTGTAAACATATAAATAAATAAATTGTATTGTATTGTATTATTATTATTATTGTTGTTGTTGTTGTGCAAGTAATCCTGAGGCTTTTGCTGCACCAGCCAAAAAAAAAAAAAAAGAAATTTCTTTTTTTTGTTACATCTTAAATATGAGGAGGTGATCGTCCCCTTGTATAAGGCAATGATCAGGCTACACATTGAGTACTGCATACAGGTCTGGAGGCCTCATTTTAGTTGGATGTAGAGTTGCTAGAACGAGTACAGAGAAGGGAAACAAGACTGGTGAGGGGAGCAAGGGATGCCTTACGAGAAAGGCTTCAGTTCTGGAAATGGCAGGATCTGGAGACTAGG
This sequence comes from Mastigoproctus giganteus, assembly GCF_048544385.1. Classification (NCBI taxonomy): domain Eukaryota; kingdom Metazoa; phylum Arthropoda; class Arachnida; order Uropygi; family Thelyphonidae; genus Mastigoproctus; species Mastigoproctus giganteus. The sequence goes on along the minus strand of NC_143578.1, from coordinate 134,514,547 downwards.
CACCTGAGAGGTGATTTAATTGAGTTGCATAAGGCAGCAGTTCCCAAATTGTGCGCCGTGGCGCCGCAGGTCGCCGCAGCGAACTCACAGGGCGCCACGGGATGTTTTAAAATTTGAGGAAAACACAGCGATAACGGACATCTGTCGGACAACCCTGAAGGCAGGGCTACATGGCCTCCAACAGCCTTTCATCTAGCTAGATGATATTTCTGTCAAACACTTTCTGCGATTGGAACCAGCTCAGGGACAGCTAAATAATTCAAATTTTGCAGAACAAGAGGGTTCTGGAGGTATGATTCATTCTTCAACCATAGATTATGTTTTTGCTCTTAGAAATAGTCTATTGGATACTTTGAAAGGTGGCATGATAGTCACTCCTGATATGATTACTGGGGTTACAAAGATATTTAAGTCAATAGAAAAATTGGTTTTTGAATTAAGCACGGAAAATGATAATCTCAAATGTAAGCTAGCAAAACAAATTGCGCCTTGTGCTCCTACTGCTCCCACTTATACCAGTGTGGCTGCGAAAGGTACAGGCGAACAAACTTCAGTTGCGACAGCTCCAAAGGGTATTAGTATTAGTATTAGTAACGGCCGCATGGTGCAAGAAAGCCTATGGCTTATGCTGCACCAGCCAAAAAAAAAAAAAAATCCGAACAAAACAATGATAAAAATAAATAAATAAATAAATAACTAAATAATAATGATTAATAAATAAAAAAAATAAAATAAAAAATAAATAAAAAGGAAATTAAACCTATCATCCTATGCGCTTCCCTTACCCGAAAGTACTATCCAGATGACCTTTGAATTTCCCCAAACTGTCGGCCTCTACCACCCATGAAGGCAACTTATTCCAGTAATTTATAACTCGCTGGCTAAAATAAAACTTCCTGCAGTCCAATCTAAACATTTCCCCCCGTAACTTGAATTTATGTCCCTTAGTTCTAGCATCATTTATAATCTTGAAAATTTTGTCCTCATTCATTTTACTGATGCCTCTCAGAGCCTTAAACACCTCAATCAAATCTCCTCTAAGGTGTCTAGTTTCCAAACTCTGCAACCCACATATTCGAAGTCTTTCTTCATAAGGACGCCCTTTTGCCGGTCTCACCAGGCGAGTTACCCATCTTTGCACCCTTTCAAGAAGCTCGATGTCTTTCTTTAGGTGCGGTCTCCATACTTGAACACAGTATTCCAAGTGTGGTCTAACATAAGCCTTATATAATGGGATTGTCACGTCCCTATCTCTACTTGCAAAAGTTCGATAGATCATCGATAGGACACCATGGGCCTTCCTTGCAACCTGTTTACAATGCTCAGAGAATTTCATGTCTGACCGTATCGTAACACCCAAGTCCCTTTCCTCCAGTACTGGGTTTAGTTGAACTCCACCAAGTGAAAAAATTATTTTGGGATTACTGTTTCCCAGGTGTAATACCTTACACTTTGTTGGATTAAAGCACAGCTGCCATTTTTCTGACCATTCCTGAAGTCTATCTAGGTCTCTCTGAAGAAGCTCAGCTTGACAGTGATCATTAACTACTCTACCAATTTTAACATCATCTGCAAATTTCGACATCACGCCCTCTATCCCTTCATCAATGTCGTTTATGAAAATTAAAAACAACAGTGGTCCTAATACTGATCCTTGGGGAACCCCACTTCTTACATCAACCCAATCTGAGGAATAGCCATTTATCACAACCCTCTGCCTCCTGCCCTGAAGCCATCCTTCTATCCATCTAAGGATTTTCCCAGTGATTCCAACCTGTTCCAGCTTATAAAGCAACCGCTCATGTGGGACTGAGTCAAAAGCTTTGCTGAAATCTAAATAAACAATGTCGAAATTATTCCCTAAATCCAGCTCGTGAGTGACCCTTTCGAAATAGCGAACCAGATTTGTTAAACACGATTTTCCCTTTATGAAACCATGCTGAGTATCCTTGAGAATTTCAATTCGATCCAAATGATCCTGAATTCCACCCTTGATCATTGCCTCCATATTCAGCAAAGGCATGTTATTATAGTTAAGGCAGGTCAAGATTCAGAATATAAATCAAGTGAGGAAGTTAAAAAAGTGATAACTAAGCAATTTAAGGCTGAGTTGAAGCAAATTAAGATGAAAGCGGTGCAGAAAGTTAGTGATCGTGGTATCTTGATTGAGGCTGCCAGCAACAAAGATCTGGAATATCTTAAAAAATGTACAAAATTTAAAGGACTTAATTTTAAGGTTGATTTGCCCAAAAATTCTGTCCAACGATGATTGTGTACGATGTAGGGAAAGATACATCAGATCAAGTATGTATTGAAGACTTGTTGGATAAAAATCTTTCTGACTCCAGCTATACTGAGTAGGAACCGAAAGAACAGGTTAAAATTCTCTTTAAAATTAAACCCAAAAATAAAAATTGTTTCCACTGGGTGATTGAGGTTCCTTGTGCTATTAGGAAGATATTTTTAGATTTAAATAATAAAGTGTATTTAAATTGGTCCGTTCATGGTATAAAAGACTTTACAGTTGCCTCACGTTGTTTCATTTGTCTGGGATATGGGCATTCATCAAAGAATTGCCGCCAGACGGAAAGTACTTGCGGGCACTGGGGTGCTGGGAGATATCAGTTTAATGACTGCCCTAACAAAAACTCTTCAGTTGTATGCCCGAATTGTCAAGTCAGAACACGAAGTTCTGATTACTCATACAGGGACCCCAAGTTCCCGGATTACCTCAGGGCCCAAGAGCAGGTGAAAACTAGAACAAATTATGAATAAATTCCCTTCTTCAGAAAATAGTATTAATTGTAGTGTTAGGGTCCTCCAGCTTAATTTCCAGAGAGCCCTGTCCGTTATGAATGACGTTTCAAACATGATTTCTGACAGAATATCTAAATTTTAGGACTTCAAGAGTTAAACTCTAATAAAGGAGTTATTAAAGGCTTACCGAATACTTGTAAAATAATCCAGTCTAATACTGAAGTTACCAGTGTGGGAGGAAACGCTGTAGCCAGAGTGTGGGCGACTCTGGTTGTGGCTGATCCTGGTATCACCGTAATCAAAATCAATAGTCTTTCCATGAATTATGCGGTTTGTGCTAGTTTGGAGGGTGAATTTGGGGAGATATTTTTCGTGTGCATGAGATGTAGCCAGGACACGCAACCCATTGAACCATTTTTAAATTACTTGGAAAACTTGTTGATTAGACTCGCTGGAAAAAGAATTGTCATACTAACTGATGCCAATGCTACTTCTCCTATGTGGAACAGCCCTGTCTCCAATCCAAAGGGAGAACTGCTGTAAGATTTCATTCACACAAAAGATCTAAATTTATGGAATATACAAGGTCACCCTTCTACCTTTGTTAGTTGTACTGGGCAGTCATTTATTGACCTTACACTTTTTATGTAATATATAAAACTAATTCTTTTCGTCCAAGAACGACTTTCCACGCTTTAAGACAAGCAATGTTGATTCTAGACAATTCGAACAAAAATTTTGTGCGGCTGTTTCTGATGAATTCATTATACACCGATGAGCCAAAACATTATGACCACCTACCTAATATGATGTTAGTCCTCCACGTGCAGCCAAAACAACTCTTACCCGGCGAGGCATGGATGCTACAAGATTTCTAAATATGTTTTGTGGTATCTGGTACCAACACGTAACCAGCAGATCCTTTAACTCCTGTAAGGTCTGTGGTTGAGACGCAGCAAATCAGAGTTGCTGTTCCAAGACAAACCACAGATGCTCGATGGGAATGATGTCTGGGGAATTTCGAGTCCAAGGCAATACCTGGAATTCTTCCTCATGTTCCGCGAACCAGTCTCGAACAATCCGGATGCTTTGGCATGGCGCATTATTCTACTGAAAGACGGCACCGCCAGAGGGGAATACCGTTGCCATGAAAGGGTGTACCTGGTCAGCAATGATGTTTAGGTAAACTAAAGTGTGTTTAGGGTCAAATGGCACCAGGGGTTTCCCCCAACTCCGCCTAGTTTACATTGTGTGGTGATATAGATCACTCCAAATGCCAGAGAATTAAAAGTGTATGGATCTTGAAGTGTGTGGTGTCACATACCGTTGTTCTTCTGGCCATTCAGCCGCCAGACCTCTGCTGAGGCGCGACGTTGCCCCAAGTTTTCCCCGTGGAGGCAGACCAGATACCCAGTAGTTTCAGATTTACTCTGGCAGGTCCTGTCACCTAATTTCCTGAGATTTCAGTGGTTAGGACCTAAAAAAAAAAAAGTTATCGCGTTGCGGGGAAGCGCTAGAAGAAAGCTAAAAATGGTGGGCGAAATTGATTTTACATTGTTGAATTTAGTTTGTGTGGGGCATTCACTTGCGCGCAGGTAGAGTAGGGAGGAGACTGAAGACTGGAGGGGAGATAGACAGAAATATGGAGCCGATAGGGAAGAAAACTGCAGTTAGAGTGGGGATTGCCCATGCCCCACCAGAGAGGTAAGTGTGGGAGGTGGAAGGGGAGGGGAGGGGAGGGGACAGCAAGGCCGTCTACGCTCCCCGCCCAGGGAAAGAGAAGGATAGTGGCCGGCAAGGGAGCCAGCTGAAATCGACTGTGCAGCACATTGGCAATAGCTGTCAGTTGACAGCCAGTAGAAAAATCGTGACTAGGACAGCATCCCAGTCTTGGTTTCCAAGATGTTAGATCATTTGTGGGAGGAATCCCGTCCGAGATTCATAGTCATGAAGGCTTGGCTGATTCCTACGCATTAGTTTGGTTGGTATGGTCAGTTCCTTTGGCATATGAGTGGTGACTTTTCCTTTGGGAGAGTCATGTTATGGTTGAAGGCTTGTTCTTTGTCTCTCAAACAGGTCATGGGCGAATTTTGTGAAGGCATTGTATGTTTCCTTTTCCAGAAGATAGTGCTTTAATGGACTTTTTTCACTCCGTAGCTGAGTTAGTCGGTCTCAGGCGTAGTTAGCAAGGTTTCTACTCCAGAAACTGGGGTTTTTCGTCCAGCAAAACAGACAAATCGACCATAGAACACACGCAATTAACAGACATAAGATACACAGCACGGCAGATAAATTTCATTATTCGGGTGACCTTAAAATAATATTTTGTTTAGTATGCAGTAGAGGTTTTCATGTAGCGAATAGTGGTGCATTGTGTGTTCCAAGGATTCCAGGAGGCCATAGGAGCAAAGTGGAATGTCAGCCAAGACTAGGGAATTAGTTTTCTTTTGATGGCACCATGACCAGTCCGGAGATAAGCAGTGAAAAGACCTCGAGAGAACTAGGATGGTGGTACTGAGTCGTTTTGTTAAGTTTTGTAAGAATTTCTTCTTTATTGCACCTTTGGTTGTGTCATTCCAGTGTTGTTGCAATCTGTTTGATGAATGTGGGGAGTAGCCATTTTTCCATGGAGTGGTTGTTTTCCGGGTCAATGGTGGACATGTGGACATGTGTTTTTGTAATGGGCGGCTCCTAGAACGTTAGTTCAACTCCGCCTCGTATCTCTGTGAAGAACAGTATCACTACAAATGGGCCAGATATGTGTGTGACGTCGGTTTGTGTGTATTATGTGTGTGTTCTGTTGTTCTGTTCTGGCCACTTGGCTACCCAGAAGCATCAGTCACCTGGACAGATGATTCTGGGTACTCGTCCACACCACAGGAAGGTGGGCCAGTCTCAGCTAATCACGTACTGTCTCAATACGAGACTCTGATCCACCTGATGTTGCCAAAAGGTGGGCCAGATTCCTCTGGGGGCCCACTCCAGAGGAGAGAAGAAAAAAAAAAAAAAAACATATATATTTATTTAGATTTTCCCGTGGTGCAAAAGAAAAAAAAAATAATAATAAAATAATAATATCACTGTAGAACGCAAAAAAAAAAAAAAAAAAACCAACCATGTGACTGATTGTAGAACGCGAAGAGAAAGGAAAAAAAAATAAATAAAATAATTAAAGAAATAAAATAAATTAAATAAATAAAAAATAATAATAATAATTAAAAAATAATAATAATAATTAAAAAAATAAAATAAATTAAATAAATAAAATAAATTAAATAAATAAAAAAAAATTAAAATAAATTTAAAAAAAATTAAAATAAATTAAAAAAAAAAACAACAGCCATGGACTGATTGTAGAATGCGAGAAAAAAAAAAAAAAAACATATATATACATATATATCTAAAAAAAAAAGGGGGGGGGAAGAGAAAGAGAGAGAGAGAGATGTTTTCCTTCCTAAACACAGGCCGCAGAAACAAGCTCCACAGCCCATGCAGCAGGATGGGGGGAGGGGGGGAAATACATGGTCGGTTTCAGTCCACTGCTGGGTCACCGATGTTTGCCACTGGTGGTCTGTTAATCCTTCTTCTGCGCCTAAAGACTTCAGCTGAGTAGGTTTGCAGTGCAGGGAGGTTGTTAGGGTTCTGTAGGAAGAGCTCTAGATGCTCGCCAGAGATCTGTGTACAGCTGACAAGGTTGTGTCTCAGATCAGCATACGCAATGCACTCGAATAGTACATGCCACCAGTTCTCTTTGGCTCCACAATGGCAGAGATCTGTTGGGTGGAGACCCAGATGGTGTAATTTTTCATTCATGGATCCGTGTCCGGTAATTAGGTATGATGTTTCTAGTGAAGGGGTGAACCAAGACTGTACAGATTTAGTAGCAGTGTAGGTTACATCAGGTAGGAATCTTTTTGTGACAATGCCCTTTGTTGAATTATGCCATCGAGTTTGCCAAATGTTGAAGAGCTCGTTGTAGCAACGTGTCATCTCAGCCTTGGGGTCAGCATCCAGATTAACCTCAATGTCGAGGATCCTTGTTGGGATATTTTTCTTAATTCGGAAGCACAACCCTCTGAAGGTGACATGTAGATCGAGCGGAAGTGCTCCCGCAATGACCTGAATGGCAGGAGTGGAGACCGTTCTACACACTCGGCAGATTGCCATTAACATTGACCTCTGGATGGTTCCAAGCTTGTCTCGCATCTTTACAAGAGTTACCCGATGGAACCAGGCTCCAGCTGCATAGGTCACAATTGGTAAAAATACTGCGTTGTAATACAACCGCAGGGACCTTTTGGAGAGTCCCCAATCATTCTTAGAGATACGTATGATGGTTCCTGAGAATCTCTTAACTTTGTTTCTTAAATTAACAAGATGTGGAAGAAAGCTGAGTTTGTGGTCAATAATCACTCCAGTACTTTGGTTTCGGTGACGATTGGCAGTTGAGCATTACATATCTTTACCTGCGGTGGGCGCCTGAGATCCAGTCTATTCTTGAATAGCATCATTTTGGTTTTTGTTGGGTTGATATGCAACTTATTAAGTGCGGCCCAAGTTGAGAGATCGTCGAGGACCTGGTTTGCATTTTCTTCAATGGCCTTCCGTGAATGCCCTGACACCACAACTGTGAGATCATCGGCAAAGGCCACAATTTTTGTATTCCTGAAGGTGCGGGAGAGCCAGTCTTGGAGGACTATGTTCCAAATGAGGGGTCCCAGGACTGACCCTTGGGGACAACCTCGATTTACTGATCTTGTGACTTGCTGGAATTTTGACTTGAGAATAACTGCTCGGTCGGAAAAAATAGTTCTGGAAGAGGCTGTATAATTGCTGGGGGCAAGCGGCAGTTCGAAGGCGTGCCAAGGCACTATCCCACCAGACGGTATCGAAGGCTCCCTCGAAGTCTATGAAGATGGCCAATTCGAATTTTTCTTCAGAACTTTCAATATGTAAAACCAAATCGAACAGAGCTTCTTCACACGACCTTCCACGGGTGAAGCCATACTGGCATGGCGAGACCAAATCGTGCATTTGTAGCATGGAGACAACCCTGAGAGCCATGAGTCGCTCAAGGACCTTACCAAGGTTAGCCAGCAGGGCAATAGGCCGGAAGCTGCGGGGGTCTGTTGGTGGTTTGTGAGGCTTCTTGATGAGGCGAATGAGTGCAAACTTCCATTCTTTTGGGAAGCAACCTTCTTCCAAGCATTTATTGAAGAGAAGGAGTAGATGGTGTGGCCGCAGTGTGTGAAAGCGGATGATGAAGATGTATTCTATTAGGTCAAGGCCTGGACACTTTTTGGCATTAATGTTTTTAAGGACTGCTCCCAGTTCTTCTAGTGTGAATGGGTTGGCTTGCTCTTTTGCCATGTAATTGCTGTTGGCAGCTCTAATTGCTGAGTGTTCTGGATGATCCTCAGAGATGTCATCAGGTGGAAACAGTTTGTCTAGAATAAGGTTGGCAGAATCTTGCCAACACTTAGTTTCCTGAGCGTCTACTGAAACAGTGTTGAATATTTCTGGGGAGAAGGTTTTCTCTCTCAAAATCTTATATGCCAGGCCAATGGTGTGGTCCATGAAGGTGGTCGATCTTCCTTTTGTCAGGTTGTAGAGCATGCCACACTGCACAACCTCCAGGTCCATGGGGAGGGCGCCCACCAGGGCATGAGTGATGACAGTCCAATTGGAGACAGGACTTGCTAGTGATCTGGTTGTGAAGGTGACATCGATGGTCGTCTCCCAGAGGGTGCTGGAGAAGGTGGGTAGGTTATTTGCTTGGTTTAAAATTCGTATGGACTGTTTGCAAGATATTCCTCCAGGTGTTGCCTGTTCATTGAGCCGCGACGTCCTTGAGTTTACCTGAACCAGCTGGGTGAACGGCAGTTTACGTCAGCACTGATGAGTATTCTAGCGTTTGGGAGCTCGGTGGATAGGGTTTGTAGGTAGGCTATGGTTGGATGAATGTCGTCTCCAGATCTGGAGTATATAGAAACAGCATAGAATTCGCTAACATGACTGATGATGATGTGAGCACAGGCCGCCCAGGGGAGTTAGAGATGGGAGAGTATGGTAACTGTGAAGTCTGGGTTACACACCAGGGTTGCCGCCTTGGGGGTGTCATCCTGGTATTGCACAATTTATAGGTGTTTGGGTATCCTCTCACTTCCTCGGCACAAGTGTAGGTTTCTTGTAGCAGAAATATATCTATATTTTCTTCTTCCGCTTTGAGGCGTAGTTGGCTTGCAACTGCAATTGTCCTTTGTGCGTTGTTTTGTAGGAAGTTAACTCTGTTGTTATTATATTGTTTTTGGTAGGTACCCATAATTGATTCTGGAATGCTGGAAGCTCTTTCTTTTTTTTTAAAGTAGACTGGTCATTTGTTATCTTCGGTGGAGTAGATTGCCTCTTCTGGTTTGTTTGGACATGTATTAAATTCATGGGCCTTTTGTGCATAGTGGCCACAAGTTGGTATTTTTTGTGCACAGGTATGTGTGGTGTATTTAACACCGGAAACATTTGGGCAGCCACGTATTCCTTGAAGCGGTGGCTGCCCCAGTTTATTATTATTATTATTATTAATATCCGTATGATGCAAGGAAGCCTGAGGCTTATGCCGCACCAGGAAAAAAAAAAAAAAAGTTCCCCAGTAACCCTGAGAGAGAGAGAGAGAGTCAAAAGTAGAAGGGAATCACCAAGAAAGAGAAGAATGATGATATCCAGCTCAGGACCCTGGGTGTGCCAAGCCCATACTCACTAGATGTGAGCCCCCGGGGTAAAATAAATACTGTTCGGTCGTTGTATAGCCTGTCAGGCTTTTGGGACCAGTTCTACCACCCAGTTGGTTTCGGTGCCTGTTCGGGATTTGGTTAGGTGTTTCGGTTTTATGAGAGTCGCTGGGTCATCGTTCGGGAATGCATCTGTAGGTTTCTTTGGTTCGTCTCTAATTGTGGAATTATCCAAATCTTTGCCAACATCAAATATTACAACTGATGGGCCTTTGTCCTTTGGGGTGTCACGGTAATTATCTCTTGTGACGATGTAAATTCGTATCCTGTTAAAAATGTAAATAATGTTTTGTGTGGTTCTTTCTGGAAAAAGTGAAAACAGCCACTTTCACTTGAGAAGTTCATTTGCACTCAAAAATGAGAATAGGACAGAAATCTTGGAATGTTCTTTACTATGTTCTTTTTTAAGCTCAGTTTCAATCAAAAGGAGCCGATTCGTACAGCTTGACAGTTGAAGTTTTCGAACGCAGGCAAAAGTCTATCTGCGGGCAAATTGATTTTGTGTTCTGCTCGTAATATCTACGTAAACTCATTTACATTCAATTTACTGAAAAGGGACTAAAATCTTACCGTTATGGAGAATAAATAATCATGTGATTTTCGTGTGTGTTTGTGGTTAGGGTTGAGAATGGGAAATATCCATTTTAATTCCAAAGAAGAAAAATATAACCAGAGTAAAATCGAATTGTCTAGTTCTCGATATTCACAAATTACATTTTTCAGCAAATAATTACAGATAAAATTGATAAGACTTCAAGCACACATAGTTTAATTTTTCAACTTTTCAAGAACAGATGGATCTTAGGAAGGAAAAAACTTTAAGAATATGGATTTTATTTTGGGGTCTCAACAACAGATGGAAACAGCAACGAATTTATCTTTCAAAAAAAAAAAAAAAAAAAATTTCTTCCCAGAAGGTATTCAATCCCTTACACAAGGTGCCGCATCTGCAACGCAGACGGGGGACGAGCAGCGGCAGAGAGGGCGACGGCCCTCCCCACAGCATAAGCAACCCCAAATACACCTTACCAATTTACACCCACAATGCATTGCCACATAATTAATGCCGAAAATATTCACAAAAATCACTATGACGTCACCGATACATTCAAAGACTACATCTAACCCAAATCTAACAAGGAAACCCACACAGTCGCGAGGTAACGTCTGCGCTTGCCACCCATAACGATCGCAGATCGTGCCCCGAAAAATAAATCGGAAATTATAATTCTAAAATTACCACTAATTACGCTCTCTATCGATAGAAAAACAAACCAAGAACAGAAGAATAAAAAAAATTTCTAACCCCCTCAGGCAATGGTCAAGTCAAACGCGCGTACTGAAAAGCATTCGGTTCAAATACTCTCCTGTTACTCCTTGCATCTGCCAGAAAAAAGGAAAAATATTATACATCACTCATACCTTCCCTGTTGCTAAAAGGTGGCTATCCAGTTTTGCTTTCAACTTAACCAATCTCCCCGCCTCCACCATTGTGGCAGGCAAGTAATTCCAGTGAAGTAAAACATGTTACCTATAGTGATACTGCGTGTAGCGGCTGTGTTAAAATGTGCTCTCAGTTATATTAAAATTTGGTGGTTTAAGCATAAAAAACTGAAAATACATCTTACCATACAGAAGAGGCACAGAGGATTCATTAGACATATATGTTACATCTGTGTGGTAAATATTTAGGCTCTAAGATTAAAATAAGTTTAACAGTTAGCGCGTTCGAAGAATACAGAAGATTATGCAGCGGTTAATGCTATATGAAAGGAATGTAAATTTGAAATACAGGAACGAATATTTTAAAACGTAAGAAATATATTCATTGCGGGTTAAGATTGAGCGAATCAGCATGAAAATATGTTAATGGTAAGGAAACGTTGCATGCTTTATGGTTTAGGAGAAAATTATTTTAAAATATATTCGACATAATTAATTGGAAATATCGGACATTAATTAGACATCGAAGAAGAGGGAAAATAACGTCACCTTATGAATAAATTCATTGACTGAAGATATAACTACTTGTGCGAATCTAATGAATAATATAAATCTGTTTATATACATAGACGACCTCTGGAAATCAGGCGAAAACTAGTTGTAATCAACCTTCTGCACTAAGTGGGGCTCTGCTGTAATCACAATTCCTCTTCAAGAGCATCTCGTGGGATGCATGATGACTCTTCCTATGATTAAAGCCGGCCCCTTTCAAAATCGGCAATGTGGTAGGCAATGGATTACCACCACATTATCTGATGCCAAAGAGACCATAACAAAACCAACTCCAAAAACTGCTGTTAAAGGAAGACCTGCAACTAGGTGAAAGGATGGGATCAGTAAACTGTTGGAGTGACATTTTGCAATGTCGCTATTATAGCACATGATCGATGCAGTTGGAGGAATTTGTTGGTGGCCACAACAGTTCCTCAGGGAACTATGTAACTGGAAGATGTTGCTCTAAATTAAGGACAAGGAAATCAAACCTGTCTCCTTAAAATTTTGTATTTGTGCTCCCATTGGAGTCAACCAGTAAATATCACAATTTTAGTTGCATATTCTCTGACATCAGGGGCTTACATCTGGCGAGTATGGGCTTGGCACACCCAGGGTCCTGAGCTGGATATTATCATTCTTTTCTTTCTTGGTTATTTCCTTCTACTTTTCTCTCTCTCTCTCTCTCTCTCTCTCTCTCTCTCTCTCTCTCTCTCTCAGGATTTTTTTTTTTTTGTTTTTTTTTGGCTAGTGCAGCATAAGCCTTAGGCTTCCTTGCACCATATAGGTAATAATAATAATCAACATCCACAGATGATATGGATGTTTATTATGAAAATTTCCAAACTCAAAATCTTGATCTGCTCCCAAAAAAGGATGTTTTTATATTCATGGGTGATTTCAATGCAAAAGTAGGCAAGCCAGTTCCTTCTAATCTGGAATGTGGTAGGGTTGGTCTTGGCACTAGAGATGCACGGGGAGAAAGTTCAATTGAATTTTGTCATGTGAACAGTCTTGTCATGTGTAACACCCACTTTCAGCAACACCCGAATAGACTCTACACATGGAAATCTCCTGATCATAAAACAAGGAATCAGATTGATTACACCCTTATTCAGCAAAGGTGGCATTCCAGTGTAATCACCACAAAGACACTTCCTAGAGCAGAATGTAGCAGTGATCATCAGCTACTGCATGTCATTCTCAAGCTGAAGCTGAGAATGACATGCAGTAGTCATTCGCAGTAGAAATCCGTATTCATGAAGATCATGAATACGGATTTCCCTAGCCTAGATGATTGGATGAAGAAAATATTCCAAGCGATTATATACGATTGCCTGTTTAAAAAGAGGCCATCATTTTCAAGCTCTATTAGAACTATATGACGTTATGCTGGCTGAGGAAATGTGGGAAAATACAAAAAGCATTATTAAGGATTCAGCAAATAGATACTTTAGAGAGAGTTTAAGATCAGGAAGCCATAGCTTACAGAAGCCACCTTTAAATTTATTGAGCAGAGAAGAATTGCAAAAGCCCATGGTGTACATGGAAACGAAGAGTATCAGGAACTGAGCAAAGTCATCAAACGCTGTTCAAGGACAAACAGGATTATATCAATCGAAAGTGTAGAGATTGAATACCACAACAATCTCTACACTTTTTATTAGGTTAGATTCTTAAGGTTCTTAAGAAAAAAGCTCTTAAGAAAAAAAAGTCATCAAAGAACTGATGTGTGGCAAGTCACCTGGAATTGATGAAATCCCAGCGGGATTGTTCAGAGCTACAGGTGTGAAGGGCGCAAAGTTTTTTCATAAAATGATTGTAAAGACTTGGCAAACGGGACAGTGGCCATCAGATTGGAAGAAATCAATTTTCATTCCCTTACGAAAAATAGATTAAAAAATTTGCTCAAATTTACAGAACAATTAGCCTAATTTCTCGGGCTAGCAAGTTTCTTCTTAAAACCATATTAAACAGAATTTCAAGAAAACTTGAAGAAATGCCAGAAGAGCAAGGTTTCAGAAGGGGCAGAGGAACCAGAGATCAAATCTTAAGTCTACGAATGATTATTGAAAAATGCAAAGAATTCACGGTTCCAGCCGTTTTGTGTTCTATAGATTACTCAAAAGCATTTGATTGTGTTCAACATGGGAAACAATGACTATAATGTGATTCCTAATTCACATAAGTCAGCTGATTAAGCTACTGTACCAGGAACATGAAGGTACTGTGAGAACCAATATGGGAAAATGGACTTTTCCAAAATCAGTAACAGTGTCAGGCAGGGCTGTATTTTGTCACCTCACCTTTTTAATCTTTATGCCACAGATACTGTGCGTGAAGCTTTAGAGACTGGCATTAAAATTGGAGGACTGAAGATAAACAACTTTCGTTATGCAGATGATACTATGCTAATTTGCACTTCCAAGGATCACCTTAAAGAAACTCTGAGGAGAGTATGTGAAGAAAGTGAGAAAAAAAGGAGTTTCTGAATGTGTGTAAAACTAAAATTATGGTGATAATCCCTGTTCCAGTAAACTGAATGTTAATGGGCAAGATATGGAGGAACTTGATGAATTTAATTACTTAGGGTCAAGAATAAATAAAAATGGCGACTGCTCGAACGATGTGAAGAGACAACAGGCAATTATTAAAACATTTGTCACCAATCTGACAAAATTATGGAGAGATCAAGATCCCTAAAGACGAAACTGAGAATCATTGATTCGTTAATTTTTCCAGTTGTCACTTATGGACGTGAAGGATGGAATCTGAAGAGAGTTGACAGTAAAAAAGATTGAGGCATTTGAAATGGAGTGTTACAGGAGAATGCTGCATATTTCTTACCTTGGTCGAAGAACAAATGAGTGGGTATCAAATAAAATTCGCAGACCTAAAATTCTTCACAGCATCAACAGAACTTAAATTTTTGGATACATAATGAGGGAAAACGTTCTGTTGAAGAATATAATGGAAGGAAAATCGAGGGAAGAGGGGTAGAGAAAGACCTGCAACTAGGTGGAAGGATGGGATCAGTGAACTTTTGGGCCTGACATATAGCACTTGATCAATGCAGTTGGAGGAATTTGTTGGTAACCACATCTCCTCAGAGAGCCATGTGACTGGAAGAGATCCTTATGGAGCAAATGCAAAATTTTGGTGAGTAGCCTTGTTTATTTTATCGATACCCTTAGTGGCCTTATGTACCTCTATCCAGTCCTCCCTAAGATCTAACAGCCAAACGATGCAGTTCACACCTTCTAAGCTTATTCACATGAACATCGATTAACAGCCTAGCACCAATCTGCCCAACTTTAAACCCTTTCTTGAAGTTCTGCACCTTTCTTCAAGTGTAGTCTTCAGACTAAGTGCCAAAGCAACTTAGGCTATTAGGCCTGTGTATCGTGTCCGTAATAGTGTGCAGAATTCGGTCAGTTTGCCAAATAATAAACATGCTTCTGGGGATGAAGCCTTTTATCCCACCCTTTATGGGATAACTCGGCCAAGTTGACGAAAAAATTCACGTCGAGATGTGATTGGAACCCATACCTTTTCCACATGGTATGGAAGAATAGTGATCTTAATGATTGATCCAACCGACAGACCACACGTGATAGAATTATCTATGCAACTATTTCCATTTCTTTTTATCCTCCTCATAGTGCAAAAGCAGTGAAAAGCATGTTGTCTCTGATGTAAATTGTTGGCTGTGAATTTGTGCAACCCACATGCTCAGTTTTGAACACCCCTCCCAGTTGATGCAAATGAAAACGAATGGTTTCGTTGCTCATTAAATTTTATTGAGCACATGTTGGCTTGAATCCGACTCAATGGCTGTCCGAAGTCCCTTATGGTGTGCACCATCAAATAACTCGCCACCTAATTAAATTTTTTAAATCATTCTAGAGCTGTACGTTCATTACCTGTACTTTCCGAAACGCCGCGCACATCTTCTGGGCCGCTTGTGTAGCGTTTGTGCCCAGTTTATACTCATAAATATGCTCGAATAACTGCAATTGCAACTGCCATTTTTTCATTATTTTACCAAGTAGCCAAGCACGCTTCATAGACAACTGTCTCAGTTGTACTTCCGAAGTGCTCCTCGTGAGTAACACATCATCCCTAACACCTACATTACTTTTATAATGCACTACCTGAGCAACAGATCATCCGCACTTAAAATCTTTTAATCTATAATTTTATCCTTAGCTGTCTCCTCTACTTGACAAGTCAAGTTTCGGGGACACATTACTGCCCTAATCCCCGACTTGCTTCTCCACTTATACAATAAATGTCTAAAAACAGGAATCCTACTTACTGAATGGAAAAAGGCAAATGTCAAATTGATCTTAAAGAATCCAGCTAAACCACCAGAACTTCCTGACTCATACAGGCCTATAGCCCTGCTTACTGTGGCCAGCAAACTGCTAGGTCTCCTCTCCTGCAGACTTCGGAAATACTATGACAGAGCTGGGCTCTCCTCCCCAAATCAATTTGGATACAGGCAGGTATCCTCGGCGGTGGACACACACCAGCACCTAGTGGCCTCGTGCACCAAAAAATATTTTCTCGTTATCTCTGTGGACTTTGCTGGGGCATTCGACTCCCTCTGGTGGCCGAGCACAGTGGTGAGGTTCAGGGCCGCTGGAGTTCCGGGAAACTTTTACCAAGTTATCTGCAGCTACCTGACAAATTAAACAATCACAATTAGTGCACCGCCCTTCCAAAAGCTGACTAGGAGTATCTACAGAGGCTGCTCGCAGGGCCTCTGTTTTCAATCCTTTACTGTGTAATGCTGTGCTGGACAGCTTCCACACCCTGATCTTGGTGAGATTAAAAAATAAGGCTTTCGCCAATGATCCCATTCCCACAGTTGCACCAAACTCAACAGCGCTGCTGGAAATCATGGCTAATAATGCCTGAGACAAATTACAATGAACCAGATATAACCAACTGAACCCTACTTACTTAAGGGCTCTCTGCAAGTCAGATAGCTACCACAATAAAATTCTGAACTCAGATCAAATACTTAGGAGCAATCCTGGACACCAAAATGACCTTTCTCGACCACCTAAAATACATACGTAAAAAGATTACTCTGCATTGGTTGCAATTCACCTGAAGGGACTGGGGTCTCGGCTGGCGGACTATCAACCTGTTCTTCAAGGCAGTCTACATCCCCATTATGTATGCTGCAAATGTGTGGTACAAGGCCACCCACACCATCAAGCGAATCATCGATTCAACTCGGTGAATCATCATACTATCCATTACATGTGCCTGCAATAGTCAGTACACACGCCCTGCAAGTCCTAATGGGAGCACTTCCACTGGAAATCATACAAAGGAGACTCCTATATCATCTCACAAAAGGTACCTCCAGAACTTGCTTGGAATTCACGACGGATCCTACTGCAAACAGGACAGCGGAAAATAGGCTAAATGCACTTACTACAGGCGTAGCAGCAGATGGAAAAATTCTATCACTGGTGACATCACAAGAAAATTCATACCGGACATGACTCAGTGCATCCCAGGACACCCAGCTGGTCGTCCCTGGGCTACAATCAACATATCTCTTCACTGGCCATGGGGCCATCAGCGCAAAATTCTCTCCTTGGGATGCAATAGGACCCCACTTGTGCTTGCGGATGGCCCAAGAGATGCAACATCCTAATTACTCTGATTACTTACTCACCTAGAGGAATGGAGCAACACCTGCTGGACACCAGGAAGCACTTAGCTTTTACTGACTTCGCCCAAAAATTGTTCGGGAGGTGAGCCAACTATGCAAACACTCACAACTGATGCAACCTTAATCTGACAATCCAGACCAAATCTAGAGGACCCTGACAATTATAGCATCTCAAGGTGCACAAAGCCCTGATAGCACCAAATGACAGGAGCACCTGGAACTGCCTAGATGAAACGCAACTGAGTTTCAGCACCTTCACTTGGATGAGATATTGACTTTGGCATAACCGGACTGGACTTTGTGAATGACAAAGACAACCCATTATGAGGATGTGACCTTGACTCAGGACTTAACAAAAACTGGACTCTGAACTGACAATGACAATCCACAAGCTGCAGTGAATCTGACATCCCACAAAGAAGCTACATGCAGCCTACCATTGTCAACACAACTAGAGGACAAACATGAATAACCAGATCGCCTGGAAAATTAATGTCACAGGTCGACTTCATCAGATGGACGAAATGCTAACAGCATTTATTTGCAAGACATGCAGCCCAGCTGCCAACGCCATATGGTGGGTTGAACCAGGCACTCTCGCCCGACTAAATTTTCCTCCATGGGGAGACTCTCCACCTCCTCCCCCCACTGCCCCTTCCTCCTGGTGAGGCATGGGCCTGCCTCAATGATCTACTGGGGTCACATACTCTATCGTCCCCATACTTCTGCCTTACTCCCTCCAGCCTTCAGTCCCCTCCTGCTCCATCTTTACACAAGCGTATGCCCTGCATACCAAAATTTAATGTCCAAATTATCTTTTGCCCACATTTAGACATCTTTAAATTTAAGCGACATCACTCCCCATGCACTTGAGCAAAAAAATTTTTTTTTTTTAGGTCGTAAAAAAGGTTCCCCAGCTTGTATTACTTTCAAATGATATTTTTAATTTAGATACATTTTAAATATTGTACTAAATTGTAGAGATAGCAGACATGGTGTCACTCAGACATAAGTGATGCTGAATTTGAATATAGGTAATATAATGTACATAGGAAGGATAGACAGGAAAATTAGCAAATTAAATCTAAGGCAGTGCTCCAGTCAACATGGGTGAACAGTGCAGTGATGAGTCGGTTTGGTAATGATGTAAGCACTGGGAAAACAAAATTGAGTAGAAGAGTGTTATAGGCCTAATGACTGTGATGAGTACTAAAGGGCATACCAAAGAGCTATACAGAGAAATAGTGGTCCAGTAAATCAGAATGTCATAAAATGGAGGCTTTTAACTTTCCAGATGTTGATTGAAAAACTGTGGCTGTCACTCAGAGGCGTAGCTAGGCTTTTGGTGACCTTGGCAAATTCGTGGCTACACGCTTTTTTACGATAATTAGTAAAACCATCGTAAAAAGGCGCGTAAATAAAATTACCATAATAAATAAGTAGTCTGACCTTTGTTTAACGAACTTCTTTAAACCAGATTTTTCTGTTTAACTTATTTTTTTGAATTCCCCTTGGCAATTACATTTAAAAGTGTTTGTAGAACAAAGAAAATTTTCTATGAGATTACGTGGTTAATGGATTACGAGAGACTTAATTGGGTACGCATTGTTCGCCCCTCTCACCTTCAAGAAATTTGGGCAACAGTGCTGTTGCTAAGTGCAATGGTAATCTCTGGCTTAAAAGATTACCATCGGCAACTTACTGGTACCCATAAAACCTATCCAACTTACTGTCCCACATTTGATAAGATACTATGATGTGGTCACAAAGGAGCTGGAGGCAAAAAATAATTTTGATATGATATATTTGGATTTCAAGAAAGCTTTTGATACTGTTGCACATGGAAGATTACTGTACAAATTGGAGCATTATGGTATTAAGGACAAGTTGCTACAATGGATAAAAGGGTGGTCGAGTGGGAGACAACAGAGAGTGGTAACCCATGGACACTGCTCTTTGTGGAATATTATTAGTGGAGTCCCCCAGGGTTCGGTATTGGGCCAAATGTTGTTTTGTATATTTATCAATAATATTGTTTAGGTATATCATGCTTAATGTCCAAGTATGCAGATAATACAACGGTTAGCAGTTGTTAATAACAGTAATGGCAGTGTGCTACTGCAACAGGATTAGAAAATTTGGGAAAATGGGTTGAGATGTGGCAACTGAAGCTTAACATTGACAAATGCAAAGTACTGCATATGGGTAGAAACGGAACCCCAGTGAAACATACCAACTGCATGGTATGATACTTAGGGTGGTAGAAAATGAAAAAGACTTGGGAATAAATATGCAATCAATTATGAAGTTTTCTGAACAGTGCAGACAGGCTGCCAGAGAAGGTCATGGGACCTTGTCAATGATATACAAGAATTTTGCAAGCAGACATGAGGTGATTATCCCCTTGTATAAGGCAATGATCAGGCCACACCTTGAGTACTGTGTACAGGTCTGGAGACCTTAATTTAGGAAAGATGTAGGGCTGTTGGGGCAAGCACAGAGAATGGCAACAAGATTGGTGAGGGGAACGAGGGGTTCTCTTACCAACAAAGTCTCAAGTTCTGCAAATTGCAGCTTCTGGAGAGGAGGCACTTGCGAGGGTGGGGGGGGGGGGGTGATCTGATTGAGGCGTATAAGGCCTTGAATGGATTGAGAAGGCTTAATTCTGATGGGATTAAGATCTTTCTATTGTTCAGATTACGAGTCTCAGGGAGCATAAATTCAAATTGATGGGACAACATCCATTCCCTCTAAAAGTTTGTCAAGGAACTCGACAAACCTTTAGAGGGAATGGATGTGTGAAATGGAGTTTTTTTTTTTTTTTTTTTGATTGATGCTACAAAAGCTTGCTTTCTTCTATCACATACCTCTACTACTACTACATACCGAGAAGTCGAGCTGGTCAACTACTTTCTGTGTATCCATAGGCAGTGGGCAGATCAAGGGCATTCCACATTAGGACAATACGCTGTAGTCAATCTTCTGCTGTAAGCATCCTGTTTTATGAGAGAGTGGTTTTCCTGTACTCCAACAAAGGGTGATGTTATTTTGCTGAAGTCAATATCTGAATCGCCTGTAAACTTAGACATTAAGCCTGATATACCTTCATCAATATCATTAATAAATACAGAAAACAAAATGGAACCAACACTGAACCCTGGGGGACTCCACTAATAACAATAGTCACAAAGAGCATTGTCCATTGATTACCACTCCATGTTCTCCCACTCAACCATCCCTTTATCCATTCTAGCAACTTGTCCTTAATGCCACACTGCTCCAAATTATACAGTAGTCTTCCATGTGCAACAGTATCAAAAGCTTTCCAAAGATCCAAGTATATATCAAAATAATTTTTTGCATTAAATCAAATTGGTCAGACAAGACTTCCCCTTAACAAACCCATGCTGTGTCTGAATTATAACTGAAGTCTTGTCTAGATGATCCTGCAGTGCTTCTTTAACCAGTGCCTCCATTAATTTCCCTGGAACAGATCTGTAATTACTTGTGTCACCCTTTGATTCTCCTTTGTGAATTGGGGTCACATTTGCACTAACCAGCCCATGAGGTCCTCCTCTGAGTTCAAGGAACCTGTCATAATTATGGCTAAGGGTTTGCTTACTTCCTTTGCTGCCTCTTTCAATATAACTAGATAGATCTCATCCACTCCAAGTGCCTTTATGTTTATCTTCAACAATTTCTGCTCCATTTGGCTCTCATTTATTAAGAAATCATTTAGTTCATTGCCAGGGTTTAATTCACCTGTGGCATTCCCCTCCAAGAATAACTCCTCATTTGTAAATGTAGATTCAAAGGACTGATTCAGTTTATTAGCTACCTAAGCAGGATCATCAACAGTTGAACCCTCGACATGAAGTGGACCAATGTGATTCATCCCCTTCCTTCTAGAGTTTACATAAGTTACTCTTTGCATAGTGACAAATGGGCCTGGAGTACTGGGGTCCATAGTTTCAAATACATATATATATACACAGTTATGCCCAGTTAATTTATTAAAGTACAAATAAAACAAAATAAAATAAAGTAAAATAAAATATAAGTACAAAATTCAGTAGCTTTCGGAACACGTGTCCCTTTATCAAATTTGTCAGTTGATAAAGGGACACGTGTTCCGAAAGCTACTGAATTTTGTACTTATATTTTATTTTATTTGTACTTTAATAAATTAACTGGGCATAACTGTGTATATATATATGTATTACTCTTTGCATCTTTTGTCAAAGATTTCTCGTAATCTGCCTTTGCCTGCCTAACCTTCCTTTTGACTTGATTATAGACCAGCATATATCTACCATAGGCTTCTGTATCACCTAAATTAAAAATCACAATATTCACAATCATCTGCTTATATAGTACAAAAACAGTATATGCTCATTATTTATAACTTCAAACTTATTCGGTATCTGAGAACATACACAGTTCTTGAATGGCGAGCGAAGTGCTGTGCATTCGAGGATGTACCAATGAAATGGTCACCTGATTGGTCCCTTAAAATTGCGTTCCAGACGTCAAATAGATGTATACTGCTATGCAGTATGTATTCAGATTTAAGGATGCATGCAGGCTTGAATCGCCCTCTGAAAACACGGCATTTGGCAAAAATTAATTTTTACCCCGCCCTCTGCTTTCACCTGATGCAACATACAGGGGCGCCATTTCGTCAGCTAGCCTCGGATGTCGAAATAGCTTGACACTGAACTGATATGGTCTGTCAGTGGCACCCCTCTGATACCAGCACCCTTGGCACCTGCCCCAGTGCCAAGGCATTCCTACGCCACTGCACTCACATAATTAGCACGACTTTTCTGGATTTCTTGGATGACTGTTTTCTGCAGCAGCACGCTAGAGAGGCAACAGGGAAGAAATACTCTTGATCTAGTTATCAGCAATGATTCTACATGCATTAAGAATCTACTGGTAAAAGACCCACTGGGTAGCAGCGATCACAGCTTATTAATGTGGAATTTAATAAAAGAAGTAACTACTGTCAAAGGTAAAGGCTTTTGTTAGGGTGACTCCAGTGGTCTCAAACAGTTCTTAAATTTTGGGCAGCGGGCCAACTGATGACGTTACGTACAGCAAATTCTAAACAGGAAGCATTCAGGGAAGTAATCATAAGCTACTAAGCTTTTCATGCTAACAAAGAAATACTGTTCAATGTTTAGACCTAAATGGATATCAGATGACCTATTGAGACAAGTGGCAAAGAAAAGTGTTTAGTATGCATGAAAATTATCAGGTGATTCAGAAGCCTATGGTAGATATAAATTAGTCTGTAATCAAGTTATCAAGCTACAAAGGAGGTTAGGGAAGCTAAGGCAGATTATGAGAAGTCTCTGACAAAGAAAAGCATCAAAGACATCAATGCTCATACTAACAGTAGAAGAAGGGACAGAATCCTACTGGTCCTCTCGATGTCAACAGGTTAACCACTGATGATCCTGCCCGGGTTAATGATAAATTGAATAAGCACTTTGTATCTACATTCAGACATGAAGAATTCTTTAGGGAAGGGGATAATACAAGTTTATCAGACTCCAATAGCGAACTTCTTTTGTGATAAACGAAAGGAAAGTGGAATTGTTGAAGCTGAACATAAAGTCATATGGGATAGATCGGACTATCCAATCATATTAAAAGAAGCAGCAAGGGAGGTAAGCAAGCTTTTAGCCATAATTGAGAGCATCCTTGGATTCAAGTAAGGTCCCTATGGACTGGAGATGTGCAAATGTATCCCCAATTCATTAAGGGGGATCAAAAAGTGATATTAGTAATTACACATCTGTTAGCTTAACATCTGTTTCAGGGAAAATAATGGAGTCACTGGTTAAAGTAATGCAGGATCATCTGGAGAGGAATGCAATTATACTGCATCCACAGCATGGATTTGTTAAAGGGAACTCTTTTGAAAAACCAATCTGATAGGTTACTATTATGCAGTGTTGTTATTCGAGCAGGGTTTTAGGAGTATCACCGACTAAGGCCATATTTCTCTGTGTATATTGTCTGTAAAGTGTGTTCTGAAGTCGATTTACTGTTTGCTGGACGAAAAACCCAAGCTTCCAGGAGAAAAACCCATGCTACCCTTGCCTGACTAACTCATCTAAGTTATGAAAAAGGCCCATAAAAATTCCTCCCATCATCACCGAGACTCGAACTCCGGTCTTTTTACACCTTGTGTTGGGTAGATGGCAATCCTACCAACTGCACTACCCATGAGGGCGATGGGGTGTCCAAGGAACTGGGAAAAAAAAATAATTTTGATAACATACTTGGATTTCAGGAAGGCTTTTTATACTTTTGCTCATAAAAGACTGCTGTATAAACTGGAGCAATGTATCAATAAGGACAAGTTACTGCAATGGATAAAGGGGCAGTTAAGTGGAAGAAGACAGAGTAGTTATCAATGGGCACTGCTCTTCATGGACTAATGTTATCAGTGCAGTCCCCCAGGGTTCAGTGCTGGGTCCAATCTTTTTAAAATTATTTATCAATGATATTAATGAAGGTATATCAGGCCTAACATGAGTTTACAGACGATACAAGGGTTGGCAGGGTGGTTAACGATAGTAATCAGGGTGATCTAATGGTGTGAAGAACTCACAATAAGTAGGAAAACAGAATGTGTCAGTATGTTTCTTCTTGAATTATATCTTAAATTTGATTTTACTTCAAGCTTTTTCACATGATGGTTAAGGACAGTAGTCATAAACAAAGTACTACCACACAATGGTTCAAACCCTCAAAAGCCTGGGTTTGAATAAAAATTACTGATTTTGTTAGTGCATCATGGACTAGTTGATTGGTCTTGCAAGAGGACAACACAATTTTTCTCCCTGAAATTAGTTTTTTTTTTTTTTATATAGCAAAATAGGAAACTGACCATGTAGTAGAATACATACAATTTATAGACAGGACACAATATATAACAAGAAGAAATGCAAAATGTCATTAATGCATGGGCTGAAGATTGAGAAGATGAAGGAAGATACACTTGACATTAGACTTGAATTTCTGTAGATTGCAAATTTCAGGAAATATGTATGAAAGGTTGCTCCAGAAAGGAATTCAATAAAATCTATAAAAATTTAGTTTTTTTAGCAATTTAATAGAGAACAGCAAGCTGGTATGTACCACCTGGTTTTCTGATTTACACATCTGACAACCGCCACCTTTCTTCTCCTCCCCAACTCCACATTTCTTCCATTTACCATCTTTTTTTCCCATTTTTTTTTTTTCCTTCCTAAAGTTTTGAGTTGGAGCATATCTTACCATGTGACTTTCCCCGATCAGTCTTCTCTAATAATGATATTGTATTTTCTATTTTTGATTCAATTTATTATGGATTACACATGAGGTTACAACCATTCAGTTAGTGTCTATATTTTTTGGAATTAAGCAATTTAAAAATACTTTATACAGCACAAAAGAGCATACTGGAGGTATATGGTAATAATACCTGCACTGAACTCTAATTCAACGCAAAAAAAAAAAAAACTGACAGCAGTAGGGTATAACATAAGAATAAGTGAAATCAGGTAGAGCACAAGAAATTTCAAGTGATGGGGAATGGGATAAATTATAGATTATGCTAATTCTGACAATTAGAAGGTACTTTGAAATTCAAAATAAAACAGGAATTGCATTAACAGATGCCACACATGCTTTCCATTTAGGGAAATGAGCAACTGAGAATTACAACTTTTCTACAACTTTCCTCTTGGAACACATTAAACTATTCTTTGTTTCTGTAACAAAAATTTGTTTGTTGAACTATTTTTATTACCTGGATGACACTGGTACTAATTCATAGTGTAACAATTTTTCCACAACTAAGTTTATTCCTAAGAATTCCATTCATTAGGGTTTATATCAAAATTCAACATTTTCATTTTGATGCCATGCCACTCATTAAAAAAACCAACATCAACAATCCTTCTTTGAAAAGTTAACACTTGAGGTTTTAAGTAGGTACACTGTGCCTCATAAAGTTTGCAATCTGGATGATAATTATCCAACCACACAACCGAAAAAATGCCTAGGTTCAAAATTCTTATTATTCCTGAATTATAGCAATCATTCAAATATTTAATGTGTTCTGAAGCCTCAGAATTCCTTATATTTTCACTAATAAGAAGCAGGTCATTAGTGCTTGACAGAAGCTGTTCACGAAATTGCATTTCATCTGGATTTGTCCGCAATGCATAATTAAGAACAGCTAGCCCTGGAAAAAAAAAAAAAATTAGATAATTAAATAAACCAATCAGAAATTATTTTTAAAAAAGAAGAGAAGCATGCTTACAGACATACAATACTCATTTCTTTATACGAGGGCTGTTCAAAAATTAAGAATGAATTCATGAAAACTAATTTCTAAAAGCTGCTCTGTAACACTAACTACTGATTTGAATATTTTGAAATATTGAAATCAAGTTTTATTTACAAGTTCAAATTTTTTTAAATATTTTTTTTTGCTAAAAAATGGCTACAAATGCATTCTTTTTAAAAATGGCCTAACGTGAGGTATTAGCATTAGTTGAGGCATATCAGGACAGCTTCTTCATCAAAGCTTTTGATACTGTTGCAGATGAAAGACTGCCATACAAATTGGAGCGATATGGCATTAAGGGCTAGTTGTGGCAATGGATAAAGGGATGACTGATTGGGACACAGAAGAGAGTGATAATAAATGGACACTGCTCTACGTGGACTAATGATGTCAGTGGGGTCCCCCAGGTTTCAATGCTGGTCCAATTGTTGTTTTGTGTATTTATCAATGATATCAATTAAGGTATATCAGGCTTAATGTCCAAGTTTGCAGATGATAACAAAGGTTGGCAGGGTTGTTAATGACGGTAAAGACAGTATGATACTGCAACAGGATCTAAAAAAAGTTAGGCAGGCTGAGAAGTGGAAACTGAAGTTTAACATTGACAACTGCAAAGTACTGCATATGGGTAGCAGTAACCGAAGAGAAATGTAACAACTATCTTATACAACTCAGGGAGGTGGAGAATGAAAAATACCTGGGGTAATTGTGTAGTCAGATATGAAGTTTTGTCAATGATATATAGAAATTTTGCTGGCAGAGAGACAAGAAGATTATCCCTTTGTATAAGGCAATGGTCAGGCCACACCATGAGTACTGCATATACGTCTGGAGGCCTCATTTTAGGAAGGATGTAGAGTTGCTAGAACAAGTATAGAGAAGAGCAACAAGATTGATGAGAGGAAGAAAGGGGGTGCGCTTACGAAGAAAGGCTTAAGTTCTGCAAGTTGTAGATCTGGAGACTAGGCCTTATACACCTCAATCAGATCACCTTGCATGTGCTTAATTTCCAGATACTGCATCTTACAGCATTTAAGCCTTTCCTGGTAAGAGAACCCCTTTGTTCCTCTCATCAATCTTGTTGCCCTTCTCTGTATTTGTTCTAGCAATTCTACATCCTTCATAAAATGGGGCCTCCAGACCAGTATGCAGTACTCAATGTGTGGCCTGACCATTGCCTTATACAAAGGTATCATCACCTCCTTGTCTCTGCTAGCAAAATTCATATACAGTACATTCCGGTTATTTGGGACACATCGGGACTAGAGCATTTTGGCCCGATTAAGTGGCTGCCCCAATTATCCGAAGTTTCACGTAAATAGTTAAAAATACAATGTACCCCCCCTTTAAAATTGGTTCACTGTACAATCAAATCACGTTACGACGAACTCAACGTAGTAAACTACTGTTCACAGAAGACTACTGCTGAAGACTACTTGGGCTACTGCTGCCCATATGCAGTACGATGTGCAGTAAGCGCCAGTCATTGTGATCACGTTTGTGAATTGAATTTTAATTCTATTAAACAGCGATTCTAATTAGCGAAAATAGGAGGAATGTTATCCAGAGGCTATAAAAGTAAAGATATATTAAGCACAAATTTACCCCCTTTATTACCTTACCAATTAAAAAATTAAATGATACATAAAAATCGAAAGAATATACGTGATTTGTTATTTTGTTGTTATTTGGTTTTTTTTTTAGGAGCATTAGCAACTAAGGCCATATTGCTCTGGGGATATGCGGTGGTCATTGTCTAACCTTTCCGCATCCTCCGTATTTGGTGGTCACGGGCTCGAACCCCGGTCTAATCAAGAAGCGTGTGCTACGCACTGCTGCTCCTGCCCACCTGGCTACGGAGGCGCCTAATATACGTGATAATCGGATAATTAATACGTACTGGAATATGTACATACTAACTAGTTGGTATTTTTGTTCATTGACATTTGTGGGTGGGGGTTAAAATTTAAAACAGTAAAAAGATAAGCAATCAATAACAAAGAACACGGCACACACAAATTGCAAGTAACACAATATGCGCAAGTGAGAACGGAATAAAGAGTTACAAAGCTTTAAAAATAGGAATGAAGAGAAGATCTGAAAATTAATTTTATGATTAAAGATTTCATGGAAGTGTAAACATATTTCACCATAATAACCTGCAGAATTCCAGCTGTCGGTATTATCGCAAATTCAGTAAGATTGAGTTTACTGTCCGTTTATGATAGATTTCACTAACATAAAAGCCCAATAAACAGGTGACTGCTAATTGTTTTTGTTTTATGGTTGTGACCTCCAGAATTTCGACCGAACCAGGTAGTACGGTCGGAGACAATCATAGGGTAATCTCCAGTGCTGCAGTCTCCTGCCTCGATTAAACGGCATGCTGTCCCAATTAAGCAAAGTAAACCCTGGCTATTTTCTCGATTGGGTTCTGTTTTTTAAGATTTGCCCCAAATAAACGGCTGCCCCGATTAACCGGTGGCCCAAATAACCGGAATCCACTGTATATCATTGACAAAACTCCATGATCTGCTCTGGCAGCCTGTCTCCACTGCTCAGAGAACTTGATATTTCACTGTACAATTACCCCCAGGTCTTTTTCATTCTCCATCTCTCTGAGCGTAGTATCACACAGTTGGTATGTTTCTCTTGGGCTACTGCTGCCCATATGCAGTATTTTGCATTTGTCAATATTAAACTTCAGTTTGCACTTGTCAGCCCATCTACCTAACTTTTCTAGATTCTGTTGCAATAGCATACTGTCTTTATATCATTAACAACCCTGCCAACCTTTGTATCATCTGCAATCTTGGCCATTAAGCCTGATATACCTTCATTCATATCATTAATAAATACACAAAACAACAATGGATCAAGCACCGAACCCTGGGGACTCCACTAATAACATTAGTACATGAGACTACTACACTACTATGGACCCTACTCCACATAGAGTAGTGTCCATTTATTACCACTCTCTGCCATCTCCCACTCAACCAACCCTTTATCTATTGCAGCAACTTGCCCTTAATGCCAACACCACTCCAATTTGTACAGCAGTCTTCCATGTGCAACAGTATCAAAAGCTTTCCTGAAATATCAAGTATATGATATCAAAATTATTTTTTGCATTGTTCCTTTGTGACCACATCGTAGTATCCAATCAAATTGGTCAGACAAGACTTCGAAGATAATACACACCTCCTATCTATTTCACTTCTGCAAACACTGTGTCCTACTGACTGCTGGTCTTGAGAGCATTAGTCATTTCAAATTCTGAACGTTCATATATTTCTGTTTCTTTTCTATCCCTATAAGCTTTATTTTAAAATGTTTCTAACACATTTTCCCAAGGAATGCAAAACAAAGTTAAAATTAAACAAGTTGCACATTAATTTAATTTTTTAGTTATATAATTTTTCTTAGAAAAATTATTCTTTCTGAAGCTTAAAGCACTCATTATAGCAAAAAGCTTTATATATATAAACTTCTCACATACAGGAAAATATTGCAGTTGCTGATTTCCTCATTTCAGTTAATATATGAGACCCTGTATTCCAAGTCATAGCAAACTACTCTGATTACTTGTGGTTCACACTTCGATGATACTCTGATCATCATGGATAAGGCACTCACCAAATCTAATCTTGCCAGAAACTGTCAATTACGTACACCCATGAGAAAATTTTCCATAGCTATGAATTCACTGGCCTGGAAATGCTGGTATAATCAATCAATTTCCCTGACAATTTTACTATCTGGCAAGCCCAATCTGTAAATAATTCTGACACAACCTTATTTGCTGCTATGATGTCTGACATTGGATTTGATGCTTTGTTCTTTTAAAGGATTCTATTTATAAATGTTGCTGGTGGCAATTGGTCTACTCTGATGACTTGTGAAAGAGACATGTTACCTGCTAAACTTTATCTTGATAACATATGTACAAAGTTAGGTCTGAAACATTAACAGGAATGACAATACTTATTTAATATAATCTATTTAGCATCATGCTTTTTTGGTAGGAAATAGGTTTAATTTTTTTTGCCTCAAATTTTTACTTTAGAATCTCAATAAATCCATATAAAAAAACTCAACAACTCATAAAAAACATGGAGTCAAGTGCCAAATTGTCTCTGTGAAAGGAAAAATAATCTGCAACAGAAAAAGTAGTGTCTGCTGATAAAAGTGGTGAAACAGTAATTAACTTTTTTCCCCCTTTTTCAATCCTCTTTCAGTTGGATTTTGCAACACTGCAACTGTTGACATTTCTGATTGTGAAAATTTCTTTCCTGCTATACTGGCTTATTAATTGTACTGCCGTCTATTAGCACTTCACATAAACAATCTGAAAACATAATCAATGTTTATATTCAATTGTTATAGGCAGGCGGTATATTTTTACTTTTCATTTCTCTTCACAATATTGCAACTGGTGTACTTAGAATTAGCAGAGGCATATGAAGCAAGAAAACAAGATTATACAGAATCAGCCAAAAAAAAAAAAAAAAAAAAAAAAAAAAAAAAATCCCATTTCACACACCCATTCACTCTAAACTTTTGTTTAGAGTGAATGGTTGAATCATCTTGTCTAGTTCTTCCTTGAATTTATTTAAGATATCAACTTCCACGACAGATGGAAACTTGTTCCACCAATCAACCACCTGCTGGCTAAAGGCAAATTACCACACATCTTTTCTACAACTTTTTCCTCAATTTGAATATATGCCACCTCATGTGTACAATCTGAACAAGAGGAAGAATTCCATCAGCATTGAGCTTGCTCAAACCATTCAAGACTTCATACACCTCAATTAGATCACTTCGCAAGTACCTAGCCTCCAGAAGCTGCAATTTGCAAAACTTAAGCCTTCCTTGGTAACAGCAACCCTCTGTTCCACTTGCCAATCTTGCTGCTCTTCTCTGTACTCATTCTAGCAGCTCTGCATCTTTCCTAAAATGATACCTCGAGACCTATATACAGTACTCAAGGTGTGGCCTGACCATTGCCTTATACAAGGGGACAATCACCTCTTTATCCCTGCTAGCAAAATACCTGTATATCACTGACAAGACAACATGATCTACTCTAGCCGCCTGTCTGCACTGCTCAGAAAACTTCATATTTGCCTGCAAATTACCCCATATCCTTTTCATTCTCTACTACCCTGAGTGTAGTACTATACCACTCAAGTTGATATGTTACTATGGAGTGACTGCCACCCATATGCAGCACTTCACATTTGTCAATGTTAAACTTCAGTTGCCGCCTCTGAGCCCATCTGCTCAACTTTTCCAGATCTTGTTGCAGTAGCATGCTATCATTACTGTCATTAACAATCCCGCCAACTTTAGTATCGTCTGCAAACTTAGACATTAACTCTGATATACCTTCATCAATATCATTGATAAATGCAGAAAACAACAATGTGTCCAAAACCTAACCCTGGGCGACTCCACTAATAACATTAGTCCATGAGAGCAGTGTCCATTGATTACCACTCTGTCTTCTCTCACTCAACCATCGTGTTATCCATTGCAGCAACTTTCTCTTAATGCCATACTGCTCCAATTCGTACAGTAGTCTTCCATATGCCACAGTATCAAAAGCTTTCCAAAAATCCAAGTATATGACATCAAAATTATTTTTTGCATCAGTTCCTTTGTGACCACATTGTAATATCCAATCAAATTGGACAGACAAGATTTCTCCTTAACAAATCCATGCTGTGTCTGAACTATAACTGCAGTCTTGTCTAGATGATCCTCCATTTCGATTGTTAACAGCAGGTATTTTTATTCATTTTTTTTTTTTTTTTTTTTTTAAAGTCCTCCTTTTCAAGTCTGTTGTTGAAGCAGCTGCGACCATCTGCATTTCCAATTGTGAAATTTGCTTTCTCGTTGTGCTGGCACAATTATTCAACTGCTATTCACTTATACTTCATTTAAATGATATGAAAAACTAAGTCTGTTTACTAATGGTTATATTTAATTGTTAGGAGCAGGCAGCATTGTTTTTTCACTTTAGAAGTCACAGAGTAACTTATACTCAGCATTACAGTGAAGTATTTAGACATACTGTCAAGATCTCATGAAGGACTTTCTGATGACAAAATTGAAGGAAAAAAACAAAACTCATATAAATAAGGTAACTTCCAACTGTTCCATAAAGTGCTATTGGGTTTCGGTATTACTAAACAAACTAAAGGTGTTTTTTTGGTGTTATATCAACATGTGACTAAATAAAAAAAACTAATATACAGAAACAATAGTCTAAGAATGGGTACAGAATTCCATTTTTCAAAAATGTATTCAGCAGGAAGAGATCTCTGCAGATATTTTGGATTTTGCTCTCCCAGAGAAAGATGAACAAGGAATTGAAAGTTGGGTGTATAAAGTAAAAAATATTGTCAAGTACCTGGATGGAAAGTTTGCAAGTATTTTCTTCTTCCAGGAAGAAATATTCATTAATGTTTAAAATATTTTGCCACGCTGTTTTATATATTAGCTCATATAAGCCCCAAATATAATTTTTGAACATTAAATTTCATTTTTCTGTGCTGCAAGGGGAAGACAGTGAATATAATTCTGGATTGCAAAAGGTTAATTATAAATAAATATATATCCATCCTCTGCTAGAGCTTTAAACTCCTTTTAAGCTTTTCTAATAAACACTTCTGAGATAATTATGTCACTATTTTATAGCAGTCTGAATCTTTAATGTTCCCAAGAGATTTGAGCTCACTTTAAAACAAAAATTGTTAAGTATCTGTTCAACTTATCTGCCATTTCAGGTGGACTTTCTAAGGGCCTTCTAATGCAACTAATTAAGGGAACAATTCAATTTACTCTGTTTGATTTGTTTTTCGTATTCGTATATGGGAAGAACTTCCTACCTCCGTTTTTAGCTCCCTTTGCTAGTGCATTCTTGTAATGAGCTTTTGCCTGTTTTACCTTATCAGTAGTTTCGTTACATATTGTACGTAATGCTAAAAGAAATTAGAATCACATGACGGTCTGTAACTGCTCCATGCTTTGTTTTTTTGCTCACCTATCCATTTTGGCATCTTAC
The DNA here is from genome assembly GCF_048544385.1 of Mastigoproctus giganteus. Taxonomy (NCBI): domain Eukaryota; kingdom Metazoa; phylum Arthropoda; class Arachnida; order Uropygi; family Thelyphonidae; genus Mastigoproctus; species Mastigoproctus giganteus. The sequence goes on along the minus strand of NC_143578.1, from coordinate 134,481,890 downwards.
ATTTATGGAACATGAACACTAATGTGAATACCTTTGTGTCTTCAGGTATACATCCCTTGAATATTTCCCATAGCATACATGTATCTGACAGCATACATTAATCTCTCCAGTTATTCAAGCACAAGAAATCTCTTTCCATTATAGTCCCCTCTCTTGAAATCGAAGCTCTTGTCCATCCCTGAATAAAGATATCCTAGCCTTCAAAAAACAGTAATTTTCAAAAATCCAGCATATACTGAGCCCCTATGATGATGGATTTACTGTATATCTGATAGGTTACTATGATGCAAGACCGAGGAACTGGATGCAAAAAACAATTTGAAATCATATACAGTCAGTCCTCGTATAACACGTGTTTACACTACACAAATTCGATCATACACGATTTATAAATAGAGGAACGATATCTTATATAACATGAACCGAATTCGCTTATGCACGATTCGCCTTTGTGTTTACAAGAAATGGCAGTTGAATGCAGAATCACCCCAAACCGAACACAACACGATTTTTTTTTTTTTTTTTTGATTTGGTAGTTGTTGGCGCATCGGCTTCTGTGGCCATATTGCACCTCCCATGGTTTTTGCAGTACTTTGATCCAAGCCAGAGGCGGGAATCGAACCCGCGACCTTTGGGTTGCCGGGTAGGTGCTTTACCCACTCGGCTAGCCCGGTCGGCAACACAACACGATAGGAATGAAGAGAAGATTCTGAAAATGTATTTACGTTTTTTATATCAGTGAAGGGGAAACACATTTCTGTGTTAATAACGTAAAAACCAACACAATTCCAGCTATCAGTATAATCGCAAATGCAATTAGATCGAGTTTACTACCAGTTTATAACAGATTCCACTAGCAGAAACGCAACTGGAAATTGTTTTTATTGTTTTATGGTAGTAACCCCTAGAAATGTGCTTTAGTAAAATATGAGGTGTTAATAGTGTATCTCTGCCTTTACGGTGTTGTTTATTCAGTTGCTACACGCGCACAGCTTTGCTTATGTGTATCAAGCGTGCATCCTCGTTTTGTAATTGCACTTTATTCCCTAAAAATGAGTGAAATACTTAACAGGTGTGAAAAGGAAGCATCCTAGTGAAGACACTACAGATTCAGAGAGAAAAAGAAAAGCAATATCTATAAACAGAGGCGGACTGGGTCAAAAATTCTTACCTGGGAAAATTTATAGTGTCCTCATACTATGGTTTGTGGCCAAAATCACACCGGCCTCTGGCCCACCGGGGTTTCCCCGGTAAGGCTTACGGCCAGTCTGCCTCTGTCGATAGAGAAAAAAATATGAAATTGTGAAACGCTTTGAGCAAGATGAAAGACCATGTGATATTGCACGTGCTACAGACCTAAATGAGGCAACACCGAGAATTACAAAGAATGCAGAGAAAATAAAAACAACTTTTATAGCAGGAACAACTCAAAGTGTAATTAAAATCCATTAGATTAAGATCAAAGAATTGGAAGAGATGGAACGGCTGTGATCTGTTTGGATAGAAAATCAAAAAAAAAAAAAAAAAAAAACAAATTTGCTTACGATAGAAGCAAAAGCATTGGCAATATTTTATTACATAATAGTCGTAATGAAATACGTAAGTATTTTATTACGATAATTTATTGTTTGGTAATGTTTTGGTTACAAATGTGTGTTCAATCTTGGGTGGTCGGCGCCTAACCCTATTTTTCCCATAGGGCCTGTTTATATTGCACGATTTTGCATTGCATGAGGGTTTCTAGGAACACAACTATCGTGCTATATGAGGACTGACTGTACTTAGATTTCAGGAAGGCTTTTGATACTGTTGCTATTAAGGGCAAGTTACTACTATGGATAAAGGGAGAGTTAAGTGGAAGAAGACAGAGTGGTTATCAATGGGCACCGCTCTTTGTGGACTAATGTTATTAGTGGAGTTCCCCAGGGTTCAGTGCTGGATACATTGTTTTCAATATTTATTAATGTATATGAAGGTATATCAGGCTTAATGTCTGAGTTTGCAAATGATACAAAGGTTGACAGGGTGGGTAATAACAGTAATCAGGGTGAGTTACTGCAACAAGATCTAGGAATTGGGTTAATGGGCTGAGAAATGGTAGTTGAAGTTTAACATTGACAAATGCAAGGTACTGCACATGGGTAGAATTAACCCTAGAGTAACTTATCAACTGTATGGTATTACACTCAGGGTAGTGGAGAATGAAAAGGACCTGGGGAGTAACTGCACAGTCAGATATGAAATTCTCTGAGCAGTGCAGACATGCTGCCAGGACAGCTCGTGGAGTTTTGTCAACGATATACAGAAACTTTGCTAGCAAGGATAAGGAGGTGATTATACCTTTGTATAAGGCCATTAGGCAGCATCTTGAGCACTGTATACAGGTCTGGATGCCTCACTTTAGGAAGTGATGTAGATCTACTGGAACTGGTGCAGAAAAGGGCAACCAGATTGGTGAAGGGCTCTTACCTAGAAAGGCTTCAGTTCTGCAAATTGCAGTGTCTCCAGACTAGGCACCTGCAGGGAGATCTGAGATGTTCAAAGCCTTGAATGCATTGAGTAAGCCGAATGTTAATGGTATTCTTCCACTTGCTTAGAGTACACACATGAGGAGACAAAAATTCAAGTTGAGGAAGGATGATTGCAGAAGTTTGCCTTTGGCCAGTGGTGGTTGATTGTTGGAACAGGCTTCCATCTGTTGTGAAAATGGTTAGGTTGAATAAATTCAAAGGAGAACTAGACAAATTCTTGCAAGGTGTGGATGGGCGAAATGTTTTTTATTTATTTATTATTATTTTTTTTTGGCTGATGCTATATAAGCTTGCTTTTTTGCATCATCTGCTATTACTACTACTACCTTTGACCACAGGTTTCATTAGATACTCATCTATGTCATTGTTACATATTTAAAACAAAATGTGAGACATTAAATACTAATTCATACTACAATAGTACAACGGTATATAATTAATTTATAAGACAATTTGATTACGGACTTCATATTTCACTATTTAAATCTCAATATTAAAAAAACACTGAACAATTTCAACACTCATACTGGAGCTAGCAATTGAACCAGCGACCTTTATTTCTGAGGAAAGTATGTTAACCCAATGGACTAATCCAGTAGTACAGGTTAGTGTTTAGGCTTAATGCTAGCAGCTATCTTCTGTGGAGATTACAGGGATCAGAGCTACAGTATTATCTAATAAAATTAAAACAAGCCTGTGGCTGACTGCCCCTGAATACTAAGGATACGTCATAAAATTCAAAAAGCTGTAATTTTCAAAATTCTAGCATGTACTGGGTCCCAAGGATGCTAGACTTACAAGACTCTACTGTATAAAGGATAGGATGAAGTAATCCATAATGAGATAATCATATACATACTAGCCCAATGAATCTGCCTAAAGCGATTTTTGTCACATTCCTCAGAGTTATTTGGCTTGTAACATACCACCATCATCTTCCATTTACTGTAAGTCATTTCTCGCCACACAGACTCAACATCCATGTTACCTTGATCTTACTCAGAGAATATGCTTGTTACTTTCAGGTAGTACTTCATTCAAATTGTCCCCCCCATTCTCCTTATTCCTTCTGAGCACACAACATTCACTGCAATAAAATTCCTCACCTTTTATCTCTGAATAATGCTGTTTCCATAAGGCCAACTTTATCAGCATTAGTTGACTTCATCAAAACTCAAATTCATTTAATCTGTTTACAATAGCCCAAGCACCACTGTATATGACAATGTCAATACAACCCTTATAGTTACTTAAAAGTTCTTTTCCACATAGTCTTAGATGGCTGATGGGTCTTTTTTTTTTTTTTTTTTTTTTAGGAGCATTAGCAACTAAGGCCATATTGCTCCAGGATATGCGGTGGTCATTCCCTGACCTTTCCGCATCCTCCGTATTTGGTGGTGACGGGCTCGAACCCCGGTCTAATCAAGAAGCACTGCTGCTCCTTCCCACCTGGCTACGGAGGCGCCTGGCTGATGGGTCATTTTGCTTTATTACTGGTATTCCTTTCTGGGTTCAGGGTTACACACAAGTGCTCTCAGAGAGGATGCAAGTGAATTTAGTCAAAATGGGTTGGGAATATATTTCCCCACTTTGGCAATTTAATTATTCAGCCTGTGGTTGAGGAGTAATGAATGAGAGTATAAGATTTCTGATGGACACCAAATTTCCTTTTCTCTTATTGGAGATTATTTTAGCTTCTACCACTCTTTGTCTTTTAGTACTCTGCTAATTTTCTCCTCTTTTATATGGAAGAGATCCCATTTCACTATTACTTCACTCAAGAAGTTGTTGTGGGGTGTAATTACTACTGTGATTCTCCCAAAGCTAGTCAACAATTTTTCTGAAGGTTTCAGAGACTGCTTGTCTGTAATATAAAGTTATTGAATCTTACCATTTTAGGAATACTTGCTATTCTTTCTAGGCTTTACTGAATTATGAAAGGGGATTTTTCCCCTATACAGTAATGTGTTAATATAAACCAGTGTTTCCCAAACTTTTTTTATTCATGGAGCACTTTTTATCTCACAATGTATTTACAGAATACTTAAGAAACACAAGCTTACCGCGATTCAAAAAACTGTTTGCTAATATTTTATTACATATGACGAACTGTGCATCAGGAATGTGTTAAGGGCTTTAACCTCAGGCTGTGAGAGATATAGACAAAAGGCTAAAGCCCTTAACACATTTCAGTCTTAATTTATATTATACACCATCAGGCATCTCTCATATTGTGGAGTTATACTTCATAACTGTTTTGTCATCATTGCACCACAAGGGTACCTACCCACTCACCGAAGAAGGGGCCAAATAGCCCTGAAACAGTGCCGTCTGGGTGGTGGTATCCAATGAGAATAAGTAACAACAGTCTTCTCCTTTGGTGAAGCATTACTTATTCAATGTAGTGCAATATTATGGCAACTTGTGAAGATATTCACAATATGAGATATAACTTAAATGATGCCGCCTTTGCATATTTGTACAAATTCAAAGTTTAGGTGCGTACTAATATGATGTGTTTGCACTAACTTGAACCTTTATGTGAATAAATCATGAACAGTTATTTTTTAAATTAGTACCAAAAAACTGGTATTTTTGTATCAATACCAGTATTTGAATTCCTGAAAAAAAAATTACCTGGATCCCGGAATATTGGCATTGTAGGCCCTACTTGAAACATTCCTCCTCGAAGATGGTTCAACATTCCTCTTAACCTCTTAATAGTTTAAGATCTATTTGAATCCATTCCACATAGAATACAAGCATTTTTAAAAGCCCAACACCATATTAGTACATACCTGTAACTCTTATCACAAATGTTTCCATTATTTTGTCTGCCACTGGTGTGTGTGTGTGTATGTATTTGTTTGGGTAAATGCAACTGCTACCATGCAATAACTACTTCAGTAAAAATGCTCCCAAATGCAATCTGTATAGACTGGCTTTTTCCCTAAATGGAGAAAAACATATATAGAATTCTTATAAAAATGATGAATTAGTAAACAGTATATAATTACCAGATAAAATGAATGCTGCCTTTTTAGGCTTTTCTCTTGATTCTTTAATAATATCTCTAGCTACAGTTCTATAATCTTCAGAAAGATTTTTCCAGAAGTCGCCTATACAAAAATACAAATATATAACTATGCATAATCTTCAAATAACATTATTTATAATATTAAATATTAGAAATTTTTAGTATTCAATTAGTTAATATTTGTTATTAATGCAGTGGAACTTGTGCAAAAAACATGGCTGCAGGGTGTCATTTTGACCCATAATTCAATAGAGATTTCTCAAATTTTTAATACAGTAGTGAAATTGATGAAAACGTTTTTGAAAAATATTAAGTTCCTGCTGGATATATTACAATATTTCACCAGCCAACTTAAGTTAGCAGGTCAGTTTTTAAATAGAAAAATTAAGAATTTATTTAAAAATGAAATACAGTGATTTATTTAAAGGCCAATATTTCAAAAATTCTAGATCTTTAAAAAGATTTGTCTCACTCTAACACAAAAACTATACAGGATGACACAAAAACCATTCACTTCCATCTGTTGTTGTGGAAGTTGATAGCTTAAATAAATTTAAGGCTGAACTAGACAAACATTTGGAGTGACCGGATGGATGAAATGGAAAGGTTTTTTTTTTTTTTTTTTTTTTGCTGATGCTGTATAAGCTTGCTTTCTTGTATCATATGCCTCAACTAATGCTAATACATTTTTAGCTCCAAGACTAAAAATTATAGCTATAAAAGAAAACACTTCCCGGCTGAAAGAAACTTTCTCCAACACAGACAATCTCATTATTCATGAATATGCAAACACTATTTTGAGAATTAATATTTATTAGCTACAGAATTAAAGGAAGTCACAGGCTTTTGCTGCACCATCCAAAAACTAAAAAAGAAAAATCTAAAAACAAAATAAATACATATAAACAATAAAAAATATAAAAAAAATTACTTGTGTTTTCACTTGTTATTGTTAGCCAAACTGTCAGCATATTGCATGGAGATAACTTATCCAGTTCCAATAACAACTTACTGGCTAAAAACAAAACTTCTTACAATTCAGTCTAAATCTCTTTGCCCATAATTTGAATTTATGTAGCCCTAATTCTTGAATCATTTATAACAGTGAAAACTTCACCTTTATTCATTTTACTATCCCCTCTCAGTCTTATAGACCTCAGTAGGAAAGAACCAACCACCCTAAGGTTGCCAAGCTCAGTTGCCCACATATTTGAAGTCTTGACTCCTCACATGTGCATTTTTGCAGATCTCACCAAGTGCACTGCCCACATTGGATCCTTTCCATATGCTCAATGTCTTTTTTAAGTGCAGTTTCCATGCTTCAATGGGGTATTCCAAGTATGGTCTTACAGACAGTGGCAGTGCCGGCCTTAGCAAATGCAGGGCCCGATTGGAGCATGTCGGCGGGACCACTTGAGAAATTCAATATTAATCCTTTAACATTTTCAATTAATGAAAAAAATTAAACTTTTAATTGTTTATTATTTTTATATTATTATTATTTGTTCACAATTGATCAGAAATGTTGATAATATAAACAAAACTAATCAGAAGGATATTTTTCTTGCCCATTCATCAGCAAAATCTTTGAAGACTCAATTTAAATTCTTTGCTTCTTCTCTTTCAATGGATACAATAGCAAGGCTGGTGAGTCTCTGTTGAAGCGTTGTCAACCTTAGATATGTTTTAATTAAATGCTTTATTAAATAATTTGTATAATTTATAATTTAAATATTTATTATTTAATTAATTAAGTTTTAATAAACTTTAATCAGGAAAAGCTTCTTTTCCCAGATGCTACAGTCACTGGAATCGTTAAAAATATTCTTAGCAATATCAATAAATTCGAAAATCCAGTGGCTCTTTCATAAGTTGCGAGAAATTGTAAAATATTTAAAGGATTTTTGAAGCATGATTCTGGAAGAATTGGTTTCAGTGCTTCCATTTCCTCCACTAGCACATGGCCATCAATACTTGACACCTTCACGGACTTGACCAATTCGTTGCCGTCAATGATTTTAGCATCGAAAAGTGCAATTTCTCAATCTGCAGTGTGTTTTCTTAACTCATCCTTTGGAATTTTTAGAAATTTACCCAAGAAACCAAAAAGATTATTATTAGCATTAGTAGAGGCATATGATGCAAGAAAGCAAGCTTATGCAGCATCAGCCAAAAAATAATAAATAAATAAAAAAAATAAAAAAAACGCTTCCATTTCACCCCTCCATTCGTTCCAAATACCTGTCCAGCTCAGCCTTAAATTTATTTAGGCTACCAACTTCCACAACAAAGGATGGAAGTCTGTTCCAACCAACCAACTACCCACTGGCTAAAGGCAAACTTCCGCACATCTATCCTACAGCTGTCTTTCCTTAATTTGAATTTATGCCCTCTAAGGTAATTATTCTGAGCAAGAGGAAGAATCCCATCGGCATTGAGCATGCTCAAACCATTCAAGGCTTTATACACTTCAATCAGATCACCTTGCAGGTGCCTAGTCTCGGACACTCCAATTTGCAAAACTTAAGCCTTTCTTTGTAAGAGCAATCCTTTGTTCCATTCACTAATCTTGTTGCCCTTCTTTGTACTCATTCCAACAGCTCTACATCCTTCTTAAAATTAGGCCTCCAGACCTGTATAAAGTACTCAAGGGGATAATCACTTCCTTATCCCTGCTAGAAAAATTCCTGTATTTCATTGACAAGACATGATGAGCTACTTTTGCAGACCATCTGCACTGCTCAGAAAACTTTATATCTGCCTGCACAATTACCCCCAGTCCTTTTCGTTCTCTACCACTGTCATTGTAGTACCACAGAGTTGATACGTTACTCTGGGTGTACTGCTTCCCATATGCAATACTTTACATTTGTCAACGTTAAACTTCATTTGCCACCTCTCAGTCCATCTGCTTAACTTTTCTAGATCCTATTGCAGCAATGTACTGTCATTAGTGTCCTTAACAACACTGCCAACCTTTGTATCATCTGTAAACTTGGACATTAAGCTTGATATACCATCATCAATATCATTTATAAATACAGAAAACAACAATGGACCCAACACTGAGCCCCGAGGGACTCCACTAATAACATTACTCCATGATGAGCAGTGTCCATTGATTACCACTGTCTTCTCCCACTCAACCATCCCTTTATCCATAGCAGCAATTTGCCTCCAATGCCACACTGCTCCAATTTGTTCAGCAGTCTTCCATGTGGACAGGTATTTTGAACGAACAGAGTGGTGAAGTGGCAGTGGGTTTTTTTTTTTTTTTTTGGCTGATGCTGCATAAGCTTGCTTTCTTGCATCAAATGCCTCTACTAATGCTAATGCTAATGTGCAACAGTATCAAAAGCCTTTCTAAGATCCAAATATATGATATCAAAGTTATTCCCTGCATCCAGTTCTTTTGTGACCACATCTAGTATCCAATCAAATTGGTCAGGCAAGACTTTCCCTTAACAAAACCACATTGTGTCCAATCTATAACTGAAGTCTTGTATAGGTGATCCTGCAGTGCTTCTTTAACCAGTGCCTCCATTAATTTTCCTGGAACAGAAATTAAATTAACAGGTCTATAATTACTTGTGTTGCCCTTTGGTCCTCCTTTCTGAATTGGGGTCACATTTGCACATTTTCAGTCCATGGATACCTCCCCTGAGTCCAAAGAAGCTCTCATGATTATGGCTAAGGGTTTGCTTACTTCCTTTGCTGCCTCCTTTAATATAACTGGATAGATCCCATCACACCCCAGGTGCTTGTTTGTTTGTTATTTGGTTTTTAGGAGCATTAGCAACTAAGGCCATATTGCTCCGGGATATGCGGTGGTCATTCCCTGACCTTTCCACATCCTCCGTATTTGGTGGTGACGGGCTCGAACCCCAGTCTAATCAAGAAGCGTGTGCTATGCACTGCTGCTCCTTTCCACCTGTTATGTTATCTTCAACAATTTCTCCTCCACTTTTCTCTCAGTTATTACAAAATCATCTAGCTCACTGCCTGAGTTTAGTTCACCTCTGGCATTCCCCTCCCTGAATAACTCCTCATGTGTGAATGTAGATGTAAAATACTCATGTAGTTTGTTAGCCACCTGAGCAGGATCATCAACAGTTGAACCATCAATATCCAGTGGACCAATCTGATTCATCCCTTTCCTTCTAGAGTTTACATAGGTAAAGAAATCTTTTCTGATTTTTTTTGTATCCATTGCCAAGGATTTCTCATAATCTGCCTTTGCCTGCCTAATCTCCTTTGTTACTTGGTTACAGACCAGCTTATATCTATCATAGGCTTCCATGTCACCTATTAATTTATATGTATCCCATGCATTTTTCTTCTCTGCCATGTGTCTCATTAGTTCATCTGACATCCATTTAGGCCCAAACCTTGAACAATATTTCTTAGTTGGTACTTAAAGCCTAGTAGCTTCCAAGATAAATTCTTTGAATGCTTCTCATTTTGAATTTTCTATTGGTAACATCATCAGTTGGTCCCACCGTATAGAATTTAAATACTGTCTCAGACCACCGTACTCGCCTTTACAAAAGCAAATACCCTTCCCTTTGCCCCTGATGGTAGGTACGTCTTTGAGTAAATCCCACTTCAGCACACTGTGATCTCTGCCACCTGGTGGTTCCTTTATCTGCAAATTCTTAATGCATGAAGAATCACTACTGATAATCAGATCAAGAGTATTACTCCCTCTAGTTGCCTCACAAACATGCTGATGTAGAAAACAATCGTCCAATAAATCCACAAAAGACTTACTAGTGTTTGAGTGACCAACTCACAAATTCCAGTCAATATCTGGGAAATTAAAATCACCCATTATAGACACTCTGATTTACTGGACCACTCTATTTCCCTGTACAGTTTCTTATTATACTTATCAGAGTCATTAGGCCTATAACACACTATTCTCAATTTTGATCTCCCAATACGTTACTCATGAGTTGATACATTACTCTGGGGTTACTGATTCCCATATGTAGTACTTTACATTGGTCAATATTAAATTGTTTTATTAATATTAATGTAATATCAATATTAATGTTATTAATATTAATGTAAATGTAATCAATATATCCGGAGCTGTTTACTGCTGCCCTTGAGGAAGCTTTCAGAAGATTAGACTGGTTGCAGAAAGGAGTCAATGTGAACGGAGAGTACCTAAACCATTTACGATTTGCAGATGACATTGTGGTCATAAGCCACGATCCCAAAGAATTAGAGGAAAATCTTAATCAGTTATTCACAGTTAGTAAGGATTTTGGACTAAAGATGAATATGGCTAAAACAAAAGTAATGATGAACAAGTATGCCACAGAAAGGGAAATAATGATTGAAGGAGCAGTAATTGAAAAGGTGGAGTCATATACTTATCTGGGACAAGTTATTAGCTGTAATAATGATAAATGGCTGGAAGTCAAGAGAAGAATAAATTTTGGATGGATAGCATTCAGGAAATATAGTCACATACTGAAGAGCAATATCCCAGTTTGTCTGAAATGTAAAATAATGAACCAACGTATACTCTCCACCATGACTTATGGAAGTGAAACTTGGGCACTCACCAAAAGAATGGAAGAGAAGCTGAGAACTACACAGCGAAGAATGGAAGAGAAGGTGAGAACTACACAGCGAAGAATGGAACAAATTATATTGGGAATCAGACTGTTAGATAAGAAGAGAAACACGTGGATTAGGCAGCAAACTGAAGTAAAGGACATTCTTATCAAAACTAAAGAGCTAAAATGGTCTTGGGCAGGACACACAGCTCGAAGACATGACAGATGAAATAAGAAAATAACAGAATGGTACCCAAGAGGAGCTAGAAGAAAACCTGGAAGACAAAGGCAGAGATGGATAGATGAAATTCATGAGTTTTTGGGTAGTAAATGGATGGTCAGTGCTCAAAACAGAAGGAACTGGAAAGTTGCTGGAGAGGCCTTCATCCTGCAGTGGACTGAAAATGGCTGATGATGATGAATCAATATTAATGTAAATGCAATCAATATTAATATAAATGTTTTATCAATATTATGTTCTATTAACTGCTAGAAACGTGACTCTAGAGACTGCAATGCCTTGTCTACGATTTTATTAAAGCAGTTTACCTTGTAAGCTTCCTTAGGATTTGTTATAGGTTCATCAGCAGGCTGGTAATTGAAGTGCCTCTTTCTTTTTTGTAACCTTTTTTGTGCAAAATTCTGGAGATACTTCCAATTCTGTCGCATGTTCTGTGGCACCAACTAGTCTGCATGGTAGCACAGTTGTATCATCACCATCCTCCCCACACCAGGTGGAAAAGGCCTGAGTTTGAATCCCGCCGACGATGCGAGGAACTTTAACGGAATATTTTCACTCCCTGGCTGTGTTAGTCGGTCTCGGTCGTATATAGCAAGTTCTCTCCCCCCCCGAGTAACTAGGGTTTTTTCTGTCCAGCAAAACAGGCAAATCAACCAGAGAACACACACACACACACACACGCAATTTACAGACACAAATATGGACTTATCTAATCAGTTACGGGCAATAATAATAATTTTTTTTGTGGCACCAACTAAGATTTGTTTAAAGCCAGTCTCTTTATACTTTGACTTCCAGTGCAGGTTTTTTAAATGAAAGAAAGAAGAAATGAAGAAGAAAGAGCAAGATCTGAAGAATCACTTTGCAGTTCTTTACTTACGTGAAACAAAAAAGTCATGCCAAAATACTAAAGAAACAAGAAACGTGTATTCCTTGATCTGGTTATCTAGTGATTCAGCTTCACTTCTTTCTTGGGCATCTTCTGATGCTATTTCCAAAGGCGCATCATCAAAATCACCATCTTGATACCATACACTGCATTCGCCACTCCCACCTCGTTTCACAGAGAGGCTTTATAGAAAGACCCTTTACATATTTTTGGAAAATGACTATTTATTTGTTGATGCTCAAAAGAACACGTACATATGTTGAAGTGTCCGAAAAAAGGTCATTGCATCAGGACAGGTTTTGGCCATATCCCCTAGAAATAGATTGTAACTGTGACAAGCACATGGTGTAAAAAATGTCCTAGAATTATCCTGTAAAAGTCCTTCCTGCCTGAACACCTGAAACTTTTCCTTTCATATTAGCTCCATTAAGGGCAAAACCTTAACTAATAACTGAGGGCATAACCTTTCCCTCAGATATTAGTTATGTCTAATCCTAATATTTCGAATTCCTGTTATACCACATTGTACAAATTTTCTCTGGTATTGCTCTTTACATTGATAAATTTTATGAACTGTTCATACACACTGACTAGCGTATTCAGGAACGTTCCATTGGAGACATATCTAATTGTTCTGTTTCTGATCAGTGCCAGATTAAGGCACAGGGGCTTCAGAAAAAAAAAATTGTCTCCTGTAATAGATTACATCTACCCATGTGTTTTTGTGTCTGTAAATTGCGTGTTCTCTAGTTGATTTGCCTGTTGTTGCTGGACGAAAAACCCCAGTTTCTGGGGGAAATCTTGCAATCTATGCCTCCGCCTGACTAACTCAGTGAAGGAGTGAAAAAAGCCCATTAAAGTTCCCTGTGTCATCGACTGGATTCGAACCTGGGCCTTTTCCACCCGGTGTGGGGAGCACAGTGAGGCTACCACTGTGCTATCCGCGCAGATGCAGTGGCTCCAGAAGCTGATTACAGCTCAGAGTCGGCACCTTTACCCAGATTGCAAGGTTATGCAAAGGGCGCCAAAATAATCTTTCTACCGGGGTGCAGGAGTACCTTAATCTGGCCCTGTTCCTGATGGCTGATATCGGGTGTACAATCAAGAATAACAGCAAAATACTCGGAAGATTTTATTGCACTAGAAAATTTTTTTTCTAGTGTTTCTGTGGACTTTCTTTTCCTCTTCCTTTTAGCGTGCCCACTTTGTATGCTTTTATTCTTTTTTTACATTCTAAAAAGAATGTTATAAGGCAACAGACAATTAGTAAAAACTTTCTTCCATGTTTTGTTTCAACTTACTTGTTGTTGAATAATGAAATTTATAAAATAATGCACTTTCTGCTTTATCAGTGATCAAATGAGAAACTCCATCATTCATTAAACTATAAAGCTTCTTATATTTAACCTGTTTAACAGGTGGGTATGAGAACAGCAACAAAATCTGTTTCGTGGTAGACACTCATTGACACAGCTAGTTGGAGTGAATGATATACACACTTGTTAAGCAGACAGGGAATCTCAGCCTTTAATTTCTTATACATCATTGTTAATACCAACCATTATGGATGCATTGTCAATACAAGTGCAACTCTAATCCATTACTTCTTAGCGATGATTTCAAAGATTCACTTATTTTGTCAGCAATGCATTCACACTGAGTTAAATTGTGTCAAGAAAAGTTACCACAAATTGATTCTTGAAATTCAAATAGGACTGTATTACAATTCCCAATATTTTTATAACACTAATGTCATTACTTTCATTGATAAGTAAACTGAAGTTTCTATTTCCTAAATCAAGTTTTAAATTATCCACGAAATGTGATGCTATAGCATTGCATATCACTGAAGTACATTTTGTTCTTTGCAGTTTGAAATCCTTAATTACCTTATTGTCTGAAAACAAAATTCACAAATGTCACTCAAATGATCAACTTGTTTGTTATTTGGTTTTCTTTTTTAGAAGCATTAGCAACTAAGGCCATATTGCTCCGGGAAATGCGGTGGTCATTCCCTGAGTCTCAGATGGTATATTCCAGTCAGGCAGGCCTTAATTTTCTTGTGCTGTAACCGCTGAGCCTGCATCATCCCCAAGTATTTGTAGGCCTCTCCCTCTGCCGTAGCTTCGATCTCTTTACCACTCTGCAGCTGGTAGTTTCGGATGACTAATTTTCCTTGGCGCAATCCGTGGGTCTTGCATTTGTCTACATCAAATTCCATCCTAATATCATTGCTGAATTCTTTGGTGATCTGGAGTAGTTGCTGGAGGTGCTTCTCGGTTCCCGCATAGAGCTTGATGTCATCCGTGTACATAAGGTGGGTGAGGGTGTACAAGTTCTTCCTTCTTTGAGGTTATATCCGTACTTGCTACTATTGAGCATAGTCGATAGTCAGTTTAATGCTAGACAGAACCACAATGGGCTCAGAGCATCTCCCTGAAAGATTCCTCTCCTGATGCGGACTGGTCTCAATAATAATAATATATTAATACAAACTATACGTTTGACACTAGCTGACGTCATGGACCATTCATAATTTGTGAATGTCCATAATATAAACTTATGAAAACTGGAATAATAAATTCACTTACATTTAATAACAAAATCACTTAATACAGAATCACTACAAAGTTGCCATTGCATTGTGCACAACGCAAATCAAGGTAATTCAGAGGTGCGCATTCATTGTTCACTAAGCGCGAAAAAAAAAGTGCAGACAAGAAAAATAGCTTTTGGAAATTCATATTAAAACCTTCTCTGATCTGTAAATGATCCTTCAACAAATTTTCAATAAAAAAATAAAAAAAAATTACTGACACCAGAGTAATAAAATTACAAATCGTTCTGTCAAATTGCAATTGGGGACAAATGATATTAAACGTACACGATCTGACGATTTGTTAGAAAAATACAGGACCATGCTGAGGAAATGTCGCGAGCTAAGCCATAATGTCTAGGTGTCTGCAATTCTGCCCAGATACGATAGGAGGGATTATATGTTAAGAGCCTTGTGGATTAACTCAAGACTTGAAGGAATCTGCAAGGCTTTAGGGGGTAAATTTCTATCAGCATGGCCCACACTTGTAGGTAGAAGGAATTTGTTTTGTAGAGAAGGGATACACTTAACAAAGGTGGTGCAAAAGTTTTTGCCAGTATTATTGAGGATACCTTAAAGGTTCAGGGAAACTGCTAGTTAGGGGGGGATGTGGGTAATACTGATGCGTTTATCTGATAATATTGGTCAATGTAACTCTTGCACATACCTTAAGAGTCCTTATCTGTTACCCCAACTGGACGTATTATCTAGATGTTCTGGGGGCAAAGACGTTTCACGTGAGCGGGTAGCTAATATCAGGGAAGAGAGCCTAAAAAACTTCAAGGGTTGTGTTAGGGTTGTTAAATATACAAGAACAGTAAATCTTAATTGTTTATACAGTAACGTTAGAAGTGTCGTCAATAAAATGAGCGAATTTGAACTGCTGGTTAAAACAAGTAATGCGGACATAATAGGGCTTACAGAGATGTGGTGCCACCCGGAAATTGGGGTGAGTTTCAGTTCCGCTTGTATAATGTATTTAGGAAGGATAGGTTAGATAGAAGGGGTGGTGGGGTTATGCTTCTTGTCAGAAGCAGCCTGAGTGTGACGATAGCTTTCCCGGATTCAGACATTTCACATGCTAGTATAGAGTCTATATGGTGTGAGATAGTTGGAAACAAAGGTATAATGCGAGTAAGAGTAATCTACAGACTAGGTGATTGCGAAGATTATGACAAAGGCCTCTACATGCAAATGGAATGGGCAAGTAAGCGTCAATGCCTTATTATGGGTGATTTCAATTTGCCTCTAATTGATTGGAGTAAATGGGAAGGAAACTCGACATGGGGAACAAAATTTTTAAATCAACTAGATGACTGTTATTTGTATCAACATGTCAGGGAAAGTACTAGAGAAAAGAATATCCTAGACCTCATCATCACACATGAATCAGATGACATAACAGGGCTGACAGTAGAGGAACCAGTAGCAGGAAGTGATCACGGAGTTCTACGGTGGATGATGACGAGAGAGGTAGCAGAAGTAAGAGGCAAAGGAATGGGTTTTAATTTCAGAAAAGGAAATTATGATGCCTTAAAGTAATACATGGCCTCTATTAACTGGGTAGATATCGCGCAGAGAATGAATACAATTGAACTGTGGTACACTTTTAAAACATTAATCACAGATGCCTTGAATGCATAATATACCATTAAAAAAAATACTCCACGAGAAGGGTTCCAAGTTGGATGAATAGTGAAGTTGCCACATTACTTGGGCAGAAAAAGGTGGCATGGAAGGGTTACAGAGCAATAAAAAGTACTGAAGCCTATAACAGCTACAAGGTGATGTGTAATAGAGCCACAGAAAAGGTTCGACAGGCAAAGGCAGTTTATGAGAAATCACTAGCAAACAGAGCAAAGAGGGGAGATAAAGAATTCTTCACATATATAAATGCCTAGAAGAGCAGGACAAACCAGATCGGACCTTTACGTAAGGGAAAGGGGATAGTAATAAATACACCAGCTGCCGTTGCAGATGAACTCAACAGTTATTTTGCATCGATATTTACAAATGAAAAGCCTTTTGTGGCAATGGGAAATTGTGGGAGCAAAGTTAAAAAATATGTAATTAATGATATTGAAATTTCGCAAGATTATTTAATGAAAAAACTTTCAAGCGAGTGCATTGAACCATTGAGGCTAATTATGCGAGCATCATTAGACTCTGGGGAGATTCCCTTGGATTGGAAAAGTGCAAATGTATCTCCCATACATAAGGGTGGCTCTAAAAGTGAAGTTGGAAATTATCGACCTGTCAGTCTGACTTCAGTAGTAGGGAAAATCATGGAGGCAATGATCAAGGGTGGAATTCAGGATCATTTGGATCGAATTGAAATTCTCAAGGATACTCAGCATGGTTTTGTAAAGGGAAAATCATGTTTAACAAATCTGGTTCGCTATTTCGAAAGGGTCACTCACGAGCTGGATTTAGGGAATAATTTCGACATTGTTTATTTAGATTTCAGCAAAGCTTTTGACTCAGTCCCACATGAGCGGTTGCTTTATAAGCTGGAACAGGTTGGAATCACTGGGAAAATCCTTAGATGGATAGAAGGATGGCTTCAGGGCAGGAGGCAGAGGGTTGTGATAGATGGGTATTCCTCAGATTGGGTTGATGTAAGAAGTGGGGTTCCCCAAGGATCAGTATTAGGACCACTGTTGTTTTTAATTTTCATAAACGACATTGATGAAGGGATAGAGGGCGTGATGTCTAAATTTGCAGATGATGTTAAAATTGGTAGAGTAGTTAATGATCACTGTCAAGCTAAGCTTCTTCAGAGAGACTTAGATAGACTTCAGGAATGGTCAGAAAAATGGCAGCTGTGCTTTAATCCAACAAAGTGTAAGGTATTACACCTGGGAAACAGTAATCCCAAAAAAACTTATTCGCTTGGTGGAATTCAACTAAACCCAGTACTGGAGGAAAGGGACTTGGGTGTTACGATACGGTCAGACATGAAATTCTCTGAGCATTGTAAACAGGTTGCAAGGAAGGCCCATGGTGTCCTATCAATGATATATCGAACTTTTGCAAGTAGAGATAGGGACGTGATAATCCCATTACATAAGGCTTATGTAAGTAAATTTTTTCAAGTTCTGAGAAACTTAAAAATGTAGAATCACAAAATGGTTCCTAATGCTTGATAAGAGCTGCAGATCTTTTTCAGTCAATAAAGCAAATGAAAATCTCTGTGATTGGCTGAATTTTTTTTATTTCATTTCCCACCCTCTTTTACCAAGTTACTCCTTCAATTAACTTTGCAACAAATTTTCCCACCACAAACGAAAACAGAACAGATAGAATACACATAAAACGGTTATAAAATGTATTATTCATGGCCAGCAACAAAGTCTGGGTCTTGATGGCTGTATAGAAACAGAGCATTAGACGAGAGTTGAATGTTTTTGTAAAAATGACAAATGGACCTCAAAACCATGAACTTAACGAAACTTAAATGCTTTGTTGTTGTTGTTATTTGGTTTTTAGGAGCATTAGCAACTAAAGCTATATTGCTCTGGGGATATACGGTGGTCATTCGCTGACCTTTCCGCATCCTCCGTATTTGGTGGTCATGGGATCAAACCCTGGTCTAATCTAGAAGCGTGTGCTACGTAGTGCTGCTCCTGCCCATCTGGCTACGGAGGCGCCTAAATGCTTTGTAGTGACCGAAGTAGACGCTTTACTAGGCCTGGTCACTGCTTATTCCTTCTCTGAACTCCACAGGATAAATGCTAATTATGGGTAGGGTCCTCCCAATAGACTGGTCAGGTTCAGAACACTATATGCGAGGATCAAACGAACCGCGATTGACATGTGTCTCTTGTTAGCATAGTAATAACTTATTCCTAGTCCTTGCAGTTTTTCGTTTCAGTTAAAAAAAAAAAAAAGAAAGGTTAAAAACAATAACACTGTCCATAGCCAGACTGTTATGCAACAAATTTGTGTATTGTAAAATAAAGCATTACCCTCTGACAACAATCAGAGTATGCACACACAAAAAATGTAAATTCACCAACGCTAAAATAAAACCAGACTGTGATGAATATTTACTATTTGACACTGCTGTTGCTTAATATTTCATGACTATCTTTTATTTACTAATATTTCTATAAGCTTGGAATCAGTGTAAACAATTTGTGGGTGGTGGCCAGTCGCTATGTTGATAAGAATATGTTACATTTAATTTAAAAAACTTGCTCGTTTATGATTGTAAATCGTGAACTGTCTCGAGATATGAATCTGCCTTCCAAATTTCACAGGGCCCCTGTCAAGCTTGGCTCCAATGCAGCTACATTGGCATAGTTATGCCACTGGGTTTGTGTCATGTTCCAGCTCCAACTCAATAAATAAAATGAAGAATAATATAAATTTTACTTACTTACACAATAAGGAGCACAATCATTCAAATAAAAACACACCAACATTACAATACAACTTTGCAGCAATGCATTCGGCAGGGAGAGAGGGGTTGCGCAGCGATACAGCGGGAGCCAGACGAAAGTAATTAATTTTCGTACATGTATACCCCACCTTATATCTGGCCCATACCTAAAGTGGGGTAATACATGTGTGAAAATTAATTACTTTTGATATTTCAAGGGACGTGTAAAAATTGGCCTTGAGATAATTACAAGACAATGGCCAAAATTTCCACACCTTTATAAATTATACAGACTTTGCTGTTCACATATTATGAATTTTAAAAAAAATGAAAATAAATAAATAATAATAATAATAAAAACAATTTTATCTGCATCCTTTTTGTACTCATTAATAGAATGCTAAAATTATTTTCTAAACACATGTAAAAAAGTCATTGTTTCGGGTTTCACAGGAGCCCTTTAACTAAAAAAACAAACTTTTTCCTTCACTTTATTCCTTTTTTCCCTTTTTTTGTTTAATTTTAATTTTTCTGGCAAGCGCAGGGACCGATTGGGTCCAATCGGCCTAAGGGCAGCCCTGGACAGTGGGATTATGACTTCTGTATCTATACAAGCAAATGTTCATTAAATCATTAATAGGACACTATGGGCCTTCTTTGCCACTTGTCTAAATACTCGGAGAATTTCATGTCAGCCTGTATCAAAACTCCTATATCTCTTTCCTTCTTCTACTGTTTTTAATTCAACCAAATAAAGTGTCTAATTTATTTTGAAATTACTACTCTTCAAGTAGACCTTGCATTCTGCTGCATTAAAACAGCCCACTTTTCTGACCATCCACAAAGCCTATTAAAATCATCCTGAAGGAGTGCTGTTTGGTGCCAATCATTAGCCACTTTCCCAATCTTCACACCATCAGCAAATTTTGACATCGCACCCTCTATTCTTTCATCAATAAGATTTATGAAAATCGGAAACAGCAGTGGCCCTGGAAGCATTCCTCGAGGGACCCCACTTGTAACATTATAAGAGTCTGAAAAGTAACCATTAATCAAAAACCCCTTCTCCTACAGTGCAGCCACCTTGCAGTCCATTTTAGAATCCTACTCATGGTCCCAATTCCAACTTATATAGTAACCTCTCATGAGGAACTGAGTAAAATGCTTTGCTGAAATCCAAATAAGCAATGTCAAATTATTTCCTACATCCAAACCTTGAGTATATGTGTCAAAACAGCTAACAAGGTTAGTTAAATATGACTTTCCCTTAACAAAACCATGTTGTGTACCTGTCTATCTCTATCTAAATGTCCCTATATTACACTCAATATCATTGCAGCCATTATTTTCCTCTACCACTGAAGTCATTTTGACTGGTCTGAGTTACCCACTTCATTCTAAGCGGTACCTCCGTAGCCAGGTGGGCGGGAGCAGCAGTGCGTAGCACACGCTTCTTGATTAGACCGGGGTTTGAACCCGTGACCACCAAATACGGAGGATGCGGAAGGTCAGGAAATGACCACCGCATATCCCCGGAGCAATATGGTCTTAGTTGCTAATGCTCCTAAAACCAAATAACAACAAATAACAATGACGACATCATTCTAAGAACTGCTATTATATGTCAGAGATACACTTGCACTTCTTCAATCCAAAGGAATCTCTCCAGAGTCCAACAATGCTCTCATAGTTAAGAGTATATTGAAACTTAACGGTTCAATATAATCTAATACCCCACTGTAAAAATTACTGTACATGTCATCAACTGCTTGCCTTTAGTCTCAAGTTTTTCAATATTGCTAAATTCATACTGTCAACCTCACTTATAGAGCCTTTACGTATTACAAAGGGTCTTTCATCTGTAAAGATCAATATAACAGTCACATCATCTGAGTTAAGTCTTTTCCACCCCATTAAGTACGGATCCAATATGATTCGTTTTCTACTTCTGACTGGCACACATCTCAGAGATTATTGTGAGGCCACACAAGCCATAAGGCTCCTGACACTGAAAAGAAATGTGTTGAATAGTGACATTTCTAATGGCTTATTATGGAAGGGGAATATCATGAGTTACTAAATTTTTAAATTAACTGAATGACTATCTGCAGCTGCACAAAAAGGAAAGAACTAAGGGCAAATATCATAACATCATGGGTTGACAAGTACAAGGACCTTTACTAGGGGGTAATCATGAACTGATAAGATGGATCACTATGAGTGAGACTTTGGTTGCTAAATGTAAGGGTACTCCTCGCCTGAGACCAATTAAATTATAATTTTTAAATCATATTGCTTAGATTTCAGTATAGCTTTTGATACTGTATCACATGTATGATTGTTAAATAAACTGGAGCAATGTGGCATTAGAAGGAAGTTACTATTATGGATAAAGAGAAAGTTAACAGATGGTTATAGGCAGGAGACAAAAAGTCATTAACAATGGCTAATGCTATGGGCTAATGTGATAAGGAAGGTTTCACAGAAGTCAGTGTTAAGGCCTCCCACTATTTTTAATATTCATTAATGAATTGATGTGAGTATTTCAAGTTTGATGTCTAAATTTTCTGATGATGCAAAGGTGGGCACATAGTGATTCATAACAGAAATTGCGGTATATGGTTAGGAAAGAAGAATCTAGATAAATTCAGCAGATCAGCAGCTGAAAACTGGAAATTCAGTTTTAACAGTGACAAAGGAAAATTCTACAATTGGATAGCAGTAAACTGTGAAAAACATACCATCTGGATGATAACAAACTGAAGGCAGTGGAATATGAAAAAAAAATCTGGGAGGTAACTGTACAGGGCCATATGAAATTCTCTGATACAATGCAAAGAAGCTGAGAGAATACCCCACATGGTTCTGTCAATGCTATACAGCAACTTTTCTGGCAGGGAGAAAGAGGTGATTATCCCATTATATAATGGTAATGATGTGGCAAACACCACATCTGGAATACTGCATACAGGTTGGAAAACTTCATTTCAGGAAATACATAACTCCGTTGGATTTCTACATCAGTATGTTGGAGAGGCAGCAAGTGAGCGATGTGTTAGTGATGGCCCATTTTGTTTTCAATATTTATTAATGATACTGATAAAGCCATATCACACAATGTCTAAGTGCAGATGACACAAAAGTTAGCAGATGACACAAAAGTTAGCATGGCAGGGAGAAAGAGGTGATTATCCCATTATATAATGGTAATGATGTGGCAAACACCACATCTGGAATACTGCATACAGGTTGGAAAACTTCATTTCAGGAAATACATAACTCCGTTGGATTTCTACATCAGTATGTTGGAGAGGCAGCAAGTGAGCGATGTGTTAGTGATGGCCCATTTTGTTTTCAATATTTATTAATGATACTGATAAAGCCATATCACACAATGTCTAAGTGCAGATGACACAAAAGTTAGCATGACAGTTAATGAGAGCAAACAAAGTATACTACTGCTACTTGCCAAAGATTACGAGAAATCTTTGGCAAGGGATGCAAAGAAAAACAGCAAAGAGTTCTTTACTTATGTAAATTCTAGAAGAAAGGGGATGAATCAGATTGGTCCACTTGATATCGATGGGTTAACTGTTATGATCCTGCTCAGGTAACTAACAAACTAAATGAATATTTTGCATCGACTTTCACACATGAGGAGTTATTCAGCGAGGGGAATGCCAGAGGTGTATTCAACTCTGGCACTTGTAATAACTGATAGTAAAGTGGAGGAGAAATTGTTGAAGATAAACACAAGAAAGGCACCTGGGGTGGATGGGATCTATCCAGTTATATTAAAGGAGGCAGCAAAGGATGTAAGCAAACCCTTAGCCATAATAATGAGAGCTTCCTTGGACTCAGGGTAGGTACTCATAGACTGGAGATGTGCAAATGTGACCCCAATTCACAAAGGAGGATCAAAGACTGACACAAGTAATTATAGACCTGTGAGTTTAACTTCTGTTCCAGGAAAATTAATGGAGGCACTGGTTAAAGAAGCACTGCACGATCATCTAGACAAGACTTCAGTTATAGCTCGGACACAGCATGGTTTTGTTAAGGGGAAGTCTTGCCTGACCAATTTGATTGGATACTATGATGCAGTCACAAAAGAACTGGATGCAGGGAATAACTTTGTTATTATATACTTGCATCTTAGAAAGGCTTTTGTTACTGCTGCACATGGAAGACTGCTGCACAAATTGGAGCAGTGTGGCACTGGTGGCAAATTGCTGCTATGGATAAAGGGGTGGTTGAGGGAGAGAAGACAGAGTGGTAATCAATGGACACTGCTCATCGTGGACTAATGTTATTAGTGGAGTCCCTCAGAGTTCAGTGTTGGGTCCATTATTGTTTTCTGTATAATTTCTATATCAAGCTTAATGTCCAAGTTTGCAGACAATACAAAGGTTGGCAGGGTTGTTAAGGACACTACTGACGCTATGCTGCTGCAACAGGATCTGGAAAGGTTGAGCAGATGGGCTGAGAGGTGGCAAATGAAGTTTAACATTGACAAATGTAAAGTACTACATATGGGAAACAGCAACCCCACAGCAAAGTATAAACTCCGTGGTACTACACCGACAGTGGTAGAGAATGAAAGGGACCTGGGGGTGGTTCTGCAGGCAGATATGAAGTTCTCTGAGCAGTGCAGACAGGTTGCAAGAGTAGCTCATGGTGTATTGTCAATGATATATAGGATTTTTTCTAGTATGGATAAGGAGGTGATTATGCCCTTGTATAAGGCAATGGTCAGGCCACACCTAGAGTACTGTATACAGGTCTGGAGGCCTCATTTCAAGAAGGATGTAGAGCTGCTGGAACGAGTACAGAGAAGGGCAACAAGATTAGCGAATGGAACAAAGGGGTGCTCTTACGAAGAAAGGCTTAAGTTTTGCAAATTACAGTGTCTGGAGAGTAGGCACCAGCGAGGTGATCTGATAGAGCCTTGAATGGTTTGAGAATGCTCAATGCTGATGGGATTCTTCCTCTTGCTCAGAATAATCACCGGAGAGGGCATAAATTCAAATTGAGGAAAGACAGATGTAGAACAGACATGCGAAATTTGCCTTTAGCCAGCGGGTGGTTGGTTGGTGGAACAGACTTCCATCCCTTGTCGTGGAAGTTGATAGCCTAAATAAGTTTAAGGCTCAGCTGGACAGTATTTCGAACGAACGGAGGGGTGAAGTGGAAGTGGGTTTTTTTTTTTTTTTTTTTTTTTGGCTGATGCTGCATAAGCTTACTTTCTTGCATCAAATGCCTCTACTAATGCTAATGTTACAAGATCTAGAAAAATTAGGAAGGTGAACTGAGAAGTGGCAATTGACGCTTAGTGAAAAATGCAAGGTACTGCATATGGGTAGAATAATCCCAGAATAAAATACCACCTGTGTCTTACTACACTCAAAGTAATCGAGAAGGAAAAAGACTAGACAGTAATTGTGCAGTCAGGCTGCTAGGTTAGCTCATTGGGTTTGTCAATGATATACAAGAGTTTTTTTACATCAGGGATAAGGAGGTGCTTCTCCCATTGTATAAAGAAATGGTAAGGTTTCATCTTCAGTACTGCACAAAGGTCTTGAAGCCTCATTTCAGGAAGTAGGCAGATCTGTTAGAAGATTGTAGAACAGATATCTTTTAAGGGCACAAAGGGTGATACCGTTGTACACACTGACACTAATGACATTAACAGTAGGAGATCTGCAGATTTACAAAACAAGTACAGGACAAGTTCAAAAAAAGTCGAGGCTTAGGATTAAATTTGAAAGTGTTTGCAATTCTGCCCAGACACGATAGGAGAGAGTATATGATGAGACCATTGTCAATCAATTCGGAACTGAAGAGATTGTGGAACACTCATGGGGTAAAATTTTTCTCAGCTTGGTCTGTGCTTGTGAACAGGAGAAACTGCTTCTACAGGGATGGGATACACTAAAATAGAAAGGGTACAAGAATATTTGCTGATGGTATCAAGGCAGTGTTAGGTGGGTCAGAAAACTGCTAGCTTGGGGACGGATATGCAGACTAATAGATTTAACAGTAGCTGCAGGGAGAGTTGAAGGTGATTCTTGAACAGCTTCTACTGGAATGAGAAGCAGCCTGGAAAGTAAGATGTTGGGGATTTCAAGGGATGCTAGGAGTCATCATGGAACCAGTAACTACATGGGCTGTGTTCAGGTAACTAAGAGTAAGAATGGGTGCATGTACACCAATGCTAGGAGTATAGTAAATAAATTTGATGAATTTAAAGTGCAGTTTGGGACATCAAAGGCAGATATTGTTAGGATATCAGAGATGTGGTGTCACACAGATATAAATGAATGCAGAATTTCAATTTGGTGAGTACAATGTGTACAAAAAAGATAGACAGGCTAGAAAGGGAGGAGGGATTATGCTGTTAGTTAAGAAACAAAATCTAAGTGCACCCAGTTGACATAGATGGACAGTGCACTGTTGAGTCAGTTTGGTGTGACATTAGTACTGAGCAAGCAAAAATGAGAGTAGGAGTGTGTTATAGGCCTAATGACTCCAACAAATTTCAGAATGTCTTATAGTGGGGGATTTTAACTTCCCAGATATTGATTGGAACTTGTGGGTTGGTCACTCCTATACTAGCAAGACTTTTATGGATTTATTGGGTGATTGCTTTCTATAGTGGTGTTCGAGAGACAACCAGAGGGAGTAATACTCTTGACCTGATTATCAGCAGTGATTATTCATGCATTAATAATTTGCAGATAAAGGAACAACTAGGTGGCAGTGATCAGTGTACCTATGTGGGATTTACTCAATGATGTAACTACCATCATGGGTAAAGGGAAGAGTTTTTGCTTTCAGAAAGGCGACTACAGTGGTCTCAGGCAGTTTTAAAATTCATGGGACCAATGATGATGTTACCAACAGCAAATTCTAAATGGGAAGCATTCAAGGAAGTAATCTTGGAAGCTACTAGGTTTTTCATAGTAACTAAGAAATATTGTTCAAGGTTTAGACCTAAATGGATGTCAGATGAATTAATGAGATTCGTGGTAAAGAAGAAAAATGCTTGGGATGTATATATATTTTCAGGTGACACAGAAGCCTGTGGTAGATATAAGCTAGTCTATAATCAAGTCAAAAAGGTTAGGCAAGAGAAGGCAGATTACAAAAAATTTTTGGCAAAGGATATAAAGCAAAACAGCAAAGTCTTCCTTGCTTATGTTAACTCTAGAAGGAAGGGGATGAATCAGATTGGTCCACTTGATATCAATGGTTCGACTGTTGATGATCCTACTCAGATAGCTGACAAACTGAATGAGTATTTTGCATCTTCATTCACACATGACGAATTCTGTAGGGAAGTGGAGGCCAGAAGCTTACCGAACTCTAACAGGGAGCTAAACGATTTTGTAATAACTGAAAGGAAATTGGAAGACAAATTGTTGAAGTTAAATATAAAAAAAAGGCACCTAGGGTGGTTGGGATCTATCCAGTTATATTAAAGGAGGCAGCAAAGAAGAAAGTAAACCCGCAGTCATAATTATGAGAGCATCCTTGGACTCACGAGAAATCCCTATGGACTGGAGATGTGTGAAAATGTATCCCCAATTCAAAAGGCTATCAAAGGGATGACATGAGTAATTACAAACCTGTTAGTTTCACAATCTGTTCTGGGAAAAAATAATGGAGTCACTGGTATAAGCATTGCTGGAACATCTAGATAAGATTGCAGTTATAGTTCACACACACAGCATGGTTTGTTAAGGGAAAGTCTTGTCTGACCAATTTGATTGGATACTATGATGTGGTCACAAAGAAACTGGATGCAAAAAATAATTTTGTTATCATATACTTGGATTTCAGGAAAGCTTTTGATACTGTTACACATGGAAGGCCATTGTACAAATTGGAGGAAGTTGGCATTATGGGAAAGTTGCTGCTAAGGATAAAGGGATGTCCGACTGGGAGAAGACAGAGAGCGGTAATCAATGGACACTGCTCTTCATGGACTAATGTTATTAGTGAAGTCCCCCAGGGTTCGGTGTTGGGTCCATTGTTGTTTTCTATATTTATCAATGATACTGATGAAAGTATATTAAACTTAATATCCATGTTTGACTGTAATGTAAACCTTCAATGAAAACCTTTTTTTTAGTACCAAACATTCCATGTGCTTGTCTACTATTTTTTGGAAACCATCCATCAAGGTCTATCTGCTTTGAAGAGTTGCTGTGAATACATGAAACTGGAAGTTCCAGATATGTAACTGAGCTGCCCAGTTTTTCTGAAGGTCACCTAGTAACCCTAGTCATAATTTGGACAACTGTGAATGAGAATATTTCCCATCTGTAGACAAATATTGAAACTTACAAAATAATCAGGACTAATTTTATGGTATGCAACCACAAATGTCCAAAAGAACACTGCTGAATAAACAATAGAATTGGGAAGAGTCATTTCTGCATCTGAGGCATTTATTCAGTGATGCACCACCATCTTTCCCCAACCAACTATGTTATGTGAACTTACACCCTTAAATTCATTAACTCTTACACTCCTTCCAGTCTTGCAACTAAAGTACCTTGATCACAACATCCTTGTCATGGCTGCATCAAATAATATGCAGAAAGAGAGGGAAACATGAATACGTTGTAATATCGCTGCATATATACTTTTGTTATCACCGTAAAGTTGTAGTTATATTTGCATTTTCCCATGAAAGGCAGGACTATGCAATGCTACCTGGGAGGCTATATGCATGGTTAGCTTTGGCCCTTCCCCTTTCTTTTGTTATAGCAATGTGACACCATTTCAGAAAAGCATTAGGATCCCCACCTTCTAGGTTGGTATCCTGCATATGTCACAGCAGCAAACCCCATACTTTTGCATAAACTAATGAAAGGACACTGTAAAGTATAACTGATTATCATATAATGTAGATGAAATTTATTTTATTACAGCTGAATGCCAAATATGGTCCTTGAGGCTGTCACAGACATTTTTTCAGGTATGCCAAGCTGTGCTTGCCAAATGGGAGTCTAAAATGCTGATAAGTTTTTTAGTCACAAGTTTTTTTTTTTTTTTTTTGTTAGTTGTTGGCACATTGGCTTCTGTGGCCATAATGCACCTTCCAAAGTTTTTTTTGCATTTTACTCTGATCCAAGCCCAAGGCGGGATTCGAACCCGCAACCTTTGGGTTGCCAGGCAGGCAGTTTACCCACCTGGCTAGCCCGGTCGGCGACACTCAAGTCAAGTGGACCTAATTTTAGCAAAGTCTGGTTGGTCTGTGACAACCAAATCCTCTGCTTGCACCTTTACGATGGTGGGACTGTTAGTAACCCTGAGTATAACCCCTATGTGCAAGTCCTGAAAAACAGCACTTAGCCTACTAGAGGTGACCATCCAAGTACAAACCAATGTAAGCAGAAAGTCCTCTGCAGAAGGGCAAGGTGTGACACCCACAACATATGAAGAAATGCATTATCGGGCAACACTAGGTGGTAGACGAGCCTCATGAACCAGTGCAGTACCACCACTTTGCTTATTGGAGGCTTGAAGTAGTGGAACCCAAGTTTAGTCTCCAGAGGCTTAGGCTCCAGAGGTTTAGGCTCCAGCAAACCCCCCATCTCTTCAATCATCCAGTATGATTGATGTTTTTTGAGATTATGATGGACATCATGATGAGATCCAATCTTCCTTACATTTCGAGGATACAGCTTTAAAACAGTGTTGGAAGGACAGCTGCTAGGTAGTCCACCGCACCAAACCTTTTGATAACTCTGTAGGAAGATGCCAGATCAGCTAGTGTATAATCTCGCTGCCTCTACCCTGCCAGATAGTTACTGGAGGGAGTCTGAGTGATGTGTATGCAGGGGGCATTATTGAGATTCACGTAATGTCAAGAAGCTGGGTATATTCTTACCATGTGTATGCTATATCCAAAATTTCATTACTTCATACAGCATGTCCTTGACACCTGTTCTTAGTCCAGAATACACCATGAATTGTTAAAATAATAGAACAAACTTATCTGTGAAAAGATCTAAATCTCCCAAACACTTCCTCGTATATTTTAAATACATGTGACCTGTTCTAATCTCAATGATGTCCTTTTCACTTACAGTATGCCTGTGTAATTTTTCTGAGAGAATCCCAGTTATCAGTTGATTCAACCACTGCTCATCTCAGTTGTCCGAAGTGTTCACTGTATTATTCCTTTTGCTTAAAAGATAGTACTTGTGCATATGTCCATTCTAAACTCCCTGTCAGAGACTCAGTAATTTGGAATCTCTCCTTTTCAATCTTCTCTACTATATTATAAATCAACAGGGATTACCTTTATTTTAGATACAGGAAGCTTCTTTTCCAACTCTCCTAGTCCAACTTGCTAATAATTCTTGAGGATGGCGATATCTATTTTGTAAAGCAGGTGGGACATCTTCCCCACTGTCAGAACTGTAGTGTTCAGACCGTGCGGTCTCAACAATGGGCGCTCATGACTGCTGTCTACAAACACCATACTTCTGGCAGCAGGGAAACCATTACTTGGATTGGCATAAAATTAGATTTTTGAGGTATAAACTGTTTAACAAATATGGACCGATTATTTCTTTCGGTCCTATAGCTTGACTTTTGAGTTAAATTTAGGGGTCTAATAAAATTGGATATGGGAGGGGTATTCTCTACATTCCTTAAGTCGGACTAGAACTTTTCGGGCATCATGTTCACAGGAACGGAGCAACTCACAATTAATCCGAAACTTTTGTCTTATGTTGTAGTGTTTGTTCTTCACGCATGCGTATAAGTGACCAATAGTCGGACAATAGGAATGGCCTACGGATATTGATTGAAGTTTCATGTAGTTTCATCTCTAAGGTTTCTGCAATAAGTAGTTTGTGATAGTTGTGTTGAATATTGACAATTTTTGTTTCATTAAAGCTGAATGAATGTCGTTCATTTATTGCGTGGAACGAAAGTTCCGATGCATTTGAACGCCCCGCCCGCACAGAAGCTTCGTGTTGTTTTGCTCGAAGCTGCGCCACTCCCATGGTAGATCCTACATAAACAGCGTCGCAATTTTTGCATGGGATGCGGTATACGAGGTCATGCTGTGATTGGAATGTGGTGTTTGAAGGTCGATTTCTGAAGAATGTGTATAATTTGTTCATGGGTTTTGCTATGATTTTCATGTTGGTTCCCTTCCATATTTGATCAAGTTTATTGTACCAATACTCGACATATGGAATGGTGATGAAATGTATTTTGGTCTTGTCAGATTTTTGTGCAATGTTTGTTGTGAGGTTGTTGTTATTTATTTTATCATGGGCTATTGTTTTGACTTTGTTTATATAGGTTAGCGGGTAACCCCTATTTGAGAATCTTATAGTTAATTCATTTATTTCAGTGGTTAGAGAAATTTGGGTGGAAGAATATTTAAAGGCGTTAAGAAATTGGTTCACCGATTTTTTGTATGGTTGGGGATGATAACTGTGGAAATGCAAAAGCATCCCCTTATTAGTGGGTTTTCTATATATGCTGAAATTTAGTTTTTGTCCTAATCTGTGTATGGTAAAATTAAGGAAGTTTATGGAGTGGGTTTCTGCTTCAATTTCTAATTCAAATTTTAATCTCTGATGGATGTTATTAAAAACCTGAAGAATATTGTTTATGGTCAAATGATCTGTGATAATTAGGATGTCATCCAGATATCTTCCGTAATATGTGATCTGTGGTATAAATGGATCAAGATGGATCTTTTCTAATTTGTCTAAGTATAGTTCGGCAATGAGTCCACTGATGTTTAGGCCCATTGGGAGGCTGAAAATCTGTCTGTATATTTTTTCTTGAAAGAGAATGTAATTTGCATTTACTAATAGTTTTGTTAGTTCGAATATTCTGTCTTTGGGGAGTCTGGTGTTATTAATTCTTATGTTATCATCGTTTAAGTAGGCCCAGACTATGTCTAAGGCGTAAGGTACATTTACATTAGTGTATAGTGAAGTCACATCCAGTGAATATAACTTCATATCCTCCTTGATATGGAGATCTTTGAGGTTCATGAATAAAGCATCGTAGTTTATTTATGTTATATGTTAGGAGTTCTCGGAGTGGTTTTAGAATTGGGTAGATGAACATGGCTAAGGAAGCAAAAGCTGAATTCTTATATGACACGATTGGACGAATTCGGTATCCTGTTTTGTGTAATTTTACTTAGCCGAATAAGGTTGGGATATTGTATGTGCGGGCTTTAATTTGTTTAAGTTGGGCCATAGTGATGTGGTCATCTTTCCTATAGGTGGTGAGCATTTTGTTATATTTGTTAATTAAGCTGTTGAACTCTGATGGTGCAACCTCTTCGTATGTCGTTGTGTCTGAAATTATGGTGTATAATTTATTTATATAGTCTCCTTTATTGAGAATAACTACTGTATCGCCTTTGTTGGCCTTTTGAATAATGATATCTCGGTTTTATCTAAGTGTTTGTAAAGCTTTTGCTTCTTCTCTATGTCGTTTTGATATTGAGGGGATAGTTTGGTTTATGATTCGATTAGTCTGTTGGATTAATACGTTTTTTTGAGGTAAATCTCTAAGAGCAAACTCAAGATCAATAATCATTTGTTTCTTGGGGGAAGGGGAGAATCTCGGCAGTAAATTATAATTTAAACCTTTATTTAATAGGGCTTTTTGCTGAGAAGTTAGCATAACAGATAAGTTCTTTACATTATCTGATGGATTGGGGTTGTTTTGTGAACCAGTGTTTAAACTGACCCGGAAGTCCTTAATATGTGATATATTTCAATTGAGAAAGGTGTGGGAATTTTTATCTGCATTTTTGGTGTTTCGGTATGCACTCTGATTTTCAAAACGATTGTGGGACGAATGATGACTTCTGTTGTGCGGAAAACCCCTAAGGGCTTGTAATTTTAGGTTATGTCTATTCTCTAATGTGGAGGATTGGGTGTCGATTTTTAATTGAATGGCTTGCTTTAGAGTATTCCAATCAATACTGTTTAGGTGTTTTCTAAAAATATTGCGATATCGTTGAATCTGTTTAAAATATCTTTTTTAGATTAAATCGAGATTTTAAAGCTAGTTTTACTATATTACTTTGACGTGGTAAGAATTAATTTTTGTATTCCTTGGATTTTCAAACCTAGCCGAAATTTAGCAAATTTCGGTATTAAATTTTCAGAAAGACATTGTTTTAAAACTGGATATGATATTTTTGGGCCACATATTTCAAAGTAATTCTAGTATAGTCTTGTTTTAACCCTGTTTAACCATTCAGCCATAGTGTTGTATATTAATGTATAACTTGAGTGATCAATTAAGTCAGTATACACGTATGCGTGAAGTATAGTTCTAAATATAGCACACTACACTCCACTTTCCATTTTGAGAAACCTTGTCCTCCTCAATCAGCTTCAACTTCCCTGGTCCTTGAGGTTGTCACAGACATTCTCTCAGATATGCCAGCCAAGCTGTACTTGCTACCTGAGAGTCTAAAACGCTGATGAAACTGATATTCGGGTGACACTCAAGTCAAGTGGACCCAATTTCGGCAAAGTCCGGACGGTCTGTGACAGCCAAATCCTCTGCTTGTACCTTCACGATGGTGGAACTGTTAGTAATCCTGGGTATAACCTCCATGCACACGTACATGGTGGGTGACCACCCAGGTGTGAACCAACATAAGCAGGGGTCGAGGTGTGGCGCCCACACCACATGGAGGAACGCCGCCCCTCTATGTTACTACGCAGTACTAGGTGGTAGATGAATCTCATCAACAGGTGAAATACCACCAATTTGCTTATTGGAGGCTTGAAGTGGTGGAACCCATGTATAGTCCCTAGAGCTAAGTTCCGGTCAACGCTTCCCTATCTCTTCCATCATGCAGTATGATTGACGACTTTTGAGGTTACGATGAACGTCGTGGCGAGATCCAATATTCCTTGCATTTCGAGGGTACAGCTCTAAAAGGGTGTTCGCAAGCCGGCCGCTAGTTAGTACACTCGACCGAACCTATTGGTAACTCTCTAGGAGGCCTCCGAATCAGCTAGTGTATAATCTTGCTACCTCTACTATGCCAGATAGTGACTGGAGGGAGTCTGAGTAGTGTGTATGCGGGGAGCATTCTCGAGGCCATGTTATGTCAAAGATCTGGGTATATTGTTACCACGTGTACGCCATATCCAAAAATTTCATTACTTCATACAGCATGTCCCACCAACTTTTGCTTACTATTGAATACACCATGAATTGTCAAAATAATAGAGCAAGCTTATCTGCGAAAAGATCTAAACCTCCCAAGCACTTCCTAAATCATTTCACAAATATACGTGGTCTCAATTCTAATCTGAATGATGTCCATTTCCACTTGCAGTCTGCCAAACCCCATGTACTTTTTCTGACAGAATCTCAGTTATCGGTTGATTCAACTACTGCTCATCTCAGATGCCCAAATTATTCGCTGTATGATTCCTTTCGCCTCAAAGGTGGTACTTGTGCATATGTCCGTTCTGATATTCCCTGTCAGAGACTTGGCAATTTGGAATCTCCTCTCTTTGATCTTCTCTGGCTTAAAATCTGTCAACCTCATTGTGTCAAATTCATCTGTTGTCTCTACTGTTCTCCCAACTCTACTAATCACTTGGAGTTCTCTACCTTCCTCTCTTTGCAACTTGACTTTCTCCAGTCGAACTTTCCTAACAGTGAGGTAATTTTCCTTGGTGATTTTAATGTTCACAACTCCAGCTGGCTTCCGTTTTCTAGTCACACCGAGCCAGCAGGTTGAGATGCCGAGGCTTTTGCAATTACTAATGACATTGCACAGATTGTTCATTTACCTACAAGAATACCAGACAATACTAATCATACAGCCAATACGCTTGATCTTTTTCTCACAAACAACCCTTCTAAGTACAGGGTTGAAGTGAGAGGTCCTTTAGGCACTTCAGATCACAACTTGGTGATTGTCTCTTCTCCAATGGAACCTTTATCTCATGGCTATTCCCAATATCGTGTTGTTTGGCATTACAAGAATGCAAAATGGGATGACCTGCGAGACTTCTTTTCTTCTTTTCCTTGGTCGGATTACTGTTTCAAAACTTCTGATGTCAACATTTGTTCAGATCATGTCAGTGAAATTATTCTTGCAGGAATGGAATCCTTTATCCCACACTCCACTTTAAAATCTCGTCCTTTATCTAAACCTTGGTTTTCCAATAAATGTGCTAAGGTTGTTCAAGAGAAGAATGTTGCATATCGAAATCGGCTTGTTTCTAATTCTTCAGTTTCATTTTCTGCCTACACCAAAGCTCGCAACAATTTTTAAAACAGTTATTAATCAGTTCAAACTAGAGCTTGAACAGTCTAAGAGCAGAAAACTTGCTTCTTGCTTCTTCTAGCCGAGCATTCTGGTCTCTTGCCAAAGCTATTGGCCGCAACCCCATCTCTGCTCCCACTTCTGTCCAAACCAGACTGTTCTGTTGTCACTTCAGCCAAGGATAAAGCTGACCTGCTAGCATCCCATTTTTCTTCCAGCTCATGTATTAATGATCTTGGTAAAACACCTGCCACCATTCCCAACACGCTCCATTCAATGCCTCCTGTGGTCTTCCGTCAAAAGGATATCAGAAGGATTTTGATGAATCTTGATGTTAATAAAGCCCCAGGTCCTGATGGTATTTCTACACTTGTTTTCAAAACCTGTGCTCCTGAACTTACTCCTATTCTTTGCCGCCTTTTTTCACTTTCTTATTCCAAAGGTGTTTTTCCTTCTGCTTGGAAATTTGCTCATATCCAGCCAGTTCCTAAAAAGGGTGACAAATCCCTCCCATCCAATTATCGTCCCATTGCAATTACTTCTACTCTTTCTAAAGTAATGGAGAAATCAATTAACCGCCAACTCTTAAACTACCTTGAAACCTTCCGTCTGATCAACGATCGCCAGTATGGATTCCGTCAGTGTCGATCCACTGGCGATATTCTGGCTTATGTTACCCATTTATGGACTAATTCAATGGAAAGGTTCAGTGAAACACAAGTAGTTGCTCTTGACATCTCAAAGGCTTTTGATCGTGTTTGGCATAAAGGTCTTCTAAACAAGCTTCCATCTTATGGTTTGCCAACTGTTTTTTGTAATTGGTTATCCAGTTTTCTCTCTGATCGCTCACTGAGGGTGATGGTAGATGGCTCTCTGTCTTCTAACTTCTCCACTAATGCCGGTGTCCCCCAAGGTTCAGTTCTTTCCCCCACTCTTTTCCTCTTGTATATTAATGACCTTCTTCCATTGACTGGAAATCCTATCCATAGTTTTGCCGATGATAGCACATTGCATTCCACTTTCCATTTTGAGAAACCTTGTCCTCCTCAATCAGCTTCAACTTCCCAAAAATCTGCTACCAATTCCTTAAATGCCGATCTTCAGGTAATTCTCCAGTGGGGCAAAGACAACTTAGTTGATTTCAAACCTTCTAAAACTCAGTCTTGTCTTATATCTCGCAAAAAGGATTCTTCTGCTCCTATGCTTATCTTTAGTGACACTCCTATTTCTAGGCAAAATGATATATCTCTTTTGGGGATTACCCTGACTTCTAATCTCTCTTGGCACAAGCACATTACAAATATTGCTTCCTCTGCATCTAAAAAACTTGGTTTTCTCTTTCGCTCTCGGCGTTACTTTTCTTCCAAACAGCTGCTCACTCTGTATAAATCGCAAATCCGCCCTGCCACGGAATATTGTTCCCACATCTGGGGTGGTGCCCCCAAAACCTCTCTCAGGCTTCTTGATTCCATTCAGAAGAGGGCAGTTAGGTTAATTAATGATTCATCTCTAACAGAGTCTCTCCACTCGCTTTCTCATAGACGTACTGTTTCTGCTGCATGCCTCTTCTACAGATACTTCCATGGGCACTGTTCTTCTGAATTGGCTTTATAATTCCCGCTCTCTCTTTCAAAACAGTCTGAACACGTGCCGCCACCAGCCAACATCCATTTACTGTCCAACTTCAAACCCACAGAACCAACTTTTCACCTTCCTCATTTATTCATTCAACTGCCGTTTTCTGGAACAACCTTCCTTCATATGTATTTCCTGAAAATTACAATCTACAGAAGTTCAAGTGCAATGTCAACAAATATCTTCTTTCGTCTTCTCAACCTCCAACCCAATTACGGTACTAAGTACTATAGGTTCTAATACCTCTCGTGTTTGGGGTTCACATAAAAAAAATAAAAATAATAAAAAAATGGAGGAATCAAATTTTGAATTTTGATCGGAGACATTGTCAAATTCATCTATTGTTCCTCTGCACCTCTATTGTTCTCCCAATTCCACAAATCACTTGGAATTCTTTCACTTCCTCTCTTTGAAACTTGGCTTCATCCAGTGCAACCTTTCTAACAGTGAGGTAATTTTCCTTGGTGATTTTAATGTTCACAACTCCAGCTAGCTTCCGTTTTCTAGTCACACCGACCTAGCTGGTCCAAATGCTGAGGCTTTTGCAATTACTAATGACCTCACACAGACCATTCATTTACTTATCAGAATACCAGACCATCCTAACCACAGCCAGCATGCTTGATTTTTTCTCACAAACAGCCCTTCCAAGTACACAGTCAAGGTGAGCGGTCCTCAGATCACAAATTGGTGATGGTCTTTTTCAATGGAGTCTTTCTCATGCCATTCTCAACCTTGTATTGTTTTGGCACTACAAGAATGCAAATTGGGATGATCTGAGAGATTTCTTTTCCTTGATCAGATTACTGTTTCAAATCTTCTGATGTCAACATTTGCTCAGATTATGTCAGTGAAATCCTTCTTGTAGGTATGAAATCCTTTATTTCATACTCACCTCAATATCACATCCTTTATCTAAATCTTAGTTTTCCAATAAATGTGCTAAGGCTGTTCAAGGCCATTCATATCATAATTGGCTTATATCCAAATCTCCAGATTCATTTTCTGCCTATATCAAACCTCGCAACAACTATAGAGCAGTTATCAATCAGTCCAAACTAGATATCGAACAAACTAAGAGTAGAAAACTTGCTTCTTGTCCAAATGGAAGTCGAGTATTCTGGTTTCTTGCCAAAGCTATTGGCCACAACTTTTGCTCATCTCTGTTCCCGCCTTTGTCAAAACTAAATTGTTCTATTGCCACTTCAGCCAAAGATAAAGCTGACCTGCTAGCACCCTACTTTTCTTCCAACTCATGTATTGATCTTGATAAACCACCTCCTACTATTCCTAGTACACTGCATTCAATGCCTCCTGTGGTCTTCTGTTAAAAGGATGTCAGAAGGATTTTTATGAATCTTGATGCTAAGAAAGCTCCAGGTCCTGATGATATTTCTCCAGTTGTTCTCAAAACCCCTTTGTATCTGAACTCAATCCTGTTCTGTCACCTTTTTACTCTTTTTTATTCCAAAGGTGTTTTCCCTTCTGCTCGGAAATTTAGTATCAGTAATGGCCACATGGTGCAAGGAAGCCTATGCTGCACCAGCCAAAAAAATAAAAAATAAAATAAAAAAATAATAATAATAAAATAACAAAAAATACATAAAATAAAATAAGAATAAAAACAAATTAATAATAATAAGAAGAAAAATTTTAAAAAAAATAATAAAAATTAATAAGAGAAAAGGAAACGGACAACCTATGCATTTCCCTGCTCCCTTAGATTACCCAGCTGACCTTTGAATTTCCCCAGACTGTCAGCCTCTACCACCCATGTAGGTAACTTATTCCAGTAATTTATAACTCACGCATCTCAGAGCCTGAAACACCTCAATCAAGTCTCATCTAAGGTGCCTAGTTTCCAAGCTCTGCAACCAACATATCTGAAGTCTCCTCATATGGATGCCTTTTTGCCGATCTCACCAGGTGAGTTACCCATCTTTGGACCCTTTCAACAAGTAATGTCTTTCTTTAGGTAATAATTCAATATAACTATCCAGTTATATTGAACACAACACTCCAAGTGTGGTCTAACAATAGCCTTATATAATGGGATTATGACGTCCTTATCTCTACTAGTGATTGTTTGATAAATCATCGATAGGACACCATGGTAAAAAAAAAAGGGTGATGACATATCCTTTCCATCCAATTATCATCCGATTGCAATTACTTCGACTCTTTCTAAAGTAATGAAAAAATCCATTAACCACCAACTCTTAAACTATCTAGAAACTTTCCATCTGATCAACGATCACCAGTATGGATTCCATCAGCGTTGATCCACTAGTGATATTCTGGCTAATGTTACCCATCTAAGAACAAAGTCAATGGAAAAGTTTGGTGAAAATCAAGCAGTTGCTTTTGACATTTCAAAGGTTTTTGATCGTGTTTGGCATAAAGGCCTTCTAAATAAGCTTCCATCTTATGGTTTGCCAACTGTTTTTTTGTAATAGGTATCCAGTTCTATCTCTGACTGCTCACTATGAGTGATGGTAGATGGCACTGTCTTCTAACTTTTCCACTAATGCTGATGTTCCCCAAGGTTCAGTTCTTTCTTCTACTCTACCTCTTGTATATTAATGACCTTCTTCCATTGATCAGAAATCCTATCCATAGTTTTGCTGATGGTAGCACACTGCATTCCACCTTCAACATCTCAAATATCTACTACTAATCCCTTAAATGCTGATGTATAGGGCAATTCTCCAATGGGGAAAGATAACTTAGTTGATTTCAATCCTTTTAAAACTCAGTCCTATCTTAAATCTCGCACAAGAATTCTTCTGCTCCTTGCTTATCCATGACATTGATTTCTAGGCAATATCATGCATCTCTATTGGGGATTACCCTGAATTCTAATCTCTCTCTCCCCCCTCCCTCCCTCCCTCCAACTGTCATAAATGCTTACATGAAAAATACCCACATGGATAAATGCTTACATTATTTTTAGTTTACAAAAAACAAATTATTTCATATTTTCT
The DNA here is from genome assembly GCF_048544385.1 of Mastigoproctus giganteus. Lineage (NCBI taxonomy): Eukaryota > Metazoa > Arthropoda > Arachnida > Uropygi > Thelyphonidae > Mastigoproctus > Mastigoproctus giganteus. The sequence continues at coordinate 134,442,719 of NC_143578.1, read as the reverse complement.
GTGCGGAATTTTTGAGTGGGCTTTTGTCAGGGAATCGATTTCAAATATTCTAGTTCTTTTTCTTTAACAAAATGTAAATACATGGTGGATATGTTATCCACCTTGGCATTCCATGTATACAGTTAGTAAAACATGTTTGGAACTTTATCAAAGGTGCCATCTCCATAAATTGCATCTTTGTTCAATTCAACCAAGAGTTCTTTATCACCTGAATCATGACGTATCATTTGATGGTACTTCTCACGAGTGTCAAAATTTATTGTTGTTGGATTAGACAAATGAACGTCTTTTCTGTGATTGAGAAGATTTCTCGCAAGGGATGATTTGGGCACAGAAGACAGTACATCGTTACTCAACTCTGACAACACATTCCCCATCACATTGCGATGAGTAGAACTAACTACTCTCATGTATTGCCTCATTTTGCTTCTAGCAACGTTGGCTTCTGCTTTTTGATGACAGGAATTATGACAATGTTCGGTTGGTTGTTGTACTATGTTGCCATCTTTTGTCTTCATAACTGAATGACAATTGAGGGTGCAGCAAGTAGAGATCCCCAGTTTCCAATAAGAATATGGAATCATCATGTGCAGCTCTTGAACAGTCACCTAAAACTACAAACTGCTGTGAGGGATTTCACAATGTACTTAATTCCATATTCCACTGCAGTTATCCCAGTGTGTGGTTTTTGTTTGATGGCCTCAAGAGGGACCCAGCTTGCCACAGATTGACACTGGCTAATGCACAGGCAGGTTCATCTAGAGGTGAAAAAGAGAATATATGATGCACCGCATGACTTGGTTGCCACTTTTGTGCAGGAATATGAACAGGTAGAAGACAACTAAAATACTTTCATTTAATATAACTATCCAGTTATATTAAAGGAGACAGCAAAGGAAGTAAGCAAACCCTAGCCATAATTATGAGAGCATCCTTGGACTCAGGGGAGGTCCCACGGACTGGACACTTGCAAATGCATCCCCCAATTCACAAAGGGGGATCGAAGGGTGACACGAGTAATTACAGACCAGTTAGTTTAACTTCTGTTCCGGGTAAAATAATGGAGTCACTGGTTAAAGATGCATTGCAGGATCATCTAGACAAGACTGCAGGCAATAATTCAGACACACCATGGGTTTGTTAAGGGAAAGTCTTGTCTGACAAATTTGATTGGATATTATGTGGTTACAAAGGAACTGGATGCAAAAAAATAATTTTGATATCATATACTTGGATTTCAGGAAAGTTTTTGACACTGTTGTGCATGGAACACTACTGTACAAATTGGAGTAGAATGGTATTAAGGGTAAGTTGCTAAAATGGATAAAAGAATGATTGAGTGGGAGAAGACAGAGGGTGGTAATCAATGGGTGCTGCTCTTCATGGACTAATGCTATTAGTGAAGTCCCACAGGATTCAGTGTTGGGTCCACTGTTGTTTTGTATATTTATCAACGATATTGATGAAGATATATCAGGCTTAGTGTTGAAGTCTGCAGATACAACGGTTGGCAAGGTTGTTAATGACATAATGGCAGTGTGCTACTGCAACAGGATCTAGAAAATTTGGGCAGATGGGCTGAGAAGTGGCAACTGAAGTTTTAACATTGACAAATGCAAAGTACTGCATATGGGTAGAAGTAACCCCAGAGAAACGTACCAACTGTGTGGTACTACATTTAAGGTGGTAGAAAATGAAAAATACCTGGGAGTAATTGTGCAGTCAGATATGAAGTTTTCTGAGCAATGTAGACAGGATGCCAGGGCAGGTCATGGGGTTTTGCCAATGATATACAGGAATTTTGCTAGCAGGGAAGAGGAGGTGATAGTCCCTCTGTATAAGGCAATGGTCAGACCACGCCTTGAGTACTGCGTACAGGTCTGGAGGCCTAATTTTAGGAAGGATGTAGATTTGCTTGAGCATGTACAGAGAAGGGCAACAAGATTGGTGAGGAGAATGAAGGGATCCTCTTACCTAGAGAGGCTTAAGTTCTGCAAATTGCAGCGGCTGGAGACTAGGCACTTGCGAGATAATCTGATTGAGGTGTATAAGGCCCTGAATGGGTTGAACATGCTGAATTCTGATGGGATTCTTCCACTTGTTCAGATTACAAATCTGAGGGGGCATAAATTAAAACTGAGGAAAGACAGATGTAGAATAAATGTGCAGAAATTTGCCTTTAGCCAGCAGGTGGTTAATTGCTGGAACAAACATCTGTTGTTGTGGAAGTTGATAGGTTAAATAAATTAATTAATTTAATAGGTTAATTATATTAAATTTAATTGAATTAATAATTTAATTAAATTAAATAAATTCCCTCTAAACAAACATTTAGAGGGAATTGTTTTGTAAATTTTTTTTTTTTTTTTTGGCTGTTGCAGCATAAGCTTGCAGACTTGCAGAGATTGGCTAACTTACAGTAATGAAAATTCTATTCAAATCCTTGACAAATAAATAAATCACTGAAATATGTCTGAATTAGTGGTTTGTTGATAAAAAACCAAAAAGTGCTGACTGTTCACAATTTGTAAGATGGAGAAAAAAATTTTTATAAATAAAATAAAAAGGCTTTAGTTGCAATAAAACCAGAGCATTTGTATTTTCCTGTAATTTCCCTTACAAACATTGACATCCAAATCTTCTACTTTATATTAAAATCAAAAGGTTTATATCAAAAGTTATATTAAAATATATCATATAGAAGTAGAAATAAAATATATAAATTCAACATTTTGTTGCGTTTTGAAATATGAAATAATTTGTTTTTTTATAAACTAAAAATAATGTGAGCATTTATCTGGGTGAGCAATTTTCCATGTGGGTATTATTCTTCTGAGCATTTATGACAGTGGGGTTTTTTTGTGTGGAATTTTCGTGTGGGCTTTTGCCAGGGAACCATAGTTCCCACATCTGAGTGGTGCCCCAAAACCTCTACAGGCTTCTAAATTTCTTTCAAAGGAGGGCAGTTCAGTTAATTAATAACTCATCTCTACAAGTGTCTCCACTCTCTGTCTCATTCTCTGTTTTTGCTGCATGCCTTTTCTATAGATACTTTCATGGGCACTATTCTCTGAAATAACCCCCCCCCTTCTCTCTCTCTCTACCAAAGCAGTCCCGAACATGTGCCGCACCAGTCAACATCCTTTTACAGTCTGACTTCTAACTCACAGAACCAACTTTTCTTCCTCATTTATTCATTCAACTTCCATTTTCTGGAAAAATCTTCATAAAAAGTATTTCCTGAAAATTACAATAAAAAAATTTAAGTCTAATGTCAACAAATATCTTCTTTCATCTTCCCAACCTTCAACCCATGCACAGTATGAAGTACTACAGGCTCTAATACCTCTCATGTTTGGAGATTTCATTAAAAAAAAAAAAAAATTACTGGCGATTCTAAATCCTCGTTGACTTGGATTGTAATTTACAAGAAATATCTTATTTCAGTGTTCACCATCTTCCAGACAGAGCAAAAAATTTTACCATTAACAACAGCTAGTTATTTTAGTACTGATATTTTTCTGCATATGTTGAATAATACATACGTTATGCAACCTTTTGTGATAAATGGTTATATTATTGTACACTATATAATGTTACTGATAGCCTTTAGTTCCTAGTTGAAATGACACTAAAAAGATTGGCTACTTAAAATAACAGAACTTACCTCCAACCACTTATGTGTTAATAGATAAGATTAATGAAAAGGTGGTGTGAATATTAAAAACTGATAAAATTTAACAGCATAGAGGAAAGTGATCTGTTTTCAATGCTCATCATATGGGTTTCACCCATATGATGCACACCTTTTAATCAATCTCATCCATTAACACAAATATTTTGGAGGTAATTTCTGGTATTTAAGGTTTTCAACCCTTTTAATGTCATAAATGTACACTTAAGGAAAAGGTGACAACTAGAACGGAAGTAGAAGCAATTCAGAATTATAGCCATAACAAGCACCAGCAAACAGGAAGTCTGGGAATAAAGACAGGAAGAGAATCAGTACCCTGCAACAAAGGATGGGTTGAAGATATTGCTACAGATATTACTATCACAGAAAGATCTGTGGATATGCAGCGACATGTTATGAATCAGTCCAAAATGGATTTTGAATAGGATAACAATAGAACGCTTGTTTCTTGTTCGAATGGTAGTCAAGCACCCTGGTCTCTTGTCAAAGCTATTGGCTGCACTTTTTACCCATCTGTACTAACACCTTTTTAAAAACCTGATGGTTCTATTGCCATCTCAGCTAAAAATGACTTACTAGCAACCTACGTTTCTTTTAATTCTTGTACTGATGATTCTCGTAACCTACCTCTTACCATTTCCGGTGCAGCATCCACAAAAAAAAAAAAAAAACCCTTCCCATTTCACCCATCCATTCATTCCAAATGTTTCTCTAGTTCTGCCTTGAATTTATTTAAGCTATCAACGTCTACAATGATAGATGGAAGTTGGTTCCAGCAATCAACTACCCACTGGCTAAAGGAAAATTTCCACACATCTATTTGGCAACTGTCTTTCCTCAATTTCAGTTTATGCCCCCTCAGGTTTGTAATCTGAGCAAGAGGAAGAATCCCATTAGTGTCGGGCCTTCTCAATCCATTCAAGGCTTATACACCTCAGTCAGTTCGCCTTGCAGGTGCCTAGTCTCCAGATGCTGCAATTTGCAGAACTTAAGCCTTTCTTCGTAAGAGCACCTCTTTGTTCCCCTCACCAATCTTGTTGCCCTTCTCTGTACTCATTCCTGCAACTCTACATCCTTCCTAAAATGAGGCTTCCAGACCTGCACGCAGTACTCAAGATGTGGCCTCATAATTGCCTTATACAAGGGGGCTCCTTATCTGGTGAGTATGGGCTTGGCACACCCAGGATCCGAAGCTGGATATCATTGTTCTTCTCTTTCTTGGTGATTCCCTTCTATTTCTCTCTCTCTCTCAGGGGTAACTCAGAACTTTTTTTTTTGGCTGGTGCAGCAAAAGCCTCAGGCTTCCTTGCACCCTATGGCTAATTATAATAATAATAATCCCTGCTTGCAAAATTCCTATATATCATTGACAAGACCTACTCTGGCAGCCTGTCTGTACTGCTCAGAAAACTTCATATCTGACTGCACAATTACCCCTAAGTCTCTTTCATTCTCCACTATCCTGAGTTTAATACCACCCAGTTGGTACATTTCTCTGGGGTTACTGCTACCCATATGCAGTACTTTGCATTTGTCAATGTTAAACTTAAGTTGCCACTTCTCAGCCCACCTGCCCAACTTTTCCAGATGCTGTTGCAGCAGAATACTGTCATTACTTTTAGTAACAATCTCCCAACCTTTGTATCATCTGAAAACTTTGACATTGAGCTTGATATACCATCATCATTGATAAATGATGATGGTATATACAAAACAACAAAAATATACAAAACAACAATGGGCCCAACCCCGAACCCTGAGGAACACCATTAATAACATTAGTCCACAAAGAGCAGTATCCATTGATTACCACTCTGTCTTCTCCCACTCAACCGTCCTTTTTTTTCATTGTAGCAACTTTCCCTTAATGCCATACTGCTCCAATTTGTACAGTAGTCTTCCATGTGCAAGAGTATTAAAAGCTTTCCTGAAATTGAAGTAGATGATATCAAAATTATTTTTTGCATCCAGTTCCTTTGTGAGAAATGTTTGCAGATCAATGTGTAATGGGACATGATTTTTCCAAGAGGAAATTAGGCATGAACTCAGTGTTCTGAATGGTATTTATGAGAGCTTTAAGAACAGGCTGGATGCAGCCAAAGGAATTAAATCAGAGAATCCATTAAGTTCTCACCTGCCAACTCAATGCCATAGATTACACTCGTGCAACAGGCAATGTAGCAGCAATCCCCAAGGAAAAATGCGCTGGTCCCACAAGAGGTAGTTATTGTCAGTGAAACAGATTCTGCAAAAATGATAGGTGGAATAGGACTGGGTATAATAGTGAGTGAAACAGGATGTGGGAAAGGTTGTCAGGAGAAACAGTAGATGAGACAGAGCAGATGTCATCTTGTAAGGGTACAAAAGGGATATTATTGTATATGTTAGCAATAATGATATTAAGAATAGGATCTGAGGATATACTTAACAAATAGTGGGCAAGGTTTGGAAAAAGTTGAGTCAGGATCAAATTTGAAAGCATTTGCAATTCTGCCCAGAAATGATAGGAGTGGATACACGAGAGCATTGTCAATCAATTCGATCCTAGGGAGACTATATAAGGCTATTAGGGCAGAATTTTTCTTATCGCAGTCTGCCCTTGTCAATCAGAGAGAGACTGTTTTTACAGAGAGAGATGGGTTACACTTAAACAGAAGGGATACAAGAATATTTGCTGATGCCACAGAGCATTAAAGGATACATAGACTAACAGATTAAACAGAGTGCTGGCAGAGGTGAAATTGATTCTTGCAATGCTTCTATCAGAACTTGTAGCAACCTAGAGAGCAAGGCTTCGAGGATTTCAAACCCTACTGTGTGTCATCATGGAACAAAAAAAGTAGTCTTTGTTAGGATAACTTGCACAAATGCTAGGGGCATAGTATATAAATTGGATGATTTCGAAGTACCATTTTAGGAATCAAATACAGATGTAGGGATATCAGAGATGCGGTGTCACTCAGACCTAAGGGATGCAGAATTTGAATATGGGAAATAAAATGAGTACAGAAAAAGAGCCAGAACAGGAGTTTGGGGAGGAGTTATGCTCTTATTTAAGAATATTAAATGAAAGACATCCAGTTGAAATGGGTAGCCAGTTCAATAAATCAGTTTAGTGTAACATATGTACTAGGAAAACAAAAATTAGAGCCCGAGCGTATTAGTAGTGGCAAATGATGCAAGAAGCACGCTTATACAGTATCAAAAAAAAAAAAAAAAAAAAATATATATATATATATATATATATATATATATATACAATAATAAAATAAATAAAATCCCATTTCACCTATCCACTCCCTCAAATAGGGTTCTGTTATTTTTGTTATTTGGTTTTTAGGAGCATTAGCAACTAAGGCCATATTGCTCCGGGATATGCGGTGGTCATTCCCTGACCTTCCCGCATCCTCCGTATTTGGTGGTGATGGGCTCGAACCCCGGTCTAATCAAGAAGCGTGTGCTAGGCACTGCTGCTCCTTTCCACCTGGCTACAGAGGCGCCCTTTGTTAAGGTGAGACCTTGTCTGACCAATCTGATTATTTACAATAATCAAAGTAATAAATTAACAGGACACAAAAAATAAATTTTATATCATATACTTAGATTTTAGTAATACTTTTGACACTTCTACACAAAATATTGCTGTGCGAGTTGGAGAAGTGTGGCATTAAGGGCGTATTACTACTAAGGAAAATGGAGTGGCTGAGCATCAGAAGACAGCAGATGGTTATAAATGGGCAGTAGCCTTCTTAGATTAATTATAATTAGTCCAAGAAGACAACTCCCCTCCTGGAAAATGTGATTTTACCTCCACTAATATATATCTTTGCTGTTTACAGTCAATTTTTATACATAGATTTCTAAAATAATTCTTAAAATTTTATATAAAGTCACACCTTCTACACTTACAGATTTTTGTGTTTACACATAATATGCATATCTTACTACAATTTATAGAAGTACATGACACTGATCTTGTATTACCTGCCAATAATAATGTCTGTATATGCTCACAGATGGCAGTAATGTTGGGTAGAACATCACCATGTTCAGCCTTTCCTGTATCCCATCTGTCTCCTTCACTAAAGGAAAGATACACACATTCTTTGTACTTTGGTTGAAAGACTGGTGATCAGAATGAAATTTAAGGATTCATGTATTACCTTCACCACAAACTGGATGTAGCTAACTCAGCAAATCAAAAGGATACCCTTTGCTGTTCCTTTTGTGGTGAAAAATGTCTGTGGCAATTGCTATTCTACATGAAAAAGATATCAAAGATGTTTGGAAAAAGCAAGCACAAAATCATATATCCTTACATATCATCAAATGTTGTTATTGTTATTTGGTTTTTAGGAGCATTAGCAACTAAGGCCATATTGCTCCGAGGATATGCAGTGGTCATTCCCTGACCTTTCCGCATCCTCGGTATTTGGTGGTTATGGGCTCGAACCCCGGTCTAATCAAGAAGTGTGTGCTACGCACTGCTGCTCCTGCCCACCTGGCTATGGAGGCGCCCCACATATCAAAAATAAAGTCTGTTCCACATGATGAAGACTTGCTGATACCAGATCCCAAAAACCACGGATAAAGGAAAAAAAAAAGCAGTAATGAAAATTGCAACTATTTTTGGCTGGACCACTTAATTCATCAGATTTGGCCCACCAACCAGTAAATTATAACGTGCTACACTTAATTAAGCAAAAAGAGTTGAATGACTTAGTTCATGATTTAAATTTATCTAAATCACAAGCAGAACTCCTTGGTTCTGCTTGTGATTTAGATAAATTTAGGTTATAACAGTAGAAGGTTACTTTAAGCAAGAACTAAAATAAACATACAACAAAAACATAAAAGCATTTTTTAAATATTTGGGTAAGTAAGACTGCGTATATTAGTGGTCTTCTGAACAAATTGCGCACCGAACAAAATCCTAATGAATGGCAGATATTTACTCATTCTTCAAAACTAAGTTTAAAAGTAGTTTTGCTGCACAATGGAAATGTATTGCCATCAGTTCCTCTATATCACTGGTTTTCAACCCTTTTTAAATAATGGCACCCCTACTCAATTTTCTGCCTGTTAGATCCGATTTTCTCTCAGTGTGTGTGTGTGTATATATTATATGATAGTTATTACAATATAATTATAAAAATTACATTTCGTAATACAAATTATATATATATATATATATATATATATATATATAGTATATAATACAGCAGACTCTCGATTAACTGAGACACTTCAAGACTCCAAATTAAAAGAAAATCAACAAGAAATCAAAAAAATTCAAATAATAACTAGAATAGGTATAAACAGATATTTTTAAGTCATAAATAAGCGACATTATAAGTCGTCATTGGGAGATTAGTGTACCTATTATCTTGCAATCCCCTCTGTCTTCGCATCCGCCGCTCAAAAAAAAAGAAAAAGAGACACCAAATGTTTAGTTTGTTTTAGTACGTCACATCGATTGTTGTGTTCCGTTGCAGCACAAAAGGACAAATTTTGTTTCGTTATTCATGTCAGGGATGTCAGAATTTTTTTTTATAGTATTTTTTTTTTTTTTTTTTTTTTTTAGTAATTGCGAAAATGATGGGTAAGCGCGAAAGAGTTGTTTTCAGTTAAACAAAAACTTGAAATTATTCAAAAGTTTGAAAACTGTGCATCTGTTAAATCGCTAAGGAATCATTATAATAAGGATGTATCAAAATGGCAAAACATTAACAAGTATCGCACGGAATTCAGATTTGTCAATAATAATATAGTAGCAATATGGTATTAGTCATGCCCGAGTTACGTAAAACTCGACAAAGTAAGAAGTCCTGGAACGTATCACTTTGGATTAACTGGGAAATCGATTATCCAGGATTTATTTTTTACCATCTATCCCGGAAAATCGAGAGTACTGTAATTTTATTCTTTATATAGAGGTAGACCTTTGATTGTTGACAACTTCCCTGCCCACCTTCACTCAGTAATTTCGAAACTTACAAGTGTGAAGTTTGTTTTCTTCCATCCGAATACCTCATTTAAACTGCAGCCAATGGACCAAGGATTTAAAAATGCACTGCCAAAGGTGCATACTGAAAAAAATTCTACTGAGAACAGAAACCAACCAACCTATAGATTAGCAGGTGTGCATATCAGAGTTTGCGAAATTGTGGAGTAAAGATGTGATGGAAATAACGATTAAGAATTGTTTTGAAAAAGGAGGTTTTGCCAAAACGCTAATTAACAGCAATGAGAGGGATGAACTACTACAAGACATTGAGCAATCTTTGGGAAGAGTTCTAAGCAAGGTTTGATCAGTGCAGAATTGTTCTTGACGAATTTTTAGGAGTTGATAATGATGTCATAGTAATTGAATATCCAACTGACTCCAACATTTTGGAGAGTATTCAAAGAACTAGTGACAATATTGATGATGAGTTGGATGAAAATCAGGGCAATATTAAACCTTCCAAACAAGAAATGTTGGCAGCATTTGAAACTTTGCATCAAAGCCTTCAATGGGAAGAAAATGTAACAGAAAATATATTTCAGTGTTTAAACAAATGCAAACATTTTATGAACAGAGTACAGTAGAATGATAAAAAATAACCAAAAATTTTACGCCATAATTCTTAAAAGTGTACTAATACATTGTGTGCATCTTGTAAGTATTCATTTCTTAATATGCATGTATTAATAAATTAATTATTTTAAAATGTTAGAAAATTTATTCATTCTCACGTATTTCTGATTTATTTCTCATTTTTTTTCTATTTTTCTAAATTAACAGAATTTTTCATTGTTGAAAAGGTCATATTTCTTTATAACGAAATTTCTGTTTAACGAATTTTTTCAAGGAACGATCGATTTTGTTATATAGAGGTCCGACTGTATAATCACCACCAAGTATCGTAAGTTAATGTATATTTATTTACATTAACTTACGATACTTGGTTATGACTATTGGCCTTATCAGTTTTATATTTCTCAGAGTTTTTAATTGACTTTGCTTCATGACAACCAGGGGTGGAGTTGTGCACTTCTACCTCCTTGCACTTATTTTAAATTCTGTCAAATTAAATTTTTTTTTAAAAAATAACTTATTTTTTATCTTGTTTTTTAATTTACTAATTTAAATTATTCAACCCAAATTTTAGCCATCATTTCACCCTAATAACTATTGCAGATTGTATAAGGTGAGTACCGTACATTAAGCATCTGCTATTTGGAATTTATTCTATAATTTCTCATATTGTATATTTATTTGTATTTTTAGATCTATCAGTTACTGAACTGCAGCCATGAACACAGCAAGAGGTAGTATGCTGGAGAAGGTTGAGAGCTGATGTTATAAAATTTCTCCATTTGCAAGACAAAGAAGTAGAGCAAATCCATTAGGAGATGAAAGCTGTATATAAGGAGGATAACCCATCATGTATGACTGAAAAACTAGAAAAGACAGTTAAGGTGTGGACAAGGCAGTGTACATGATAACCCACATGAAGGAAGACCAACTGCAGCTACAAACTCTGCCAATGTAACTAAATCAGAACAGCTAATCTTTGAAGGTAGATGTGTGATTATAAATTTTATAGAAAATGAAATTAATATTATCCATGGTTCTGTTCATATCACACATTAGCATGATTTTAAATCTAAGGTGGCAGCAGAATGCATTCTGAAATTGTTACCTCCTTAAAAGCACCACAAGAAAGTGTTTCAGAAAGTTGTTGGAGCTTTGTAGAGAGAATGCCAATGAATTTTTTGACCAGATTGCAATAATAGATGAATGCTGAGGACACCACTATGTCCTGGAAACAAAACATGGGCAAACAATGGAAACATTCCTTTTCACTATCACCCAAAATGCCAAGGCCTATCTGACAAAAAAAAAAAAAAAAAAAGGTCATGTAGTTTTCTGGGACTCTAAAATTATCACTTTACAGATTACCTCCCAAAAGCCAACTGCATCACTGGGGAAACTTAACAGAAAATATCAAGTTGAAGAGACATGGGAAGCAATTTAGAGGTACCTACCTCCTAGCCAACAATGACACAGCTCATAAGGCTGCTCTCATAGACTTTGCAATCAGATTGGCTTTGAAAATCTGAAGCACCCACCTTATTCTTCTAACCACTTGCCTTCAGACTTCTTTCTCTTCGCTAAAATAAAGAAACGATTATGGGGCCACAGATTTCAGACTGATGAGGCTATAATAATGAACCTTAATTTTTGGCTCAAATGAGTTCTATTCAGGTGGCCTAAAAGAGTTTATCCACTGATGGAAAAATATGTAGCTTCAGCAGGTAATGGTATCGCCACTGGTCACAGAAGACAAGTGACACATCAGAGTTGTAACAGACAAGACTGAATTGCACAGAGAAGGTTAAAATTTACAGCCAAGTTTCAAATCCTTAACTCAAATATTTCTAGGTGAGAGTAAATACTTACTGCCGCCCCTTGTAGTCAAGATGGCTCTTATCATCATGCAAAAGTGATTCTAAAGGTTCAATTTGTTCACCAATAAAACACTATAATATACATTTTTAAAAACTGATTGGTGGACAAATTGTTCTGTTTAGATAAAAAATCATTGTAAAGCAGAATGATGAATGAATAATTTTATCTGTAAAATTATTTCAGTGGTGCAACAGAAAAGGAAAAAATAACAATAATCGTACCATTGTGTGAGCATTAGAGTCAACTTCTTACTCATAAGTTACTGAGGATTGGGGGGAATAGCCAGTAAATGTATTTAAAACCAGAATAGCCAAAACACTACTTCTGTCCCCAAGTTGGGGACAGTGAGCACAAATGCGATCATGTAGTCAGCACGCACGTCACACATTATATGGAAAAGTAACACAACTCAAAAATTGTCAAATTCAAGTTAATATGATAAGAGGATGCACAAGTTTGAACTGCACATCTTGGAAAAACGACATTTTATAACTTCAATTTTGAGCCAGTAGAGTGCAGTTGTGTCACTTTTCTACTAAGCAGGTATCGCCACTGGTCACAGTAGAAAAGCGACATCAGAGTTGTAACAGACAAGCCAGCATTTGCTTAGCTGGTAAAACAACACTTTAATTGTGACTGGGTGATATTTCTTTATTCTATTACAAATCTAAATTAAACTACTATAACTTTACCATTTCAGAGCTTAAAAGTGAAAAAGTACAGTGTTTCTTCTGGCACGAGGGTGAAGGTAACCAGAGGCCATAGAAATAGACACTTGCGTTTACAAATATTTAGAAGAGACTGCCAGATCCATGAAGAGTACTGATCTTGAGATTATCTTCTACTCAAACTGCAGTGAACAACAGAAGAATAATTTCACTGTTACCATGCTCAATATGCACTCTGTATCTACATTGATTATTAAGTCCATCACTCACAAGTTCCTAATTACAGGACATGTGCAAAAAGGAAAGGGATAACGTGCATTCAGTGATAGAAAAATCCATAAAGAAAGCATTAAAATCGGGATGACCAATTTATATTCCTTGGCAGTATGTCACATTAATACATGCAGCGAAGAAACGAGGGAACCCGTATGGAGTAACTGGAATAGCACATGGCAATTTCAAAAACGTTTGTCAGCATTGTGTGAACAACTAGTTTAACATTGACAAATGCAAAGTACTGCATATGGGTAGAAGTAACCCCAGAGAAACGTACCAAACGTGTGGTACTACAATTAGGGTGGCAGAAAATGAAAAAGATCTGGGAGTAATTGTGCAGTCAGATAAGAAGTTTTCTGAGTAATGCAGACAGGCTGCAAAAGCAGGTCATGGGGTTTTGTCAATGATTTTTTTTTTTTTTTTGATTTGGTAGTTGTTGGCGCATCGGCTTCTGTGGCCATATTGCACCTCCCAAGGTTTTTGCAGTACTTTGATCCAAGCCCGAGGCGGGAATCGAACCCGCGACCTTTGGGTTGCCGGGCAGGTACTTTACCCACTCGGCTAGCCTTTTGTCAATAATATACAGGAATTTTGCTAGCAGGGAAAGGGAGGTGATTATCCATTTGTATAAGGCAATGGTCAGGCTACACCTTGAGTACTGCATACAGGCTGGAGGCCTCATTTTAGGAAGGATGTAGATTTGCTTGAGCGTGTACAGAGAAGGGCAACAAGATTGGTGAGGGGAATGAAGGGATCCTCTTACCAATAGAGGCTTAAGTTCTGCAAATTGCAGTGGCTGGAGGTTCAATCAGATCACCTGTGAGGTGATCTGATTGAGGTATAAAGCCTTGAATGGATTGAGCATGCTGAATTCTGATGGGATTCTTCCACTTGCTCAGATTACGAACATAAGGGGACATAAATTCAAATTGAGGAAAGACAGTTGTAGAATAGATGTGCGGAAATTTGCCACTGGACAAGCATTTAGAGGGAATGGTTGTGTGAATTTTTTTTGGCTAATGCTACATAAGCTCATATGCTTGCTTTCTTGCATCACATGCCTCTATTACTAACTCAAAGACATAAGACAATGAAAATGTAAAGTTGGGCTAAATGAAGGTACTGAAGGTTGGAAATGTAGTTTCAATGCATTCTATATAAAAATGTCATATGAGCAAGAGGGCTATAAAAAATTGTGACTAACAAGGACATCAGTTGATGCAGGGTAAAACTATCAAAATGAAATCAGCATACACCAAGAAGGCACAAGTTTCAGATATATATATATATATATATATATATATATAAAAAGCCACTATCCTGGACTTGATTAAAACAAATATCCCTAAAAGCTATGAACCTTTTATGTTTTGGCATTCAAACTCCTTATTTTTATTAATAAGAGAACCACTGTATTTTTTTTAATTAAAATTACATTTTTTGCTTGTTTTGTTACATTTCAAAATATATATTCATTAATTAACAAAATATGCTATTTTCGTCTATTTAAAAACCTTAATTTTTCTGTACCTTTCCTATATTAAAAGTGTCACAACTGAAAAAACAAAGAACAAATAAGAAAAGTGACACAACTCGGTCGTGGTAGGGCCTTTATGGTATGAATACCATTTGTAAGTTTGTAAAACTTACAAATTTAAGTTTGTAAATTTGTAAGTAACACAAATTTGATAATAATATTTATAATATCTGTTAGAAAGATTTATTGCACTTTATCGAGCTGATAAAGTTTTTCTAATCTATTATTAACGCCCACAATTGAGATGAAGCCTTATCCGATTTGTTTTCATTTTTCTCAAAAATCGCATATTTTGAATTGTCACTTTCCCACACCTTTTCCAAGCGATGTGACTTCACATTTTCAGCAATGTTTATCAGCTGCAATTATTCATAAATTTTTTAGCTTTACTGCAATATACTATTTATATTAAAACTAATATAATTTTTTGAACACAAATATGCCAACGTACCCCATCTTTCTATTCTTCCACCCTTCCACTTTTCGGGAATTTCTATTTTGTTCAGCATCGTTCGTAATTTCACCATATTCTTTACCCGTACGTAAAATAATCTCACGGTTTCTTTTATAGCACTCATAATAATCACGATAATGCAAGAAAAGGCAGCCTGCAATCTACTGGTTCTACATTTTCAAACATAAGCTTTTTTATTATTTTTTCTAGATTACTGTTTTTACTCATAATAAAACCGTTTAGACTCTTCACCCTGCAAATATACACACAAATACAATAAAATCAAGACGAGTACGAAGAATATGCTTTCGTCATTGAGGGCAAATTGATTGCCGCGATGCAACGAACCAATGTTGAAAACATCGACTACCAGAATAATTTTCACCCAAAAAAGATAATCAGCAAGCAACATAAAACAATTCTAGCAAGGATACCGTTTACTGCGGCCTTTATCGGATTGTTCGTATTGACATCCACAAACTTCTGAAGAACAAAATAAAACTTTGTAGCTTAAATTCGCCAAACCAAAATATAATTGAAGTACTGTAGTAGGATTTATAATCTTAGACGATTATAATTAAAATTCTAAATTAAAAGTTTCTGTTTTACTTAAAAGTGTTATTTCAAGTAAAAGAACTATTTTAATAAACTCAATTCCCACTTCTCATTATTATTCACTATTATTAATAGATGTCAGAGCTGCACACTAGGTGAAATTATAAAAGGTGAAACTTTCATCTGCGGTCCTCGCGAGTAGCACAGTCGGTAGGATTCCTCATGTGCACATGAGGAATTTTTTTAGGAAAGTGGAGGCCAGAGCTTTATCAAACTCTAACAGGTCCTCCCCCACACCGGGTGGAAAAGGCCCGGGTTCGAATCCCGTCAATGACGCGAGGAACTTTAGTGGGCTTTTTTCACTCCGTGGCTGAGTTAGTCGGTCTCAGGCGTAGATAACAAGGTTTTTTCCCTCAGAAACTGGGGTTTTTTCGTCCAGCAAAACAGGCAAATCGACCAGAGAACACACGCAATTTACAGACACGAATACGGGTTAATGTAATCATTTACGGGTAACCCTAATATAATAATTTCATTTTTTTTTTAAACTCTAACAGGGAGCTAACTAATTTCGCAATAACTGAGAGGAAAGTGGAGGGGATATTTTTTGTAGTTAAGGAAGGCACATGGAGTGGATGGAATATATCAAATTACATTAATGGAAGCAGCAAAGGAAGTAAGCAAACCCTTAGCCATAATTATGAGAGCATCCTTGGATTCAGAGGAAGTCACCATTGACTGCAGATGTGCGAATGTATCGGAAATTCATAAAGGGGGATTAATAAGTGGTACGAATAATTACAGACCTGTTACTTTAACTTCCTTTCGAAGGAAAATAATGTCGAGTCACTGTCTGCGCGTGTAGAACAGTGGTATCGTCATCGTCCTCCCCACACCAGGGGAAAAGGGCCCAGGTTCGAATCCAGTCGATGACGCGAGGAACTTTAAGGGGTTTTTATCACTCCGTGGCTGAGCTAGTTGGTCTCAGGTGTAGATAGCAAAGTTTCTTTTCCAATTCATCTACCCATTATTGATGTCTGCGCGGGTAGCACAGTGGTATCGTCACCATCCTCCCCACACCGGGTGGAAAAGGCCCGTGTTCGAATCCCGTCGATGACGCGAGGAACTTTACTGGGCTTTTTTCACTCCGTGGCTGAGTTAGTTGGTCTCAGGCGGAGATAGCAAGGTTTTTCTCCCCAGTAACTGGGGTTTTTTTCGTCCAGCAAAACAGGCAAATCAACCATAGAACATACGCAATTTACAGACACAAATACGGGTTAATGTATTTAATTACGGGTAACCCTAAAATAATAATAATAATAATAATAATAATAATACCCATAAATGATTACATCTATATGGGTAGATGTAATCATTTATGGGGAACCCTAATATATATATATATATAAACCGATCAGCCAAAACATGTTGAATTACAACCAAAATGAATTACACCAAGTGACATTCATCGGAAACTGGTTGCTGTGTAGGGCATAAAGGCGATGACAAAGAAGCAGGTGTGTTTTTGGTGCAATGAATTTAAAGCTGGCCGTGCTAACATTGAAGATCGACATCGGGTGGGCAGGCCTTCATCGAGCAAGACAGAAGACAACATTTCGCACATTAAGGGCATCGTTCTTGAACACAGGCGAGTGAAACTGCGTATAACTGCAAAAATAGTGATCGTGAGTAAGTCGACTGTTCACGAAATTGTTCACGATGTCCTTGGCTTTCTAAAGGTGTGCTGCCGCTGGGTGCCCCGACAATTGTCAGAGGAGGACAAAGAAAAACGCATGGGAATGTGTCTGGAGAGCCTGTTGCGATACAGCGACGAAGCAGAGGATTTTCTCGCTCGCATAGTCACAGCAGACGAAACGTGGGTTCATCACTTTACCCCAGAGAGCAAACAAGACTCTATGACCTGGAAACGTCCACAATCTCCTGTGCGCAAAAAATTCAAAACTGTTACTAGTGACCGAAAAGTCATGGCCACAGTGTTCTGGGATCGCCGAAGGGAGGAACAATCAACGCACAGCTTTACTGTGCAACGTTGGAAAAACTGAAAGCCAGCATTCGACGCAAACGACCAGGACTACTGAAAAGCGGCGTGATTTTGTTGCACGACAACGCAACTCCACACTGCCCAGACCACTCGTGAGTGGTTGCGCCTTAATCTTTGGGAACTTCTGTCACATCCCCCCCTTACAGCCCAGACTTAGCGCCTTCACACTTCCATTGCTTCGGCCCTCTGAAAAAATACCTTTCACGAAAACATTGCACCACGGATGAAGAAGTTCATCAGGGGGTGCGAAGTTGGGCACGGACTTCTTCAGTACTGGTATTGATAAACTGATCCATCGTTGGGACAATGCATCAATAAAACTGGAGACTTTGTGGAGAAGTAGTGCATGTTCAATTATTTCTTGGTGTGTAATTTCAACTTCGTATCATTAAACATCATCGAGTGAAAAAATGTGTTACCTTTCTTTTCGGAAACCCCTCGAATATATATATATATATACAACTTTGATTGGATATTATAATGTGATCACAAAGGAATGAAATACTAAAAATAGTTTTGGTATCATATACTGGAATTTCAGAAAAGCTTACGATACTGTCGCACATAAACGACTGCTGTACGAATTGGAGCAGTATGGCATTAAGGGAAATTTGATGCTATGAATAAATAAATGGTTTAGTGGGAGAAGTCAGAGATTGGTAAATAATGGACACTACTCGTCGTGGACAGATGTTATTTGCGAGAGTTCCCCAGAGTTCAGTGTTGGGCCCATTGTGGTTCGCAATATTTATCAATGATATTGATGAAGGTATATCAAGCGTAATGTCCAAATGCTACTGCATACTGTCGTTAATAACTGTCATTAATTACTGTCATTAATTACTGTCAACAGGATGTAGAAAAGTTAGGCAGATGGGCTGAGAAGTGGCAACTCAAGTTTAACATTACAAATGGAAAGTACTCAGTATGGGTAGGAGTAATCCCAAAGTAAGGTACCAACTGCGTGATGCTATAATCAGAGCTATGGAGAGTGAAAAAGACCTGGGGTAATTGTGCGTGCGTATGAAGTACTCTAACAGTGCAGACAGGCTGCCAGGATGGCAGTTCCGCGTGGTTAGCACAGTCAATAGAATCACCGTTGTTCCCACATCAGGTCGAAAAGTCCTGAGTTCAAGGCCGTCGATGATGGGAGAAATTTTTATAGGCGTTTTTCACAATAAAAGCAGACTTAGTTTGTCTCAGGCGTGGGTAGCATGATTCTTCGCCTGAAAGTTGGTTTTTGTCCAGAAAACTAAAATTAAGGCCGCATTTTACTTAGAGGGGAACGAAGAGGGAAACAGGCATTCTGTGTGTTATCAGACACAGTCTAAAACACTGATGGATTCTACTTCAGAAGATTTAGAAGAAGTCAGGTTGGCCTGCTTCCCTACTCATGCACACCTTCTCGATGATAAGCCCTGTTACGTCACTTAGATGGAAACGAACGTGTAGAGTGGTTCTCTTCAAGACGCCTGGTCAGTGTGAAGAGGAAAACACCAAACATTTCAGCACATGATACCACGACGAAAGAAATGGCCCTCAGTCCCCAGCAGCTTTCGCTCCCTCTCTTAAAACATCAGTATAATCTCGAAATCTTAAAGCAAAATATCGCTACCTGGCAGTCTTTCGTCTCCACTGTGGGCAACTCGAACCCGTGGGGACTACTATATAAACTTAGCAGAGATAAAGTGCAACCAATGATATTTACAACTCCGTAGTGACTAATGACTCTGAAACCAAGACCTGGCATGATACTGTCACAATGATTCAGGATAAACTTTTCCCTCAGGATGAGTAGTCAACAGACTCTTCCACTCAATCCATAACAAGAACCCTCAATTTTCAATACTCAGCATGCTCAATGCTAATGGTATTCTTCCTCTAGCTCAGAAAAATCACCTGAGAGGGCATAAATTCAAATTGAGGAAAGACAGATGTAGGATAGACGTGCGGAAATTTGCCTTTAGCCAGCGGGTGATTGGTTTGTGGAACAGACTTCCATCCCTTGTGGTGGAAGTTGATAGCCTAAATAAGTTTAAGGCTCAGCTGGACAAGTATTTTGAACGAACAGAGGGGTGAAGTGGAAGTGGGGTTTGTTTTTTTTTGGCTGATGCTGCATAAGCTTGCTTTCTTGCATCAAATGCCTCTACTAATGCTAATGCTAATGCTAATGCTAATACTCCTCCACTGTGGACACTGACCTGTTTGCTCAAAAAGAGCTTCAAACAGCCTTCAATAAAATCAATGTCCAAAAATGTCCTGGATCTGACTTTCTGCAGAATGCTGTCATTAAGAAGTTCGGAGAAACTTATTCTAACATCCTGTTAAATCACTTCAACAAATGTCTTCTCTGTGGTACTTTCCCCCATCTCTGGAAGAATGCACTAGTCAAACTACTAAGAAACCCAACAAGCCCCCATCAGACCCCAGAGCCTTCCATCCCATTTCTCTCCTACCAAATTTGGGAAACTCTGTGAACGACTACTTGCCCCAAGAATCTATGGTCTTTTCCAAGCTCAAGAGATCTTTTCACCTCACCAGTATGGATTCATTAAGAGCAAGTCTTGTGAAGCACTTCTTGCGTTAAAAAATTACATCCAGAATTCCACATCAAAGTATGAAATGGCCATCTTCATAGATTTTGAAGGTGCTTTTGACTCCCTTTGGTTGGAGAGTGCCCTTGCAAGCCTTTGGAACATCTCATGCTCCTCTCAGTTGCACCAAGCCTATCCGAGCCTATTTTGATCACCGATCTATACAGGTTACTTCAAAAACCTGCAGCATAACATGAGCTGTCAATAGAGAATGTCCTCAGGGCTCTGTTCTGGGGCCGCTCTTCTGGAATATTACACTAAATACGTGGCTAACCAGACATTTTGATTTTGCTACTACTACCAGCACATGCTGATGACCTTGTCATTGGCTTCTCAGGCAACTCCAGGCAACAAATTCAAGAAACAGCTTCTCCAGTCTTAAAGGATCTCATGAAATGGGCAACTCTCAACAAACTTGAAATAACTCCATCCAAAACCCGGCTCGTGATCTTTAAAGGTCAACTAAATATCAATCGTCTTCCTATCCTGAAAATATCTAACAAGCAAATACCATATATCAAGCACTTAAAACATCTTGGTGTGATCATTGATGATAGGCTCAATTTTACTCTCCATGTAAACCACCTAATAGATAAAATAAATCAAGAAATTTACGATGGCTATTGTTCGGATTACAAGAACCGACTGGGGGCTTGGCAGTATTCATATCTATTGCAACCTATGCTGCTCCGGTTTGATATGACAGAATTAAGAACCTCAAACTGAAATCAAAACTACCTTCCTTGCTAAGATCTGTGATTCTTACAATGCTCCGTGGCTGCAGAACTGTCTCAACTGATGCCCTGCAGGTCATAGCTGGAGTATTATCTCTGGACTTGCATATTTTACATCGTGCCTTCTGCTACTTTCAAAAACATCAGACCTCCATGGAATTCTATGGAATACAGAATGATGTCCTTGTAGACACCAAAGCTGAAAAAACCCCGATCTGGTCTGCTTTAACAAAAATTTGGCAAGATCGTTGGAATACAACCCCTAAAGGCAGAACTACACAGAAATTTATACCAGACTGACAAGAAGAAAAATTCCCTATGGTTCTCTATGCTGACCTACGGAAATTCCTACAAGACCGCATAAACACCTCACCGGGCAACGAAAAACATCTAGTAGAATCTGCTTCACGCCTTGGAATCCTACAACAATTTGCTTCTGATTTATTTGCTAGAAGTAACCTTCTGCTGGTCAATCCTGCTTCAGCTTCACCCCCTACGGTGCCTCCAGCACCTTCAATAATGTCAGCCTCAACAGTGAGCGATGTCTTGCAAAGATAAAATATTGTCACCTTGAATAGCTCTTAGAAGATCACATAGATTCAGTTTTTTATTTTATTTTATTTACTATTATTTTTTTTTTTACTTTTATCCTCCCTGGGCAACCCGAGGATTGCTGGCACCCGCTTGTAGTGCACTGCCTCCAGTGGGTGTGGGATTGTACAATCTTAGACAATTCAGTTTTATTTTTTTTATCTAATTTTTTTTCTTTTAAATTTATTCACATATATATTTTTTCACTTTTCTTCTTTTTTTAAATTTTATTTATTTATTTATTTTTTAATATATTATATTTATTTACTTTTGTGTAATTTTTTTTAATTGCTAAAGAAAATAGAAGCCTGGGCAACTGGATTTTTTTTTATCTTATTTTATTTCATATAATTTTACCTCACCTTCATTTTATTTTATTTTACTTTTTTTAATACTGTTTTATTTTATTATTATTTATTTTTTTTTAATTTAATTTTTAATAAAAAAAAATTTTTCTACTCTTAAATATCAAATTTTTATCTTCGTTTATTTTATTTCACTTTTTTTTTAATTATGATTTTATTTATTAATTTTTACCCTAAGTTTGGGTAGCTGTGGGTAGTATGGGATTTGCTGGCACCCACTGGTATAGCACTATCTCCATTGGGTGCGGGACTTTGCCCTCTTTCAAAAACATCAGACCTCCATGGAATTCTATGGAATACAGAATGATGTCCTTGTATACACCAAAGCTCAAAAAACTCGGATTTGGTCTGCTTTAACAAAAATTTGGCAAGATTGTTGGAATACAACCCCTAAAGGCAGAACCACATAGAAATTTAGACCAGACGTCTCCTTTACTGACAACAAGTAGTTGTTGTTGACTCTATTGTCAGGGAAGCGGGCAACATGCTTCGTAAAAAGGATAGGTGGAACAGACCAGGGTATGTCTGCCAGGGGCAAAGGTTGATGACGTTGTAGAGCGGATATCATCTTTTAAGGGCACAAAAGGTGATATAGTTATACACGTTGGCACTAATGATATTAAGAGTAGGAGACCGGCGGAATTACATAACAAGTACAGGCCACTGTTGAAAAAAACCCTTGAATTAGGGTTGAATTTGAAAGTGTCTGCAATTCTGCCCAGACACGATAGGAGGGAGTATATGATTAGAGCCCTGTCGATCAATTCGGCCCTGCAAGGATTGTGCAAGGCTCAAGGGGTAGAATTTTTTTCAGCCTGATCTGTACTTGTTAACAGGAAAGACTGCTTCTACAGGGATGGGATACACTTAAATAGAAAGGGTGCAAGAATGTTTGCTGATGCTATCGAGGCAGTGTTAGGTGGGTCGGAAAACTGCTAGATTGGGACTAATAGATTAACAGTAGCCACTGGCAGAGGTCAAAGTGATTCTTGTACTGCTTCTATTGGAATGAGCCGCAGCCTGGAAAACAAGATGCATGTCAGAGACTGCTGGGAGTCATTGCAGTACAAGTAAACACATTTATTGTGTTAGGGTAGCTAAGAAACAGAACATGTGCATGTATATTTGCGTGTACACCAATGCAAGGAGTTTGGTAAATAAATTTGATGAATTTGAGGTATTGCTCAAAGCATCAAAGGCGGATATTGTTGGGATATCAGAGACGTGGTGTCTCACAGATATAAGGAATGCGGAACTGGAATTTGGGGAATACAACGTCTACAGAAAGGATAGACAGGATAGGAAGGGAGGAGGGATTATGCTATTAGTTAAGAAACACATAAAATCCAAGGAAGTGAAGCCAGTCGACATCGCTGGACAGTGCAGTGTCGAGTCAGTTTGGTGTGACAAGCATTGGGAGATCAAAATTGAGAGTAGGAGTGTGCTATAGGCCTAATGACTATGATGAGTATAATAAGAAACTGTACAGGGAAATAGAGTGGGCCAGCCACTAAGAGAGTCTTATAATGGGGGATTTTAATTTCCCAGATATTGACTGGAATTTGTGGATTGGTCACTCACACACTAGCAAGGCTTTTGTGGATTTATTGGATGATTGTTATCTACATCAACATGTTCGTGAGGCAACTAGAGGGAGTAATATTCTTCATTTGATTATCAGTAGTGATTCTACATGCATTAAGAATCTGCAGATAGAGGAACCACTAGGTGGCAGTGATCACAGTGTGCTGAAGTGGGATTTACTCAAAGACGTAACTACCATCAGGGGTAAAAGGAAGGGTTATTGCTTTCGTAAAGGCGACTACGATGGTCTGAGACAGTATTTAAATTCTGTACAGTGGGACCAACTGATGATGTTACCAACAGCAAATTCAAAATGGGAAGCATTCAAAGAACTTATCTTGGAAGCTACTAGGCTTTACATACCAACTAAGAAATATTGTTCATGGTTTAGGCCTAAATGGATGTCAGATGAACTGCTGAGACTTTTGGCAGAGAACAAAAATGCATGAGATACATATAAATTAACACGTGACACAGAAGCCTATGATAGATATAAGTTGATCTGTAACCAAGTTACAAAGGAGGTTAGGCAGGTGAAGGCAGATTACGAGAAATCTATGGCTAGGGATGCAAAGAAAAACAGCAAAGAGTTCTTTACTAATGTAAACTCTAGAAGGAAGGGGATGAATCAGATTGGTCCACTTGATATCGATGGTTCAACTGTTGATGATCCTCTCAGGTAGATAACCAACTAAATGAGTATTTTGCTTCTATATGCACACATGAGGAGTTATTCAGGGAGGGGAATGCCAGAGGTGTATTCAACTCTGGCAGTAAGCTAGATAATCTTGTAATTACTGTAAATTACTTGTAAATACAAGAAAGGCACCTGGGGTGGATGGAATCTATCCAGTTATATTAAAGGAGGCAGCAAAGGAAGTAAGCAAACCCTTAGCCATAATTATGAGAGCTTCCTTGGACTCAGGGAATGTACCGATAGACTGGAGTTGTGCCAATGTGACCCCAATTCACAATGGGGGATCAAAGGCTGGCACAAGTAATTATAGACCTGTGAGTTCAACTTCTGTTCCAGGAAAATTAATGGAGGCACTGGTTAAAGAAGAATTGCAGGATCATCTAGACAAGACTTCAGTTATAGCTCGGACACAGCTTGGTTTTGTTAAGGGGAAGTCTTGCCTGACCAATTTGATAGGATCTATGATGCAGTCACAAAAGAACTGGATGCAGGCAGTAACTTTGATATTATATACTTGGATCTTAGAAAGGCTTTAGATACTGTTGCACATGGAAGACTGCTGCACAAATTGGAGCAGTGTGGCATTGGAGGCAAATTGCTGCTGTGGATAAAGGTGTGGTTGAGGGGGAGAAGACAGAGAGTGGTAATCAATGCACACTGCTCATCGCGGACTAATGTTATTAGTGGAGTCCCTCAGGGTTCAGTGTTTGGTCCAGTATTGTTTTCTGTATTTATAAATAATATTGATGATTGTATATTAAGCTTAATGTGCAAGTTTGCAGACGATACAAAGGTTGGTAGGGTTGTTAAGGACACTACTGACGGTATGCTGCTGCAACAGGATCTGGAAAGGTTGAGGAGATGGGCTGAGAGGTAGAAAATGAAGTTTAACATTGACAAATGTAAATCACTACATATGGGAAACAGCAACCCCAGAGCAATGTATCAACTCTGTGGTACTACACTGACAGTGGTAGAGAATGAAAAGGACCTGGGGGTAATTGTGCAGGCAGATATGAAGTTTTCTGTGCAGTGTAGACGGGCTGCAAAAGTAGCTCATGGTTTTTATCAATGATATACAGGAATTTTCTAGCAGGGATAAGGAGGTGATTATTCGCTTGTATAAGGCAATGGTCAGGCCACACCTTGAGTACTGTATACAGGTCTGGAGGCCTCATTTCAAGAAGAATGTACAGCTGCTGGAACGAGTACAGAGAAGGGCAACAAGATTATTGAATGGAACAAAGGGTTGCTCTTACGAAGAAAGGCTTAAGTTTTGCAAATTACAGTGTCTGGAGACTAGGCACCAGCGAGGTGATCTGATAGAGGTGTATAAAGCCTTGAATGGTTGAGCATACTCAATGCTGATGGGATTCTGCCTCTTGCTCAGAATAATCACCTGAGAGGGCATAAATTCAGATTGAGGAAAGAGTGATGTAGGATAGATGTGCGGAAATTTGCCTTTAGCCAGCGTGTAGTTGGTTGGTGGAACAGCCTTCCATCCCTTGTTATGGAAGTTGATAGCCTAAATAAATTTAAGGCTCAGCTGGACAGGTATTTCGAACGAACGGAGGGGTGAAGTGGAAGTTTTTTTTTTTGGCTTATGCTGCATTAGCTTGCGTTCTTGCATCATATGCCTCTACTAATGCTAATGCTAATGCTAAATGACTTCACCAAGTTTTTAGAATGTAAAGAAAATTATCACTGGCTAACTTTGCAGACAAGGCTTTCCGCAGAAGGAAAGGACTTGCCGACTGAGAATAATTATGTAATAAGTGTACTACTACTGTATATATTACCTTGATATTAATGGAATTGTTACAGGACCTATGATGAGGAAATTTATTTGTGTTTATTGCCGGAAGGCAATATTAACATTTAGAATATATAAGCCGATGTGCCAAGTTCACTGTTGTGTGGGCGGTGTCCTGGGACTTCGACCTCTAATAAGATCCATAAATTGTAAATATTAAATTGCATAAATTGTAAATCTTAAATTGCATAAATTGTAAATCTTAAATTGCATAAATTGTAAATCTTAAATTGCATAAATTGTATGATATATATCGGACCTCATTGTAACCAAACTGGAAGGTTCTAACTATCTGTATAGTTGTATAAGTTGTGAAAGTTAATGTAGAATTGGTGCCTTCTACAAATTGTAATAACTGAGTTGCAAGTGTTATGGATATACAGTATGGTCAAATGTGCGGCTATACTACATTGGTCTAAGGAAGAGACTTATTGTTTGTAATAATTCCTGTGAAGTTTGTGGATCAAGGTGTTTTGTAAAACCACAAATTGTAAATATTCTACAGTTACTCTTCAGCGGCGGATAGGGGAAACCCTGGAGCCCCTGAGAAAATAATAAAATACTTTGAAATACTTATTCCAAATCCGAGAGTGTGCGCGGGTAGTACAATGGTATCGTCACCGTCCTTCCCCACACCTGCTGGAAAAGGCCCGGGTTCGAATCCCGTCGATGACGTGAGGAACTTTAATGGGCTTTTGACCGACTAACTCAGCCACTTCGTGGCTGAGTTAGTCGGTCTTAGGCGTAAATAGCAAGGTTTTTCCTCCAGAAACTGGGGTTTTTTCGTCCAACAAAACAGAAAAATCGACGAGAGAACACACGCAATTTACTGACACGAATACGGGTTAATGTAATCATTTACGGGTAACCCTAATATAATAATTTTATTTTATTTTTTTATTCCAAAGCCTCTATATAGACTACCCTCCCAGAGTGCTCTCATAGTCAGTGGCGGATCTTAACAGAAAATGTGCATTATCTCGAAAACGGTTCATTTGCGGCACGATGTTCGCTGGAACTTTTTTTTGGTTATTTTAATTTGTACTTTTCACCTTTAAATTATTGAACATCATTTTTGAAACACCCTGTATATATATATATATATATATATATATATATATATATATATATATATATATATATATATATATATATATATATATTTTTTTTTTTTTTTTTTTTATTGAATAGTAGCGTAGGAGAGAGAGAGAGAGAGGATAAGGATAAGTAAGTAGTGGATGAGAAAGAGGAGGCATCCATACACACAAAAAAAAAAAAAATGGTTTTTTATTGAAATGTGACACATGGGTGTGTGGCAATGTTAAAACATATTGTTAATCAGACATAGATGTGATGGAATAACTGTATGAGGCACACACACCAGCGCTCCTCGATTTACAAATTGGCAGGCTTCGTAATTCAGTGAATGCGGATGCTTCTCTTGCTATTCATAATAGCGCCCACAGTAAAAATATAGTGCTTCTACCCATGAGCAGTGGCATAAGTCATCTGGATTATTGTGGCGAGGATCAGGGTTGTTCACTGGAAGGGTACTCAAATTAGCTATGAAGATAACTACCTCATGTTCTGAGTCACGATCTTCCAGTCTTCTGGCGGTCTCATCGATGTATCATACCCCACAACCATTTAATGCGAAAGGCGGAGCCTCCCTCTGTTCTTCTTGGTATGTATTATATATAACTAATTGTGAAAAAAGGTATGAATGCAAACATTTATTTGCGTCTAATTCATATGAATATACGAGTATTACATAAACTACTAGAAGGGTTTTGTTAATTTTTTTTTTTTTTTTGGTAGTGGGGCGCAGCAGACGAGAGAGGGCGAATTTTAATCACAATATTTAGTTTTGGTTTATACATTTCTCTTTAAAATTTATGTAAATAAATAAATTTTGATGGAAATAAAGCAACAAAAATATTATTGCTGATAAGTACAGAACATGTCTCTAGTACATGTTCTGTACTTATCAGCAATAATAAAGAATTTATTATTATTATTAAAAATCGAGGAAATGGAGGTTGGCTCCAAAGAAATAACAAATAATAAATAAATAAAATAAAATAAATAAATAAAAGAGTCCGTTTTTCTCTAAATGTAAAATTGTTAACACTATTTGAATATTAAATTAGAGTTATGATAGTTCTTGTTGCTCAAATGAAAACAAAAATCTGTAATTTCAGCTAATCACAAATTTCAAACTCGGAAACAGTAATCAAACTTTGGCGATGGTTTTGGCGGAATATAAATATAAATATATATATATATTATTTTATTATTATTATTATTATTAGCCATATAGTACAAGGAAGCTTGAGGCTTATGCTGCACCAGCCAAAAAAATTTTTTCCGAGTTACCATGAGAGAGAGAGAGAGAGAGAGAGAGAGAGAGAGAGAGAGAGAGAGAGATCACAAAGAAAGAGAAGAATGATGATATCCAGCTCAAGACCGTGGGTGTGCCAAGCCCATATTCACCAGATGTGAGCCCCTGGGTGAATATATATATGTATATATATTATTATTTTTTATTTATTATTTATTTTTTATATATTTTTTAATCAGCATTGCACAATTTGTAAAGTATGAAAAAACGAAGGTCAGTATGCTTTCCGCGCAGCACTGCGGTTTAAACTTGTAGGTAGCTCGCTCACTACAAGAATGCTTTTATATGAAAATGGTAGAGATGCTACAAGGGGAAATAATATTCCTCACATGATTACGAGCAGAGCTTCATGATGTATTGAGAATCTCCAAACAAAGGAACTACTAGACGGAAGCGATCATAAATAAATAAATAAATTTTCTGTAAATGCTCAACCATTCAAGTGATCCAGTAACTATCGGTGAACGCCTGTCTACTCGTGTATGAAGTTTCAGCTGCGTTGCTCCGGCAAAAGTTAAGTATTTTGTATATTTCTCCTTTTGGCTTGGGACAATGCTTCTTCAAGATGGACGCTAGCTTGTAGTTATTCTTGTATAGCATAATTTGCAGTCAG
The DNA here is from genome assembly GCF_048544385.1 of Mastigoproctus giganteus. Taxonomy (NCBI): domain Eukaryota; kingdom Metazoa; phylum Arthropoda; class Arachnida; order Uropygi; family Thelyphonidae; genus Mastigoproctus; species Mastigoproctus giganteus. The sequence goes on along the minus strand of NC_143578.1, from coordinate 134,413,623 downwards.
TGGACACTATCTTCGCTGACCAATAACATTTTCCCTTCTCTCTCTCTCTCTCTCTCTCTCTCTCTCTCTCTCTCTCTCTCTCTCTCTCTCTCTCTCCGTTTCATGTCACCTCCCTGCCGGCAGCAATACTCTGCAGCAGGAGGTCCCGTTCACAATTGGAGAAAGCTTTGTTTCGCTGCAGCGATTAACAGGCTTAAGTTTTGTGTGAGTACCAAACACGTAGCCTTCACGCCCAGTTGTTTTGTTAATTAGGAAAGGGGCGACTAGTTTTAAAAATGCAAATATCTGTAGATTTTGCAAAAAAGAAACCAACAAAGAAAACAAAGGTGCATACATTAAATGCTCCAAATGCAAATTAGAAATTTGCCAGAGCTGCTCAGGTCTTTCTTATATAAGCCTGAAAAAATTATCAAGCGCAGCCCGCGCGAAATTCATTGCATGCTGCTGCCGAAAAAAGCCGGCGAATGGGCAAGGGAGCTCAGCCGTGGATTTCCCTCCCAAACTCCTGCTCGACTCCCACTTGACGCCGCCTTGCCCACTGCAGAGTAGTGGAAGGCGGCATGTCAGTAACAGCCAGGTGTATTCCACCGAGCTCGATAAACGAAGCCTTGCTGAAGCTGTTACTAACCTAGGAGAGCATACTAATAATCCCTTGACAAGACAGAGAAACAGTAGCCCTTGTGCTACTCAACCGGACCAGTCCTTCACGGGTAAACTGGACTTTATCATGTCCACACCAGTGGCTACTTCCATCATGGAGTCCCTTGCTAATGCTTCACCTGCATCAACTCCAGTTTTTCAGCTCCCACCCGCAACACCAGCTCACTCGACCACTGCAGCTATCTCCTCTAGCTTAAACACTGCCACTCCAGTCCTGCGTGTGCCGTCTGCTGCAAATGAATCCTTGGACAGATATGTGAAGGCCTGTCCTGCTACTCCACTCATCCTCTCCCAGCTCCCACTACTGACAAAATACTGTGTTAGATCAGGTCTCGGTACTTCGAACCAAGCTGCAAAATATAATGAAAGAAAGGCAACAACAGTAGAATCACTACGGCCGTCAGAGGAGACATAGTAATCCTTTGGAACAAACTAGAAACCATCGTAATGAACGAACACCTCCAACAAGAAAAGACGAAAGCTAAGCTTGAAGCTTTCATGGAAGGGAGAGAAAAGCAAATGCCACAGCGCTCTCTCTCTCTCTCTCTCTCTCTCTCTCTCTCTCTCTCTCTCTCTCTCTCTTACTCTGCTGTGCTGAGGACACCCGCCGCTCCCTCTCCCTCGGCAGATGTAGCACAAACAAAAAAGAAACCACTTGTCCAACGGCCAAATCTGATCATCCTAAGACCGAAGGAGAGTGAACCAGCAACCACCAGTGAGGAAATTAAAACTAAAATAATGGAATCAATTAAAGATGACTTCAAGACAACACGAAACAAGTCAATAAGGAAGATAAGAAGTACGGGAATGGCGATAGAAACTGAGACGAGAGAAGAAATATAAGATATAATAGGGAATCCTAAAATCGCGACTTTAGGCTTAACTGCAGAGCTGCCAAAGAGAAGGAGGCCAACTGCCATTATTTTTGACATTGGAAAGAATATTACCCCGCAACAACTAACAGAGCTCTATACAAGGAACCTTCGGGATCGGCTCCCCTACCAAAACCCGCAAAGGTCAGTAATTCCAAAATATGCGACCAAGCCTAAAGACAGAAACGTCAATAACTGGATTGTGGAGTTCTCCCTGAAGGCCTGCCGAGCGATAAAAACCCAAACGAGAATATATATCGAGTGGAGCTGTCACCGCTTCAGGGAACATGTGATCGTTCCCAAATGCTTTAAATTCTGCAGATTCGGCCACACTTCCCACACCTGTGTTCAAACAACAACAACATGCGGCCACTGCTCCGACTTTAATAGCTGCCCAAACAAGTCCAAAGAACCGGTCTGTGCGAACTGCAAGGCAGCGAAAATGAATAGCAATCATTCCATAAGAGATCCTAAGTGCCCGTCGTATACAAAAGCCAAGAGTATGTACCAAAGTAGGACCGATTATGGGATCTAGGCCAAAACAATTCAATACCACGGAAATCAAAATCTTTCAGCGCACCGCACAGCGAGCCAGAGCAGTGGCTGACCAGCTCAGAATGAAGGCCGACGAGGAAAATGCCGATATAATTATTGTCCAAGAGCCATATTCCAACGCAAAACAGGTAAAGGGGTACCCTTTGACTTACAAGACCATTCAGTGTGATGAAGACACTCCCTGGGCAGCAGTGCTCATCAGGAATCCTAATGTAACAGCCACCAAGGTGACGCAGTTATGTACGACCTGGACGGCTTGCGCCCACGTAATCACACCCATAGGATCCTTCTATGTGGTCTCCTTATATTGTAGACCAGTGGTAGAAATCACTTTTGCCATAAACTACCTTCAACACCTATTGGATGTCCTTCCCAAACCAGAAAATCATCGTCGTAGCAGATGTAAATTGCCGCTCGCCTGCCTGGCATACTGCAACCGAAGACAGAAGAGGAACAAATAATGGCAATAATAGCCAGCTCTTGGAAAACCTCCTTGCAGGGTCACCCCTAGCCATACTCAACCAGCTGCACCAACTCTCCACCTTTTGCAATACACTGTGGGAGGCAACAATTGATATCTCACTTGCATCCACCAATACGGCCGCCCACGTCTCCGACTGGAGGGTGGAAAACGCATGGACAACCTCCAATCGCCGTGTCATCATGCTGAAAATCTCTAGGACACTAACCAGAACTCCGATCCCAAGATAACTGGACAACCGATATGCAATAAACAAGGCAGACTGGAATCTGTTTGCTGAGAAGCTCCTCACAGCAGTAAATGCTGGAAGAGGATCCGGACCTCCTTCAACGAAAGATTACGAAACTCATCACCAGTCAGAAAAATAGCAATTAAGAAGAAAATTCCATCCTCAGGGGCAGTGCCTTGGTGGAATCGGGATCTGCAGTCACTGCGGAAGGAGGTCATCATGCGCAGGAAAGAATTTCAAAGGGCCCGGCGCTCTTGGCCAGAAGCTGAAGTAGAAGTTATGAGACAGCGCTACAAGGTTGCCAGAAACCTGTATACGGACTCGATCAGAAGAAGCTAACGAAACTCCTGGGAGCAATTCGTCTCCAACATGGGAAACACAGACCCCTGGGGTGGTGGTATATAAAGTTACCACCAACAAACTCCCCGGGGGGGAAGTCCTTACTACTACCAGAACACCGCAGGGACTGCTTACAACATCGTGGGAGCAGTCGATTGAAAACATCCTTAACTCCATCTTCAAGGAACAGGTTTACCCGTAGTCCCAAGCACAACGCAGGCTTTGTAAAGGAAAGAAAACGATGACTACACCACTGACGACCAGGAACAGCCGTTCACTCGGGAAGAGCTTCAAAGCGCTGTTGCGCAGATAAAAACTAGGAAATGCCCGGGAAAGGATATGCTTGAACCGGAAATCATAAAGCGTGTTGTGGATTTAACACCAGGACTCCTACTTCGACTCTATAACTGTTGTCTGAAACAGGCCTACTTCCCCAAGGACTGGAAAATAGCCAATACTAAATTAATCCTAAAAAAAAAACTAACAGAAAGCCAACTCTTCCGACCGCTTATCGGCCCATTGCTTTGCTGTCGGTTTTGAGCAAGCTCTATGAATGACTTTTATACAAGCGGATTCAACAGTACTACTCCACAGCAAACCTCGAAGCAGCAAACCAATATGGCTTCAGGCGGGACTGTCAACAATCGAAGCCATCAGGAATCTTATAAATATTGCCAATGCATGCCAAAGTAAATACTTTCTGGTGATTGCTGTGGATTTTGCTAGGGCGTTCGAATCCCTCGGGTGGCCGAGCGTCCTTGGCAGACTCCGCAAAGCGCATGCTCCCATAAACCTTTCCAATACTATCAAAGCATACCTGTCCCAAAGAAGGATTGAAGTCATAGCGCCCTTCCAAAGAATAACAAGAAATATCCATAGAAGATGCCCACAGGGGTCCGTTGTTGGCCCCCTGCTTTGGAATATAGTCTTCGACGACTTCCTTGACAGCAACTTGGGGGAAGTAAAGTGTCAAGCCTTCGCAGATGACCTTGCACTGATGGTGGCGGCAGACTCCAGGACCAACTAGAGATTTAGGCAAACCATGCCCTAGAGATCCTACAACAACGGACGGAAGAAAACTTCCTACAAATTGAACCTACAAAAACAACGTCGATCCTTCTCAAAGGATAATTAAATATTAGAAGACCTCTACAAATTAAAATAAAAGGAAAAACGGTAAAGCTTACCGCCCAAATGAAATATCTAGGTGTCATCCTTGACAACAATCTCTCCTTCCAACCTTACCTCAAGCAATTAAGAATAAAAATTAGAAACTACTCTGCACTGCTCGCCTGTGTTACAAGGCGTTACTGGGGCCTGAAAAAGCGAACACTTTCTCTCTATTATAAGGCTACATTTATAGGCAATCTCATATGCTGCTCCAATCTGGTTCCAGAAGACAGCCATGGCCGTAAATAAAAGAATTCTTGATTCAATCCAGAGATCAATCCTTCTAACAATAACCGACGCAAGCAGGACTGTCAGTACGCAGGCGCTCCAGGTGCTGGCGGGGGTTCTCCCGCTGGACCTGGAGATTGTCAGGTGTGGCCTGTCACACTACCTATCTAAAGGGAGGCCCGTCACATTCATGGGGTACACCATCGAACCTACAAATGATAGAAAGACCGAAAAGACACGATTATTGGGGCATCTGAAGCAAGAAAGGTAAACCCGCTGGACAAACAGCACCAAAGGAGAAGTGACAAGAATATTTCTTCCGGACATACACAAAGTTTACCCTAAATCACCGCCTTGGCTCCACCCAGGACTGCACTCCACTTACCCCCTGACGGGTCACGGACCTTTCAATGAAAAACTTGCAGCCTTTCGGCTTGTGGAGGATCCACATTATCCATGTGGGGAACGCGAGAGCTAGCAACATTTGATGCACCAATGCCCACTGTATGACGACCTACGTGGAATCCTAATCACCAGACTAACTTACCTCAGGACTGGGAACGCCATCTCCTGGACAGCTTTGATAAATATAGTGCGCTCGCCAAATCTGCACAAGATTTATTTGTAAGGAGCACCCAAATTGCAATCGATAATGCACGCCGTTAGCCCAGGGCTCCCTGAACATGAGCATCCAAACTGAACCAGACTATGGCCGTTATGGTGGGACCTCACTCTCTCTCCCAGGATTAAACATCCATTGCAAAGGATAGACGATCCATCGCCATATATGCGGACTCCTACTAGACAATGATCTCTCTCTGGACGAGACTCTTTCTCCCATGTGCGATGCAATGACTGGACATGACCACAGCAGCTCTGCTGCAGCACGCTACCTGGCGTTCTGAACTGGGCACCTTTGCCCAGTTCACTTTTAAAACCCCATCCCTAGGCAGGGAAGGGGAAGAGATGGGCCTCTGTCTCATCCCCTCCTCTGCCTCTCCCTTTTTTCTCCTGGTGGGGCTTGCTCCACTGTCACTCTTGGGATCGCCTTCTCTTTCATTCCTATACTTCTACCTGTTCCCTCCAATCTTCAGTCTTCTCCCACTCTACTTATACCAACCGACCGTGAATGTCCCAACTGCAAGCTGCTAAACTTCAATGTGAAAAATTAACCTAACCTTCATTTAAAACCTATCTCGGCCTTACCTAAACCTCTACTGTCTACCCCATTTTTTTTTTTTTTTTCATAGGCCCTAGCCACTGAAATCTCAGGAAATTAGGTGGCAGGGCCTGCCAGAGTAAATAATTGTAATGCTGGTGTACCTGGTCTGCCTCCATGGGCCAAGTGTGGGCTACGTTGGGCCTGAGTAGGGGTCCAGCGGCTAAATGACCAGATGAACAGCGGTACACGACAGTACACTTATACAAAATCCATACACCTTTAAATCTCTGGCCTCAACTCAAATCTCTGTTTCACATGACAATGTATACTACGCGGAGATGGGGGGGAACCCCTGGTGCCGTTTGACACGAATACACTTTACACTTTACTCCGGGACGTCCTCGGATGGCTGAGACGCACTGAGCTCCCACGAAATCTCTACAACTGCATTGCCAGCTATTTGAACTGCATTGTTCAGGCTCCTTTCTCCAGTGTGGAACGTTGTGTCACCGAGGTTGCCCTCAGGGCTCTGTCCTGGGCCCCCTTTTCTGGAACTCTGTACTCGACGAGCTTGTCAGTACTGACATAGGCGATGTCCAGACCTTGTCATATGCTGATGATCTTTCCCTGATCTCGCAGGGGACTCCAGGGCTCAACTTGAAGTATCTGCCAACAGAGCTCATACTACCCTGCAAGAGTGGGTTCGGAAAACCATCTGAGCATCTCATCCACTAAAACCCAATACATTCTCCTGAAGGGCTATCTTGTTCCGCAGAGGCCACCTCAAACCAAGATATATGGCACAACCATCAAGCTTGTTACCCAGCTGAAACTCATTGGCATTATCATCGACAGCAAACTAACATTTCTCCCACACCTCAACTATCTACAGAAGAAAATAAGAAATTACATTGCCCTGGTTGCCAGGGTGACCCGCCGAGATTGGGGGCTCAAAAAACGCACTCTAGCATTATTCTATAAAGCCATATTCATACCGGCTGTCACCTACGGTTCTGGCATATGGTTCACCAAAGCCTCCACTGTGGTAGGACGAAGAAAGCTGAACAATCATTCAACAGCTAATTCTCCTTACGATAACCAGAGCATGTTGCACCTCCAGCATGCACGCTATACAGGTCCTCGCCGGTGTACTGCCCCTAGACCTTGAGTTGGCCCATGTGGGATGCTGTATCAGCTCAGCAGAGGAAAGTCTACCACCTTTATTGATTTTACCACGGATCCTGCTAACACCTATTCCAGTGAAAATAGCAGACTCCTAACCTACTTACAACAGACCTGGCAATCTAGATGGTCTGAATCCACCAAAGGGGCCATCACCCGCAAATTTATACCGGACACATGCAAAGTATATCCCAAATCACCATCCTGGTTCTCCCCAGGCCTCCTAACAGGGCATGGTGCCTCTCGCAGCAAACTGAACCTTCTTGGACTTTCCGACAGCTCCCTTTGCACCCGTGGTGCCCAGGAGACCTGGAACCACTTGATGCATGACTGCCTACTATATGATGACCTCAGATCTTCTCTCATCACACAAATTCATTTCATCCCGAGAGACCAGGAGCAACATCTCCTGGAAGACCACCATACCTATACAGCCTTTTCGAACTTTGCTCAGGGCCTCTTCACGAGGCGGAAAACCCTACCACAACCTCAGAATCAGACCCAACCAGACAATGAAACGGCCTAATCAGCCATGTGTCAAGACCTCTACTTGCTTCAGCATACAGCAATCCCCATGAAGACTTTCAACCTGCACAAAAATTGTGCCTTTACAATGCAGCCTCAATATAACCTCGATCTACCATGACTGCCGCTCCAGCTTCATCCCCACCAAGTTGACTCACCACTGAAATGACTCCACTATCTGGACGGGACTTCTTTGTCCCAGGATTGACACTACCCGGATTTGATTCTCCAGGATTGACTCTACCAAATATATCTTCATGCAGCTCACTACTGAAATGACTTCACCACCTGGAATTGACCTGTCTGTCCCAGGATTGCATTACTCGAATTTGACCTTCTCGGACTGGACTCTGCCAACTATGACTTCACGCAGCATTGCTGCCAATGCCACGTGGCGATCCTGAACCTGTGCTCCCTTGCACAGCCCTGTCCTGGCGGGGAGGAGGTGATGGTCCCCTTGTCTCCTCCCTATCGCCCCCTCTTTCCTTCTGGTGGGGCATGGGCCTGCCTCGCTGATCTTGGGGTCATCTACTCTATCGACCCTATACTTCTGTCTCTCACCCCCCAGCCTTTAGTCTCCCCTCACCCTCTAGCTTTCCAATTAGCGTTCATCCCATGCCGAAATTATCCTAGCCCTACACCCAAAATTATTAATTCCACACTGTATAACTTAAAACTCCTCTGGCCTGACCCAACCTCTAGCGCACCTTTTTTTTTTTTTTTTTTTTATATGGTCCTAGCCACTGAAATCCCAGGAAATTAGGTGGCAGGACCTGCCAGAGTACTTATTTAAAAATACTGGTATACCTGGCTTGCCTCCACGGGGCTAAGTGTGGGCAACGTTGGGCCTCAATAGGGGTCCAGCGGCTAAATGGCCAGATGAACAACGGTACACGACACTACATCCAACAATATCCATACACTTTTAAATCTCTGGCCTTTACAGTGTTCTGTAACGACAATGTAGACTACACGGAGATGGGGGAAATCCCTTGTGCCGTTAGACCCTAAACACACTTTACACTTTACACTCCGGGACGACCGGAGTATAAACGGTACGTAAATTTTTACGTAAATTATTTAAATTATAGAAATAAAATAATAATTATTATTACTGTTTCATTTACAAAAGAAACACTTTACAAACGTAAAACGATTTCAGAAATATTAAAAAAAATAATAATCAAATGTATTCATCTTTACTAAAGAAATGTTATGGCAATTCACAGAATTTTATCTTCATAAATAAATTCTATAAATAAAAATGAAAATAATAAAAGATTAATTTTCCTGGCCTTTAAAATGCCGCGATTGCTCAATCACGTCATTAAAATCAATATTATCCAGAGTTTCTTTTTTTACACTTAGAAGGACCAGATCACTAAGTCGATCTTGTCAAAGGGAGAAAAGAATTAACTTTAGCTCACAGCATGCCTGCAGACCAGCGCCCGGTGAGAAGGGAGTAGGAGAAAAATGCCCGTACTCCGTTCCCATCGTTACGCCACTGAGGTGAAAGGAAGAGAATTTCGCAAAAACTAATTACAATGATCTTAAATAATTTTAAAATTCTTTTCGGTGGGATCAAACGATGTTTTTAATACCAACAAAGATATATTGTTCAAGATTTCGACCAAAATAGATATATGACGAGTTTAGTAGCAGAACATCTTAAATAAAAAATAAATTATTAAAAATTAATTCTAATTAATACATAAATTCGTCTGTAATCAAGTTACACGGGGGATTAGGCATGCTAAGGCAGACTATGAGAAGTCTGCCTTAGCATGCCTAAGGCAGACTTCTCATAGTCTGCTTCTCATAGCATGCCTTTGCATTCTTAGCCTAAGAGTGCAAAGAATTCTTTGCACTCTTATGTTAACCGTATAAGGAAAAGGACGGACTATAAATGGTGTGCTTGATATGAATGGTAAAGGTATCGATGATCCTATAAAGGTTGCTCAGTGACAATAAATATTTTGAACCTACATTTTACAGGTGAATAAATGAGAAATGGGGGATACCAGAAGTGTATCTAATACTGATTGGAAGTTAAATGATTTTATGATGACTGAAGGAAAAGAAGCTGGAAGAGAAACTGTTGCAGCCAAAAGTAAATATGGCACTTGTGGCTGGTGAAACCATCCAGTGACATTAAAATAATTTGAATTAATATTCACCTTATTCCATCTTCCATATTTGTCCCTCTTGCATGTTGTAATGTAGTTCTTCTAGTGGGTCTAATATAGCACTTCTTCCCCCACCACCAGGAGTCTCCACTGGGTGACTAGACAGGGCAATTGCAACTAACCGGAGGTCTTCCTTATTCGGTTAAGAAGAAAAAGGATACTAAGCTTGTTATGAAAATTAAAAGGATTGAGTAGTTTGGTTAAAATAATACTCGATCGAAAAGATATCACCAAAAGTAGAAGGCAGAGATACACTGTTGTCAAATAAAGATTATTTTTTTCAAAGCAATTGCTCAGTTCTTTTTTTAATTGATATGTTCTAATAAGCCGTCATGCTAGAACGGAATGTGGAAGATATATTAATATCATGCAGAAAATAAGAAACAGTGACAGCAACAACAAAACATGAATAAGCTCGATGAAATGTCAAGTATATACTGCGGGGATACTTTCTTTCATTCTTCCACAGCATTTTCTTAGATCCAGGCAAAATGATTTTTCAGGTTCGTTCCTTACCTTGCTGCTGTGGAGAACCACGTGCATCTGTAATTACTTTACTCCGGACGTGCTGTATGTCCTTTTTAGAAACTCTGAATCGATACGCGAACGCGCTCAGCAGCTTCTGCTCGCGCCGATTATCTCAAGCTTGCGCACCTCTGAGGCAAGCGCAATCTTTAATAAAAACAAGAACTCTATGTAATCTTAAGAAGACTCGCAAAGGGTAAAGTAGCCAGTCAGAGAGAGAGAGAGAGAGAGAGAGAGAGAAAAAGAGAAAACGAAAGAAAGAAAAGGTTGCAGGTCGGAGAGAGTGATTCTTAAGTAATCATGCGTTGGTACTGGTGAAGTTATTTATTTAGAAGGGAGGTTTGAAACAAGACTGCAGTTAAAATCTGGATAATGTCGGAGACGACCTTTTAAATTTTAATTTATTCTTTTGTATATATTAATTATTAATTACGTAGTCTTTGTAACTATTAATTGTATATACACTTCGTATACAATAAATTAATTGTAATGATTATCTAAGAAGTATAAGAATACGAAAGCAAATTAATTTACCAAGCCAGCGGGGAAGCAAGATAAGCTTACAATGGAAACTACTACAAATATATCGAAAACCAATGAAGAGATGGGAATTAAGAAAAAAGGTGTTGCAGAAGAATTACCCACTTCATAATTTAGAATGCATAAAATATATTATAAATTATTATAAAATATAATTTACAAGCAACATGACTAATTTAAAAGTCACGAATATATATTTGACTTTTCAAATATATTTTCGAAAATTCACGAATATATTTGAAAAATATCTCTATAATGATACTGAAAATCAACCATAAGAGCTTGCCCATTGAGTCCCACCTCTTCGGAATTATGTGTTAACCTTCCTCTTCACATGTATTTCCTGAAAATTACAGTCTACAAAATTCAAGTGTCCTCTGTCTTCTCAGCCTTTAACCAATGCATGACTTAGTACTATGAGTTATGATACTTTCCTTTTTTTTTTTTTTTTTTTCACGAAAACCCCAAACACGAAAAGTATCAAAATCTATAGTACTTAGTACTGTTCAAGGGTTGGAGGAATGGGAAGGGAGGAAGGGGATACTGGAAACTTTGCTCTGGTAACTAAACATAGGTTCCCCCGATTCAAGCCTTCAGTAAGCAAAGTGGTGGTATTGCACCGGTTGACAAGAGTCATCTACCACCTAGTGTTAGTATTAGTACTTATTACTATTATATTATATTATAATATTGTATTATTATTGCTATTTTATATTACTATTAGTAATGGTACTAGTTAGTATTAGTATTAGTACTACTGGTACCGTGTATGGGTTGAAGAAGAAGGGGGGATGGCGGAAACATCGCTCTAGACAATAAACATGGGTTTCACCACGTGATTGTGAGTTCACAAAAAACAACACAAAAAAAAAAAAAAATTACCCATCAGACACATAAAGGTTATCTACGCGCATTATATGTACCCAGATAATCTTATTTTATAAAAATGTTATAAAATTCACTTGCATACAGTGAATTTTTATAATATTGTTTGGTTGATGATGTCAATGGCTTATGCCAATTTTTTTATGGTATTAATTTTATATCAACGATTACAGGACAGTTTGTTTTCTGCTGGCCATGGATAAACATTAAAACACGCAAAAAATTTCTCGTTAAAATTGAAGTCACTCATAAAGATTAAGTGTCTCAAAAATACAATCTATCATTCTACAATTAGCCATTTAGCAACGCTATATGATGTTCTAAGGAAATTCGGCAGCGGCAATAAAAATCTATCTTTCCCATAGATCTTTATCTTTTATAGAAACTTTTTCTTATAAATCGTAATGCAGTTACACCGTAACTTGGAAGTGAATTGGTATGAAAGTGCTCGTTCATCTGAAAGTGCTAGAACCTTTCGCCGACGGATGTGGGGCGTGGAAATGAGAGCTTACGGTACTAAGAAGTAACATGCTAAGGTGTTTATCGTTCTAAATTTTAAAAATAAATTTTAAAAAAAGCGTGAGACGTTCTGTTGAAATGGGTCAAAGAAAATATTCAAATTGGTCTAACAATGGAACGGTGTTACTTCTTCAGAGACGAGTAGAAGTTTAAACTGTATTGCTCTGATAACATCTCAGGAGACAAAAAAGTGAATAGCTTCATCCTGAATGTCCGTTGGATAGAATTGTCCAACAACACCTGAAGATCATGACTGTCCAGTCATGATCTTAATCTTTATCTGTTTTGGCTCCCCGGACACGAAGGTCTGGGAAGACAAAACAGATAAAACGCTGAATGTCGTGGGCCGCATGGATTCTCGCCGACTGGTTACCGGCCACAATAACAGTTCTACGTCAATAATTATGCAATTTTTATACAGTTCAACTTTATTGATCAACGTTTATATTTAATTTTCTGCACGTAATAAAATTTATGTTATTTTATGTATTGCTATAAATCTTGTAAAATTTATTGTGCTGAACACCTAACTGTTCATGTCTTGAGTTGATTGGACTGGACATTTATTGCTGGACTGGGCATTTATTAACTTTAATGGTTAATTCCCTTTTTCTTTTCGTTGTTTCTCCCCTCCCCTTGAATACGTAATAATTTCTTTTGTATAATTATTCATATAATTCTGTACATTTTTGTATCTTTTGCATCTGCATTATTTTGTATCTTTTGCATCTGCATTATTTTGTATATTTTGCATCTGTATAATTCTGTAAATTTTCTCTATAATTCCTTTTCTTGCAAACAGTTGAGTGGTTAACATTCACCGTTAACTATTTCATGTTATCTATCTCTAAATGGTTCCCCTATTTTTAACGAAAATCTAACTCTAAACAAAATTTCCTTCGAATTGAATTCGTAATTTGGTTGAACTTTAGAAACCGGTACCCCTGGCGTGGCCGAAGAACAGTCGAAGTGAACGGCGTGATTGGTCCTGTCGAAGTGGACGTGATTGCTCCTCCCTCCCGCGTGTTACGTGATGAGTTGCAGGGAAAGGCTATGTGATGAACAGAAGGTCACGTGAAGGATGTGAACTGAGAATAATAGTTGCAATTAGAAGGAAAAAACACATATAGGAGGAGTCATGTTTTTAATCGACTTTCATTTTTTTTTTTTTTTTTTGCCGAAAAAAAGGTTAGGTTAGTTAATCGACTAATTCGGGACGGATTGAAGCACAAGAAATATGCGTTTTTTAATAGATATTAATTTTAGCAAAAGAAAGTTCGGTTAGTATACGCCGGATGCAGAGTGAGTTGTTTTGTCGATAGCGTATTTGGTGTGAAGGCAGGCATGGGGATGGGACGTTTGTAGTTGTACTCTGTTTCAGTGTCCCCATTAAGGCTTTGACGTGTTGAGAGCTGTGTAAAGTGTAAAGTGTGTTGTCTGACGGCACCAGGGGTTTCCCCTTCTTTGTACGTGTGACACAGAATACTGTGGAGGCCAGAGATTTAAAAAGTGTGCGGGGAGTGGTCTTTTGTGTAGCGTTATGTTCTGTTGTTTCTCTGACCATTTAGCTATTGGGCCCCTATTGGGATCCACCGTTGCCCACACTTTGCCACGAGGAGGCAGGCACCCAGTAGATTATTTAAGTACTCTGGCAGGCTCCACCACCTAATTTCCAAGGATTTCAGTGGCAAGGCCTAAAAAAAAAAAAAAAAAAGGAAAAAAAAGGGAGTGAACACTTGAATTTGGTCGATAGAGATTTACAAGAAAGCAGTAAAATTTAGACGTTGATTAGAATTTGGCGGCATTTTTAGGGGTACTCGGTCGGTTTAGTGAGAGAGGGGGGGGGAACTGAAGACGTGTTGAGAGCTGCTTGAGACAGAGTGAACGATGGAAAACTTGGCATGTTGAAGATTATAACGACTCCACACCTTTTACAGTCGTCTCGAGAAGCAGCCGGTACATAAAAGTCTGCGGAATGGCGCAGCTTATATCTGTCTGGTTTGGCTCTAGCCATGTTTCAGCGAAACACAAAATGTCTAGGGATTTTGATAGTAGGATCTCCTCCAGTATGTCGAGTTTCTACACTGAGTGGAAAAGGCCCGTGTTCAAATCCCGTCGATGACGCGAGGAACTTTAATGGGCTTTTTTCAGTCCGTGGCTGGGTTAGTCGGTCTCAGGCGTATATAGCATGGTTTTTCCCCCCAGAAATTGGGGGGTTTTCGTCCAGCAAAACAGGCAAATCGACCATAGAACACACGCAATTTACATACATAATACACAATGCACAGTAGATGAATTTAAATATTCGGGTGGCCTAATATAATAGTTAGTAGTAGTATGTCGAGTTTATCGCTTCTAGGTCTTCTGGCTTAGATCGTATTGTAGAATGCCGAGTTTGTTTCTTAAGGACCTGATATTCTCGAACATTATCTGAATGGTATTATTATCCGCATGGGAGCAAGGCTTGTTTCCCCTTCTGCGCCCATATGGAGGCTCTACACATTTGAGAGATCAAGACAGCGATATAGCGACCTTGGGTTTCCTCGCGTTGGCGGGCGATATCAGCATCCTTGGGTGGAGTTTGCCTTGATATGTCAGTGCGGGTTATTTCTGGTGCCGCATCCTTTCGGGAAAACGTGTATAGTCACTGAGCCAAGTGTGAGTGGAGTGGAAGTTCGTTTGGGTCTGAACAATCGCTTGGGGTTCAGTGATGACTGGTAATGAATAAAAGGCCTGACCCTAGTTCGGAGGCTAAATGGCGACGCTTCATATCAAGTCTACCTAATGTTGTGGTTTATAGTCGATTTTAAATACAACATATTGTTGACTCCTAGTTTGTGTACTGTCGATCGTAGATCCTCCGTGGCTGAGTTAGTCGGTCTCGGGCGTAGATAGCAAGGTTTTCCCCCCAGAAAAACTGGGGTTTTTCGTCCAGCAAACAAACAAATCGACCATAGAACACACGCAATTAACAGACACAGCATGGCAGATGAATTTAATTATTCGGGTGGCCTAAATATAATAGATTTTTTTTTTTTTTTTTTTGTGTGTGTGTGTGTCGATCGTAGATTCAGCGCTTCGTATAAGCTCCATATATAACTTTTATATCGCCATTCGAGATATAAAGAGGCCAGTTGTGCTATTTCTGGTGGTGTCTTGATTTTTCAGTGCTCACAGCATGAAGTTTATGCCATGCTTTACAGCTTTTCTCAAAGTACGTATTTCCTGTTAGTTCTCGTCGCTTAGTGAAGCTTCTTGAGAGTGGACAATGCTGCTCCTCGTTTGCAGTACTGTAGCTGGAGCTTTTGCTGCCCGGGGCGATCCCTGAGTTTTCCGCCCCTCTCAAATTGAGAGGGGCGGCAAATTTTTAATTTTATACACTGCATAAACGCGTCGAAAGGGTTAAGCAAAAACCCTAATATAATAGGGGCCCCCAGAAATATTATTACCGGGGCCCTAAAATCCTGTCGATGGCCTTAGTTATACGCAAAATTAGAAGAAAAAAAACAAAACAATACGTTTTCCCAAATGTGTACTGACTGTCCGGTGCCGCTGCTGAGACGCAGCCGCCGCGGTATAAGCAATAAAGCAATCGCCGTGCCATGTGTTTTATTGTTTTATTTTTAAGAATTTGAATTATAGTATGATAGGGAAATGTGACGTTTTTGTTATATTTATATTTTATTTATTTTAGTTGTAAGTATAGTTATTAAAAACTAATTATTAACTAAGTAATAAAAATTACTAAGTTAACATAAATAAAAGAATCGTCGAAAAATAAAATTGTGTCTCACGTGAAAAGTGCCGCCTCCCATTGCTACGCCACTGCTCGTCTGTCTGTAGTGGAATTATGTCGATTGTGCTCGCTTGTCGATGTGGTCTGATAAAATAAAAAAAAAATAAATAAAATTTTCTGTTTATACTCCGGGACGACCACACGGTCAGAGGAGTTTACAAGATATACAGAATACAAGAAACAGCACCGTATTCAGCAATCACGGTCTTGAACCCAGGTCACTAAAGGCACGTATACTTATGTACCCGCGCGCCTGACCACTAGGCTAAGGTTTTCGCTATATTTTTTGGACCGTGGTGTGAAGTCAGCTATGGATTTGAATCATTATTATGAGTGTTGAAGTAGGGAGCGAAACTTTCGATTTATGCCGATAGCTAGGGTTTCAGTGCGCGACTTATCCTGAGGACCCTGTGAGGATTGAGCATAATTCGTGTTTGTTTTAGGTGTGCCACCATGTCGGAGCGATGCTATTGTGCTGCATCAGGCTTGCAGACTGGCGTGATTTGATAGAGTTGTCAAGTAACTTATTATTTTTTCTGTGTGATCTATCATTTCGTTGATTTTGATGTTAGTGATTTGCTTTAAAGATCCTGTACGGACATGTGTTCACGTCTTGTTGGGCTGTATGAGGCATCGATATGTGGCGTTACATCTGTAGAGGAGCGATTGATCTGTAGATATTGTTGTCCGTATATTTTGCCACCTGAAGTAGTGTTGAGTATTGCCAAGTGGCGGAGTTGCTTCAGTAAGTTTTGCTTTATTGGGAATTATCTACTTAGCGCTTTGAGCTATACCTTGAGTCGTTGGAGGAGGATTTCAAGTTGTCCTTGTATCCTGATTGAAAGGAACATCCTGAAGCATGATACTCTGAATTTCAGCCTGGCTGCCATGGGGAATTTCTTCCGGATGGATGGGGATAGGTCCTATCATTCGGGACAAATAGCTTTGGTACAGCCCGCACAGAGGATAACGTCGGCAATCGCGTGACAGCACATTTCTGTATCGAGTTCGGAGTTTTACGTTTCCATTCATCGTATAGAACGAGTGCAATGGAGCTATCCAGTAAACAGGGGCTTGCAGCGAGATCTACGTAGATGTTCTGCTGTGAATGTTCTTCACGGTTGGGGTTTGCGAATTTTGGCACAGTTGAATGGTACGGTGAACAAGTTCGCGGGGGACAGACGGTAGCTTATATCAACAGGCGAAGGCAGACCGTACCGAGCCATTTTAGGACCGGAGGCGAGAATAAAAAATTACGCCCTCTCCTAAAATACTGTATTAAAAAAAAAACAAAAAAATTAAAAAAAAATATGACATTTAAAATACATTTCTGGTACACGTTTTAATAAAAATAAAAGGATGACAAAAAATAAAATAATAACTGTTTAAAGTGATTTTTATTTTCACAAGCAGCATTTATTATAAATATATAATAGATTTATTTATGCGTCATTCATTTCAAAAATTATTTAATCTTTCTTTTGGCGCCCCTTTCAGCTTTTAACCTGATGCAAGGACCTCGTTCACCTCACCCTCGGCACGGCTCTGGATGAAGGTTTAAGCTTAATGCTGCGTTGCAAGCGTTCGAGTGCTCGGGGTTTACTAATGGACACCCGCGGACATTATAAAGAGCTACAGCAGTTAATTTGGCAATAATATCGTCATGGGAACCAGTAAGTAAAAATTTACTTGATAAACGTAGTATGATGAAAGCTTCGTTAATGGATCAATTGCTTATATCGGTGATATGTACATGTCCAATTTGAAAACCACTAAAATTAGCATTAACTTGCGGAGCACAAAAACCTCTAACTGACTCGTGGAGATGCAGGAATGCATTCAAATACAGTATTAAGTTATCAGATGTGGACAGGTGGACTTGTGTTGTGTCTTACGTAGGGCGGCCACTAAACGTTAGTTCAATTCTATCGTGATACACTGTGATGAACTTTTTTTACGAACTCTGTAAAAATGGCCAGAAATGAAAGTAGTGCTGTGTTTGTGCGCGTTGTTTCACCAGGATGGCTACTTCGCTGTATTTGACCACGCCACGAGGAGGCGGACTACAAACTATACGCGTACTACCCTACCAATAACATAGAACAAATAAGATCCCGCACTCATAGGTGGACAAGGGGCTAAACCTATGAGTGCCCGCAGTCTTGTACCTCTGGCAGCCCACACAAGTGGCATTAGCAATCCTGCCCCAAAGGGCTGAAAAAAAATGAAAAAAATTAAACATAAAGAGATTAAAAAATTATAAATAAAAAGTTTAAAAAATTACAAATAAAAAGATTAAAAAATTAAAGTAATAAAATGTTAATAAAAATAAAAGTAAAATAATAATTATTTCTCATTATTATTTTACTTTTACATCTCTCAAAATAATAATAAAGATCAAAGTCAAAAAGAAAAGCAAAAATCGACAAAAGGGTCAGCAGAGGTGTAAATTTCTTTTAGATGGTAACCGTTCAGAATTTAAGAAGATTTATTTCAACACATTAGATATTGGAATCATAAAGGTGTTGAGCTGTTCACTCACAGTTTCATTATTAGATGTGCAGTATTACCAGTATTATTAGCAGCACATTTGATGGAATCGCCGTCCTCCCCACACCGGGCAGAAACGACCTGAGTTCGAATCCGGGTTCTTCGTCCAGCAAACAGAAAATCGACCACAGAACACGCAATTTACGCACAGTATACAAGGAGCAATATAGCCTTAGTCGCTGATGCTCCTAAAATTCTACTAAAACAGCAACGTTTCCAGTAGTAAGAGTAAAAGTTCTTGCGGAAAAAAAAAAGTGATAGGCAAACTCTTGAAGAATTTCGAATGAGCGCTGATTATCCATAAAAAAATATATTTTTTTTATTTTTACCAGAGATAACAGGATCAGAAATAGTAGCGTAGCAAAGAATTTCTTAGACACTGTAGAATAGGATAATGAAATAGCAGATATTCTCATTCTCTGGAGCCTCCAGAAACAAAGACCTGAAGTTTCTAGTCCGAAGACATATAGATTAGTCTTAATAGCCCAGTGATTTAATGTGAAGTGTAAATCTTAGAAAAGAACCATATTTTGTTATTCTTATCAGTCTCAAAGTAATGTTTCGAATGAAGTTTTTTTTTTTTTTTTTTCCCATTTGTGATAATTCCTTTTGTAGAGTTATCGATCGAATTTGTCATAATTTTATAAATTCATGCCAGCAGCGATTCTTTTCTTTCCTGGTATTGGTATATATGTTTTTAGTTATACCCATAAACTTAGAATGAATTTTTTTTTTCTTGATTTGTAACTGAGAACTTTACAAGTTAGATGCAAATCTAGAAGCAAAACCCAAGCCAGGATTTGAAGTGTTGAGACTGTCCGACAGATTCGAACAATGGTAAATAACATGAATATCTGCATCGTAATGAAATTTGGATTGTAATTTCACGGTTTTTGGTCCTATGGAATCACCCCGCTGCACTGTATGTGGCCATAGGGATAAACAGACAGGGCACGTAGCGGGGTAGAACCCTCGGGCAAATAACATCTACTCTTCAGCCCCCATTCCTATCTTGAAATTTTTATTAACATCCCAGTGAATCTAAATATAGAAAGACATTAAAATGTTTTTCTCAAGTCGTCTGTTTCTCACGGTTTACCAAACGTGCTGGAGAGTAGTGTATGTATATCATATGATTTTCTTCTCCCCCGCCATGGTTACCGTTTCCATTTATTATTATTTTTTTTTTTTATTGGCGAAAACTAGAGGTGCAAAGCAATAGCGAAAATCCTCGCAGCGGAACTCATCCATTCTCAAATGTAGACCAAAGTAATTCTCATGCAGTGAGATTATTGGCGTAAATCAGTTAGATTTACGCCAATAATCATCTAAATATTTTACTGGCGTTAAAATGCATTTAGAAATGTTCCTTGCTCATAATAGAATTATGGAACAGTCAACTGTCAGCATACAAGGCAAACGTGTGTATGAACAGTACTATAAAGTATAATCCTTTATCATAGAAACACAGTTTGAAGAGCAACCTAACCTTCCATGTGAACTTTTATGTGCGATTATCGGCTGTTAACACAATACACCCTTGTAAACATAGAGTATAAGCAAGTATTCTAACGATCATTACGCCATGGTGTCACCATCTGGTGGAAACATGTTGAAACTATTGTATTTGTTTCGGAGCGCCCTTTCTCACATTTTTTTGCAGATTGGTTTCTTCTTGTGCCAAACGGCAACAATAAGAAACGAAATAATCATGTACATCAGTCCAACAATTTTCACTAATTATACCGATTATTATTAACTGTCCTGAGAAACATTTGCTTTCTCTACAGTTTCATCAAAAGTATTTTGACAATGGCTTAAGAGGGTTTTTTTTTTTTTTTTTTTTTTTTTAATGAAAATCCCAAACACAAAATGTATTAGAACCTATAGTCATGGGTACTGAGGCTCTTTGCAAAGTTCAGGACGCGCCCACTTCACCCTGTGTTTCTGTGTTCAAGTGTAGATATGAGAGTTAAAAGTCAACAGGAGAATTCTAAAATATAATAAATCAGTAAAATACCTCGCTCTCGCCTGCCAATAATACTTAGTACGTTTTATAGGCACAAAAAAGTGTAATTTTTGGGAAATACATATGAAGGAAGGTGTTCCAGAGAACAGAAAGTGAAAGAATAAATGAGGAAGAGGAAAAGCTTTTTCTGTGAGTTTGGAGTTAGTCAGTAAACGGAGTATGTTGACTGTTTGATGATTTGTAGGACTGGTTTGGAAGAGAGTGGTGGAATTACGGATGTCAATTTGGAATAAGTTTCTGAAAAGACTCAGCGAAGGCTTCCAAAAAGATGATGTTCAATTCGACGGTTACGTTTTTCTTTATGTCCTCAACGTCCTGAAATCTCTTTCCTTTGATGGCAGTTTCCACCTTGGAAAAGAGGAAGAAGTCCGCTGATGCTAGATCAGAAGATTAGGGTGGATGGTTGATCTGTACAATACCATGTTTCTTCAGAAATGCTCTCACAAGTGTGGAATGGGTGGGGCAGTGTCGTGCAACAAGAACCAGTTTGAAGCACCTTTAGGTATAATGCAGCACTGACTCTCCCCCTCCAGGTACAAATTCCTTGTAAATCACCATGATCAACATTGTCTTGATCTTGGACTTCTGTAAATGAAAGGTTTAAGCCTTGGTGATGATTTTAAAGTCCACTGCATGCTCTGATCCTTCGTCTTTGGGTCGTGTTGAAACTTCTAACACTAATCTCCAGTGACAGTCGAGCAAATTAGGATTATCTTGATAAGTCTGGATGAAGTCTTTGCATGATGACAGTATTCATTTCTTTTGCTCATCCGTGTGGCTGTGTGGCAGAAATTTTTTACAGGTCTTCCTTTTCCCTAAATCTTCATGTAGAATTTGACGAATCATCTCCGTATTCATATCCAACTCATCAGCCATCATTCTGATGATCATACGACGATTCATCAAATTCGCCCACTTCTTAAGTCATCGAGAAGATCCTCACGTCCGTCTCTTTGCACCGCTTATACCATTCAAACACACTGATACAACTTATCGTTTCATTACCATAAACGTTTTTAACATTTCATACGATCTGTTGCATGTTTTCCTAGTTTTCGTTTGTTGCTCTTTTACAAAATTGTGACACGAAACGTTAACGCTACAAACGAAATTGGTTGGTACTTGCAATCTGTCAGCCTACTGGCCAATCTCTGTAGGAGGAAGTTAGACCCAACACACCACTTCCATTTATTTACAAACTCATCGAACATTATTGCAAAAGCACCAGTCCGGGAACTTTATTGCTACACCTCGTATAGAGGAAACAATATTTGTGATGTGCTTATGCGAAGAGAGATTAAAAGTCAGGGTAATCCCTAGTAGAGATATATATGTTGTTTAGAAATCTGAGGTTATCGAAGATGAGAGTAAAGCAGTAGACTCATTTTTTTCAATAAATAACAAGACTGGATTTTAGAATAACTGAAGTCAACTGCGTTTTCCGCCCCATTGCAAAATTACCTGGAGATTAAATATTTTAGAAATTGTTGGTGGATATTAGAAAAGTTGAAGGTGTTTGCGTTGACAGCGGCGAAACCACGATACCGCAGATTCCGCCACTGCCGGAAGCCGAATATTCAAGGAGCGTGATGCCCTTCGCAGGTAGCACAGTTGTCAGAATCGCCGTCCACCCCACACTGGGTGGAAAAGACCTGAGTTCGAGTCCCATCGATGACGTGAGGAATTTTTATGGACTTTTTAAAACGTGGCTGAGTTAGTCGGTCTCAGGCGAGGGTACCATGGTATTTTTTCTCGGAAACTCGGGTTTTTCGTCCATCAAACAGAAAATCAACCTCAGAACATGCAGTTTACAGACAGATTACACAGAGAAATATGGCCTTAGTCGCCGATGGTCCTAAAACCATCGGCCTTAGTCGCTCTAATACAAAATAATCCCTAATACAAAATTAAATTCCATAATGCAAAAGTAAATCACGGAGCGTGAACCTTCCGAGTGTTAAAGAGTGGGAAAAAGAACTGAACCTTGAGGACAGAGAAGCATTAATTGAGAAATTAGAAGTAAATTAGATTTCCATCGATTTTTTTCAAAGATAAGTAACATTAGCCAATAACACACCAATGGAGCGACACTGATGAAATCCATACTGGCGATTTTGATCAGATGGAAGGTTTCTAGGTAGTCTAAGATTTGGCAGTTGGTGTATTTCTCCATTACTTTGGAAAGAGCAGAGATAAGTTCACCGGGACGATAATTAGTAGGGAACGATCTGTCACCATTTTAGGAACTGGCTGGATATTTCCTAATTTCTGTGTAGAAGAGAAAACACCAGTGGAATAAGAAAGTTTAAAAAGGCGGCAGAAAACAGGTGCAAGCTCAGGATTATAAATTTTAAGAACAAGTAGAGAAATTTCATCAGGATCTAGAATTTCGTGGCATCAAGATTGTGCAGAATTCTTCTGACATCCTTCCGTCTTTAACATTCTTATAAAAAACTTCGTAAAAGAGCTGCATAAACAAGGGCACAAAATTGCGTAGTTTCAGATACTCTAAAAACTGAAATTCTAAAAATTTGTACTACATGTATTTTAATAACTCACTGAAATTCTAAAAATTTGTACTACATGTATTTTAATAACTCACTGACGCAGAGACAAAAGATGGCATATTCATTGGTCTGCAAATTAAGATGTTAATGAAAGCCGGTTTTTTGATAACGTCTTGGATGTAAGCGGAAAAAAGTACCGTAGGATGCCTGCAAGATATTCAGCGAAAACTTCTTAGGAAATCAAGGAACAGCAAACTATGAGGGGCTAGTTGGCCAACTCCTGCAAGTGTGCAAAGAATTTGTTTGCAAAGTGGTTTGTTTGTAATTTTTTTTTTTATGTTCGCATATCAATTCCTTCCCCTCCGCTCCCCTTTCGAACCTGGCTGATGTAAGCGATGAACACAGATAAATATTTCATCGGAACATCTTTTGCATAGACAAATGGTATGAAGGCAAATGGATTCTGAACATGCTCCCAGTTACTGCTGGACACTTGTGAGAAAAGCTAGGGAGCAACATAGAAAAGAAATTAATTACGGGATCAGAACTTTTAATGCATGTTCCTTAAAAATGCATGTTTTGTTAAAGTCTGTTAAAATGATTTTTTAATAAACTAATCACACAAAAATGTTAATTTTATCATAAAGCAGACGCGATTAGCAAATTTTTATGGTCATATTGTGGTCAGTATTATAAAATGTAGATGGGTAACATGTTGTTACGAGCAAAAACAAGAACTTTTAACATATTGGTCAGTATAATTGTTATTACGAGTAAAGTTTTTTATTTTAAAAATAAAGTATATTCGTCCCCATGGTAACATAGTTCATATAAACGCCGTCCTCTCCACACTTAAGTTCGAATCCCGTCGACGACGTCACAGAATTTTTAAGGGCTTTTTTCACAACGTGATAGAGTTTGTCGATCTCGGACGAGGGTAGACGGTTTTTTCTCCCGAAAACTCGGATTTTTTACCAGCAAGCAGACAAATCGACCACAGAACACACACACACAGTTTCCAGACATGATATTTACATTGCAACATGGCCTACGTCGCTGATGCGCCTTAAACCATACAAAAAGCAAGCAATCGAGCAAAGCAATCATTCATATAGCCTATAATAACACAGTAACTGCACTTGTCACGTTCATGCAAAGGCATAATACAACACGACGATTCTAACAAACTATTGAATTGCAAACTTCTCAGGCGAACTTATGGCTCTGATGACTCTGTATGCATATGGATTTCCACTTCGTATGGAAATAGCATCATGCGTCATGTTTGTTTGTTTGTTTGTTTGTTTGTTTTTTACAGTCCGCGACGACCACATAAGGTCAGAAGAGTTCACAAGAGTGAGAGAGAGAGAGAGAGTACAATAACACCATATTTAGATGCCGGCAGGCTTGAACTACAGTCAACTGAAACACCTGTACGAATTGTAACCTTGCTTACGTTCGACCACTCGGCTGGGACAGCGTTGGCTTGACTACTTTTGTATTAGCGTAAATAATATTGCTTTATAACAGTTATAAGCAGAGTAGCGAGTAATTAAATTAAGCTATAAATGTATACAAATTTTATTTGATTAAAAATTTTAATGGATAACAGGATGGTTGAGTGGGAGACGGCAAAGAGTGGTAATAATAATAATAGTGGTAACTGCTCTATGTGGACTAATGTTATTAGTGGACTTCCCCAGGGTTCAGTGTTGGGCCGATTGTTGTTTTGTGTATTTATCAATGATATCGATTAAGGTATATCTTTAAAAGTTAAGCAAATGAGCTGAGAGGTGGAAACTAAAGTTCAACATTGACAAATACAAAGTACTGCATATGGGTAGCAGTAACCCAAGAGAAACATACCAACTGTGCGGTACTACACTCAGGGACGTGGAGAATGAAAAGGACCTGGGGGTAATTCTGCAGTCAAATATGAAGTTTTCTGAGCAGTGCAGACGGGCTGCCAGAGCAGGTCATGCAGTTTTGTCAATGATATATAGGAATTTTACTAGCTAGCAGAGACAAGGAGGTGATTGTTCCTTTGTATGAGGCAATTTTCAGGCCACACCTTTACTATTGAGTACAGATCTGGAGGCCTCATTTTAGGAGGGATGTAGAGTTGCTAGAACGAGTACAAAAAAGAGCAACAAGACTGGTGAGAGGAATAAAGGGGTATACTTACGAAGAAAGGTTCTGCTACTGCAGTATCTGGAGACTAGGCACCTGCGAAGTGAGCTGATTGAGCTGTATAGGGCCTTGAATGGTTTGAGCAGGCTCAATGCTGAAGGGATACTTCCGCTTGCTCAGACTAAGAACCTGAGGGGGCATAGATTCAAATTGAGGAAAGACAGTTGTAGAATAGATGTGCGGAAGTTTGCCTTTAGCCATCAGGTAGTTGATTGCTGGAACAGACTTCCATCTGTTGTTATGGAAGTTGATAAGTTAAATAAATTGAAAACTGAACTAGATAAACATTTGGTGTGACCGGATGGGCGAAATGGGAAGGTTTTTTTTTTTTTTTTTTTTGGCTGATGCTGTATTAGCTTGCCTTGCTTTCTTGCATCATATTCCTCAACTAATGCTAATGCTAAAAAAAAAAAAAAACTGGTGGTTGCTTTCACCTGCACCATCGCAGCGAGTTGCTACTTGACTTACAGACATATAATTTTTGTACTAAGTCAAGTAGCAACATTATAAAAATCTTAATAAGGACTGAGTAATTAATACATTCTAAAAGTATCAATACATTATTGTCAGTAGTGTTAATGTTATTCAAAATCATTATTGACAGTCATTTTTACATCTTACAGCACGAATGAAACTTCACTTTCATTATATGTCATATAATAAAGATATTAACTTTCCATATATTGACTGGAACTTGTGTGTTGGTCGAACATACAATAATAGAAATTTTCTGTATTTATTGGATAGCTGAGAGAGAGCAGTTATGTTAGTAGCACGTTAAAAAAGTCAGCAAGAGAAAGCCATAATCTTGATCGGGTTGCCAAAAAATTTAGCTCTGTATTATGAGTAAACTTAATTAAATAGTGATAAATGTTAAATTGGTATAATTTAAGCATCGAGTGCCATGTTTACCTAAAAATAGGTAGTGATACTACTATGGGTAACCATACCACTAGTTTTTTTTTTTTTTTTTTTTTTGCGGGCTCACAGGTCTGGAAGCGGGATTGCTGGTACCCACCGGTATTTCACTACTTCCAGGGGGTGCGGGATTTTGTGCACATCACCACATATATATGGGCTATTGCTTTGGAGCCACCATGACACACACACACACACACACACACACACACACACACACACACACACACACACACACACACACACACACACACACACACACACACACACACACACACACACACACACACACACACACACACACACACACACACACACACGGCGCCTCCGTAGCCAGGTGGGAAGGAGCAGCAGTGCGTAGCACACGCTTCTTGATTAGACCGGGGTTCGAGCCCGTCACCACCAAATACAGAGGATACGGAAAGGCGGGGGAATGACCACTGCATATCCTCTGTGCAATATGGCCTTAGTTGCTAATGCTCCTAAAAAAAAAAAAAAAATAACAAATAACTAACACACACACACACACACACACACACACACACCCTGAATGGCGTGAATGGAAATGTATATACTCTGTGCTGCTACTTTATTAGGTACACCTACCTAGTAGCGTGTTGAGCCTACTTTAGCCTTCAAAACAGCCCGAATTCGTCTAGTCATGGATTGAAAAAGATGCTGAAAACATTGTGCACGAATGGAGTACCATGCAGACATGAGTGTGTCACGCAGTTCCTTGAGATTCGTTGGAGGTGTATGCCTGCAGCGAACAGCTCTTTCCAGCTCATCCCAAAGATGTTCAATAGGATTGAGATCCGTGGACTGAGCGCTCCACTGCAGCAAAGAAAAGTCACTGTCATTTCCTGGAACTATTCCATAGTGATTCGGGCTTTGTGCACCGGCGCATTATCCTGCTAGAAGTAACCATCTGACTGATGATAAACTGTCAACATGAACGGATGCACTTGATCAGTAATGATGTTTAAGTACGATGTGGCATTCAGACGTGAATCTATGGGTATTAATGGGCCCAACGTGTGCCAAGAAAACATTCCCCACACTATAACACTCCCTCCACCTCCTTGCACAGTAGTCGTCAGATATGACGGTCCATGGATTCATGTTGTTTTCGCCACATACTGAGCCTTCCATCAACATGATGTACCGGGACCTTCGACACGTCAGACGAAGCAACTTTTTTCCAAACCTCGATAGTCCGGTGCTGGTGTTGCTGTGCCCACAGGAGTCGTGCTCTCTTGTTCTTCATTGATAACAAAGGTATATGATGTGACCGTCGGCTATTGAAGCCCATTCGCAACAAAGTGCGACTAGTGGTCCGTTGCGATATTTTGTTCTGCGCACCAAGGTTGTATTCTGACGTGATGTGCGACATTGCGGCCCGTCTGTTTGCTTGCAAAATTCTAGCCATTCCCCTTGACCTCTTTCATCAACAAGCGATTTTCTTCCAGAGGAGTGCTGTTGACAGGATGTTTCCTGTTCGTTCCATTCTTGATAGACCCTTGAAGACTGTGGTGCGTGAAAAGTTCAAGAGAACTGCCGGTTCAGAGATGCTTTGTCCAGCACGCCTTGCACCTACACCCATGCCACGTTCGAAGTCCGTTAGGTCACTCCTTTTCCCCATTCTTGCCACGGTTCGTACGCTTAACTGATACTAGAAAGGTTGTTCTGCTGCATTTATATCCACAACTGCGATCATGTGACTTGCAACGTTGTGGTTTTGATTTTGATTTGATTTGATTTGGTAGTTGTTGGCGCATCGGCTTCTGTGGCCATATTGCACCTCCCAAGGTTTTTGCAGCACTTTGATCCAAGCCCGAGGCGGGAATCGAACCCGCGACCTTTGGGTTGCCAGGCAGGTACTTTACCCACTCGGCTAGCCCGGTCGGCTGCAACGTTGTGGGACAAACCATTTGTGTGCAGAGCAGGGGTGTACCTAATAAAGTGGCACCACAGTGTATAATTGCATATAAATCTTCTATGTAAGTTTTGAATATAAATGGAAAAATTAATATTTCAGCTGGGGTAGCAGACTGGTATCGTCCCATTCTCCCCACACAGGGTGGAAAAAGGCCCGGATTCGAATTCCGTCGATAAAGCGAGGAACTTTTACGTGCTTTTTCACTCCGTGGCTGAGTTAGTCGGTCTCAAGCGTAGATAGAAAGGTTTCTTCCACAGAGACTGCGGTTTTTCGTCCAGCAAAACAGGTAAATCGACCAGAAAACATACGTAATTTACAGACACAATACATATGGCTATATGAAATAAATTTCAGGGTGACCCTAATGTAATAGCATTAGTATTAAGTAATAGCATTAAGAAAGCAATCTTATATAGCATCAGCCAGAAAAAAAAAAAAAATCCTTCTCATTTCACACATCCATTTGCTACAAATGTTTGTCTAGTTCTACCTTGAATCTATTTAAGCTATCAACATCCACCACAACAGATGGAAGTTTGTTCCAGCAATCAACCATCCGCTGGATAAAAGCAAACTTCCGCACATCTACCCTAATTGGCTTTCATCAATTTAAATGTATGCTGTCTCAGGCGATTATTCTGAGCAAGAGGAAGAATCCCATCAGCATTGAGCATGCTCAAACCATTCAAGGCTTCATACACCTCAATCAGATCACCTCGCAGGTGGCTATTCTGCAGACACTGTAATTTGCAAAACTTAAGCCTTTCTTCGTAAGAGCAACCCTTTGTTCCATTCACTAATCTTGTTGCCCTTCTCTATACTTGTTCCAGCAGCTATACATCCTTCTTGAAATGAGGCCTCCAAACCTGTATATAATATTCAAGGTGTGGCCTGACCATTGCCTTATACAAGGGGATAATCACCTCCTTATCCCTGCTAGAAAAATTCCTGTATATCATTGACAAGACATCATGAGCTACTCTTGCAGACCGTCTGCACTGCTAAAAAACTGCAATTCTTCCTGCACATTTCCCCCAGGTCCTTTTCATTCTCTACCACTGTCAGTGTAGTACCACACAGTTGATACATTACTCTGGGTTTGCTGCTTCCCATATTCAGTACTTTACATTTGTCAATGTTAAACTTCAGTTGCCACATCTCAGCACATCTGCTCGACTTTTCTAGATTGTGTTGCAGCAGCGTACTTTCATTAGTTCATTAACAAACCTGCCGACAATCGTATCGTCTGCAAACGTGGATATTAAGCTTGATATACCATCGTCATTATCATTAATAAATACAGAAAACAACAATGGACCCAACACTGAATCCTGGGGACTCCACTAATAATATTAGTCCACGAAGAGTAGTGTCCATTGTTTACCACCCTCTGATTTCTCCCACTCAACCATCCCTTTATCCATTGCAGCAATTTGCCTCCAATGCCACATTGCTCCAATTTCTGCAGCAGTCTTCCAGGTGCAACAGTATCCAAAGCCTTTCTAAGATCCAAATATACGATATCAACATTATTATTTGCATCCAGTTCCTTTGTGACCAGATCATAGTATCCAAAGAAATTGGCCAGACAAGACTTCCCTTTAACAAACTCATGCTGTGTCCGAGCTATAACTGAAGTCTTGTCTAGATGTTCCTGCAATATTTTTTTAACCAGTGCTTCCATTAATTTCCCTGGACCAGAAGTCAAACTAACAGGTCTGTAATTACCAGTGTTGCTCTTTGATATTCCTTTGTGAATTGGGGTCACATTTGCACATCTCCAGTCCATGGGTACCTCCCCTGAGTCCAAGGAAGCTCTCATAATTATGGCCAAGGGTTTGGTTATCTGCCTTGTGGCCTCCTTCAATATAACTGGATAGATCCCATCCACCCTAGGTGCCTTTCTTAGGTTTATCCTCAACAATTTCTCCTACAATTTGCTCTCAGTTATTACAAAATTATCTAGCTTACTGCCAGAGTTAAATACACCTCAGGCATTCCCCTCCCTGAATAACTTCTCATGTGTGAATATAGATGCAAGATATTAATTTACTTTGTTCGCTACCTGAGCAGGATCATCATCAGTTGAACCATCGCTATCAAGTGGACCAATCTGATTCATCCCCTTCCTTCTAGAGTTTACATAAGTAAAGAACTCTTTATTGCATCCTTTGCCAAAGATTTCTCGTGATCCGCCTTTACCTGCCTAACCTCCTTTGTCAATTTGTTACAGAACAGCTTATATCAATCATAGGCTTCCTGTTACCCGTTAATTTGTATGTATCCCATGCATTTTTATTCTGTGCCACATGTCTAATTAGTTCATCTGAAATCCATTTAGGCCTAAATCTTTAACAATATTTCTTAGTTGGTATGAAAAGCCTAGTAGCTTCAAAGATTAATTCTTTGAATGCTTCCCATTTCGAATTTGCTGCTGGTAACATCATCAGTTGGTCCCACTGTAAAGAATTTAAATACTGTCTCAGACCACCGTAGTCACCTTTACGAAAGCAAAAGCTAGTCCCTTTACCCCTGGTGGTAGTTACCTCTTTAAGTAAATCCCACTTCAGTACACTGTGATCACTGCCACCTAGTGGTTCCTTTATCTGCAGATTCTTAATGCATGAAGAATCACTACTTTTAATCAGATCAAGGGTATTACTCCCTTTAGTTGCCTCCCAAACATTCTGCTGTAGAAAACAATCATCCAATAAATCCACAAAAGCCTTGCTTTTGTCAGTTGGTGTGAGTCACCAACTGACAAATTCCAGTCTATATCTGGGAAATTAAAATCCCCATTATAAGACACCGATTTACTGGAGAGTCTTTTCCCTGTACAGTTGTTTATCATACTTATTCGAGTCATTAGGCCTATAGCACACTCCTACTCTCAATTTGGTTTTCTAGTGCTGATGTCACACCAAACTGACTGGAGACTGCACTGTCCACCCATGCAGACTGGCTGTACTTCCTTGGATTTTATGCGTTCCTTAATTAATAGCATAATCCCTCCTGCCTTCCTATCTGTCTATCCTTCCTGTACACTTTGTACCCCCAAAATTCCAATTCTGCATTCCTTGTTTCTGTGTGACACCGCGTCTCTGTTATCCCAACAATATCTGCCTTTGATGTTATGAGCAATACCTCAAATTCATCAAATTTGTTTAGCAAACTCCTACCATTGGTGTACGCTCAAGTATATATGCACCTGTTCCTATTCTTAGCTATCCTAATACAGCCCATGTATTTTCTTGTTCTGCAATGACTCCCAGCAGTTTCTGGAATCCTTGTTTTCCAGGGGGATGCTCATTCCAATAGAAGCAATGCAAAAATCACTTTCATCTCTGCCATCGGCTACTTTTAATCTATTAGTTCGTGTATCCACCCACAAGCTAGCTGTTTTCCACCCCACCTAACACTGCCTCGATAGCATCAGCAAATATTCTTGCACACTTTCTATTTAAGTGTATCCCATCCCTGTAGAAGTAATCTCTCCTGTTAACAAGCACAGAGTAGGCTGAAAAAACTCCTACCCCCTTGAGCCACCTAGTGGTTCAAGGGGTAGGAGTTTCATGTAGAATCTCTATAGGGCCGAATTGATCGTCAAGGCTCTCATCATATACTTCCTCCTATCGTGCCTGGCTAGAATTGCAGACACTTTCAAATTCAACCCTAACTCACGGCTTCTTTACAACATTGACCTGTACTTTTTAAGTAATTCTGCCAGTGTCCTACTCTTAATATCATTAGTGCCAACGTGTACAACAGTATTAACTTTTGTGCTCTTAAAAGAGAATATCTGCTCTATCCTGGTCCTTTTCCACCTATCATATAGTTCGTGTTTGTTTTGTGAATATCTCAGCGTTCTTCTGGAGGAAGGAATGATTTTCTTGCCACATATTAAATATTTTAAGAAAAAATGTAAGTTGATTTAAATAGCCGTCCATTGAGTCTACCTTAAAATTGCATATTTTTATCCATCATTACATTACATCTCAGCGTGGTCTGTGCTTGTTATCAGGAGAGATTGCTTCTACAGGAAGGGGATACACATCAATAGAAAGGGTAGAGAATATTTGCCGATGCTATCGAGGCAGTGTTAGGTGGGTCGGAAAACTGCTAGCTTGGGGGGATACAAGGACTAATAAATTAATAGTAGCCACTGGCAGAGGTGGAAATTATTATTGCAGTGCTTCTATTGGAATGAGCAGTAGCCCGGAAAGCAAGTTGCTGGGGATTTCAGGAACTGCTGGGAATCATCAAATAAGTAAATACATGCGCTGTGTTAGAGTAACTAACAGTAAGAACAAATGCATGTATACTTGCGTGAACACCAATGCTAGGAGTATAGTATATAAATTTGATGAATTTGAAGTGCTGTTTAAGGCATTCAAGGCGGATATTGTTAGAACATCAGAGACGTGGTGTCACTCAGGTATAACAGATGCAGAATTGGAATTTGGAGAGTTCAATGTGTACAGAAAGGTAGACAGGATAGAAAGGGGGGGGGGTTATGATTTTAGTTAAGAAACACATAAAATCTAAGGAAGTGCATCCAGTTGACATTGATGGACAGTGAAATGTTGAGTTAGTTTGGTGTGACATAAGCACTAGGAAAGCAAAAATGAGGGTAGGAGTTTGTTTTAGGCCTAATGATTCTGATGGGTACAGTGAACAATTATACTGAGAAATAGAGTGAGCGAGTAAATCAGAGTGTCATATAATGATTTTAACTTCCCATATATAAACTGGAATTTCTGAATCGATCACTCGCACACTAGCAAAGCTTTTGTGGATTTATTGGATGATTTCTACAGAAGCATGTTAGAGAGACAACAAGAGGGAGTAACACTCTTGATCTGATTATCAGCAGTGATTATTCATAGATTAAGAATTTACAGATAAAGAAACCACTAGGAGGAAGTGATCATAGTGTACTGATGTGGGATTTAATCAAAGATTTAACTACCATCATCACGGGTAAAGGGAAGGATTTTTGTTTTCCAAAAGGCGACTGCAGGGGTCTCAGAGATTTTTTAAGTTCTATACAGTGGGATGTTACCAACAGCATCCAAGGGAAGCATTCAAGGAAGTAATTTGGGAAGACTTTTTGTTCCAACTAAAAAATACTGTTCCAGGCTGAGGCTGAAATTGATGACAGATGAACAAATGAGATTCGTAGCAGAGAAGAAAAATGCATGTGATGCACTTAAATTGTCAGGCGACACAGAAGCCTATGGTAGATACAAGCTAGTCTGTAATCAAGTCACAAAGGAGGTAAGGCAGGCAAAGGCAGATTATTTAAAAAATCTTTGGCAAAAGATGCAAAGAAAAACAGCAAAGACGTCTTTACTTCTATAAACTCTAAAAGGAGTGGAATGAATCAGATTGGTCCACTTGATATCGATGGTTTGACTGTAGATGATCATTCTCAAATAGTTGCCGAACTAAATGAGTATTTTGCATCTACATTCACACATGAGGAGTTAATCAAGGAGGAGAGGGGCAGATGTTTATCAAACTCTAACAGGGAGCTAAATGATTTTATAATAACTGAGAGCAAAGTGGAGGAGAAATTATTGAAGTTAAACATGAGAAAGGCACCTGGGCAGATGGGATCTGTTCAGTTATATTAAAGGAGGTGGCAAAGGAAATAAGCAAACCCTTAGCCATAATTATGGGAGCATTCTTTGACTCAGGGGAAGTTTCCACGGACTGGAGATGTGCAAATGTATCTCCAATTCACAAAGGAGGATCAAAGGGTGACACGAGTTATTACAGACTTGTTAGTTTTATCTCTGTTCCAGGGAAAATAATGTAGTCACTGGTTAAAGAAGCATTGCAGGATCATCTAGACAAGACAGCAGTAATAATTCAGACACAGCATGGGTTTGTCAAGAGGAAGTCTTGTCTAACCAATTTGATTGGATACTATGACGTGGCCACAAAAGAACTGGATGCTAAAAATAATTTTGATATCATCTACTTCGATTTCAGGAAAGCTTTTAATACTATTGCACATGGAAGACTACTGTACAAATTGGAGGAGTATGGCATCAAGGGCAAGGTGCTACAATGGATAAAAGAATGGTTGAGTGGAAAAAGACAGAGAGTGGTAATCAATGGATACTGCTCTACATGGACTAATGTTATCAGTGGTGTCCCTCAGGGTCCTGTGTTGGGCCTAATGTTGTTTTGTATATATATCAATGAAGGTATGTCAAGCTTAATGTCAAACTTTGCTAATGATACAAAGGTCGGCAGGGTTGTTATTAACAGTAATGACAGTATGCTGCTTCAACAGGATCTGGAAAAGTTGGGCAGATGGGCTGATAAGTGGCAACTGAAGTTTAACATTGAAAAATGCAAAGTACTGCATATGGGTAGCAGTAATCCCAGAGAAATGTACCAACTGGGAGGTTTTACACTCAGGGTAGTGAAGAATGAAAGATTCCTGGGGGTAATTGTGCAGTCAGATATGAAGTTTTCTGAGCAGTGCAGACAGGCTACCAGAGCAGGTCATGCAGTTTTGTCAGTGAAAATAAGAATTTTGCTAGCTAGAAGAGACAAGGAGGTGATTGTTCCTTTGTATAAGGCAATAGTCAGGCCACACCTTGAGTACTGCATACAGGTCTGGCGGCCTCATTTTAGGAAGGATATAGGGTTTCTAGAACGAGTGTACAGAGAAGAGCAACGAGACTAGTGAAGGGAAAAAAGGGGTGCTCATATGAAGAAAGACTTAAGTTCTGCTAATTGCAGTTTCTGGAGACTAGGTACCTGCTAGGCGATTGAGGTATAAAAGGCCTTGAATGCATTGAGTAGGCTCAGTGCTGATGGGATTCCTCTTCTTGCTCATATTACAAACCTGAGGGGGCATAAATTCATACTGAGGAAAGATAGCTGTAGAATAGATGTGCGGAAGTTTGCCTTTAACAAGCGGGTAGTCGATTGCTGGAACATCTGTGGACCTCCATCTGTTGGTGTGCAAGTTGGTAGCAAAAGTAAATTTAAGGTTGAACTATATAAACATTTGGGGTGACCGGATGGGCGAAATTTTTTTTTTTTTTTTTGTTTTCTTTCGGCTGACGCTGTATAAGCTTGATTTCTTGCATCGTGTGCCTCTGGTAATGCTAATACGAATATTGTGCTGGATCCTCGGGCTACCAGGCCAATAAATCAGCAATTATAAAACAACTTTTGCAAGCACAGAGAGCTGCGTTTTTGATGATGTCGCGATGGTGCAGGAGAACTTCTGCTGTGGCCTTGCAGGTATTACTAGGTGAGCTACTGTAGAGATAGCTTTGTACTGGCTGGCTAAAGCCAAGTGTATGTTTTACTTTTAATAATCACACAAGTGCTACCGTTTGATGTATACAGTTCTAGTTTATTTCAATTCTGTTGGGCGTCTGACTGCTGAAAAGTTTCCATGTCATTGCGAAAACAAAGTAGCGTGAAAGCAATTTTCTCGGGACACACATTAATTTCACAGAAATCTTTAATATAATAACAATTGTTAGGCATTAATTATACGTATTCATTTATAAACCAAAACTCTCTTCAATCAACTCATACATATAAACAAGGGGTATTCGCTGTTATAAAAAAAATGTATCTATACACATCAAATAAATTCCAATACTACATATTCCATCTTCGGGAAAAGTTCCCGCAATCTCAATATTCAAACACCAGAGTTCTAAAAATTTTTTCTTTAAAATCGTGTATAAGGAATACAAATTACTTTCCCAGCAACCCTAGGTCAGTCTAGTTATGAGGTTTTCATGCAGGTCCTCATAGTTTGGGCATTCATGCATGAAGTGTGTCCAATTTTGACATTCTCCGCACGAGCAGTTAGGATCTTGTAGGAGACTTAGTGAGGTTAATTTCTCATTGAAGGAACCGTGGCCCGTTTGTAGGTAGGTGGCGTACAGTCCTGGGTGAAACCATGCATGCAGTTTAGGGAAGAACCTGTCAACGTCCAGTATGAAGTGCCACGTAACCTCTCCCTTAGTTGAGTCAGTCCACCTGCTTTGCCATTCTTGTTTTAGGTGAGCCACGAGCCGGGCTTTTTCCGTTTTTCTGGGGTTTGCTGGATCTTCTGTGAATCCAGAGAACGCAATCAGGATCCCGTTCGACACAGAGTATAACGTTCCGCGTCTCACCACTTCTAGATGTAGTGGGGGGGGCGCTCTGGAAAGCACTTGGAACGCCTCCATGCTGACTGGTTTGCAGGCTTGGGTAGTTGTGAGCAATATTAATCTTTTTATGGAATCTAATATACTTTTGTTGGTGGTGATTCTAGCCCTGTGATACCATATCGACGCGGCGTATGTGATCACTGGAAGATGGTCTTATAGTACATGGATAGGGTTCGCTTGTACAGCCCCAAGTTCCTGTGTGAAACGCGCTCGCACAGAGCGGAGTAGTTCATGATTTTTGTTCTGAGTTTTCTGAGATGTGGTTGGAAAGTAAGCTTGTTATCATAGATAATCCCGAAGTTTGCAGTATTTTATTCACACCACAAACGTCAGACCGACATTTGCGGGGCGAATTTGATGGTGGTGCTGTTGATTTTAATTTGCGGCGGCCTCCTTATTTCCAGGGTTATTTTCAGCAGGATGGATGTCGGTTTGGCAAGCGAGATCCTGAAGGAAATTATCCCTAGTCCATCGCTGCACTGTTTGACGGGCACGATTTGCTTGTAGCTCAAGTTTCGATCTATTGTCTGCATTCACTGTGAAGATTAAATAGGTCGCAAATGGCTGAGTCTTCACCTACCCAAGGTGATGTTTAGAAAGTCATCAAATACTATGTTCCAGAGCAGGAGTCATAGCACGAACCCCTGATCAGCAGAAATGTCCACAGGGCATCCCCCTGTGGGCATTTCTACTGATCTGCTGGTATGGTGTTTTGACTTCTATTTTACGATGCAAAAGTAAGTTTTGATGTTATTGTAGAGGTTGCTTGGGATCTGTGCCATTCGGAGCCTGCCCAGGACGCTCGGCCACCAAAGTGAGTCGAACGCACCGTCAGAAGTCCACCGCGATGGATAGAAAGTACCCTAATATGAGCAGGTTCCTTATCTCGTCATTGGTGGAGTGTCCTGGTTTGAAGCCGAATTGATTTCCTGCCTTGAGACTGGATGTGGAGTAGTGGTGGTAGATCAGCATGAGAAGTCTTTCGTACAATTTGCTTATAACTGCCAGCAATGCTATGGGCCGATATTGTTCCGGAAGCCGGATTTTTCTTGGGTTTTGGAGAATTAATTTCACATTTGCTGTTCTCCATTCCTTGGGAAAGTAGCCTTGTTCCAGGTAGCGATTGAACAGTTTAAATAGGAGATTTGGTGCTAGATCAGCGACCTTCTTTATAATTTCCGGTTCGAGCACGTCTCTTCCGGGAATCCTTGGGCCTGATCAAGGCGGCCGTTATTTGTGAATGGTTGTTCCTTCTGTTCTGTGAGGTATTCCTCATTTTCTTTACACAATTTTTCCTGCCGTTCATTGGTAGGAGTCTGTGCAGTAGCACAATGGTGTCGTCACCGCGTTCCTCACACCTGAAACCCCACATAAGAAAAGGCCTGGGTTCGAATTCCGTCGATAAAGCGAGAAACTTTTACGGGCTTTTTTCACTCCGTGGCTGAGTTAGTCGGCCTCAGGCGCAGATAGCAAGGTTTTCCCAAGAGCCTCGTGTTGACGCCAAATCCGTACATGACCATCCACGGTGTGGAGTAAATAACGTGACTCATTCGACCAGCACATCTTCTTCCAGTCTTCTAACGTCCAACTTGCATGCTTTTTGCTCCAGGGGAGTGTTTTACGCCGAGGAACCTTGGTTAGATAGGATGCCGTAGAGGTCGTCTGCTGGCATAGCCCATACATGCGAGCGTGAGACGTATGATCATGCCAGATATTGTCCGGGTTGGCCCATGTTGTATTGGGTAGTCAACTCTTGAACAGTGCTGCGCGTGTTCGCCTGTACGAGTCGTCAGATCCGGCGCTCACATCTAACCTCGACCTTTCGCTGACCTTTGAAGTTTTGCCGTCTGGTCGTTGTTTGACCATTTTGACACCAGCCCTGGTACACTTTAACTACGGCGGCTCTCAAACACACCATCAGTTCATTCGTTTGGGAAATCGATGCACCAGCTCGTTGAGCACCCATAATCTGTCCTTTATCAAAGTCCGATAAATCCTTCCTTTTACCCATCACCTTGGAATTTTACTACCTACTAAACCACTGACACCATATTTATGCTACGTAGGTCGACTAACTCTTTACTCTGGTACCTCTCGTGGTCAACGGGTCGCATTCAGTTTTCATAGGGGTGGTCATAATTCAGTGATCACTCAGTGTGTATGGGTACATGTAAGAGATTACGGGTGGCCCCAATATAGCAGTTTGAATTTTTTTTGTTCGTTAGTGGGATCCGCGTTTTCCTTCAGTATGGAGTCTAGTAGGTTGTTGACCGATTCTTCCCACGTTGTTGTTAAGGTGCCTTGTGGAATCTAGTTGTTGTGAGCACTTCTCACAACAACCACTGAGGGGAGTTTTTTCATGGCTACTTTGTATACTACCCCCTAGGGGTCCGCATTTCCAGCGGTGGAGACAAGCAGCTCCCAGGACTTTCCTTTACTCTTTTGGATTTTGTCTGTATATAGATTTATTATCTACCTATAGCGCTGTCTTCAGGCTTCCACCTTAGCTTGTGGCCAGGACCTACGGGCTGTTTAGAATTGTTTTCTCCTTTTTGCAACTTCCTTCTTTAGGGTCTGCAACTCCTGAATCCACCATGGGACGTTCCAGGGGAGGGTTTCTTCGTCTTTATGGATGCAATACTGGATTCTGTAATGAGGTTTGTTATGATAGTTTGCAGAGCGGCTAGGCCGGTTTCTGCCTTTATTTGTTGTCGTCTGACGTTGATAGCTTTAATGGGGTGTTTGCCAAATTTGTTCCAGTCTGCCTTGTGTATTGCAAACCTATGGATGAGATATCTAGTGATTGGAGTTCTAGTTAGCGTTCTTGAGATTCGGAAAGTGACGACCCAGTGGTCAGACGTTGTCCAGGAATTTTCCACTGTCCAGGCGTTGACATGCGTAGCCATATTGGCTGTGGGTAATGCGATTTCAAACTCAGCTTCCCAGAGCAGGTTGCAGTAGGTTGGCAGGTGTTGCGGTCGGTTGAGGATTACGTATGATGAGTTTGCAATAAAGTCTTCAAGTAACTGTCCAATTTGCCTTCTTCTTTTGTCCTCCATAGCTATGCCAAGGGAGCGACTGACAGTTCACTTCGGCCCCACAATGATCTTCAGTTGGGTAGCACATACAGGAGTTTTTGCAGGTAATTGGTGGCCATTGTAATGTCCTGTCCAGGTATAGAGTAGAGGGACACAGCATAGAATGCTCTTATCGGTGTGATGATGTGGGCGCAAGCCCCCCAGGTATCCATTACCCCAGGGATTCACATCTGATGAGTATGGACTGAGCACACCCAGGGTCCTGAGCTGGATATCATCATTCTTCTCTTTCTTGGTGATTCCCTTCTGTTTTCTGACTCTTGTTCTCACTCACTAACACACTCCCTCTCAGGGTAATTCAGAATTTTTTTTTTTTTGGCTGGTGCAGCATAAGCCTCAGGCTTCCTTGCACCATATGGCTAATAATAATAATAATAATAATAATAATAATAATAATAATAATACCTCGACCAACAATAATATCAGTCATAACAACAACCACCCTGTGTACTTGGTAGCAATACCCGTCACGAGGTGGAACCCCCAATCTGGGAAAAATAATATAATAACAGCAATAATAATAATAAAATGGGCGCGATAGCCCAGTGGTCTATAGGAGTAAGAAATTAATTGGACAAGTGAAGAGCATCCTCAAGAGACACAGCGTCCACAGCAGACATGATACGAAAAATCAGAGAATAGCAGAGTACTTGGACACATTGAAGCAAAACCTCCTTGCGCTCAGCAAGAGAACGCAGATACAAAGATTTTTCCCAGAGGAAAATAAACAATCGAATCTTCGATGAGGACCAAAGAGGCTTCTACAGGAGTCTCAGAGAAAACGGGAAAGAAGGGAACGTACCACCCGAGCAGAAGTCGATTGAGCAGTTCTGGGGAAACATATGGCGCAGCGAAATAAGACATAACAGTCGAGCTCCCCTGAATAGAACTAGAACGCAAGAAAACGAAGGACGTATAAGAAATGAGAGGGTGAGAGATTCGGGAAGAAGAAGTAAAACAGACGATCAAGAACTTTCACAACTGGCGAACTTCAGGAATAGACAACGTCCATAACTACTGGTACAAGAAGCTCGCTTGCACACACACAAGCAACTGGCAGAGCAGTTCACCCGAATGATAAGGCACCCAGAAACAATCCCGAAGTTTCTCACTAAAGGAATCGCACATTTGAAGCGTAAAGACGAAGACACAAGAAACCCGGCGAAATATAGGTCAATCACCTGCCTCCCAACAATGTACAAGATCCTGACCAGCTTCATAACCTGGAAGATATCAGAGCATGACATCCTTGTGGACATGAGGACATGTGTATATGTAAGAGCGGTACCTAGAACATTTGTTCAACTCCGCCTCGTGTCTCTGTGAAGAATAGTATCACTACAAATGGGTCAGATATGTGTGTGTAACGTAGGTTTGTGTGTGTTTTTTTTGTTATGTTCTGACCTCTTGGCTACCCAGAAGCAGCAATCACCTGGACAGATGATTCTGGGTACTCGTCCACACCACGGGAAGGTGAGCCAGGCCCAGCAAAA
This sequence comes from Mastigoproctus giganteus, assembly GCF_048544385.1. NCBI lineage: Eukaryota > Metazoa > Arthropoda > Arachnida > Uropygi > Thelyphonidae > Mastigoproctus > Mastigoproctus giganteus. The sequence continues at coordinate 134,372,847 of NC_143578.1, read as the reverse complement.
CACATACTGTCTCAAGAAAGACTCTGCACCATCTAGTGTTGCCAGAAGGTGGGCCAGCATCAGAGCACTTGGAGAGCCAGAACATAATGGCCGAACAGTAGAAAGGATGCAAGCGGGTGAGCAAGGGATGCAAGGAGCAATTAACCATAGAAGCCGCGGTTATGGAACAAGCCTACAAAAATCGCCGCAACATGTACACAGCCTACATCGATTACCGCAAGGTTTTTGACTCCGTGCCTCATACCTGGCTAATGATCCAGAGTATAATTAGTCTCTTGGTACACTTGGCTGGCGTCCCCATCGCTAGAAATGGAAACGCCAGGTCCCACTAGGGGACCGGAGACCAGCAGGCCGGATGAACAATGGGCACAACAAACTACATAATACATGACCCATACATTGCTTTTAAACCTCTGGCATAGACAGGGTACTGTCACTCGATACATAGAACACACGCGGAGATGGGAGAAATCCCCGGAGCCGTCTTACCCTCAACATACCTATACGTATACCTATACCTGGCTAATGCAGACGCTGAACATCTGCAAAGTTAATACGATAGCGACAAACTTCCTAGGAGAAACGATGGCGAAATAGAGCACCACCATTAAGGTTGAAAACATCACAACCAGGCCAATCCCCATCAAGAGAGGAATCTTTCAGCGAGATGCCCTGAGCCCATTGTGGTTTTGTATAGCACCTAACCCGCTATCCACCATGCTAAACAGTAGCAAGTACGGGTATAACCTCAAAGAAGGAAGGAAGAATCTGCACACCCTCACCCACCTGATGTATCTGGATGACATCAAGCTCTACGCGGGAACCGAGAAGCACCTCCAGCAACTACTCCAGATCACCGAAGAATTCAACAATGATATTAGGATGGAATTTGGTCTAGACAAATACAAGACACACGGATTGCACCAGGTAAAATTAGTCAACCGAAACTACCAACTTCAGACTGGTAAAGAGATCGAAGCCATGGCAGAGGGAGAAACCTACAAATACTTGGGAATGATGCAGGTTCAGCAGTTACAGCACAAGGAAATTAAAGCCTGCCTGACCGAAAAATACCATCAGAGACTGTGAAGTCTGCTGAAAGCAAAGCTGAACGAAAGGAACACAGTTAAAGCCATACACCTATGCAGTCCAAGTGCTAACATAGTCCTTCAGAGTCATAGATTGGACTAACACGGAGCTAGAGGATATCATGAGAAATACAAGGACAATGATGACCAAGAGCAGCCAACACCACTCGAAATCTGCCGTGGAGAGGCTGACAATTGCCCGGAAAGAAGGAGGAAGGGACCTGATAGACCTCATTGAGCAACAGAAGAGAGCAATAGGTAACCTGAAGGATTACTTCCAGAAACACAAAGCAGCACTCCACCAGGCCATAAGGAAGATAGAAAAGCAGTATACCCCACTCAACCTAAGTAAGGAGTCTCTCCCCAACTAGGAGGAACAAACGAAGCTAGAAAGATGGACAGAGAAGACACTCCAGGGCAGACACTACAATGATCAATTTCAAATTCAAAATTCAAATTACTGTATTATATTAGGGCCATCCGTAATCTCTTACATATACCCATATATGTATTATGACTGTAAATTGCTTGTGTTCTTTGGTCGATTTGCCTGTTTTTCTGGGCGAAAAAAACACAGTTTCTGGGGAAAACCTTGGTATCTACGCCTGAGACCGACCAACTCAGCCACGCAGTGAAAAAAGCACACTAAAATTCCTTGCGTCGTCAACGGGATTCGAACTCGGGCCTTTTCCACCCTGTGTGAGGAGGACGGTGACGATACCACTGTCTACATGTGCAGACCGACAATGACCACCATCAAGATCACATAGATAAAATTGCTTCCAATGCATAGCTCACGAGCGGGACGCTGTTCCCCCGAGACTGAAGAATTCATGCTGGCCATCCAAGACCAGGTAATGAACACCAGGAACTATAGAAAATACATCGCCAAGGAGCCCGGAGTTTTCGATGACCCATTGTCGACGATGCTACCTGGCCTCAGAAACGATCCAACACATCACCGCGGGATGCATGGTGATCATCCAGACTGAGTACACTCATAGACACGACCAGGCAGCCCGGATAATACATCAAAAGCTAGCAAGGAAATACCAGTTGATCGAAGAAAGTGTAACATATTACAAGTACGACCCCAGGCAGTACTAGCGACCCCAACCCACAAGCTGTACTGGGACCGCACCATAATAACAGATAGGACAATCCCGCACAACAGACCGGACATAACGCTTGTGGACAAGAAGGTAAAGGCTACATATCTGATTGACATAGCGGTACCCAACACGGGCAACCTGCAGAAAACCCATGGGGAAAAAATCAGGAAGTACACGAACCGAAGACAGCAGTTCAAAGAGATGTGGCATATGCAACAAGTAACAACCATTCCGATCATCGTGTCAACCACAGGAATGGTGCCAAAGACCCTACATAACAGCCTAGCAGCAATAGGTGTCCCAGCAAACACCTACAAGGAACTCCAGAAAGTCGCAATTCTGAACACCTGTAGGACAGTCAGAGAGTTCCTCGGCCAACAGTAGCACCAGACATCACAACAATCACCCACCCTGTGTATTTGATAGCAATACCGGTCACAATGTGGAACCCCCATCAAATCAAATTATTATTTTAGGGTTGCCCGTAACTGAATACATTAACATGTATTTGTGTCTGTAAATTGCATGGTCTATGGTCAATTTGCTTGTTTTGCTGAAAGAAAAAAAACCCAGTTTCTGGGGAGAAAAACCTTGCTTTGTACGCCTGAGTCCGATTAACTCGGCCGCGGAGTGAAAAAAACCCATTAAAGTTCCTTGCGTCATCGACGGGATTCGAACCCGGGCCTTTTCCATCCGGTGTGGGGAGGACGGTGACGATACCACAGTGCCACCATCAGGGAGAAATAATATAACAGCAATAATAATAATAATAATAATAATAGAATACAATACAATACAATAATAATAATAATACAATACAATACAATACAATACAATAATAATAATAATAATACAATACAATACAATAATAATAATACAATACAATACAATACAATTTTATTTATCAAGAGAATTCGTTTACAATAAATGAACTTGTTAAGAAAAGTAAATTTCTTGACAGCAAGTTGTAATTCTTCCTTTACAACAGTTTTGTACAAATTTGTTATCTTACAGAAAAGACTATGAAGTCACTACACATTGTATATTCCACACTGTAAACAGATGTAGTAGTTTATCTGCATATCAATTCTAATCTACTGTGTCATTGAGTATCAACAATTTTCTTATTAGGAATTTTAATTTGGAGATGGGGTAACTTCTCCTGAGCCTGAAATCAATGCTAGCCAACAAGTTGTTTATTATATTCATTGTTTGCCTATCTCCAAATCTATTTAGTATCCTAGCTGAGGCAAAGTAATTGCTTTTGGGTTCCTTAAATTTTGTGAGATATTTCTTTGCAGATTCGACTCTTCAAAAATAGTGTTAAGATTTTTTAAGAATAGATTTAACTTCAGTTTTTGAACGTGATACAGTATTTTATGTTTCAACAAAAATTGCCTTCTCTTGTTCAGGTCATTCCAAGAGTTTGTCCCCATTAAAAGTTTCAGAATCCTATTCATTAAATTGTTTATTGCCCTTATTTCTGTTTTATTTGCACGTGCCCATATATTTACTAAATAATTGAGTTGGGAGTCCACTAATGCATAAAATAAGGTAACTTTTGTTCTAAGATTTAACTTATTCTTAATGTAGTAGAAAAAGTACACATAAAATCTCATTTTTTTGTACAAGTTTGTTATATGCATTGCCCAACTTAGACTGTAGTCAATCGATAACCCAAGGTAACAATGATTTGAAACTTCTTCCACAGTTGGACATTTACAATTCTTGAAATTCTGATCATGTAGGCAATCATGTTTGTGCAATTTGATAGAGGGTTGAATGTCCAAGGTTTGATGAGGAGGTCTTATTACCAAAAATTTTGTTTTTTCAAAGCTGAGTGCTAATTTATTATCGTGCAACCAAGTTTGTAAATGTATTGCATCCTGTTGTAAATCATTCTCCATTTTTGTTAGGTTCTTTCCTATTGTATATAAGATTATATCATCTGCATAAATTTTTATAAAGGAGTTCTTAATTACTTCGAATATGTCATTTATATAGATGTTGAACATGATTGGCCCAGCATGTGTGCCCTGAGGTACTCCTCTCTTTACATTATAAGATTTTCCCTTTGTATTTTCTACTTCTACTGTTATTTTTCTCTTGGTTAAATAATTTGTTAGGAGTTGATTGAGTCTTCCCCTTATACCATATTTCAGTAATTTCTGTTGCAATATTGGGATATCAATTAGGTCATATGCTTTGGTCAAATCTATAAATAAAATCAATATGAAGTTATTGTTGTTTAAATGTAAGTTTAGAGAGTCTACTAAGTTCTCTAATAATGTCTGTGTGCTCTTGCCCTTCTGATATGAGAATAGAGAGTTGTTTAACAGTCCATATTGATGTAAATATTTACTTATATGGGAAAATATATAATTTTCTATTATCTTATTTAAAACTGACTGTATTGTTATTGGTCTGTAATTGGAAAAGTCATCAGGTGGTCCCTTTTTATATATAGGAATTACCTTAAATGAGAGTAAATTTGTAGGATAGCTTCCCGACTCTAACATCCGTGCTATTAGCTCTACCAAGAGAACAGAGAACTGTTCTTTGTTTCTCTTTACCTCGGTTACTGTAATACAGTCCAGTCCGTAAGATTTCTTGTTCTTTAATTGTTCTATAATTTTAAGAATCTCAGTATAATGTGGAGCTAAGACTACACAAGAGTTCATTATCTGAGGAAGCCTATCTTGTTGAGTAAAGGAATCTTGGCAATAATGTATTAAATATCTGTTGAGATCTAATACAGCTTTGGCAAACCTATTTGCAGCCTCATATTGTTTGTTTGCACCAGAAATCTGTTCTACTACTGTTTTAATTTGGTTTCCCCTTGAATTTTTCTTCCTTGTACTTAACATGTTATTTATAATGCTCCATTTATCCTTTTGTGTTATCTGCTAATTCATGAAAAGATTATTGTAATAAGTGTTTTTTTGCTTTTTTATCATACCTGTCACTTTATTTCTGAGTGTTTTATAATTGTGATAATTTTCTTTCTTTGATGGACAATTTCTATACTGCCTGAAATATTTATTCCTTTGTACCATTAGTTCTTCTATTTCTTTAGTCATCCAAGGTTTCCTAAGCTTTATCCTGCTACTCCCAGTGTTTGTGTTGTTGGCTGTGTGGTTAACTTTTCTCTCGGTATTAAACTTCGAATTGTTTATAATTTGTATTATCTTATTTGAAAAAACATTTACATTTGTTGTGTAAGATGCTTGACTTTGTATTAACATGTTTTCTATGTTCTGTTTCAGCTTACCTGTTGATAAATAATTTTTCTTCGTAGCATTTGTTAATTTTATATCTTCATCTGGATGTTGTTTTGAATACATATCTACTATTAGTATACATGTTCTGTGATCTGAAAGTTGATTTAATAGTATGTAGGAATTAGCGTACTTCAACTTGATATTTGTAATTAGATGGTCCAAACAAGAGCTGACTGTTCTGTTACCCTCCATCCTTTGTTGCCTAGTTATTCCAAATAAGGTATGTTCAAATCCATAATTGTTTAAGATTGCAGAGTATCTGGGTATCACATTATCAGTTCCATTGGTTAGTAAATTAATATTAAAATCTCCTACTTGTATGGTCTTATCTGTTTGTATGTCGTCCCATTGCAAAATAATGTTTTCTAATTCTATTAGGAAGCTGTTTATTGAATCTGATGATGGCCTGTAAAAAGCACAAATCATGAATGTGTTTTCTGGGTCTTCTCCTAATAATTTGACACAGCAGTTTTCACAAGACTGAGTTAAGTGGTAAACCTGTATTGCCCTAAAGCATGTTCTATAGTATATTATTATTCCTCCACCCCTTCTCAACTCTCTCAATATATAGACCTTATCATAATCTTGTATTTTATAATTGGAAATTTCATCACTTTTTATGTTAACTTCTGTTAAAACTATACATGAGATATATTCTTTTATTGCATTTATATATTGCAAGAAGTTAAACCAATTTTTTCTTAGTGACCTGATATTTAGAGCTACCATAAAGAAAGAAATAATAATAATACAATACAATACAATACAATACAATTTTATTTATCAAGAGAATTAATAATAATAATAATAACTGCGTGGCTCTTGTTGCTGTGATATCAGGATGGCAGCCTAGGGAGTGTCCTCATCCATTTGGATTAACTTGTAGGCAAGTGGGTAGCCTCTTAGTTGCTTGGCGTGTGCATACGGTTTCTGAAGTAGCAGGATGTCGGCGCTTTCCTCGTCAGCCTTAATGCGCAGCTGGTCGGCCACTGCCCTGGGCCTCTGTGCATTATGTTGGAACATTCTCATCTCTGTGATGTTAAATTTCTTAATTCTAGTCCCCATAGTCGTTAAATGATCTTGACTTTGGCATATGAGGAGCACTTGGGATCTCTGATTGAGAGTTTGCAGTTCATTTTCATCGACTAGCAGTTAGCACAGGTGGGGTGTTAGTCCTTATTTGGACATTCTTTAAAATCAGGCTCTTTCTCAGAGCAGTAGCCGCAAGTTGTCACCGTCTCGTCAGGTATGCGTGGTGTGGCTGTACTTATAGCACTTCTTAATTAGGATGGTAGTTTACACCTATCCCAACAAAAAGTATTCAGTTCAAAAATTATTCAGTTTATAATTATTCAAAAATTATAAAGATCTCTCATCGCGCTTTGGGGCCGGAGAAGAAATCCCCCGCCATCGTCCAAAATTCAGTCAATGGGTGGAGCTTCCCGATACAAATATACAACATTCTTTTGATATTTGGATCAACATACCGGGAGGAGGACAATAAAGTTCCTCACGCCCTACTTCACCAATTTGTTCAATTTAGAATTTCGAGGTTGTTCTAGAATAGCTTCTCTCTCCCCAAGTCAAGACTGGAGGAAAGCAGGAGCGGGTATTATTGAAAAAGTTCAATCAATTCACTGTAATATTTTCTGTGCTTCTTGCAGGTGCCCGTTATCAGCACACGGATAATCCACACACACACTGCCACATTTTGATGCATCACTCGCTCACACACACACACACACACATGCAAACACGATCAGGCCTTCCGGTTAATTAGGCAAGGAGGCACTGTTCACTTTGATATGCCCCGAGCTCTTAGGCGGCAAGTCATATTTTGTAGTTTACTATGTCATATCCGGGGACGAGGAGAACTGCGCCAGAGTCATATTCAGGTTTCTATTGTGAGATCAGTTCCTATTGTGGTGTTTATGGCCTGATGCAGGATTTTCCTGCGAGAATTCAGTCAGTGCTTTGTTACATAGCTCTTCCGTTATGAACAGATGTTTGTAGTATCTAGGCAACAGAAAGACAAATTTAATGAAAATATGGTCAACGTAGATGGGGCAGCCATAAAGAATGTGGCTCCAGTTCTCGTTTAATCCAAAGTTGTGAAGGGGCGTCATCAACTAATCCAAAGCCAAAACGTTTAGTCCTGAAAGAGCTATGTCCAGTTAAAATAAATGTGTTATACTATAGATTCCTGTTGCATACCAGGTCTGTGGTTTAGGGTAAACCAGGTCAATCCGGGGGGATAAACCTTTTTGTTATCTCAACCTTTGTTGTCTGGTCCCAGTTGTCCTGCCTCATATTTTTTTTTTGCTCGATAGGATTGTCCAGATTTAGGGTAATACACATGAAATCACAGAAATAGTAGTAGTAGCAGTAAAGGAATGTAGAGGCAAGCGTATGAGCTCATGTACCATCAGCAAAAAAAAAAAAAAAAAAAAAAACATTTCACACATCCCTTCCCTCTAAAAGTTTGTATAGATTCTCCTTCAATTTATTTAAGCTGTCAACTTCCATAAGGACAGATGAAAGTTTGTTCCAGCAATAAACTACCCCTGGGATAAAGGCAAATTTCCACACATCTATTCTACAGCTATCTTTCCTCAATTTCAATTTATGCCCCCTGAGGTTCGCAATCTGAGCAAGCAGAAGAATCCCATCAGAATTCAGCGTGCTCAACCCATTCAAGGCCTTATATACCTCAATCAGATCACCTCGCAGGTGCCTAGTTTCCAGCCGCTGCAATTTGCAGAACTTAAGCCTTTCTTGGTAAAAGTAACCCTTCATTCCCCTCGCCAATCTTGTTGCCCTTCTCTCTACATGCTCAAGCAACTCTATATCCTTCCTAAAATGAGGCCTACAGACCTGTACGCAGTACTCAATGCGTGGCCTAAACCCTTGCCTTATACAAAGGGATAATCACCTCCTTCTATCTGCTAGAAAAATTCCTGTATATCATTGACAATACCCCACGACCTGCTCTGGTAGCCTGTCTGCATTGCTCAGAAAACTACATATCTGACTGCACAATTACTCCCCAGGTCTTTTTTCATTTTCTACCACCCTAAGTGTAGTACCACGCAGTTGGGACGTTTCTCTGGGGTTCCTTCTACCCATATGCAGTACTTTGCATATGGGTAGTACTTTGTATACAGGGTGTCTCAAAAATGCACGGCATAACTTCAGGAATGAGTTCCTCATATGTAGACAATAAAAATATTTTATATTAACATAGTTCCGGAAATGCTTGGATTCCGAGTTTTGAAGGTCTGTCTATGACACTTAACTGTTCACATCACCTTTTAGTAATTTTTCAAAATATCCACCTTCTGCCTGAATACAGGCCTCACATCGACGTCTTATGGACTCGCGAAGAAGATGCCAAATTCCTGGCATGTTTCGTATTGTCTCACAACCTGCCACAATTCGATTGCGGAGAGTTGCCACATTAGCTACCGGAGTCGAATACACCAATGATTTTAAATGGCCCCACAATAAAAAATGTAGTGGATTTAAATCATGTGAGCCTGGAGGCCAGGCAGTTGGACCACCTCTACCTATCCACCTGCCAGGAATCCTTCGATTCAGGTAATTGCGGGCTAAGTGGCTGAAATGTACAGGAGCGCCATCGTGCATGAAGTGTGCTTGTTGATGAATGATCAATGGCGTGTCGTCCAAGAAATCTGGTATGTTGTTTTCTAGAAAGTTTCTGTACGCCTGCCCTGTGAGTTTGTTTGGAAGTACATGGTTCCCAAATAACTCTTCACCAAAAACACCTGCCCAGATGTTGAGGCTGAACAGCTGTTGGTGATGTGATGAATGAATTGCACATGGGTTTTCTCAGCCCATACATGCTGATTGTGAAAGTTTTGGATTCCATCTCGTGTGAACTGTGCTTCATCTGTGAATATCACTAAAGCAGGAAAGTGAGGAGTAGTACTACACTGTTGCAAGAACCACTGGCAGAACATTACTTGCCCAGGGTAATCTGCTAGTGACAAGGCCTGTACCCGTTGCAGATGGTAAGGATACAGTTGGTGTTCTCGCAACATTCTCCAAAATAGTCGAACGTTGAACAGCCAGTTGCATTGCTATTCTGTGTGTGTGATTCTAGGAGTGGTATGCACAACATCCAAAATCTCCTCCTCTATTTCAGGAGTCGTACATCTTGGTCGTCCTCTGTCGGCAGCACGAGGTGTAAAGGTCCCATGTTCACAAAGGTGCCGACGGATACCTTCCAACGTTTTCCTGTCTGGGCATCTTCGTTCTGGGAACCTTTCGTGCTACTAACAACGAGCCTCCAGAGCATTGCCGTCTGCCAAACCGCCATAAAGTGCATATCCGCTTGCTCTTGATTTGAGTACATGGTCGGAATGGAAAACCACCAGACTGTGTCAGTACCTTGTGATGAAGGAAATCACCTGCGGGAGATACGACATTCCGGTTAATAACTCGGTAACCAAGCATTTCCGGAACCATGTTGATATAAAATATTTTTATTTTCTACATATGAGGAACTCATTCCTGAAATTATGCTGTGTATTTTTGAGACACCCTGTATGTCTTTTCAAGTTGTAGTGTAACCGGCTTTTAGTAATCTCTTGATCCAATTGCAGGACACCAGCCAGTACTTGCAGGGCAGTGGTGGTGCTCAAGGTGCAGCATGCTTGGGTTATTGTTAACAGTGTAATTCTATGTATGCGCATTGATTTTTTACTTGTTCTTATATATGATTGCTGTGGGGTACCAGTTGTCAGCACCATAGTTTATTATGGATATAAAGACTGCTTTATATATGAGACACAGGGTGTTCTTTTTTTTGCGACCCCAGTCTGAGCAATTGAAATGGGCTAATAAGTGAGGTGGGAATAAAATGACATTTATTAGTAACACTAATAGTAATAGTACTCGCCGTACAGTGTGAGAAAGCCACAGGTGTTTTTGCTCTGGCCAAATACAAAAAAGTTGATAAGAAAAAAAATGTGCTTCTCTTCTCACATGGGTAACTGTCCAGTTGACCTTTGAATTAATTCCAATCAACCTCAACTACCTGTGAAGGCAACCTGTTCCAGCAATCAACGATACGCAAAAGTCTCCAGACACTGTAATTTGCAAAACTTAAATTTTGCAAATTACAGTGTCTGGAGACTAGGCACCGGCGAGGTGATCTGATAGAGGTGTATAAAGCCTTGAATGGTTTGAGCATGCTCAATGCTGATGGGATTCTGCCTCTTGCTCAGAATAATCACCTGAGAGGGTATAAATTCAAATTGAGGAAAGAGTGATGTAGGATAGATGTGCGGAAATTTGCCTTTAGCCAGCGGGTAGTTGGTTGATGGAACAGACTTCCATCCCTTGTTGTGGAAGTTGATAGCCGAAATAAATTTAAGGCTCAGCTGGACAGGTATTTCGAACGAACGGAGGGGTGAAGTGGAAGTTTTTTTTTTTTTTTTTTTTTTTGGCTGGCTGCATAAGCTGCTTTCTTGCATCATATGCCTTTACTAATGCTAATGCTAATACGCTAGCTAAAAGAAAACTTCTTACAATCTATCTAAACCTCTTCCCCTGTAATTTGAATCTATGGCCCCTTGTCATGGAATTCCTTATAACGGTAAAAATTCCACCTTAATTTATTTAATTACCCCTCTCAGAGCTTTATAAATCTCAATCAGGTCACCCCTGAGGTGCTTAGTTTCCAAGTTCTGCAGCCCACAATATCGGAGTTCTATCCTCATACGGTTGCCCTCTTGCCGATCCAATCTTACCGTGAGGCTAGTTGCCGTATTTCGACCCACTTCAAGAAGCTTAATGTTCAAATAAAGTCTTCATACTTGAACAGTGGTCCAAAAGTTCTTAGAATTGCCTTATAAATTGGGATTATGGCCTCATTGTTCGATAAATCATCGGATAGTTACAGGGTATTGTTCGATAAATCATCGGATAGTTACATGGACTTTCCAGCGTTCTGTGTACACTGCTCAGAAAACATCATATCTGTTCATATCGTAACTTCCAGATCCCTTTCTTCCTTTATTATTTTTAATTCAACTCCATCAAGTGTATAATTTATTTTGGAGTTGCTGTTCCCGTTGTGTAAAACCTTGCATTTTGCTGCATTAAACCCTAGCTGCCACTTTTCTGACCATATCTGAAGTCTGTTCATGTCATTCTGAAAGAATGCTCCTTGGCACTGATTATTAACGACTCTACCAATCTTTACGATATTGATATCATGCCTTCTGCCCCTTCGTCGGTGTTATTTATGAAAATCAGAAAGAACCTGGGGGTAGTATTGTCATATATTTCTCCCAGATACCTAATTCAGTGGTAATTTTGATTGAAGTACCAAATAATCTGATCAAAAGGATCTCCTGGTGTGAAGGGTCCCTTGAATAGAAAACACTCAATTTTTCCAGCAGAGATTGTGAGTTTGTGAAAACTTGCCCACTGTAGTAGTGAGCGCAAAGTAAGATTGGCTGTTTCTTCTATAACCGCTCTAGTGTTTGCTAAAATAACTCAAACTAGATGCTATGTACTGGACGGCCACCGTAGCCGAGTGGGCAGAAGCGGGAGTGCAGTAGCACACCTCTTTGAGTAGACCGGGGTTCAAACCCCTGACTGCTGAATATGGTCGATCTGCCACCCCGCACTGGACCAGCGTGGCAGAATATGGTCCATTTCCCTCAGCATGAATTGTTGAGGAGGCTTCCACCCTGCAGTGTGTTGATAATGGCTGCACTTTACTTTTTTTACTTTTTACTGTGTGAACTATAAAGCACACCTGGAACAAGGAAATATTTTTTGGCTATCTCAGTGAATTTTAAAGGCGCCTTTGATGCACTTTGTTGGCCCTGCTTTCTTAGAAGGCTGCACTAACCTGTAATAAACAGGTTACAGTGCATACCAATGCCCTTGTGGATAGCACAGTTTTTAGAATCGCAGTCCTCCCAACACCGGTTGGAAAAAGATTCGCGTTCGAGTCACGTCAATGACGAGGAAATTCCTCAAGTCATTCAGGATATTGTCTGTGGTATCCTCCTAATTGTGGGTTGGGAACCCGTCTGTTGTTGCAGTAGTTTGCATGATTTCGCCCGTCTTGGAAGCTTGTTTCTGACAACCTGCACCACGCTTCAGGGATTGGCGTTTCTGAAAATCCCAATCAAGGTATATCAAGCTGCCTTCTTTTTGACTATAATCTGTGCCTAGTGTTCCTGAGGTTTCTGTATTGTTCTCTGAGTGCTTCTATTTCTTGTTGGGTCAAATTTCAGTGTTATTTTTAGAAAATGTTTCTTGCCCACTGCACCTTACTTCTTGAGGATCTTTGAAGATCTCAAGCTCAGAACAGCTATAACAACGGATCGTCCTGGGCCCTGCTAACATTATAAAGTTAAGGAACAATACATATTATATTATTAACTATACAAAAGGTGAAATCCAGAGATCAGAGTTGCCAAATTTCTTTTTAAGGACGTAATGGGCGGTGGGGGAGACATATTGGAAACTAGACATATGGATTTCATTGAATCAACCAACTTCTTCACCACCCATTTATACATTGCATTGTCATAGAAGGATAGCCATGTGTGGCTGATGCATGTAATACATTGCATGTGGTGTGACTTCCTTGACTTCATTTCCTCCTAATAAATTTTCCCAAAGTTCTGTTCTGTTCTTTTTTTTTTTTTTATGAAATCCCCAAGCAAGAGAGGTATTAGAACCTATAGTGCTTAGTACCGTGCGTGGGTTGGAGGTTGAGAAATGAAAGAAGATTTTTCTGACATCAGACTTGAACTTATGTATATTGTAATTTTCAGGAAATGCGTAGAAGGAAGAGTGTTCCAGAAAACGGAAGTAGAAGGAATAAATGAGGAAGAAGGAAAGTTGATTCGGTGAGTTTGAAGTTGGACAGTAAAGGGACATTGACTGGTTGCCGCACGTGATCGAACTGCTTTGGAAGAGAGAGCGGGAATTATAGAAGACAATTTAGAAGAACAGGACCAATGAAGAACCTATAGAAGCGGCATGCAGCAGAAACAGAATGTCTAAGAGACAAAGAGTAGAAAGACTTTGTTAGAGAGGAGTCATTGAATGAAATCTAGAAGCCTGAGAGAGGAGTCATTGAATGAAATCTAGAAGCCTGAGAGAGGTTTTGGGACCACGGCCCCAGATGTGGGAACAATATTTCATAACAGCGCGGATTTGAGATTTTTACAGAGTAAGCAGCTGTTTGGAAGAAAAGTTATGCCTAGAGCGAAAGAGAAAACCCAGTTTTTTAGATGCAGAAGAAGCACTATTTGTAATGTGCTTATTCCAAGAGAGATTAGAAGTCAGGGTAATCCCCAATGGAGATAATCTTGCCTAGAAATCAGTATCATCGAAGATAAGCATAAGAAGCAGAAGAATTCTTTTTGCAAGATATAATACAGGACTGAGTTTTAGAAGGATTGAAGTCAACTAAATTTAACCCCAGGGGGCTCACATGTGATGAGTATGGGCTTGGCGCCCCCAGGGTTCTGGGCTGGATATCATAATTCTTCTCTTTTTTGGTGATCGCTCTCTCTCTCTCTCTCTCTCTCTCTCTCTCTCTCTCTCTCTCTCTCTCTCTCTCAGGGGAAACTGAGAAATTTTAATTTTGGCTAGTGCAGCAAAAGCCTCAGGCTTTCGTGCATCATATGGCTAATAATAATAATAATAAAATTATCTCTGCCCCATTGGCGAATGATGTGGAGTTCAGCATTTAAGGAATAAGGAATCTCCAGGACTTGAAACAGTTTGTGCAGGGCAAGCTTTCTCAAACTGGAAGGTGGATTGCAATGTGCTGCCATCAGCATAACTATGGATAAGATTTCCGGTCAGTAGAAGAAGGTGATTAATATACAAGGGGAAAAGAGTGAGAGAAAGAACTGAAAACCAGCATTAGAGGAGAACTATGAGGAAAACCAGCATTAGTGGAGAAGTTATAAGACAGAGAGCCATCTACCATTACCCACAATGAGCAGTCAGAGAGAGTGAGCTGGACACCCAATCACAAAAAAAAAACAAAACAAAACAAAAAAAAAAAACAGTTGGCAAACCATAAGATGGAAGCTTATTTAGAAGATCTTTATGTAAACACGATCAAAAGTCTTTGAAATGTCAAGAGCAACTAGTTGAGTTTCACCAAACTTTTCCTTGAATTTGTCCATAGATGGGTAACATAATCACCAGTGGATCGATACTGACGGAATCCATACTGGCGCTCGTTGAACTTAATTCATGATATGAAACTATGGTAACTCTGTATGCAGACTTGTTTATCAAATATAAGATATTTTATTAAGGAGTATTCCGTTAGTAAAATTTTCTATGTCGATCCCTTGTTTATAGTAATGAATAGCTAATGTAAGCCCTGGGCATTTCACTGTGACTGTGTTATTAGTTAAGTTTCGATTGCAAAATAAATTATTTAAATTTAAAGAGCATTAACTAATGTGAATTTAAAAGCTTAATTTTAAAAACAAAACAAAACATTTAATTAGTGATGGAAAGTCCAATTTTCTTTTCTTTTTCGAAAGGTTCCAGATATTCACTAAAATCAGAGGTGGGCTGCTTATGAATGAAGTGAAAAAAATGAAAGTCTTATTAAATTTGGTGCTTAAAAAATTTAGTATTGTTATTGGGAAAATGACAAAGGAATCAAAGCCGTAACATCAGGCTTAAAAAAAAAAAAAAAATACAGTGATTATATCGGGCCAGATGTTTGTAACTAGTCGATTATATATAACAAAAGATTTATTTTAATGGTATGTATTACAGTATTATAGCTAATATGCACAGGTAAAAATAAAATCAGTAATTTCCTGCTAACGTCCATTAATATAAATTTCACTTTGAAAACATTTTTTGAATATTTTGTATAAATATTTGTCAGTGCAGCGCAGTCTTCAAATATTGACAAAATTCGCATTGGTTGGTCATCAAAGACAGCTGTTAGAGAACTTTTATTTATTTATTTTTTCTCTGGCAGTGGTTTCTTTTCTTTCTCAAATTTGAGGAATTTCCTAGTGTTGGGCTATTCTTTATAAGGGATGCCCTCCCGCTACATTGATTGCTATAACGTGTACACGAAGAAAACTACCTTTTGACTTTACGAATCTTTACTTTTTATTTTCTCATTCAGAATTTCAAATATACTTCCACAATATTGTCACTCTTTTCTAATCTTGTTCTTCTTCTTTGGTATCATCCGGGAGGAGAGGTAGTTTTTATTTTCCTTTCAGTGAGAAGCTTGCTAAACAGCCAATCACAGTATCGTGAAATCGCGTTTGTTGGTTACGTTGTGGAGAAAAGCGTGTAGGCACCTCCGCGTTGAGAAAGTTGAGCCCAATCACATCTCGAGGTTTGACAGTTCTCAATTGATGTTTCTATGGCAACAGGGTCGGTGCCGTCCTGAATGTCTTGACAAGTGCGTGACAGTTCAACATACAGCATGTACGCTAAAGGGAAAGGCTCAACAGTACCTTCCGATGCTCAAGCAAGAGAAAAGTAAGTTCTTTACGCTGTTCTTCTAAGTACAAATTTTAAGATGAAATGTAGAAAGCACGATCTACTTTCAGTGTTGATGGTGTGACAATAGCATATATGATCTCCTTAGAATAATGTTATGAAGTACGTTTCAAACAGAGACTGCCTGTGGCTATTCTGACAGTTGCGCTCACTCCATCATGGCGCTCGGCATGTCACGATTCGGTAAGAATGGCAAGTGACGCGCTTGTTTTAATACGTGGTTCACTGAGCTGAGATATCCTTATTGCGAAGTTTTTCTACCTTGACGTGGGCTTGCAACTTACAGCTCTTTTCAATTGCTTGAATTTATTTTGGGGAGGAAAAATTGATTCTTAGGAAGCAAGCCCGAGGCTCAGACATATGTCCAGGTACATTCCATTTTGATATAGAGGGGGAGGTATGTTTAACATAATAGCTGGAAGTCATTGATCTAACCCTAACTGTTATAGTATATATTTATTAAAATTTCTTAAAAATAACTTCATTTCTGTTTTATTTCAGGTTAGCACTATACGTGTACGAATATTTATTACATGTTGGAGCCCAGAAAGCCGCACAGACATTTCTATCAGAAGTAAGTGTTTTTACGTAGTATGGGTTATTGAGTTTAACCGGTTGTGATCACTTAGCTAGGCCAGGACTTCGCTCTTTTGGTACATGTGTTGACGCTGATCTACTCTAGGTTTCCTTGTTTAGTTCCTAATTTTGCACTGCAGGAAAACCGTTCCGACACATTTAAGTTATCGTATTAAAATTTAATTCTATAAATGGCACCTTATTCCTGATGTCATTTGCAAAAGTTGGGGTAACCTGGTATTTTTAAATACCAGTTTGTTTACTTCACTAGCACAGCATACACTTGTGTTATATTTATATAACTTAGAATATTAGTTATTATTAATGTATGTTACTATAATAAAACTACTGTAGTTTCAAAGATATTAGGTTTCATTTTTGAGATAAAGGAAGATATGCAATCTTCTTACTGTATGTAATCATGTATCATGGTTACATATAGTAAGTTTACCCGATACATACAGTTTTTTTTTTTCTATATTACAGCAGACATTTCATTTTTAGTTTTAATTATGAATAAATGTACTGAAAACATTGTCATGATAGTGTTCATTGCTGAAATATTACATTAGATTGTAACGATGTCAGGTGTATATTTATGTCAAGAATTAAAAATAAATTATATCATATTATTTTAACATTCACCCAGATCAAAAACATTATAACCTTTTCCATTTGAAATTATCATTGCCATTGAAACTTTGAATATATTTGGGTAGGTTAGGTTAGATTATATTAGCTTAGCTTATTAATTTTATTTGTGCATTAGTTGTGGGCTCCTGATACTGTGTCAGTCAGAAGTCTTGTATCCTGTGGGTTTAAAGCTTGCAATTCTTCATAATATGTAGCTCCGGCATGAATCTGCATGAGCTACATATTGCGAATGCTCTTTAGAGAGTGGTCTGTGTTTGGTAGCTGATGCAGTTTATCAGCTAATTAACAAGAGCAAAATTTTAAAATACGGGAACAATGAGCTGGCTGGTTAGTTAGTACAGCAGCAATAAAGTCATTTTGCCATTAATTATTTTAAGTAATTTATTACTGGTAGTCAGGGGAGAATCAATAGTTTTATCAGGTATACCTATCACCTTATGGTATTTCCATCCATAATCAATCATTACGGCCCTGGAGGGAATGTGCATGGCTCAAGGGGTAGAATTTTTTTTCAGCGTGGTCTGTGCTTGTTAACAGGAGAGACTGCTTCTACAGGGATGGGATACACTTAAATAAAAAGGGTGCAAGAATATTTGCTGATGCTATTGAGGCAGTGTTAGGTGGGTCAGAATACTGCTAGCTTGGGGGGATTCACAGACTAATAGGTTAAAAGTAGCCGCAGGCAGAGGTGAAGGTGATTCTTGCACAACTTCTATTAGAATAAGTAACGACGTGGAGCGAGGGATGCTGGTGGTTTCAGGGACTGATGGCAGTCATCGTGAAACAGATGGGTATATGGGATGTGTTAGGGTAACTAATAATAAGGATAGGTACATGTATACCAATGCTAGAAGTATAGTAAATAAATTTGATTTTGAAGTTTGGTCAAGACATCAAAGGCAGATATTGTTGGGATAGCAGAGACGTGGTGTCACACAGATTTAAGGAATGCAGAACTGGAATTTGGGGAGTACAATGTGTACAGAAAGGATAGACAGGATAGGAAGGGAGGAGGTGTCATGCTGTTAATTAAGAAAAACATAAAATCAAAAGAAGTGCATCCAGTTGATATAGATGAACAGTGCACTGTTGAGTCAGTTGGGTGTGACATAAGCACCGTGAAAGCAAAAATAAGAGTAGGAGCCTAATGAGTACAATGAACAATTGTACAGAGAAATAGTTGGCTAGGAAATCAGAATGTCTTATAATGGGGGATTTTAACTTCCCAGATATTGACTGGAACTTATGGGTTGGTCACTCACATACTAGTAAGACTTTTGTGGATTTATTGGATGATTGTTTTCTACAGCAGCATGTCCGAGAGGCAATCAGAGAGGGTAATACTCTTGATCTGGTTATCAACAGTGATCATTCTTGTATTAAGAATTTGCAGATAAAGGAACCATTAGGTGGCAGTGATGTGGGAATTACTTAAAGATATATTACCATCAGGGGTAAAGGAAAGGGTTTTTGCTTCTGTAAAGGTGAGTACAGTGGTCTCAGACAGTTTTAAAATTCTGTACAGTGGGATCCAACTGACGATGTTACCAACAGTAAATTCTAAGTGGGAAGCTTTCAAGGAATTAATTGTGGATGCTACTAAAAGTTTCATACCTATTAAGAAATATTGTTCAATGTTTAGGCCTAAATGGTTATCAAATGAACTAATGAGACTCATGACAGAGAAGAAAAATGCATGGGATGCATATAAATTATCAAGCGACTCAGAAGCCTATGGCAGATATAAGCTAGTCTGTAATCAGGTCACAAAGGAGGTTAAGCAGAGGAAGGCAGATTACGAGAAATCTTTGGCAAAAGATGCTAAGAAAAACAGCAAGGATTTCTTTACTTATATAAACTCTGAAAGGAAGGGGATGAATCTGATTGGTTCACTTGATATCGATGGTTCAACTGTTAAAGATCCTGCTCAGATAGCAAACAAACTGAATGAGTATTTTGCATCTACATTCACACATGAGGAGTTATTAAGTTTTGAAAATGGCAGAAGGTTATCAAATTGTAGCAGGGTGCTTAATGATTTTGTAATAACTGAGAGCAAAGTGGAGGAGAAATTGTTGAAGTTAAACATAAGAAAGTCACCTGTGGTGGATGGGATCTATCCAGTTATATTAAAGGAGGTGGCAAAGCAACTAAGCAAACCCTTAGCCATAATTATGAGAGCATCCTTAGACTCGGGGGAGGTCCTCACATACTGAAGATGTGCAAATGTATCCCCAATTCACAAAGGGGGATTGAAGGGTGACACGAGTAATTACAGACCAGTTAGTTTAACTTCTGTTCTATGTAAAATAATGGAGTCACTGGTTAAAGATACATTGCAGGATTGTCTAGACAAGACTGCAGCAATAATTCAGACAAAGCATGGGCTTGTTAAGGGAAAGTCTTGTCTGACAAATTTGATAGGATATTATGATGTTGTTACAAAGGAACTGGATGCAAAAATTAATTTTGATATCATATATTTGGATTTCAGGAAACCTTTTGACACTGTTGCGCATGGAAGACTATTGTACAAATTGGAGCAGAATGGTATTAAGGGTAAGTTGCTACAATGAATAAAAGGATGGTTGGGTGGGAGAAGACAGAGGGTGGTAATTAATGGGTGCTGCTCTTCGTGGACTAATGTTATTAGTGGAGCCCCACAGGGTTCGGTGTTGGGTCCTCTGTTGTTGTGTATATTTATCAATGATATTGATGAAGGTATATCAGGCTTAGTGTCGAAGTTTGCAGATGATACAAAGGTTGGCAGGGTTGTTAATGACAGTAATGGCAGTGTGCTACTGCAACAGGATCTAGATAATTTGGGCAGATGTGCTAAGAAGTGGCAACTGAAGTTTAACCTTGACAAATGCAAAGTACTGCATATGGGTAGAAGTAACCCCAGAGAAATGTACCAACTCAGTGGTACTACACCTAAGGTGGTAGAAAATGAAAAAGACCTGGGAGTAATTGTGCAGTGAGATATGAAGTTTTCCGAGCAATGCAGACAGGCTGCCAGGACAGGTCATGGGGTTTTGTCAATGATATATAGGAATTTTGGTAGCAGGGAAAATGAGATGATTGTCACTCTGTATAAGGCAATGGTCAGGCCACGCCTCGAGTACTGTAAACAGGTCTGGAGGCCTCATTTTAGGAAGGATGTAGATTTGCTTGAGCATGTACAGAGAAGGGCAACAAGATTTGTGAGGGGAATGAAGGGATCGTCTTACCAAGAGAGGTTTAAATTCTGCAAATTGCAGTGGCTGGAGACTGGGCACCTGCGGTGAGATCTGATTGAGGTGTATAAGGCCTTGAATGGGTTGAGCACGCTGAATTCTGATGAAATCCTTCCACTTGTTCAGATTACGAACCTAAGGGAGCATAAATTCAAATTAAGAAAAGACAGATGTAGAATAGATGTGCAGAAATTTGCCTTTAGGTAGCGGGTGGTTAATTGCTGGAACAAACTTCCATCTGTCGTTGTGGAAGTTGATAGATTAAAAAAATTTAAGGAGGAATTGGACAGGTATTTGGAGGGAATGGTGTGTTTTTTTTTTGTTTTTTTTTTTGCTGATTCTGCATAAGCTCATACACTTGCTTTCTTGCATCACATGCCACTACTACTACTACCACCTCTGCCGGTGGCTGCTGTTAATCTATTAGTCCTTGTATTCCCCCATTATTATATATATATATATATATATATTATATATATATATATATATATATACACACATACATACAGGGTGATTCACTACCAGTGCAACAAACTTGCAGGAGGTGTAGGGGGCACAAAGACGAATCGGAATCACATAGCATTGCAGGGTCCGATTGCAGGGTCTGAAATGCCTTTGTCATGCGGCAGAGGACGTTGAACGGGAGGTCGCTTGAACAGCGATCCTTCTGGAAGTCAGCATTTGCGAACCGGTTCCCGAGGCAGTAGGATGGACAAGTATTCAAACGTTGAACTGGCCAACATGCACCTCGCGTATGGAGCTGCGGACTGTAATGGGCGCGCCGCTCTGCGCTTGTACCAGGAACGTTTCCTGCACAGGCTTGCTCCTCATCATAAGATTTTCGCACGTGTGCACAGAAGGTTACGTGAGACTGGTTGTTTCACGAGAGGTACCATGAATCGAGAGCAAACGACGAGGATGCCAGACAATGAGGAGATTGTCCTACGCCTTTCAGAAGGCAATCAGAGTATGAGTACTTGAGCGATAGGCCAACAATTGGGTATTTCCCAATCCACTGTATGGAGGATACTGTCAACAAACCAAATGAGTTCATACCATCTGCAACGCATCCAATCATTGGAGCCTGTGGATTATCCATTCCGGAGGACTTTTGCTACTTGGTTTCTTCAGCAGAAACGGTTCACAAATGCTGACTTCCAGTGGGATCGCTGTTCACGCGACCTCCCGTTCAACGTCCTCTACCGCATGACGAAGGCATTTCGGACCCTGCAATGCTATGTGATTCCGATTCGTCTTTGTGCCCCCTACACCTCCTGCAAGTTTTTCGCACTGGTGTATTGAATCACCCTGTGTGTGTGTGTGTATACATATATATATATATATATATATATATATATGTGTGTGTGTGTGTGTATATATATATATATAATGTGATGTAAAAGTTAGGCAAAAGTAATAAAAATAAATAAATATAAATATGGAGCTATCATTAGAGGCAGCAAATGCACATTCTCCACATGAAGCCTAATTATATTTGATAATTAAAATAAATATGATATTTAAAATAAAAAACATCAGCCAGTAGCACGGCAAAAATGCAGAGCGAAACGAAACGTAAAATAATATAAAATAAACAAACAGGGAAGGGAAAGTAGAAATAATAGGACAAAAAGGTAGTCGATAATCCCCTGTATAATTTAGTCATTAAACCCAATTAATAAAAACGATGTAAATTTAAAATAATGCCAATTATATATAAAATTTAGCGGTACCCCCCCCCCTCGAAGGTACCAGTTCCAAAAGACGTGAAATATCACCAAAAAGGGGTTAACCCCTTTTTTTAACCCCTTTTTGGTGATATTTCACGTCTTTTGGAACTGGTACCTTCGAGGGGGGGGTACCGCTAAATTTTATATATAATTGGCATTATTTTAAATTTACATCGTTTTTATTAATTGGGTTTAATGACTAAATTATACAGGGGATTATCGACTACCTTTTTGTCCTATTATTTCTACTTTCCCTTCCCTGTTTGTTTATTTTATATTATTTTACGTTTCGTTTCGCTCTGCATTTTTGCTGTGCTACTGGCTGATGTTTTTTATTTTAAATATCATATTTATTTTAATTATCAGATATATATATATATATATATATATATATATATATATAATAGTATGTAATATAAGGATTTAAGATAAAGGATGATTTGAACAGTGTTTAAAGAACAATATTATTCAATAAAAGCTATACCATATAGCCCTAAGGCCAAATTAATATGCATTCAGAGCCTTTAGGCTGAAAAGGAAGATAAGGTATTATAAAAGTATACCCGGTGAGCCATGAGGCCAAAAGACTTTGATAGCCTGAGCTAGGTTATTTAGTTATACCCTATAAATAAACAAATAATTAATAATAAAATAAATGCTATTGCTTTCCTTACTCTTACCTCCTTTCCCCTTATATCAGGATAAGCCTTCTTTTTCACAGGTATATATCATATACATCACAACTTACAGGAAATTTATTGTTGGCTCTCTATCTTCTGTATTATTTGTTTCAAAGTTATCTGTCGGGCTAGCTGTTATTTTGCCAGTTTGCTGCTAAATTTTAACACTTGGATAATTTTAGATCATTTGGACCTAGCTAAACTAGCAGATCAGAAACAGATAGCCTTTGCCAATTATTTGATTGAATGTATTGAAAATGTACCATTCAGTGTATCCTAATATCAATAATTTGCCTCATTTTCATCATTTTATTTTATTTTTCTTTTTACTTGCATTTATTTTATCATTAATTATTTGTTTATTTATAGGGTATAGCTAAATAAACCAGCTTAGGTTATCTAAGCCTTTTGGCCTCATGGCTCACTGGGTATACTTTTATAATATCTTTCTTTTTCGCCTAAAGGCTAACTCTGTATGCATATTAATTTTGCCTTAAGGCTATATGGTATAGCTTTTATTAAACAGTATTGTACTTACGTACTGTTGAATTCCTTTATCTTAAATCCTTATCGTTAGCATTAGTAGAGGCATACGATGCAAGAAAGCAAGCTTATGCAGCATCAGCCAAAAAAAAAAAAACTCCCATTTCACCACTCCATTCATTCCAAATGCCTGTCTAGCTCAGCCTTAAATTTATTTAGGCTATCAACTTCCACAACAAAAGATGGAAGTCTGTTCCACCAATCAATCACCTGCTGGCTAAAGGCAAACTTCTGCACATCTATTCTACAACTGTCTTTCCTCAATTTACATCTATGCCCTCTCAGGTTCTTAGTCTGAGCACAAGGAAGTATCCCCTCAGCATTTAGCTTGCTCAAACCATTCAAGGCCTTATACAGCTCAGTCAGATCACCTCTCAGGTGCTTAGTCTCCAGATGCTGCAACTTGTAGAACCTTTCTTCATATGCACACCCCTTTGTTCCTCTCACTAGCCTTGTTGCCTTTTTCTGTACTCATTCTAGCAACTCTATATCCTTCCTAAAATGAGGCCTCCAGACCTGGTGTGGAGGCCTCATTTTAGGAATTTACTCTAGGTGTGGCCTGACCATTTCCTTGTACATCGGGATAATTGCCTCCCTGTCCCCTGCTGGCAAAATTCCTATATATCATTGACAAGACTCCATGACCTGCCCTGGCAGCCCATCTGCACTGCTCAGCAAACTTCATATTTGACTGCACAATTACCCCCATGTCTTTTCCATTTCCCTGAGTGTAGTAACACACAGTTGGTACGTTTCTCTTGGGTTATTGCTACCTATGTGCAGTACTTTGCATTTGTCAATGTTAAACTTCAGTTGCCACTTCTCAGCCCATTTGCTCAACTTGTCTAGATCCAGTTGGAGTAGAATACTGTCTTTACTGTCGTTAATAACCCTGCCAACCTTTGTATCATCTGCAAACTTGGACATTAAGCCTGATATACCTTCATCAATATCATTGATGAATACACAAAACAACAATGGGCCCAGCACCGAACCCTGGAGCAGTGTCCATTGATTACCACTCTCTGTCATCGCCCACTCAATCATCCCTTTATCCATTGTAGCAATTTACCCTTAACGCCATACCTCTCGAATTTGTACAGCAATCTTCCATGGGCTACAGTATCAAAAGCTTTCCTGAAATTGAAATATAAGATATCAACATTATTTTTGACATTCAGTTCCTTTGTGTCCACATCATAGTATCCAATCAAATTAGTCAGACAAGACCTCTCTTTAACAAACCCATGCTGTCCTAACTATTACTGCAGTCTTGTCGAGATGATCCTGCAATGCTTCTTTAACCAGTGACTCCATTATTTTCCCCGGAACACTAGTTAAACTAATAGGTCTCTAGTTACTTGTGTCACCTTTTGAACCCCCTTTGTGAATTGGTGATACATTTGCACACCTCCAGTCCATGGGGACCTCCTCCCCGATTCCAAGGAAGCTTTCATAATTATGGCTAAATCTTACATACTATTGTAATTATTTTACAGACTGATGTAATGCTTAATGAATAATTTAATGGCATTAATCTGATCTGGGACTCTTTTTGTACTTTTCTTGCTATTCCTTTCAAACATTTTCACTTTTGTCTTTTATTAAGTCTAAACACACACACTCACATGAAAATGTGAAAATCCTGTTTGTTATCATGAATCAAGCAAAATTATAGGCCAAATTGAAAAGCCAATTAGAGTAAAGGTAACTGTAAAGCAAAAAATGATTTAAGTAAAAATGATTAATTTAAAATAAGGAGTGATGTCCAGCATCACATATGGATGGGTAATTTTGGTTATAGGTCCAAAAAAGGGGAAGAGAAAATATAAAATTCAAATCTGATGTTAGCTAAAAGTAAAAATTGATACATGATCAGTTATTTCATCAGGGGACTACAACCGATCGTGTATCAAGGACTGCGTTTCTATACTTATCCATACCTGTGGAGGATAAGCAAATTTAAGAATAAAACTGAGTGAGATCAAAAGAGGGGTAAAATAGTATAACTCTCACAAAATATGGACATGGTATTCCCCAAATAGGGGACTACCTTGGACTACCTCATCTGTCCATCTCTTCTAATAATTTGAAATTTGTCTAATTCTTTCTTAAATTTATCCAACTATTCCTTTCCATAAACCAAATTAAAAAATTTTTCCAACAATCTGTCACTGTCTTCCTGGAAGCAAATTTCTGCATATCTATCCTGTAACCATCCTTTCTAAATTTGTGTCCACTTTAGTGTCTGAGACAGTATAAAGATGCCAGCATTTAGTTTACTCAATTCATTTAAAACCTAAATCACTAAAATAGTTATTGCACTTTGCATTCCTAGTTTCCATATGCTACAATTTGCAGAATTAGTCTCTTGTTGTTGTTATTTGGTTTTTAGGAGCATTAGCAACTAAGGCCATATTGCTCTGGGATATGCGGTGGTCATTCCCT
Organism: Mastigoproctus giganteus; assembly: GCF_048544385.1. Lineage (NCBI taxonomy): Eukaryota > Metazoa > Arthropoda > Arachnida > Uropygi > Thelyphonidae > Mastigoproctus > Mastigoproctus giganteus. The sequence goes on along the minus strand of NC_143578.1, from coordinate 134,346,945 downwards.
GACCTTTTCGCATCCTCCGTATTTGGTGGTGACGGGCTCGAACCCCGGTCTAATCAAGAAGCATGTGCTACGCACTGCTGCTCCTTCCCACCTGGCTACGGAGGCGACGTAGTCTCTTGTGGCAACGGTTTTCAATTGGTGGTACTTTGGTGTTGTATCCAAAATGGTGAATTTTTATGTGCTTAGTTTTTAGTAAAATACTTATCAGCTAATTGCAAAATTTTTCTGAGATTTTACCATGTGTTTATTTCTGATAACCTAGAATTTATTGTGTTTTGAGAAAACTAAATCAAAACCAAACTGTCTGGCTTATCAGTGCCGAAGTGAAATCATTTGATTTCTTCATAACTCACTTATCACTTCACATATATTTTTGTCTAGTTTAGCCCTTAGCAGTTTTTGCTATCCTTGGCGAAAGGATGTCATGTGCTGTTGTCATGTGCAATACAAAAATTTACTTTGTAACTAATGTACCTCACTTGATGAACAGTAGCCTTATTCCCCTTCAGAGATAGCTGTTTGTAATTAGTGTTCCTCTGAAATACTCTTTTATTGCATCTCTAAGTGAGGGGTGAAACTGGGTGTTTACAGTAATTATTCACTGATGAGTCCTGTTGTTTACAAAAATTACTAGGCATCTGAATACTAAATATATCGAAGCAAATATACAGCCAATTTTTATCTGTTTCTCCTCTTAAGAAATACAGATATGGAGTAGATATAAGTCCCAGAAATGTTTTGTGTTGTGAGTTTGTGCTGGAGAGATGTGGTTTTTCTGCATAACTATTTTTAATTTTTGTTTCACACCATCCAATCATGAATATATTTTTAGTAAGAGAAATAAAGAGAAAGTTAGATTATATGGAGAGAACAGAAAATCTGAGAGAAGATGAGTCGAGAATACCTCAGTATAACAGACCAACTGGAGACTGTAATCGTGATCATTCATCAAGTCAGTCTAAGAACAAATCAGCTTCAGATAAGAACCAAAAAAAAAAAAAAAAAATGACGACATTATCAAAATGAATATATGAAATATGTCTCTTGTTATTGTGGTGATGAGCAGAATCAAATCCCTCTTTGTTTAATATGTGAACAGAAACTTAGGCTATAACTGTATGAAGCCCTCTCTTGATGTGACGTTTTGAAAAAAATAATCGAGAATTGAACAGTAAGTGCACTGCTGATTTCGAAGAGAAAAAGAAGTATTACGTAAAAACAACTTAGAAGCTTCACCCAAAGTGAGCTATTGCGTTACTTGTCAATGAGAGGCCCACACTGTTGGTGAAAATTTGATAATGCCACTTGCTATTGACCTGTGCGAGACAATATTCTGACCCAAAAAATCAGCAAAAGTAAAACAACTGCCTCTCTCTAATGACACTGAAAAAAGAATTCAATCTGAAGAAGGCTGCCTCCCAGCCAAAGCTTATTAATTGTAATTCTAGTTTAGTTTGCTCTGAGAAACAAAATAAATTTTCGAAAAAGAATACTTTTACTTTGCTCATCTGACCTTCTCAGTTAGTTATTAGCATTAGCATTAGTAGAGGCATTTGATGCAAGAAAGCAAGCTTATGCAGCATCAGCCAAAAAAAAAAAAAAAAAAAAAGTAACATAAATAAATAAAAATAACCACTTCCACTTCACCCCTCTGTTCGTTCGAAATACCTGTCCAGCTGAGCCTTAAACTTATTTAGGCTATCAACTTCCACGACAAGGGATGGAAGTCTGTTCCACCCACCAACCACCCGCTGGCTAAAGGCAAATTTCCGCACATCTATCCTACATCTGTCTTTCCTCAATTTGAATTTATGCCCTCTCAGGTGATTTTTCTGAGCTAGAGGAAGAATCCCATCAGCACTGAGCATGCTCAAACCATTCAAGGCTTTGTACACCTCTATCAGATCACCCCGCTGGTGCCTAGTTTCCAGACACTGTAATTTGCAAAACTTAAGCCTTTCTTCGTAAGAGAACCCCTTTGTCCCATTCACCAATCTAGTTGCCCTTCTCTGTACTCGTTCCAGCAGCTCTACATCCTTCCTGAAATGAGGCCTCCAGGCCTGTATACAGTACTCTAGGTGTGGCCTGACCATTGCCTTATACAAGGGAATAATCACCTCCTTATCCCTGCTAGAAAAATTCCTATATATCATTGACAATACACCATGAGCTACTCTTGCAGCTCGTCTGCACTGCTCAGAGAACTTCATATCTGCCTGCACCACCACCCCCAGGTCCCTTTCATTCTCTACCACTGTCAGTGTAGTACCACAGAGTTGATACGTTGCTCTGGGGTTGCTGTTTCCCATATGTAGTACTTTACATTTGTCAATGTTAAACTTCATTTGCCACCTCGAAGCCCATCTGCTCAACCTTTCCAAATCCTGTTGCAGCAGCATAGTGTCAGTAGTGTCCTTGACAACCCTGCCAACCTTCGTATCGTCTGCAAACTTGGACATTAAGCCTGATATACCATCATCAATATCATTTATAAATACAGAAAACAATAAAGGCCCCAATACTGAACCCTGAGGGACTCCACTAATAACATTAGTCCACGTTGAGCAGTGTCCATTGATTACCACTCTCTGTCTTCTCCCCCTCAACCACCCCTTTATCCATAGCAGCAACTTGCCTCCAATGCCACACTGCTCCAATTTGTGCAGCAGTCTTCCATGTGCAACAGTATCAAAAGCCTTTCTAAGATCCAAGTATATAATATCAAAGTTATTCCCTGCATTCAGTTCTTTTGTGACTGCATCATAGTATCCAATCAAATTGGTCAGGCAAGACTTCCCCTTAACAAAACCATGCTGTGTCCTAGCTATAACTGAAGTCTTGTCTAGATGATCCTGCAGTGCTTCTTTCACCAGTGCCTCCATTAATTTTCCGGGAACAGAAGTTAAACTCACAGGTCTATAATTACTTGTGTCAGCCTTTGATCCCCCTTTGTGAATTGGGGTCACATTTGCACATCTCCAGTCAATGGGTACCTCCCCTGAGTCCAAGGAAGCTCTCATAATTATGGCTAAGGGTTTGCTTACCTCCTTTGCTGCCTCCTTTAATATAACTGGATAGATCCCATCCACCCCAGGTGCCTTTCTTGTGTTTATCTTCAACAATTTCTCCTCCACTTTGCTCTCAGTTATTACAAGATTCTCTAGCTTACTGCTAGAGTTGAATACACCTCTGGCATTCCCCTCGCTGAATAACTCCTCATGTGTGAATGTCGATGCAAAATATTCATTTAGTTTGTTAGCTACCCGAGCAGGGTCATCAACAGTTGACCCATCGATCTCAAGTGGACCAATCTGATTCATCCCCTTCCTTCTAGAGTTTACATAAGTGAAGAACTCTTTGCTGTTTTTCTTCGCATCCCTTGCCAAGGATCTCTCGTAATCTGCCTTCGCCTGCCTAACCTCCTTTGTAACTTGGTTACAGATCAACTTGTATCTATCATAGGCGTCCGTGTCACGTGTTAATTTGTATGTATCCTATGCATTTTTCTTCTCTGCCATATGCCTCATTAGTTCATCTGACAACCATTTAGGCCTAAACCTTGAACAATATTTCTTAGTTGGTATGTAAAGCCTAGTAGCTTCCACGATAAGTTCTTTGAATGCTTCCCATTTTGAATTTGCTGTTGGCAATATCATCAGTTGATCCCACTGTATAGAATTTAAATACTGTCTCAGTCCATTGTAGTCGCCTTTACGAAAGCAATACCCCTTCCCTTTACCCCTAATGGTAGTTACCTCTTTGAGTAACTCCCACTTCAGCACACTGTGATCACTGCCACCAAGTGGTTCATTTATCTGCAGATTCTTAATGCATGAAGAATCACTACTGATAATCAAATCAAGAGTATTACTCCCTCTAGTTGCCTCCCGAACATGCTGATGTAGAAAACAATCATCCAATAAATCCACAAAAGCCTTGCTACTGTGTGAGTGACCAGCCCCCAAATTCCAGTCAATATCTGGGAAATTAAAATCCCCCATTATAAGACTCTCTGATTTACTGGCCCACTCTATTTCTCCGAACAGTTTCTTATTATACTCATCAGAGTCATTAGGCCTATAGCACACTCCTACTCTCAATTTTGATCTCCCAATGCTTATGTCACACCAAACTGACTCGACACTGCACTGTCCAGCGATGTCGACTGGCTTCACTTCCTTGGATTTTATGTGTTTTTTAACTAATAGCATAACCCCTCCTCCCTTCCTATCCTGTCTATCCTTTCTGTAGACATTGTACTCCCCAAATTCCAGTTCTGCATTTCTTATATCTGTGTGACACCACGTCTCTGAAATCCCCACAATATCTGCCTTTGATGTTTTGAGCAATACCTCAAATTCATCAAATTTATTTACTAAACTCCTAGCATTGGTGTACACACAAGTATACATGCACCTGTTCTTTTTCTTAGCTACCCTAACACAACCCATGTGTTTACTTGTACCCCAATGATTCCCAGCAGTCTCTGAAATATCCTGCATCTTATTTTCCAGGCTGCGGCTCATTCCAATAGAAGCAGTGCAAGAATCACTTTCACCTCTGCCAGTGGCTACTGTTAATCTATTAGTCCTTGTATCCCCCCAATCTAGCAGTTTTCCGACCCACCTAACATTGCCTCGATAGCATCAGCAAACATTCTTGCACCCTTTCTATTTAAGTGTATCCCATCCCTGTAGAAGCAGTCTCTCCTGTTAACAAGTACAGACCAGGCTGAAAAAAATTCTACCCCTTGAGCCCTGCACAATCTTTCCAGGGCCGAATTGATTGACAGGGCTCTCATCATATACTCCCTCCTATCGTGTCTGGGCAGAATTGCAGACACTTTCAATTTCAACCCTAATTCACGGCTTTTTTTCATCAGTGACCTGTACTTGTCAAGTAATTCCGCCGGTCTTCTACTCTTAATGTCATTAGTGCCAACGTGTACAACTATATCACCTTTTGTGCCCTTAAAAGAATGTGAACAGAAACTTAGGCTATAACTGTATGAAGCCCTCTCTTGATGTGACGTTTTGAAAAAAATAATCGAGAATTGAACAGTAAGTGCACTGCTGATTTCGAAGAGAAAAAGAAGTATTACGTAAAAACAACTTAGAAGCTTCACCCAAAGTGAGCTATTGCGTTACTTGTCAATGAGAGGCCCACACTGTTGGTGAAAATTTGATAATGCCACTTGCTATTGACCTGTGCGAGACAATATTCTGACCCAAAAAATCAGCAAAAGTAAAACAACTGCCTCTCTCTAATGACACTGAAAAAAGAATTCAATCTGAAGAAGGCTGCCTCCCAGCCAAAAGCTTATTAATTGTAATTCTAGTTTAGTTTGCTCTGAGAAACAAAATAAATTTTCGAAAAAGAATACTTTTACTTTGCTCATCTGACCTTCTCAGTTAGTTATACCTGTATTACCTGTGCTTATTATATCTGTATAATGGCAGGCTGTGCAAAGACATTCTTATCTGTGATGATTTGAAAACAACTACAACAGTAGCTGATATTTTTGAAAAAATTTACAGCTTTTGTTTGTGCTCATGAACTCGACTGGAAGAAGAAGGGTGTATCGACGTCTGTACTGACGGTATCACAGTGTGAAAAACATTCCTGCAAAACTTAAAGATATTTTTAAGACACTAATAGAAATCATCAATTATATGAAATCTAGGTTTTTTTTTTTTTTTTTGGCAGATTTGCAATGAAATGGGCAGAGATTGTGACTGCTTATCTTTTTTACACTGAAGCACGTTGGCTGAGTCGAGGTAAAGTGCTGATAAGACTCTCTGAATTATGCCCCAAAATTGTGATAATTCTTGCTGATTGTAAAGCTAAAGCCACAAGAAAAAAAAACTCTAGGTAAACTGCAGAGAATTATCAAATTTGCCTAGTGATTATAATTTGCAGCGGGTTGCATACCTTGCTTATATATTTGACAAACTGTAAGCATTGAATCTATTTTTTCAAGATGAAAATATGACAGTGCAGGCAGGCTGCAAGAGCAGCTCATAGTCTTGTCAATGATATATAGGAATTTTGCCATCAGGTATAATGAGGTGATTACCCCCTTGTATAAGTCAATGGTCAGGCCACACCCTGAGTACTGCATACAGCTCTGGAGGTCTTATTTTAGGAAAGTTATAGAGCTGCTAGAATGAGTACAGAGAAGCGCAGCAAGATTAGTGGGTTAAACAAAGAGTTACTTTTACCAAGAAAGGCTCAACTCGAGTTCTGCAAATTGCAGCATCTGGAGACTAGGCATCTGCGAGGCGATCTGATTGAGGTGTATATGGCATTGCATGGTTTAAGCAAGCTCTTTGCTAATGGGATTCTTCCTCTTGTTCAGATTCTGCACCTGAGAGAGCCATAAATTCAAATTGAGGAATGACAGTTGAAGAATAGATGTGCAGAAATTTGTTCATTGCTGGAACAAATTTCCAACTGCCGCTGTGGAAGATGACAGCTTACATAAATTCATAGCTGAACTAGACGAACTTGTGGAATGAATGGATGGGTGAAACGGGAAGTTTTTTTTTTTTTTTTTGCTGATGCTGTGCACTGAGTGGACAGAAATCATGGGATACCTATTTAGTAACAGGTAGGAACACCTCTTTGCCCTGATAAGGGGTCACATGGCAAGTCATTGAGTCCACTAGTTCACAAAACCATTCTGCAGGTATTTCCATCCATGCTTGCTGCCCCACTGTCCATAATTCCATCGTATATTTCTGTCACAGGGTAGGAAGGAAGGAGGGGTTATGCTATTAGTTAAGAAACACATAAAATCCAAGGAAGTACAGCCAGTCGACATGGCTTGACAGTGCAATGTAGAGTCAATTTGGTGTGACGTGGGAAAGCAAAATTGAAAGTAGGAGTGTGTTATAAGTGTAATGACTCTGATGAATATAATAATAAACAACTGTACAGAGAAAAAGAGTGGGCCAGTAAATCAGTGTCTTATAATGGGGGATTTTAATTTCCCAGATATTGACTGGAATTTGTGGGTTGGTCACTCACACTAGCAAGGCTTTTGTAGATTTATTGGATGATTGTTTTCTACAGCAGCATGTTCAGGAGGCAACTAGAGTGAGTAATACTGTTGATCTGATTATCAGTAGTGATTCTTCATGCATTAGGAATCTGCAGATAAAGGAACCAACAGGTGGCAGTGATCACAGTGTGCTGAAGTGGGATTTACTCAGAGGTAACTTCCATCAGGGGTAAAGGGAAGGGTTTTTACTTTTTTAAAGGTGACTAAGGTGGTCTGAGACAGTATTTAAATTCTATACAGTGGGACCAGCTGATGATGTTACAGACAGGAAATTCAAAATGGGAAGTATTCAAAGAATTTATCTTGGAAGCTACTAGGCTTTTCATACCAACAAAGAAATATTGTTCAAGGTTTAGGCCTAAATGGATGTCAGATGGACTAATGAGACATGTGGCAGAGAAGAAAAATGCATGGGATACATATAAATTAACGGGTGACAGGGAAGCCTATGATAGATATAAGCTAGTCTGTAATCAAGTCATAAAGGAGGTTAGGCAAGCGAAGGCTGATTACTAGAAATCCTTAACAAAGGACACAAAGAAAAACAGCAGATTTCTTTACTTATGTGAACTCTAGAAGGAAGGGGATGAATCAGAGTGGCCCACTTGGTATCGATGATTCAACTGTTGATGATCCTGCTCAGGTAGATAACAAACTAAATGAGTATTTTGCTTCTACATTCACACATGAGGAGTTATTCAGGGAGGGGAATGCCAGAGGGGAATTAAACTCTGGCAGTGAGCTAGATGATTTTGTAATAACTGAGAGCAAAGTGGACGAGAAATTGTTGAATATAAACCGAAGAAAGGTACCTGGGGTGGATGGGATCTATCCAGTTATATTGAAGGAGACTACAAGGGAGGTAGCCAAACCCTTGGCCATAATTATGAGAGCTTCCTTGGACTCAGGGAAAGAACCCATGGACTGGAGATGTGCAAATGTGACCCCAATTCACAAAGGAGGACCAGAGGGCGACACAAGTAATTACAGATCTGTTAGTTTAACTTCTGTTCCAGGGAAATTAATAGAGGCACTGGTTAAAGAACTGCAGGATCATCTAGACAAGACTTCAGTTATAGCTCGGACACAGCATGGGTTTGTTAAGGGAAAGTCTTGTCTGACCAATTTGATTAGATACTATGATGTGGTCATAAAGGAACTTAATGCAAAGAATAATTTTGATATCATATATTTGGATCTTTATCAAGGCTTTTGATACTGTTGCATGTGGAAGCCTGTTGCACAAATTGGAACAGTGTGGCATTGGAGGCAAATTACTGCTATGGATAAAGGGATGGTTGAGTGGGAGAAGACAGAGTGGTGATCAATGGACACTGCTTTTCGTGGACTAATGTTATTAGTGGAGTCCCCCAGGGTTCAGTTGTTGGGTCCGTTGTTGTTTTCTGTATTTATTAGTGATATTGATGATGGTATATCAGGCTTAATGTCCAAGTTTGCAGACCATACGAAGGTTGGCAGGGTTGTTAATTACACTAATGACAGCATGCTGCTGCAATAGGATCTAGAAATGTTGAACAAATGACAACTGAAAGGCTCAGAGGTGGAAACTGAAGTTTAACATTGACAAATGTAAATTACTGCATAGGGGTAGCAGTAACCCCAGATTAACGTATCAACTGTGTGGTACTACATTGATAGTGGTAGAAAATGAAAAGCACCTGCGGGTAATTGTGTAAGCAGATATGAAGTTTTCTGAGCAGTGCAGACGGTCTCCAAGAGTAGCTTATGGTGTCTTGTCAATGATGTATGGGAATTTTTCTAGCAGGGATTAGGAAGTGATTATCCCCTTGTATAAAGCAATGGTCTGGCCACACCTTGAGTACTGTATACAGGTCTGGAGGCCTCCTTTTAAGAAGGATGTAGAGCTGCTGGAACGAGTACAGAGAAGGACAACAAGATTAGTGAATGGAACAAAGGGTTGCTCTTATGAAACAAGGATTAAGTTTACAAATTACAGTGTCTGGAAACTAGGCACCTGTGAGGTGATCTGATGGAAGTGTTTATACACTTGAATGGTTTGATCATGCTCAAGGCCGTATTGCTCCGGGGATATGCAGTGGTCATTTCTTGACCTTTCTGCATCCTCCGTATTTGGTGGTCACGGGCTTGAACCCTAGTCTAATGAAGAAGCGTGTGCTACGCACTGCTGCTCCTGCCCATCTGGCTATGGAGGCGTCTGCTCAGTGCTGATGAGATTCTTCCTCTTGCTCAGAATAATCACCTGAGATGGCATAAATTCAAATTGAGGAAAGTCAGTTGTAGGATAGATGTGCGGAAGTTTGCCTTTAGACAGCGGGTGGTTGATTACTGGAACAAACTTCCATCTGTCATTGTAGAAGTTTATAAGTTTAAATAGATTCAAGGCAGTACTAAACAAACATTTGGAGTGAGTGGATGGATGAAATCAGAAGTTTTTTTTTTTTTTTTTTTGGCTGATGCTATATAAGCTTGCTTTCTTGCATCATATATGTCTTTACTAATGCCAATGCTAATATACCTGGGTGAAGGATCCATAGTTCGAACGGAACTTTCCACGGTTTGCCAAAGATGTTCTTCACGGTTTATGTCCATTGAACGGGGAGACCATTCCATGGTGATGAAATCTGTGGAATTCTCTTCAAACCATGTTTTAGTCACCATGGCTCTGTGGGAGGTGCATTGTCCTGCTGGAAGAGTCCATCCTGTGTTTGCCCTATGACCATGAAGATATGTAGATGGTCTGCAAGAATGGACACGTAACCTGGAACATTCAGAGATGCATCTAGATATACCAGAGGTTCCAATGTGTGCCAGTTGAATATGCCGCTGACCATTACTGACCGTTCACCTGCCTTAACAATTCCTTGTTGACATGACGGGTGCATAGCTTTGTGCGGTTTCCGCCAGATATGCACCCTTCCATTTGTTCAAAATAACTGGAAATGGGACTCATCAGACCAGGTGACCCATCTCCAATCATTCAATGTCCAGTGCTGATGTTCTTTCACCCAGTTAAGTCGTAGAGTCCTGTGTCCTGGTGTTAGCAATAGGACTCTGGTTGGTTGGCAACTCTCATAACCTATTGCAGCTGATGGTCTTGGTGGAGACGTTTCTCGCACCTCCCTCATTGAAGTTGCTGGTGATTTGTGCCACTGTCGCTCTCTGGTTGGCTGAAACAGTGCAAGGCAGACGTTGACGGCCACGTTCATCCACCAGTTTTCTCCACCCAGATCACTGTCCACGATGAGATGTTATTCCAGAAATGCTGTATTCCTTATACACTCTTGATACTGTTGAACGAGGATAGTGCATCTATGCAATTTCTATACCACCTTCACAGTAGAGCGACTCATGTGTTTGACACCCAGGATCATCCCTCTTTCAAAGTCAGTTAACTCGAGACATTATCTGTACTGACATCGAATTACCACCTTCGTGAATGCAGTGTACCTATATACCTGCCAAGCAGTGGGTTCGTCCACTAGTGACAGGGATGACAGCATCTCGTTGCCGAGGAACCAGGTATCCTACGAATTCTGACCTTTCAGTGTATATGCTTGTTTTTCTTGCATCGTATGCCTCTGCTAATGCTGAACATATTACTGAACATTATTTAAAGTTTTATAATATCCTGAACAAAATAAATAATAACCAGAGTTCTTATACTTCACAATGAATTGGCTTTTTGTTAGCAACACCACTTTGTGTAAAAATGGACTGAAGCTGATAAAGACTCCAAGTTGTGCATGGTTGTTATAAAATTGTGGTTCACACATGTGACAACCAGTTTCTGAGTGTGTGAGGAAGAGTAGTTGGCGGTGAGATCTTTCAGACTTCAAACGTGGAATGATTGTTGGTGTAAGACATGCCGGTGACAATATCTCGACAACAGCCAACATGGTTAAGTTCTTCCATTCTGTGGTGTCACAAATATACCATGGCTGACTTGACAGTGGTCAAACAACCAGCCAGAGGTCACTTGTGGGATAGCCATATGTGGTCAATTCTTGTTAAGCATAATGTTTAACAGGTGAATAACAGGTCTCATAACACAGCAGCGATGCAGTACAGGCCTGGCTAACCACTCAGTACTACATAGGAATAGAAAGAGCAATATGCACATGGACTCTGCACTGGACATTAGCTTGTATAGGCTATGGCAGTCAATAGCCATCATGCAAAACATGTGAAACTGCTTCTTGCACGGGAACATCAGCACCATCATTGGACCACTGACATGGAAATCTGTTGCACAGTCTGAGTCCTTCCTGCAGCCACCAAGTTCACCTAATCTCAACCCAGTCGAGTATGTTTGGAACCTACTGGAAAAGGATATTGATACTTTGACAATCCACATGAAAAGGTACAGGCATTACTGCACACATTGTGAAACACGTGGGTAGGACTACCACAGGACACCCTGCAACACCTTGTGGAGTCTATGCCAAGGCAGGGGCCATATTATGGGCAAAACATGGCTATATTAGTTACTTGTTACTAATGCAAAGTTAACTCGTATTTAGATTAATCAAAGCTCCATCGAATCAGTTAAGAAAGTACTTAACATCAACTTATAGTGCTAATAAAAAAAATTGTCCCGCTGATCTCTATATATACAGAGTAAACCCCACTTTAATTGACCTTAATTTAACAGACTTCAGAAATAGTGGACAGCGTCCACTGAACCAGGCTTTCATTCATACAGAACCCAGTGATGTGACTGCCTTGATCTAGTATTAGCGACAGCAAAGTTCATTAACCAAAAAAAAACACACTTCACATCACCTGTTAATCCCATCTAATAATTTGTCTAATTCTTACTTCAATTTAATCAAACTACCCACTTCCGTAATGCCAGATGGAAGTTGTTCCAACATTCAGTTACCGACTAGCAGAAGACTAATTTCTGCAAATTTGCCATGCAACAATCGTTCCAAATTAATTTTATTCTTGTTATTTGTGTTGTGTGAGCAAGAGTAAGCATACTATCAAATTTAGCTTACTCAGTCTATTCAAAGCATTAAACACCTAAATCAGATCTCCTTGCAGATGCCTAATTTCCAGATGCTGAAATTTGCAGAACTGAAGTGTTTTGTTCCCCTCATTAATCCCATTGCTCATCTTGACATTGTTCCAACAGGTTAATGAGACTTCCACACTTGCATGCATTGAAGATGTGATCTTGCCTTATCTTTTCTGGAAAAATTCCTGTATATCACTGACAAAACTCTATGAGCTGTCCTAGCAGCCTGAGCAGTCTACACTGCTCAGAGAACTTCATGCCTGACCACACAATTACCCCCCAGGTCTTTTTTGTTTTCTGCTACCCTGAGTGTGGAACTCCATAGGATGTTATTCTGGAATTAATTCTACCCATATGCTGTTATGTTAAACTTCTTTGCCACTTCTCAGCCTAATTTTTCTAGACCTTGTTGCTGTACTGTATCCAGATCACTGTCATTAACCATCCTGCCAACCTTTGTATCATCTGCAGACTTAGTCATTAAGCCTGATATGCATTGATTATAATATAATTAATAAATATTGAAAACAGTAACAGGTCTAGCACTGAACTCTGGAGCTCTACTAATAACATTCATCCAAGGCAAGCAGTGTCCATTGATAACCACTCTGTCTTCTCACACTCAGACATCCCTTTATCCATGGCAGTAGTATGTTCCTAATGCCACACTGAAATCTAATGGTATTCACCATCATTTAGTAAATGTAATAATATAGCTATATATCATATGATGTAGCAAAAATTTGATGGAGAAGTTTACTGTAACTCAGTTTGTGCTTGATATTTCTAAGCCTTTTGATCATAAACAAGCTTCTGTTCTATCTGGGCATCTGAGTGCCCAGATTTTGCTCTGACCACTCAGTGTGAGTGCTGGTAGATGGCTCACTCTTTGAACTTTTCCACTAATGCCGGTTTTCTTCAAAGTACAGTTATTTATCCCACCCTTTCTTTTGTATTTAATGACTTTTTTCCACTGATTGGAAATCCTATCCATAGTTTTACAAATGATAGAACACTATATTCCACCTTCCATTTTGAGAAGCCTTGCCCTGCACAAATCACTTCAACTTGGCAACCGGGCACCTCAAAGGTGACCTGTTTGAGGTTTACACTGCTCTGAGAGAGATTAGTAAAATGAATGAAGGTGGAATTCTCAATGTTATAAAAAAAATTACAGAACTAGAGATCATAAATTCAAACTACAGGGCTCGAGGTTTAGATTAGATTGTAGGAAGTTTTCTTTTAGTCAGCGAGTCATTGATTGCTGTAACAAGTTGCCTTTACAGGTAGTTGAGGCTGCCAGTTTGAATAAATTGAAAGGTCAACTGGATGTGTGAGGAGGGAAACACATAATATGTACTATATGGCGAATACTATTACTGACTTCTCTGATATCCTTCATATTCGTAAATGCTGATCTCGAGGTAATTCTTCAGTGGGTCAACTTTAATTTCTCCAAAACTCAGTCCTGTCTTATTTCTCTCAAAAAAGTGTACTGCTCCATTGGTTATTGTTGACACTCAGATTTCTAGACAAGATCTTATTTTTCCACTAGGAATTACCCTAACTTCTATTCTAACCACCAAGAAAGAGAAGAATGATGTTATCCAGCTCAGGACCCTAGGTGCCAAACTCACAAGATGTGAGCCCCTGGAGCTGGATATCATCATTCTTCTCTTTCTTGGTGATTCCTCCTCCTCCTCCTTCTCTCAGGGTAACTTTTTTTCTAAACAAACAGTCAGAGGATAGCTGAGGGTTGGAACAAATTTGCATTTGGTGTTGTAGAGGTGGGTAGTTTGATTAAATTCAAGGAATTTATATAAACTGTTTGTTAGAGGGATGGACAGGTGAAATGGGAAGTGTTGGCTTTTTTTTTTTTTTTTTTTTTGCTGATGCTATATAAGTTTGCTTTCTTGCATTATTTGCCACTAATACTAATTATCCGTGCTGTACAAATGAAAAATTGTTCCAACATTTGAGGTGGTGTGCACAAAATCTCTCTATCTTCTTGATTCCATCCAAAAGAGGGCAGTCAGATCAATTAATGACCTGTCCCTTATAGTTTCTGCACTCTCTGTCTCAAAGAGTTCAGTTTCTGCTGCATGCCTTTACTGTAGATAACTCTTGTGTGTTGTTTTTTTCTGATATGGCATCTGAAATTCCTCCACTTTCTTCAAGTGAGTCCATTAAGGTGTCACAACCAGTTAGCATCCATTCACTGTCCAACTCTAGGCTCACAGAACAACTTTTCCATTTCTTCATTTATCCCTTTTACTTCTTTTCTGGTACAAATTTCCTTCATATGTATTTCCCAAAAATCAATATACAGAAATTGAAGTCTGATATCAGCAAAAGTTTCCATTTTCTTAACCTGTATCCATGGTACTAAGTAAAGGTAAATGCAGCCATTATCATCCCACTACAGGATGGAAGCCTCTTCAACAATTCATGTTGAGGGAATTGTACCATAATCTGCCATGCTGGTCCAGTGCAGGTTGGCAGATCAACCGTATTTAGCAGTTAGGGGCTTGAACCCCGGTCTAACTCAAAGAGTGTGTGCTACTGCACTCCTTTATCACTAGGTACATGCCCATGACCACTAGGCTACAGAGGCCTCCATAGCTGAGTAGTTATGAGCAAGAGTGTAGTAGCACACGCTCTTTGAGTAGACCGGTACTAAGTACTATAGGTTTAATACCTTTTTGTGTTTAGGATATCATTAAAAAAAAAAAAAAAAAAAAAACAACAACAACAAAAAAAAATTTCTTTCCTTATTTGAATGAAGTCTTTGCTTTCATTTATCAATACAGTATAGTAAAACTGAAATACTGTAAAAAGGTTTCTGTTCTTTTTTTATAAACATTGAAATAACGTTGAAATAGCTGCAAATTTGGCGACTGCATATGTATTTCTTTTGAGTTTAACAGGCAGTCTATTTAGTAGACAGGCCTTGTCCCCTTGCAGTTAAAGCAAGGTTTTACAGTACAGTGAACTGAACTAATGAGGGAAGGGTGGTCTGAATTATAGTCCTGGGGCAATGCATGAGGATACCATATGCTTTTTGAGAGATTGAGCTCATATGCTGCCATAAAAAATGCATCACCCATTGTCAACTGTTGTGCTGGTGTTAAACGATGAAGCTTGGAACTTCTCTGTTCTTTCAGACCATAGTATTTTTCTTATATTATTATTAATATAAATAAACAGGGTGGTTCACATTTCACTTCATTGCAAGAAACATAATTTGCTGTGAAGTAAATTACCAAATAGTTCGTACAATTTATTTAAATGCCATTAATGTTATGATTTAAATGTTAATATCTCTCTATACATTAAAAAAGTTTACCTCCTATGGTGATATTTATTCAAGCCAGTGGGAGAAGAGGGTGGGGGCAATACGTCACTACAAATGTGCAGGTGGAAGACTTCCATTGAAAGACTTCCTCCATAACATTCCCCAACATCGTGCATGTGCTTCACTCTGAATACATGATCATGCACGGCATCATTTGATGTTCCATTGTAATGTCAACTGATGAAGGAACCCGACGTAGTTTGTATATTTGTAAATAGTTTAGTATTTTATAACTATTTTAAATATTTGTATAGTTTTGTAAATAGTTTAGTATATTATAAATATTTTAAATATTTGTATAGTTTTGTAAATAGTTTAGTATTTTAAATATTTTTATAGTTTTGTAAATATTTTAGCCTTGTCTTTCGGATGCAACACTATTCTTCATGCATTATGGAACCCGAAGAAAAAGGCCTTTTCCTAAGTGACCTATCTAAAACTAGGTAAATAATTACAGTGATATTTATTCCACTTAAGAATGCCACATGGTGGGGTAGCCAATGGGAGAAGAGGGATGTGGGTCATGTGGTATAAGTGGACTGGGCAATTACGTCACTACAAAAGCACAGGTAAATAATTACATAGGTAATTTCCTGATTAGATATCGATCATAGTGGCATAGTGTTTGGGTAAGGTGCCACCTGTGGTTTCCCACCTCTGCGCCATCAGTACCCTTGTAATGAATACAGAACTTCTGTAAAGCCTGAAAAGTGTTCCATGGTAATTTAGTGTTGGGTTCTGTTGTTTTTGGTGGCTTCTAGGCCACAGGACCCCAAGTGGGACTGGACGTTGCCCGCCACCATCGCTGTGAGGTGAGCCAGGCTGTCCACATTACTCTGGCTGCTCTCCATCAGGGGTTGCCTGAGCTTCCTGATGGAGAACAAAAGTGAAAAAAAAAAAAAAAAAAAAGCATGAATTGAGGGAGATAGCTGAAGGATGGAAGTAAAAAGGGGTGAGGAAGAACATCATTGCGTTTCGACAGGCGTGTCTTTTACGTAAAAAAGATGTGACCTACTCTGTCACACCTATACATTTTACATAGAAAAGTTTAGCAAGGGGCAAAGACCCCCTACTTTAATATTAATAAAGTAATATGGGCATGAAATTGACTTCATGATTGTACAAATTATTTCTCAGAAAGCTAACATAATATATATAATTTTTTTTTCAATTATACTTTATGAAAAAAAAAAAAAAAATTTATTCACAATCCAGCAAACATATGTTATAATTTAGATGATATTAGAAGAAAACGTTTTGTGAAAATTTTCTGAAATTTTTTGTGAAAACTTTCCAGAGAGTGACTGAAACTTGAGTTGGTCACTCGCACACTAGCAAGACTTTGGTGAATTTATTGGATGCTTGGTTTCTACAGCAGTATGTTTAAAAAGGCAACCAGAGGCAGTAATACTCTTGGTCTGATTATCAGCAGATTATTCATGCATTAAGAATCTGCAGATAAATTATCATTGATAAATACAGAAAAAACATATGGACCGAAGCCTAGAGGAGTCTCCCAGCACAAAATGTTGAAGAATTAATTTAAAAAACTTTCACTAGCAGACGTTGTTGAATACATAAAATTGTCCTGGAATATAGTTAGTGAAAATACTATACAAAAGTGTTTCAATGAATGTTGAGTCCACTGTGATACTGACATGGTGGAGGTATATGTTAGAATTGATTTTATAGAAGTACAAAAAGAAATTGCTGAACTTGGAGAGCAGATAAGTGTAAACATCAATAGGAATTTGAAGAAGGTTCAGTCACATTGAAATGACGATGAGAACTCTGATTCTTCTAGAAACGTTGTTGACAATAACAAATTATGTGAAAATATGAATACAAACAATGAATTGATCTTGAAGAAATTAAAATTCCAACAGAAAAAAGTTTTAAATACTCATTTAGGACTTAAAAATATATCTTGTGATTTAGGTAATAATAAAATGTTATAATTATTACATGATTTTGAAACTGCTTTAGAATAGGAAATAATTCAACAAAACGAAAATCATCCAGACAATGTTACCTTAATATTTCAAAAAATAAAAATGTATATTTTGTATTATCTGTTTAGTATTCAGATTTTTATAATTTAAGTGAATAATTAATTAAATAATTTTATGTTTAATTTAAAGACTTTTCAACAATTGATGTAAAAAAATAGTTTCAAATAAAATCTTTTTTAAATAAAATAAAACATAAAAAAAAATATATATTGGCCTATTAAAATTTTCTTTATATTGTGGTATATCTAACTTTTTATATATTTCTGCAAGGCAACCATCTCTATACGCTTTACGATATTAAACTGTTCCAGAGACACCATCATATCATGAAAATATCATAATGTGAACCCAATAACACATTGTTTTTTGGCAATTCGTTCCAAGACTTCGAAAGATGAAATTTTTGTTATATAACTAAGCTATTTATCTTTCTAAAGGGTGTTTTTTTTATAATGGAAATTGTACATATTGATTAAAAAAGATTGAACACAGCACAACACAAAAAATCTACTTAAGGAGGCAAAAAAAAAATACACGTGGCCAAACACGTTCACAAACACTGCTATTGGCTGAGAGGAAAGACCATGTGGTCCAGTCAGAGACAACCATAAGCCCAGCCCATACCATCATAAAGTGAAAGAGGTAGGCGCCAGTTAACGTGATCACTGATTAGTAGAATTAGCTGCTTTATAGAATCAAATTTCAAAAAGCCAGTTAAAATCACTACACTACACTTTAATCGTTATCATATGTACAGTTATAAGAATCAATTTTGAATGCCTTTGTGATATTTTTCTTAAGCACGTTTCTGCATAAAAAGAATTTGCAGTTTCTAGTTTATTGGTCTTTTCTCTTAGCACAATCTATTATAAATGGGTAGTAACCTCGATCTTATTGCATTTGCGATAATACCAGTAGCTGAAATTTTTTGCGTTTTTACGTTATTATGGTGAAATGTGTTTCCCCTTCTCCTTCAATCATATAAAAAAACAAATTTTCAGAATCTTCTCTTCATTCATATTTTAAGCTTCATAAACTTGTTACCCTATATGCACTTGCATGTATCGTGTTAATTGCAATTTGTGCGTGCCGTGTTCTTTGTTATTGATTGTTATCTTTTTTACTGTTTTACATTTTACAACGTTCCCCCCCCCCCAATGTCAGTGAACAGAAATATCAAATAGTTAGTATGTACATATTACAGTATTAATTAAGCTATGTACATAAGTGTAAATTTATTTTAATTTTGCTAACCTGTGGAAAATATTCTTCCGACTTTCACGTATCATTTAATTTTGTTAATTGGTAAGTTAAGTGCAAATTTGTGTTTTATATCTTTACTTTTATAGCCTGTAGATAACATTCCTCCAATTTTTGCTTATTAAAATCGCCGTTCAATAGAATTAAAGTTCGATATGCAAACGTGATCACAATGGCAGGCATAACCATATCGTATAGTGTGAATGGTATTTAGTTGTAAAGCGGGGATCCACTGTATATTTTGAACCAAAGGTGGTCGTCGTTAGCATTAGTAAGGCATATGATTCAAGAAAGCAAGCTTATACAGCATCATGTATGTAAGTACATGATGCTGTATAAGCTTGCTTAAACAGCATCAAAAAAAAAAAAAAATCAGCCAAAAAAAAAAAAAAAAACCCTTTCTCATTTCACCCATCCACTCGCAAAAAATGTTTGTCTAGTTCTGCCTTGAATGCATTTAAGCTATCAACTTCCACAACAACAGATCAAAGTTTGTTCCAGCAATCAACCACCCGCTGGCTAAAGGCAGACTTATACACATCTATCCTACAATTGTCTTTCCTCAATTTGAATTTATGATCTCTCAGGCTATTATTCTGAACAAGAGGAAGAATCTTAACAGCATTGAGCATGCTCAAGCCATTCAAGGCCTTATACACCTTAATCTGATCACCTCACAGGTGCCTAGTCTCCAGACACTAATTTGCAAAACTTAAACCTTTCTTTGTAAGAGCAACCCTTTGTTCCATTCACTAATCTTGCCCTTCTCTGTACTCGTTCCAGCAGCTCTACATCCTTCTTAAAATGAGGCCTCCAGGCCTGTATATAATACTCAAGGTGTAGCCTGACCATAGCCTTATACAAGGGGATAATCACCTCCTTATCCCTGCTGGAAAAATTTTTGTATATCATTGTCAAGACACCATGAGCTACTCTTGCAGACCGTCTGCACTGTTCAGAAAATTTCATATCTGACTGCACAATCACTCGCGGGTCCTTTTCATTCTCTACCACACAGTTCATACATAACTCTGGGAAGGGGCAGCAGTGCGTAGCACACGCTTCTAGATTAGACTGGGGTTCGAGCCCATCACCACCAAATATGGAGGATGCGGAAAGGTCAGGGAATGACCACCAGATATCCCGGAGCAATATGGCCTTAGTTGCTAATGCTCCTAAAAACCAAAATAATAATAACAAATTACTCTGGGGTTACTGCTTCCCATATTCAGTACTTTACATTTGTCAATGTTAAACTTCAGTTGCCACCTCTCAGTCCATCTGCTCAACTTTTCTAGATTCTGTTGCAGTAGCGTACTGTCATTAACCACCCTGCCAACCTTCGTATCGTCTGCAAACTTGGACATTAAGCTTGATATACCATCATCAATATCACTAATAAATACAGAAAACAACAATGGAACCAACACTGAAATCTGGGGGACTCCACTAATAACATTAGTCCACAAAGAGCAGTGTCCATTGATTACCACTGTCTTCTCCCACTCAACCATCCCTTTATCCATAGCAGCATTGTGCCTCTAATTCCATACTGCTCCAATTTGTGCAATGGTATCAAAAGCCTTTTTTAAGGTCCAAATTTTTGATATCAAAATTATTCTTTCTGTCCAGTTCCATTGTGATCACATCGTAATATCCAATCTAATTGGTTAGTTGAGGCTTCCCCTTAACAAACCCATGCTGTGTCCAAGCTGAAACTGAAGTCTTGTGTTGATGATCCTGCATTGCTTCTTTAACCAGTGCCTCCATTAATTTCCCTGGAACAGAAGTTGAACTCACAGGTCTATAATTACTTGTGTCGCCCTTTGATCTTCCTTTGTGAATTGGGGTCACATTTGCACATCTTCAGTCCATGAGTCGCCCCTGACTCCAAGGAAGCTCTCATAATTATGGCTAAGGGTTTTTTTTCTTCCTTTGCTGCCTCCTTTAATATAACTGGATAGATCCCATCCACCCCAGGTGCCTTTCTTATGTTTACCTTCAACAATTTCTCCTCCACTTTGTTCTCAGTTATTACAAAATCATCTAGCTCACTGCCAGAGTTTAATTCACCTCTGGCTTTCTCCCTCCCTGAATAACTCCTCATGTGTGAATGTAGATGCAAAATACTCATTTAGTTTAGCTTCCTGACCAGATCATCAACAGTTGAACCATCAATATCAAGTGGACCAATCTGATTCATCCCCTACCTTCCACAAATTCTGGTCAATATCTGGAAAATTAAAATCCCATTTTATAAGACACTCTGATTTACTGGCCCACTCTATTTCCCTCTACAGTTGTTTATTATAGTCATCAGAGTCATTAGGCCTATTACACACCCTGCTCTCAATTTTGCTTTCCCAGTGCTTATGTCATACCAAACTGACTCAACACTGCACTGTCCACCCATGTCGACTTGCTGTACTTCCTTGGATTTTATGTTTCTTAATAGCATAACACCTCCTCCCTTCCTATCCTGTCTATCCTTCCTGTACACATTGTACTCCTCTAATTCCATTTTTGCATTCCTTATATCTGTGTGACACCACGCCTCTGATATCCCAACAATATCTGCCTTTGATGTTTTGAGTAACACCTCAAATTCATCAATTTTATTTACCAAACTCCTAGCATTGGTGTACACGCAAGTATACATGCACCTGTTCCTATTTTAGCTGCCCTAACACAGCCCATGTATTTACTTGTTCCGAAATGACTCCCAACAGTCCCTGACATCCTCTGCACCTTGTTTTCCAGGCTGCTGCTCATTCCAATAGAATCAGTGCAAGAATCACTTTCACCTCTGCCAGTGGCTACTGTTAATCTATTATTCTGTGTATCTCTCAAAGCTAACAGTTTTCCGACCCACCTAACACTGCCTTGATAGCATAAGCAAATATTCTTCCACCCTTTCTATTTAAGTGTATTCCATCCCTGTAGAAGCAGCCTCTCCTGTTAACAAGCACAGACCAGGCTGAGAAAAATTCTGCCCCATGAGCCTTGCACAATTTCTCCAGGGCCAAATTGATTGACAAGGCTATCATCAATTTGTCATCAAGGAGAGGGTGCTGACTCTAAAAATTACAGGGTCTGAAAAAGCGATAAGTGATTGCCTTTTTATTTACCTAATTGTTATTTTATATTGTACTTTATACATAGTCTTATAGTTATTGTTACGCTGGTTATTTTTATTTTTTATTTAGATAAAGAGTTTTTGTAGATTACTACTTAATATACGTAAAACCGTTATTTCGTTCGAATCTTGCAGCCATTGTTTTTGTATAGAATATTAGGGAATTCAAATTTTTAATTGCGGTAACTAGGCAGCTCTAACATATAATTATATAGTGTAATACGCATCAGTGCATTTAGGATTCTATTAGATAGCGGAGTATTGACAACTAATTAATTAAATTTATTGATCTTATTAATTTAAAATATCATGCCCCAGACTAGAGCAGGAAAGCAATGGGCACAAAGTGGCAGGAGTGCTATGACTCGGGAGAACCGAGAGGGGAATTCTCCAAAGCATTACAGCCTAAAAAAATGTGCAACTTGTGAAATGTTTGCCAAACTCTTTGGAACAGAACATGGCCTAGCCAAGGAGGATGCCTTTGTGCATGCCAGGTGCAGAGAGTGTCTAGAAATTAGGCATCAACTCAGCGTTCTACTGGGCATCTATGAGAACTTGAGGTGTAGGGTAGATGCCCTCGAAGAAATTAATATGAGGGCCCGTCAAGCTCTCAGCTGCCCAACTCAACGCCAGAGCTCACTCCTGGGCATTAGGCAACACAGCGGCAATCTCCAAGGCAGAATGTGCTGTTCCCAAAGGAACTAGTTATTGTTGGTGACTCTATTGTCAGGGAGACGGGGAATATATTGTGTAAAAAGGATAGACGGAACAGAACCAGGGAATGTCTGCCAGGGGCAAAAGTTGATGATGTAAAGCATATATCATCTTTTAAGGGCACAAAATGTGATATTGTTGTACACATTGGCACCAATGACATTAAGAGTAGGAGATCTGCAGATTTACTTAACAAGTACAGGTCAATGTTGCAAAAAATTCAGGAGTCAGGGTTAAATTTGAAAGTGTCTGCAATTCTGCCCAGACACGATAGGAGGCAATACATGATAAGAGCCTTGTCAATCAATTCGGCCCTGGAGGGAATGTGCAAGGCTCAAGGGGTAGAATTTTTTTCAGCGTGGTCGGTGCTTGTTAACAGGAGAGACTGTTTCTACAGGGATGAGATACACTTAAATAGAAAGGGTGCAAGAATATTTGCTGATGCTATTGAGGCAGTGTTAGGTGGGTCGGAAAACTGCTAGCTTGGGGGGGGGGGATTCACAGATTAAAAGGTTAAAAGTAGCCACAGGCAGAGGTGAAGGTGATTCTTGCACAACTTCTATTAGAATAAGTAGCGACCTGGAGCAAGGGGTGCTGGGGGTTTCAGGGACTGATGGCAGTCATCGTGAAACAAGTGGGTATATGTGATGTGTTAGGGTAACTAATAATAAGGATAGGTACATGTATACTTGCATGTATACCAATGCTAGAAGTATAGTAAATAAATTTGATGAATTTGAAGTGTTGGTCAAGACATCAAAGGTGGATATTGTTGGGATAGCAGAGACGTGGTGTCACACAGATATAAGGAATGCAGAAATGGAATTTGGGGAGTACAGTATGTACAGAAAGGATAGACAGGATAGGAAGGGAGGTGTTATGCTGTTAATTAAGAAAAACATAAAATCAAAAGAGGTGCATCCAGTTGATATAGATGAACAGTGCACTGTTGAGTCAGTTTGGTGTAACATAAGCACTGCGAAAGAAAATAAGAGTAGGAGTGTATTATAGGCCTAATGACTTAAATGAGTACAATGAACAAATATACAGAGAAATAGAGTGGGGAAGTAAATCAGAATGTCTTATAATGGGGGATTTTAACTTCCCATATATTGACTGGAAATTGTGGGTTGGTCACACACACTAGTAAGACTTTTGTGGATTTATTGGATGATTGTTTTTTACAGCAGCATGTTCGAGAGGCAACCAGAGAGGGTAATACTCTTGATCTGGTTATCAGTAGTGATCATTCTTGTATTAAGAATTTGCAGATAAAGGAACCACTAGGTGGCAGTGATGTGGGAATTACTTAAAGATATAATCACCATCAGGGGTAAAGGAAAGGGTTTTTGCTTCTGTAAAGGTGAGTACAGTGGTCTCAGACAGTTTTTAAATTCTGTACAGTTGGATCAACTGACGATGTTACCAACAGTAAATTCTAAGTGGGAAGCATACAAGGAATTAATTGTGGATGCTGCTAAAAGTTTTATGCCTATTAAATATTGTTCAAGGTTTAGGCCTAAATGGTTATCAAACGAAGTAATGAGACTCGTGACAGAGAAGAAAAATGTATGGGATGCATATAAATTATCAAGCGACTCAGAAGCCTATGGCAGATATAAGCTAGTCTGTAATCAGGCCACAAGGGAGGTTAGGCAGGGGAAGGCAGATTACGAGAAATCTTTGGCAAAAGATGCTAAGAAAAACAGCAAGCATTTTTTTACTTATATAAACTCTAAAAGGAAGGGGATGAATCTGATTGGTCCACTTGACATCGATGGTTCAACTGTTGATGATCCTGCTCAGATAGCAAACAAACTGAATGAGTATTTTGCATCTACATTAACATGAGGAGTTATTAAGGTTTGAAAATGACAGAAGGTTATCAAAATGTAGCAGGGTGCTTAATGATTTTGTAATAACTGAGAGCAAAATGGAAGAGAAATTGTTGAAGTTAAACATAAGAAAGGCACCTGGGGTGGATGGGATCTATCAAGTTATATTAAAGGAGGCGGCAAAGCAACTTAGTCATAATTATGAGAGCATCTTTGGATTCAGGGGAGGTCCCCACGGACTGGAGATGTGCAAATGTTTCCCCAATTCCCAAAAGGGGGGATCGAAGGGTGACACAAGTAATTACAGACCAGTTAGTTTAACTTCTGTTCCGGGTAAAATAATGGAGTCACTGGTAAAAAATGCATTGCGGGATCATCTAGACAAAACTGCAGCAATAGTTCAGACACAGCATAGGTTTGTTAAGGGAAAGTCTTGTCTGACAAATTTGATTGCATATTATGATGTGGTTACAAAGGAACTGGATGAAAAATATAATTTTAATATCATATATTTGGATTTCAGAAAAGCTTTTGACACTGTTGCACATGAAAGACTATTGTACAAATTGGAGCAGAATGGTATTAAGGGTAAGTTGCTACAATGGATGAAAGGATGGTTGAGTGGGAGAAGACAGAGGGTGGTAATTATTTGGTGCTTCTCTTCTTGGACTAATGGTATTAGTGGAGTCCCAC
Source organism: Mastigoproctus giganteus (assembly GCF_048544385.1). Taxonomy (NCBI): domain Eukaryota; kingdom Metazoa; phylum Arthropoda; class Arachnida; order Uropygi; family Thelyphonidae; genus Mastigoproctus; species Mastigoproctus giganteus. The sequence continues at coordinate 134,321,854 of NC_143578.1, read as the reverse complement.
AGGGTTCGGTGTTGGGTCCTCTGTTGTTTTGTATATTTATCAATGATATTGATGAAGGTATATCAGGCTTAGTGTCGAAGTTTGCAGATGATACAAAAGTTGACAGGGTTGTTAATGACAGTAATGGCAGTATGCTACTGCAACAGGATCTAGAAAATTTGGGCAGATGGGCTAAGAAGTGGCAACTGAAGTTTAACCTTGACAAATGCAAAGTACTGCATATGGGTAGAAGTAACCCCAGAGAAATGTACCAACTGTGTGGTACTACACTTAAGGTGGTAGAAAATGAAAAAGACCTGGGAGTAATTGTGCAGTCAGATATGAAGTTTTCTGAGCAATGCAGACAGGCTGCCAGGGCATGTCATGGGGTTTTGTCAATGATATATAGGAATTTTGGTAGCAGGGAAAAGGAGGTGATTGTCCCTCTGTATAAGGCACTGGTCAGGCCACGCCTTGAGTACTGCATACAGGTCTGGAGGCCTCATTTTAGGAAGGATGTAGATTTGCTTGAGCATGTACAGAAAAGGGCAACAAGATTGGTGAGGGGAATGAAGGAATCCCCTTACCAAGAGAGGCTTAAGTTCTACAAATTGCAGTGGCTGGAGACTAGGCACCTGCACCGTGATCTGATTGAGGTGTATAAGGCCTTGAATGGGTTGAGCACGCTGAATTCTGATGTGTTCCTTCCACTTGTTCAGATTACGAACCTAAGGGGGCATAAATTCAAATTAAGAAAAGACAGATGTAGAATAGATGTGCGGAAATTTGCCTTTAGCCACCGGGTGGTTAATTGCTGGAACAAACTTCCATCTGTCGTTGTGGAAATTGATATTTTAGAAAAATTTAAGGAGGAACTGGACAGATATTTGGAAGGAATGGTGTGATATTTTTTTTTTTTTTTTTTTTCTCCTGGCTGATGCTGCATACACTTGCTTTTTTGCATCACATGCCACTACTACTGCTATCATATACTCCCTTCTATCGTGTCTGGGCCAAATTGCAGACGCTTTCAAATTCAGTCCTAGAGAGGTTTCACTGTATATACAGGGAAACCTCTCTAAGAAACAATGTAGTGAGTGAAATAAAAATAAATGTTACTAAACAAACAGAAGGAATAATGTAATTGTCTAATAATGTAATGTAATAAAGATACTGTTGGACCTGGTTGAATTTATGGTAATTAAACTGAATTGTGGAACCATGCTATCCTGATCATCAGTACTGACTTGGTGATAGTTTGAAGAAATTAATAAATCTTTATTTCAGTGCAGTAACACATAAAAAGTGAATGTAGACCTGTCTTTGATATGAGATATCGATGTAAGTGACAAAGGAGACTATTGTAACCTAGGGACAGGCACATCCCACCTATAATTTCCTTGTATATAGGAAACATGAAACTTGAGCTGTACCTATCAGGTTCTCTTGCACTATTACTTTGTGAAAAAAAAAAATTCTTAATTCAAACATGGCTTGGATAAAACTAGATTATAGGAAGGTGGAGTAAGTTTCAGAAATTAATCTTGAACCAGCAGTTAATGCAAAATACTTTTATTGCAAGGCACCTGACAGGTCCCACATTCCTAGTGTGTGTGTGTGTGTGTGTGTGTGTGTGTTTCAGAAAACTCCAAAATTGGTGTTATCCAGTTTTCATTTGGTGAATTTAAGCCCATTTCCTCTTGAACAGGGGTATTAATACCAAGAGCTGTGTAATTTCTTTCTCCTGTTTTTTTTTTCTTTTTATTATGAAACCCTCAAATATGAAAGTTTTTGAACCTGTGGGACATAGTACCATGCATGGGTTTAAAGCTGAGAAGACAGAAGATATTTTTTGACATTAGACTTGAGTTTCTCTGGATTGTAAATTTCAGGAAATGCATTGTGAAAGCTAGTTACTCAAGAAAACCGAAGTAGAAGGGATAAATTAGAAAGAGAAAAAGTTAGTTCTGTGAGTGTGGAGTTCGACAGTGAATGGATGCTGACTACTTGCATCATGTGATAGGAGGACTGCTTTTGAAGAGAGTGGGGTAATTACAGATGCCAATTCAGAAAAAGTGCCCATAGACATGGAAAAGGCATGCATCAAAAACAGAACACCAATGAAATAGTGGAGAGACTTTGTAAGAGACAGGTCATTAATTAACCTGACTGCTCCCTTTTTAATGAAGTCAAGAAGCTTGGGAGAGGTTTGGTGGGGGGTTGCACTACCCAAAATGTGGGGAAAATATTTCATAGCATTGGGAGAGATTTTAGGTTTCTGCAGAGTGAGTAACTATTTAGAAGAATAATGGTGAAAACGAAAAAGAAAGTTTTTTGATGCAGAGGAAATAATATCTCTGAGGTGCTTTTGTGAAGAGAGTCAGTCAAGTTGAGTGGCATTAAAGGTGAGCACATGAGCAGTAGATGCTTTATTATGAGAAATAAGGCAACACTGAGTCTTAGGAGGATTGAAGTTAACAAGGTTTTCTTGTTCTACTGGATATTTGTATTTAAGAGATTGGTGGTGGATATTTGAGAAGCTGAAAGCTGTTTGTGCAGGACAAGATTTCCTTGGTGTAGAAGTTAGAAGACAGGGAGCTGTTTACCAGTGGCAAAACTATCATACTTCCAGATCCACCAGGGTGGCAGACAGAATTAACGTGTAGGAGCATCTGGCAATCTGGTGGATAGGGCTAGAATTAATAGTTTTGCCACTACTATCTTACATAACTTGCAGTGAGTGACTAGAGAGAAAACAGGATACCAATTGGCAAAAAGCAGTCAGCAGGCCATAAGATAGGAGCTGTAGAAGACTCTTATGCTAAACATGATCAAAAGGCTTAGAAATGTCAAGAGCAACCTTGAGTTTCACCAGACCTCGCCATTGCATTTGTGCAAAGATTAGTAACATAAGTAACATTACTATATTTGGAAAATAAATAAAGCTTGCTAGCTATTTGGATGGGTATCCTTCCACCACTTCTGGAAGCATTCCCAATAGGCTTCTTTTGGAATTGCGATTAGTTCCTGGATCATAGTCTGAATAATTTCCTCCAGTAATTTGCAAATCTGTGTGACCTTTGGAAGAGGCTTTAAGCTTTTGGGGGACTTGGGGAGCTAATTCTGATGAGTTTGGCGATTGGGGTAGTGCAGTGATGAACTGCTTCATAAGAAATTCTTGAATGCAAAGCACACTGGATTCATGATGATGATGCAAGCACCAGTTCTCTAAAACCCACTTTTCATGCTGTTTTCTCCAAACAGCATCTTTGCAATTGCTGCAGATCTCTTTTTGTAGGATTTAGTTCACTGCTTTTCGTGGTTTATTCAAGAAAAATTTATAATGAACAAGCATGATTAGTATTAGTTTTAAGCTTTCTTCCTTGCAGATGATACAAGGAAGTAAGCTTATACAGCATCAGCCAAAATAAAGCTACCCACCACATCTACCATCCTTTCTAGTAATTTGTCTAATTCTTCCTTAAATTTATTCAGACTGTCTACTTCCACAACACCAGATAGTAGTTTGTTCCCACATTTAATTATTCTCTGGCTGAAATGTGATCAATTGATTCATTTTTGCACATCTGCTTGTAGGCATCTTTTTTTTTTTTAGTTTTATTTTTATGTCCCCTTACATGTGTTAGAAAAAGAGTAAGGATGTCATAAGCATTTAAGGTCCTATTCATTTCAGTCAGATCTCCTCACAGATGCTTATTTTCCAAGTGCTGCAGTTTGCCAACCTGAAACTGTAGTTCTTTCATTCTATACCACCATGGGTGGAGTAACATCTAATTGGTATTTTATCCTGGGTTTACTGCTGCCTGTATGCAGTACCTTGATTTATCAATGTTAAACCTCATTTGCTAATGCTCAGCACATATACCTAATTTTTCTAGGTCTTGTTGCAATAGTATACCTTGACGACTCTCATTAACCACCCTGCCGACCTTTGTATCATCTGCAGACTTAAGCAATAAGCATCAATATTGTTAATAAATATTGAAAACAGTTAGAGGCCCTGAGGGACTCCACTAATATCAGTAGTCCAAGAAGTGCAATTCCCACTTATAACCAAACCCTATCTTATGCTACTGAACAATTATTTCATCTGTAGCCATTTTATCCATCTTGCTTCTAATGCCACATGGCTCCAGTTTGTACTGCAGTCTTTCATGTGAAACAGTGTTGTAAGCTTTACTGAAATTGTCTTACTTTTTTGGGGCTAGGAGAAGATAGTCTTCCAGTAACAGGAATGGGACTTAGTTTCTGTCATTGTCATACACCTGTGATTTGTCATTATTAATGATGAGAGATATGTATGGGCCAAGCAGCAAATTTACAAAATTCCTCTGTGATCTCAGTGAGGATGCTAAGTGCAAACTTGGCTGAAGCATGTCACGTTCTCAAATCGTGAACTAAAATTGATTGATATGTTTCTATTAGAAATATTAATTTCACTAGTACATCAGTTATTCCTGATCAAATCACAAACAGGGTGATTGAATACTTAGTTGGTATAGGTATTAGCAGTGGCAAATGACACAAGAAAGCAAGATTAGAATGCATCAGCTAAAAAAAAAATTGTGTATTCTCAGCAAGAAGAAGAATGTCATCAACAGTGAGTTTGCTCAATCCATTCAAGCCCTTAAACACCCCAATCAGACCTCCTTGTAGGTGCCAATTCTCTGGATGCTGCGGTTTGAAGAACTGATGCTTTTCTTGGTAAAAGCCCCTTTTGTTTCATTTGGCAATCTCGTTGCTCTTCTCTACACCTATTCCAGCAAATCTACAGCCTTCCTAAAATGAGGCCTCCAGACCTGTATACAGTACTGAAGATGTGGCCTAACCAAGGCATTGTACAAACACCTCCTTATCCCTGCTAGGAAAGTTCCTTTATATCATTGACAAAACCCCATGAGCAGTCTTTCTAGCCTGCACTGCTTGTAGAACTTTATATCTGACTACAATTACCTCAGAGTCTCATTTTCCACTGAACTGTGTATGGTACCACACAGTTGGTATGTTAATATGATTACTGCTACCATATGCAGTACCTTGCATTTATCAATGTTAAACTTCAACTGCCATTTGTCAGCTTATCTGCCTAATTTTTCTAAATCTTATTGCAATAACTTACCTTGATTATTGTCATTAACCACGCTGCCAACCTATGTATCATCTGCAAACTTAGACATTAAGCCTGATATACTTTAACCAATATAATTTTAAAAAAATATATATATGTGTGTGTGTGTGTGTGTGTGTGTGTGTGTGTGTGTGGCTTCAATATATATATTGAAGCTGTGGAACTTAAGAGCAAACCAAGCTGCATCACAGCAACTGCGCAGTTGACTTGTACACACAGTGTGACCTTGGCAGTCAGTCAAGTTTATGCCTATTCAGTTTCATCTACATAACAATGAGCGTGACATAAGAGGAACAACATGCTGCTCTCACATTTTGTTTCCATGTCAAGAAAACATCAGCTGAAGCATATGAAATGTTAAAAGAGGCTTATGGTGAATCTATGCTTCCATATAGCACAGCTTGCAGATGGTTTGGAATGTTTAAAGATGGACATGATTCAATCACAGTTTATCAGTTGTCCCCAAAAATCATAAACACTACTTCTATAATCATCAGAGAAGATCATTGTATAACAGTAAAAAAAAATAAAGGCAACTGGCAGAGATGTTGAGAATATCAGTAGGAAGCAGGTAGGATATTTTCCATGGCCATTTGCTCATGACACATGTTTGTGCACACTGGGTTCCAAGAATACTCATACCTGAACAGCAGCAAGTTTGCATGGAAGTTTGTCAGGAGCTGCAGTGGATGGTTACTGAAGATTACTACTGTGTGCAAAACCTCGATTCTGCACAAGGTGGTAATGACAAATGAAATATGGCTTTATCATTTTGACCCAGACAATAAGCAACAAAGCTCTGGAAGTTTCATTTCCAACACCGAAAAAAGCAAAAGTTGTGGCTTCTGCAGCAACGGTTATGTATCATTCCTTTTTTTTTTTTTTTTTTTTTTTTTTTGACATTCAAGGAATGGTTTACCAGCCGTTAGCTACAGTTGTTACAGGACCTTACTATAGAACTGTACTGCACACTTTGCGGAATTAAATACTTAAAAAATGACCTTGGCGCATTATAGCCTTGCTGCCCTTGCACCTCGAAGCCCATAAACAAACAAACAGCATCACAAATGACCACAGCTGCATGCAGGTGGGTGGATGTTGCATCACAACAGTGCCAGACTTCACAATGCACGTACTGTCTGGAGCACTTAAGCTGCTTTAATGTCAAACATGTTCCTCATCCACCCTACAGCCATGACCTTTTACCCTGTGATGTTTTTTATTTCTAAAGTTAAAGAAGGAGCTTGGAAGAAAACCGGTCATCAGAGAAGTTGTTATTATTATTATTATTATTATTATTATTAGCCATATGATGGAAGGAAGCCTGAGGCTTATGCTGCATCAGCCAAAAAAAAAATTTTGGCTGATACAGCCAAGTTACCCTGAGAGAGGGGGGGGGGGAGGGGGGAATCGCCAAGAAAGAGAAGAATGATAAAATATCCAGCTCAGGACCCTGGGTTTGCCAAGCCCATCAGAGGTGATTTTCAAATGCATGTCAAAAAATGGCTTCCACCATGTTTTTGAAGAATGGCAGAAACATTGGATTAATTGCATTTCATCAAATGGGGACTACTTTGAAAAGGCCTATCAAAATATGGATGATTAATGAAGGTATGTTGTGAAAAAAAAAAAAAAAATTATCATTCTTTATTGAACAGCTCTCATAGTATCCAATCAGATTGTTCAGACAAAACTGTCCTTTAACAAATCCATGCTGTGACTGCAGTATGATTGCATTCCTGTCCTCCTTGTTTAAACAGTGACTTCATTATTTTTCCTGAAACAGACATTGAGCTAACAGGTCTGTAATTACTCATGTAATCTTTTGAATCCACTTTGTGAATTGGTGGTACATTTGCACATCTCCAGTTCATAGGGACCTCCTCACATGGATGCTCTCATAATTATGGTTAAGGGTTTGCTTACCTCCTTTGCTTCCTCCATTAATATAATTAGATAGATCACATACATCCCAGGCACCTTTTTATAATGTGTTTAGCTTCAACAATTTCTCTTCCACTTTCCTTTCTGTTTTCACAAAATCATTGTTTCCCATTAGTGTTTGATTAAACTTCTGGCCTCCCCTTCCCTCAAGATTTCCTCATGTGTGAATGTAGATGCAATATACCTTTTCAGTTTGTCAGCAACCTGAGAAGGGTCATCAACAGTTTAACTATCAACGTCAACTGGTCCAATGTGATTAAACTGCTTCCTTCTACTGGTAATATAAGCATAAAGTGTTTGCTGCTGTTCTTTGCAAGAGATGTCTCATAATCTGTCTTAGCTTGTCTAGCCTCCTTTGTGACTTGATTACAGACTAGTTTATATCCACCATTGGTTTCTGTATCACCTGATAATTTATATGCTTCCCACACATTTTTTCTGTCTCAGGTCTCATCAGTTTGCCTGACACCCATATAGGTCCAACTACCTTGAACAGTATTTCTTATTTGGTATGAAAAGCTTAGTGGCTTCTATGATTATTTCCCTGAATTTTTCCCATTTAAAATCTGCTGTTGTTAACATCATCATTTTGTCCCATTACATAGAATCTAAAAGTTGTCAGAGACCACTGTAGTCACCCTTAAGAAACCAAAACAGCATTTCCCTTTACCCTTGACAGCAGCTAAGTCTTTGACTAAATTCCACATCAGTACACTATTATCAATGTCACCCGGTGAGTCTTTTATCTGCAGATTATTCATACATGAAGAATTGCTGTTGTTAACCAGTTCAAGAATCAGTACTCAATCAGTCAGAATCAATACCAGATCAATACTGTCTAATTCTTTCTTAAATTTATTCAAACTGTCCATTTCCTCCTCTTGTTTCCATTGTGACATGCTGCTGTAGAAAACAGTCATCCAGCAAATCCACAAAAGTCTTGCTAATGTGTGTGACTAACCCACAAATTGCAATCAACATGTGGAGACTTAAAATTCCCCCTTTATAAGACATTCTGATTTACTGGCTGACTATATTTCTCTGTATAGTTGTTGGTATACTCGTCACAGCCATTAGGCCTATAACCCACTCCTACTCTCATTTTTGGTTTCCCAGTGCTTATGTCACACCAAGCTGACTCAACATTGCAGTGGCCACCCATTTCAACTGTGGATGTACTGCCTTATATTTAATGTGCTTCTTAATTGATGGCATAATCCCCTTCCTGTCCTTCTTGTATAGCGAAGTTGGGGGGACCCCTGTTGCCACTTTACAATCAGTGCTATACACTACATTCTTCCTGTACACATTGTATTCTCCATATTCAAATTCAGCATCACTTATGTCTGAGTGATAATCGCTATAATGTCTGCATAAACTGACTTTTTCCCGACATTGCCCTGTACTTGTTTAGCAAGTCCTCATATCTCTTATTCTTTATATCATTAGTGTCAATGCCTATAACGGTATCACCTTTTGTGTCCTTAAAAGGTGATATCCTCTCTAAAACATTGTCTGTTTTTGCTCCTTGCAAACATACCTTAGTCTTGCTCAGTATATTTCACTGGTTCTGTGACAATAGAGCCACCAAAAATAACTGCCTCCTGTGGAACCAGTGCATTTTGACTTTGAGTTTGCTGCTGCATTGCCTGGAAAACAAGTGTGAGCTTTGATGTTGAGTTAAGCTGCTGTGAACTTGATGCCCCGCTGTTTTAATTCTTTTACTCTACCCTTCAAGCTCTCATAAACACCATCAGAATGCTGAGTTAGGCCTAATTTCTTTACACTTTCTGCACTGAACATGTACAAGACTCTATCATGCTCTATCATGATAGAGCTCTATCTTGGCTCTATCATGCTCTGTTTCAGAAAGGACCTCAAATATTGCCAAAATAGCACCTTTTGTTAGACATTGATTCATAGGAAAATTGCTCATTTTGTTCTCCCCCTGGCCACAGCATTCTTACTATTTTAGGCCCATTGCTTTGCTGCTCTAGTCTGGGCCCGATGAAAGGCAGCCAAAGCAAGGAATTATTTTCAGTGGATAAGCTCCCCCTTTTTAAACTTTGCAGACCACTGAAAAGTCTTTGAACAACAGTGTTTTCTCCAAAATGTTTTTTTTTTTTCTCTCTCTCCCTCTTTTTTTTTAACATTTCATAGGTTTGGTTTCTCTTGGACTTTTTTCCTAATTTTAATTGATGCAATTTGCTGCTCAGTAAAATGTCTCATTTTAAAATGTGATGAATTGCATAAAATACCTTCTGTTTAATGTGTCCTCATTCAGACTGACTGCAGAGAAATAGCAGATTCATGTATTTTTCTATCTAGATGAGTCATGAAATATGTAGCAACAAGTTTCAACTTGCTCTGATGCCAAAATTCTAGATACAAAGCGAGTCCCTAAAGTTAGCGATCATGTATCATAATATTTTAGTTCTGCAGTACCTGTAATATTATTTAATAGTTAAAAAAAAAGAAAAAAAGTCGGCATTATACGTTTTTAATTGTTGAGATCTAACCATGCTGTTGGACTAAGTGTATATTTCCAAAAATTTTTGCACTTAATATGTTGTTTCATGCTACAAAATCATTTGAGCATCATTTTCAGATAGTACTTTACCATAAAAAAAATTTTCCACAAAAACAAATTTATTGACTTCATAGTGTATAAGCTATTAAATATGGTCTATAAAATATTTTCCTGTGCCACCACTTAGGTAACAAAGGTTAAAAAAAATGATACTAATAACAACAGCCATCAAAACAATATTTTATGTTTGCATGTTTATAAAAATTGTTTTAATATGAAAGCATGAATCAATTAAAACCATTATTTTTTTTTTTGAACCACTGTAACTTTTATGCAACTACTATTAAATTTACCCCAAATAACACTTGATTGGTCACGAGGTATTTTAACTTATGGTATTTTAAACCTTAATGTTTAAAATACCATAAGTGCTATTTTGTTCATTTGAAGGTTGCTGCTCCAGATGATTATTCCATCGCCTAACTGCCTTTCATAGTGCCTCTGAAAGGTATTGAAAATTGCTACTGCATTTTTTTTTTCTTGGAAAATTTTTAAAATCGGTGTTTCAAACACTAAGTGAACACTAACCAGTTATGAATGAATATTCTATTTATTCAGTGTTTTCAAACCTAAATAGCAGTAGTAGTTAGTAGTATTTGTTAAATACTTTTTTCTTTCCCTCCAGATAAGATGGGAGAAGAATATAACATTAGGGGAACCACCAGGATTTCTTCATTCGTGGTGGTGGTAAGTTGTTCCAGAAAGTTTTAGCATATTTAATAAAAGATTATGTAAAAGTTGAAGTATAGTTTTTGCTTTGGATAGCCCATTATCTTCAGACTAAATATTCTGCGGATGAAAAATTACTTTATCTACATAGAAAAAATCATCATCATCATTCTACTCTTCCGTTTGGCATGAGTTGAGTCCGTATTTAGATATCATCCTCCATTGTTGTCGATCTCTTAAATCTTGCATCATTTGTTGATAACTCTGAAAGCCTGTGTTTTCCTTTAGGCATTGGAGCCATTCTCTTTTAGGTCTTCCTTGGTGGTCTCTTATCTCCAATTCTTCCTGTCAGTACTACATTAGGCAGCCTGTGTTTCATCCGTTTAACATGTCCAAACCACTGAAGTTGTTTTTTGTAGATCTGCTCTATTATTCTGCATTCAAAATTTAGATCTCTCCTTACTTGTTCATTAGTTTTATGTTTGCTCCAATTTGTTTTATTGATTTTCCTTAGACATCTCATTTCAAATGCATTATTTTTTGCCTTTCTTTCTTATTTATTCTCCAATTCTCTGATCCATAAGTTGCTGTGGGTATGATGACAGTTTCATATAGTTTAATTTTTAGACTATTTGAGATTTTAATGCTATTCCATATGTTTTTGAGTTTGTTCATGTTTGTCCATCCGATGTTCAGTCTGTGATTAATTTGGTTGTTATTACTTAGGTTTCCGGTTATTAGAGAGCCCGGGTATACAAATTTTTGTACTTGTTCTATTTGTTGATTTTGGATGTATATGTTTGTCTTCTATGTTTTTCCTGATTTGCATTACTTTGGTTTTATTTATATTAATATTAATTTCATAATTGTTGTTTGCTTTTTTGATGTTTGTTAATATTTCTTTTAGTTGTTCTTTGGTTTCTGTTAAAATCACAATATCATCTGCATATTTTATGTGGTTTATATTTTTTCCATTTATTATTGTGCCTCTTTTTTCTTCAATTGATTTCATTAGTTCTTCTTGGTAGATATTAAATAGATATGGGGATAAAGGACATCCCTGCCTGACTCCTTTCTCTATTTCAAATTTCTCTGTTTTAAGGTTGTTGAATTTTGCTATTAGCCTTGTATTTTTATAGAAATTGTTTACAAACATGATTATTTCATGATCAAGTGGGATTTTTTGTAGTTGCTTCATTAAATTTTCTCTGTTTACAGAGTCAAATGCCTGCTTGAAATTGATGAAGCACAGATAAAGAGGTTTCTTCTTATTCCAATATTTTTCTGCAATGATGTTTAGTGTGAATATTTGGTCTATTGTTGATCTGTCTTTTCTAAATCCTGCTTGTTCTTCCCCTATTTGTTTCTTCATATGTTTTAAGTATCCTATTTTGTAAGATCCTTATAAATATTTTATATATATGGTTTAAAACGGTAATGGGTCTATAATTCTGACAATTTTCTTTATCTCCTTTTTTGCAAAAATCAATTACATTATTAGTAAATAGTATTTCAAAATTAAAAGAGGATATGATATCAGAAATCATATCCTCTGAAATCAGGATTGCAGTTTTAAAAAATTGCACCTCATTTGTTACAAGTGGTTTGTTCATTGCTAATAATCACTTTGTGAACTGTTAGTACCATGTATAAAATTTTTTTTTTCAAGACCAGGTGTGTCTATTACACAAATTTCAGGTCATATCTTGTTACGGGCATGAAAGTAAGTTTTACTTTATAGGTTTTAGAAAAAAACACTATTTCCGTGTTTTGCTAAACATGGAAATAGTTCTTAAAGTGGCATATTGGCTCTTGTTATCGAAAAAAGTATTTCTGTTGTGTAATGACACAGCCTTAAGGCTAACCTTAGAAGCATCTATAACTAGTTGCCGTTCTTCGGGAATGTGCCTTATGTTCCTGCTGCCATTAGACCATCAACATCCTTACAAAACAGTGAGTTCATCTTCTGTTTGATAGAATTTATCATAGTTGTTATTTCAAGTAAAAGATGTTGTCACTTTCACAGAGTGATCTAGAAGATTCCACTGCTGTAGCCTTAAGGCCAAAAGCTCTGCTTTATTCTTCAGCATTTTGAGGTCTCTGTGAGGTCATTAAGCTCACTTTCTGTGATCTTATGTGGTTCAGAAAGATAAAGGTTTTAACAGAATGGTGGATCCATTGAGGTAGACGGCTGCTGTACTTAGTGTATATCAAGCTTATGTTCATCAGTGTCCTCATCTTCATCAGAGTGTACAGAAAAACAGTTCGGTGGTTCAGGAATAGGTAGTACTTCACTGTGAGGCACCAAACGAATTGCAGAGGGTATATTTTGTATATTACTGTCCACTTTTTCTTCATTGTCATCTCTTTTCTATAGGAGGCATCATACAAAAGTATCATTCTGTGATATGATTTGTTGGCTCCCTCCATATCATGGGCACTGGGAAAGGCATAAAACATCCCTTTCGATTCACCCATGCATTGAGTTTTGATGAACAGATAGTGCTGCATACATGTGGAGCCCAGTTCTTGTCCTTGTCGCCTACTGTACACCCAAAAGTACACAAAGTAGGCCTTTTTTATGGCTCTTATCTTTCTTGAAGCTAATGTGACTTCCCCACATATGTAACATAAGTCATCCGTACTATCCACACAATTACAGGGCATATTAATCTTACACAACACAAATACTGCACAAAAAGTAGGAATCTCACAGAGAACAACCATTAACTGAGAACAAATCACCCAGTACCTAGGCAGTATTCAAGAATTACTGCAACAGAGTTGATGCATTTGAGGCAACAACTTAACACATGATGCAGGGCGAGGCAGCAGTTGCTAGTCATGTGATAAGAGTGTGGCAGTACGGCGTACGGGCACCTTTATTAACAAATACATTTGGATGCAGTATATTTCGAAATTTGTAATATTTACTAAATTTTTTTTTTTTTTTTTTCACATTTACCTACTATTCAAATAAGCTTAAATTATTTAAACTAAATTTGCATTTTTCAATGTCTATTGTTAAGATATTTGCTATATAAAACTTTATAACCATTTTTAGAATTTTAAATTACTCAGTCGGAACTCTATTTAATGAACTCATTTATAGCGAATTTTTTTTGAATTTCCCTTGGTAATTACATTTAAAATAGTTTCCATTGAGCGAAGAAAATTTTCATATAATGAATGGATTAGAAGAGACTTAACTGGGTTTGCACTTCTGGCCTTCAGACAATTTAGGCAATTAGGGCTGTTATTAAGCACGAATTAAGAGAGCTAAAGGGATTACTGTTCTACAACTTAGTGATACTGGTAAAACCTATCCGACATACCAAGAAGTCATGCTGGTCAACAATCAACAGATCAAGAGGTATTCTCGATGCAGACAGTGGGTTGTGGTCAATGTTCTATTGTAAATGCCCTGTTTGAGAATTAGTGGAGAGAGATTTTATTTTACCACAACAAATAACACTGATCAACATGTAAAATGTTACGAAAATGAAAATACTCAATTTTGACCAATTTTATGCTGCTGAACACAAAAATCACATTAAAATTTGTCGATTGGCTCTCGTTTTTGAATTGCAGTTGGGGTCTCATATTAGTGAGTTAATCTATATTATCAACTAAGGCTCTTGGCAAAATACTTGACAACACTGCAGTTTTAGTACCACCACACTGTTATCACATGATCAGCTCACTCTGCATCATGTGATAATTTGTGGTCGTCTTCAACTCTACTGTTGCAGTAATCCTCGAACACAGCTAGGTACTGGGTGATTTCTTCTCAATTAGCCGTTGTTCTCTGTGAGATTCCTACTTTTTGTGCAGTATTTGTGTTGTGTAAGATTAATATGCCCCATAATTGTGTGAATAGTCCGGATGACTTCTGTTACGTATGTGGAGAAGTCACGTTAGCTTCAAGAAAGCATCCCTTAACTTGAGCCATAAAAAAGGCCTACTTCTTGTACTTTGGGAGTAAAGTAGGTGACCAGGACAAGAACTGGGTTCCACATGTATACTGCACACCTGTTCATCAAAACTCAAAGCGTGGGTGAATCAAAAGGGGTGTTTTATGCCTTTTCCAGTGCCCATGATATGGAGGGAGTCAACAAATCACATCACAGACTGTTACTTTTGTATAGTGCTTCCTATTAGAAAAGGGAGGACAATGGAAAAAAAAGTGGACAGTGACATACCCAAATATACCATCTGCAATTCATCCCATGCCTCACAGTGAACTACTCCATATTCCTGAACCACCCGACTGTTTTTGATATACACAAAGAAGTACTGCAACCGTCGAAGTCAAGAAATCCACTATTTTATCTAAACCTTTATCCTTCTGAATCATATAAGATCACAGAAAGTGAGCTTAATGACCTCATTAGGGGTCTCAAACTCCCAAGGAATAAGGCAGAGCTTTTGGCCTCGAAGCTACAACAGTGAAACCTTCTAGATCATTCTGTGAAAATGACATTTCCTACTCGAAATAAAGACTGATGAATTCTATTAAACATAAGGTGAACTCGCTGTTTGTAAGAATCTTGTAGTCTAATGGCAGCAATAAACATTTAGCATGTTCCCGTAGAATGGAGACTATTTATAGATGCTTCTAAGGTTAGCCCGAAGGCTGTGTTATTACACAATGGAAGTATATTGCCTTCAGTACCTCTTGCATATCCCATCCACAAAAAAGAAACATATGCAAACGTGGAAAACATCCTCTTAGGTGTACACTATCAGACGTAAGAGTGACAGATATGTGGTGATTTAAAGGTAATTGCCATTTTATTAGGACTTCAAAAGGGTTACACTAAGTATTGTTGCTTTCTCTGTGAGTGAGATTGATGTGCCAAGGATATGCACTATGAGAAGAGGAGTTGGCCTCAATGAAAATCATTAACACCCGGAATGAAGAACATAGCACTTGAACCTCTGGTAGATCCAATATTATGGTAGATTTATCTGGTAGATAAATTTCGTGACTGCTTTGGAAGTGAACAGTCCTACATTCACATACTTGCAAGAGAAATTACCAAAACTTAGTACAGAGAAGATTAAGGCAGGTGTTTTCATTGGTCCACAAATAAGGCAACTTTTCAAAGACTAACAGTTCGAATGTGCCCTTAGTGTTAGCGAGAAATCAGTGTGGAAAGCCTTTCAAAATGTTTCAATTGGTTTCTTAGGTAATGTTAAAGCTGGCAAATACAGGCAGCTTGTGGAAGAACTCGTTACTTCTTACGAAAAACTGGGGTACAACATATTATTAAAGATGCATTTCTTGCACTCGCACCTGGATTTCTTCTCACCAAACTGTAGTGCCATCAGCAATGAACATGGTGAGTGCTTCCATCAAGACATTGCAGCGATGGAACAAAGATACAAAAGCAAATGGAGTGTTGCCATGTTAGCCGATTATTGTTGGATGGTGAAAAGGGATGCTTCTGAAGCTGAATATAAATGAAAGGCAAAAAGGTCCTCTGTTTGATACAGGTATGTTTGTAGCTACATCTTACTGCCATATAAATAAAAAATACCATGTATAAATATAAAAAATTTACTTTTTTCGAAAACAAGAGCCAATCTGCCATTTTAAGCACTATTTCTGTGTTTAGTACCCCAAAACCTATGAAGTAAACTTTCTTTCATGCCCATAACAAGATATGACCCAAAATTTGTTGTTCAGTGTAATCATCTGCTGTTTCGCAGGAGTGTATCATCCACATTTTCCTTAAACTTTTTGTCTCTGTTTACGTGGTCACAGTACCTGAATATCCGAATGACTGATATTTAGGACAGTTCAAAAAAAAAAAAAAAAAAAAAGAAAGAAAAAATTCAAATATTAGAACTAGTGACAATATCAATGACAAGAGAAGACAAATGAAGACGACGAAGGTATTATAGCTTCTGAACATGAAATGTTGATAGCTTTTGAAACTTCGAGGCCTGTAGTGTGAAGGAAATGTTCCTGAAAATACAGTGTGTTAAAACCAATGCGGATATTTACACTAAAATCCAGTGTACAACAAAAGATAACGAAATATTTTGCAAAAGAATTCTTAAATGTACTAATATTGTGCACATCACGTATGTATGAAAAAAAAAATCGTATCTTAATATTGCTATGTATTAATAAATTTTGAAATGTTAGAAAATGTGATTATTCCCACTTATTTCTGATTAATTTACCATCTTTTGCTGTATATTTATTTATAATGAAATTTTTGTTTAACAATTTTTGCAAATGAACAACCGATTTCATTATATAGAAATCAGACTGTGGATTTATTTTATTAGGGTTTATCCCACTTTCGTAAGTTTTCATCTAAGAAGTAACACTCATTTCATTAAACTCGTGTACTGTTTTCTTGACTTCTCCCCTTTTAGAAATACCATTTCCTAAGAGCTCGTGTTAGTTCCCTACTAGTTTCTCTGCAACTTTTGTTACAATGTAGAAGTTTATTCAGCACTAATAACTTTGTATTTGTGCATTTTCAATTTTGTCGCAACAGTTTTATTTAACTGCATGTGCCGTAAAGTGGTAACGAGATTGTGAGTTAATTAGTATTAAAAAAAAAAAACTGTCTTGAACCGTAAAGTAAAAAAATGAAAAGAATTAGTAGTTTCTTTTCACCTTCCACAGTTAAGAAATTAGGAACAAATGAGAATGTGAGTGAAGAGTTAACTACAGAGACTGTGTCAAAGACTGATTTTGTTCCTGATGGTATACGCATCCAACAGCAAGGGATGACTGGCCAAGTTGCTGGACTGTTGATCAAAAAAATTACTTCTGTGCAAAGTATAATTGGCTAAATTATCAAAATAAGAAACTTGACTATGCATTATGTAAACAAATTGGAACTCTTGGAGTGGAAAAGAAGATGGGCATGAAGATTTCTAAGGAATGGGCAAACAACAAAGTTACCTATTTTGGTAAAAGCAGACAGCAACAACTACTGACAAATGCAAAGTACTGCATATGGGTAGAAGTAACCCCAGAGAAACGTACCAACTGTGTGGTACTACACTTAAGGTGGTAGAAAATGAAAAAGACCTGGGAGTAATTGTGCAGTCAGATATGAAGTTTTCTGAGCAATGCAGACAGGCTGCCAGGGCAGGTCATGGGGTTTTGTCAAAAATATACTGGAATTTTTTTTTTTTTTTTTTTTTGGAAGACAGATGTAGAATAGATGTGCAGAAATTTGCCTTTAGTCAGTGGGTGGTTAATTTCTGGAACAAACTAGCAGGCAAAAGGAGGTGATTGTTCCACTGTATAAGGCAATGGTCAGACCACGCCTTGAGTACTGCGTACAGGTCTGGAGGCCTCATTTTAGGAAGGATGTAGATTTGCTTGAGCGTGTACAGAAGGGCAACAAGATTGGTGAGGGGAATGAAGGAATCCTCTTACCAAGAGAGGCTTAAGTTCTGCAAATTGCAGCGGCTGGAGACTAGGCACCTGTGAGGTGATCTGATTGAGGTGTATAAGGCCTTGAATGGGTTGAGCACTCTGAATTCTGATAGGATTCTTCCACTTGTTCAGATTACGAACCTAAGGGGGCATAAATTCAAATTGAGGAAAGATATTGTTATTTGGTTTTTAGGAGCATTAGCATCTAAGGCCATATTGCTCCGGGGATATGCTGTAGTCATTCCCTGACCTTTCTGCATCCTCTGTATTTGGTGGTCACGGGCTCGAACCCCGGTCTAATCAAGAAGCGTGTGCTGCTCCTGTACACCTGGCTATGGAGGCACCTTGAGGAAAGACAGATGTAGAATAGGTGTGCGGAAATTTGCCTTTAGTTAGCGGATGGTTAATTGCTGGAACAAACTTCCATCTGTCGTTGTGGAAGTTGATAGGTTAAATAAATTTAAGGAGGAACTGGACAAACATTTAGAGGGAATTGTTTTGTAAATTTTTTTTTTTTTTTATTTTTTTATTTTTTGGCTGATGCTGCATAAGCTCATACATTTGCTTTCTTGCATCACATGCCACTGCTAATACTGTCTTTAAGAAAAAAATTTTTCAATCACAAGGAAACACTGGGACATAAAGTTGCTATAAAACTGCTTGCAAAAGCTGAGAAAGACTCTTGAATATCTGTGTTTAAAGAGTTTTTATCTCATGAAAAATAAATAACAGCAAAAATATTTTGCACTGCATATAAGGTGGGCAAAGAAAATCAGTCTTTTCATAATTTTGAATTGGAGATTGACCTACAAGAATTAAATGGGATTGACATTCAATTAATGCTTGCATTAACATCTTGAATCACATTAGTGATGAAATGAGAAAAAGTTTGGCTAATAAAATCATTATGTTGAACAGTAAAATTTCATTGATAATTGACGAATCGACCACAGTGAGTAAGAAATCCACTTTAATCGTTTACATTCGGACTTGTATATTTGAAAGCGGAATGAGATTTCCTGTAACTATGTTTTTGGACTTGATTGAACTGGAAAGTGTTACTTCAAAAGGGATATTTGATTCTCTGCTTGATTGTCTTCAGTTGTATGGTATGATGGAAAACTATATAAAAATTCACTTAGTTTATGCTACATGTGATGGTGCAGCTGTTACGATGGGTATTAAAAGTTGCGTTACAAAACAAATGAAAGAAAAATACCCTTCTTTAATAGTGTGTAATTGCACTAATCACCAATTAGAACTATCAGTTGGTGATACTGTGAAATCCTTTGCAGGTGTCGATAGATTTAAACCATTTTTGATAAACTTTGTTGTGTGCAAATTCGCTGGATATTGAACTATTAAAAATTGGCAGAATTTTAAACACTAAGGGTGGTATTGAGTTTCTGGTCTGTTTCATCTGTTTGGAATAACTATGAGGTGTTAGTTAATCATTTTGAAGCAAAGAATTACTCAATGTGGGACCAAAAATAAAAATACACATCTGAAAATTACTACTACAAACTTTATATTAGACTTAGGTTTAATGTGCAATGCTCTTCAAGAATTATCAGACTTGAGCTTGGACTTGCAGGAGCACAATATAGATGTGTACAGCGTGAATAAAAAAAAATAGAAATAGTTGTACAGCTTTTTCATGAAAGACAAACAGTTCTAGAACAGTATTACAGAAATGCCACCAAAGTTGCCAGAAATCTACGATTTTAAGGAGTTTCACTTCATGGGACAGATAACAGAAATTATTCTCCAACCAATCCAGAAGCTTTCTACAGAACTTAGAAACAATCAGTAGAAAGCAGGCTATTTGATAGTAAAAATGCTGATTTGGCAGTGTCGGCCCAAGTACTTGATAGGAAACATTGGCCTGAAGATATTAATTCTCAATCGACATTTGGCGAGATTGAAGTTAGAAAATTGTCAATTAAGCTTCAGTTAAATGAAAGAGATGCAATTCGTGGATTTCGGGAATACCTAATTGAAAAGACGATTTTGGAAGAAATTGAAGCATTTAATGAACGATCTCAGTAAGCTGCCAATTTCATCAAGTGAATGTGAACAGAATTTTCACAAATGGATCCATTGTCAGCCCAACTAGAGCTTCATTGATTACAAAAATTTCTTCCCTACTATTTCTTAAAATTGTAAGCCTACCACTGGCATGCTTCAATCCGACAAAATATGTCGTTTCATGGCTGCGCCAGAAACATCATTCAGCAACAGACACAAAGAATAAGAAAAGAAGTCTGCATATTTTATCGGATGAGAAAATAGAAATTTGGAATTTTCTATAAAAACCTTATTATGAAACTATGCACATTTTACTTATTTTTTATAATAAATAATATATACTAAATTTATGCTTAATAAACTGTGTGTTAATATACTTAATTTGTTGTTCTTATTCCAAAAACATTACTACTGAAGAAATAATATCAGCAAATAATTTTTTATCTACTTTTCATGTCCTTTTAATTTTCAATTTTTCCTGATAGCAAAGAATGAGTACCGGCACCTTTTTTTTTTTTACAAAAAAAAAGGCACTGGTAATATATATTGTGTATATTGTAACCATTTACCATAGTGTATATTTCCGTATAAGATGTTATCAAAAAAAAAAAAATTGCACTGGGCAAGACTTAATTGAGCACATTTCTTCCACAGAACACAAGACAGGCAAAAATGGCTAATCAGCATGAGTTTTTCAAGTATGCCATTTTAATATTAGTATTAATGAAGATAAATTGTCCCTGAATGCCTAGAGATTTTCTAGTGCACTATGTACCTATGCAAGTACTGAACTTTATAATATCAAAAGTTTCAATTGCGATGTATTTCTGACCGTTCGTAGTGCTGCTACCCACTTTGCTTTCATTTAGCCACCAATTAGCACTGCTTCTTCCTGTGCGGCAAAGCTGTAAATTTTGGATATACTGAGAGCATCCCAGAATATTAAAGAGTAACCACATGTGAATCTGGGAATAAAGTTAAGGTAAATAAAAAAACATTTTTTTTATTATTTAAATGTATTTCAGTGTTTCTAATATATACATATAAAAATACACAGTAACTTTAAATTTAATTAGGTGGAGTACAGATGATCTTGAAAAATAATGTTATACTGCAGTAAAATCAAAGGTTTACTGTAATTGCAAGTTAAAAGATCAAAATCAAAATCGGATACTGATTGGAAAAAAGGGTGAACTTGTTTGTACATGATTTCATAGATAACTTTTTTTTCCACATCTGCAAGTAACTATTAAAGCAGTTTATCAATACTTGAATGTCCCATATATGTTCGTTTATCTCAAATCTGATAAGGCATTACAAGTGCCAAAGGTTTGGTCATGTGCAAACTACACATTGAGGAGATTTATTATGCCCTAAAAGTGGGTGTGAAGACTACACAGAATTACTGTGATTCACACTATCAGCTTATTCTAAAGATTACACTTGGAAACCAGGACATGAGTTACAAAAATACACAGATGACAATAAAGTAACATACCAGGAGGTAGCTAGAAAGCAAATTCTGTAAGACAAATCAAGACATTCATGGGGGTTATTGTGCAGCCAGATATCAAGGTTCCTGAGCAGTGCAGGCAGACTGCCAGAATAGTCAATCATGTACAGGAATTTTGCTAGCAGAGATAAGGAGCCCATTATTCTCTTGTATAAGGTGATAGTCAGTCCACACCTTGAGTACTGTATACAGGTACGGAGGTCTCATTTTAGGAAGGATGTAGAGCTTCTGGAATGAGTACCAAGAAGGGCAGTGAGATAGGTGAGAGGAACAAAGGGTTGCGCTTACCAAGAAAGGTTTAAGTTGCAGTGTCTGGAGATTATGCACCTGTGAGGTGATCTGATTGAGGTGTATAAGGCCTTGAATGCTTTGAGCAAGCTCAGTGCCGATGTGATTCTTCCTCTTGCTCAGGTCATGCACTTGTGGAGGCACAGATTCAAATTGAGGAAAGAGTTGGAAAATGTGCTAAAATTTACATTTAGCCAGCAGATAGTTGATTGCTGGAGGAAACGTCTATCTATTGTTACGAAAATTGTTAGCTTAAATAAATTCATGGAAAAACTAGACAAAAATTTTGGAACAAGTGGATGGGCGAAATTGGTAGAATTTTTTTTTTTTTTTTTTTTTTTTTTTGGATGATACTGTAAAAGCATGCTCTCTTGCATTGTTGTTGTTGATATTGGAGGTTTGATGGTGCATAAGCTACTTTGGCTATAATGCGCCTTCTTGCATTGTATGCTAATGTCAACCAGGAGAAGAATACTGCTAGTAATATTTCAAAAAAAGAAAAAATAAATAATAAAAATTTGGAATTTATTATTCTATTTTTACCTAATAAGCAAATAACGTGAATTATGTTTGAATAGGAAGCTTTGTAATACAGAAGCTGTTTTTATCATATACAGTACAGTGTCACTAACAAAAATGCAGACTTATTTTTTTTTTTTTATCGCGGGTCGGTTTTCGGTCTGCCTATAATAACTACAAAGAATCATTCATGAACCTTGCAATTGTGGAGTAATTTGTTTTCAAGCACATACAACCAACCAAATGTAGATGTTGGCTCGCCATCTAATTTCTCACGTACCAATTATGCAGTATAATGGCCAGAAGCATCTGCCATTTCATCAGTGGACATATGGATGCAATTTTCTGCATTATTGTGACATATTTTGCAAAGAATATCATTAAGATAATTCTTCCTCAAAGTAGCTTTCTCTGGAATGTTTTGATTTATCCAATGGTTTTTCAAAAATCATTTGAAAACTGAATTTCTTGACATTGAGAGAAAGATGTTGCTACTTACCAAGGCAAGACAGGAGATCCTTTGAAAAGTCACTTTTCTCTTCTCTTGAGGTGCATGGCTTGGTTAAAGGTGACTGATCTGGCAATTTTCCTGGCCTATTCTTTTATAGACCACTGTGCGTGATTATGTTTTTACATTTTAGTCAACCTGGAATTTTTTTTCTGTGTGGAACGTTCCTTTTTTACAAACAACACAAATGACAATACTGCCATCTCTTTTCCACAGTTGATGGCCAATTCCCTAATTTCTTAGGGAATCAACACTACTCTACAATTTGAAAAAAAAATTCACTGATGTTTTATCAGAAAAGGGTGTTTCTGAATCGTTTTTTTAATGCTTCTAATACGAAAATTTATTTTGTTTCACAGAGCAAACTGGAATTATAATTAATAAGCTTTCGGCTGGGAGGCAGCCTTCTTCAGATTGAATACATGAATGGCAATTGGAATAGAGATGTGCACTGCCAGGATGGTGCGTGAGGCGCGTGGTTAATTGTTTGTTGATGTTTGTGGCTGTGACATATGGTGGTGACGTGGCCAGCGTTTGTCTATGGATAGAATTACTGCCTCTGTGATGGGGTTGACTTGGCAACCACTGTTCCTGTTCAGAGAGGCATCCAAGCATTTTATATTTAACGATTCCAACCAGGTGCGCTTTAGGTAATGGTGGGACCTGTCCACAACCACGACATCGCGGTGTGGGTCGATGTCGTGGCGGGTTGTCCAGACATGCTCGGAGATAGCTGAGTGTTCTACATCTGCCAAACGAATCGCCCTTTTATGTTCTGAGAGACGTTTCTCGAGTCAATGTCCAGTCTCTCCAAAGTAGCAGCTGGTGCAGTCACGGCAATCGCATCTCTTGCCGTGACTGCACCAGCTGCTACTTTGGAGAGACTGGACGTCAACTCGAGAAACGTCTCTCAGAACATAAAAGGGCGATTCGTTTGGCAGATGTAGAACACTCAGCTATCGCCGAGCATGTCTGGACAACCCGCCACGACATCGACCCACACCGCGATGTCGTGGTTGTGGACAGGTCCCACCATTACCTAAAGCGCACCTGGTTGGAATCGTTAAATATAAAATGCTCGGATGCCTCTCTGAACAGGAACAGTGGTTGCCAAGTCAACCCCATCACAGAGGCAGTAATTCTATCCATAGACAAACGCTGGCCACGTCACCACCATATGTCACAGCCACAAACATCAACAAACAATTAACCACGCGCCTCACGCACCATCCTGGCAGTGCACATCTCTATTCCAATTGCCATTCATGTATTCAATCTGAAGAAGACTGCCTCCCAGCCGAAAGTTTATTAATTATAATTCCAGTTTGCTCTGTGAAACAAAATAAATTTTCGTAATGAATCCAGAGCACGTAGGCCTTTTTTACTATGCTTCTAATAGTTTTTTGGAGTAAAACGTCATAAAGACTCTCCTCTCATTTTAAAAATTGATCTATGATGAGTCAATTTTTATTTTTTTATTTTCTTGCAGATCCTTCTACTTTATAGTACCTATTCAGCATCCAGCAATAGTCAGCCATGTTTGCATTTTGCCTTTCCTGGTAACTCATCTCCATGTTTTAATGACTGGTGAAACCTCTTGCCCTTAATTAAAATTCCTAGATGTTCTGGGAAGTAGTCAATATGGGAGTATGAAAAATGTACCTTAACCTCTTGCCCTTAATTAAAATTCATAGATGTTCTGGGAAGTAGTCAATATGGGAGTATGAAAAATGTACCTTGACACTCACATTGCAGCTCACCTTCTTGAAGTTTGCTAACATATTTTCAACTATATTCTTGTATTCTGGACCTGTGTTGTACCCCAAGAAGTAGTAGTAGTAGTAGTGGCATGTGATGCAAGAAAGCAAGTGTATTGTATGAGCTTATGCAGCATCAGCCAAAAAAAAAAATCACACCATTCCCTCCAAATGTGTGTCCAGTTCCTCCTTAAATTTATTTAACCTGTCAACTTCCACAATGACAGATGGAAGTTTGTTCCAGCAATTAACCACCCGCTGGCTAAAGGCAAATTTCCGCACATCTATTCTACATCTGTCTTTTCTTAATTTGAATTTATGCCCCCTTAGGTTCGTAATCTGAACAAGTGGAAGGATCCCATCAGAATTCAGCATGCTCAACCCATTCAAGGCCTTATATACCTCAATCAGATCACCGCTCGGGTGCCTAGTCTCCAGCCACTGCAATTTGCAGAATTTAAGCCTCTCTTGGTAAGAGGATCCCTTCATTCCCCTCACCAATCTTGTTGCCCTTCTCTGTACATGCTCAAGTAAATCTACATCCTTCCTAAAATTAGGCCTCCAGACCTGTACGCAGTACTCAAGGCATGGCCTGACCATTGCCTTATACAGAGGGACAATTACCTCCTTCTCCCTGCTAGCAAAATTCCTATATATCATTGACAAAACCCCATGACCTGCCCTGGCAGCCTGTCTGCATTGCTCAGAAAACTTCATATCTGACTGCACAATTACTCCCAGGTCTTTTTCATTTTCTACTACCTTAAGTGTAGTACCACACAGTTGGTACGTTTCTCTGTGGTTACTCCTACCCATATGCAGTACTTTGCATTGGTCAAGGTTAAACTTCAGTTGCCACTTCTTAGCCCATCTGCCCAAATTATCTAGATCCTGTTGCAGTAGCACCCTGCCATTACTGTCATTAACAACCCTGCCAACCTTTGTATCATCTGCAAACTTCGACATTAAGCCTGATATACCTTCATCAATATCATTGATAAATATACAGAACAACAGTGGACCTAACACCAAACCCTATGGGACTCCACTAATAACATTAGTCCATGAAGAGCAGCACCCATTGATTACCACCCTCTGTCTTCTCCCACTTAAGTTCTCAACAACAGACCTGAAGCTAATGCATACCTGTTTTTTCTCTTTCATTCATAGTTCTCTCAAAATCTTGGTCCCTCATCAGTTGGCAAATTTGAGATCAAACAAAAATACCTTGTTTTAGCTTCTCTTGGGTGATTAATGGGAATTTAGTTCAAAGATAGTTGAAGATGGGACCTTTCTGAGGTAAAGCTTTCACAAACTGTTTCATCAAACCCAGTTTGATGTACAAGGGTGGAAGGAGGACAAGTTTGGGGTCAACCAATGGTTTATGACTGTGTTCTTGATCCAGGCAACAAACTGCCCCTCTTTGGCCAGACCTTGACATCCCATTGCTTCTCCTTGCCCGACTGTCCCATTCACACAAAAAGCAAGGCATTTTTGTGTAGCACACTTGTGTCCAAGTAATATGCCTATCACTTTAAATCAGCACAAGCCAACCATGTTCTTTATACTTAATATTTGTCAACAACATCTTCAAGTTCTCATATGTTTACAAATTATAGATGTTCTGTTTCTGTTGTATGCCTTTTTTATAGATTCTTCCATGTGCACTGTCCTTCTCAACTGGCATTTATAATTCTTTCACCCCCCCATCACAAACTAAGCTGAACATTGACCACAACCAATCAGCACCCATTAGCATCCAAAATCAAACTAACAACACCAACTTTTCTTCTTTCTCATTTATCCCTTCAAGTTTATTATCTGGAACAACCTTCTGTTATGTGTCTTACCTGGAAATTACAATCTACAGAAATTGAAAGAAGTGCCCCCCCCCTTTTTTAGGTTATGCATATCACACATAAGTATTCAAGGGTAATTTGTTATTTGTATTATTCTCCACAAAACAATAGTTGCCAGCATTAAGCCAAAATGTTAACCTATTCACCAGTTTTGTTCAGGAGTAACATATTTGCCTAAAAAGTAAAGGTTACGGGTTCAAATGTTGTTTCTGGTATGGGTGTTGTGATTGCCCAGTTTTTTTTTTTTTTTTAATATATGGTATAAATAATGCACAGTGATTTTGTTGATCGAATTGCCTTAAAAACTAAATACATACTACTGTACAACTACATAAGTAATATACTGTGAATTGATATTGAATGTCTCTCACTGGTCAGTAAGGAATGACAGTACAATAGGGCGCCTCCATAGCCATGTGGGCAGGAGTAGCAGTGCATAACACACGCTTCTTGATTAGACCGGGGTTCGAGCCGGTGACCACCAAATACGGAGGATGCGGAAAGGTCAAGGAATGATCACCACATATCTCCAGAGCAATATGGCCCTAGTTGCTAATGCTCCTAAAAAACCAAATAACAAACAACAAACAAACAGTGCAATAGCACACGCTCTTTGAGTGGACCATGGTTCAAACCATGGTGAACCATGGCTGCTAAATATGATTAATGATTGTATTCATGATTCATTGTAAACTCCTCTAACCTGGTGGCTAGAGGAGTTTACAATGGTATAACCTGGTCGTTCAATAAACAAAAACCTTTTTTTTTTTTTTTTTAATTTCTCTATTTTTCAAATACATAGTAACAGTAACATACAGGTTAGAAAATATGTTAAACAGAAAGAAGTTGGTGTTTAAAATTTTTAATGGAACACAATGCATAAAGTTTGCATCTGTGGTGGTTCTTCCTCCCCCCCAACAAGTTTGGCATATTTAAAACTTAAAAAGTTACAATACAATTAGTATTGCAATCTATAAAGAATAGATGAAACGTAAAAAAAATAATAAAATAAAATAAAAAACTTGTAAGTTCTGCCACTGTCTTTGCTACAGATGGAGGCACCTCCACTGCCAAGTTAAGGTTAAGTTGGACAACTTAAAAAAAAAAAGTGTCACTTTCTAACATTTTTATTAGTAACTTTGTTAAGATAGCATCAAGAGGGTGTGCTTGATTAGTGTTCAAATGGCATAATTATTGCAAATAATATATGTTATTATATATTAATGAATAATGTTATTATTCAATAATCAGTCCAAGCTAGATTTTGAACGGGCTAAGAGTAGAAAACTTACTTCATGCCCTAATGGTAGCCGAGCATTCTGGTGTCTTGCCAAAGCTATTGGCTGCAACTTTTGTCCATCTCTGCTAGCATCCCATTTTTCTTCCAACACGTGTGTTAATGATCTTTTTTTTACTTTCTTATTCCAAAAGGTGTTTTTCCTTCTGCTTGGAAATTTACTCACATCCAGCCATGCATGGTACTAAGTACTATAGGTTCTAAAAGGGCAACAAATCCGTCCCATCCAATTATCGTCCCCGTTGCAATTTCTTCTGCTTTTTCTAAAGTGAAGGAGAAATCAATTAACTGCCAACTCTTAAACTACGTAGAAACCTTCCATCTGATCAATGATCACCTATATGGATTCTGCCAGTGTCGATCCACTGGTGATATTCTGGCTTATATTAACCATTTATGGACAAATTCAATGGTAAAGTTCAGCGAAACACAAGCAGTTGCTCTTGAAATCTCAAAGGCTTTCGATTGTGTTTGGGCATAAAGGTCTTCTAAACAAGCTTCCATCATGCTTTGCCAACTGTTTTTTGTAATTGGTTATCCAGTTTTCTCTGTGACTGCTCAGTGAGGGTGATGGTAGATAGCTCTCTGTCTTCTAACTTCTCCACTAATGCTGGTGTACCCCAAGGTTCAGTTCTTTCCCCCAATCTTTTCCTCTTGTATATTAATGACCTTCTTCCATTGACCGGAAATCCTATCCATAGTTTTGCTAATGATAGAACATTTATTTCCACTTTCCAGTTTGAGAAACCTTGCCCTGCTCAATCAGCTTCAACTTCTTGAATATCCGCTACCAATTCTTTAAATGCCGATCTCCAGTGGGGCAAAGACAACTTAGTTGATTTCAGTTCTTCTAAAACTCAGTCCTGTCTTATATCTCTCACAAAAAGGATTCTTCTGCTCCTATGCTTATCTTTGGTGACACTCCAATTTCTAAGCAAGTTAATATATCTCTTTACCCTGACTTTTAATCTCTCTTGGCACAAGCACATTACAAACATTGCTTCCTCTGCATCTAAAAAACTTGTTTTCTCTTTTACTCTTGGCATTACATTTCTTCCAAACGCTGTTCACGCTGTACAAATCGCAAATCTGCCCTGCCATGGAATATTGTTCCCACATCTGGGGTGGTGCCCCAAAACCTCTCTCAGTCTTCTAGATTCCATTCAGAAGAAGGCAGTTAAGTTAATTAATGACTCATCTCTAACAGAGTCTCTCCACTCTCTGTCTCAAAGACATACTGTTTCTGCTGCATACTTTTTCTACAGACTTCTATGGGCACTGTTCTTCTGAATTGGCTTCTATAATTCCTGCTCTCTCTCTCTCTCTTTCAAAACAGTCTGAACATATGCCACCACCAGCCAACATCCATTTACTGTCCAACTTTAAACTCAGAGAACCAACTTTTCAACTTCTTTGTTTATTCATTCAACTGCCGTTTTCTGGAACAACCTTCTTTCATATGTATTTCTTGAAAATTACTGTCTACAGAAGTTCTTCTAATGTCAACAAATACCTTTCATCTTGTCAACCTCCGACCCATGCATGGTACTAAGTACTATAGGTTCTAATAGCTTTTTGTGTTTGGGATTCTTGTAAAAAGTGTGTGTGTGTGTGTGTGTGTGTGTGTGTGTGTGTGTGTGTGTGTGTGTGTGTGTGTGTGTGTGTGGGGCAGACTCTCGATTAACTGGGATCAGATTTCAAGACTCCAAATTTAAAAAAAAAAAAAAAAATCAATCAGAAATCATAGAATTCAAGTAATAACTAGAATAGGTATAAACAGATATTTTACAAGTCGTAAATAAGCAACAAGCGGCATTATAAGTCGTCATTGGGAGATTAGTGTACCTATTAACTTGCAATCCCTGTTGTCTTCACACCCACCGCTGAAAGAAAAAAAAAAAAAAAAAAAAGGGGCCAAATGTTTAGTTTGTTTTAGTGTTGTTTTGTTTTCTGACAAATAACGAAACAAATTTTGTTTCGTTATTTGTCAGGAATGTCCGATTTTTTTTTTTTTTTTTTTTTTTTTTTAGAAATCGCAAAAATGATGGGTAAACGTCAAAGAATTGCGTTTTCAGTTAAACAAAAACTTGAAATTATTCAAAAGTTTGAAAACGGTGCATCTGTTAAATCTCTAAGGAATCATTATAATAAGGATGTATCAAAATGGCCAAACATTAACAAGTATCGTGCGGAATTCAGATTTGTCAATAATAATATAGTAGCAATATGTTATTATTCATTCTCAAGTTATGTAAAACTTGACGAAGTAAAAAGTCCTGGAACGTGTGTTGAAGAAGCCCTTACGTATGTTGGGGGCTTTTGTATTTTTGGATTAACCCGGAAATTGATTATCCGAGATTTGTTTTTTTACCATGTTTCTGTTACCATCTAAAACTGGAAAGAAAGATTATGTTGGTTTAGTTCAGTATACAGGCATTCCTTTAACCCAATTGGTGGAATTCTCCATATTATAACTTACCAAATATCAAAGTAGTCTGTTCGTCAGGTATTCATAAAGGAAATAAATGGAATCCAAATTGAACAGATTGATTTATTTTTGTGTGATTCTTTTTATACACCATGTCAGCGAAACAATATTTTGCTGACAAAAAGTTTTTTTAATTTTGAAGAGTCTTGTTGAACCAGATGGTGGCAACTTAGGTAACAACAGGAACTACAAACGTATATTTTAGAAATTACTTTTAGTATGCTACAGTACTTTCAATTAAATTTTAAAAATGAATTTCATATAATTATTAAAAGTCAGTTTAGTGTCCAGTATGTATGACTAGGTAAGGAATAAAGGGGCTGTAGTCACCTCCTGTCCTTATGATTAAAAAAAAATACAAATTTTTTGACTGCTACCTGATGATTAAAGTCTAGTGATGCCCCAAAATATTGCCTTATCCCTCTTGCTGTAGAAAATCCTGGGACTACCCTGAGTAAGACACCTGAAAACTTGATACGTTCAACTCTGAACTGGTACATCTGCAAGATATTTAACAGAATTTCATAGCATCAGTGTGTAGGTTAAATTTTTTTGATTTCCATCAAATGAAAAAAAACTCGTCGATTTCTTTATTGCAGCTTTTCCAAAAGAAAATTAAAAGTGTGTATCCAAATATTGTTATTGTGTTTAAGATGTTTTTTGTGTATATATGTGGAAATCATCTGCTGAAAGTTTCTCTTTATTAAAAAGACTGAAAAATTAGTTGTTATCAACAATTTCTGTTTTTAACTTGAAGTGACTGAAAGTTTTTTGTTTAAACTAAATTGTTTATATCCAGAAGTTTTTTTTTTAATCAAAATAAATATTTTATATGTCAAATGAAATATGATGAAATCTCAGTTAATGGACACCTTTCAGTAGCACTATAAATAGCAGGTATTTTTTTTTATATTTTTGAAAAAAATAACAAAATGGCTCCTAGGCTTAGAGGGGAATAGGTATCCTGTGTGTTATCAGACACTCAGTCTAAAACACTAATGGATCCAATATCTTTCTATTACAGAAGATTTAGGAGAAGTCCAGTTGGCCTGCCTCCCTAAAATCCATTCATGCACACCTTCTCTATGGTAAGCCCTGTTACGTCACTTAGGTAGCAATGAACGTGTACAGTGGTTCTCTTCAAGATGCCTGGTCTGCGTGAAGAGGAAAAGACCAAACCCTCCAGCGTATGACAGCACGACAAAACAAATGGCCCTCAGTCCCCAGCGGCTTTCACTCCCCCTCTTACAGCAGCGAGAGGATCAGAGTGAAAGCAGAGAGTGCTAAGAATCTCTGGGTATGACCAGGCTGCTATGCACGGAAACTGAACTTGGCCTGTAACAACGTAAGATCACTCATCGGTGAAGACAGGATATTAGAGCTGGAAGAGGAATTAGAAAATGTGAATTGGAATATCATCGGTTTCGCTGAAACAAGAAGAAGAAATGAATCACTTATAAGTTTATAAAGTGGGAAATCTGCTGTACACCATGGAAACAGTGAAAGGAGTGAAGGTGGAGTTGGGTTTCTGGTCCATAAAGATTTAAAAAACATTTTGGAATTCAAAAGTAAATAAATACATTTTTTTTTTTTCTGTTTATACTCCGGCACAACAACCAAGTCAGTAGAGTTTACAATAAATCTTCAATACAAATATTTATCGTATTTAGTAGTCACGGGCTTGAACCCTGGTCCACTCAAGGAACGCGTGCTATGCACTATTGCTCCTGACCACTGGGCTACGTCAGGCCTGTACATCACCAAGGGTGTCAAGACTAATACTCAAGATTTCTAAGAGGTACAAGCTAAAGGTTATAATGATTTATGCACCAACATCGGGCCATGATGATGTAGAGGTTGAAGAAATGTACACAGAAATTGAGAGTCTTCTAGATGAGCAGAAAACCCACTGCACTATTATAATGGGGGACTTCAATGCTAAGGTTGGAAAAAGTCAAAAGCGCAGAAAGGGGAACTGTAGGAAATTTTGGAATTGGTGAAAGAAATGAAAGAGGCGAAAGACTTGTGGAATTTGTAGAATCTCAAGGATTGCCAGTAATGAACACTTTTTTTTCAAGAAAAGGGTGAACAGAATGATGTTACCGTCCTGAATAAGGTAAATGTTGGAAGTGATCACTGAATGGTAAGATGTACACTTGACATAGATAAAGGAAAGGAAAAAACTGACTCGAGTAAATAATACAAAGGTCTTTGAGATAACAAAAGAGGAGAAAAAGCAGTATGTACTGGAACTTAAGAACAAGTTTGAGCTTCTGCAGACTGCTCAGGACCAAGATATCGAAGAGGAATATTACAACTTTCTGAAAGTATAAAGCCCAAGAAACCTATAGGAAAAAAGAAATCCAAAGAAGAAAAAATTAGTATTAGTCAAGAAACACTTATGATGAACCGAAGGCGAAAAATGAAGAGCAAGATAAACACTGACAAGGAAAAAATTGAGTATACTGAGTTATGCAAAGCCATTAGAAAGAGACTCAGAGAGAACATAAAATAAGAAGATTTAACACAAGAAAAGTAGAAAAAACATTAAGGGAAAAACGAAGGATTTAAATCAGCAGCCATGAGCAGTAATACAGAAAGACAAATGATACTGAAGAATAGCAATGGTGTACTTATGAACAGCAGAGAAGGCATAATTCAAATAGCAGAAGACTACTAGAGAGAATTATACAAAGAGCGAGGAAATGATGCTAGCAGTGGGGAAGATGGATTGCAAATTAGCAACACATACAACATACCCGATATTCTTCCTGATGAGGTAGAACATGCATTGAAGAAAATGAAGAATCAGAAAGCCCCGGGGGAAGATGAAGTTACTGTAGAGTTGTTAAAATTGAGAGGAAGAGACATAACACAAAAACTGGCAAGGCTCTTCACAAAGTGCATTAGAAAAGATGTGATGCCTAAGCAGTGGAATAATGCAATCATAGTTTTGCTGCATAAGAAAGGAGATAAATCAGAAATTGGAAATTATAGACCAATTATCTTGTTATCCCACATCTACAAGTTGTTCACAAGGGTCATTACTAACAGATTAGAAAGAATACTTGATGGGAATCAACTGAAAGATCAAGCTGGCTTTAGGACAGGATTCTCAACTATGGATCACCTTCATGTAATATCACAGCTAATGGAATATAAAACACCATTATGCCTGGCATTTGTGGATTATGAAAAGGCATTTGACTCCATACAGCGTAAGGCAATGTTTCGGCACTAGAAAGACAAGGCATAGATATCCCACATATTATGATTTTGAAGAAAATATATGAGAATGCTACCTCCTTTATTAGACCAGACAAAGAAAGTAGGAAATTTAAAATCGAGAAAGGAGTTTGACAAGGAGACAATATCTCCAAAGCTGTTTACTGCTGCCCTTGAGGAAGCTTTCGGAAGATTAGACTGGTCACAGAAAGGAGTTAATGCGAACGGAGAGTACCTAACCATTTACGATTTGCAAATGACATTGTGGTCATAAGCCACAATCCCAAAGAATTAGAGGAAAATCTTAATCAGTTATGCACATTTAGTAAGGATTTTGGACTAAAGATGAATATGGCTAAAACAAAAGTAATGATGAACAAGTCCCTTTCTATGCCACAGAAAGGGAAATAATGATTGAAGGAGCCGTAATTGAAAAGATGGAGTCATATACTTATCTGGGACAAGTTATTAGCTGTAATAATGATAAATGGCTGGAAGTCAAGAGAAGAATAAATTTTGTAAGGATAGTATTCAGGAAATATAGTCACATACTGAAGAGCAATATCCCAGTTTGTCTGAAATGTAAAATAATGAACCAATGTATACTCCCCACCATGACTTATGGAAGTGAAACTTGGGCACTCACCAAAAGAATGGAAGAGAAGCTGAGAACTACACAGCGAAGAATGGAACGAATTATATTGGGAATCAGACTGTTAGATGAAAAGAGAAACACATGGATTAGGCAGCAAACTCAAGTAAAGGACATTCTAATCAAAACTAAAAACTAAAATGGTCTAAAATGGGCAGGACACATAGCTCGAAGACATGATGACAGATGGACTAAGAAAATAACAGAATGGTACCCAAGAGGAGCTAGAAGAAAACCTGGAAGACAAAGGTGGAGATGGATAGATGAAATTCATGAGTTTGTGGGTGGCCAGTGCTCAAAACAGAAGGAACTAGGAAGTTGCTGGAGAGGCCTTCATTCTGCAGTGGATTGAAAATAGCTGATGATGATGAGTCTGTAACAAACAACTTTTTTTTTTTTTTTTTTTTTTTTGTTTCATAAGCACCAGGTGTTAGGTTTCACTGCATTTAATTGAAAATTATATTTGGTATTAAAATGCAAAATATAAATCAAATGAATTCCAAATGATAAAAAAAAATTAAAAAAAAAAAATTCAGACAGTGGTAAATTTATTCACTGCTGTATAAGATGAAACAATCCTTTTAAAACCATGCAGCTAATAAAAGTTTATTTTAAATTAGTATAATCAAAGGTTGTCTTAAAATAAATGAGTCTTACTTCATGCTACTCATTATACATACTTACTGTACTCATTATCAGCTGTTATCTAGTAGTAGTAGTACACTGCAAGCTTTCCTGGTAAGTGAATCTTCCTGCCCACGTGACCCCCCCCAAAATGGGGGGGGGGTGAGGAACTCAGTTTTCGAAATTTAATGTACTAAGTGATAACTTCTTTGTAGTTTGATCTTATTGATTTTAAAACGATAGTCTTTTGATAGTAGCCGGATAATTTTAAAGAACGTTTTCTCTTGTGTTATAAATATTGTCAATCCTTACAAAGTAATAGTTATACTTTAGATTATAACTTAAAGATGAAATTATTGAAATGCAAAATATAAATAATTGATACTCTTCTGTATATAATGCTTTTTCCAGTGTCTTCTGGGACCTCTACTGTGCTGCTCCAGAAAGAAGAGAAACATGTGAGCACTCTAGTGAAGCCAAGGCATTTCATGACTATGTAAGTTTCATATTTGATGTTTAAAACTGGTTCTTATATGGTAAGATCTTAATCGGTGGATTTTTGGCTCTGTAAAGGGATAAGTATTTTTAATTTTTAGTATTTTTCGTTAATTAACATAGTACATTTTGTTTTGCAAAGATATTAAATAGGTTTAATAGCATTCATTAGCTTCTTATTTTGAATTTAACCAGCGATTTTTTGAAGTTATGACTCCTGGTGTTGGCGCCAATATTGTTGAACTAGCGGCCATATTATAGTCAATAAGAAATAGCTTAATACATATATATATCTCGAACTGATATCTTAAGGTATAAAGTAAAACTAGATAGCGTAATACGAAGCACTGAGGAGCTCTATAGCCAGTGTACCTTATGCGCCATTAAACACCCATAACACACACACACACACACACACACACACACACACACACACACACACACACGAAGCACTGTATTAGGAATCTGTATTAGCTATAGTATTATCAATTAATCAAAAATAATATTAATCTTATTAAAATTCATTGTTAATTAGCCAGGTGGGTAAAGTGTTTGCCTGGCAACCGAAAGGTCGCGGGTTCGAATCCCACCTCTGGCTTGGATCACAGTAAAATGCAAAAACTTTGGGAGGTGCATTATGGCCACAGAAGTCAATACGCCAACAACTAACAAAAAAAAAAAAAAAAATGTTAATTAAATTGTAATTAAACGGAAATCATGACCCAGGCTAGAGCTGTGAAGCAAAGATCACAGACTAGCGAGAGTGCTGTGACCCAGGGGAGAAACAAAGAGGGCAATTCTCCAACGCATCACAGTCTCAAATGTGTGAAATGTTTGCCAATCTTTTTAAAACAGGATATGATCTAGCCAAGGAGGATGCCTTTGTGTGTACTAGGTGTCTAGAGTGTCAAGGAATTAGGCGCGAACTCAGCATTCTGATGGGCATGTATGAGAGCTTGAAGTATAGAGTAAATGCCCTTGAAGAAATTAATGAGGGACCCATCAAGCTCTCATCTGTCCAGCTCAACGACAGCTCACTCCTGTGCATCAGGCAAAACAGAGGCAATCTTCAAGGCAGAATGCACTGGTCCCAATGGAACTAGTTATTGTTGGTGACTCTATTGTCAGGGAGACGGAGAATAAACTATGCAAGAATGATAAGTGAAACAGGACCAGGGTACGTCTGCCAGGGTCAAAAGTTGATGACATTGTAGATCAGATATCATCTTTTAAGGGCACAAAAGGTGATGTTGTTGTACACGTTAAGAGTAAGAGATCTGCAGTTTTACTCAACAAGTACAGGTCAACGTTGAAAAAAAGTTGCGAGTTAGGGTTGAATGTGAGAATGTCTGCAATACTGTCTAGACATGATAGGAGGGAGTATATGATGAGAGCCTTGTCGATCGATTTTGCGATGGAGAGATTGTGCAAGGCTCAAGGGGTAGAAAAATTTTTTTCAGCCTCGTCTGTGCTTGTTGACAGGTGAGACTGCTTCTACAGGGATGAGATACACTTATATAGAAAGGGTACAAGAATATTTGCTGATGCTATTGAGGCAGTGTAAGGTGGGTCAGAAAACTGCTATGTTGGGTGGATACACAGACCAAAAGGTTAACAGTAGCCGCAGGCAGAGGCAAAAGTGTTTCTTGCACTGCTTCTATTAGAATGAGCAGCAGCCTGGAAAGCAAGGTAATGGAGATTTCCCGGACTGCTGGCAGTCATAGTGGAAAAAGTAAATACACAGGCTGTGTTAGAGTAACTAAGAGTAGGAACAGACGCATGTATACTTGCATGTACACCAATGCTAGGAGTATAGTTAATAAATTTGATGAGCTTGAAGTGCTAGTCAAGACATCAAAGGCAGATATTGTTAGGATATCAGAGACATGTTGTCACACAGATATAAGCAGTGCAGAATTGGACTTTGGGGAGTACAGTGTGTACAGGAAGGAAGGAGGAGGGGTTATGCTGTTAATTAAGAAACACAAATCTAAGAAAGTAGATCCAATTGCTTTTGGTAGACAATGCAGTGGTGAGTCTGTTTGATGTGAAATAAGCACTGGGAAAGGAAAAATTAGAGTAGATGTGTGTAATAGGCCTAATGAATCTGATGAGTATAATGGGCAGTTGTGCAGAGAAATAGAGTGGGCCAGTAAATCAGAATGTCTTATAATGTGGGATTTTAACTTTCCAGATATTGACTGGAACTTGTGGGTTGGTCACTCACACATTAGCAAGACTTTTTTGGATTTATTAGATGACTGTTTACAACATGTTCGAGAGGCAACCAGAGGGAGTAATACTCTTGATCTGATTATCTGCAGTGATTATTCATGCATTAAGAATTTGCAGATAAAGAAATCACTGGGTGATAGTGATCACAATGTATTGATGTGGTAATTACTTAAAGATATAACTACCATCAAGGCTAAAGGGAAGGACTTTGCTTTCGTAAAGGTGACTACTGAGGTCTCAGACAGTTTTTAAATTCTGTACAGTTGGATCAACTGATGATGTTACCAGTGTTGAATTCTAAATGGGAAGCCTTCAAGAACTTAATTTTGGAGGCTACTAGGCTCTTCATTCCAACTAAGAAATACTGTTCAAGGTTTAGGCCTAAGTGGATGTCAGATGAATTAATGAGGCTCGTGGCAGAGAAGAAGAATGTATGGGATGGATATAAAGTATCAGGTGACACAGAAGCTTATGGCAGGTATAAACTACTCTGCAATCAAGTCACAAAGGAGGTTAGGCAGGCGAAGGCAGATTACGAGAAATCTTTGGCAAAGGATGCAGAGAAAAACAGCAAAGAGTTCTTTACTTATGTAAACTCTAGAAGGAAAGGATGAATCAAATTGGACCACTTAACATAGATGGGTTGACTATTGATGATCATGCTAAGGTAGCTGATAAATTGAATGAGTATTTTGCATCTACATTCACACATGAGGAGTTATTCAATGAGGGGAGTGCCAGAAGTTTATCAAACACTAACAGGGGGCTAAGTGATTTTGTAATAACTGAGAACAAAGTGGAGGAGAAATTGTTGAAGTTAAACATAAGGAAGGCACCTGGGGTGGACGGGATCTATCCAGTTATATTAAAGGAGGCAACAAAGGAAGTAAGCAAACCCTTAGCCATAATCATGAGAGCTTCCTTGGATTCAAGGGAGGACCCCATGAATGGAAGGTGTGCAAATGTATCACCAATTCACAAAGGGGTTCAAAAGGTGACACAACTAACTACAGACCTGTTAGTAGAACCCAATAACTTGTGTTCCAGGGAAAATAATGGAATCACTGGATGCATAAGCTTGCTTTCTTGCATCATATGTCTCTACTAATGCTAATGTAACAAAACTTACTTTTGAATTTATAATGCTGATTTTTTTTTTTTTTTTTTTCTCATTTTGTAAAATTAAAAAAGATTTGTCCAATTCTTCTATTCATTCTCCTTTTATAATGGTGTGATAAATATAAATACAGGTATTTCCCGACTT
Organism: Mastigoproctus giganteus; assembly: GCF_048544385.1. NCBI lineage: Eukaryota > Metazoa > Arthropoda > Arachnida > Uropygi > Thelyphonidae > Mastigoproctus > Mastigoproctus giganteus. The sequence goes on along the minus strand of NC_143578.1, from coordinate 134,283,357 downwards.
TGAGTTAATTCGTTCATACCGTGCACTCATAAAGCGGGAATTTATTCCCCATAGACATAATGTTAGCTAATTAGTTAGCTAATTAGTTTGTTTAAACAATGATTGATTTATCCAAAAAAATGAAAACATAGCCTGTAAAATCAAGCAAATTATAATAAAGAAATTATTTATGACTTGCAAATGTTAAAGAATGTTTATTCTTCATCATAATCATCATTGACTAAATGCACACTCATTGATCACTCATTATTGGCTCGGCACTCGTTGGTTTGTTGCACAAAGAGTCATCTTCTTCAGAAATGCTTCGAGATGCATTTGTTTCGAAGATAACCTTATCTTTTCTTTATAAATTTCAATAGCATGCATAAGCATGTTTTAATGGTATGCACAAATTGCAACTAACACGATTTGCGTGGAGTAACAAGTTTACGAAGCTGCAAAAAAAGGAATTAAGAGAAAATTCTGAAAATTTATTTATGTTTTTTATACAATTGAAGATTTCGGTAAAAGGAAAACACATTTCACCATAACGTAAAAAATGCACAATTTCACTATTGCCATTTTTCCAAATGCAATAAGATCGCGTTTACTACCCATTTATAATTGCTTGCAGTAACAGAAAAGCCCAATAAAGCAGAAAGTGCAAATTGTTTTTTGGTAGTGACCTCCAGAATTGTGCTTTAGAAAAATATCACAAAGCTGTTCAAAATTGGTTCTTATAACAGAACATAGGATAACAACGAAAGTGTAGTGCATTTTAGAGTGTTCCGAGGTCGTGGGATGACCTCAGAGGTCATTCCACAACTTCCGAGGTCATGGAATGAATTACTAAAAAACAATGTGTTATTGGGTTCATATTACGATATTTTCATGATACGATTGTGTCTCTGGAACAGATTAATAACGTAAAGCGGGATACAGTGTGTTGTATAGCTACGTGCATGGTTTGAAATGCGGTATTTAAGAATGTTTAACATTCATTTTTTGCAATTAATGTTCATATTTTCGATTTTGTTGATACTTAAAAAAAAAATCTCGTAAAGCAGGAACTGCCTGCAGATGTTATTACTAAAATTGGCATCCCTGTTTTGACATCCATAGCCTTGTATATGTCATACATAATTTGGATGCCATTTTTTTTTTTTTTTTTTTTTATTTCAGAATAAAATCACTATTCTTCTGTAATACATTTCTTTACCAATTTTTTCCTAAATGAAGTATATGTTGAGATTTACTTAGTTTCAAAAGTCGACTATTTGTTTTGCATTTAATTGAAGCCACATGGGTGATTGCATCAGGCCTTTTTTTTTCTTTTTTTTTTTTTTTTTTAATTGTCAGATGACAATTAACTGATCTGAGTAATGTTCAGATCAGCTCATTATCTATTAGCCTATGTAACTTTCATGGCATATTTCTGTATTCCTCACTCATAGAGAAGGTGATAGAGATGGCCTTTGCTAAATTGCTAATAGTGGAGGGCAGTGTTTTCGTTCCTGTTTTTGAACTTCCAATTATCAGTAATTCAAGTTAAAGTTACTTATTCTGAGAATTTATTTACTTTGAAAATTAATCTTTATTGATAGTAATGCTTATTACTCTATAATTTCTGGACCATATTGTTTTTATTGTCCTGAAAATAAAAAACCCACAGAACAAAATTTGCTTTATTTTTCCCAGGTGTTTATTATGCCCGTGTTTGTTGCTCTTGCATTTCTAATTGTGTACGGTATGGTTGTTTTAATATTTTAGTAAGTAAAACAGGCATATCTATACAGTGTTAAAGGTATTTAAACAGAGCTATGGACATAACAGAAGAGGAGAAAAAGCATTATGTACTGAACTTAAGAACAAGTTTGAGCTTCTGAAGACCTTTCAGGACCAATATATCGACAAGGAATGCAATTTTCTGAAAGTGATAAAGCCCGAGAAACCTATAGGTAAAAAGAAATTCAAAAAGAAAAAATTAGTCAAGAAACACTTGTCATGATGAACCGAAGACGAGAAATGAAGAGCAAGATAAATACTGACAGGGGCATAATTGAGTATACTGAGTTATGCAAAACAATTAGAAAGAGACTCTAAGAGGACATAAGAAGATTTAAAACAAGAAAAAGTAGAACAAGCATTAAGGGAAAACAAAGGACTTAAATCAGCAGTCATGAGATACAGAAAGACAAATGATACTGAAACTGAAGAAGAGTGATGGTGTACTTATAAATAGCAGAGAAGGCATAATTCAAATAGCAGACTACTATAAAGAATTATATAAGGAGCGAGGAAATGATGCAAGCAGTGGGGAAGATGGATCACAAATTAGCAACACATACAACATCCCTGATGAAGTAGATCATGCATTGAAGAAAATGAAAAATCAGAAAGCTCTGGGTGAAGATGAAGTTACTGTACAGTTGTTAAAATTGGAGGAAGAGACATGACACAAAAACTGGCAAGACTCTTCACAAAATTCTTTAGGAAAGGTGTGATGGAATTGTATTATTCTACTAAGGAGTGGAATAATACAATTTTGTCAATTATGCCTGGCATTTGTGGATTATGAAAAGGCATTTGACTCCATATAGCATAAGGCAATGTTTTGGGCACTGGAAAGGCAAGGCATATACACATCCCATACATTATGATTTTGTAGAAAATATATGCAAATGCTACCTCCTTTATTAGACTAGATAAAGATGGTAGCAAATTTAAAATTGAGAAAGGAGTTCGACAAAGAGAGACAATATCTCCAATGATGTTTACTGTTGCCCTTAAAGAAGCTTTCAGAAGATTGGACTGGTCACAGAAAGGAGTCAGTGTGAATGGAGAGTGCCTAAACAATTCAACATTTGCAGATGACTTTGTGATCATAAGCCACGATCCCAAGAGGAATTAGAGGAAAGTCTTAAGTTATGCAGAGTTAGTAAGGAATTTGTACTAAAAATGAATATGACTAAAACAGAAGTAATACTGAACAAGTATGTCACAGAAAGGGATATATATATATATATATATATATATATATAGGCACTTCTGTAGCCAGGTGGGCAGAAGCAGCAGTGCGTAGCACACGCTTCTTGATTAGACCGGGGTTTGAGCCCGTGACCACCAGACACAGAGGAGCGGAAAGGTCCGGGAATGACCACCGCATATCCCTGGAGAAATATGGCCTTAGTTGCTAATGCTCCTAAAAAAAAAAACCAAATAACAAATAAATAAAGGGATATATAATCATTGAAGGAGCAGTAATTGAAAAGGTGGATTCATGTACTTATCTGGGACAAGTCATTAGCTGTAATAACGATAAATGTCTGGAACTGAAGAGTAGAATAAATTTTGGATGGATAGCATTCAGGAAATATAATCACATACTGAGGAGCAATATTCCAGTTTGTCTGAATGTAAAATAATGAACCAATGTATACTCCCCACTGTGACTTATGGAAGTGAAATTTAGACACTCACCAAAAGAATGGAAGAGAAGCTGAAAACCACACAGCTAAGAATGGAATGAATTGTATTAGGAATCAGACTGTTAGATAAAAAGAGAAACACATGGATTAGGCAGCAAACACAAATAAAGGACATTCTTATCAAAACTAAAGAACTAAAATGGTCTTGGACAGGACACATAGCTCGAAGACATGTTGACAGATGGACTAAGAAAATAATAGAATGGTACCCAAGAGGAGCTAAGAGAAAACCTGGAAGACAACAACGGAGATGGACAGATGAAATTCACGAGTTCGCGGGTAGTAAATGAATGGCCATGGCACAAACAGAAGGAACTGGAAAGTTGCTGGAGAAGCCTTCATCCTTCAGTGGATTGAAAATCACTGTGATAATGACAATGGAGAATTTTGTTTGTGATTTCCAGTTTCATCTGTTATTCAAAAGTACATTCAGCCGACAGTACAATATAGGTATGTGTATTGTTCAGAAAACAAACTCTAAAAACTGGCTTGTCTCCTGTCTCAAGTTTGCAGGATAAATTGACATTTGCATTACACACCAAAAGATTATTATGCTGACTATGCATTCTGAATAAAGCATGTCATAATGTTCCTTCTCTGAAGTGATTGTTTTTTTTTTTTTGTTTTTTTTTCCCCTTAATTTCAGGGCAATCAAATGTGTTTTGGTAGTTGCAGAAAACTTTCTCAAAGTGTTCATTTGTCGATCACACAAGATGGGGAGGGGGGGGTATATAAAAACATTTACTTTTATTCGTAAAAAAAGTTTAAAAAATCACCTTTTAAAAATATTCCATGCATTATTTTGTTTCTATGTATTTTTTCTCCTTGTTATTTTATTATTTTATTTTTTAATGGAATAATACCAGAGCAATATTGTAGTAGCCTTGGTAACTTTCTAAATTTTGTTTGGTGGTTTTAAGGGTATATGAATAAATAAGAATAAAATAATATAATTAATAAAAAATAAGTTAATCATATATAAAAGTAGATGGCTACACCACCTGTAACCCCATTCAGGATTGCTGCAGCAATCTCCAGGTCCTGAGGTTACTGGAGTTTGGACATTACATCTGTATTACTAAATTGATGGGTTACGTTGCAAGGAAAAAACTAAAATTTTCATGAAGAAAGAAGAATTAGTTTGGTGAAATGCAGTATTAATCAGTAGGGGCTGGCTGTGATTTATGCTAACTGCCTTATTAGAAGAAAATATTAATATTCCAGATAGCAGTGTGAAAGAACAGTCTCCACGTATGTGGTTGTAGAAAAGGTATGTTATAAGAGCTGAACTGTGTCAAAGAACATAACTGAATAGAGGAGAAGTAATGACAGTATAAAACATGTCACTATATACACTGATGAGCCAAAATATTATGACCACCTACCTAATATGATGTTGGTCCTCCACGTGCAGCCCAAACAGCTCCTACCAGGCAGGGCATAGACACGTGGTTGAGACGCCGCAGATCGGAGTTGCTGTTCCAACACAAACCACAGGTGCTTGATGGAATTGACATCTGGGCAAATTTGGAGGCCAGGACAATACCTGGAAGTCTTCCTCATGTTCTGCGTACCAGTCTCGAACAATTCAGGCAGTGTGGCATGGCGCATTATCCTGTTGAAAGACTGCACCGCCAGAGAGGAAGATCGTTGCCATGAAACGGTGTACCTGGTCAGCAATGATGTTTAGGTAGGTGGTAGACATCAGAGTGCCCGGCTCATGGATGACTGAACCCAGGGTATCCCAACAGAACATCGCCCAAAGCAATCCACCGATTGGTTTTCATCCCACGGTGCATCCAGGTGCCATCGCTTCCCCAGGTAAACGACACACACGTACCCTGCCATCCACATGGTGCAACAGGAAACGTGATTCATGGGACCAGACGACCTTTTTCCGATCACTCAAGTTCCAGTTTTGATGCTCTCGTTCCCATTGTAGATGCTGTCACCAGTGAACCATGGTTAGCATGGGCACTCTGAGTGGCCTGCAGCTATGCCTCCCCATTTGCAGCAGAGTTCAATGTACTGTGTGTTGTGACACCTCCCGTCACCAGCAACTGTCACCACAGTCGCCCTTCTGTTGCCACATACCACCCAGGAGAGCCACTGCCCACCTCGAGCATTGATGAGCCGTGGTCGTCCAATATCTGGTGGTTTGTGGGTTTTCCTTCCTTGGACCACTTTCGGTAGATACTAACCATGGCTGACCGTGAGCATCCCAACAGCCATGCTGTTTCGGATATTCTCTGACCCAGTCATTTGGCCATTATAATTTGGCCTTTGGTCAAACTCCCTTAAGTCCGCTGCCTTTCCCATCTGAAGAACAAGAATAACACTGATTAACGGAGCTCACTATTAGGTGTTTTTTTATACCGTGTCTCCACCCGTGCACGCACCGTAGTTCACCTGCAGTTGCTTTGATTTGCATAACAACTCGGTGGTCGTAATGTTCTGGCTCATCGATGTATATACAGTAAACCCCCGCTATTCGCGGTTGCTGATTTAATATAAAATGAAACCTAAAAAAAAATGTGAATTTTAAAGCGCCGTGAACATTTTCCGCCATAAAAAAACATGGGCGTGGCTAAAATGATCTTTCCCAGTCAAAACAGCGCTCAGTGGTTGGGGGGAGAGGGGTGACAAAAAATCGCAAGCGTGGATGTTTCTCTCTAATCCTTGTTCAGTATGTGTTATGCACTTGTCATGGAAGGTTTCGTTGTTTGCTTTTAATTTATATGCTTATAAATTGATATGCTTACAAAAGTGATAAATCTACCGTTTTGCAGTGTAAAACAGACTTTTTTGAGTGTGTTAATGGAAGAAAGTGACTTTATTGTGGACAAGTTCTTTCTAAGGGAAATGTGAAAAGATCAAAGAAGATGATGACATTAGCGAATAAAATTGAGTTATTTAATAAAATTCCTAATAGTGAAAGTGTCTCCGCAGTGGCAAAACATTATAAAATCAATGAGTCAACAGTACGATCGAACAAGAAATCGGAATAAAAAATCCGCTGTAGTGTCCGTGAAAACGTGCTAATTGCTTCAAAAATTTGCTCTGTAACTCGTGATGTTAAATTAGAAAAAATGGAAAAAGCTTTAAATCTGTGGATAGAAGATTGAACTCAAAATAAAATTCCATTAAGTTCACTCATCATTTCGTGAAAAGGCAAAACTCCTTTATCAACACTTTAGCGAAACTGGTGTGATAGCACTGCGGGATAAGTTTTTTTTTGCTAGCAAAGGCGCTGGTTTGAAAGATTTGTTTGTAATTTCTATAAATATTACATTTAATATTAAATTGTTTCTTATTTTCACGATCATATGCTTGCATTTCACTATGTACTGTATATGTACATAGTCATATTATGAAGGTACATATAATACATACATAGACAAAATTTTAGACTAGTTTTTCTTATATATTTCATACTTTGGAACGGAGCCCCTTTATTACTATGGGAGCTATAACTCAGTATTCGCGGCATTTCTCAGGAACGTAACCCCCGCGAATAGCGGGGGTTTACTGTATAGAGAAAATAAAAGATGTAATATCAAGATAACTGCCCAAGTGAGCTTAATGTTAACAGGATTATATAATTTTGAATTTGGAAGCAAGATAATAAACAGGCTAAAAGTAAACAGTTTTATAAAAACACTTTGTTACTAGCTTGAATTACAGCTCTTCATTCCTGGCAAAATTCTAAGAATTCAAAATCAGATAGAACATAGAAAATATGTTTGTGTTTTTTAAAACAAATTTTAATTAATGTGCTGAACTTAATCTTCAAGAATAAACAAAGGAATTACCTTTATTTCATCTATAGGTCTTCGTATCCAACTCTCCTCAAGTGCTGATAAATTTTGAATGATAATTTAAAATAATTTTAAAACCTGAAATGTGTTCCTCATTATCAGCCCATGAGTAATTCAATACATCAGGATCACAGTCTTAGACCCCAACCCGACCCCAAAAATATCAAACCCCATATAACCTCTAGTGATGGAAGACATTCTGTCAGAAAAAATACTGGTTAAAAATATGTTAGAATACGATTAAATTACAAAGAATAAAACCACTAAACAATTTCTTCCTTGATTTGGGCCAAAACTTTGACATGTGTCATGCTCACAGGTTGGAATAAAACTGATGAGCATGTATGTTACATTATTAATAGGAGATTAATCTTTAGCGTGCATGCTTTCAAACGACCACAAATCAGATATGAGAAAGGGTCATTGCTGTTTATAGAATTGGTTTGTAGCTTCATCTCTAAAGTTTCGGCAATTAACAAATTAGTATAATTATGCTGAATATTCAAGATTTTAGCTTTGTTAAAAATAAATGTGTGGTTTTCGTTTATCACATGAAATAGTCTTTCCGAAGACCATTTCATGCGATATGAAATGTTTTTTATCTCGTGCACATGGTACGTGTGCATGGTCAGGTGAGTAATCTGAGAAAGAGGAAGAATCCCATCAGCATTGAGCTTTCTCAAACCATTCAAAGTCTTATGCACTTCAATTAGATCACCTTGCAGGTGTCTAGTCTCCAGATGCTGCAATTTGCAGAACTTAAGCCTTTCTTGGTAACAGCAACCCTTTGTTCCACTCACTAATCTTGTTGCCCATTCTCTGTACTCTTTCCAGCAACTCTACATCCTTAAAATTGAGGCATGGAGACCTGTATGCAGTACTCAAGGTGTGGCCTTATACAAGGGGGAAATCACCTCCTTATCCCTGCTAGCAGAATTCCTGCATATCATTGACAAGACACCCTGAGCTACTCTTGCAGCCTTTTTGCACTGCCCAGAAAACTTAATATCTGACTGCACAATTACCCCAGGTACTTTTCATTCTCCACTACTATGAGTGTAGTACCACTCAGTTGGGTGGTGCCTCTGTAGCCAGGTGGGAAGAAGCAGCAATGTGTAGCACACGCCTCTTGATTAGACCAGGGTTCGAGCCTGTCACTACCAAATACGGAGGATGCGGAAAGGTCAGGGAATGACCACTGCACATTCCCGGAGCAAAATGGCCTTAGTTGCTAATGCTCCTAAAAAACAAATAACAACAACAACAACCACTCAGTTGGTCTGTTACTCTGGGATTACTGCTACCCATATGCAGTACTTTACATTTGTCAATGTTAAACTTCAGTTGCCACCTCTCAACCCATCTGCTGAACTTTTCCAGATCCTGTTATAGTGGTGTACTATCCTTACTGTCATTAACAATCCTGCCAACCTTTGTATTGTCTGCAAACTTATACATTAACCCTAATATACATTCATCAGTATCAGTGATAAATACAGAAAAGAATAATGGGCCCAACACCGAACCCTAGAGGACTCCACTAATAACATTAGTCCATGAAGAGCAGTGTCCATTGATTACCACTATCTGTCTTCTCCCACTCACCCATCCTTTTATCCATTGTAGCAACTTGCCCTTAATGCCATACTGCTACAATTTTTACAGTAGTCTTCCATGTGCAACAGTATAAGTCTTGGAATTAGGTCAAAAGCACTTAATATAAATCTGTTTTTATTTTATAAATGTTTTATTATTAATTATAATTAAATTAATAATTTAATATAATGCTAGGGGGCTTTGCCCCCTGCTCACTGCATTCATTTCTTTTGATAAAATAAAGTACAGAAGCTTTCGACACTGTCTCTTCCTTAGCTATGAATACTAAATACGTTACATATGGAAATCAAGAATGGTACTGCGTGGTCATGTTAGATAAACAAAGCGTGTGCACGAGGTCTATCTATCATGAACACGCTTAATCAGAAACTTGTTTTACCACAGTAAAACAAGCTTCTGTTTACATATTACCACAAAACCTGCGTCTCTCTTCTCCCATTGTCTGAATAAATATCACAAGGAGGAAAATTATTTTAATGTATAGAAAGATAATTAATAATAAAATAAAGTGGATTCCGGTTATTTGGGCCACCAGTTAATCGGGGCAGCCATTTATTTGGGACAAATCTTAAAAAAACAACCCAATCGAGAAAATAGCCAGGGTTTACTTTGCTTAATTGGGACAAAATTCCGTTTAAGCGGGGCAGGAGACCGCAGCACTGGAGATTACCCTACGATTGTCTCCGACCGTACCACGTAGTTCGGTCGGATTTCTGGAGGTCACAACCATAAAACAATAAAAACAATTAGCAGTCGCCTGTTTATTGGGCTTTTCTGTTAGTGCAATCTATCATAAATGGATAGTAAACTCGATCTTATTGAATTTGCAATAATTCCAACAGCTGAAATTCTGTGGGTTATTATGGTAAAATTTGTTTACACTTCCGTGGAATCTTCAAACATATAAAGAAAACAATTTTCAGAATCTTCTCTTCATTCCTATTTTTAAAACTTTGTAACTCGTTACTCTGTTCTCACTTGTGCGTATTGTGTTACTTGCAATTTGTGTGTGCCGTGTTTTTTGTTATTGATTGCTTATCTTTTTACTGTTTTAAATTTTAACCCCCACCCACAAATGTCAGTGAACAGAAATGTCAACTAGTTTAGTTAGTATGTACATATTACAGTGCGTATTAATTATTCTGATTTTTGCATATATTCTTCTGAATTTCACGTATCATTTAATTTTTTAATTGGTAAATTAATAAAGGGTAAATTTGTGCTTAATATATCTTTACTTTTATAGCCTGTGGATAATATTCCTCCTATTTTTGCTAATTAGAATCGCTGTTTATTAGAATTAAAATTCAATTCACAAACATGATTACAATAGCGAACGGTACTTTACTATGGTGAGTTCGTCGTAACGTGATTTGATTGTACAGTGAACTGATTGTAAAGGGAGGGGGTACATTGTATTTTTAACTATTTATGTGAAACTTCGGATAATTGGGGCAGCCGCTTAATCGGGCCAAAATGCACTAGTCCCGATGTGTCCCAAATAACAGGAATCGACTGTATAATAATATTTTATTATTGTGTATATTATATATATATATAAATCTAGCAATTAATATAGTAAATATAAATTTTTCTGTTTCTTAACATTTAAAACGATGTGTACATTACAGAAGCAATAAGATCTATGAAAAATTGAGGTGAAATATTTCTGATGGTCTTCATCATAACATCAAGGATATTATAATAATTCTCTTATTATATAAGAGAATTATGATGTTATATAAGAGAATCAGGCAGCTTCTAGCTTTGTGTAATTTAGCATTCTCTGCTCTTCCCTTTCACCATAGATTTTTTTCTTCCTTGAAATGCTTTTTCTATTTCTTTTTCTCTCACCATATGAAAGCAGTTTCATCTTCTGTCCACATTCTTATTTCCCCAATATCCTTTTCATGATTGTTGTGCAGAGCATTTTTGGTTGGTCCTTTTGCCTTGTGTTCTGATCACTCCTAGAATTGTAATATTAAAAAAAAAAAAAAAAAAAAAATCGAAAAAAAACTAGACACTTCCAGTTGTTTCCTTTGGTACATTTACATTTAATACACTTACAGAAGAGCGTGACTCCTTGATCCATAGGTATTATGATTGCTGTGCTATTGGAAAGTAAAAAAAATAGTGCCGTCATTGCTTGATAAAATTTCAGAATGAAAGGATATGTAAGTATGTTATCTAACAGTATCAATGTCTTAATGCTTTCATTTGCATTTAAGTTTTCCATTTGAAATGATTTTCTGCTTTTACAAAGTAGTCTTGAAACTGTTCAGTAAAAAGTTAGGAATTGTATCATGAAATTCTCATTTTAGAAAAATCTCCATTCTGTGTAAATAAAATAGAAGGCAGTCTGAACTATAGAGGGTCTGAATCAGTGAAGTCCAAGTTATTAGGGTTTTACTGTATAGCTGTTTCATGTAAAATTAATACAGTCAGTCCTTGTATAACACGTGTTTACACTACACGAATTTGATCATACACGATTTATAAATAGGGGAACGATATATTATATAACATGAACCGAATTCGCTTATGCATGATTCGCCTTTGTGTTTACAAGAAATGGCAGTCGAACGCGGAATCACCCCAACCGAACGCAACACGATAGGAATACAGGCATACCTCGGTTAACGTTACCTCTGATAACAAAGCTTCGATATAACGAAGTCGGCAATTTCAAGCCCCATTTAACATAAAAAAATATTCCAGTTTAATCACCTGAAATCTAAACAAACTGAAGAAATTATGGAAACCTTTGGGCTTCTCGTGGTTGGTTCGAGAAATTTAAAAAACGGGCCAGGATTCATAGTGTAAAATTAACAGGAGAAGCTGCAAATAAGTTTCCAGAAAACTAAAGGAAATAATTGAACGTGAAAATTTTCCAAATTTGGTGTTCAATGTTGACGAAAGCGGTTTGTTCTGGAAACAGCTACCAACAAAAAGCTTCATTTCTATTGAAGGAGGATGTTAGAAATTTATTGAATCAGCTGCTGGGTTCAAAGCAGCCAAAGATCGTTTAACGTTACTCTTTGGATCAAATGCCTCTGGCGATTATAAATTAAAATTGTTATTAGTTTACCATTCAGAAAATCCGAGGGCATTAAAAGGTAACATAAAAATGAATTTACCTGTAATATGGAAAGCAAATAGAAAAGCATGGGTTACCAAGGAGTTATTTACTGATCGGTTTGTTAACCACTTTTGTCCTGAAGTAAAACGGTATTGTCAAAAAAAAACAAATTTGAAGAAAAAGCTCTTTTGTTGTTAGGCAATGCTCCGGGACATCCTACTGATCTTAACACGTGGACACACGCATTCCTGTCAAAGTTGTGTTTCTTCCAGCAAACACAACTTCCCTGATTCAACCATTGGATCAGGGAGTAATAGCATCATTTAAAGCTTATTATCTGCGTCGAACATTAAGCAGTTTAACTGAACTGGAGGATAAAGAGGAAATGACAGTTAAAACTTTTTGGAAAAACTACACCATTAAAAACGCAATTGAAAACATTGATAGTTCTTGGAAAGAAGTCACTAAGAAATGCTTAAATGGAGTTTGGCGCAAAATATGGCCAGAAATTGTACTAGAAGAAGAAAATAACATCCAAGAAATTAGAAATGAAGTTATCCAGATGGCTCAATCAATAGGTTTCGAAAATGTCGATGAAGAGGATGTTAGAAATTTATTGAATGCAGAAGATGATGGTTTTTCAGTGGAAGATTTAGAAAACATTGTTAGCAACGAAGACGAAGATAATGAAGACGAAGTTAAAGAAGTTCCTGCCGAAAAAGTGTTAACAACCAAAGATTTAAAAAGGTGCTTAAATGACATTGAAAGCATTTTAAATTTTTTTTAGTGAAAATGATCCTGATTTAGGAAGAAGTGTTTTTGTTAAGCGATCAGTGTTAAATGCAATAACTCCGTATAGGCAATTGTTAAATGAAAGAGAAAAAGAGCATAAACAATCAACTTTAGACTCATTTAAAATGTGATTTCACTTTGTATGTAAGTTGACTGTTTTATTTAATAAAACTTTTCTTTGTTTGAAAAAAAAGCTTTTCATTTTCTTTACGTAGGAACGTATTCCTATTCTGGCCATAGTATTTTTACCTCTGAAAACGAAGTTTCGCTTAACGAAGTAATTTCGTGGAACGCATCCTATTCGTTATTCGAGGTATGCCTGTATAAATATAAATTTTTCGGGCTAGAAGAATTCTGAAGAGAAGATTCTGAAAATGTATTTATGTGTTTTATATCAGTGAAGGGGAAACATTTCACCATAATAACGTAAAAACCAACACAATTCCAGCTATCGGTATAATCGCAAATGCAATTAGATAGAGTTTACTACCAGTTTATAACAGATTCCATTAGCAGAAAGGCAACTGGAAATTGCTTTTATTGTTTTATGGTAGTAACCCCCAGAAATGTGCTTTAGTAAAATGTGAGGTGTTAATATTGTATCTCTGCCTTTACAGTGTTGTTTATTCAGTTGCTACACCCACGCAGCTTTGTTTATGTGTATCAAGCGTACCTCCTCGTTTTGTAATTGAGCTTTATTCCCTAAAAATGAGTAAAATACTTAAAAGGTGTGAAAAGGAAGCGTCCTGGTGAAGACACTGCAGATTCAGAGAGAAAAAGAAAAGCAATATTGATAAACAGAGGCAGACTGGGTCAAAAATTCTTACCCGGGAAAATTTATAGTGGCCTCATACTATGGTTTATGGCCAAAATCCCTCCGGCCCACCGGGGTTTCCCCGGTAAGGCTTATGGCCAGTCCGCCTCTGTTGATAGAGAAAAAATATGAAATTGCGAAACGCTTTGAGCGAAATGAAAGACCATGTGATATTGCACGTGCTACAGACCTAAATGAGGCAACGCCGAGAATTACAAAGAATGCAGAGAAAATAAAAAAAAAAAAAACTTTCATAGCAGGAACAACTCAAAGTGTAATTTAAATTCATTAGATTAAGACATAAAGAATTGGAAGAGATGGGACGGCTGTCATCCGTTTGGATAGAAAATCAAACAAAAAACAAGTTTGCTTACGGTAGAAGCAAAAGCATTAGCAATATTTTATTACGTAATAGTCGTAATAAAATGCGTATTTTTATGTATTACTTAAAATACTTAAGTAATTAAAATGCTTACGTATTATGTATTTTATTACGTATAATAGTAAATAATCGTAATAAAATACAAAGGGTACTAGGAAAGTTTTGCAATACAGCTTTGTTTATTTAATTTTTTCAAAGTAATTTCCTCTACATTCAATACACCTCTCCATCCTCCGAAACCAATCTTTAAACCAGTTCTGCCAAGTTTCACTAGGGAGTAAAGCGCACTCGTTGTCCCAAGCCCGTAGAAGGTCCTCATCACTGGAAAACTGCCTCCCTTTTAGCTTCATTTTCACATGCGGGAACAGTGCAAAGTCGCAGGGAGCAAGGTCTGAACTGTAGGGAGGGTGCTCGAGAAGTTTCAGTCCTGTCGTGGTCAAATATTCGGTGCAGGCTTTGGCGCGGTGAGCTGTAGGATTATCGTGATGGAGGTACCAGGTGTCCATTCTTGACTTTGGCCGCAGGTTCTTCATAGATCCAATGACTTTAGGCAGGCATTGTTCAGTATACCACTTAGCTGTGACTGTCTTCTGCGTGTCCAAAACAACACGTTCCACAATTCCACTCGATTTGAAAATTACAGCTATCATTTTCTTCTTTACAGATCGGGATTTTCTGACAATTACGGGTGTGTCGTCATCATCAAAGACCCAAACTTTGTTTTGAGCCTTGGTCGGCAGATCGTAATAGTACAGCCAAGTCTCGTCACCTGTCACGATGTTGTTCACATACCGAGATTGTCCCTTATCAAACTTTTTTAGCATCTCCCGGCACCAAGTCACACGTCGTGTCATCTGCTCTTCAGTCAGTTGATGCGGCACCCAGAGAGAACAAAGTTTCTTCACGTGCAAATGATCTTGCAGAATCGAACGAATTGCTGGTGCATTTAGGCCCAAAGTATCCTCTATCTGTTGGTAGGTCACTCGCCTGTTTTCGTCAAGCATTTTCCTCACAGCAGTAACGTTTTCCTCCGTAACTGACGTTCGTGGCCTTCCCGGCCTCTCAGAATCCTCCAGAGTGAAATTTCCCCTTTGGAATTCTCTATACCACCAGAATATCGTTGTACGATGTGGACAATCATCATCTAGTGCAACAGTCATTTCTTCTAAGCACTGGTCTATGGTTAAACCATGCACGAAATTATACCGCAAAACTGTCCTTATCTCATTTCGTGACCACGATGCCATCGCAAGCACTTTACACTCTCACTACTAATGAATAACTGAGCCCATCGACTTGGCGCGGCGGCTACTATGCACCTATGAACATGTCTCAACATGCAGCAACAAGCAGCTTCCTGTGATTCATTGTTGCGTCATATTGCAAAACTTTCCTAGTACCCTTTGTACTTACCGTAATAAAACACGTAAGTATTTTATTACGATTATTTATTGTGTTTGGTAATGTTTTGGTTACAAATGTGTGTTCAATCTTGGGTGGTCGGCACCTAATCCTATTTTTCCCATAGGGCCTGTTGTTTATATTACATGATTTTGCATTGCATGAGGGTTTCTAGGAACACAACTATTGTGCTATACGAGGACTGACTGTATACAGTATTTAGATAAGTAATTTTTTAAACAATTATTTGATTTTTCAAGAAAATAAATTTTGTTACTAAGGAGAATATTCGATATTCTTTTCAATATTTGGTATTCTTTGTTATTAAAGAGAATAAATCAATGTTTTCGATATCATTATAGGGCTTCGTAAACTCAGGTTATGCTGTAAATGGCATTGCACATGTAAGTATGTAATTATAGCCTGTGTTTTCAATTTTAGACTGCTGTGGTGGTTTTTTTGTGTTGTTGTTGTTGTTAGAGGAGGTTGTGAAAGTTTTCCTTACATATACAGGTAAACTGAAGAGATTGTAATACATATGAACATGTCCTGAAGAAATACATGCCAATTTATGTGAATTAGCATAAAATGTTTAAAACAGACTTTTTTCTTTTTATGGTATTATGAGAGGCTTGAGATTAGTACAAATTTCAATCAGGTTTGCTGATACAGAACAAAATGCACAATATAGTTAATCATGATCAGTATAGTTTATATATATATATACAGGGTGATTCACTACCAGTGCGACAAACTTGCAGGAGGTGTAGGGGGCACAAAGACGAATCGGAATCACGACATTGCAGTGTCCGAAATGCCTTCGTCATGCAGTAGAGGACGTTGAACGGGAGGTCGCGTGAACAGCGATCCCGCTGGAATTCAGCATTTGCGAACCGGTTCCTGAGGCAGTAGGATGGACGAGTATTCAAACGTTGAACTGGCCGACATGCGCCTCGCGTATGGAGCTGCAGACTGTAACGGGCGCGCCGCTCTGTGCTTGTACCAGGAACGTTTCCCGCACAGGCGTGCTCCTCATCATACGATTTTCACACGTGTGCACAGAAGGATACATGAGACTGGTTGTTTCACGAGAGGTACCATGAATCGAGAGCGAACGAGGAGGATGCCAGACAATGAGGAGAATGTCCTACGTCTTGCAGAAGGCAATCCAAGTAAGAGTACTCGAGCGATAGGCCAACGATTGGGTATTTCCCAATCCACTGTGTGGAGGATACTGTCAACAAACCAAATGAGTTCATACCATCTGCAACGTGTCCAATCATTGGAGCCTGCGGATTATCCACTCCGGAGGACTTTTGTTACTTGGTTTCTTCAACAGAAACAGTTCGCAAATGCTGACTTCCAGCGGGATCGCTGTTCACGCGACCTCCCGTTCAACGTCCTCTACCGCATGACGAAGGCATTTCGGACCCTGCAATGCCACATGATTCCGATTCGTCTTTGTGCCCCCTACACCTCCTGCAAGTTTGTCGCACCGGTAGTGAATCACCCTGTATATATATATATATATATATATATATATATATATATATATATATATAAAAACTCACACTAAAATAAATAAATCCTCAAATTAACTGATGTATTTCTATCTTCCCTGATATATATGGGCACCTCCGTAGCCAGGTGGGCAGGAGCAGCAGTGTGTAGCACATGCTTCTTAATTAGACTGGGGTTTGAGCCTGTGAGCCACCAAATACGGAGGGTGCGGAAAGGTCAGGGAATGACCACCGCATATCCCCGGAGCAATATGACTTTAGTTGCTAATGCTCCTAAAAACCAAATAATAACAACAACAACAACCCTGATATATTTTTCAACAGTGACAAGGTCTTTTAAGTAAAGTTAATACCATGAGAATGGCAATTTCAGTGAAAAAAAACTGGATAATTCATTACTATTATATCTTGTTGGGGCAAACTAAAACTAAAGCTAGTGATCATAAGTGAAACACATACTGAATTATATCCATATTTTCCCTGTAATTAGTTTAAAACCTGTGTCTGGTTTTAAACTAAAATGCCAGTATTCAAGAACTAAGGAATATGTGAAAGAAAGACAGAGATGGAAGCTACTGGTCAAGGATGGACTCAACCCATCTGAGATGGACTCAACCCATCTCAGATAGGTTGAGTATTTTTAAGTGAATGAGTATTTTGAAGTCAGAAAAAAGGAAGTAGGGTTGCATTTCATAGCTTGCACCACTACAGCTTTAATATCATGCATGATGGAGAGTGTGGCATTGCTGTCCACTTTGAAGCCTGGAAAACAAGTTGTCACCATAAAGTGTGAAGAAACCAACAAAGAAAAATGACATAAATGGCTGTTTTGAATAATGTGGCAGCGGATATATACCTGTTGGAATTGTGTAGTATTTGCAAAACAAACCATTTTCTCTGAAAAATTCATTGCATCAGTGATAGTTATTTGAAGATCTGTCCCATTATTGTATAATTTTTAGCATAATAAATATAGAGAAGAGTGAATATTTTATTTCCTCTGCCTATCTTGAAAGTGTCAACTTACCTATAGTCCATCCAGAAATGGATGGAATATATGACACTTTCAGCATTTGGACACGAGAGGCTGATTGAATGCTGTAGAGCATGCTGTGTGGATATTGCTGCCATGTTGTAATGTTGTGTGCACTAGCGTATCTCTAAACTCAAGTAACCTGGACTTACTAAGTCAAAGGGCTTTGCATCAACAGATCCTAATTAAAATATCACCTCAACTGAATACATGCAATAAATTTTTGTTAATGACAGATTAATGCAAGTCAGGCATATTATGTCTTCAGTTTGAAAATATGCAATTCAGTGTAGTCAACTGCACCACTTATTTAAATTTGGGTTTCAAATTCGAATAAGAAATGTCTCAAATTCAATTTTAAAATTTAGCCGTAGATTCAAGCTGTTTATCAGGTTCCGAAACAAAAGGCCTAAAACACCTTTATCAGCAGTATTCCTGTCTGTCAAAAAAATTGAAAAATAATATGAAACACATTTTTAACATAAACATAGACCCCTCTTTATATTTCTCAAAACTGAAATTTAGTGTGGGTTTTTTTTTTTGCACATAAGGTTACAGTTCATTATACGTTACCATTACCTTTTCAAGAAAAGAACTGCTACTTCTTACGTTAAATGTTTAGCAAAAGCTAAATAATTTAACATTAGCTAAATTTAGTTTTAGCTAAACCTTAGTTAAATAATTTAATACTAAGATTTTATTTGTACACAAAACATTGATGTCTTAACATCGCATGTGCACTTTTAAAGAAAAGGCAACCAAACATTAAAGTATTTTGCAAAAAAAAAAAAATTTAGCCTTTTTCTTTCTCCAGTAATGGAAGTGCGCCAGTTTTGGTGCACTTCTATTGACTGGAGAAATTTGGAAAATTTATATTCTTTTAATGCAGTGAACGATGCACGATTGAAGTCATCACTAGCAACTTACCTTTTGATAGATTCTCTCCTAATTTCTGTATACACTCAGTCATCACTGAATTATGACCACCTACCTAATTCCATTTTTTGGGCCACATTGCATGGATAACAGCTGATATTCGCCTAAGTATTAACTCCACTAGATGTAAGACATCTATTGGAGTCTGCAGCCATAATCATAATGCCTGCAAGGCTTTCTCCAGTGGAATAAAAGGGGATTGCATGTCCATACAGCTCATTTCCTGTTCCAAAAGATTCCACATGGTTTTAATTGGAATGAGGTCAGGCAAATTTGGAGGGACAATCAAGGTGGGTGATATCTTCACTGTGTTCATCAAACCGCTTGTGCACATTGCAGGCCCAATAACACGGCACATTTAATGTCTTGGAAGATCCCATTTCTATCTGGGAAAAAATGTAAAATGAAAGGGTGCATGTAGTCTCCTGAGATCTGCTGATAGACCTCACCAGTGAAACATTGGTCCATATGCAGGGGTCCTAGTCCTTGCCAGCAAAACATGCTCCATATTAAGCAACCACTGCCACCTGCCTTGATAGTGGACAACATGCATGGTATCTCTAGTTGTGTTGCTTGTGCGCCACACATGAAGGCATCTGCCAGTATGTTGCACCAGATATTTGGACTCATTAGACCGGCATACTCCTTTCCAGTCCTCCATCCAACCAGCTTGTTGTTGACACCACAGCATTCTCTGTTGAAGATGATCATCCACGAGAATAGGGTGTCTCGTGGTTTGTCTGCTGTGGAACCTTATACATCTGAGTGTGCCGTGCATTGTCATTTGGGATATTGTTCTTGCATTTCCCATATTGTATTGCATTGTAAACTGTCATACAGTGATCTGCTGTCGAGCCCATACTATGTGCTGCATCCTTCACTTATCACAAACATCTTTGCATAATTCTTTATATTTCTTTTGCAGGTGATGATTTGACCTGTTTGACACCATTCTTTGTACACCTTAACCATAGTGGACCATGAGCAACCAGCAAATGCGCTGTTTCTGATTTGGAAGCACTCAATGCATGAGCTCCCACAATGGTGCCCTTTTGTAACTTCATCATATCTTTACTACATCCCATAGCTGCTACTTTATTACTTTGACTTGCACGACCAGATGCAAATTACTACTGCTGTAGTGTATGAAGCTGTTTGGCTTTTTTTATGTGAGCTATGCATTATAGTCCATTATGGATGGGGGTGGTCATAATCAAATGATCACCAAGCATATATCCTAGCTTTTAAGGAGATTCATATAACATTTTATTGCTTGGCTAACTGATCAACTTAACTTAAATCACTTGTTTTGGAATATAGCCAGTCAAACACTGGTTATATTCCATGTATCCAAGCATAAGCCTCAGAAACATCTAATTCAACATATACTCATGGGCCAAAGTATTATTACCACTTACCTAATAGCGTGTTGGGCCACCTGTCGTCATTATAACTGCTTGAATTCAACGTGGCATCAACTCCACGAGACCACGGGAGATGTCATCAAGTATCCGTGATGAGCTGGATAGAAAGACATCTCAGAGTGAAGCATTGGTGTGGACCGGTGAATACTGCACTTTGTTTGGGGGATGTTTGTATTGACCCCAGTGATGTCAACAAAACCTCCCAAACCATGACAAAACTGCCACATGCCTGTTTTTACCCAACAATGCAGTCTGGCTGCAGCTGTTCACAGGCTGACCATCAAATATGCACCCATTCATCATTATGTTGGAGCTGGCAACTCTTGTCCAGTGTACAGGAATGGTGCTCCACTGCAGGTGGAGGTGTCGATGGCAGTCAGTCTACACCGGCACATATACAAGTCATCAACTCTGCGGACCTATCCTGGATAGCATGCTTGGAAATGTTTCTCTGTGGTGTGTCTTGTCTTGGTTGCAGTCTGCCATGAATTGAGAGATTGTGAGCCAGACAAACGTAGCATTCTTAATTAAATACATATAACTCGATAGGAGATACGGAAGTCATATAAGGTAACTCGGAGATAATACTTGATACTGAAATATATATATATGTATGTATGTATGTATGTATAGTGTTATAACTGCATTCAGATATAAGTTTAGGGTTATAATTTTGTATTGAAATTGAAATTTTATTTCAAATTGAATCATGAAACCAGAGCAGCAAAGTAAAAGGCTCAAGCTAATAGGAGTGCTGTGGCTCAGGGGAGAACTGAGGGGAGCAGTTGTCCTCTGAATCGCAGCCTTTTGAAATGTACTGTTTGTATGATGTTTGTGGAGCAATCAGGGAGATGACATGATATTGCCAAGGGGAATGTCTTTGTGTGCATGATGTAAGGAGTGTGAGAAAATCGCACTCCTTACATCGTGGGCTCAGCCAACTCAGCATTGTTATGGGCCTATATGAGAGCTTGAAGGATGGTGGATGCCCCCAAAAATTTTAAATTGAGGGGCCCATCAAGCTCTCAGCTGCCGAAATCGACTCCTGAGCTTGCACTTGAACATCACGCAACACAGCAGCAAACCCCAAGGCAGAATGCACTGGTCCCATGGGTAATAGTAGTTGTCAGTCACTCTATTGTCAGGAAAAAAGGGGAAACATATTGTGCAAAAAGAATGGTTGGAATAGGACCAGGGTATGTCAGCCAGGGGCAAAGATTGATGACGTAGACCAGATATCATCTTTTAAGGGCACAAAAGATGATATTGTTGTACTTGTTGGCACTAATGATATTAAGAGTAGGAGACCCGTGGAATTACTTAATAAGTACAGGTCAATGTTGAAAAAAAGCTATGAGTTAAGGTTGAATTTGAAAGTGTCTGCAGTTCTGCCCAGACAGGAGGGAGTATATGATGAGAGCCTTGTCGATCAGTTTGGCCCTGGAGAGATTGTGCAAGGCTCAAGGAGTAGAATTTTTCTCAGCCTTGTCTGTGCTTCTTAACAGGAGAGCCTGTTTCTATAGGAATGGAATACACTTAAATAGAAAGGGTGCAAGAATATTTGCTGATGCTGTTGAGGCAGTGTTAGGTGGGTCGGAGGCGCCTCCGTAGCCAGGTGGGAAGGAGCAGCAGTGCGTAGCACATGCTTCTTGATTAGACCGGGGTTCGAGCCCGTCACCACCAAATACGGAGGATGCGGAAAGGTCAGGAAATGACCACCGCATATTCCCGGAGCAATATGGCCTTAGTTGCTAATGCTCCTAAAAACCAAATAACAACAACATATCTGGGTGGGTCGGAAAACTCCTAGCTTGGGGGGGGGATACACAGACTAATAGATTAACAGTAACTGCTGGCAGAGGTAGAAGTTATTCTTGCACTGCTACTATTGGAATGAGCAGCTGTCGGAAAAAAAAGATTCAGGGGATTTCAGAGACTGCTGGGAGTCATTGCGGAACAAATAAATACATGGGCTGTGTTAGGGTAGCTAAGAATAGGAACAAGTGCATGTATACTTGCTTGTACACCAATGCTAGGAGTTTGGTAAATAAATTTGATGAATTTGGGGGGTTGGTCAAAACATCAAAGGCAGATATTGTTCGGATATCAGAGACATGGTGTCACACAGATATAAAGAATACAGAAATGGAATTTGGGAAGTAAAATGTGTACAGGAAGGATAGACAGGATAAGAAGGGAGGAGGGGTTATGCTATTAGTTAAAAAAAACTATTAGGTAAAAAACACATAAAATCCAAGGAAAAGGATAGACAGGATAAGAAGGGAGGAGGGGTTATATTATTAATTAAAAAACACATAAAATCCAAGTAAATACAGTCAGTCGACATGGGTGGACAGTGCTGTTAAGATTCAGTTTGGTGTGACACTAGGAAAGCAAAATTGAGAGTAGGAGTGTGTTACAGGCCTAATGACTCTGATGGGTATAATAAACAACTGTACAGGGATATAGAGTGGGCCGGTAAATCGGAGTGTTTATAATGGGGGATTTTAATTTGCCAGATATTGACTGGAATTTGTGGGCTGGTCACTCGCACACTAGCAAGGCTTCTGTGGATTTATTGGATGATTGTTTACTACAGCAGCATGTTCGGGAGGCAACTAGAAGGAGTAGCACTCTTGATCTGATTATTGATAGTGATTCTTCATACATTAAGAATCTGCAGATAAAGGAACAACTAGGTAACAGTGATCACAGTGTGCTGAAGTAGGATTTACTCAAAGAGGTAACTACCATCAGTTGGACCAACTGATGATGTTACCAACAGCAAATTCAAAATGAGAAGCAGTCAAAGAATCAATCTTGGAAACTACTAGGCTTTTCATACCAACTAAGAAATATTGTTGAAGATTTAGGCCTAAATGGATGTCAGATGAACTAATGAGATGTGGCAGAGAAGAGAAATGCATGGGATACATATAAATTAATGGGTGACACGGAAGACTGTGATAGATATAAGCTGGTCCTAACCAAGTCACAAAAGAGATTAGGCAGGCAAAGGCAGAATACGAGAAATCTTTGGCAAAGGATGCAAAGAAAAACAGCACAGAGTTCTTTACTTATGTAAACTTTAGAAGGAAGGGAATGAATCAGATTGGTCCACTTGATATCAATGGCTGAACTGTTGATGATCCTGCTCAGGTAGCTAACAAACAAAATGAGTATTTTGCATCTACATTCACATATGAGGAGTTATTCAGGGAGGAGAATCTCAGAGGTGAATTAAACTCTGGCTGTGGGCTAGTTGATTTTGTAATTACTGAGGGCAAAGTGGAGAAATTGTTGAAGATAAACATAAGAAAGGCACCTGGAGTGGATAGAATCTATTCAGTTATATTAAAGAAGGCAGCAAAGGAAGTGAGCAAACCCTTAACCATAATTATGAGAGCTTCCTTGGACTCGGGGGAGGTACCCATGGACTGGAGATATGTTGTTTATTTGTTTGGTTTTTAGGAGCATTAGCAACTAAGGCCATATTGCTCCTTGATATGCGGTGGTCATTCCCTGACCTTTCTGCATCCTCCGTATTTGGTGGTGACGGGTTCGAACCCTGATCTAATCAAGAAACGTGTGCTAAGCACTGCTGCTCCTTCCCACCTGGCTACGGAGGCACCCTGGAGATATGTAAATGTGACCCCAATTCACAAAGGAGGAAAAAGGGCAACACAAGTAATTACAGACCTGTTAGTTTAACCTCTGTTCCAGGGAAATTAATGGAGGCACTGGTTAAAGAAGCACTGCAGGATCATCATCTAGACAAGACTTCGATTATAGCTCAGATGCAGCTTGGGTTTGTTAAGGGGAAATCTTGTCTGACCAATTTGCTTGGATACTATGATGTGGTCACAAAGGAACTGGATGCAAAGAATAATTTTGATATCACATATTTGGAACTTAGAAAGGCTTTTGATACTGTTGCACGTGGAAGGCTGCTACAGAAATTGGAACAGTGTGGCATTGGAGGCAAATTGCTGCTATGGATAAAGGGATGGTTGAGTGATAGAAGACAGAGTGGTAATCAATGTATCCTGCTCTTCATGGACTAATGTTATTAGTGGTGGAGTCCCTCAGGGTTCAGTGTTGGGTCCATTGTTGTTTTATGTATTTATTAATGATATTGATGATGGTATATCAGTCTTAACGTCCAAGTTTGCAGAAGATACGAAGGTTGGCAGGGTTGTTAATGACAGTATGCTGCTGCAACAGGATCTAGAAAAGTTGAGCAGATGGTCTGAGAGGTGGCAACTGAAGTTTAACATTGACAAATGTAAAGTACTACATGTGGGAAACAGTAATCCCACAGTAACGTATCAACTGTGTGGTACTACACTGACAAGGTATAAGGTATGTTCGTATCAGATGGCACCTGGGATTTCTCCCATCTCTGCCTGTGTTCACTGTATCGAGGATAGTACACTGTCAAGCCAGAGACTTGAAAGTGTGTGGGCCATGTCTGTGCTGTGCTGTGTGATGTGTTGTTCCCATTGTTTGTCCAGTTTATTGGCTGCCAGGCCACACTAGTGGGGCCCGACATTGCCCAAATGGAGGCTAGCCGGGTCTGTCCCATATCACAAGTCGCTCTGGCAGGTCATGCCACCTAGTTTCCTGTAATTTAAGTGGCTAGGACATTAAAAAAAAATAAATAAATAAAAAAATATATATATATATTTATGTGTTTGACCTTAATGCTTAATGGGGTTGCTGTTAGGAAATCGCTGGTTGGGATTGAACGCTAGAGAGATGGGTTAAAAGGCCTAATAAGTCGGGCAAAATTTTGATGTTATTAAATTTAGACACGTGAAGCTACACACTAGATAAAAGTGTTAGTTGTCTTAGAGATTTACAGGAAACTGGTAGAATTTAGACGTTGATTAGAATTTTGCAGCATTGTTACGGGGTGTACTCTGTCGGTTTAGTGAGAGAAGGGGGAGACTGAAGACTGGAAGAAACAGGTAGAAGAATAGGGACGATAGAGTAGGCATCCCCAAAGAGGTCAGTGGAGATGAGCTCCACCATACAAAGTATGGGGGGAGGCAAGGAGGGGAGGAGACAGAGAGATCTCCCCTGCCTTGGGAGGTTTTAAAGGGAACCGTGTTAGAGTACCCAGTTCAGATCACCAGTGGCATGTCGGCAGCAAAGCTGCAGTATGTCTTTGTCGGTGATGGTTGTCATGTCCATGTAGTGTCGAATCCGGTAAGAAGGTCAAGCTGCCCATCCCGCTCTGGGGGTGGGATATGTTAGCTGGCAGCAGGAAACCACCAGGTGAAGGGGTGGGAGAGAGACACATTTACTTAATTCATAATCTGCATTCTCATTATACTTGCATTCTTTTTTTTTTTCTTATTTTATATATTCTCTCCCCCCCCCCATTTTTTATATATATATATATATATATATATATATATTAGACAGTGTGAATCAGAGCTGTAATACTCAATATGTTTCTACGTTGATATTAATATTTGTAAAATAATAAGAGGAGTTTACCTCAATATAGTATTTTTATTTTTTACTCTAATGTAAGTATTCGATTTTTTCATTTTAATTTCTGGAGAGTATCATACAGAAGTGTTCTATGTACTATATTGAGGTAAACTCCTCTTATTAGTTTACAAATATATATATATATATATATATATATATATATATATGTTATTATTTATTATTTTTTTTTTTTGTTTTTCACTCACACTCATTTGTCTTTTTTTCACACACCAGGGGGTATGCAATGATGTTTAATGTAAATTTAAATAGTAATTAAAACTAGGGTTAGTGTATAATTAACTGTAGCATTTATGGTTTGTGTTCTTTTTCTCACACACTTTAGCATTAGCAAAGGCACATGATGCAAGAAAGCAAGCTTATATAGCATCAGCCAAAAAAAAAAAAAAAAAAAAAACGTTATTTCACCCATCCACTCACTCCAAATGTTTGCCAAGTTCTGCCTTGAATCTATTTAAGCTATCAACTTCTACAACGACAGATAGAAGTTTGTTTCAGCAATCAACCACCCTGCTGGCTAAAGGCAAACTTGCGCACATCTATCCTACAACCGTCTTTCCTCAAATATCCGACAATGACCATGTGTCTGCTATTTTTAGTTTCCTAAAAACAGTAAACCTTTTTACTCGTATTTAAAAAAAAAAAAAAAAAAAAAAAATCTTATTATTCTAAGGTTTACTATTGTTACTCGTTTACAGATATTTGTCTTTTACAGTTTACAATTGTTTTTATACTCTGACTTAGTGACCTAATTCATTAGGTCACTGAATGTTTTACTAATTTTGTTGACAAAGTTTTGGCGCATTATAGCCTAAGTTGCTGATGCGCCAATAAAACTCAACTAACTAACTAACTAACTAACTAACTCTTTCCTCAATTTGAATATATGCCCTCTCAGGCGATTACTCTGAGCAAGAGGAAGAATCCCACTGGCATTCAGCATGCTCAAACCATTCAAGGCTTTAAACACCTCAATTAGATCACCTCACAGGTGCCTAATCTCCAGACACTGTAATTTGCAAAACTTAAGCCTTTTTTCGTAAGAGCAACCCTTTGTTCTATTCACTAATCTTGTTGGCCTTCTCTGTACTTGTTCCAGCAGCTCTACATCCTTCTTAAAATGAGGCCTCCAGACCTCTATACAGTACTCAAGATGTAGTCTGACCATTGCCTTATACAAGGGAATAATCACCTCCTTATCCCTGCTAGAAAAATTCCTCTATATATCATTGACAAGACACCATGAGCTACTCTTGCAGCCCATCTGCACTGCTCACAGAACTTCATATCTGCATGCACAATTACCCCAGGTCCTTTTCATTCTTTACCACTGTCAGTGTAGTACTACAGAGTTGATATGTTACTCTGGGATTACTGCTTCCCATATGTAGTACTTTACATTTGTCAATGGTAAACTTCATTTGCCACCTCTCAGCCCATCTGCTCAAATTTTCTAGATCCTGTTGAGCAGTGTAGTGTCATTAACAACCCTGCCATCCTTCGTATCGTCTGCAAACTTGGACATTAAGCCTGATATACCATCATCAATATCATTTATAAATACAGAAAACAACAATGGACCCAACACTGAAACCTGAGGGACTCCACTAATAACATTAATCCACGAAGAGCAGTGTCCATTGATTACCACTCACTGTCTTCTCCGACTGAACCATCCCTTTATCCATAGCAGCAATTTGCCTCCAATGCCACACTGCTCCAATTTGTGCAGCAGTCTTCCATGTGCAACAGTATCAAAAGCCTTTCTAAGATCTAAATATATGATATCAAAGTTATCCTTTGCATCCAGTTCCTTTGTGACTACATCATAGTATCCAATCAAATTATTCAGACACGACTTCCCCTAAACAAACTCATGCTGTGTCCGAGCTATAACTGAAATCTTGTCTAGATGATCATGCAATGCTTCTTTAACCAGTACCGCCATTAATTTCCCTGGAACAGAAGTTAAACTGACAGGTCTGTAATTACCTGTCTCTCCCTTTGATCCTCCTTTGTGAATTGTGGTCACATTTGCACATCTCCAGTTCCTGGGTACCTCCCCTGAGTCCAAGGAAGCTCTCAGAATTATGGCTAAGGGTTTGCTTACTTACTTTGCCGCCTCCTTTAATATAACTGGATAGATTCCATCCACCCCAGGTGCCTTTCTTGTGTTTATCTTCAACAATTTCTCATCCACTTTACTCTCAGTTATTACAAGATTATCTATCATACTGCCAGAGTTGAATACACCTCTGGCATACCCCTTCCTGAATAACTCCTAATGGGTGAATGTCGGTGCTCAATATTCATTTAGTTTGTTAGCTACCTGAGCAGGATTATCAACAGTTGAACCATCAATATCAAGTGGACCAATCAGATTCATCCCCTTCCTTCTAAAGTTTGCATAAGTAAAGAACTCTCTGCTGTTTTTCTTTGCATCCTTTGCCAAAGATTTCTCGTAATCTGTCTTTGCCTGCCTCACCTCCTTTGTAACTTGGTTACCGACCAGCTTATATCTATCATTGGCTTCTGTGTCACATGTTAATTTATAAATATGCCATGCATTTTTCTTCTGTGTCACATGTCCAATTACCGGCTCCTCCGTAGCCACGTGGGAAGGAGCAGCAGTGCGTAGCACACGCTTCTTGATTAGACCGGGGTTCGAGCCCATCACCACCAAATACGGAGGATGCAGAAAGGTCAGGGAATGACCACTTCATATCCCGGAGCAATATGGCCTTAGTTGCTAATGCTCCTAAAAACCAAATAACAAACAAACAAACATGTCTAATTAGTTCATCTGACATCCATTTAGGCCTAAATCTTTAACAATATTTCTTTGTTGGTCTGAAAAACCTAGTAGCTTCCAAGATTAATTCTTTGAATGCTTCCCATTTTGAATTTGCTGTTACTAACATCGTCAGTTGGTTCCACCGTATAGAATTTAAATACTGTCTTAGACCACCGTAGTCACCTTTACGAAAGCAAAAACCCTTCCCTCTACCCTTTGTGGTCGTTACCTCTTTGAGTAAATCCCATTTCAGCACACTGTGATCCCTGCCACCTAGTGGTTCCTTTATCTCAGATTCTTGATGCATGAAGAATCATTACTGATAATCAGATCAAGAACCCTCTAGTTGCCTCCCGAACATGCTACTGTAGAAAACAATCATCCAACAAATCGACAAAACTCTTGCTAGTGTGTGAGTGTCCAACCCACAAATTCCAGTCAATATCTGGGAAATTAAAATCCCCCATTATAAGACACTCTAATTTACTGGCCCACTCTATTTCTCTGCACAATTGCTCATTATACTCCTCAGATTCATTAGGCCTATGACACACACCTACTCATTTTTCCTTTACCAGGCTTATGTCACACAAAACAGACTCAACATTGCATTGTCCACCAAGATCAATTGGATGCACTTCCTTAGATTTTGTGTTTCTTAACTAACAGCATAACCCCTCCTCCCTTCCTGTCATGTCTATCCTTTCTTTACACATTGTACTCCCCAAATTCCAGTTCTGCATTGCTTATGTCTGTGTGACACCATGTCTCTGATATCCCAACAGTATCTGCCTTTGATGTCTTGACTAGCACTTCAAGCTCATTGAATTTATTAACTATACTCCTAGCCTTGGTGTACATCCAAGTAAAAATGCACCTGTTTCTACTCTTAGTTACCCTAACAAAGCCCATGTATTTACTTGTTCCAATATGACTTCCAGCAGTTGTGGAAATTCCCATTGTCTTGCTTTCCAGGCTGCTGCTCAATTGCATTTCAATAGAAATAGTGCAAGAATTACTTTTACCTCTGCCAGCGGCTACTGTTAATCTATTAGTCCTTGTATCCCCCCAAGCTAGCAGTTTTCTGACCCACATAACTCTGCCTTGATAGCATCAGCAAAAATTCTTGCACCCTTTCTATTTAAGTGTATCCAATCCCTATAGAAGCAGTCTCTCCTGTTAACAAGCACAGACCAGGCTGAGAAAAATTCTACCCCTTCAGCCTTGCACACTCTCTCCAGGGCAGAATTGCAGAAACTCTCAAATTCAACTCTAACTCACGGCTTTTTTTCAGTATTGTCTTGTACTTGTTGAGAAATTCTGCCGGTCTCCTACTCTTAATATCATTTGTGCCAATGTGTACAACAATATCACCCTTTGTGCCCTTAAAGGATGATATCTGCCCTACAACGTCATCAACCTTTGTCCCTGGTCCTGTTCCATCTATCCTTTTTGCACAATATGTTTCCTGTTTCCCCTGACAATAGAGTTAACTAGTTCCTTTGGGACCAGCGCATTCTGCCTTGGGGGGTTGTCGCTGTGTTGTGTGATGTTTAAGTGCAAGCTCTGGGATTGATGTGGGCAGCTGAGAGCTTGATGAGCCCCCTCAATTTAAATCCTTCGAGGGCATCCACCCTGTCCTTCAAGCTCTCATATAAGCCCATAACAATGCCGAATTGGCGCCTGATTTCCTCGCACTCCTTACATCACGCACACCCAAAGACATTCCCCTTGGCAATATCATGTCCCATTCCTGATTGCTCCACAAACATCAAAGAGGCAGTGCATTTCAATAGACTGTGATTCAGAGGACAACTGCTCCCCTCAGTTCTCCCCCGAGCCACAGCATTTCCACTAGTTTGAGCCTTTTGCTTTGCTGCTCTGGTCTGAGTCATGATTTCTATTCAAGTTCAATAAACTTCCAATACAAAATATAACCATAAACCTATATTCCAATGCAGTTATTACACTATAGATATATACAGAGTGTCTCAAAAATATTGGTACAAACGTTTAGGGGAGGTAGGTAACATCTAAAGGAATGTGAATCGCATAGGAACCCATAACCGGAAACGTCACGGGTAGTAGCAGAGGCACGAGATTCAGAAATGACACAAGACAATAATTAGTGGCAAACATTTATTTGACTTAATATTAACAATGGAGTATGAGATGGATGCATTTCATGATGTTACAACAGATGCTCAAAGGTTCCACCATGAGACACGATGCATGCGTGACCGATGCAGCACGGATTGGCGGACACGGTTGAACACACCTGGAGTTTCTTTGACAGTAGCAGCAGCGGATGAGTCTCGCCACGAGATCTATTTCCATCTCCACAGGTGATTCATACACGATAGATTTGAGAGCCCCCACAGAAAGAAATCAAGGCTCGATAAATCAGGTGAGCATGGGGCCAGGCAACGGGTCCACCATGGCCAATCCATCGACGCCCAAAACGCATGTTCAAATGGTCACAAACACACCTTCCACAATGGGCAGGCGCCCCGTCATGTTGAAATCAAATGTTGCATCTCACATTTGCTGGAACATCATCAAGTAACCCTGGTAGAACTTGTTCAAGAAAGATCCAATATTTAGCAGAGTTCATGAGGGATGGTAACAGGTATGGGCCGACTATGCAGTCACCGACCATACCTGCCCACACATTTATTGCGAAGCGATGTTGTGTCGCATGGGGGCACACACCATGTGGGTCCTCTGCTAATCCATACACTAGGTGCATATCTACCAGCTTACAGTTCGTATATCGATGTGCTCTTCGTGCGGCAACTACTGCTTGAATGAGTAACCCATAAATTGTCCCTCTCGCGAACTGATGAACAGTGCTGTGTACCGACTTACAGTGACATTTCCGGTTATGGGTTCCTATGCGATTCACATTCCTTTAGATGTTACCTACCTCCCCTAAACGTTTGTACCAATATTTTTGAGACACCCTGTATATGTATTTCTGTATCGAATATTATCTCCGAATTACGTTATATGACTTTCTTATCCCCTGTCGACTTTTATGTATTAATTTGTGATGTTACGTTTGTAATAAGTAGGTCGCTATATTTATTTAGTTAAAAAAGTACAATTCAATTGACATTGAAATTTAATAAGATTAATAAATTTTACTGATTAATTGATACTACTAAACTCTCTATCTAGTTTTCCATTAAACTTTATGCTAGCACATGTTGTATCGTATAACAATGGCGGCAAGTTACGAACGGTTAATCTACGGACACAAGGTATTATTTACTTTCCAAATCACGCTATCTAAATTCAAAATAAACCACGGAGCTTGACTAGTTCTATATGCTACTTATAGAAAATAATTTAATCTAACAGTTAAGTCAATAAAGCGGCTAAGTATAATTAAAAACTTTTCGTTTGTGGCAGCTGCAAAACCTGTCCACACGTGGATTTGATACCCTTACCGATACTTAGTAATAGCCTACAAAATCTCTATCTAAATTCAATTTAAACTAAAATATTGTTACTATGAATATAAAGGTAACTCAAAAAAATAAATTAATATGCCAATTTAAGTCAATAAAAAAGCAAAAACTTCTCTATTTGCTGGAGCTGTAAAAACTTCGCCTGTTCTCATGTACTCTCGCACCCACTTACACTTTCATTCATTCTTCTAGCTCTCTAACAGTGGTAGAGAATCAAAAGCACCTGGGGGTAATTGTGCAGGCAGATATGAAGTTTTCTGAGCAGTGCAGACTGTGTGCAAGAAGCTCATGGTGTCTTGTCAATGATATACAGAAATTTTTCTAGCAGGGATAAGGAGGTGATTTTTCTCTTGTATAAGGCAATGGTCAGGCAACACCTCGAGTGCTGCATACAGATCTGGAGGCCTCGTTTTAAGAAGGATGTAGAGCTGCTGGAACAAGTACAGAGAAGGGCAACAAGATTAGTGAATGGAACAAAGGGTTGCTCTTACAAAGAAAGGCTTAAGTTTTGCAAATTACAGTGTCTGGAGACTAGGCACCTGTGCGGTGATCTGATTAAGTTGTATAAAGCCTTGAATGGTTTGAGCATGCTCAATGCTTGTGGCATTCTTCCTCGTGCTCAGAATAATTGCCTGAGAGGGCATAAATTCAAATTGAGGAAAGACATTTGTAGGATAGATGTGCAGAAGTTTGCCTTTAGCCAGTGGGCAGTTGATTGCTGGAAGAAACTCCCACCTATAGTAGAAGTTGATAGCTTCTGTAAAAATTAAGAAAGCGCCGGCATCAAAATCGGCAGAATGGGTATCAACAGCTTGGAAGCTGATCCCGGAAAGAATAGTAAAGCACTCGTTTAAAAAATGTTGCATCACCAACGCTCTTGATGGCTCAGAAGATGATATATTATGGAATAATGAAGATAATGACGGCTCAGAAGAATCTGACGCTGAATGTGAAGTAGACTCTGATATTGATTCAGATGCAGATATCGAAGGCTCAGAAGATTCAGAAGGAAGTGATGAATAACATACTATTTTATTTATTTATTATTATTTTTTTTTTTCTTAGAATCGAAGCTTTTTTTTTTCCTGAAATTAAGGTGCATCTTAAAATCGATAGTATCTTAGAATCAAAGAAATACGGTAGACTCAAGGCAGAACTAGGCAAACATTTGGAGTGAGTGGATGGGTGAAATGAGAAGGGTTTTTTTTTTTTTTTTTTTTTTTTTGGCTGATGCTATATAAGCTTGCTTTCTTGCATCATGTGCCTTTACTAATGCTAATCTGTTGTTCTGGACAGCATGTGCCAACCTCTGTTCATTTCAACTGCCAACAAGTGGTGGGCATATTGAGTGGTTTTGTGTCCATCTTTGAACCATTCCTGCTACACCTTCAATATGGTGGCCTTTGAACAGCCGACAATGCTTCCAGTCACTGAGATTCTTGTTCCCACCTTCCCAATGCCACAAATCATTCTCTGTTCAAACTCTTAGGTCTTTTCCTTTCCTCTTTGCACAATCACTGATGAACTGATAGGCACTACATGTGCCACACTCTATACACTGCTCTGTTTGGTGACATCACTCCTGGTGCTGTGGGATGAGTCCATTCGTGTGTCATAATGTTTTGGCTCATGAATGTAGGTATTGCAGCAAATAAATTAAGAATTTGAATGGGAAATGAGAATCTGCTGCTCTAAACTGTCTACGTTAAATATCCTGTGTTAACCCTTTAAAATTAACTCAAGAGAACACATACCTATTTTAAACTTTTTATTTCCATAGTCATTCAGTTTGCTTCAGACATCAACTGTACTCTACACTAGTGCTCCCCCAAACACAGCTGTATCTAAGTGCAACTTCTAAAATTCCTGGTTCTAGGATAATCTAATCACAATGTAACAACGATAAGAAATGTCAGTTAATGTGTGTACTTAGAAATGTGACCTTTCTTTCCTTCAAATACTTTTAAACTATAAATTTTCTTGAAATTATCTATATGCATAAACAGGAAGCTAAATCAATAAATTATTCCAAACAAAATCAAAAATCTTATTTATAAACAATAGTAATAATAACATTTACACTAAGCATGTATTTTCTAAGCTTTGACAACAGTAAACAGAGATAATTGATTCATAAAACAGTTATGAATTATATGGAGTTATACTTCATAACTATTTTGCCATTATTGCATCACTCGGGTACCTACCCACCCACCAAAGAAGGGCCAAATAGCCCTGAAACGGTGCCACACTTATTCTCAGATGAATACCACCACCATATGGGTGGTGGTATTCATCTGAGAATAAGTAAGATTAGTCTTCTCCTCAGGTGAAGCATTACTTATTCGAAGTAGTGCAATATCATGGCCACTTGTTGTGAAGGTATTCACAATATGAGATATAACTTAAAATGATGCTGCTTTGCTAATATTCTGTTCAATCAGATTTGGCTATGTATTATTGATGCTTTTGCACTATACTTATACTCACTACCTGCTTAAATTAATATATAGCGATTGGATATTTGTATTCCATGCTCAGGTTAGGATTTAAACCATATGCTAACTTTGCTAGGATATATGATCATCAGCACGACAAAACTGTTATTGCTAACATCTCATGAATTTAAATTAAATTGTGAATTAAAAAGAATTTTTATAATGCATCATTGAAGTGACCTGTAAATTTCATTATAGAATTTTTTTTTTTTTTTTTTTATAATAGAACCCTACAGCACCTAGCCCACTAGGTCAAATGGCTCCTAGTGATGGTATACCTGGAGGACCAATGCCACCAGCTGGCTTCTTTCCTGTGAGTGTTAAAATGTTAGATAGTTAATCCTGTTCATATTTAAAGTAGTGCTAAACTTATGTTATCATATGGAAGGCGTAATGCTGTTATGAAGGAGATAGTTTTAATATTGAAGTGTGTTCTTTTAACCTATTAACTACAGTTTCTTTATTTTACATGTAATTTAGAAGGATGCATTCAGCTTATTAGTGGAATTGCTAAGCTTATAATATCATTCCACTCATATCACACAGTAAAGTAGTACCAAAAAGTCCTCTGTCATATATAGTGATTTTGCCACGTCATTCATTTGGAGATGTGTGGATTCAAAGTCCATTGGAGTGGAGCAATATTGTCCAAAAGGACCAGATTGCTGATTACCATAAAGTCACCAAAAACGTACTTGCAAAATTTTCTTGTTAAGCTTAATAGTACCAACACAATTCCATTTTTGGGCCTTGTTTTGCTGTGAATCAAAAGGATAATTTTATAAATATTTTCAGTACATACAAACTTTATAATTAAAGGTATATAGTTATGTATCTTTTACTTATCTTTAAGTGCAGACAATTTGTCATAGTTCTTCCCAATTTTCGTGATTCAGACTGTACATAATATATCTTTAATGAGATTTTGTGACAGCATAATTTCAGTACTCCACATAGGTTCCTACAATTTCAGCACATTTTTGCAGTCAAACTGGTATATTCTCAGTTGTTGCCTGTAATATATTATGGGAATAGCAGTGAAAAGGCCATTATTCTTAAGTCCAATTTTCTTACCAGTAAAAAAAAATTAACAAAACTGTAATAACTTTAAATACTGCATGAAACAATATGTTCTTTAAGAATTTTTATCTGTTAATTAGATTTAACTTTAGTTAAGTTTAGTTAACTTTAGATTTAACTTTAGTTTATTAGTTGTGGCCACCATTAGAGATTAATAATAGAGATAAAGTATATTTAAGTAATGAAACAGTTCTAAGTGACTATTTTAGAATGTTTTCTATTTTTTGATTGTATCCTTATCAGATCATCCAATAAACATATATATTGAAGAGAATAAAATGTGTAATTGTTAATTCTTTCGATTATATCCCAGAAGACGATTTTTAGAAACTTAATATTTTACACCTGTGTTGACTAAAGGAACTCCAAATAAGTGGTCTTGTGAAAATAGTAAAGTTAATGTTTTCATGCATAAAAAAGGGAAAAAAATGCATATTACTCTTAATACTAAATTAATTACTCTTAATAATAATAAGGGTGCAGTCTTTAAAGGACCAGAACTTGTGTACAAGGTGTGGCTAAAATGAAATGAGAATCGTTGCTTACCATTGCCTTACAACTGCACGTGTCAACAACATTCATATCATGATGGTTTTTTCCTGTACAGATTAGTTTTGTTTCATTGCAGGCAGTATAAGTTGGATTGAACTGTGCCTCTTTTAAGTGAATCAGTGCTTTAACCTTTAAGCAGAAAAATGAGTGATTGTAATTTAGAGCAAAGAATTGTTATGAATTTTTAGCGAAAATCAGTAAAAATGGTGCAGAAACATTGGAGATATTACGGAAAGTGTACGATGATGAAACCATGAGTCAGCCACATGTGTATGTGGCTGACTCATGAATGCCACGAACAATTCAGAGAGGGGTGGGAAGATATCCATGACAACAAGACAGGAAGACAGCCAACTTAAATGACAGACAAGAATATTGAAAATTTGAATGATTGTGTGCCAGTACTGTGAAATGATCATTCAACTAATTGCAGAATAGTTACAAATTGACAAAGAAACAATAAGAAAAATTTAGATAGAGCAGTTGGGCCTGAGAAAGGTGTGTGCATGAACGGTTCTGCACATCCTGACAGGTGATTAGAAGCAGAAACGTGTGGAAGTTTGTAGTGCAAATTTGTAAAAAAAATTTGTGTAACTCCTGTCATTTTGGATTCACTGATAACAGGAGGAATCCTGGGTCTTTCGGTATGATCCTCAAAGCATGCAGTGGCAAACTTCCTCTTCTCCCCGTTTAAAGAAAGCAAAATTGTCTCAATCGAAGATCAAGTCCATGCTTGTCGTTTTTTTTTTTATTGTCATGGTGTTGTTCATTATGAAATTTTTCTGCAAAACCAGACTGTTAATCAGACTCTACATTGAGATTTCAGGAAGATTTTGTGAAAAAAATTCGAAAGAGCCCAACAAATTTATGGCTGGACAAATGGTTTTTTAATCGTGACAATGCACTGTGTCATTCTTCTGTTACAGGGAGGGAATTTTTAATGAAAACAAGATCATAACATTGGAGCACCCTCCTTATTTTTTAGAACTGTCAGTGTGCAACTTTTTTCTGTTCCCAATAATTAAAATCTACTTCAAAGGAAAACAGTTTGAAGTCTTAGTAGACATTCAGAAGGACACAATGCAGCAATTAAAGGTGATATCTTTCTAGGACTACCACTGCTATTTTAGATCTTGGAAATTGCAAATGGAGCACTGCATAGGCATGGCTATAGAGTACTTTGAGGGGAATAATCATTGAAATTGTTGTATTTAAAATAATAAATGATTTTAAAAATATTTCTTGTTTCTTTTTAGCCACACCTCATAGAACTAAGAACCAGAAAACTACAAAATCAAAATTTATATAGTTACTGTTTACAGCATGTTTCACTGTTACTCCATGGATAACAACATGTTTGTTTCAGAGAAAAACATGAGTATCTTTCATGTGTACAACTGGATGTAAGTTACTTGATAGTTTTGGTAAATGCCAAGTTTTTAAAAGATATTTATACTGCATAAACAACTTTATTAATGCCCACCAACTAACAATGTTTGAAATGCAGCTTTCACCAAAAAAGAAAAACATGCATGTATTTATGTCTGAGATGAGAGTCAGTAAGAATTGTGGATCTGTTTTACTTCCTTTCTTAGCCAGCTGGACAACCATAAGGTATTAGCATTAGCAGAGCCATATGATGCAAAAAAGCAAGCTTATACAGCATCAGCAAAAAAATTCCCATTTCACACATCCAGTTACTCTAAAAGTTTGTCCATTTCTTCCTTGAATTTATTTAAGCTATCAACTTCCACAACAGATGGAAGTCTGTTCCAATAATCAATTATCCACTGGCTAAAGGCAAACTTTCGCACACCTATTCTACAACTGTCTTTCCTCAATTTGAATCTGTGCTCCCTCAGGTTCTTAATCTGAGCAAGTGAAAGTATCCCATCAGCATTGAGCCTGTTCAAACCATTCAAAGCCTTGTACACCTCAGTCAGATCACCTCACAGGTGCCTAGTCTCCAGATGCGGCAACTTGCAGAACTTAAGCTTTTCTTGGTAAGAGCACCCCTTTGTTCCCCTCACCAATCTTGTTGCCCTTCTCTGTACTCATTCTAGCAACTCTACATCCTTCCTAAAATATGGCCTCCAGACCTGTACACAGTACTCAAGGCGTAGGCTGTCCATTGCCTTGTACAAAGGGACAATCACCTCCTTATCTCTAACAGCAAAATTCCTGTATATCATTGACATGAACTGCTCTGGCAGCCTGTCTGCACTTCTCTAAAAACTTCAATCTGACTACACAATTACCCCTGGTCTTTTTCATTCTCCACTACTCTGCATGTAGTACCATATAGGTGGTACATTTCTCTGCGATTACTTCTACTCATATGCAGTACTTTGCATTTGTCAATGTTAAACTTCAGTTGCCACTCCTCAGCCCATCTGCCCAGCTTTTCTAGATCCTGTTGCAGTAGCATACTATCATTAACCCCCCCGGCATCCATTGTATCATCTGCAAACTTCAACATTAATCACAATATACCTTCATCAATATCATTGATAAATATACAAAAACAACAATGGGGCCCAACACCAACCCTGGGGGACTCCACTAATAACATTTGTACAGCAGTCTTTTATGTGCAATCGTATCAAAAGCTTTCCTGAAATCCAAGTTTATGATATGAAAATTATTTTTTGCATCCAGTTCCTTTGTGACCACATCATAGTATCCAATCAAATTGGTCAGAGAAGACATCCCTTAACTTATCCGTGCTGTCTGCATTATTTTCCCCAAAACAGAAGTTAAAGTAACAGGTCTGTAATTACTCCTGTCATCTTTTGATCCCCCTTTGTGAATTGGGGATACATTTGCACATCTCCAGTCCATGGGGACCTCCTTTGAGTCCAAGGATGCTCTCATAATTATGGCTAAGGGTTTTCTTACTTCCTTTGCCGCCAGGTGGGCAGGAGCAGCAGTGCGTAGCACACGCTTCTTGATTAGACCTGGGTTCGAGCCTGTGACCACCAAATACGGAGGATGTGGAAAGGTCAGGGAATGACCACCGCATATCCCCGGAGCAATATGACCTTAGTTGCTAATGCTCCTAAAAACCAAATAACAACAACAACTTCCTTTGCTGCCTCCTGTAATATAACTAGATAGATAGCATCCATCCCAGGTGCCTCTCTAATGTTTAACTTCAACAGTTTCTCCTCCACTTTGCTCTCAGTTATAACAAAATCATTAAGCTTCCTGTTAGAGTTTAATTGTTTGTTTGTTTTGGATTTTATTGGTGCATTAGCAACTATGGCTGTAATTTGCCAAATAGAATTGAGTTTGATAAGCTTATGTTCACTTCCCTACGGAATTTCTCATGTGTGAATGTAGATGCAAAATACTCATTTGGTTTGTCAGCTATCTGAGCAGGATCATCAACAGTCAAACCACCAACACCAAGTGGACCAGGTACTGGAAGTCACTTTCCTCTATCTAAAATATTGTCTGAGAAAGAGAATCCTGGCTCAAGTACAGGACATTACATTGAATCTGGACGCACCACACAACATATAACATTGGGGCATTGAGCAGACAAAGAAGACGCAATCAAATAACAAACACAACAGGCCCACAGAACAGTACTGTTGACCACCTGTAGAGCCTGTAGGACAGTCTTAACCCTGCCCTGCAGGTACTCTGTGGAACACTACCTGTCCACCTGGAAACCACCTTCCAGTACCTAAAATACTCTTTGAGAAAGAGAATCCTGGCCCAAGTACAGGACATTGCATTGAATCTGGATGCCCCACACAACACAGAACAACAGAGAATCAGACCTTTAATACTGGAAATGTGGCAGCAAACCTAGAATGCAACCACAAAGGGACAGATGACCAAAACATATATTCCAAAAGTCAGAGAGGTCAACAAAGAACAAATTTCATGGTTCACTCCAGGACTCCATGCCACGTACCTATTAATGAGACATGTCAACCTGAACGCAAAACATTTTAACTTAAGGTTGACTCCCACACCAAACTGCCCGTGCAACCAGAGAGAGAGAGACTTTAGATCATATTATGTTTGACTTCCCGCGTTATAGAGACCTGAGGTTCACCCTTGAGATGGAAGTAGGCAAAGTACAAAGGGATCAAGAACCATGAATATTTGAAACAAAACAGAATTTTTCAGCATACAACAACTTTGCAAATAAGGTATTCAAGAGGAAACCTTCATTACTAAGAATTTTCTTATAATGACAAACTCCACTCCACTGGGCATGACCACAATCCTGATCAAAATATTCTAGCTAGGACCCTTTCTTCTGGTGGGGGATCATATGCTAACCTCCAGTTGGAGGTAGCAATACAACATGCTGACCCCTTCCGGGGTGGGATCATGACAACCAATGAAGACTTGATGGCAAAAGAATCCTCCTCCCCTCACACCTACCTGAAGGACGGGTGCCATATCCACAGATGAAATGAAGATAGGGAACTCACAAGCAGCACTTCTTAAAGGGGCATCATTTTGAATTCCAAAAGGATCATATAGGCTGTCTTGATACTCAATTAGCAAAACTGCATCCACCTCATCAAGTACAACCGTAATTGTTGCATTGATTCCATGATGTTCTTTTTGTTTATAGCAGTCTCAGAGACATAACCACAATTGTTTTTATAGTAAAGCTACTTTTGAGTACGCGGAGTTCTTGCCATTCTACATAAATGACAGTTTTTGCAGAATCTTCCGCTGTCTCAAGATATTAGTGCATTTAGCTAAGCAGGTTCACTGTGAATGCAGCACACACTAGACTTTCATTCCATAGTGTTAGCCATGGATCACTTAAAAAAACTAAACAATATGACTGGTAGACATGTATTGCCTTATGTATGGCTCTTGCACATTAAATCAACTTTTCTGTGATACACTATTTTGATGCAGAGCTCTGTAAAATGGCCAGAAATGTGTGTATTGTTATATTTATACAATGTGCATGTTGTTTAGTTGCTTCTAGATACTCGGCTACCAGGAAGCAATGATCAACAGGAAAGTTGCTTCCCAGTGTGTTATAGGAGCATTCTGAGGCCATGAAACTTTGCCTTGAGGGAACTGTGCCTTGTCAGGATGTTTGAGAAATAACTTTTGCTATGAAACCAGGGGTTAATTTCCTTGCTACTTGTGTGAGAAACTTTCAGGAGGAAGAATCTGGTTACTTTCTCCTTGGTGGAGTGAGCCCAACGTTCCTGCAAAATAGTCTGCAAACAGAAAGTATCTCTTTCTGTTTTGGTACCAACATTTTTATTTATAGTTATGCTGTGTATTTCTGTGGGAATGTTATTTCTGATTTGATAACATAAACCTCCGTAGAGAACATGAAGATCAAGTGGTAATGTGCCAGATAGGACCTGAAGGATAGGGGTGGAAATACTTCTGCATGCAAAGGTAATTGTTAGAAACATTGATCTTTGAATTGAGGAATTTTTCTGACAGCAGCTAATCATGACAAGATGAAACCATCTCCTAGAAAAAAAGATAATGGAAATAAATACTGCTCTGTACAGTAATTACAGGGTTTCTTGTTGAGACCCCTTCGTGCTTGGAGACCCTAATCAGGAGGACAGTATCTTTTCATTTTGCAGCCAGGTGGTTCAAGCCCGTGGCTCCTAAATATGGTGCCATTTCTTGTATTCCCTCTACCATGTGAACCATGTAGTCGTCCCAGAGTATAAACAGAAAATTTATTTTCTTTATTTATTTAATTTTTTTTTAAATGGGGTAGAAAGGATAACCTGTTATCTGAGCTGATCCCAGAATGTTTCATTTTATTGACGAGATGGATTGTTTCCATTTATTTTAATGCTGAATGGCTGTTTGGGCTAGGGAAAGTGGCATTTTGGTTTTGAAATAATTTTTACTTGTTTTGTATAGTTCAGTAGGGCAGATTGGTTAGAACCTGATTGGCAATGGTTTCAAGTTCACGTGTGACTTTCTTTGGAAAAGAACTGTTAGTTTTAGGTGCATTATAGCCAAAGCAGCTGATGTGCCATTAACTCCCACAACAACAACAACTGTTAGTTCATTTGCATATGCCAGTTGTTAAGTGTTATCATCCTGATATTGAAGCCAGCTGTTAAAAAGACAGTGTATGGACTAAAAATAAATGGTCTGTTTTATATATAACTGTACCAGTTTATCATTTGTAAAAACTTGAAAAAAAACGTGTGCGTCGTTTACCTGGGGAAGTGATGGCGCCTGAATGCACCGTGGGACGAAAACAAGCTGGTGGCATGCTTTGGGCGATGTTCTGCTTGGATACCCTGGGTCCAGTCATCCAGGTGTCGGGCACTCTGACATTTACCATCTACCTAAACATCATTGTTGACCAGGTACATCCATTAGTGACAATAGTGGCAAACCCCTATGGCGGTGCTGTCTTTCAGCAGGATAATGCTCCATGCCACACCACCCAGATTGTTCAAGACTGGTTCGCAGAACATGAGGAAAACTTCCAGGTATTGCCCCAGCCTCCAAATTCCCCAGACATCAACCCCATCGAGCATCTGTGGTTTGTGTTGGAACAGAAACTCTGACCTGCAGGGTCTCAACCATGGACCTTACAGGAGTTAAAGGATCTGCTGGTTACGTGTTGGTACCAGATACCACAAGACACATTTAGAAATCTTGTAGTGTCCATGCCTCGCCGGATACGAGCTGTTTTAGCTGCACCTGGAGGACCAACATCACATTAGTTAGGTGGTCATAATGTTATAGAATTTTTAAGCATTTGACTAAAGTTCTATGCACCCAGCTTTTGGTGGATGCATAAAAGAGAGAGAGAAAAAATAATAATAATAATAAGTTGGGACTCTGGGTGTCAGTATTTCTTTCTTTCTCTCTCTTTTTTTTTTTTTTTTTTTACAAATTGTAAACTTGTATAGTTATATATAAAATAGAGCATTTATTTTTAGTCCATATACTTTTTTTCAATCATTTTTTTTTTATACATGGATGACATTTTCATAATGAGGCAACTATTGTTATTGTTAGAGTTTTAAGTGCATCAGCAACAGACCATATTACACTAAAGTGAACTGTCTGGAAGGTTATTAACAGAGTACCTTTCAGAATGCCTGTATTGACTTTTCACAATGCAGTCTTGGTGCTGTGTAGCCTTTGTCATTGATGCATCATAAAAACGTCATTCAGTTTCGGGGGTCCTACTGTTTTTAATATTTAATCATGACGTTGATGTAGGTGTATCTGATTTAATATCAAGTTTGCTGCTAATCAAATGGTAGACTGGTTAGTTAATGACTATAATCAGGTATGTTACTTCAACAGGACATAGATAGTTTACTTGGTAGAAATGGCAACTATGTTTTTACACTAAAATCTTGTACCTGGTAGCAGGAATCCTAGATTTACACATCACATGGGTCTGACTTAATGCTCTATAACGAAAGTGACTTGAGACTAACTATCATCATCATCATCAGCCATTTTCAATCCACTGCAGGATGCAGGCCTTTCCAGCAACTTTCCAGTTCCTTCTGTTTTGAGCACTGGCCATCCATTTACAACCCACAAACTCATGAATTTCATCTATCCATCTCCGCCTTTGTCTTCCAGGTTTTCTTCTAGCTCCTCTTGGATACCATTCTGTTATTTTCTTAGTCCATCTGTCATCATGCCTTCGAGCTGTGTCCTGCCCAAGACCATTTTAGTTCTTTAGTTTTGATAAGAATGTCCTTTACTTGAGTTTGTTGCCTAATCCATGTGTTTCTCTTCTTATCTAACAGTCTGATTCCCAATATGATTCGTTCCATTCTTCGCTGTGTAGTTCTCAGCTTCTCTTCCATTCTTTTGGTGAGTGCCC
This sequence comes from Mastigoproctus giganteus, assembly GCF_048544385.1. NCBI lineage: Eukaryota > Metazoa > Arthropoda > Arachnida > Uropygi > Thelyphonidae > Mastigoproctus > Mastigoproctus giganteus. The sequence continues at coordinate 134,239,326 of NC_143578.1, read as the reverse complement.
AAGTTTCACTTCCATAAGTCATGGTGGGGAGTATACATTGGTTCATTATTTTACGTTTCAGACAAACTGGGATATTGCTCTTCAGTATGTGACTATATTTCCTGAATGCTATCCATCCTAAATTTATTCTTCTCTTAACTTCCAGCCATTTATCATTATTACAGCTAATAACTTGTCCCAGATAAGTATATGACTCCACCTTTTCAATTACTGCTCCTTCAATCATTATTTCCCTTTCTGTGGCATACTTGTTCATCATTACTTTTGTTTTAGCCATATTCATCTTTAGTCCAAAATCCTTACTAGCGGTGCATAACTGATTAAGATTTTCCTCTAATTCTTTGGGATCATGGCTTATGACCACAATGTCATCTGCAAATCGTAAATGGTTTAGGTACTCTCCGTTCACATTGACTCCTTTCTGCGACCAGTCTAATCTTCTGAAAGCTTCCTCAAGGGCAGCAGTAAACAGCTTCGGAGATATTGTGTCTCCTTGTCGAACTCCTTTCTTAATTTTAAATTTCCTACTTTCTTTGTCTAGTCTAATAAAGGAGGTAGCACTCTCATATATTTTCTTCAAAATCATAATATATGGGGTATCAATGCCTTGTCTTTCCAGTGCCCGAAACAGAGACTAACTATATAATGTGATATAACATTATCTGAACACTGTAGAGCAGGGGTCGGCAAACTTTTTTTGGAAAAGGTCAGATCTTAAAATTTTTAGGCTCGGCGGGCCAGGTAGCAAGCTCGAAGATATTTACATGGGTAATTCTACTCATAGAGCAACAAAAAAAAAAAAACAGGTTCAAAATCTTTTTATTAGGAAGTGATATTTTACATATTTATACACATGTTGACACTTACAAAAAAATGAATAAAATATTTCCATTATTAATAAACGTATTATAGAACTGGTTAATTTTGTACTAATGCGATGAATGTAATTGTTTTTTCTGAGATAATATTTCATCATACTGGAGTTCGAAGTTAGTACTTCCTATCATTAAAGTTGTTTGCAAATGGTCATCTGTTAATAATGATCTGTATTGCGATTTTACATATTTCATTTTCGAAAATGTCTTTTCACATTGGTAAGTACTCTCAAATACAGATATAAATCCCCGTGCATATGATTTTAATTGACCATATTTATCTTCCAAAAGATATTTATAGAATTGAGTTAGATCCATTTCTTTAAACCTAACCTTTAGCATATCATCATTTTGCAGATCAATCACTTCCAATTGAAGGTCTGATGGAAACTCCTCAATTGTACAGCCAAATGGATTTTGAAATATGGAAATGTCTTTTGCACTTGCATCAAGATCCGAAAAACGTTGTTGTAACTGTAGTTTAAGTTCAGAAAATATATCCGCCGCGAATTTTTTTTTTTTTGGGAATGGGGATTTTGCTAATATTTGAAATTTTTTACAGCATGGAAAATTGTCAAACTTGGTTAATGTGATTTGTGTTTCAAGCAGTGCAAATATTTGACGATATGACTTTACGATAGAATACGTTTCATGTATGAGCACTGTTTCCCCCTGTAATTTTAAGTTAATTCGCTAAGATATCCCACGATGTCTGTAGCAAATGCTAATTTCCATAGCCATTCATTGTTTGTAATAGTGGTTGTGGGCAGTTTTTTTCATTTAGAAAAATTTCTATTGCTTCTCTGAGTTCAAAAAATCTCAAACTTTTTCATTGCTGAGCCATCAAACTGCTGTATGGTAGGGCAAATCAGGATATTCGGCTTCAATTTCTAATAAAAAATCACGAAACTGACGATGGTTAAGTCCACTAGAGCGAATAAAGTTTTAACCGCTGACACAACTGGTTCAATAACACACGACAGATTGAGGTGTTTCCCACAAAGAGCCTGCTGGTGAATAATACAATGAATTACCAGAGGTTTTGAACATTTAGCTTCTTCACAAGCCTTAAAAATTTGTCCAACTAATCCTTTCCCCGTTCCACACATATTTTTACCACCATCAGTTGTGACACATTTTAACTGATTCCATTGCAAATTGTACTGTACGTTTTCTTGACTTCCTTGAAGATATCTTCGCCTGTAGTTGTTTCATGCAGACTATTCATAAAGCTAATTCTTCAGTAACCTCAAACTCAGTATTGACTCCTCGAATAAACAGCAACAATTGGGCAGTATCAGTAATGTCTGTAGACTCATCAAGAGCCAACGAAAGCCACTTGAAATTTTTTGCCTTGTCTTTTAATTGACTCTTGATGTGGCTCCCGATGTCCCCAACTCTTCTAACAGTTGTTCTGGCTGAAAGACTGACAGATCGAAACAAATCCATTTTTTCCGGACACATTTCTTCGGCTGCCACAAGCAAACATGATTTAATTAATTCACCATCGGTAAATGGTTTCCCTTTCTTGGCTAATAAATGAGCTATTCGTAAGCTTACTTTAGTTACTGCTTCATTATCATTTTTTATTTTAACGAATAAATTGCATTGTGATGATGCATTACGTTTTAAACTTTCCAATTTTAGCTTCCATTGATTTTCTGTGAGTTTTGAATATTGTGCCGCGTACTTAGTTTGGTAATGACGACACATATTGTACTCTTTTCGCACAGCTATTGTGTCATTATATAATAAACATGATACTTTGTCATTTATTTCTATGACAAAATAATTCACGCTCCATTCAGCTTTAAAAGCACAACATTCGAAGTTCACTTTTCTCTTCATATTTGGTCTTGAGGGTGACATGGAAACGGTGGGTAATGAAAAAAAAAAAAAGATCGCAGAGTGCCGTTACAGACACGTGTGCCGCTAAAGCAAAACTGAGAGAAATGCTGGCAACACTTGTTCTACAGTAGACGACAGAATGCGAATATGCGACGCCAGTAGCGATACATGCGGTCATTATTCTTAACTCGACTATCAGTTATTGCAGCACGTAATTTGATTTATTTTTAATTTTTTTCATGCAAAAAACAATATTAACCCACAGGCCGGATTAAAGGGGGGGCGTAGTTTGCCGACCCCTGCTGTACAGCATGGGGTTGTTGTTTGTGTCCAGTTACTACTATTATTTTTATTACTGTTGGTCAAGGAACTATCCTACAGTTGTTCAGGATCGCAACTTTCTGGAGTTCCATGTAAGTGTTCTCTGAGAGCTTTGGGAGACCTATTGCTGCTAGGTTTTTATGAAGCCTTTTGACATGATGCCAGTGGTTGACATGATTGGAATGGTAATTATTTGTTCCATAAGCCACATGTCTGTGTACTTCCTGATCTTTTCCTTGTGGGTCTTCTGGAGGTAGCTGGTGTTGGGCACTGCTATGTTGATCAGGCAGGTAGCCATATCCATCTTGTTAATATAGGTTATGTCTGGTCTGTTATGTGGAATTGTCTTGTCCATTATTATGGCACAGTCCCAGTATAGTTTGTGAGTACGGGTCTCTAGTATGGTCTGGGGTTCTTACTTATAATATGGTACACTTTCTTTGATCAACTAGTATTTTTGCTGTAGCTTCTGATGTAATATGCTTGCAAACTGGTTGTGTCTATGAGTGATCTCTCTCTCTGCATCCTGCAGTGATGTGCAGGATTGTTTCTGGGGCCAAATGCCATGGACATGTGTCATCTGTCACTCCAGGGTCCTTTGCGATGTATTTCCTGTATTATCCTGGCCATGTCGCTGTGATGAGAATTATTGTTTCTACCTGTACCATACTTAGCAGCAATAAAAGAAGTTTATTATTTTCTTATTTACATTCAATCTTCCAAATGACTGGATTTGGTCCTTTATCTATTGGACCCTTCCCAAAGGTCAATGGTAATCAAAGATATCATGGTAGAATGTGTTGTTGCAAGTAGTGCTGTTTTTTTCAATTGGTGGATTGAAATTTTATCTGCACTTATGATGTTCAGGTAATGTTCTAAGCTTTTTGGAATAGCCCCAAGTGCTCCAATAACAATGAGCACTGCTGTTATTTTTATTTCCCACAGTCATTAAAGAGAGCGCTGACTCTCTTTAAAAATTACAGCTGTCAGTTGCAGGCTCCGAAAAGATGATAAGTGTTTGCCTTTTTATTTACATAATTGTTATTTTATATTGTACTTAATACGTAGTCTTATAGTTATAGTTATGCTGGTTATTTTTATTTTAATTTAGATAAACAGTTTTTGTAGATATACGTAAAACCGTTATTTCGTTCGAATTTTGCAGCCATTGTTTTTGTATATAGTGGTAGGGAATTCAAATTTTTAATTGAGGTAGTTAGGTAGCTCTAACGTATAATTTATAGAGTAATACACTTCACTGTTTCTATTAGATAGCGTAGTATTGACATTTAATTAATTTAATTTATTGATTTTATTAATTTAAAGTATCATTCCCCAAACTAGAGCAGCAAAGCAACGGGCACAAAGTGGCAAGAGTGCTGTGACTCGGGGGAGAACTGAGGGGGGCGATTCTCCAACGCATCAGAGCTTAAAAAAATGTGCGACTTGTGAAATGTTTGCCGAACTCTCTGGAACGGAACATGGTATTGCCATGGGGGATGTCTTTGTGTGTGCACGATGTAAGGAGTGTAAGGAAATCAGGCGACAACTCAGCATTGTTATGGGCCTATATGAGAGTTTGAAGGACAGGGTGGATGCCCTCGAAAGATCTAAATTGAGGGGCCCATCAGGCTCTCAGCTGCCCACATCAACGCCAGAGCTTGCACTTGGTCATCACGCAACACAGCGGCAATCCCCAAGGCAGAATGCGCTGGTCCCTCAGGAACTAGTAGTAGTTGGAGACTCTATTGTCAGGGAAACGGGGAACATGCTTTGTAAAAAGGATAGGTGGAACAGGACCGGGGTATGTCTGTCAGGGGCAAAGGTTGATGACATTGTAGAGCGGATATCATCTTTTAAGGGCACAAAAGGTGATATAGTTGCACACGTTGGCACTAATGATATTAGGAATAGGAGACCGACAGAATTACTTAACAAGTACAGGTCACTGTTGAACAAAAGCCGGGAATTAGGGTTGAATTTGAAAGTGTCTGCAATTCTGCCCAGACACGATAGAAGGGAGTATATGATGAGAGCCTTCTCGATCAATTCGGCCCTGGAAAGAATGTGCAAGGCTCAAGGGGTAGAATTTTTTTTCAGCCTGGACTGAACTTGTTAACAGAAGGGACTGCTTCTACAAGGATGAGATACACTTAAATAGAAAGGGTGCAAGAATATTTGCTAATGCTATCGAAGCAGTGTTAGGTGGGTCGGAAAACTGATAGCTTGGGGGGATACAAGGACTAATAGTTTAACAGTAGCCGTAGGCAGAGGTGAAGGTGATTCTTGCACAACTTCTATTAGAATAAGTAGTGATCTGGAGTGTGGGGGTTTCAGGGACGGATGGCAGTCATCCTGAAATAGGTGGGTATATGGGATGTGTTAGGGTAACTAGGAATAGGAGCATGTATGCTTGCATGTATACCAATGCTAAAAGTATAGTAAATAAATTTGATGAATTTGAAGTGTTGGTCAAGACATCAAAGGCAGATATTGTTGGGATAGCTGAGACGTGTTGTCACACAGATATAAGGAATGCTGAACTGGAATTTGGGGAGTACAATGTGTACAGAAAGGATAGGCAGAATAGAAAGGGAGGAGGTGTTATGCTGTTAATTAATAAAAACATAAAATCAAAAGAAGTGCATCCAGTTGATATAGATGAACAGTGCACTGTTGAGTTAGTTTGGTGTGACATAAGCACTGCGAAAGCAAAAATAAGAGTAGGAGTGTGTTATAGGCCTAATGACTCGAATGAGTACAATGAACAATTGTACAGAGAAATAGAGTGGGCTAGTAAATCGGAATGTCTTATAATGGGGGATTTTAACTTCCCAGATATTGACTGGAACTTGTGGTTTGGTCACTCACACACTAGTCAGACTTTTGTGAATTTATTGGATGATCGTTTTCTGCAGCAGCATGTTCGAGAGGCAACCAGAGAAAGTAATACTCTTGATCTGGTTATCAGCAATGATCATTCGTGTATTAAGAATTTGCAGATAAAGGAACCACTAGGTGGCAGTGATCACAGTGTACTGATGTGGGATTTACTTAAAGATTTAATTACCATCAGGGGTAAAGGAAAGGGTTTTTGCTTCCGTAAAGGTGAGTACAGTGGTCTCCGACAGTTTTTAAATTCTGTACAGTGGGATAAACTGACGATGTTACCAACAATAAATTCTAAGTGGGAAGCATTCAAGGCATTAATCGTGGATGTTACTAAAAGTTTCATACCTATTAAGAAATATTGTTCAAGGTTTTAGCCTAAATGGTTATCTAATGAACTAATGAGACTCGTGACAGAGAAGAAAAATGCATGGGATGCATATAAATTATCAATCAACTCAGAAGCCTATGGCAGATATAAGCTAGTCTGTAATCAGGTCACAAAGGAGGTTAGGCAGGCGAAGACAGATTACGAGAAATCCTTGGCAAAAGATGCTAAGAAAAACATCAAGGATTTCTTTACTTATATAAACTCTAAAAGGAAGGGAATGAATCTGATTGGTCCACTTGACATCGATGGTTCGACTGTTGATGATCCTGCTCAGATAGCAAACAAACTGAATGAGTATTTTGCATCTACATTCACACATGAGGAATTATTAAGGTTTGAAAATGGCAGAAGGTTATGAAATTGTAGCAGGATACTTAATAATTTTGTAATAACTGAAAGCAAAGTGTAGGAGATATTGTCGAAGTTAAACATAAGAAAGGCACCTGGGGTGGATGGGATCTATCCAGTTATATTAAAGGAGGCGGCAAAGCAACTAAGCAAACCCTTAGCCATAATTTATGAGAGCATCCTTGGACTCAGGGGAGGTTCCCACTGACTGGAGATATGCAAATGTATCCCCAATTCACAAAGGGGGGATCGAAGGGTGACACGAGTAAATACAGACCAGTTAGTTTAACTTCTGTTCTGGGTAAAATAATGGAGTCACTGGTTAAAGATGCATTGCAGGATCATCTAGACAAGACTGCAGCAATAATTGAGACACAGCATGGGTTTGTTAAGGGAAAGTCTTGTCTGACAAATTTGATAGGATATTATGATGTGGTTAAAAAGGAACTGGACTAACAAAATAATTTTGATATCATATATTTGGATTTCAGGAAAGCTTTTGACACTGTTGCACATGGAAGACTATTGTACAGATTGGAGCAGAATGGTATTAAGGGTAAGTTGCTACAATGGATAAGAGGGTGGTAATCAATGGGTGTTGCTCTTCGTGTACTAATGTTATTAGTGGTGTCCCACAGGGTTCGGTGTTAGGTCCACTGTTGTTTCGTATATTTATCAATGATATTGATGAAGGTATATCAGGCTTAATGTCGAAGTTTGCAGATGATACAAAGGTTGGCAGGGTTGTTAATGACAGTAATGGCAGTGTGCTACTGCAACAGGATCTAGATAATTTGGGCAGATGGCCTAAGAAGTGGCAACTGAAGTTTAACCTTGAAAATTCAAAGTACTGCATATGGGTAGAAGTAACTCCAGAGAAACGTACCAACTGTGTGGTACTACACTTAAGGTGGTAGGAAATGAAAAAGACCTGGGAGTAATTGTGCAGTCAGATATGAAGTTTTCTGAGCAATGCAGACAAGCTGCCAGGGCATGTCATGGGGTTTTGTCAATGATATATAGGAATTTTGCTAGCAGGGAGAAGGAGGTGATTGTCCCTCTGTATAAGGCAATGGTCAGGCCACGCCTTGAGTACTGCGTACAGTTCTGGAGACCTCATTTTAGGAAGAATGTATATTTACTTGAGCGTGTATAGAGGAAGGCAACAAGATTGGTGAGGGGAATGAATGGATCCTCTTACCAAGGGAGGCTAAGTTCTGCAAATTGCAGTGGCTGGAGACTATGCACCTGCGCGGTGATCTGATTGAAGTGTATAAGGCCTTGAATGGGTTGAGCATGCTGAATTCTAATGGGATCCTTCCACTTGTTCAGATTTGGAACCTAAGGGGGCATAAATTCAAATTAAGAAAAGACAGATGTAGAATAGATGTGCGGAAATTTGCCTTTAGCCAGCGGGTGGTTAATTGCTGGAACAAACTTCCATCTGTCGTTGTGGAAGTTGATAGGTTGAATAAATTTAAGGAGGAACTGGACAGGCATTTGGAGGGAATGGTGTGATTTTTTTATTTTTTTTTTTGGCTGATGCTGCATAAGCTCATACACTTGCTTTCTTGCATCACATGCCACTACTACTACTGCTACTATTCCATTTTCATCAGCAGATCTTTATATTTTGTTACCTT